>NC_142856.1:0-1379886 GCF_061612785.1 Hesperophylax consimilis | reverse complement strand
ATTGAAGCATTTAATTTACCGTTCTATCCGTTACTATAAAAACACTGCATAAATACAATGGTTTGTGTTCTATAAATTTTGGCGCTAAATATAACTACTAGAGAATTATTAAATCATTTTAAACTCATAAACAATGTCTATTGTTGGATGATCCAAAGCGGTTTCAGGGTAACCGTTCTTCGTCCCTTTTTTAATGGCCAGGTCTCGTAATTTATGACCTCCTTCGCTAACGGGTACCTATAGTGCTCAAGTTGAATACCCTTACTTCAAAATACAATTGGATTATTTGGTTTACATTAAGGAAATAAGTGTTAATAATTAGATTATAATAGACTTACCGATACATCTTAGTGTCAACAATCCAAATAATTATAAAAAAACAAACACAGTCACATGCAGAAAACTCATGCTGTTAGAAAACCGCACCTTCTACACTAAATGATTTTAGCCGTGTTCGCGTCCCGACGATTAATTCTTGTTGACGCGCTTCCTAGTTTTTACTAACTCGACTATCTTAAAACGCTGACCGATCCTGATTATTCCTGACCGTCTCCCAGACCTTGAAACTCTGACCCCCTTGACTTTATTTCCCGCCTCCCAACGTTTTCAAAACCTGACTCTCTTGAACCGCTTTTTTCACCCTCGACTATCGACTTTCTTCTTCCGTTCTTCAACGCTAACTGTCTTGAACCGCTTTTTCTAACCACGACTATCGACTTCCTCCTTCTGATCTTCAACGCTAACTGTCTTGAACCGCTTTTTCTAACCACGACTATCGACTTCCTCCTTCCGATCTTCAACGCTAACTGCCTTGACCGTCTCCCCGCGCTTTCAAATCCAGACTCCCCCTTCTCAAACCAACCCCCCAAATCACCATATGCGATTTCTAATTTATGTTCTTTTGAATTCTGAATGCTTTTTGTTTTCAAAAGACAGAAATGCACTAAAGGAACACATCAATTATGGCCCTAGAACCTGTCACATTAATTTTAAATCGTCTCAAAACCAATAAATTGTTACTCCTCCAGTGAAATGTCTAACTCTTTGTTCAAAGGATGAAACTTGACTACCCCCAGTCCAGTGGCGTGTTGGCCCACCAGCATTTTAGCTCGGCTTACTATTATTAACCACCATCACGGAGGTCTCTGACGATACAGTCATGTTCCTATTTTTTTTTCTCTACCCTAATAAATCTAAACACTTGTTTCTAAAGCAGCTTTAAGGCCAACATCTGGTAAACTCCTACTTCGTGAAATCAACTGAAAAATTCTTTCTAACCATAATAAATCAACAATAACAAAAATTTATCCCAGGGCGAGTCCATCACAATAGTATATAAAAACACACGCATATTCGAATGCAACGTTGTGTCAAAATTTCAAAGCAATCGGTGAAAAACTTTTGAAGATTTAAGATTTTGAACAAACGAACATTTACATTTATATAGATAGATAGACTAGCTGACCTGCAACCGGCGTTGCTCGGGGACTTCTTAATTGTTTGGGGTAAAGTTTTGAGGTTATGAGGCCTAATAATAGAAATATGGGGAAACACAAACATCACATATCTAAACGAAATTCAAATAATACAAAATAAAGTTATAAAAAAACTTTTTAACTATAGACCAGATACCCCCACCAAAAGAGTATTCCAAGAAACTAACTTACTTAAAATTAGAAAACTGTACGAATACAACATATGCCTATTAATTCACAAAATCCAAAATGGCCTCATACACAAAAATACTTCATTTATGAAAACATCACAAGTACATGACCACCACACAAGACAACATAATAAATTATACACAAATTCAGCAAAGATCGAGTGCGGTAAAAGAAACATAGGCCATGAGGGTGTACACATATATAATCTCCTTCCTGATAGCCTGACAACCGTAAATAGAATAAATATATTTAAGAAAAAACTGTTTGCCCTCAAGATCAATGAGCAAAACCAAAATGCTCTTACTTAAATATGTTACTTGGTAGTAAACCATTTTTTTTTATTTCTACTTCCGATTTAGTTGTCCGGGTTAAATCTTCCCCAAAGGAAAAACTTAACCCTTCCACTCACTTTTCCACAAATGATCATCTAGTCAATCAACATTATGTAAGTGGATTATATAAGCAAAATAAATACAAAACAATACAAGAACAACACGTCAAATCACCAGAGATCAAATGGGAAAATAATTCACCGACTCCAGATATTTTCATATCAGAGGGTTCGGCTCGGTAGAACTTCTAACAGGGCCTATAAATCCTACTGATCCCTCAACATAAACATTTAAAAAATCTTTTGTTATCCTACATGTATTCAAAATGACCGACTTTTGCATCTTTATATATAATTTTTTGATAAATCTAATACGCCTAAATTTTTAATTAGAGAGCTAGGTATAATTCCAGTAGCCGAAATAACGAATGGTAATATTTAATTTTTAATAATTTTTGTTTTAATCAATGTACACTTAAGTTAACAAAGCGAAATATGTATTTCTTTTAACTTAATAAATAACTACAAAAAAAAAATAATAATAATGTACAATGACAATATTCACAGAGCGTGAAATGTAGTTTTGTTGATATTTTACTAGCTGACGTGTAAATCTGTCATTTTCTCAACAAGTCCAGCCCTTTGCAGTCTTTGGGACCCTCAGAATATTACGATAATTTCAAGTTAATTTATACTCTACAATTTGGGAGGTGGGTTCGGGTACCGCTGCCCGGGAACCATTTATTGGATAACCGACACTTCTGCCATAGGTCACCACAAGTGGTTCGCTACGTTTGGTGATTTAGCAGGGTTGCCCGGGTTAATTGGGTGAGGTGTAGTTCAGGATGCGCCTGCCTAACAGCTGCGTGACGTGCCAGATCGAGAGGCTTATTTGGGGAGACCCTTTGACTTCTCCAACTGGTCTCTCGACCCATCGCCATTTGCCGCAGTGGAAGGGATATATTCGTATGTCCGTCAATCCTGGACACACTGATCCCTAGATTCCTACCCAACCGTCAGACCCTTTGAGTTCCCAGGACTTCCTCTCCGTCCTTTCCTTTGAAAGGACCCTCCACACAGCATCCCAAATGATGACAAAGGTTCTGTGGGAAATGGTTTTCCTGTGGGCCTCCTGTATAGGATAAACGGGCCATTGGGTAGTATAGATTTATAAAACTAGTTGGTCTAGTAATAATATTGAAGAAATAACACTCGAAGACGGAATGTGCTTATTTTTGAAAACAGACGAGTGATTTACGGCTATTTTCCTGCCGTAAAAATCCGAAATAAAATAAATATGTCGTAATTTGCAATCTTTATATTTCTAGCTATCGTTAAATATACTATTTTTAAATCCAGAAGCATCTTGCTTGAAAATTTCCCACGCATTGTTCTTGCATGAAGTGCGCTTCGATTTATTTATTCGATTTAATTTATTATTTCGGTTCAATGCCGATTCTATTCGATATTATTTATTTTGGTTTCGAGGAATGCTGATGGCTTTATGTGTGTGATGGATCAATGTGCTTATTAACTTAATGTGTGTGATGGATCAATGTGCTTATTAACTTAATGTGTGTGATGGATCCATGTGCTTATTAACTTAATGTGTGTGATGGATCAATGTGCTTATTAACTTAATGTGTGTGATGGATCCATGTGCTTATTAACTTAATGTGTGTGATGGATCAATGTGCTTATTAACTTAATGTGTGTGATGGATCAATGTGCTTATTAACTTAATGTGTGTGATGGATCAATGTGCTTATTACCTTAATGTGTGTGATGGATCAATGTGCTTATTAACTTAATGTGTGTGATGGATCAATGTGCTTATTAACTTAATATGTGTGATGGATAAATGTGCTTATTAACTTAATGTGTGTGATGGATCAATGTGCTTATTAACTTAATATGTGTGATGGATAAATGTGCTTATTAACTTAATGTGTGTGATGGATCAATGTGCTTATTAACTTAATGTGTGTGATGGATCAATGTGCTTATTAACTTAATGTGTGTGATGGATCAATGTGCTTATTAACTTAATAATCTGGAAACTAATACTTGCCAACTACCTTTTTTGTATTATAGTAGTTTATTTAGTAGTTTACGCTTATTTTTTTCATTAAGTAATTAACATTTTTATTTTAATTCCACTCGAGCGAAACGATAGGAAAAGCTTTAACTTAGCCATAGCATAAATGTTCAGTATTCGTAATGTAATAAAAAATAGAGATTTCACATTAAGAGGAAACAACAAGCCAAAAGTGTGTATATTATTGGTATACCTTATATTGTAGGTAATAAGTATTCAAACTAAGTCTAGAAACGTTCGATTTCAAGCACAAAACTAGATTTTATTTATTTTGTAAATAATTTTATAAGAAAGCAAAAAAGTAAATCAAGTGAAACTGTCATAGATAATCTTAGCTATAAAACCATATTTTTTTAAGTAGTTTCCTTTACGCGTTCATACATTTCTATTGAAAAAAATTTTTTTTTAGAAGTTTACCTTTATATTTTTTATTGAGTAATTTTTATTTTATTTGTTTTCTACTCAAACGAAACGCTAAGAAAACCTTCAATTTATCTAAAGCATATTTTTTGGTATTCATAATGTTCACCAATTCGTTATAAAGATTAATCAAAATAGTGATTTAGCATTAAGCTTCATAACCGGATCTCAGTAGGCAGATCATCCTGTCAGTGTCATCCTGGAGAAAGACCACCAGTCAGAACCTGAATAGCCAAGTACTTCCCGGCCTTCCCCCTCCTCGTTTCCTTCCCCCTACCCCTCCGTTTTACCTCACAACATTCCCCAGTTGGGAATGGGACTCTTGCGCGGTGTTCAACGGGATCCCCAATTTGGGGTGTGGTGTGAGGCTAAAGGAAGTGGGGCGAGGAAAGAGAGTAAAGATGAAGGTTGGGTAGTACTAAGAAAGAGTAACTACTTACAAGTACAATGTAATAAATACGTATGAAAAACACGTTGCTCTGAGATTTTCTCTTTTATATGCAGGGTGTATCGGCACGTACCCGACAAACTTTAACCAGCTTTTCCTTAGCACATTTGGAGTAAGAAATGTTATGGGCACTTTGCTGTCCGGTAACATTTTTTTGCAATTAAAAACAAAAAATTATAAAAAAATCCACACTCCGTCACTGTCATTGGCATTGTTTCTCGTGTTCAACAGCTGTTATTAGCAAGTGTGTCAAAAAGCATCTTCGCTCTTTCATACACACTAAATAATAATAGTTAAAAATGAGACGAATGGTGCCATACCATTTCGTTGTGATTGTAAAAGCGCGCCAATGTAGGTACGTACGTACATTATTCAACGAAACTCGAATAAAATATTGCCGGACGGGGTTTCAAACTTTGACAAAGGATAAAACAGTGGTGACATGTGGTGAAAATATGAACGGAAAAAAAATGTTACCGGACAGCAAAGTGCCCATAACATTTTTAAATCCAAATGTGCTAAGGAATAGCTGGTTAAAGTTTGTCGGGTACGTGCCGATACACCCTGCATATTTATATATATATATATACCTTTCGGAAGAAATTTTCTAAATGATAATGAAAACCCTACGAATATCCGTCATGTTGTTTAGAAGAAGTAAGGTCACAGTGAGACGCGGTTAGCGACTTTGTTTTATAATATTTTATCTATGTACGAGGAACTTGTTGAAATTTTACTGTTTTCAGAAGTTTTAAAAAATGTTAAACGAAAGTGAAAATTCTTGCAATTTGCAACGTTTCGGACAGCATTACAGAGTCCACCATCATCTCGCACATCTGCCCTGATGATGGACAATGTTGTCTGAAACGTTGGCTAAAGAAGGTGGCAGCGCAACACGGCGTAATACCCCAAAAATAAATCACTTTAATGATTTCGGCCGTAAAATTCTCAAATCATTTAGGAAATTATTTTTGTTTTCAGTCAGAACTGAGCGGTTTTGAATATATCGAAAAGGCCGTGTTCACGTACAGGGTGTTAAGGGACACATTTAGCTTTCTTTAACCAGTGATTATTTGGAGTAAAAAATGTAAGTGAAATTTTGGTCACTGGTGACAATTGGATTTAAAAAAAAATATATCAAAATTATTTTTCAAACACATTTATTTTAAATCTTCCACACGTCACTGGTCACTCAGCCGATAAAATAATAAAAATACTGTTTTTTTGCCTTTTAACAGTTTTAAAAACTAAATCTGTTGCTGCCTTAGATAAATATAAAAAATAAAAAACGTTACTGAAACGCGTGCGGCTTCGTTTGAGAGGGGGGAGGAGATTGGGGAGAGGAATGTGTACCTGACTATTCAGATCTGATAGCCAAACACGGCTAAAGCCATTTCAAGCATCATTTAAATTCTGAATGGTGGTATTACACCACGGCGATGCTGAGAGAATCTTTTACTTTAGTACGTGCCGCTAGATTAGAGATTGTGAAATCATACAAATTAATTAAATAAACATGATTGCGCAAATTTGAACCCGCGACCTCCGACTTGCTAGTCGAGAGCCTTACCCCTCGACCACGGAGGAAGAATTGTAATAGTAAAATGTTAAGTTTCTTAAATTAAAATGGCCGTTTATACCTGCGACAAAATTTAAAATTTACAAAAGTGAAAGTTTTCCAAAATCTATGAATTCATTGTAGATATAATCTATAATTCGCATCAATAAATGGAATGTATCAACCTATACTAAAATATGTATTCCATATATTTTCATTCTTTCATTTGAGGTACCTAATTAAAATTAATATTCACTAAAAACACCTAGTTTATTTGAAGAATTTGTTGGCTTTGTGGTATTTTGTTTTCACAACAAAAAATCATACATTTTGATTAGCTAAGAGCAGATAGGACTATTACTGACACGAACTTGTTCTTGTTTCAAGCAAAATAATATGAATATTTTCGTATCGTCAGCTCAGCACTAACTGTACGAAAGAATAATATCGTAAGTGAATAATTAAATTTTGTAAACACGCTATTTAATTTTGTTTGAAACGTGTTCAGAAGACTATTTTAATAAATTCATTATCAAAAAAATTAAACGAATAGCGTAAAAAGCGTGATTTAGACCGATGTGAAAGAAAACTGATGGCGCCAGTGTACACATAAAAACCTTCGACTTCTAAGCCTCAGACTGGCCAACGAAATTTGATGTTGAGGGGTTGGGCTCTCGACTAGCAATCCGGAGGTCGCGTTTTCAAATCCCGATGTGCGCCAGTAAATTTTATTTGATAAATTTGTGTTATTTCGCAATTTAATCATTAAAAATAATATATAGACTGGAAGATATTCTCAGTATTCATACCATCTTTCAGAATTGAAACGATGCTTGAAATGGCTTTAGCTCTATTTGGTGACCAGATCTGAAGAGTCAGGCACTTCCCCACCTTTCTGTTCCCCATCTCATTCCCTTCACCGCTACCTTCAGCCTCACAACGTACAGTATTCACACGACGTTATTCACATACAAAAATCGGTATTTGACAATATTTCAATTAGAAGTAAGAAAAAATTGAGCTTACATTATTAATTAGCGTACACGGACACGCCCACAACATATTTCTATAGGTTAATCTCTTCAGTGTATGTAATGTAGGTATATTTTGTGCAATTTTTTTTTTATTGAAGTGATCTTTTGAAATTTTTTATCATTTCTTTATAACATTTAATGTTCCTATTGGACGATAGTAGTTGAAAACAAACAATAATAAATAAATATTAATTAAAATTAATGGGATAGATAATTGCGCACAGTTCTATTTAGATATGTTGCCCACACACAAACACAAACACACACGAGTAGGTGTATTAATAATTGTAATTACATTTGCGTTTCAGTCCAAGTAGGTACCACCACATTATTAATTATGCAATAAATAAATTGTCAGCGAAGCTAATTCACGTGACTATTTGCATTTTAAGTGTGCCACGAAATAACGACATTAATTTAAATATATTAACCTGCTAAAGTGACTAGTGTTCATCAAATAATGTTCTTTGTAAGAAAATTATATAAAAAAGGAATTGGCAACAAATCCGTTTCTTATTATTTGAATGCGACAAAATGTAAAAAATAATTATAATTCCCACTTTTAACCCCGGAAATTAAATAAACATATAGATTTGACCAATTTTGAAACGAAAATCAGTCAGATTTGACACATTTTTAAAGTTATGCATAACTTTTAACTTGTTTTCTGGCTAAAAATGAGAATTTGACCGCGTTAGAAATAAAGTATGATTTTTTTTTATAGAGGCACTTGATTTCAACTTAATTACCAACGGAAACAACTATCTTAGTCGGGGGGGGGGGTAACATGCACAAAATATATAGGTTGTTAGTTTGGGTTATTATAACAATTTATACGTATTTCCTAACCTTAAAACTTTATTTTGATTGAGAATAAATGTAACTTTAATGCATCTTTTACCATTTATCCCCACATAAATTTTTTGTTTTTATAGTAATTAAGTTGAAACAATGTATTATTTTTAATTTTTATTATATATTAAACGTGTTGCGGAATTCGACAACTTTTATAACATAGTATTTTATATGCAAAAGCCCCACGGGCGTTCGTTACCCAAATAGAACAACAGTTATTTATTCGGAAAGAGAAATTGAAAATATAATAACGAACCGATATTATGATTGTGTCTTTTTTGTGAAATATATAATAATAATATTTTCATACCTTAGTGTGTATCCTTAGAACTCAAAACAATCACAAGAACACGTGTATTAATATTTACAAATGTTACTGGAAGTTATATACGCGCGGGAATAAACAAAACGGGAAGCCATTCATTCCCCATCTCGCGTCAGATCGGCCAGGAACTGAATTAGTCTAAATCTAAACCGACCAACAACTAGAAGACGCCGCGACTTCACTTTACACTTTGATTATACGGAAATAGAACTGTTACATCAAAACACTGGTCAATTATCAATTGTAATACTGATAATTATTGAAGTTTTACGAAAGTTCCAGTCGAGTAGCGACTGTATCGGCGATATACAATATTCAAATGCCTGTAGTTTGTAGTCGGATGAAGTAATTTGTATGAGTATTAGACGACGAGTTGGCGGTTCGGGCGGTAGTCGCTTTAGCGCCAATGACACGACTGGAAAGCTGCTAACTTTTGACAAAACGAAAACGGGCAGCCATCGACGTACCGTATTTCCGAGTTATTTGCATCCGCCGCCGCGCGGGCAAGTTCACACGAAGAGATCTGCTGGCAATAGCAATCGCAGTCGCAGCCGCCTGAAAACAATTCTTTATTTTTATTTTGGCAGACGAACGCGTTGCTGTTCTGACGATGCATCAACGGGCGTGACTTGCGAATTAAACAGTGGGTAGATACGCTTTATTAAATGTCAGGAAAAAATACTTTCAAGGGCTCGGTGGGAAGGTGGTGCAAGACAAGTCTTAGAAAGGCTATGGGCGATGAGAGTTCCAACTGTTCACAACCGTCTGGAGTTAGTGAGATTAAAGCATCCCCAATCGGGGTATGAAGGTACTGGGGAGGGAAAGAGATGAGAAAGGGGAACATTGCGAAGTACCTGGCTATTCAAATCAGCTATTAACACAGCCATTTCAAGCAATGTTTCAATTCTGAATGTTGATCTTACACCAGGGCGATACTGAGAGTATCTTTGAACTCGAGAACTACAGTTTGCTAGTCAGGGGCCTTACCCCTTAACCACGGAGATCGTCATGGCTAGGTAAAACAACAAACTTCTCAAAAGCACCCAAATCAAGTAAAACAAAAGCCAAGATGATTTAGGTACAATTACATTTTAAAAATTTTAAATTTGAATGCCTCCCAACCAAAGTGTCCAGGGCCGCTGGTACAATTGAGATATGTTGTGAGGAGGGAATGTTGGGAAGTACCTGGGAAGTTCAGATCTGGTCACCAAATACGGCTAAAGCCATTGCAAGCAACGCTTCAATTCCGAATGCAGGGGCGATAGTAAGAGTATCTACAAATCCATCAGAATAAAATAATAATAATAATACAAGAAATAAATACAACTGACGACTCAATGTGGAATAAATAATAATTTGCACCACGCGATTCGATACTGATAGAACCTCCGGGACACACCGTGGAGTTCACGTTCACAGTGTAACCTCAGCTTTACACCATTGCGGCCGCATACATATTTTGTGCATTTTTTACTTAGATGTTTACATTAAATTCCCGTTTGACCTCGATACCGAACACAGAGTCTACGCGACCCGGCCTAGCTAGGACAGATTATATTACAAACACGTCCACGCGTTTACTTATCATCGTGAAATGGTGTAATTTACATTTCTTTAGCCTGATTTAATAACGTGTTTTGTTCTTTTAATTAGTCGGAGATGCTCTGAGAAGTACTTTGAATGAGTTTGTAGAAAGTGGAGGCTGGATTTATTAATGCGGGTCTTGAAGAGGCCCGGATTATATGAAGGAGGAAATACAGATGCCGGTAGCTCGTTCCACATACGAGCTGTCTTTCACAAAAACGAGTCGAAGAAGCGACCCGTTCTCATGAAGCCAACATCAACTGTGAACGTGTATTCCGCTCGTGTACGTCGAGTTTCACGTGCACCGGGATCAATGACCGGTCGGTCGCTGAGTTGATATCGCGTTTGGGTCCCACCCAGGCGTAGTGTGTTCAATTCCTCGGCTAAGTCCTTCATCACAACACAAGCAACATTTTCCGCTTACTGTATTGGTAGGAGATTTTCAAATAATGTCAGGTTTTTCGTAACCCGGGAATGAAAAAGAAGAAGAAAAAAGTGTTTATTACCATAATAATTCAATTAGCGCCATCTATGAAAGATCAGATTAGGAATTATTTTAAGTTTACCCGTAACTGCATTTATACTGAATTAAAAAGAAGAATGACTATTTGTGTAATAAATAATGTAATCAAATCATTATACCATTTACGTAGTATGGCAATCTGTCTTTTAACAATGGATTGTCAATCAGACGGACTGCCTTCTTTTGTAAGAATCTAGTCATCAATTATCAATTTGTAAGTTTATCAAGTATTGTGGAGTTTCAGCCCAGAGGTGGCTCCCATATTCAATCGTTAGGCTTACTTGAGATTTGTATAGGGCTGATTACTATTAAAGAATCTGCTAGACCTATACACGACGCCCAGTTTCTTGGAAGCTAGATTTACTTGGGCCGTTACTTGAGCCGATCTGATATAATTACTCCAAGCATTTCATGGAATCTCTATTGGGGAGAGTGCTTCCATTAAATTGCACTAGGCAGTAATTAATCTCCCTCCTTGCCGAAATCAAACACACGGGTTTTGAGACGTTGGACTGCACTGACCAGGTTGGCCTTACCCCAGGCACGAACCTTCTCGAGGTGGTGGTAAACTTTTTGTCTCACAACTCTCTGTATGGACATCAAGAATGTAAGGGGACTTGTCAAAAATACAACCCACGAGAACAGTGCTGTCGTCAGCATAGCAATTAATTGATGCACATTCAACAAGATGTGATGTGATTTTGATGTGCAACAAAACAGCGTCGGCGACAGCACAGATCCTTATGGCACCCCCCCATTGCTTTAGTTCGGAGAGGAAGAAGAGCCGTCAACTACGGTTTGAATTTTTATTCTTCTGAAAAAATATGCAATCCAGAGTTGGATGGATCCCTTCCGACAAGCACCCGGTGCAAGACCCCATCAAAGGCTTTGGAGATATTCAACACGACGCGACTGTTTGAGTTTCCGTTCCAAAGATCGTCCACTTTTATTAACCCACTTCCCGATATCCGATCAAGCTGAAACTCGACAGATAGACTCATTGTCAACGACTATACATTCTATCATATACGAAATACATGTCGGTCCTTCCCGATCGGTAGTAGAATTTAGTAGAATTGTCCTCTCCAGTTCCTGGTAAGAAGGTTCAATTCTCAAACGATTTTTTTTAATGTTTTAAAACACGTTTAAAAATAGTCATAGTAAAACATAGTGAAATTATGTCAGTAAGGCAATAGGCTCTCTAAATTAATGCAGCAAGGCAATTATACATAATACAGGCTCTCTGTAAATTAGGTCAGTAAGGCAGTTTTACATAATGCAGACTCTCTGTAAATTATGTCAGTAGGGCAGTTGTAGATAATACAGGCTTTATGGACATTTTACAACAACATTGATACTGCCAAAAAATCACAAGTGCGAAACACTGGATTGGGTTCTTCTTTAATGTATCAGCCGGTGAATACCAGAACATCCTTTGGACAAAGGAGTTTTTCTTATAAGGCTCCGTTGCTTTATAATATGCTTAGTGAAAATATAAAAACCATAGGTTCGTTAAATCTATTCAAGAAAATGGTCAAATGGTACTAGATGAGAGTGATTCTTTTTGGATTTTCCACATCGCAGCTTTTGCCGTAAATCACCTTAGAAACCCCATATTCTATATAATCCATCTATGTATGTCTTATGTACTTTACTTATTTGATTAAATATAATTGTAAAGCTGCGCATCTCGACACAGGAACTCCCTAGTGTAATAAGCGAATGAGGATTATATTGTAATGTACCATTTTAAAATTAAAAAAACAACAAAAAAAATCGTTTGTAATTGGAATAAAATAACTTTGTTTGATCACCACGTTATTGAATACAATATTAACTTTAATATATGTATAAACCAACCGGTTTCGATTCTAAATGAACTTTCATCTCGGTTTCATAAAACGTACTAAATAAATTACCGGTCAGTGGCTGAGTTGGCATCGCGTCTGGGTCGCACCCAGACGTCGTGGGTTTTTGTTTGATTTATGTAAGAATAATTTTTATAATTTATTATTCATAATGAGTTTAATAAAACTCATTTCGGGAAAGACAACATTAAAATTAAAACTAAATTATTTTTACATTAAAATACGAAAAAGTGAGTTAACTGAAGAGTGTACATCGATTTTTAAACAGACTAGACATACTTAACACAGTCAATTGAAACATATTTCATAAATACAGGTGTTAGGTTAGGTAGGACATGGAACTATTTGATAATTCTAATTATTTAAGTAAAGATGAGGTTACACTGTAAATGTGAACTCCACAATATGTCCCGGAGGTTGTATTGTTGCAGACGGTTGGGATCAATTGGGCGGTATTCACATAAAAAAGAAAAGTTTCCCCCACCAAAGTTGATATTCTCTCCCTCTTCTCATGCAAAAGGGTTAGAATAACGAATATCATAACAAAGAATAAATAATGGGCCAACGTAGAAGAAATCGGTATTCAATAAACAATATGACTACTCTGTCATATTGGGAATTGTTCTTGGAACGCCTATTTGCCGCAAAATACTAACATTGAAAACAACACAGTAGCGACGAGTTGTATGACCGAGCAGCATCGTACGGAGAGTCGTACGAACCATATTCGTACGACTCCCGATAGATCTACCACAGTTGAATTGAAAGGTTACTATTTTTCATCAGGAGATACTTTAGAAAAATACCGCCATTAAAATTATCCAATTGTTAATTTTTATCTGGACTTTGGCGTATGTACCTACACCTACCAACAACCTAGCATCTTATTTATCTCGTGTTATCAAGTACCATCATTCATAAGCTGGGAGGTTCGAGCGGTATCGGGGGAGCCGTAATGGGGGAGCCGTATCGAGCGAGTCTTATTCTCATTGCTCATACGCTCTGAGCTCACGGCTCCCTTCTAATTGAGATGCCGTTCAATTGAGTCAACTCTTAGAGTCGTAGGAAAATATTGAGCTAGTACCGTGACTCCCGCTCTTAATAAAATGAGTCATGACCCATCGCTACAGCACAGTAATACATGAGGATGAATCCACTAGGGTCGATTTATAACTTAAGGCGAAATATGACTTAATAGGTACGATAATAATAATTATTTTTGTTAGCGTTAGTTAATGAATTGTATAATTTGCATAGTGTTTCGAAATTCATGGTATCTACGTACAGTGAAAAAATTTGTAAGGGATCCTAAATAATCATAAATGTACATGTATATATAGAATATATATATCAGATCATCTAACACAAAAAGGTAAATTTTTATTAGCGCAAACAAAACGATTCGCCAGAGAGAAAAACTTCAAATATACGTGGTCAGCGTCAGGACGTACCCTATTAAAGCAGTCTGACAGCCTCCAAATTATAACAGTTAACAATGCCAAGGACGTTGACCGATTAAAACGTCAGAACATCTGACTACAACTTCACTCCATTATTAAGGCTACTAAAGAAGGTATTTTTAAAAGTTCTCATTTCAAGTTTAGTTATCGACTCAGCTCTTATATTGCAGTAAAAAGCTATTACGTCATTCCTATTTTAATAGAATTTAAATCTTGTAAACATACATACTGCAAAATCATATACACATTGTTTTTAGTGTTATTATATGTTTCGCTTGATAAATTAAGTGAGCACTGGCTGCTAAATCATTTATCATATAAAATCAATTCCAATAGAAGTACTTACCTTACGTTTATTCATTTTTTAGTTTTAATTTACATATCAATAGTCTATGGTTGTCAATGACAGATGTCATCTTTTATACTGCTCCATTAAAAATAGTGAAATATTTGCTAAAAAACAGTTTTTTACGACATAAAACGCTATTAACAGTGACAGTGCAAAGCTGTAGTAAGCTGAAGAAAAGAATGTGTACAAAATCCATGCAAGTGGCCTATTAAACGCTCTTACGATAATCAACCGAAAGTGTGTAAAAAAAAGTGAATTCGAACATACAAATTTGAAAATAAGTGCAGTTTTGTGCGGGCTATAACGGTGTTCTTTTATCCTCTCGGTATTCCATCGGAAAATATTACAAGTGCAATTTTTACAAGTGATATTCTAGCGAATAACAATAATATTGTTAAAACCGGGTAGTTTAAGTAGCTGCATGACGATTGGTTGAAAGTGAGCTCACTTTGTTTACCTTTTACCAGTGCTAGCCGATTTGCGGAAAACAGGCGTATCTCTGCCAATTCCCATTATACAAATAAAGTGCTAGTCCGATTGCAGACAAATAGGCGTTATCTATTCCAAAGGCGAAAAACACATATTAAAGTAATTTTAAATAAATTCTTAAAAATCCCAAGTGCTGACACTATTATTATAATAATTTATTATTTGACGATATAACAACAGTGGAATTTGGACTAGAGGCGAACGCGTTAGCGCCGAGTTTCGAAGAACGACAGTTCTAACCCCATTAACTCCAAATAAATAATTACCGTTTTTGTTATTTTTTTATTTTTATTTTTTTTTATAGTGAATACCTCACAAGAGTCCCAACTGCTCCCGTCTGGAGCTAGTGAGACTATGGCATCCCCAATTGGGGGGATGTTGTGAGGCTGAAGGTAAGTGGGGAAGGGAAAGAGGAAGGTGGGGAAGTACCTGGCTATTCAGATCTAGTCACTAAACACGGCTAAAGCCATTTGGAGCAACGTTTCAATTCTGAATGGTGGTCTTACACCAGGGCGATACTGGTAGTATCTTCCACTCTGGAACGTGCCGCAAATATACTATATATTATTTTAATTAATTAATTGTGAAATAACACAAATTAATCAAATAATCAAATAAAATTTATTTGCGCACGCCGGGTTCGAACCCGCGACCTTCGGAATGGCAGTCCAATGCGTTACCACTGGACTATGCCGGCCGTGTTATATACTTTTTTTTCCATAAATATTAATAAATATAAAAATAAATGTACAAGTGAAAAAAAAACAGGACATAACAATAAATACAATACAAGTCTTAGTGACATGTAAACATTAAAATAAATTTTAAATGGCAGATCCCCCGTGTACCCCCCCAGGGGCTAAAGATCCTTTAAAAAAATCGGGAACCACGCCGAGGTCACCGATAATCCGGAGCAGTAGCAGTCCAGAACTAGTTAAGTCCCCAAGACAAACCCGAGCCGAAAGCAGAAAAGTTATGGATAAACGACAAAAGAAGGAAATTAAGACTAATAAACAAGCGTCAATCCCCACTAACACCAACTCTGCTCTTTCTACCACCACCGCAACAACATTCTCCTCTACTACAAGATCCTCACCAATAACACACGAGTCCAGTCCAGCGCTTCCATCTATCAACGAAGGCAAAATTCCTCCTCTCAAAACCAAACCGATTCTGACTTCTGTTGAAATCCCCCAATATACTTCTCTTCAGAAAATGAAACAGTCCGGGACAGCCATGAATATTGTTCAAATTGCCACTCTGGCACTGAAAGCAGCCGAGCCTCTAAAAAATAACATAACCAAAGAAGTCCGCGACACAATAATCTCATCTTTACTGGAGATAATTGAGAAAGGAGCCACACTGGGAAAACAACTTCATGCTCTGGAAGTCGAATTACTTGAAACCAAGGTGCAGAATGCAGAATGTCAACTGAAGATGGAAGAAAGACACTGTAGGGAAATGTCAGCTTTCTGCGCCAACGCTCAAAAAGAACCCGTACTCAGTTACGCCTCGGCAGTAGGGAATCGAGGAGATCGCACCAGACATGCCGTAATAGTGTCGTCATCAGACCAAGAAGCGACGTCAGAATCCATCACTTCAACAATAAAGGATATTATCAAGCCAGCCGACCTCAGAGTGGGTGTCAGTGGAATGTCAAAGGCCAAAAATAACAAGGTCATAATTACCTGCCCTAAAAAGTCAGATGCACAGAAGATCCTTACAGCAATTCCAGGGCTGACCAATGGTAACTTGGTTGCTCATGAGGGCAAACGTCTTAGACCTAATGTTATCTTGAAGGGGATCGAAAAAGAAACACAAGATTTCGAAATATTAGACATGATCTTGCAACAAAATGATACTATCTACGAAGCCACTGGAAATGATAAGGAAGCTATTAAAATTCTAAGATTCACAAACAACAGGAAAAATGATAGGCTACGAAATGTTATTCTGATCGTCAAAAAATAAGTACATTCAGCTATGTTAAAACAAGAAAGAATAAATATAGGTTTCCAGCGAGTCCGAGTCGAAGACAGCTGCCCAATCATGCAGTGCTATAAATGCATGGGATACGGTCACTCCGCCGCGAGATGTACTGAATCAAAAGATCGTTGTCTACACTGTGCTGGTGAACACAAATCATCTGACTGCACAAAAAAGGAACAAAAAGAAGAATTCCGTTGCTGGAACTGCTTTAAAATGGCCAAAGGCAAAATTGAGGCACCAAAACACAGATCAAACGATAGGGACTGCCCCTACCGTACCATAATGATGTCACGCACAATGGAGAGAGTTGACTATGGCTAACTCAACTGTAACTACAGCATCCGGGACCCAGGCCAGTATAAATGAATACAAATATGAGAAAATTGAAGACTATAAGCCAATAAAAAATAGCCTTCGAATAATGTATCTTAACGCGAGAAGTATCAGAAATAAAATTGACGAGATTGAAGAAACTTTAAAGAGCATCAAACCCACTGTACACGTACTTGCAATATCCGAAACCTGGTTGGAAGATGGTGAGGAGTGCTTCTTCAACATCGACGGCTACCAAAGTACATTTGCGTCTCGCACCAATGAAAGAGGAGGAGGGGTGATTCTCTACACACACCATTCACTAAATGCTACAACTATCGAAAAACATTGTAGTGAAAATTCTTTCTTAGGAATTAATATCCGTAATAGAAATTTTAAACCGTTAAATATTTATGTTATATACAGAAAGCCTACCTCAAACATTAACGAATTCTTAATGTATCTTGAATCTATTTTAAATAACTGTAGAAATGATACCCTTATCTTTGGTGACTTCAACATTGACATTCTTCAAAAAAATAATACATCTCTTAAGTACATCAACACGTTAGACTCATACAACTGTTTCATATGTAACACATCCTATCCTACACGAGTAACAGATACCTCTACTTCTCTAATAGACCATATCATCTCAAACAGACAAAATATTTCCTCAACTACTGCAAATATAGATGCCTACCTAAGTGATCATAACATTTTGATATTAGATTACCAAAACAGCTTGAAACATCACACTAATAATAGAATACATTCTTTTTCAAACAACTCCAAAACCGATAAAAACATGTTAAAAACATATTTAGAATCCCACAACTTTCCACACGAAACCACCAGTAATGCCAATGAAAACTATAATAATTTTAATGAATACATCAAAACAGCAATAAAATCATCCCAACATACATCTGAGTTACGCATAGGAGACCAACGGAGGGGTAATACTCCATGGTTTGATGCAAAATTAAATGCACTTATCAAACAGCGCAACAATGCGTTTAAACTCTGGAAAAAAAATCAGCAAAGTGATATACTCACAGCACTGAGAAATAAAACAAGAAATCAAGTTACCAACTATAGAAGATATGCTAAAACCAAATACTACATAACTATATTTAAAGAAAACCTGCGTAATCCGCGACAGACATGGAAAATAATAAATGCAATTCTAACAAATAGCTCGACACCCCAGAAAGATGAAATTGAATGTCTTCTCATTAAGAATGAAGAAATAACATGCCCAACACAGATAGCTTCAACTTTTAACAACTTCTTTATATCAGTTGGGGAAAACTTAGCAGCCACAATTGCATCATATCCAGATGATTCTATCACTATAAACACGGATCAAAAAGCAATCCAGTCCTTATACATGGCCAAAACAAATAAAACAGAAGTTCTCAGTATCATCTCTCAACTAAAGTCTAATGCATCTCCAGGTTTAGATGGAATTACACCAGTGTACCTGAACTTTTGCAAAGATATATTAGCTGACCACCTTGTTTTTCTTATAAATCAATCCCTGGATAGTGGAATCTTCCCAGATCAACTAAAGATAGCAAAAATAATTCCGATTTACAAAGATGATTGCAAAAAAAATCCTTCTAATTATCGTCCTATATCCATCCTCTCTGTTGTTTCTAAAGTTTTTGAAAAGGTTATTAAGCTTAGGCTCACTAAATATCTCTTATCAAACAATTTACTCGCATCCCAACAGTATGGATTCAGAAACCAATCTAACACAAAATGTGCTGCCTTCGATTTTGTATACGCCCTCCAAAAGCATATAGACCAGGGTAAGCATGCTGCATGCTTATTTATAGATTTAAAAAAGGCATTCGATACGGTTGACCATGGGATACTACTAAAGAAGCTAGAACACCTAGGCATAGTAGGCACTCCCCTGAAGTTACTGTGTAGCTACCTCTCTAACCGACACTGTCAGACCTTTGTTGGAAAAGGTACAAGCAGCATGGGAACGATAAAATGTGGCGTGCCTCAGGGCTCCGTACTTGGACCATTACTATTTTTAATATACATAAATGATATTGCTAAATGGGGACTTGAGGGTACAATACAACTCTATGCAGATGACACAGTGATTCTTTATCACAATAATGATTTAAACGAACTTGAAAAGGAAATGGAAAGGGATATAGCTTGCCTGGCAAACTGGCTGCGATTAAACAAACTTAGCCTAAACATAAAAAAAACACATTACATACTGTTTGCAAATAAAAAAATGTAAGTCTTAATATAAGTCTTGATAATAACCGCCTTGAAAGGGCTGATGTTACAAAATATCTTGGCCTTTTCATTGATTCACAACTCACATGGAATCACCAATTTAAACATGTTCTATCCAAAATTACTCCTATAACGGGTGTTTTATATAGACTTCGCGGGTTACTTCCTCCCTCTCTATTAAAATCGATTTACCATGCTATGATTCACTCACATCTAATATATCTCGCCGGAATCTGGGGATTTGCTACAAAAAAATGATTTCAGAAGTCCAAGTCGTCCAAAATAGAGCCCTGCGAAATATTTTCAGTTTACCTTGGGACACACATGTCAAAGACATCTACAGAAACACCCAAATACTTCCTTTTAATACCATTCCCACTTTTTAAATAACGAAAACTATATTACAAGTAATTCAACACTCGGCACATTCCAACACTACACTCTATTACAATTGCGACGTACACCAACACAACACAAGAAATCACAACAAACTTCATATACCAAAAATCAAATCAACAAAATATGGACTAAGATCCCTAGAATACATAGCTCACACAAAATATAATCAACTACCCAACGAGATCAAATGTGCAAGTCAATGTAAAAAGACCCAAACTAACATGCTCAAACTTCAACTTATTAATGACTATCTGAAATAATAATGTTGTGTATGTCCCATTATATGTCCATTTAATACATACAACTATATGTTTCATGTAATGCGTATAATTCCCGCAATGAGTTTATTAACTCCTGGGAGTACAATGCTTTATATAATATACTATATTCTGTATTGTATACTTTTAATAAATAAAATAAAATAAATAAAATAAGAAATTTAATTTTGTAATCATAATTTCCTTTCCTGGTTTTTTCACGAGTTACGACACCATTTTCAACATGACACTACATCGTCGAAGCAATTACCTAGGGTCTATTAATTTTTTGGTTTTAATTTACTTTAAGAAGGTTAATTTTGTAATATTAATTTCATTGCCTGGCTTTTTCACTAGTCCTAACACTATTTTTCGACAGGATATTACATAATCAAAAAAAGTTTTCTCTTTTTTATTATTATTATTATGGTATGAAATTATATTTAATCCCATACTCTCAGTAAAGCTATACATATCTGATAAAAAATAATATTATATACTCATTTTTATGTATTTTACATTCATTTATCAATAACAACTGTCGTTATCATAAGTCATTTGTCAATGGGCAACATTATACTCATATCAATTATACACAGATTAGAAAGAAAACCTCACTCCAAATGCCCACACAAGATCAAAATCATATCTCTATATATTCATTATGTAAATGATCTTATATATTTGTTTTTTTAATTTTTTCATTGTAACATATTTTCAGCATCAACCTCTCTCCATCATTAGTACTTACCATGATATACCTAGGCCTTTTTATTGTTTTTAGCATATTTATAGCCTTCAAGATTCTCAACATACAAATAACTTACAGAACGAACAATAATACGTGTTTTATACAACAATCATCGACACAAACATCACAAAAATCTTACACATCAATCAGAACTCACTAACTCTTATATTTACATATTATATTAATTAAATTATAACTATGATTCAGCTGCATGTGAATAATTACAATGATTCCGATATTAGCTGTAACATGAACGTTGTTCTAGATATGAATAAATTAAACAACTATAACTGGAGCTAATATAGCTTGAAAATCATACATCAGAATATCAGAAGTATATCGAATCTTGATGATTTTACAATTTTTCTTGATCAATTTAATTCCTCTTTTGATGTTATCATATTAACTGAATGTTGGATAAACAAAGATTACACATCCAAGTCAATCCCCAATTACTCTGAACAACACACAAAATTCAAACTCAACAAATCAAGCGGGATTGTTATATATATTAAAGACGGTCTACAAGCTCAAGTAGAAGAAATTTCATTATCGCAATCAAACTGTATGAAAATAATATTGAATAATAATATGTGTATATTTGCTATCTACAGGTTTTATCTCTTTCCAAAATATTGACCCCTTCCTGAATTCGTTACAATCAATCATAAATAATTCAAAAAAACTAGAAAGACAAATCATTATAGGATATATTAACATTAATACCATCCCGGATTACCATCGTCAAACAAACGATTATCTTTGTCTGCTTGCGGAATATGGTTTCACTCAGACAATTAACAGCATTACTCGTGAACAGGGCCTGAGTAAATCCTTTATAGATCATATCAATGTGAAAAAAATTAATTTTATTGACTCTTTTATTATGCACACTACTATTTCAGACCATTACACTACAGCGATTTGCCTCAAAGACAAGCCCCATACCTCTACTAAAATTAAATTCAAAATTAAACAATCATCAACAATCGTCAGAACAACATCGCTCTCAACGTTTTGGTGTCAACAAATGGAAACATACTCTGTTATTGCTAAGAAAACTCTGGAAATTTTTATACCGTTTGTTACAACATATCTGCGAGCAATCCTTTTCGAAGATGCTGGATATAAAAACGAAGAAGAGGAATAGACTTTGTTGTGAAAATGACATGAGAGTGGCACTTGCCAAGGTAAAGCAGCGAATTTCTAATTAGTTTCTGAAAGACAACAGCAGAAGTCACACCGATTTAAAGTAAATAATAATCAATATGTTTCATGTTTTGATTTAACCATTAAAATTTAATGCTTTGATCTATGTTTTTTTTAATTTTTTTATTCATTTTGTACACCAATATTTAAATATATACCATGCTTTGAATTTGTAAGAATCTAATTTTATTTTTCAAATTAGGAGGGGTTCGGTGAATGCGCATATGTAACTGGTGGGGTTCGGTTACCTCCAAAAAGGTTAAGAACCACTGCTCTAGAGCATTAATTCAACAAAATCAAAACAAAATTTCATGGAATGGAGAAAAAGCAGACATGTTTTTTAATATTAATTTATTTTTAATCTTCTATCTATTTATACACTTCCTTTCAATTTCTTTTCTCTTTTGTATATTTTTGATTCTCTGGCGCATTAATTTCACCAAATCTAAAGTAAGATTTCACGGAATGGTTGAAAAGCTTACATGTTTCCATTTTTTTATATTTAGATATACATATACTTTTTTCTTTTTTGCATATTTTTTATTTCATTATTTTTTTTTTATGCTTATTTTTATTTTCTATTTTCTTTTAATCTCCTTTCTTTCTTTATCTATTTTTGATTCTCAAGCTTATTAATTTCATCTAAATAAAAAGTAAAATTTCAATTTGATAAACTCACATGTCAATAATTTTTAACTATATTGCTATTTTTGAATTATCATATTTGAATATTCTTTTAGTCTATTCTCTACGTTTATATTATTTAAAATATATAGTTAGCAATTTCTTGTATCAACCAAGAAAACTTTTCAAATTATTTATAAAGAGCAATAATTAAGTAAAAGTCAATACACTAGACAAAACAAGAATCGCATTTAATAAATCTGCCTATTTCTGATTGTCCTAAAACAGGTTAATCTCCTAGTTGGACAGCCAAAGATCACTGTAATATGTAATGTTTTTTTTTAAATTAATAAATAAATATATATTTGGTAGACACTTTTGATAGAGGCCAATCAATGAAAGCTCAAAAAAAATTTCGCATCTTTTTAATTATTAATTACTTTTATTTATTTCTTGCTAAATCAATTCCGATGAGTTAGAAAACTCACTGTAGGACGAGAGGAACTTACAATCAGAGATGTGCAAAATGGGTAGGTACCCAAAACCATTTGAAATGCAAAATGGAAATGGGTCAAAACTTTCCATTTGAAAATGCAAAATGGTTTTTAGAAAAGCATTTCAAATGCAAAATACCTATTTTCAAAATGCATTGAAAATGCAAAATGGTTTCTCATTCAAACAATTAAAAAATATATTGAATTTTTAAACAATTTTGTCATTTAATAATGGACATCAATGTAGAACAAACATATTATGATGGTAAATCATTTACATGATGTTAAATCCAAAAACACCACGACTACAGATTATGAAACCACAAAAAATTTGCGCGGGACTAATGTTGCCAACGTAAAAACATAGAAACTGCTATCTAACATTTAATATTACAGCGTCATGGCCCCATGTTCAGTATTTGAATCAGTATTTTTTGTAATGGTATCACTCAATTGCCAGGGCTCCTACTCCAGGGAGCAACTTGACAAATGTAAATTATCTCTCATAGCGAGGTTGAGGACCGACTGATATTTGGGGCTTATGAAAAAAAGATGAGTGGAAATAGGAGGAAGAATGTTGCAAAAAAGCATTTAAAATGGAAAATGCATTGAGAAAAGCATTTAAAATGCAAAATGGAAAATACCCATTTTGCATTTCCATTTGAAATGGATTTATTTGAAATAAAGCACATCTCTGCTTACAATACATAGGTTAGAGTTAATAGGTAAATTTTACATTGGTATTTTGATATCAAAATTGTAAGTTATATAATATTTTTACATGAAACTTTTACTATAAAAATCCTATAAAATGGATATTATTTACTTATTTATATTTACATAACTTGTGAAAAAATTATCATGTCGAGTGTCGGTATAGGGTTTAATACAATACTTGTATTTTCTTAATTATATACAACATTATCTGGAAGATGTTTTGCGGAATTTTCCCTGAAATGAGAAATACTTGTTAATTATCTCTCGTCTTGTTTCTATTCCCTATATACTTAGAGATGAATTAATACGTGCCCTTTCAACAGCAATTCCTGAGCTTATTTGGTGTAAAAAATGCATTTTAGTAAAAATAAAAATATGTCACCGGAAACCAAAATTAATCTACCTCTTATACTCCAAATTCAATATGCTCAGGAATCGCTGGAAGTTTATCGACTGTACACCACTACTTGATTCGAACGGCATTCTACAAGTTTCGGCTTTTTCCAAACAAGCTTCTTGGATGTTCTTTTATTTTTTAATTTTAGTTTGGCAATATCTACATAGCAACCAAAATGTTCAAGAAGTTTCTTCACCTTATAAAAGCGACAGCGTGAAGGAACTCGACAGTCAGTCAGTCATCAGTCGTACAACAATTAGCAGGACAACCCGCGCCCCTCCGCTGCGAGCGGGGCGATAACACCCGGCTTTTCAATCATGGACTCTATCGGGATAATCAACACAGCCAGCGCCCTGGCCCCGGCCCCGGCCATCGTCCCTGGCCAGCGCTACACCGGATCACAGCGCCCTGGTTCCAGCACATCTGACCAGCGCTATATCTACGCACCTAGACATGGTCGCTGGTCTATGCATCTCCCGCACAACCGCCTACCAGGTCTACCGCACCTTTCGGCTACCCTGCTCAGCACTGGAGCACCCGGAAGACCCACGCTCTTCACCAGTTCCTGACAGTCAACGAGTCCGGTCACCAGCAGCGGCGTCGACTCACTGACCCGCGCTTGACCAGCACTTCACCGCCTGCATCCGGAGTCTTCATCATCGGTCCTCAAGTCATCTCATATACGGCAACCTGACTCAAATAAAACCCTGTGACCTTCACAACATCTTTCATTTCGTGCCTCCTCACCAGATCCCCAAAGATGTAATAATCTACACGATTGTACAATTTAAAAGATGATTAACTCTTTTTAAATAACGAATGACTTTAGGTACTTTATAGGTAATATAATATATGTGTAATTGTCTGTATGGAGAAAAACTTTAATGGATTCCTCGGGAAGTTACTAATTCATCGTCTATAAAAATAAAATCTGGCGCTTCCCGCTCATCTTATAGTTGTAAGTTTTATACAATTTACAAACCGTTTTACATAATATATTAAATGGTAAGAATTTAGTAATAAGTTCATCATGTGACCGTCGGGCAAATCCCCGTTATCATGGTATTGTGTCACTTTAAGACTTGTTACCGTTGCAGTTATTATCTTGGGTTTATTCTTAGATTGCGCAATAATCTTTGATGAATTTTAAGTTGATAGAAATCTCTAATGAGGGATTAAAATAAATTAAATGGTAATTCACCACCTGATATCCGTAATTATCAGAAACCTTATCCCCTGCACCCAAATGACGCAAATTGGTGAAGGTGTGGTTGGATATCATTTGCATGATTGTTTTAACCCCTCAGGCCTCTGGCATATTGACCGTTATATGTATTAAAGATACTGTCAGAAATTCAGAGAACTTTTGTGTGTATTTGTTTTTTGCTTTTTTTACATTAACTCCACACAGGAAGCCTTAAGGAAATAATTTCCCTCAGGACCTATGTCATCTTTGGGGATTCTGTGTAGAGGATCTTTTCAAGGGAAGGAAGGAGAGGAAGTTAAAGGAAGGAAAAAGGTATGATGGGTGGATAAGTATGTGGGGATCGGTGGGTACAGGAGATCCAAATTATTCTCTTAGTAAAAAAAACATATATTTATACAATGTAGAAAAATTAAAATTTAGAAATAAAACTTCAAAAAGTATTAAAAAAGGCTCACCTTACGTTTTTTCGTCTAAACATTGAACTGAATCTACTTATAACGAGAAGAAATATACATATTTTATTAGTACCTATTACAAACATTACTGCCACCTCACTTTTTTGTCGTTTCATTAAATATAATGAAGAAAAAATTCACAAAATTTTATAAAATTTTCTCAAATTGCGGTCGAAACCTTTGCTGAGGAACACATTTTAATTGTTCTGTGGATATTTTCTATATTTAAATATAAAGCTTTGCGTTTGTTTCTTTCAAACGCCGCGCCGTTTAGTTCATATTTTTAACTATGACATTAAGGGAGACAATATTAGCTGTTCCGAACAGCGAACAAATTGACTCTACGTGCTTGTTCCCAAAACCGAACAAATTAGCCTGAGGAGTTAGGATCTAAAAGCATTTTAAAGAAAGTGGATGATATTATATATGGGGTGGTTGGAGTGTTAAAAAATGAATTGAGAAATATAAATACAAAAGTAATTAGGAAAAAGGAAGACATGGTTTGTTGTTTGTATTAAATCTTCAAGTTAATTTGTTCGCTTTTGGGAACTACTTACATGGATCACAGAAATCATTGTCTTTCCCTTATTGTCACGGTGAAAAATATAATCCAAGCGGTATTAGAAAGAGAAAACATAACGCTTTATATTCAAATCTAGAAGTTAACCACAGAAAAATTAAAAAAAATACACCTCTATGAAACCAAATATTCCGAACGAAGTATGAAAAAAAAATTTAACTTCTTGAATTTTTTATGAATTATTTTTATATGAAACGACAATAAAGTAAGGTGACAAAAACGTCTGTAAAACATTTGTCTAAGTGTGCATTTATATATATTTTTGCTATCAATAATTTTAGTTACAAAAAAGAGTGCCATTATTATTTATTTTTGCATTTAAATTTCAAAAATATGTATTTATTTCTAATAATAATATTTGAATGCGTATTTCATCACCTTTCATAAACAGAATATAGTTTTCCGATGCGTTCAGAAATATTCCATTTATTTGGATTTTATTATAACCGGAAATACTCAGACCTTCTGCCAAAATATGCCCGAGGCCTGAGAAATTAATTAAAACTGTCTGCTATACTCTTTGTGAATCCATCATTTCTTATTGTATATTTAACCGGGTAGATGCATTGCCTCTCGAATAGCACAACGAGCAGTACAGGTTATGATCAACACATCTCACAGACATAAATAATAATAATATTTGGCTAATTCATACAGCGCCGTTTTCGTGAAAAATCACCTCAAGGTGTATAGCACTGAACCAATGCCAACTCTTCTCGATCCGTCAATTATTTATTTTATTTTTAGTAAAACCTCAAATTGTAATATTTGTATTAACCTCACACCGTCGCCGCAGGAACTTTTTTATTGGATAATCAAAACCTCCGCCACAGGTCACCCCAAGTGGTTCGCTACGTTTGGTGATTTAGTAGGGGTGCCCGGGTTCATCGGGTGAGGCGTGCTCAGGATTCGTTTGCCCACCAGCTGCGTGGCGTGCCAGATCGGGAGAGGCTGATTTGGAGAGACCCATCTTACTCAAAATCTACAATCGAGGAATTGAATCCAGGACTAGGTTCAAATCCTGGATGCGACCGAATCTTTTTCTCATTTTCTGTTTGTTATTTTCGTTTGAGAGTGGCTAATATTGCCTATGATTAATTATTTATTTTTTAATGACATACTGCAGAGACTCTTCTGCAAGTACCACAGAGACCGTCCCAATCTAAACAAACTCGTCCCTAGATGTGACCGAATGTTTTTAATGACATACTGCAGAGACTCTTCTGCAAGTACCACAGAGACCGTCCCAATCTAAACTAATTCGTCCCTAGATGTGACCGAATGTTTTTAATGACATACTGCAGACTCTTCTGCAAGTACCACAGAGACCGTCCCAATCTAAACTAATTCGTCCCTAGATGTGACCGAATGTTTTTAATGACATACTGCAGAGACTCTTCTGCAAGTACCACAGAGACCGTCCCAATCTAAACAAACTCGTCCCTAGATGTGACCGAATGTTTTTAATGACATACTGCAGACTCTTCTGCAAGTACCACAGAGACCGTCCCAATCTAAACTAATTCGTCCCTAGATGTGACCGAATTTTTTTAATGACATACTGCAGAGACTCTTCTGCAAGTACCACAGAGACCGTCCCAATCTAAACTAATTCGTCCCTAGATGTGACCGAATGTTTTTAATGACATACTGCAGAGACTCTTCTGCAAGTACCACAGAGACCGTCCCAATCTAAACAAACTCGTCCCTAGATGTGACCGAATGTTTTTAATGACATACTGCAGAAACTCTTCTGCAAGTACCACAGAGACCGTCCCAATCTAAACTAATTCGTCCCTAGATGTGACCGAATGTTTTTAATGACATACTGCAGAGACTCTTCTGCAAGTACCACAGAGACCGTCCCAATCTAAACAAACTCGTCCCTAGATGTGACCGAATGTTTTTAATGACATACTGCAGAGACTCTTCTGCAAGTACCACAGAGACCGTCCCAATCTAAACAAACTCGTCCCTAGATGTGACCGAATGTTTTTAATGACATACTGCAGAGACTCTTCTGCAAGTACCACAGAGACCGTCCCAATCTAAACTAATTCGTCCCTAGATGTGACCGAATGTTTTTAATGACATACTGCAGAGACTCTTCTGCAAGTACCACAGAGACCGTCCCAATCTAAACTAATTCGTCCCTAGATGTGACCGAATGTTTTTAATGACATACTGCAGACTCTTCTGCAAGTACCACAGAGACCGTCCCAATCTAAACTAATTCGTCCCTAGATGTGACCGAATGTTTTTAATGACATACTGCAGAGACTCTTCTGCAAGTACCACAGAGACCGTCCCAATCTAAACAAACTCGTCCCTAGATGTGACCGAATGTCTTTAATGACATACTGCAGACTCTTCTGCAAGTACCACAGAGACCGTCCCAATCTAAACTAATTCGTCCCTAGATGTGACCGAATGTTTTTAATGACATACTGCAGAGACTCTTCTGCAAGTACCACAGAGACCGTCCCAATCTAAACAAACTCGTCCCTAGATGTGACCGAATGTTTTTAATGACATACTGCAGAAACTCTTCTGCAAGTACCACAGAGACCGTCCCAATCTAAACTAATTCGTCCCTAGATGTGACCGAATGTTTTTAATGACATACTGCAGAGACTCTTCTGCAAGTACCACAGAGACCGTCCCAATCTAAACAAACTCGTCCCTAGATGTGACCGAATGTTTTTAATGACATACTGCAGAGACTCTTCTGCAAGTACCACAGAGACCGTCCCAATCTAAACAAACTCGTCCCTAGATGTGACCGAATGTTTTTAATGACATACTGCAGAGACTCTTCTGCAAGTACCACAGAGACCGTCCCAATCTAAACTAATTCGTCCCTAGATGTGACCGAATGTTTTTAATGACATACTGCAGAGACTCTTCTGCAAGTACCACAGAGACCGTCCCAATCTAAACTAATTTGTCCCTAGATGTGACCGAATGTTTTTCTGGTATTATATTTCACGCGCGGCGACCACACAGAAAACCCCTCACCACCCCATTTTGGGATGGCGAACCATATGTTGTGAACCCGTGGTGTAGATTGTCTTTGAAGGCCTACGAATAGATAAAACAAATTGTTGTTCTTATTAATAATTTTATTATCAGATTGTTCAAATTTATTATCATATATTTAAAAAAATCTAATTGATAAAATTAATCCAACCCAATGCAAGAATAATATAAATATGATGACGTTTGGTTCGTCAGTTCAGTTCACCTTTCTGTCACCTTACTTATTTGTAGTTCACCGCGGTTATTGCTGTTATAAGATGTGGCGAGCTATTTATAATCCTTTGAAAATTAGCTTGGGCTTGACGGCGATTGTGAATATCAAAATTACCGATAATTTGCGTGCAGATGGGTAATTATGGTCATCTGATACTATTATTACGCCAGCGTCTGGACGATCTAGGCCCTCTGATTGGTCGAATTAAAATTGTCTGTTTCGGGTAAATTCAGCTAACTTGAAAATTAAGACACGATTTCATACTAAAATAGGATCGCCTCATAATAATACGAGATTTCTTCAAAAGCATCGTTTCTGCTCATATAATTTTTGGATAATATCGAAGAAAATATGTTTTAGAAAGTTCATAATCCATTGGATTAATTACATTACAATGAAAATTATCCACAGTTACGTGATTATGTTTGACGTTTATAAAAAAATCACGCGTTCCTTATTCAATATGGCGGATACGCACGGCTATAGATGGCCGACAGAGCGCGCCTCTGGCGGTTAAAAAACGAACCAAATGAATGGCGCGAATATTTAAATATGCAGCTCACAATATTTGACTACTTACGATTAACAAGCATTTAATAAGAAGATTTCTTCTGGAAGCTTATCACTTTGTAATGGCATTTTTCATTATTATTTATATATTTTTTTGCTTATTAATTATATCTGATTTTATATTGACATGTTTTCTAATTTGTAAAATTTCAAAATTATTTATTTGCGATGCTTTATATCCTGAGTGAAGTATTTTAAGACTTGAATTTTTATGGAAAGTGTGATCATTATTCAAAAGATGATTTGCAAACTCAAATTCACTATTTCCATTTAGAGCCCTGCGATATTCTTTAGTTCTTTTTTTATTTTATTTTTATTTTTTTTTATTTAGTTACTTTTTTAAATAATTAGGTACATTTTTGTATGGCACATGAAATAAAATATATATATAAAATTAAAACAGATCATTGAAGTCCTCCTCACTAGGAGATCCTGTGCTGAGGGGGACTATATATGTTAGTATACGTTTTCAGCAACTAAGATGATGTTTTAAATATATTAGCTAGTTCTTCTTCCGATATTTCCTTAAGCCAAGATTTGATGTCCTTAATGTAGTTATTTTTCGTTTTCCTTTGTTCGATGTTGAGAGGGAGTTTATTATATAATTTAATTGCTAAAAATTCAGAGTTTCTTTGTCCAAAGGTAGAATTACATTAAGGAATATTTAGCATGTCTGTTTGCTTGGCTCTGGTTTTATGATCGTGAGAGGGGTTTGCCTCTGGTTTATTTTTTAAGTGATGAACTAGAATATTTTTAGCATAGATTTTTTGTAAACTTGGAACATCAAACAGATTAAAAATATCAGTAGTTGGCGTCCTTACGGGGAGCTTTAATATGGTCTTTATGATCCAATTTTGAGTTTTCTTTAGTAGTTTAATATGGTTTGATGATGCTGAGCCCCATCCTATTATTCCATATTCCAGTAGAGAGTGGCATAGAGCATAATATACTCTCTTTAGATCTGTAGTTGACAAGATATTTCGTATTTTTTTGAAGAAATAGATGAGTTTTGTTAGCTTTTTTGAGGTTCCTTCGATGTGTGCATCCCAATGAAGTTTGTCGTCAATTACGATCCCAAGATATTTAATTGTTTTAGTTTGGACTATATGCGGGCAAGAACATTGCAGATATTTGTTTAGACATTCATGTAATTTGAGTGTATGCTCATTCGTTGGTTGACCTCTTTTGGTTTTAGTGAAAGTTAGATATTTAATTTTACTCACATTTAATGTAAGGGAGTTTGCTTTAAACCAGTTTTGGAGTACAGTCAGACCTTGCTCCGCTTTTTTATGTGTGCTTGTCCAATTTTGTTCATAGAATATAATGACAGTGTCATCTGCAAAGCTCACTATGTCTCCTTCAATGGGAAGACTCATAAGGTCATTAATATAAATGAGAAATAGTATTGGACCCAATACGCTTCCTTGAGGGACACCGTACTTGATTGATAGAGTTTTGCTACTTTTATTACCAATTTGTACATACTGCTCTCTTCCAGTTAAGTAACTTTTAATTAGATTTAGAGTTGTTTGTGTTATTCCATTTTTTTTTAATTTAAAAAATAGTATTTCATGGTCAATTGTATCAAAAGCTTTTTGAAGGTCAATAAAAACTGCCAAGCATTTTTTACCTTCATCCAGTTTTTTTATAATTGTATTTGTTACTTTAGCTATAGCATCACCAGTACCCAGGTTTTCCCTAAAACCGTATTGCGTCGTTGATAATATTTTATTTTCATCCAAAAATTTAACCATTTGTTTTTTTATTACTTTTTCCAATATTTTCGATAGTGTAGGTAATAGACTAATTGGTCGATAGTTAGATATATCATTTTTGGGACCGCTTTTGTATATTGGAATAATCGTAGCAACTTTAAGACGTGTGGGAAAAATACCTTTTCTTATTGAAAGATTTATAAGGTACGTCAGTGGGTAGATTAGCTCATTTAGTAGATATTTAATTGCTCTGTTTGATATCAGTTCATTTCCCGATGAGGTATTTGTGTTTAGGGAGGCTATGGTATTTCTTATATCTTCACTTGTTATCTTGACTATGTTAAGGGAGTTTTCTTGATTCACATTTTCATTCCACACTGTTTTTTCGGCAGTAAATGAAGATTGTTTGATTTTATTCGCTAAGTTCGAGCCTATATTGCAAAATAGTTGTTTGCAAAGTCGAGAATTTTTTCTGGATGTTCTGATTTTTCTGACTTCAAAGTTTCTATTGGTTCTACCTTTGTAAAAGAAATTACAATCATCCCAATTGAGTTTTAAACTCCTGATTTTTTTGTTTGAATTTTGCTATCTTTATTATTAAGAATATATTTCTTCATTGTTATTAGTGTAAAACGCCAGTTGAATAGTACCAGAATTGTTTTATATACAATTTTAGAAGTATCGCTATCCACAAGCAGAATTCTACGCCATTGTTTATTTCTATCTTTAGAAAGACCGTTTGATGAGAATATGTTTAATTTTTTTTATTTAGTATTTCAACTATCAATTTATTAGAATAACCGTTATTAAATGCTATTTGTCTTATGAATATATTGTTTTATGGTTATATTCTATTTGTTTTTTTCAGGTCTTAAAATACATCACTATAAATAATTTTGAAATTTTAGAAATCAGGAAACATGTTAATATAAAAGCAGATATAATTAACAAGAATTTTTTTATAAACTCTCTTTTAAATATTTTCCCACTTAACTGGTCTTTCCCGTCTAACGATATTGTAATTCCTAATTATTATAAACCCAGCCTACTCTTACCCCTCCCCCCTCCTTCCACTTCTTCTTTCCCAATTGCAATCCATATTTAATTTTTGACTTCGGTGTATACACAATAAAATGTAAACATTATATTTATATATTTATTGGACAATTTGCAAAGCGCCGCTTTTGTGAGATATCACCTCAGGGGCGCAATATTGTAATAATCTACCTTTATATATAGATTTTTACTCTCCTGATGAAGGTGTATATATAATCTAACTTTAAACTTTATTAGATACAGTAACAGTTGTAGGTAAAGAATTACCAAATGATTACCCTCCTTTTATTCATAAACACGGGTACAATTAATCAATATGTAATAATCTATTATTTAAGTCAACTTTGTTATAACTATCTTTAATTGTGACAAACTATACGATATTGATTAAACTTATAGACATTGACGGTTGTAACACATATTTAAGCACTGCAAGTCTCCTATGAGCTAATTATATTAGGTACGCTAACAGTTAATATCAGTTGTAGACATGTAGTCAATAATAGTGTTTCATTTGAAATAATCCATCACAAATACGTAAAATTTCATTTATTCAAACAACTGTCATTCTTATTATGCGTAAATTTAGCATGTTATTATTAATTAACTCCTTCCTGTTCCGTATTTTAACAATATATATACTCACCCTCTCTCTGTGAATGTCCTAATATCTATCTATTAAATGTAACTGTTATTAATATCACTTAAAATGGGCGAAGCCCAACTAAGAGCCGCCCGCAGGGCCTAGCAGAAAAAAACGGGTTTTTAACTGCTAGTAATTATTATTATACAGTGCTGTAACTCTGCACTCTACCACAGCCCAACAATTTTATAAATATATATTAAAGGCCTGTTCATTTAATATTAGATTGGAAACAAAATATTCCAAATTTACATAAAAGTACTATTCAAAAACTTGTTCAATAATATTTCCCACTTAAATTATTTGCAAACTTGTTATTTTTTTTCTATTTTTGGCTCTGATTGAAATGCTTTTATTACAATTATGTGGACTTTTCCTTTTTTGCTTCTTTACTGTGTCGTGTGTCCCAGCTGATTTTTTTAATTATTTGGTTACTACCAGCAGACATTAAAACCTCGGTTTTATAGATTAATTTACTAATCGGATGTGATTTGAGATTTTCGCAGCCACAGGTATTATGGTGATTTATTTTTGGGGTATTGTGCCGTGTTGCAATATACCGTATTCATTTATTGACAAATCACAGGAAGGGAGACGGTGACATAGCTTGGCGAACTTGGCTAGTCAGTCAGTTTGAATGTCTATGGTGTTAGCCAAATTATTTATATTTTTTGTTTTTAGTTCAGGTGTGAAGAGGACAGACTACTTGAAATGGGAAGATTATTTTATGGCAACCGCTTTTCTGGCCGGCCAGAGGAGCAAGGATCCTAAAACCCAGGTCGGGGCCTGTATTGTGGAAAATAATAATAAAATAATCGTTGGAGTCGGATACAATGGCTTTCCCAGAAGATGCCACGATGATAAATTTCCATGGGGCAAGGAGAAGCATTTGTATGGTAAGGTCAACTTCTTTAAAGAATAACTTTGTTTTAAACCACTTTATTACATTTATAGACGTCGACCGGTTTCGGTTGAACTCAACCTTCATCAGGACAGTACAAATATAAACTATAAACTATAAACTAATAGTTTATATTTGTACTGTCCTGATGAAGGTTGAGTTCAACCGAAACCGGTCGACGTCTATAAATGTAATAAAGTGGTTTAAAACAAAGTTATTCTTTAATTTGTGTAATAATGTCAAGCCACAAAGTGTTTGCTTCCTTCGATAATTCAACTTCTTTACTTTATTACTAGCTGCACTCCCCGTTGCTCGGCCTTTACACATACTTTTTTCAAATCAGACTTAGACAGTTGTGTTCCTATTGTTTTGAAGGTCGAGTGTGCAAAATATCATAAATATCGGTGTACGGGACGTGTTTGCTTGTACAAGAAAAAAACTGTAAATAATAAGCACCGGCACACATCAGCCCTCTACTGTGTAATGATTTAAGTAAAACGCCCTGAGGTTTTCTATCTAAATGTTCATAAAATTGAAGACGATTCAAATCAAAATTCACATTTTGATTACATGTATTGTACTGGTATACAGAGCGTACAAAGGGCTGTAGCTTATAGATACTCTCTATTTCTTTACGTATATGTCTTGGTATGACATACACTTGTGATCGGGAGTATTCAATAAATGTCCAAAAGGAGATCTCCGAAAGGAGGATCAGTTGCTACGAATTATTCCAACGGGGAACGCAACTCGAAATGAGCTTCCTGCCTAGGAATCGGGTAGTCTCGGCTGCACTTGGAACCATTCGGGACAACCGACATGCTATCTCTGTCAGATAGTGCAAGTGCCAACACCTATGAACAACTCTTAAACTACCATAACTGAATAATAATAACTTAACCCTATAAGAACAAAAGTGATTTAAAGTTACAACTAAATGATTACTATGTTTAATTTAAATACATCTTCATTTTCATATAAGTGGTCCACGCCGAGCAGAATGCGATATTAAACAAGAACACGGCCAGTCTGGAGAACTGCACTATCTACGTTAGTCTCTTCCCGTGCAACAAGTGCGCCCAGAGTATAATCCAGTCGGGGATCCAGGAGGTGGTCTACATGTCCGACAAAAACGCTGACGACCTTGAAACCAAAGCCTCCAAGAAGATGTTTGAGTCAAGCGGGATTAAGTTCCGGTAAGATAAATTATTATAGTTTATTATTCCAGTACTTTAAGATTCTTAAGGGGGCCTTTTTCTTACATTTCTAATTGATTTTTAATCTGGAATACGCAAAAATATCAACCGAACTGAATTTATTTTCAAGCATATGAAGTTTTGAAATGGGTTATGAATGTAATAATTTATTTTCAACAAAGATCAACTCTGGAATAGCAATGAACGAGCCGAACAATGTAGCTAGCTATTTTTGATTAGCAGTATTCGTACTACGGATAAATTGAACGGTAAAATAGCGCCATTAAAATTATCCAATTATTAATTACTATTACATAACTCCGAGACGTAAACGACGTCTGACAGTTGACACTTGACAGTCCGACATCTGGACTTGGGACATGTATGTACCTACACCTACTAACTATCTAGTATTTTATTTTTTAAATTTTGTCACAAAGTGATTTAGCAATTATTAAAGAAATTCATGATTTTTTAAAACTCTCGTATTTTTGGATATGATTTGAGACTTGATAAGATAAACAATTAAAAGAAAAGACTACCTGACACTTAGATGCTTCAGTTTTCTTGCGTGTTTGTAGATAGGCTAATTTAAATTATAATACCTTGTTTACATAGTGGCAATTTTTATAATACCTTGTTTATTCACATTCACTTGGCCATAACAATTAGTAATATTTTAAGATAAAAATATAAATGACATTTTCAAATATTCCATTCTCAATCTTGAAAAATAACACACAATCTACATTTGGACATTGGTCTATAATAATAATAATAATAATAATAATATATTTTATTCCAGGATGTGGGGAGGTTTGTGCAATCCCACACGTCCCATATAGATATACATTTTTTTTTTTGTACAATAGATATAATAAATTATCAAATAAGGAAAACTATGCAGGGTGTGTTCTTGAGTGCGCTTGGGCCCAGCGCTCACTCAGGAGTGGCGCTTGGTGCTGGTAGGCTGCGGTCACCAACGTGTTGGCGGAGGCCATTAGCCGCATCCTGGCTCCAGTGACCCGGTGTCTCATCAGGCCGGCAAATCCATTCAGTCCTAGTTCCGTGAACATTGTCGATGCGCTGCTGTATCTTCGGTATCCAAATATTATTCTACAGGCGTCATTATATTGAATTCGGAGTCGTTCCATCGAGCAAGTTCGGTAGTGACACCATGTCTCACACGTATACAGGCCAGTACAGAAAGCGTTGAACAGTATTTTTTTAACGGTATTGCTGCATTTGCAAAATCTGCGGGCAATCATGTTAGAAACTATGCTAAGGCTTCTCCTTTGTCGTTCGATATCGCCATCGTCCGATAGGTTTTCATTAATAATGTGCCCCAAGTATTTCACGTTCGAACATGTATTTATTTTTGCCTCGTTAAGGTATACGGGGAGCATATTACTTGTATCTTGACTTTTTCCGTGGTGGAACGCAATCAATTCCGTCTTCTTCGGATTGTACATCATATTATGCTGTTTTCCATATTCTTCACAAATGTTTAGGAGTAATCTTAATCCCTTGATCGACGGAGCTAGGAGGATCATGTCGTCCGCGTAGCTTATATGATTCATACATATACTGTTAACACGACAGCCCGTTCTGATGTCCAGGCGACTTGACAACTCGTCCATGTATACATTAAATAGAATGGGGGACATACACCCTCCTTGCCTTACTCCTGACCGCAAATATATCGGCTGGGAGTATGTACTTGCCCACCGTACAACATTTTCTTGCTGGGAGTGCCATCGCCACCAATTGCCACCAATTCTCTATGCCCGCCACTGATAAGCAATTAACATGCGATCGATCACTTGCCAAGTCCTTACATGGCTCGTTGCATGACTCGTTGAACTTTGAATGTGAAGACACAAGTGTTATTTTTGGTAACAAGTTCATTCAGCACTCAAAAACCCCAAATTCTTCTGAAGTACGTTAATTCTCCCTCCCACGTCAATAGGATTTTTCGCTCTGCGCGGTGAGAATTGAGCTCACAACAATAATATACCAAATCATTTGTTGCCTAAATATTTATTTGGTAAATATATTATATTTAAACATTTGTAAAATGTTTTGACTGTCCAACAAGGAGTAATTCCCGTTTTAGGACAGTCAAAATTTGGATGAATTAGTTAGGTACTTAAGTACATATACTTAATGAAGAGATTAAAACATATAGGTTAGTAAACTGGTGTCTGTTTTGCATATTAGTTAATTAATTTGTCCTATATACATAATTTGTAAAATAAAGAAAAATTTGACATCAAAACAGCAAAAAATGAAGTTTTTTTTATTGTTTTTGTTCGTGTTCAGTTTTATTTTATATTGTTTTTGTTTGTGTTCAGTTTTATTTTCTTGTTTTGTGTTGTTTTTTTTTTAATAAACAATGAAGTAACAGATTTTATGTACCAGTAACCACTTGAAATCCCGTCTTATACACCAAGCAACAGGAAAGTCATTACACATGCCACAAATAATAAAACGCTCTCTTTAGCTTTACATAACAAAGAACTTTTATTAAAATATTTTTTTCTTTTCAGGAAATACGAACCGACGAACGACAAAATAGAAATTGACTTCAGCAGTATCAAGCAATATTCTGCAACTCCCACAGAGTGACATAGATGATAAGATAATAACACATAAGCTTAAACAGGGGATTAAGCGACGTACCTGACATCAACCAGTAATTCCTGATATTATTTGGAGTAAAAATGTAAATGAAATTTTGGTTGTTTATAGAAAAAACAATACATCGAAAAAAGTCACTGGAGACCAAAATTTAAAAAAAAATCTCCAAATAATGTCAGGAATCACTGGTTGAAGTTGAACACCCTGTATACCAGTGGCGGTCGGTGACTTTTTGTAGAAGGGATGCTGGACACCAAATGTTTATAGGTACTCGTACTTACCACATACTTGATATCAAATATGCACCTCTAGACGCTAGCCCACGAACAAAATACAGTTACGTACCGTCTAAAATTATCTCCATAAATCTATTAAGCTCCATAACTCAATAATTACAGATACAAAATATCTCAATTGTGTTATTCGTATAAACGAAAAATAAAGGAATAAAAAAACCATGACACACCTGAGTTTTCATTCACTTAAACCTGAGGTCGATTCGATGATCCTTCTTCATGAAGTCGTCGATGACACGGTCGGGAATCGTAGTCTTCTCCTAGCTCCTAGCTAGCAGTAATGTTTTCTCAATAGAGATTATTGCAAGGGATGGAAGTCGGTCTTCACATACTGTGCTGCGGTTGTAAGTTTTAATCCTTTTCATTGTGGAAAATGATCGTATACAGGAATGTATATGAATGTATATAATATACAGTGTATACATTCCTATAATTACGTACATATTCACATAAAAAGAGACACACCCACACCACACAACGAAGGACATCATATTATAATGCACAAGATCAACAGCTTGCTTACTGAAGACCGATATGTTTTCATGTTGAACATACCTGCAGCCATTTCCTCCTGAATACGATTTTCTAACTAACTAACTAACTAACCATCACGCCGTTTCCCCGCAGGGGCAGGCAGAGAGGACGGACCGCCAAACAACTCGGTCTTGGCACACACTCCTTGCCTCATTCACATTCATACATACTCTTCTATTGTTCTGACTCTTGACATGGCCCGACTCAAGTATCTGATTCACTTGGTCGTGCCATGTCTTCCTCGGGCGTCCCCGACTTCTGCTACCATTCACATTTGCATCGTATATTCTCCTTACACTCCTTTCTTCGCTCATTCGCTCTACATGCCCAAACCATCTATGCGTCCTTTTCTTGATCTTACTCATTACGCTTACATCAGCCTTGCACTCTTTGCGGATATCCACATACCTCACACGATCATACATGGTTTTACCACACATACGCCTAAGGGATCTCATTTCAACAGCATTCAATCTACTTTCATCCTTTCTTTGCCAGTTCCATGCCTCACTTCCATACATCAGGGTAGGTACCAGCACTCTATGGTCTCCCTTATTCCCAAGGCGAATGCGGGAGGAATTCATAAAACAGACCATAGCCGACACCTTTCCCATTCTCAAACAGGCATAATATTTATTACATCAACATTATTACTCTATTACACATTCCGTATCAAAAAACACAAGACCCAACTAGGCAATAAAAGCCAGTAAATATTTTAATACTAATACAGTAAAAATTGTAAGGCGCAAATTACGCCGTTCTATTAAAATATTATCGATCCAGTTTTATAATCAATTGAATAATAATGTGAGATACCTGTAGCTTGATTTCATAGCAGTAAAACATTTTAAATAGACGAATAACCTAAAAATTAAATAAGGACCTTTGATGACAAAAATGAATTAATTATTACACCCCCTCTATTGTCACATATAATTAAACTAACTTTGTATTAATATAGATTATTTTTTCTTGTTTACATTTTTTTTCTTCTTTCTATATTGTACTGTGACTGTTAATAACTATGTAAATAGCACTTTTGCCGTTAATTCTAAATAAATAAATAAACGAATTACGTTTTTCATGATTTATTTATTGAATATTTAATTTCAGTACGTCTGGGCGGCTGGTGCAATACCATGCCATGTTTTATAGGTAAGATAATTACATGAAAACATAATAATAATAAAATAAATTCAATTGTTAGGATCAAGATGGTCGCCGCAACATCTGCCGTTCATTGCGAGGAACTGGCATTTGTTGGGTTCCTACCATGTTCGTACCGTAATGCTATTTATACAGTTCCCACCTTTCCCCAACTATCACAAGAGTCCCAACTGCTCCCAACCGTCTAGAGACAGCGAGACTATAGCATCCCCAATTGGAGTATATTGTGAGGCTGAAGGTAGTGGGGAGGGGAAGGAGTGGTCTAACATCAGGGTGATACTGAGAGTATCTTCCACCCTGGAACGTGAGGTAATCGTGGTCTAACATCAGGGCGATACTGAGAGTATCTTCCACCCTGGAACGTGAGGTAATCGTGGTCTAACATCAGGGCGATACTGAGAGTATCTTCCACCCTGGAACGTGAGGTAATCGTGGTCTAACATCAGGGCGATACTGAGAGTATCTTCCACCCTGGAACGTGAGGTAATCGTGGTCTAACATCAGGGCGATACTGAGAGTATCTTCCACCCTGGAACGTGAGGAAATCGTGGTCTAACATCAGGGCGATACTGAGAGTATCTTCCACCCTGGAACGTGAGGTAATCGTGGTCTAACATCAGGGCGATACTGAGAGTATCTTCCACCCTGGAACGTGAGGTAATCGTGGTCTAACATCAGGGCGATACTGAGAGTATCTTCCACCCTGGAACGTGAGGTAATCGTGGTCTAACATCAGGGCGATACTGAGAGTATCTTCCACCCTGGAACGTGAGGTAAATATATTATGTATATTAGTATCTGAGTAATTTGTGAAATAACACAAGTTAGTCAAATAATATTGAATAAACAAGGGAATACCTGGATCAAAAACAACAAATACAAAAAGCTTCACAAACATCTATATTTTGCATAGAGTTTGCATGGACTACGTAGGTTTTATTTATACATTACAAATTATAATATGTATAATATATTATAAAATATTTTATGTATAATATTTTGAATTGATTTATTTTCATTAGATTCTATATTATAATATAAATAATATTTCTTCTAGTGAAAATAATTCAATTAAATTTATTATATAAATAAAATTGAATCTAATCAGAAAATAATTCACGAAATACATTTCTTACAAATCGCACAATCAATATTATAATTAATTATTATCTTTTTGCAACTCTGTTTTTCAAAAATTGATTCATTGAGTGTACTTGTATGTAAACAGTTTGCAGATATTATTATATAAAATCGTAAACAACTTTACCTTACTGAATGTTCTGAATTATTAAATGGAATTGAGTTTAAAATACAAGCATTTGAGATTTAATTTTAATGAAAAACATTTTAGACGAATTCGAATCAAAATGCTTAGATTGTGTTCAACATAATATAATAACATTCCCTCTGAAGTAGATATCTTCATTTGCAACGAAAATTAATGTAAAAAAAAGGTTACGGTGATTTAATCAACACTATCATTAAATACAATTAGTGAATAAAGTGTGCATATTTTTTTAAATATTCTTTGTTTAGAAATATCCATTTAATAGTCAAAAGGAATTACTTCAGTAGCAACGTTTAATTTACATGGAAGATTTGAGGGTTTGTATTATCTATTAAGTGGGTATGTATTTTTATATTTTTACATCAACTTTAAATAAATATTATTGTTTGCGAATCGGATAAGTGCAGTTCCAGAGCGTTGTTCCGAGTGCTGTTTACATAGTGGAGATTGACCTAATGATAACCAACCTCCAGCATCTGATGAAGACGATGAAGTTGTCCAGTTGGTTTTGAGTGACTGCTGTTGCGGTGTTCGAGACCATGTATATTCTAAGAACCTTGGATTGAGGTACATATTTTCAAACAGTTTGAAAATGGCTTCGAACTCCGAAACAGAAATTCTTTTACCTGACGATAAAAATGTTTACTCATGAAATTTCAGAATAAGGTGTATTATAACCTTATTATTTGTTATTCTGTAATCAGTTTTTAAATTATGTATATTTGGGTGTTACTATTGACTGCCACATGGAATGGGATGTACACATTACTAATGTTTGTTAACGTCTACGGTCTATTGTGGTTAGAATTTATAAAATAAAATATTTTGTGCCTATAAGTACTTTAAAATTAATCTACCTATCTCTGGCTGAATCCACAATCCGTTATGGAATCACTTCTTGGGGACATTCTTGTAAAACTAATATAAGTTATATCCAAACATTACAAAACTCCCTTACAAAATTGTTAATCCATAAATATACCAATGCGCACAGAAGCGACACTAAATTAATATACAAGTCTCTGAATGTTTTACCTGTCAGAGGATTATTGTTTTATAATATTGTAAGTCAACATCTTATATTGTCTGATTCCTTGTATAGGGAAAGAGTTTTCCATAAACATAATACAAGATTCACCCAAAATGAAGGATTGGTGGTCCCGAAATGTACCAATAAATACGGTGAAAGAACCCTAAACTTTATTGTACCCAGAATATTTAATAAACTACCAATGACAATTAAAAATATAAACGTTTTTACAGCCAAAGTCAAATATAATCTAAGGAAATGGCTATTAGATACTGAGGATTTATATTGATGCACTACTGAAGACCTTGTTTTCCTAATTGGAATTCACATTCTAGGGAAATGGAAAATCGTTATAAATTTGTATTATCTTATGTATATTAAAACCATAGAAGTACTTGTTGATTATATTCATTTGTTCATATTAAATTCATTTGTGCTTGTTTTGTTATATGAGGCTTATACTGCTTCTTACATATTTATATTTATACAATTCTGTAATTTAACCAACTTATCATTTATTGTTAATTTATCATCAACATTATACACACCTACATACTGTTTACCATTGTACCATGTTATTGCAAAAATGTTGTCATTATGTACCTGCTGACAAACTACATATTAAGTAGTTTAGCAGGTTTGAATGTTAATAAATAAAAAATAAAATAAAAGTTCTCAGAACAAAGAAAGGGGCATTAGGCTCTGCCACATGTACACTTCGGAGCGGCGGTACCGCTTGCCGCTCTAGACCACCGCGCAGAAAAGTCTCACAATGGACTGTGCTGTAAAACCGTTACCTTACTTTCGGACTTTACTTTTCTGCGCGACAGCCTGAAGTGGCGCATGGTACCGCCCCTCCGAAGTGTACGTGTGGCGGAACCTATTGTGAAACTTGTCGGTATTTCTCATGTACCTAAAATGGCTTTTTAGGTCCAGGTGTGGATGGGAATTGTCCTTGCAGCGCCTATTTGCCGCAAAAACACTAACATCAAACGCTACAAGTACTACAGTGCAAGCCCATCGGTAGGAACGGTTGCGAAGAGGAACGCCGCTTTTTCACACAAACCTTTTTGGATTCGAGGCCAAAATACCCAACCAAACTGAACATAACATATCTTTTTAGTCAAAATGCAAATATCTAGCACGGATCTGAGCTAATTTATTTATCTGTGTTGAAAATTATAAAATGTAGGCCAATAAATAAGAAAATAATTTTCGATCATTTTAGTGGCATCTTTGGCAATGTTCTGTGAGTACGATAATTATTTTTTTTAAATCTGCAAGGAAGTTATGGACCTAATCACGGTACCAACAGAACTAGCCATGCGAAAAAATCTACTGATATTTTCACGTCTGGTAGCCTTTTTTATCGCATCACCGAAATGCGCCAACGGCCAGTGTTGCAAACGAAGGCGATTTATCGCCATTTAGGCTACTCAGAACGAGAATCAGCGACGAAAAAATCTAAAAGGCGACTGGTCGCCTATTAGACTATTTCAGAGACAAGTTATTTAAATCAGCCAAATCACAAATAATAAAATAGAAAAATTATATTTCTCGCGAATTTAAATGTGTGTGTATGCATAATGTAGGTAGGTAAAATTTGATATTGACATGATTCACCCTATTTGTTTATGATTCGTTCGTTTCGGGGAATACCCTGTGCCCTGAATTCTAGAGGTGAGTCCTGAGTACTTTCCGATATTGGGTACAATGAGTACACGTACAAAAAAATACCTGGTAAAAATACCCGGTACAAAATACTTCCAAATATTTTATACCTACTTTGAGTATCTGGGTACTGGGGACGGAGAGTGACGGGGACCTGAGGCGTGCTGGGCACTGAGAAGGGAAGTTTGGGGGAAGGGAGGGGAGGAACAAGAAGGAATAATATTACTTACAGGTGTTCAAAATAAACAATTTTTGCAAGTTTTTTTATGATTTTTATTTTTTGTACATTCGTAGCGTAATGTTGTAAGGCGTATTACACTGCCTAGAAATTATTTATTAAGCATGAAACACTAACATCATTTTAACATGACGGCCGGCATAGTCCAGTGGTAACGCATTGGACTGCCATTCCGTAGGTCGCGGGTTCTAACCCGGCGTGCGCAAATAAATTTTATTTGATTAATTTGTGATATTTCACAATTAATTAATTAAAAATATATATTAATTAAAATAAGATATAGTATATTTGCGGAACGTTCTAGAGTGGAAGATACTACCAGTATCGCCCTGGTGTAAGACCACCATTCAGAATTGAAACGTTGCTCCAAATGGCTTTAGCCGTGTTTAGTGACTAGATCTGAATAGCCAGGTACTTCCTCACCTTCCTCTTTCTCTTCCCCACTTACCTTCAGCCTCACAACATCCCCCAATTGGGGATGCCATAGTCTCACTGGCTTCAGACGGGAGCAGTTGGGACTCTTGTGAGGTATTCACTATAAAAAAAAAAAAAACAAAACATATATTATATGGTCATGAAAAATTAACACGTTTACCTACATTGCTGTCTGTAATATCATCTCTATAGGTAACTTACTGTTAACTCAAAACCTGTTTAAAACGCCTCTACATCGGCAGCAGAATTTGGATTTTCTGGTTCATTCCAATCAACGCTAATACTCATTCCTATTCTTCCTGAAAGCATTAAAGCAGTTAATTAATATATTTATTGGTTTTGCCAATGTTTTCGTTTCAATTGATCGATTCATAACACTTTTTCAACACAGGCATTTGGCCGGTGACATTGTTAATGAATTACATGTAAAATAACAAGTTTTCTCTTCTGCTAACCATTCTGCGTTGCCCTGAATACATCTTCGTAAAGATGGTAGACCCTGATGTGAGATTTGATCAGAGTATGTGCGCACAAGTAGTCAGCAATACCTAGGAAATTACCAGAACACATCATAACCTCACAAAGATCTGTATTTTATTTTCAAGACATAAGATTCTTGTTATTGAATGTTTATGTTAATTTTTTACCTGATAAATTCAATGCAGAAGCCTTTCCGTCACCTCTACCGCCGTATTATTCCTGGAATACTACGGAAGGTTCATTAAAAATCAACTATTTCGTGACTTTATCTTCGAATGCGCTGAAAGCAAATTGTAATCTGCGAAGTATTTTTCAATAGTGGAGTTCGGCCACCCTCCACTATCTTGTAGAGGATGTGGAAGATCCCAGTGGTAAAAAGCCATCTCGCTAATATCGGATAAACAATTTATTAAAATCTGCCAATAAAATCTCCACAACGGCGCAGTAACTACACAAAGTTCAAGATGTGAAAATGTCAAACACCATGCCATAGACACTCAGCTGTCAACAGTTTTTCCATAGACATTCACCATCAGACAATGGAGATTACCGAGGCTAAATACTCATAACTGTCCTTTTTCCTCGTACACCTTTCTAATAGGAACGAGCGAAAAGGCATCTGTATTTTACAGTGCCGAAAGCAAAAATATTTCTTTGTCCCTTTTCCTCATATAACTTTCTAACCGACGAGAGTGAGAAGTCAGTACTATTTTAAAGGACGAAGTACTTCAAGACCTGTGGTACAAATATTAAACCAAATATTTTGGAACCAGGTATTTTGGAGATTTGTCACAAGTACAAAGTACGGCATGAATATACCCGGTACTTTTACTGGGTACGATAAATACGCCTCTCCTCTAGAATTCATCGATTTGTCTTAGCCATTGTCACTTTCGCTGTGCACAACTTCCCCTGCAGGGGCGTATAACTCCCGCATAACCTTGTAACCCTGATGGGAGGAGTTATTCCCAACCCAAATTCTTATAGACAAAGCTGTTGTGGCTGAAAGCTCAGATCTCATTGGCTTAGAGCAAAAATTGTAGCTTGATCTCTCGCTCTCTCCCATAGCGACTTGTATAACAGAAAGAGAAGCTAAGCATCAGTTATGCTCCGATAAAAATTAACGGTAATTTCCAAGACGCCATTCCGTAAGTTGAAAAGTCAGTTGAAGATTTTAGCGTAAATATTTTGAATTTTCTTTCACCCATCTATAAATAATGTTACGTGCTTGAATTCTTCAAGGTGATAAATTAATGCCGTGTTGTGTTAAAGTGTGTTATCGGGTCTATCTCCACCAATTGAAAGAAGGACCCGAACCCATTAAATACAGGTACTAACCTCTCGTTCTTTGATACAATGTTCGTTCCTGATTCCTGAATGTACTTCATTGGCTAATAATTTAATTAATTTTCCTTTTCAGACGTATCCGTTTTCCGACGCGATACTATACCACGTATTAGGATGCTAAAACTGCTAAACAAAGCCACGATTACATCAAACAAGGTCATTTAAACCTCTCCAGAATTGCATCATGTAAGTACCTTATTCAGATTTAACAGCATTTTCAACAATGTTTGTTGACGACAAAGCTGTGGAAATTATATAAAACCCTTGCAGGAGAATTTGAAGAACTTCTAGTGCTGTGGCAGTAATAATAAACACTTAAATTTGTTACTCTTTAACTAATATTTATAAGATGTAAGTCACCTACAGTACGCTTCAACAGTGTGGAATCCTCGTCATTTGAAGGAATATTCTGAAGGTATACACCTAATTTATATTGCAGTGAAACTCGCTCAAGAAGTTTTGTTTTCGCTCCCTACAAATTCTGCAGAAACTGCATAAAACGCGATTTTTTCCCATACCTACAAGAAAGTTCACAAGTTCAACAGTGAATTAATCCATCACTATTAATGTCCCCTTTTTCTTAAAATATTTTTAATTAATTTTAATCCATGAAATTTATTAAATATGTGTACAATACTAGAATAGAATCATTGGTCTCAAATCTTGTCTTTTTCTAGGTAAGACGAAGGGCATTTTGAGCTGCATTGGTCCGACGGCAGCCCTTTCTCCCAGGAAACAGAAGACGCACTTGGAGATTTTGGGGACCAGACGGCAGCTGCGATATGTATAACATTTGTACATATATAACAGACTTCTCTGTAGGCCTTTTTAAGGTATACAATTCCGTAGTACATTATTTTGGTATTCTCATAAGGTCTCGCCAGCGTTAGCAATGTAAGCGGCCATAAATAATCTTTATATCGACTTTTCTCTGCTTTTTATCAATATATGTCAATGCATGTGTTATTTATCTAAACCTTCCGGAAGAAATTCTCTAAATGATGCTGAAAACCTTATCGAAATCAGTCGCATAGTTAAGAAGAACTAAGTGCACAAACAGACAGACGCGAATGTCACTTTATTTTATACTATTTATAGAAAATGGATTCCACCACGAATTGTCAGTATCTAAAATAGAAATATTAATTACATGTTCTTAACTTCTATTTCATAATATCTTTTGTTGTTTTATGTTGTTTTGTTATTTCTTATATTATGGTTTATGTATTATGATTTAAATTATACCATGTAAAAGTCAAAAGGCGTTACTATTACTTGACATAATGAATATCTTTCAACACGGCCAAAAGCATTTTTGTTGTTTGTTTTTGGGGTGTTATGCCGTGTTGCGCTAACTCCTTCTTTAGCCGACGTTTCGGACAGCGTTGCAGTGTCCATCATCAGGGCAGATCCGGTAGATACACATCTTCGGATCTACCGGATCTGCCCTGATGATGGACACTGCAACGCTGTCCGAAACGTCGGCTAAAGAAGGAGTTAGCGCAACACGGCATAACACCCCAAAAACAAACAACAAAAAAATCTTTCAACACGTTGAATATGTATTATGTGTATATATTCTTGTATTTTTGTGCAAGGTCAAATTAAATCCTATAAATTTGTTGCAGTAAGACAGAAATCCTGGGTTCGATTCCTAGTTGAGACCGTTACTTTTTATTTTTCTGTGTCTTGTTCTGTTTCATTTTTTGTTTAGATAAATTATTATTATCTTCTACTTCAATAATAAATCAATGCTCAATACATCGGTTGTACTGACCCTGTTTTGTATTACTGTCCATTGTCTTTTTGAAAATAAAAAATATTTTGATGTGTGCATAGCTTTGGGTTTTTTTTAATTTTCCTTTTCCTGCATTACAATATTTTTATTTGTAAAATATAATTTTTTTGGACTAGTGAATGAACGATGTTAGTTGGGTGCAGTTATATTGTCTATGTTTGCACTTTTTTTAAATGTCCTTGAGATTTCTTTATGGTCCACGATATATTTACCTATCTGGACCAAACGACCGTTTTATCTGTGGTCGTCTGTGGTTGAGGGGGTGACAAAATGGCGCCATACAAAAAGCCGGAAGATATCGATCTAGAGAGTGGTTTATTTATGTTCCCCTGCACCCTGCACCCTGCACGATTGTTGTGTTTTATAATGGTTTTATAGTTGTTTTGTATAGTTACTTTAATTAGTTTTTCGTTTCTATGAAAAATGGGTAAACAAGGTAAATATGCAAAACATTATCTTGGTGAGTGGGAAAAACTACCAGCATTTAAAAGTAAGTAAAAACGAATGTTTAATACTAATGTTTTGTTTTCCAAACTAAAGCAAATCAATAATTTGTAATTATACCTAAGTACTTAAAGTCCAATTCGTGATTTCCCCGGGTTTTAATTATCATGTGTATGATTTCGGGATTTCAAAGGAGGTATTAGCCACTTTATGTTATTTCCTTCGTCGAACTTTTACACTTCAGGCCTCGATAGTTAATTTATTAATTTTCTCCTATTCCGCTTCACTCTTAATACGCAATATTTCACTTTCAAATAAATGGATTTAGCTTTATTAATTCAAAACATGATTTATTATGTCGGGGGAGACGGTAATGTACGCACTTTTAATTTTAATTTCGTTTATTAAGTCACTTACGTGATATGTCAATTAGTATGCGGCGCCGCCGAAAGCGACTATGTTCATATCAAGAGTTGGATTATATTCATAATATCGTGATTCATACCTACAAAATATTTCATAGATATTGCTGCCAACCAAAAAAATTAGTATTGCCATATTAAATAAATAATATCATCGTGTATAATTAATCCATATTAATATGTAAGTCAATGTATTATTTATAACAAATAATCAACAGATAATTAAATAAAATAACCCGAATAACAAACAAATAGAATAAAATGTGATTAAACGTATTCCGTTTAGGTTAGGTTAGGTTAGAACATGGAAAATAGGTATTAGAATTAAATCACAAACCAGTCTATACAAACCTAGCGTAGCCCACATACTATTTGAAAACTGGGATGTAACTCTAAAGGGGACGCGAGCAGGCGTTATTAAAGGGGCATTTTTTGCTATAGAAAATCACAGTTAGATTAGGTTAGGTTATATAATATATATATTAATTTAATATTTTCAAGATTTTATTTTCTTTAACTGAATTAGTTAGTAGGTAGGTACTGTACCTAACCCGCGCACTGGCTAGGTAAATAACTAGTTGTGGTATTTCCGGCAAATGTCATATTATTTTGTTTCTTTGAAATCTCGTGTGACATATCGCGTAAGTGACTTAATAAACGAAATTAAAATTAAAAGTGCTTATTTTTCCGTCTCCCCCGACATAATAAATCATGTTTTGAATTAATAAAGCTAAATCCATTTATTTGAAAGTGAAATATTGCGTATTAAGAGTGAAGCGGAATTCGTAACCTTTACCGTTAATTTTTTCAGAGAGTCGAAATATTCTGAATGTATCCGAAAACTAAAAAGCAGGATTAAACAGAACTTTCCTACCTATATACCCCCCCCTCCCCCGACGCGGGTTTTGAAACCCTCATATATATTGATATTTTGGCGTTCGGGCTACTGCAACTGAAATTCGGCTACATTAGTTTGTTTTAATGTTTGAAAAACGGCGACATTAGGCCAAGATCCGTTGGCAAGAACACTGCCAACGGCGGAAAAAGTTATTATGACGTTTGGTTTGTCACTTTGCCAGTTGTTACTCTTGTGTTGATTATATTTAATATTAGATTTGGAAAGCTACCGTGAAATAAAATAACAAACGAAGCGGTTATTAAATAGCAGAATGAACGGCTTCGACAAATTGAGTATAAATGGGTAATTGTTATTAATGTTTACATACTTACGAAATGCATTACTAAACTTGTGTAAATATTCATGAACTTCTTTTACCATTATATTATTTTCTGTCTTTTTCGGTTTCATACAAGTTGCGTGAGAAGGAAGAGCTTAGAGCTTTACAGCGGGGGCCATGTTTGGGTGTGAATACTTCACGAGAGTCCCAACAGTCAGTGGTCTGGGACTCTCACACTGCCACTGGTACAGCGGGGGCCATGTTTGGGTGTGAATACTTCACGAGAGTCCCAACAGTCAGTGGTCTGGGACTCTCACACTGCCACTGGTACAGCGGGGGCCATGTTTGGGTGTGAATACTTCACGAGAGTCCCAACAGTCAGTGTTCTGGGACTCGGGCAAAATCGGGGTACAGCGGGGGCCGTGTTTGGGTGGCGAGCCCCCTCCATACTCCCCTATCATGTACATATTTCCTTTTTACACTAGTCCCGATTTCTCGGAGTTAGTGGGACTGTAACATCTCAAATGGATTTTTTTAGGGCAGACGGAATTAGTATAGTGAATTATAACTCTCCACTACCTGATGGTAATAAAATAAGCATTTAATTTTAAAATAATGACCTCTGCAGCACAGCAGTTGATGTATAAAATAATGGGTTTCAAGATTAGGGGGTTTGAATCCCGAGCTGCTAAAAAAATATTCTTATAGTTCTTAGTGTTACAATATTTTTATAAAAAAGACAGCAAAACATATATCCTTATATTTAAAGTAGGTTCGAAATCTTCGTTTTATACATTTCTAGCATGTGGCCCATTGCCACCCGGTTGGGCAGCATTGTGAGGTGGGTTAATGTAGGGGCGTAGGAAGCTATTTATTAATGCGGGTCTTCAAGAGGCCCGGATTATATGAAGGAGTAAAAATAGATGGCGGTAGCTCGTTTCACATACGTCTTACACAAAAACGAGTCAAAGAAGCGGCCCATTCTCATGAAGTCAACATCAACTGTGAACGTGTGTTCCGATTGTGTACGTCGAGTTTCACACACGTCCACCGAGGATCAATGCTGCTAGCTCCTGAGAGCAGGCTCCATTAAAACACCTATAGAATAGACTCAGCATGCCCACATTGAGTCTGTGCAATCGGTCTGTTAACAATGGATTGTCAATCAGACGGACTGTCCCCCTTTGCACAGAATCCCTCCGCTCCGCGAACCTCTGGCGCCGGTGACGTGCATTCAATTTTTATTTTTAACTGCTTTTCCCAAAGAAATTAGAATGAAGGATTTTATATACAATGGAGGAAAACACTCGGAAATAGTAAACTATCGACCTATTAGTATCTTGCCTGCACTTGATAAAATTTTAGAAAAATATGTTTCTTTAAAATTAAACAATTATTTAGAAAAATTTTGCATTATAGAAAACAATATGGATTTCAGAAGAAAAAAATCACAGAAAAATTATTGCAGGACTTCTCGAATTATATAAATAATGAATTAAACCATAAAAGACATGTATTAGTACTATTTATCGATAATTCCAAAGCATTTGATACCATTGATCCACAAAAATTATTAAAAATCTTAGAGGCAATGGGAATTAGAGGAAACCTACTTAATTTGTTTAAAAATTATTTATTTAATAGACATATCTGTGTAAAAATATTAGAAAAACTGAGTGGGAAGAAAAAAATTAGCGCTGGCGTACCTCAGGGTTTAATTTTGGGACCCACGCTTTATATAATATTTGTATCAATAATGAAAAAACTTTTTTTTATATGTAAAACATTTTGTATACGCAGACTACACTGGTCTTGTTATATCTGATGATCAATTATCTAATGCTATTAAATATATGCAGTATGACTTTACGTCCCTGATAAAATGGTCACACGACGCCGGCCTAATCATAAATACCAAAAAAACCAAATTGATGCACATACGATCTCCACATGCTTCAGTTCTGAATAAGCCTGAAATAATATCCCATGCATGTGAATACATTTGATGAATATCAAAACATTTTGCAGAACTGCAAATGCGATAGTATTGAACTTGTTAATGAATATGTTTATTTGGGAGTGACTGTTGATTGCAACTTTAAATGGGACTTGCAAATAAACAAAAAATTTAAAAGGCTGAGGGCGATAGTGGGTAAACTGTACAAATTGAAATGTTTCGTTCCTGTGAATATTTTAAAAATAATTTACTTATCACTTGCAGAATCTACTTTACGATATAGAATAACCACATGGGGACACTCTTGCAAAACTAACTTAAATTACCTACAATTAGTACAAAACTCTATGGTTAAATTACTAGTTCCAAAACAGATATTTTCACAGAGGCGAAACATATCATTATTGTATCGGAACTTGACTGTCTTACCGGTACAAGCCTTATTATGGAACAAAATATTGATTCAGCATATATCTGACTCTGAATATAAGAGGAAAGTCGAACATGAACATAATACAAGGTTCACAAAAAATGAAGGAATGCTTGTACCAAAACATAACAATAAATACGGACAGCGAACCCTGGAATACAACGTGCCCAAAATATTCAACATGTTACCAAGCAATATAAAAAAACGCGAATTACCTCAGAGATTCAGATATATGCTGAAAACATGGCTACTAAGCAGAGATACTCTGTATTAGTAATACTTTTGATTATGGCAGTGGTTGGTGATAAATATGATGTATAAGTTGTATTATAATAAGTAATAATATTATGAAAATATGTTATATTGTAATTGCACATGAACATCCTGTTGACAAACTGCTTAATTGCGGTTTAATGGGATTGTACTTTGAAGAATAATAAATATATTTAAAATAATCTAATTGATAAAATTAATCCAACCCAACGCAAGAATAATATAAATATGATGACATTTGGTTCGTCAGTTCAGTTGTAGTTCACCGCGGTTATAAGCTATTTATTTAAATCCTTTGAAAATTTTCTTGGGCGATTGTGCATAACAAAATGGCCGGTAATTTGCGTGCAGATGGGTAATTATGGTCAATAATTATTATTATACAGTGCTGTAACTCTGCACTCTACCACAGCCCAACAATTTTATAAATATATAGGACTGTTCATTTAATATTAGATTGGAAAAAAAATATTCCAAATTTACATAAAAGTACTATTCAAAAACTTGTTCAATAATATTTCCCACTTAAATTATTTGCAGACTTGTTATTTTTTTTCTATTTTTGGCTCTGATTGAAATGCTTTTTTACAAGTACAGTGGTGCCTCACACAACGAACGCCTCGCACAGCGAATGCTGCACACAACGAACTTCCTTTTCGTTCATTTCACGATTCATACAACGAACTTCGCTTCACACAACGAAGTCGCCCGATCTTCTACGATCACTGCCGATTAATTGCATCCTCCCGCGCAGGCAGTCGTTAGACTCGTTAGTCACTGCGTAGTACGCTTAACTTACGCACGTATCGCAGCAATCGTTCTTCATTACGAATTAAATCGCACACGTATCACGGCAGTCGTCCTTTTAAGATAACAATCAAACAATCAACCAATTCCAACTGCTGACATCAAGAACATCCTGGTCAAATGGAAAGCAGTTCAGGAGTTTACCAATGCCCACTATCCGGATTCCGCTGAAGCAAACAGGATCAACGACCTGTACTCCGATACTCTTGTCCGTTATTTCCGGCAGATGTTGAAGAAAAGAGAGAAACAAACGACTTTGGACAGGTTTTTCACTGCACCATCGGCGGAAAATGGATCAAGATGTGCAAGATTCGATTATTTCTTAAAATTAAAAAATGTGTGTTTTTTTCATTATGTTTTTAGATGTATCTAAATAAAAATAATAACAAAAAATTTATCTTTTTTTTATGTCATCTTACCATATTTTATGCTACAGAACGAATTATTTTTTTTAACATGTATTGTTATGGGAAAACGCGTTTCACATAACGAACTTTTCGCATAACGAACTTGCTCCTGGAACGAATTAAGTTCGTTGTGTGAGGCACCACTCTATATGGACTTTCCCATTTTTGCTTCTTTGCTTCTTTACTGTGTCGTGTTTCCCAGCTGAATTTTTAATTATTTGGTTATTACCAGCAGACATTATAACATACCGTATTCATTTATTGACAAATCACAGGAAGGGAGACGGTGACATAGCTTGGCGAACTTGGCTAGTCAGTCAGTTTGAATGTCTATGGTGTTAGCCAAATTATTTATATTTTTTGATTTTAGTTCAGGTGGGAGGACAGACAACTTGAAATGGGAAGATTATTTTATGGCAACCGCTTTTCTGGCCGGCCAGAGGAGCAAGGATCCTATTACCCAGGTCGGGGCCTGTATTGTGGAAGAGAAAAATAAAATAATCGTTGGAGTCGGATACAATGGCTTTCCCAGAGGATGCCCCGATGGTGAATTTCCTTGGGACGAGAACAAGTATTTGTATGGTAAGGTCAACTTCTTTACTTTATTACTAGCTGCACTCCCCGGCGTTGCTCGGCCTTTACACAGAGTTTTTTCCAAATCAGACTTAGACAGTTGTGTTCCTATTGTTTTGAAGGTGTGCAAAATTTCATCAATATCGGTTGAAGACGAAATTGAAGACGATTCAAATCAAAATTCACATTTTGATTACATGTATTGTACTGGTATACAGAGCGTACAAAGGGCTGTAGCTTATAGATACTCTCTATTTCTTTACGTATATGTCTTGGTATGCACATACACTTGTGATCGGGAGTATTCAATAAATGTCCAAAAGGAGATCTCCGAAAGGAGGGTCAGTTGCTACGAATTATTCCAACGGGGAACGCAACTCGAAATGAGCTTCCTGCCTAGGAATCGGTTAGTCTCGGCTGCACTTGGAACCATTTCCGAAAACCGACATGCTATCTCTGTCAGATAGTGCAAGTGGCAACACCTATGAAAAACTCTTAAACTACCATAACTGAATAATAATAACTTAACCCTACAATAACAAAAGTGATTTAAAGTTACAACTAAATGATTACTATGTTTAATTTAAATACATCTTCATTTTCATATAAGTGGTCCACGCCGAGGAGAATGCGATATTAAACAAGAACACGGCCAGTTTGGAGAACTGCACTATCTACGTTAGTCTCTTCCCGTGCAACAAATGCGCCCAGAGTATAATCCAGTCGGGGATCCGGGAGGTGGTCTACATGTCCGACAAGTACGCTGACAGAGCTGACACCATAGCCTCCAAGAAGATGTTTAAGTCAAGCGGGATTGAGTTCAGGTAAGATAAATTATTATAGTTTATTATTTCAGTACTTCAAGATTCTTAAGGGGGCCTTTTTCTTACATTTCTAATTTATTTTTAATCTGGAATACGCGAAAATATCAACCGAACTGAATTTATTTTCAAGCATATAAAGTTTTGAAATGGGTTATGAATGTAATAATTTATATTCAACAAATTAACAAAGAACAACTCTGGAATAGCGATAAACGAGACGAACAATGTAGCTAGCAATTTTTGATTAGCCGTATTCGTACTACGGATAAATTGAACGGTAAAATATCGCCATCAAAATTATCCAATTATTAATTACTATTTCATAACTCTGAGACGTAAACGACACCTAACAGTTGACAGTCCGTCATCTGGACTTGGACTGTACCTACCCCTACTAACTACCTAGCATTTTATATTTTAAATTATGTCACAAAGTGATTTTGCAATTATTAAAGAAATTCATGACTTTTTAAAACTCTCGTATTTTTGGATATGATTTGAGACTTGATAAGATAAACAATTACAAGAAAAGACGACTTAGATGCTTCAGTTTTCTTGCGTGTATGTAGATAGGCTCATTTAAATTATAATACCTTGTTTACATAGTGGCAATTTTTATAATACCTTGTTTATTCATATTCACTTGGCCATAACAATTAGCAATATTTTAAGATAAAAATATAAATGACATTTTCAAATATTCCATTCTCAATCTTGAAAAATAACACACAATCTACATTTGGGCATTGGTCTATGCCCGCCACTGATAAGCATTCAGAGATGTGCAAAATGTGTACCCAAAACCATTTGAAATGCAAAATGGAAATGGGTCAAAACTTTTCCATTTGAAAATGCAAAATGGTTTTTTAGAAAAGCATTTCAAATTCAAAATGCAAAATACCTATTTTCAAAATGGTTTCTCAGGTCAAACAATCAAAATAATTATAGAATTTTTTAACAATTTTGTCATTTAAATGGACACTAATGTAGAACAAACATATTACATGATGGTAAATCCAAAAACATTTTGTTTCATGTGACTACAGATTATGAAACCACAAAAAATTTGCGCGGGACTAATGTTGCCAAAGTAAAAAAATAGAAACTGCTATCTAACATTTAATATTACAGCGTCATGGCCCCATGTTCAGTATTTGAATCAGTATTTTTTGTAATCAATTGCCAGGGCTCCTACCAGGGAGCAACTTGACAAATGTAAATTATCTCTCATAGCGAGGTTGAGGACCGACTGATATTTGGGGCTTATGAAAAAAAGATGAGTGGATATAGTAGGAAAAATGTTGCAAAAAAGCATTTAAAATGGAAAATGCATTGAGAAAAGCATTGAAAATGCAAAATGTAAAATGGTTTTTAGAAAAGCATTTAAAATGCAAAATGGAAAATACCCATTTTGCATTTTGCATTTCCATTTGAAATGGATTTATTTGTAATAAAGCACATAAGCATTAACATGCGGTCGATCACTTACCAAGTCCTTACATGGCTCGTTGCATGACTCATTTAACTTTGAATGTGAAGACACAAGTGTTATTTTTGGTAACAAGTTCATTCAGCACTCAAAAACCCCTAATTCTTCTGAAGTACGTTAATTCTCCCTCCCACGTCAATAGGATTTTTCGCTCTGCGCGGTGAGAATTGAGCTCACAACAATAATATACCAAATCATTTGTTGCCTAAATATTTATTTAGTAAATATATTATATTTAAACATTTGTAAAAGGTTTTGACTGTCCAACTAGGAGTAATTCCCGTTTTAGGACAGTCAAAATTTGGATGAATTAGGTAGGTACTTAAGTACATATACTTAATGATGAGATTAAAACATATCGGTAGTTAACTGGTGTCTGTTTTGCATCTTAATTAATTAATTTGTCCTATAAATAAATATAAAGAAAAGAAAAATTTGACATCAAAACAGCAAAATTTGAAGTTTTTTATTGTTTTTGTTCGTGTTCAGTTTTATTTTGTTGTTCAGTTTTATTTTATATTGTTTTTGTTTGTGTTCAGTTTTATTTTGTTGTTTTGTGTGGTTTTTTTTAAAATAAACAATGAAGTAACAGATTTTATGTACCAGTGACCACTTGAAATGCCGTCTTATACACCAAGCAACAGGAAAGTCATTACACATGCCACAAATAATAAAACACTCTCTTTAGCTTTATATAACAAAGAACTTTTATTAAAATATTTTTTTCTTTTCAGGAAATTCGAACCGACGAACGACAAAATAGAAATTGACTTCAACAGTATCGAGCAATATTCTGCAACTTCCACAGAGTGACATAGATGATAAGATAATAACACATAAGTTTAACAGGGGATTAAGCGACGTACCTGACATCAACCAGTAATTCCTGATATTATTTGGAGTAAAAATGTAAATGAAATTTTGGTTTTTTATAGAAAAAACAATACATCGAAAAAAGTCACTGGAGACCAAAATTTTAAAAAAAATCTCCAAATAATGTCAGGAATCACTGGTTGAAGTTGAACACCCTGTATACCAGTGGCGGTCGGTGACTTTTTGTAGAAGGGATGCTAGACATCAAATATTTATACTCGTACTTACCACGTACTTGATATCAAATATGCACCTCTAGACGCTAGCCCACGAACAAAATACAGTTAGGTACCGTCTAAAATTATCTCCATAAATCTATTAAGCTCCATAACTCAATAATTACAGATACAAAATATCTCAAATGTGTTATTCGTATAAACTAAAAATAAAGGAATAAAAAAACCATGACACATCTGAGTTTTCATTCACTTAAACCTGAGGTCGATTCGATGCTCCTTCTTCATGAAGTCGTCGATGACACGGTCGGGAAACCTAGTCTTCTCCTTTAAGGCTAGCAGTCATAGACATATGAATATTAGTAGACCTGCCCTAAGTGATTAAAAGCGTATTATCCCCACTCCCCATACCGGTTCCATTGGAGCCGGCTGTGCTCGCGTATGGCCTCAAGTGAAATTTGAAAACGTGACGTCATCATTCTTGTGTGAACTATGGTCGAGGCATCATCGGTTCATTTTACGAAATAACACGGCAAAATGTTGACTTGTACTATGAAAACTTGTAAAAATAGATGTGAAAAAGAGAATAAACCCAATTGTCGTATTACATTCCATATATAAGCATTATTTTACTTTATTTTAAGCATATTCACATCGTATAATATGAATCAGTTGTTACTATCACATCGAGAAACGTCTGGACGCGAAACACAAAGCTGGTTGGTTGCTGGGAAGTAAATTTTGAACATTTATAAAAGTGTCTTAACTAAATACTTAAACGAAATATTCGACTCTGAAAATAGAACCGAATTTTTTTGTATGTACTGAATGTATACATTCCTATAATTACGTACATATTCACATAAAAAGAGACACACCCACACCACACAACGAAGGACATAATATTATAATGCACAAGATCAACATCTTGCTTACTGAAGACCGATATGTTTTCATGTTGAACATACCTGCAGCCATTTCCTCCTGAATACGATTTTCTATGGTTTCCCTTATTCCCAAGGCGAATGCGGGAGGAATTCTAAAACAGACCATATCCGACACCTTTCCCATTCTCAAACAGGCATAATATTTATTACATCAACATTATTACTTTATTACACATTCCGTATCAATAAACACAAGATGCAACTAGGCAATAAAAGCCAGTAAATATTTGCAGTAAAAATTGCAAGGCGCAAATTACGCCTTTCTATTAGTATATTATCGATCCAGTTTTATAATCAATTCAATAATAATGTGAGATATCTGTAGCTTGATTTCATAGCAGTAAAACTTTTTAAATAGACTAATAACCTTAAAATTAAATAAGGACCTTTGATGACAAAAATGAATTTATTATTACACCCCCTCTATTGACATATATACAGCTGTACTAATTAAACTAACTTTGTATTAATGTAGATTATTTTTTCTAGTTTACATTTTTTTTCTTCTTTCTATATTGTACTGTGACTGTTAATAACTATGTAAATAGCACTTGTGCCGTTAATTCTAAATAAATAAATAAATGAATTATGGTTTTCATGATTTATTTATTGAATATTTAATTTCAGTACGACTGGGCGGCTGGTGCAATACCATGCCATGTTTTATAGGTAAGATAATTACATGAAAACATTGTAATAATAAAATAAATTAAATCGTTCGGATCAAGATGGTCGCCGCAACATCTGCCGTTCATTGCGAGGAACTGGCATTTGTTGGGTTCTTACCATGTTCGTACCGTAATGCTATTTATACAGTTCCCACCTTTCCCCAACTATCACAAGAGTCCCAACTGCTCCCAACCGTCTGGAGAAAGTGAGACTATAGCATCCCCAATTGGAGTATATTGTGAGGCTGAAGGTAGTGGGGAGGGGAAGGAGATGGTGAGGTACCTGGCTATTCAGATCTGGTCACCGAAAATGGCCAAAGCCATTTTAAGCAACGTTTCAATTCTGAATCGTGGTCTAACATCAGGGCGATACTGAGAGTATCTTCCACCCTGGAACGTGAGGTAATCGTGGTCTAACATCAGGGCGATACTGAGAGTATCTTCCACCCTGGAACGTGAGGTAATCGTGGTCTAACATCAGGGCGATACTGAGAGTATCTTCCACCCTGGAACGTGAGGTAATCGTGGTCTAACATCAGGGCGATACCTACTGAGAGTATCCTCCACCCTGGAACGTGAGGTAATCGTGGTCTAACATCACGGCGATACTGAGAGTATCTTCCACCCTGGAACGTGAGGTAATCGTGGTCTAACATCAGGGCGATACTGAGAGTATCTTCCACCCTGGAACGTGAGGTAATCGTGGTCTAACATCAGGGCGATACTAAGAGTATCTTCCACCCTGGAACGTGAGGTAATCGTGGTCTAACATCAGGGCGATACCTACTGAGAGTATCTTCCACCCTGGAACGTGAGGTAATCGTGGTCTAACATCAGGGCGATACTGAGAGTATCTTCCACCCTGGAACGTGAAGTAATCGTGGTCTAACATCAGGGCGATACTGAGAGTATCTTCCACCCTGGAACGTGAGGTAATCGTGGTCTAACATCAGGGCGATACCTACTGAGAGTATCTTCCACCCTGGAACGTGAAGTAATCGTGGTCTAACATCAGGGCGATACTGAGAGTATCTTCCACCCTGGAACGTGAGGTAATCGTGGTCTAACATCAGGGCGATACTGAGAGTATCTTCCACCCTGGAACGTGAAGTAATCGTGGTCTAACATCAGGGCGATACTGAGAGTATCTTCCACCCTGGAACGTGAGGTAATCGTGGTCTAACATCAGGGCGATACCTACTGAGAGTATCTTCCACCCTGGAACGTGAGGTAATCGTGGTCTAACATCAGGGCGATACTGAGAGTATCTTCCACCCTGGAACGTGAGGTAAATATACTATGTATTATTTTATCTGAGTAATTTGTGAAATAACACAAGTTAGTCAAATAAAATTTACTTACACACAACTTGCTAGTCGAGAGCGTTACCACTACTTATTTAAAAAACATATACATACGTATAAAGTTACAAGTACAAAGAATAAAGTGTATGAAAATATAAAAATACAATAGAAATAATTGTAAGAAAATCAATAATCTCTTAATTGGGAACTTTAGTAAAAGACAGCATTAATGTAACACTATCATATAATAAACAAGAGAATACCTGGATCAAAAACAACAAATACAAAAGGCTTCACAAACAACTATATTTTGCATAGAGTTTGCATGGACTATGTAGGTTTTATTTATACATTACATATTATAATATAATATATTATAAAATATTTTATTTATATAATACATTGAATTGATTTATTTTTATTAGATTCTATATTATAATATAGATAATATTTCTTCTAATGAAAATAATTCAATTCATTATATTATATAAATAAAAAAAATTTACTTTTTTTTTTTTTTTTTTACTTTTTTAAAAGAAAGACAAACATTCCCAGGTTACGAATAACCCAACAATGTTTGAAAATCTCCTACTACCACCACAGAAAGCCGAAAATGTTGCTTGTGTTGTGATGGAGGACTTAGCCAGCCGAGGAATCGAACACGCGACGCTCGGGTGAGACCCAAGCGCTATGCCCACTCAACCACTGACCGGTCAAAATTGAATCTAATCAGAAAATAATTCACGAAATACATTTCTTACAAATCGCACAATCAATATTATAATTAATTATTATCTTTTTGCAACTCTGTTTTTCAAAAATTGATTCATTGAGTGTACTTGTATGTAAACAGTTTGCAGATATTATTATATAAAATCGTAAACAACTTTACCTTACTGAATGTTCTGAATTATTAAATGGAATTGAGTTTAAAATACAAGCATTTGAGATTTAATTTTAATGAAAAACATTTTAGACGAATTCGAATCAAAATGCTTAGATTGTGTTCAACATAATATAATAACATTCCCTCTGAAAAAAAAGGTTACGGTGATTTAATCAACACTATCATTAAATACAATTAGTGAATATAGTATGCATATTTTTTTAAATATTCGTTGTTTAGAAATATCCATTTAATAGTCAAAAGGAACTACTTCAGTAGCAACGTTTAATTTACATGGAAGATTTGAAGGTTTGTATTATCTATTAAGTGGGTATGTATTTTTATATTTTTACATCAACTTTAAATAAATATTATTGTTTGCGAATCGGATAAGTGTAGTTCCACAGCGTTGTTCCGAGTGCTGTTTACATAGTGGAGATTAACCTGATGATAGCCAACCTCCAGCATCTGATGAAGACGATGAAGTTGTCCAGTTGGTTTTGAGTGACTGCTGTTGCGGTGTTCGAGGCCATATATATTCTAAGGACCTTGGATTGAGGTACATATTTTCAAACAGTTTGAAAATGGCTTCGAACTCCGTAACAGAAATTCATTTACCTGGCGATAAAAATGTTTACACATGAAATTTCAGAATAAGGTGTATTATAACCTTATTATTTGTTATTCTGTAATCAGTTCTCAGAACAAAGAAAGGGGCATTAGGCTCTGCCACATGCACACTTCGGAGCGGCGGTACCGCTTGCCGCTCCAGACCACCGCGCAGAAAAGTCTCACAATGGACTGTGCTGTAAAGAAGTTACCTTACTTTCGGACTTTTGGAAGTGGCGCAATGTACCGCCCCTCCGAAGTGTACGTGTGGCGGAATCTATTGTGAAACTTGTCGGTATTTCACATGTACCTAAAATGACTTTTTAGGTCCAGGTGTGGATGGGAATTGTCCTCGCAGCGCCTATTTGCCGCAAAAATACTAACATCAAACGCTACAGAGTACTTCAGTGCAAGCCCATCGGTAGGAACGGTTGCGAGGCTTTTTCACACAAATCTTTTTGGATTCGAGGCCAAAATACCCAACCAAACTGAACATAACATTACATCTTTTTAGTAAAAATTTAAAGCAAATATCTAGCACGGATCTGAGCTAATTTATTTATCTGTGTTGAAAATTATAAAATGTAGGCCAATAAATAAGAAAATAATTTTCGATTATTCTAGAGGCAACTTTGGCAATGTTCTGTGAGTACGATAATTACTTTTTTTAAATCTGCAAGGAAGTTATGGACCTAATCACGGTACCAACAGAACTAGCCCTGCGAAAAAATCTACTGATATTTTCATGTCTGGCAGCCTTAATTTTTATGGCATCACCGAAACGCGCCAACGGCAGTGTTGCCAACGAAGGCGATTTTTCGCCATTTAGGCTACTCAGAACGAGAATCGGCGACGAAAAAATCTAAAAGGCGACTGGTCGCCTATTAGGCTACTTCAGAGCTTCAGAGACAAGTAATTTAAATCAGCCAAATCACAAATAATAATTAACCTCTTGAAATTACCTTTTAAACAAAAATACACTAATGCCGTCTGAAGCTGTCGGTTAATATTGACCAATTTATGACATTCCATTTTGACTGGAAAAATGTGAAATTTTTCGAAATGGAATTCCGTAGCTACCCCCACTCCCCATGGATTTCAAAAATTGTTGTGGGAAATCACATATGATGTTTATTTCAGCGAAGTTCTGTAACAACCCCACCCCCCCCCCCATGGATTTCGAATAATAAAAGGGGGGAATCAAGCTCACGTAGAATATTTGTGGGGAATATGTGGGCAAATTTATGCGAGTTCACTAGAATTACTGCAACTGAAATTCGGCTACATTAGGCTATTTAATGTTTGAAAAACGGCGACATTAGGCAAAGATCCGTTGGCAACACTGCCAACGGCGGGAAAAGTTATTATGACGTTTGGTTTGTCACTTTGCCAGTTGTTACTCTTGTGTTGATTATATTTAATATTAGATTTGGAAAGCTACCGTGAAATAAAATAACAAACGAAGCGGTTATTAAATAGCAGAATGAACGGCTTCGACAAATTGAGTATAAATGGGTAATTGTTATTAATGTTTACATACTTACGAAATGCATTACTAAACTTGTGTAAATATTACAGAAACGATCCCGCCATGTGTTCCTCGGGAGTCATGAACTTCTTTTACCATTATATTATTTTGTCTTTTTCGGTTTCATACAAGTTACGTGAGAAGGAAGAGCTTAGAGCTCTCGCTGGGACTAGTTTTATGTGAATACTTCACGAGAGTCCCAACAGTCAGTGGTCTGGGACTCGGGCAGACTCGGGGTACAGCGGGGGCCGTGTTTGGGTGGCGAGCCCAAATGTACATATTTCCTTTCTACACTAGTCCCGATTTCTCGGAGTTAGTGGGACTGTAACATCTCAAATGGGTTTTTTTAGGGCAGACGAAATTAGTATAGTGAATTATAACTCTCCACTACCTGATGGTAATAAAATAAGCATTTCGTTTTATAATAATGACCTCTGCAGCACAGCAGTTGATGTATAAAATAATGGGTTTCAAGATTAGGGGGTTCGAATCCCGAGCTGCTAAAAAAATATTCTAATAGTTCTTAGTGTTACAATATTTTTATAAAAAAGACAGCAAAACATATATATCCTTATATTTAAAGTAGGTTCGAAATCTTCGTTTTATACATTTCTAGCATGTGGCCCATTGCCACCCGGTTGGGTAGCATTGTGAGGTGGGTTAATGTAAGGGCGTAGGAAGCTATTTATTAATGCGGGTCTTCAAGAGGCCCGGATTATATGAAGGAGTAAAAATAGATGCCGATAGCTTGTTTCACATACGTCTTACACAAAAACGAGTCAAAGAAGCGGCCCATTCTCATGAAGTCAACATCAACTGTGAACGGGTGTTCCGCTTGTGTACGTCGAGTTTCACACACGTCCACCGAGGATCAATGCTGCTAGCTCCTGAGAGCAGGCTCCATTAAAACACCTATAGAATAGACTCAGCATGCCCACATTGAGTCTGTGCAATGGATTGTCAATCAGACGGACCGTCCCCCTTTGCACAGAATCCCTTCACTCCGCGAACCTCTGGCGCCGGTGACGTGCATTCAATTTTTATTTTTAACTGCTTTTCCCAAAGAAATTAGAATGAAGGATTTTACTCGGTCCGAGACAATCGTTTTGAAACGTCATCGAACAAGGGATCGATTCTGTAAAAATCTTTCGAAATCACAGCAGTCACGTAAGTTTGTGTAAGACAACATTTGTTTTTCCTCATTAATAATTCCCTTCCAATAGCCCCTACCTTAACTCACCTCACAACGCTGCTCAACAGGGTGACGACATAGCTCGTCTGCCTTTACACTGTACAGACAGGGTCGCTCTTGTGAGGTGTCACAAGGGCTATGTTGAGAGTACCTATCTCAAACCAAATATGCTAAAATGAAATATTCATACTATTGTGTATCTGTTTTTAGTTCGAATGAACCCAATCCTAAAACATTACTGAAGAAGAGGGAAAATTACTTGGAATGGGCGGAATATTTTATGGCGACCGCTTTTCTAGCCGCCAAGAGGAGCAAGGATCCTTGTTCGCAAGTTGGAGCTTGCGTTGTGAATAAAGAAAATAAAATAGTCGGAATCGGCTACAACGGAATGCCTCGGGGATGCCACGATGACGAATATCCTTGGTGCAAGGAGACCACTTCAGAATATGACAGCAAGTATATGTATGGTAAGTTATATACTTCTCTTTTATTAATATTATTGTAAATGAGACGGTCATCTCTTATACCTTTGGCAGTAGCACAGTCCTTTAACCCATGGAATGCTTAGAGGCCCGCCATGCGCTGGCTGACAACTTACTTCTTTTTGCAAAATAAGATTTTTATTAATTGTACGGTCTTATCGTATTCAGAAATTCAAAGAAATTGTTGAGCGAATTATGAAAAAATAAAAACAAAATGAATACGCTAAACATCACCTCAATCAATTGCCGTTCTGTAAAAAGAGTAGAAAAAATTATTTTCAAACTGTAATACAAATGACATTTTTCTATTGCAAGAGACATGGCTTATGGCACAGCGCCCTTGAGGTGATTTTGCACACATTATACCAACTGATTTATATATTTTCTGCTATTTGATATCACACTAGACACTGGAGCGTTAATTGTCATGTGTGTATACATGCCATTGTACAACACTGATAATTTATCGGAATATTGCCTGTCTATCGAAATTGCACACAATAAACGAGGAAAGAGACAACCTAATTGTATAATTCTGGGAGATTTTAATGCCGATGAGAATTCGCCCTTTGGACGTGAGCTTAGATCATTCTGCTCAGAATAAAACCTACAATTGACATTAAAGTTTTCAGGAATCAGTTCATCCGCAAACAATGGATATCAGATTGATACACCAACGCACCAATCGGAACAACAGCCGTCTATCGTCATTTACCTGAGATGAACCAGCGAGTAATACGCATCATGGCAGGAAGCAAATCTGTAGATCATGATGGACTTGTCATAGAACACATAAAGCATGCGGGGGGTACTTAACAACACTGCTCGCCTCTCTCTTCACTGCCATGATCAGGCTTAGGCACATTCCGAAATAAATGTCCAAAACCATAATAATACTGATCCCAAGAGCTGCCAATTAAACCAGACATCATCTGTTGATTACAGGCGAACCATATCTCTTGCCACAATAATTGCAAGAATCTTCAAAAAGGTCATCTTAAATTTAATTGAAAACAAGCTCAGTAAAGAGGACTCCCAAATGGGCTGCAAAGCTGGATGCTCTACTGATACAGTCATATATAGCATGAAACAGACAATTGAATACGATAAAGCCAGAAAAACAATGGTATAAAAAAATCTATTGTAACTAAGAAATACAAAACAAATTCTAGAGTTTTATTTTATTTTCCAGTTAACCTCTGTCAGGCCTCTGGCATATTCGGTCAGAGGGTCGGTTTAGTATGTTATCATTATCATCACCATGGAATGATCTAAACGGTGTTAGAAAGAGAAAATACTACACTTTATATTCAAATCTAGAAGTTAACTATGGAAGAATTAGAACCTCTATGAAACTAAAGGTTCCCAGCACAAATTATGAAACTTTTAATTTTTTATAAATTATTTTTATATGAAAAGAAAATAATTTTTTTATTACATTTGTCTAATAAAATTTGTTTTTATATTTATCCATAATTTGAGTTCAGTGTTTAGATAAAAAAAACGTAAGGTGAACCATTTTTTTAAATCTCCCGACTCTCCTAACTGTGGTATAGGTATTAATGTTTACCACAATAATTCCAATGACAGAATATTTCATTCAATTTCTAATCAATTTTCAATATTTTCAGCCGAGTGCATTGCAATAATAGAATCTCTCAAATATATAATCAAAAATAATTTTGAACATTCCCTCATTCTCTCTGACTCTCTCAGTTCCCTCCAAAAACTTCAATCCAGTCCTCTTCTTCATCCATATGATCACTTTGTATGCCTTATTCGAGTGATGATGGCCTCCATTCAAAGCTCTGGAAAAACGGTAACTCTGATTTGGATTCCTGGACATGTTGGTATCATGGGTAATGATATTGCGGATGCCTTGGCAAAACAAGGAGCGTCCAACCCTGTTGTTACCCTCGTAAACCACATTCCCCTATCAGACATTTTTTCCATCATCAAAGATAGATCCTGCAATGTTTGGGCAGAGTATTGGCACATTGCTAGTCAATCCAAGGGAGCCTACTATGCCTCAATACAAAGGATTATCCCATCAAAACCGTGGTTTCAGCAATTCCCTCATTTTTCCAAAAAACAAATTTCTTCTCTCATTCGAATGAGGATCGGACATTGTTCCGTTCCTGCCCACCTTTTTAAAATTCACGTTGTTGACTCCCCAGATTGTACATTCTGTGGTCTAGAAGTGGGAACTTTAGATCACATATTTTTTGGTTGTCCCTCTCTAAACAAATATCCTCTCTTCTATCAAGCCTTATCTAAAATTGCCTCCCCTCCATTCAACATCTCATCTCTTCTAAGTCTGAACTCGACTCCAATTTTCATTATAATTTTGAAATTTGCCTATTTAAATAAAATTAATATTTAAATTCACCTTTCATTTCTCAATAATTTTAAATGATGGCCAAGAACACCCTTGAAGGGTGAAAGCCAGAAATAATGGAAAAAAAAAAAAAAAAATTTAAACTTGTTTATGTTTACATCCAAAATTGTAATATTTAAAAAATTATGTTAATTTCTGACAGTAAAATTTGAAAGTTTATTTTACAACCTTTCAAAAACAGCTTTTAGTTTTCAGATATGTTAAAAAATATTCCGTTTATTTGGATTTCAGTGCAAAGCGGAAAAACGTTAATAATTCTCTGACCTGCGGACAGCATCTTTTAGAAACATAATGCTCAATATGTCAGAGGTCTGAGAGGTTAACAAATAACACTGCTGGAGTCACATTAGCATTTTATGAATCCCACAGTACTTCTACATTACATCTATGAGGAATGGTCACAGTGGCCATCTTTGAATACAATATAAACTTAGGCTTACGCCAGAAAATGCATCTTGCATAATTAAAATGAACTCGAAAATCTTATGGCCTGTTGGCAGGACGCCATAAATAATGACCAAGTGATTACCCCGGTGGAAGTAACATAGAGGTGTATAGTCACTTTGTTAACAAATTGCATAACAATACTGTATGTTTTCTATTCTGACTCTTTAAAATATGCAATCACGAATGTTCGTTTTCATTCCAGTGTGCCACGCAGAGATGAATGCGATATTAAACAAGAACTCGGCCGACGTGAAGGACTGCACCATCTACGTGGGCCTCTTCCCGTGCAACGAGTGCGCCAAGATTATCATCCAGTCCGGGATCCGGGAGGTGGTCTACATGTCTGACAAGCACGCCCACAAGTGTGGAACCATGGCCTCCAAGAGAATGTTCCATTCTTGCGGAATTAAATATTGGTAAAATACTTTTTACTATTTGTAAAGCTTTCAATAACAGACATCTATTAATTTAGTACTTCTGTGAGCAGTACACTCCGCATCCAAAAAAGTATGTTTCTAATTTTCACTTATTTAATAAATCGAAGCCAAAATTTCCTCTGATCATAAGATTTGTAAGTAGATAAATACCTACCTACTTTGTTATAAACCATAAATATTTTATGCAAAATTTTTATATTTCAAATAAGGAATTGTACTTGTCTAAGGAAAAGTTCCTACATACGTCGATGATCTTTGATCCTTTTAATGGTTGAGTTAAAATTCTTTTTTCAAATGTGAAATCATTGTGTTTGTTTGTTGTCAATATTATGGTACCTAAATAAAGTTTGAACAAAGAATTGTCAATACGATAGTGTGTTTTCAAATAAAAAGGTTACATAATATATATGGTTTCTAGGTAGGTATTTAAGTACCTGCTTATAAATATTATGATTTCAATGGAAATTTTTATTTTGATTTTATTAAATAAGAGAAAATTACAATTACAAATACAAAAAGAACAAGTGTCTTGTAATTGTGAAAGTGGTAAGCAGGAGAACAAGGAAAATATACAGTTAAGGATATGAGGAACAAGTAGAGGGGTTTGCCGGGAACCTGGCAAGAATGGAAATATAAATATGTTATACATATTTAATTGTTTGCTGATAATATGGTGCATGGAAGGCAAAGAGTACTAATATTCTGCGTATGCAGGTAAACAATTGGCTTCTGGTCTTGGGGAGAGCTGAATGCGAGAATATGCTAAAAAACAGTAATTAAATTGTAAATTTTGTTTTTCTTTACATTCTTCTTTACATTTTAACTTATATTGGTATTATATTAGCATTACAGGAACTGTATTTTTACATAAAGAAAGTTCGAAAATTGTTCAATTCTTCGTGATATTTTTCCGTAAAGGAAAAGTTCCTTCTTTACTTTCATTTTTTATTTTTTGTTATTTTTCATTTCCTTGTTTTATCTATTAATATTTCTTTAGTTTATTATATCAGCTAAACAATAGTAAAAAAAAAAAAAAAAAAAAATGTCGTGGTATAACTGAAAGTATACTAGATTATGAATATACATTTGTATTACTTTACCAACAGAATTTCTTCAATTCAGTTTCATTTTCAAATTCATTTTCTTGTTTTTATCTATTAATATTTCTTTAGTTTATTATGTCAGCTAAACAATAGTAAAATATGTCGTGATATAACTGAAAGTATTCTAGAATATGAATATACATATGTATTTTTTTAACAACAGAATAGTCAACACTATAATTTACTATAATTTACATGTAAAAACATTATCATATTGGAATGTCCTAAAACGGGCAATCGCCTAGTTGGACATTTTAAGTTCTTTAATTGTATTATGTAATATTTACAAACAAACAATAAATAAATAAATCAATAAATAAATCAATAAATAAATAAATCAATAAATAAATAAATACTGTCATTATTATTGGGAGATTTTCTGATCTATAATGCTTCAAATTTATCTAATTTTATGTCACTATGCAAAACCTATACAGTAAATTTTTTTTTTGCTTAACCACCCGAGCTATATTGATAGGTGAATTGATTGGCTTTATATCGCAGTAAGCATTTCATGTAATAAAACCAGTCAGTGGCTGAGTTGACATTGTGTTTGGGTCCCACCCAGGCGTAGTGCGTTCAATTCCTCGACTGGCTAAGTCCTCCATCACAACACAAGCAACATTTTCCGCTTACTGTGGTAGTAGTAAGAGATTTTCAAATATTGTCAGGTTATTTATAATCCAGGAATGTTTGTATATCTGTACATATAACTAAAATAAAAACTAAATAATATGTATTAATTAAATCAAAAACCGAACACACGGAAACTTTATCGCTGGAGTGGTTAAAGCCGAGACACAATATAAATATATATATATAAGTTTGTCATGATGCATTATATGAATGAATGAAGTAAAATATATCAGGGACCTTGGGGTAACACTGGATGTTAAATTAAACTTTATCCAACACACTGATGACATCATTAACAAAGCCAATAAAATGCTGGGATTTATAATTCGCATAGCAAAACCCTTCCACAACATAAACACTCTATATTCCCTTTACTATATTCGCCTGCACCTGGAACACTGTACACCGATCTGGACTCCTTTATACTAAGCCCATATCGAAAGAATTAAAAAAAAAATTTTTTGAACACATAAATTATAAACTAAACTTACACTTCTCAAATTATACTGAATCCATTAAATTTCATAATTTTAACTCCCTCCAAACACGACGTCTAATTTTTGATCATATATTATTGTTTAAAATCCTAAATAATGATCTGGATTCACCAGAACTTACCAATTTAATAAATATTCATATTCCGTCTAGATCAACCCGACAATCTGATTTATTTTATCTACCCTCGTGTAGAACAAACATTCGAAAAAATTCCCCAATTCCTCGTATATGTGCACAATATAATACAAAACTTTACAGCATTGAAATTTTTGATAATAACCTAAAGAAATATCGATATGAAGTAATGCGTACAATCGATTATTAATATGAGTGCCACTGCTGTTGTGCCGGTTCGTGACCGGAGGGGACCCAGCAGCAGCGTTTGGGGCGCATTGGATGCCCTCTCCAGCCGGACTCTCCCAGCCTATCGCCTAGCACCGCAGTGGGTGGGCTGGAACCAAACGCTCATCACTCCTGGACAGCCTGAACCCCATATTCCTACCCACCCCTCATACCTTTCCATTCCCGACCTTCCTTTCACTTCATACCCTTAAATTTTTTTTAATTAAAATCATGAATATACATAAAAACAAACTTAACATCATTACAGCGGCGAGTAGCAGGCGTCCCCGGTGCGGGCCAAAACTGTTGGTGAATTTTGCCAACATTCGCGGTCTGCACACAAATTTAAATTCTGTTCATCACCATCTTTTGTCCCAACGTCCCAACCTTCTTTTCCTATCCGAAACTCAGATAGCCGAGCCGCCAGACTCCTCCTATCTGGACTACCCGGGCTTTACCCTTTCAAGCAAGTTCCGACTCAAAGGAGGAGTCTGCCTCTATAGTCGAGCTGACGTCAACTGTGTACGACTATTGAGTCTGGAAAACTCCAGATTCGACGTAATGTGGGTGCTCGTCAATCTTGCCAGTACGGCAAGATTCTACGCATGTCTATACCGCTCACCGAACCATAGTGAATCAGACACTTCCGAGCTCTTCAAACATTTGAGAGATACTATTGATGATCTTTTGCGCCGCTACCCTTCGGCCGAGTTTATTGTTCTGGGGGACTTCAATGTTCATAACGAACCATGGTTGAAGTTCTCTGGCCCAACGGACTCGGCTGGCCGACAGGCGGAATCCTTTGCCATTTGCTACGGATTAGAGCAACTGGTTCAGGAGCCTACAAGGGTTCCTGATGTCCAGACTCACCGTTCCAATCTGTTAGACCTATTCTTAACTACTGTGCCACACGGTTATAAGATTGACGTCACAGCGCCTCTGGGATCATCTGACCACTGCCTAGTGACGACATCAATCCCCGTTAGCCTCAGACCAACCAATGAGAGGCTGAGGAGAAAAGTGTGGCACTATAGGTCAGCAGATTGGTTCGGTATGCGGGCCCATTTCAACGCTTTTCCGTGGTCAGCTGTTTGTTTTCGGACTTCGGACCCTTCAAGATGTGCCCAGGAGATTGGTGAAGTCATCAAATCGGCGATGGATGGCTTCATACAATCGACTTCTAAAGAAACCTGTGTGGGCTCAAAGCCGTGGTTCAGTCGACAATGCTCCGAAGCAGTTCGACGAAAAAACGCGGCTTACCGAGCCTACAACACATCTCGAACGCCCGAAAGCAGATCAGCATACAACAAATCGGCAAAGGAATGCAAGAGAATCATTAATAGGTCAAAATTCGAACACGACCTGCAGATCAGCAAAAAGCTGGCTGCCTGCCCGCATGGCAGCAGAGCATTCTGGTCCCTTGCGGGCTCAATAGGTCGTAATTTTTGCAAACCCAGTTTGCCACCTCTTACCAGACCTGACGGCTCACTAGCAAACACCGCCACCGAAAAGGCTAACTTATTAGGGAAAATGTTTGCGGAAAACTCGACCCTCGATGACGGAGGTGCTGTTCCGCCGTCGGTTCCTCACTGCGGCTTCTATATGAAAAAGCTGAGGATCCGGCATCGGGATGTACTCCACGTTATACGGGGCTCGATGTTAACAAAGCTAGTGGACCTGATGGAATACCTGCCCTGGTATTGCAGAGGTGTGCTGTGGAAATAATTCCAGTTTTGACAAAGCTCTTCAAAATGTCCCTGAAGTGTGGCACTGTGCCCTCTGGTTGGAAAAAAGCCGTCATTCACCCTATTCCCAAGAAAGGTGACCGCTCCAACCCGGCCAACTACCGCCCCATAGCGATCACATCAGTTCTGTCCAAAGTGATGGAACGTGTGATCAACGACAAACTGCTCACATACCTCGAGAAGAACAAAATTATCAACGACCGTCAATACGGATTCCGGCGGAACCGCTCGTGCGGTGATCTTCTCACGTATGTGTCGCATGTTTGGGGCCTTTGGCTGGGTCTGGCACCGAGGACTTGTCAACAAATTGCCTTCTTACGGACTTCCCGCATCCCTGTGTACGTGGATTGCTGACTTTTTAAGGGATAGGTCGATTCAGGCAGTTGCTGACGGTTTCACCTCATCCTCACACTCTATAAATGCTGGCGTCCCACAGGGATCGGTTCTGTCTCCGACTTTGTTTTTGTTGCACATCAATGACCTTTTGACATGTGCACCGATTTATTGTTACGCGGATGACAGTACAGTTCATGATAGCTTTTTGTTTGACAAGCCCCCAAAGGGCACACAAACTCCAATGGCTCGGAGGGCTTTGAAGCAGAGAATGGACGGTTATCTCGAGAGTATTTCCTCCTGGGGTAAAAATAATCTCGTCGAATTTAATGTTTCAAAGACCCAATCCTGTCTGATTACGTCTAAAAGGGATCTAAATGATAACCTAGTCTCCTTCAACGGAAGCAATCTTCCGAACAGGCCTTCCATTGATATGCTTGGTGTAACTATAAGTGACCAGCTCAGGTATGGGGGCTCCATCGAAGCCAGAGTAAAGCTGGCCTCTCAGAAGCTGGGCGTACTGTACAGGGCCCGCAGATACTTTAATAGTACACAACTGCTGACCCTGTACAAATCGCAAGTGCGCCCTACTGTCGAATTTGGCAGCCATCTCTGGTCCGGAGCCCCTAAATACCTGAAAAAAACCCTTGACTCTGTGCAAAAACGGGCGGTCCGTTTGATAGATTCCCCAATCTTAACAAACGGACTGCAATCTTTAGAGCACAGGCGTCAGGTAGGTATGCTGTCCTTGTTCTATCGGTATTACAATGGAAGATGCTCTGAGGAACTAGCGTCATTGATCCCTTCGGCACCGGTGCGTAGTCGGGATACACGCCAAACGCGCGCCCAACATTTGTACACGGTTGACATTTGTCACATGAGAACGGGTCGCTTCTACGATTCGTTCTTAAGTTCAACAGCTCGGCTGTGGAACGTACTGCCGGCCTCTGTGTTTCCTCCCTCCTACAACATGGGACTCTTCAAGACCCATGTTCACTCCTTCCTCTCCACAAAAAGACCCTCCACACAGCATCCCCAAAGATGACATAGGCCCTGAGGGAAATTATTTTCTTCAGGGCCTCCTGTGTAGAGTTAATATAATAAAAAAATAAAATCAGTTCTCTTCCTATTTTCCTCTTCCTCTCCCCTTCCTTTAACACCAAATTAATTTTAAGATATTAAAACTTCATTTCCAATGAACTTTAACATAAGAAACTTCTATGGCTTGACTTCAGTTAACTTGTATATTTATATCTATCATTTTATATTATTAAAAGTTGTTTGTTTCTTACAAAATAAATAAATATATATATATATTATGTATCATGACAAACTTTTACCACTTATACCTATGTAAAAAAGCCCTACGGTCATAAAATAAATAAAGTATGTATATATACATATATATATATATATTTTTTTTTTATGAACAGGAATTGTGTTTGTTCATTACGATTTGTTTTATTTTCAGGCAGTACAAACCGACGAACGGGAAAATCATTATTGACTTCAGTGAAATTGACTTGAATTAGCAAGATTCTGCAACCACCAAAAAGTGACTAATTTAAACATAATTTTATAATTAAGTTCTACTAATATGTGATATACTGCAATTTATTTTCATAATTAAAGAAGCAACATTATAAAAACATTGATAAAATAATATACTGTATATGTGCAAGTATGCTTCCAACATAAATATGAATATATATTATCCTATTTTTTTTTTTTTTTTTTTTTTATTGTTATTAAGTTTAATTTGTAGAACTCCATTTTAATTTTTATTTTTTATATATTCAATAATATTATTATTGGGTTTATAAAAACAGTTTATTTTTAAACAAGTTCTGCTGTGTAATTATTATTACGCGTGACAGCTGTTTCGCCCTCTGAAGGCATTATCAAACTGTGGGTAGCCCACTTACAGACGATACATTTATATTATTTCTAGGTAGGTATTTTAATTTCAATTACTGATTTCTTAATTGATTTTTGAGTAAAATATTAGAAATTATTAATGGTTATTACCCCAGCAAAGTTTCCCCAATTAGTGTAATGTTTAAATTTGACTGAATGTCTTAATGTTAGTTATTCCCAAACGATGACTCATAGGGTTATTTTAATAGCCTAATTAAGTACTTCATAGTGTACTCATATTTGCCCTAGGTTTGAAGATATCTAGTAGGGGTGAACGAATTATATTTGTTTGTTCATTAATTAGAATAGCTTTCGGATTATTAGAGTTTTTGTTAATTTCTAACTGTTCTAAAAGATTCAGTTTACGGCCTTTATTTTGAACGTGTAACGGAGTTGGTTTATTATTATCATTAAGTGAGTGATTTTCATCTAGGAGATGTTTGGCAAATTGAGATTGCATTTTATTATTATTTTTAAAAGATCTAATATGTTCTTTGAACCTAGTGTTAAAGGACCGGCCCGTTTGTCCAACATAAACAGCGTTGCATTCGTCACACTGGAGTTTATAAATGCCACTATTTTGTAATTTGAGTACCTTACTTTTTGAGTTTTTAAGAGATGATCCTAAGTTATTATTTGTGCGGAAGGCAATATCTAAGCCAGACTTTTTGAGGACTTTGGCAATTTTATTAGATGTCTGTCCGATGAATTCTAAACACCCGAATTTATTATTCGTCTTATTATTAGTCGCTGGGTAAATTAATTTAAGGTTATTTTTGTGTTTGTTATTATTAATTATTTTTTCAATGTCTCTACCCTTGAAGCCATTATTTTTAGCAATAGTTAGGATTGTATTTTTTTCCTTCTCGTATGCTTTCTTGTCGAGTGGGATGTTATTAAGCCTATGTACCATTGAGTGGTAGGCAGATAATTTATGTGACCATGGGTGTAAAGATTTATAATTAATGGTCGTATCTGTAAACGTAGGCTTACGGAAAATTTCAAACGTATGTTTATTATTTTCTCTACCGATTGTTAGGTCTAAAAAATTGATTTTATTATTACACTCTCTTTCAACCGTAAAGCAGATTTTACGGTTGATGGAGTTAGCAAATGTGACAAAAAGATCTAATTGTCTGTTGGTACCTTTCCAACAGACCAAAATGTCGTCAACATAACGAACATAGTAAATGATGTGTTTGTTAAAGATTGAATTTAAAATTTGTTTTTCAATGTAATCCATAAATATTTCTGCAAGAAGTGGACTGAGGGGCGATCCCATTGGTAATCCGTCGTTTTGTTGATAGAATTTATCGTTAAACTCAAAGTAGTTAGTTTCCACACAAATTTTAAATAGATCGAATAATTCTTTTTTAGTAACTGGGTTTATATTAGATTCGTCTAAAATATCTTCAATGATTTTAAGGCATTCTTGAATAGGGATATTGCTAAAGAGACTGACCACGTCTAAAGATATGAACTGGCAATTGTGCGGTAGATTTATGTTTTTTATTTTGTTTACAAGTTCGAGAGAATTTTTAACGCTATGTTTTGGGTAGATTTATCATTTACTTTACTTAGTTTATCATTTACTATGTTCGTTATGTTGACGACATTTTGGTCTGTTGGAAAGGTACCAACAGACAATTAGATCTTTTTGTCACATTTGCTAACTCCATCAACCGTAAAATCTGCTTTACGGTTGAAAGAGAGTGTAATAATAAAATCAATTTTTTAGACCTAACAATCGGTAGAGAAAATAATAAACATACGTTTGAAATTTTCCGTAAGCCTACGTTTACAGATACGACCATTAATTATAAATCTTTACACCCATGGTCACATAAATTATCTGCCTACCACTCAATGGTACATAGGCTTAATAACATCCCACTCGACAAGAAAGCATACGAGAAGGAAAAAAATACAATCCTAACTATTGCTAAAAATAATGGCTTCAAGGGTAGAGACATTGAAAAAATAATTAATAATAACAAACACAAAAATAACCTTAAATTAATTTACCCAGCGACTAATAATAAGACGAATAATAAATTCGGGTGTTTAGAATTCATCGGACAGACATCTAATAAAATTGCCAAAGTCCTCAAAAAGTCTGGCTTAGATATTGCCTTCCGCACAAATAATAACTTAGGATCATCTCTTAAAAACTCAAAAAGTAAGGTACTCAAATTACAAAATAGTGGCATTTATAAACTCCAGTGTGACGAATGCAACGCTGTTTATGTTGGACAAACGGGCCGGTCCTTTAACACTAGGTTCAAAGAACATATTAGATCTTTTAAAAATAATAATAAAATGCAATCTCAATTTGCCAAACATCTCCTAGATGAAAATCACTCACTTAATGATAATAATAAACCAACTCCGTTACACGTTCAAAATAAAGGCCGTAAACTGAATCTTTTAGAACAGTTAGAAATTAACAAAAACTCTAATAATCCGAAAGCTATTCTAATTAATGAACAAACAAATATAATTCGTTCACCCCTACTAGATATCTTCAAACCTAGGGCAAATATGAGTACACTATGAAGTACTTAATTAGGCTATTAAAATAACCCTATGAGTCATCGTTTGGGAATAACTAACATTAAGACATTCAGTCAAATTTAAACATTACACTAATTGGGGAAACTTTGCTGGGGTAATAACCATTAATAATTTCTAATATTTTACTCAAAAATCAATTAAGAAATCAGTAATTGAAATTAAAATACCTACCTAGAAATAATATAAATGTATCGTCTGTAAGTGGGCTACCCACAGTTTGATAATGCCTTCAGAGGGCGAAACAGCGGTCACGCGTAATAATAATTACACAGCAGAACTTGTTTAAAAATAAACTGTTTTTATAAACCCAATAATAATATTATTGAATATATAAAAAATAAAAAAAAAAAAAAAAAAAAAAAAAAAAAAAATAAAAAAAAAAAAAAAAAAAAAAATATATATTATCCTCTTATTTAGAGTTCCTAGCAATGGCAAACCATTTAAATAAAATCTGACTTCTATTGAAAATAATATAATTCATAAAATGCATCTAAACTTAATTATTGTTTAATTTTTTCCTAAATCCATTAATTCCAATTATTGCTGGAAGTATAGCTCCGATCAAAAAGTGAAACCTAATCTCTGCGGTCTGAAACTTCATCAAAGCTTTGAATTTTGACAGCTGCGTACTGGCTGAGTGGATATCTGTGGTGGTTTTGTTTGACAACTTGAACTTGAAGCACGCCATTGTTTCGCAATTTGGCAGATTTGAATATATTGTTTATCCAATATTAGCGAGATATCTGTCAGTTTGTGGCTCGTGGAGTATGGCCATGTAGTATGCCGATAGTGGATTTATACACCTAAAAAGGCTTTAACATAAAAGTGATACATGATGCAGTGTACAATATCTGTATTATATAGGAAATACTAACAGTATATAGATGTAATCCACTATAAAGTAGGCACAAAATAGATCTACAAATACACAAATGTAAAATTGCGATTACAAGTATAATGAGAATATATTCAAAAATAATTTAAAAAAAGACTAAATATGAAACAATATTAGTAAAACGTAATACGTAGTAACATAAAATAAAATAGAAATTAGAACAACACTACATACAAGACAAAACACTAAAAGTACGTTAACAACGAACTATGTGAATAATTAATATCTTAGCAAATTACCGAGAATACTTACTTTTGTTTGTGGTGATTTCAATATAAATATTTCTGCAAACCATCACTCAATTGAAAAAAGTAATTTCATAAACATGATGACGCACCTCAATTTTAAATCTTTTATTAATAATAACACTAGACAAATTAAAAACCAAACGCCATCATGCATAGATCACATCTGGTGTAATATACATTTGAATGAAATAAAAAATATTAAATCTACTGTATGGAAAACCAATATAACTGATCATTACGCGTGTCTTATATTACATGATACAAATAGAAAACTAAATACAAAACCCAAATTAAATCTTCCATATTCTCAAATAGACTACAAATTATTAGAAAAATCACTAAAAACTGAAAAATGGGAAGAAATTTTAATAAATAAATGCGCCAACCAAAGTGCATTACTGTTTGAAAACACTTTAAATAAACACGTTTTAGAATCAACAAAAAAAAACAAATCGTCCCCAACTCAAAAACAAGAAAAATTAAACCTTGGATTACTAAAAGCCATTAGGAAAAAAAATAAACTTTATAAAATAACACAAAGGCCACTAGTTAACAATAAAATTGTATTATACTATAAAAAGTATAAAAATATACTAACTACACTAATAAGGAAAACGAAAAACGACTATTACTCAAAAATTATAACAGAAGCTAAAGACAATAATAAAAAAATATGGTCAACAATAAATGAAATAATAAATAAAAAGAAAAAATATAAACACATATCAGAAATCTCAGATGGGGAAATAATATATAACGTACAAAATGACACAAAAAAAATGTTGTAATATTTTAAATAACTATTTTAATAACGTGGGAAAAAACCTAGCAAAATCCATAAATAAGACCAATATATCTAATCCACAACAAATAACACAATGTTAAATTAATAAATTTCACCCAGTCACAGAAATCGACATTGACAGAACTATTTCGAAACTAAAAGGAGATTCTGCCCCCGGCTTTGATAACATAGATACTAAAACAATAAAATCGATGAAAGAATACTTAATTCACCCCATAACACATATAATAAACCTAAGTCTAGCAAATGGCGAATTTCCCAATAACTATAAAAGAGCAATTATAACCCCCATTTATAAAACAGACTGTCGTAAAGATCCACAAAATTATCGCCCGATTTCACTTCTCTCGAATATATCAAAAATATATGAAAAAATTGTAAAAAAACAAATTTGGACATTCTTAGAAGAAAATAAAATAATTAATTATAACCAATTCGGATTAAAAAAAAATACAAGTACTCACGACGCGATAGCAAAAATAACCAACTATTTATATACGGCCCTAGATAAAGATAGATTCCGATAAAAAATGTCTTGGCATATTTATAGACCTCAAAAAAGCTTTCGACAGCATATCACATAAAAAATTAATAAATAAATTAAAATCAGTAGGGATTAGTGGAAAAGTCTTAGCATGGATAACTAGTTATTTATATAAAAGACCTCAACAAGTAAAATTACTCAATCAAGTCAGCGATTCAAAATATAGCGACTTTTCAATACCCCAAGGCACGGTTTTGGGACCATTGTTATTTATTATACACGGTGTCCGGAAACTCGTAGTACAAGCGGGAAACTGGAGACTCTACACCACATGGGGAACCCAAATAAACATAAAGTTTTTTGATTTGAGCATTTTCACAAAAAAAAAAAAAAAACCAAAAAAAAAATATTTTTTGGCTATTTTAGGGTTAAAGTTTTTTCTGGTGTTTAGGGTTGAACAACAGATGTTTTAACCCTGCAGAGCAGAAATATTTTATGACTACACCGGATTAAATGAAGGGTGATTTCAAAATAATGCTTCAAATCCGAGTTTCTTCATTTGTTTTGCTTTCAAATAGTTTTTATTAGTTGGGTACTTTTTTTTTTTTTTTTTTAACATTATTTCTGGCTTTCACCCTTCAAGGGTGTTCTTGGCCATCATTTAAAATTATTGAGAAATGAAAGGTGAATTTAAATATTAATTTTATTTAAATGGGCAAATTTCAAAATTATAATGAAAATTGGAGTCGAGTTCAGACTTAGAAGAGATGAGATGTTGAATGGAGGGGAGGCAATTTTAGATAAGGCTTGATAGAAGAGAGGATATTTGTTTAGAGAGGGACAACCAAAAAATATGTGATCTAAAGTTCCCACTTCTAGACCACAGAATGTACAATCTGGGGAGTCAACAACGTGAATTTTAAAAAGATGGGAAGGAACGGAACAATGTCCGATCCTCATTCGAATGAGTGAAGAAATTTCTTTTTTTGAAAAATGAGGGAATTGCTGAAACCACGGTTTTGATGGAATAGTTCTTTGTATTGAGGCATAGCAGGCTCCCTTGGATTGACTAGCAATGTGCCAATACTCTGCCCAAACATTGCGGGATCTATCTTTGATGATGGAAAAAATGTCAGATAGGGGAATGTGGTTTACGAGGGTAACAACAGGGTTGGACGCTCCTTGTTTTGCCAAGGCATCCGCAATATCATTACCCATGATACCAACATGTCCAGGAATCCAAATCAGAGTTACAGTTTTACCAGAGCTTTGAATGGAGGCTATCATCTCTCGAATAAGGCATACAAAGTGATCATCAGGATGAAGAAGAGGACTGGATTTAAGTTTTTGGAGGGAACTGAGAGAGTCAGAGAGAACGAGGGAATGTTCGAAATTATTTTTGATTATATATTTGAGAGATTCTATTATTGCAATGCACTCGGCTGAAAATATTGAAAATTGATTTGAAATTGAATGAAATATTCTGTCATTAGAATTATTGTGGTAAACGTTAATACCTATACCACAGTTAGGAGAGTCGGGAGATTTGGATCCATCAGTAAATAAAAGAGAAAAGTTGGGCCATTTAGATGAAATAATGTCATTGAAAATATTATTGACAGTTCGGGCCGGGAGATTGGAATGACTTTTAAGGATTCCGATCCCTTCAAATATTGTTGGGGATAGGGTGACGTGACTATATTTTAATTTGTATAAGGGAAGTAGATCATTTTGGATGATGTGAAGCTCTGAGAGAGACTTAAAATTTTTACAGATGTCAGGAAGAGGTTTAGTTGAAGCTCTGATTGTAGATGAATGGTTTGAGTCAATGAACAACGAGACGCTGGGGATAACCTGATGACATTTAGAATTTAAACATTTAAGAACAAATTTGTCAGCAAATAGTTGACGCCTTAAATAAAGAGGAGGATCAGAACATTCTACTTGAAGGGAATTGATGGGTGACGATTGCATCGCTCCAGTTATAATTCGCAAAGATTTAGATTGAATTTTGTCTAATTTATCAAGTACATTTTTTGAGGCAGTACTAAAAAGTGGGCAGGCATAATCGAGATGGCTTCGAATAAGTGCGTTGTAAAGCAACTTAATGCAAGTAGGGTGAGCTCCCCACCAAACGCCAGATAAGGATCTGATGATATTTAAATTTTTTTCGCATTTAGTAACTAAATTATTAATATGGGAAGACCATTTAAGTTTCCTATCAAATGTTACTCCCAAAAATTTTACTTCAGAAGCGTTGGGGATTGGAGAATTTTTAAATAAAATTTGAACGGGGGGATTTTTATGGCGGTTTGAGAAGGTGACACACTGAGTCTTTTGGATTGAAAGTTCAAAACCATTTAAGGTGAGCCATGTGCAAAGGGCATTCATGGCTTCGTTAAGATATTTGACGGCGAGAGGGATGATTTTGGATGATAAGAAGAAAGCTATGTCATCTGCGAACTCAATAACTTTTACTTGTGGGGGAATAGTGACATGCATATCATATGTGTATATATTATACAGTAAGGGGGACAATACATCGCCTTGTGGTAAACCCTTCCAAATAGACCTACTTTGAGGAGAAATATCTGGAAGTTCAATGAAAATTTTTCTATCTAGAAATAGATTAATAATAGATTGGACAAACATGGGGGGAAGGCCAAGGCCTAGAAGTTTTTTTTTCAGGATTGGGATGGAAACATTGTCAAAGGCGCCTTCTATATCTATAAAGACGGCAAGACAAACTTCCTGTTTAGAAATTGATAAATTAATATCAGTGCTGATGATGGCAAGGTTATCTTGAGTGGATTTTTTTTTCCTAAATCCAAATTGAGATGGAGAGAGAAGCTGTTTACTCTCGACAAAAAATTCTAATCGGTTTTTAATTAGTTTTTCATAAAGTTTACTGAGGGTGGATGAAAGAGCGATCGGCCTGTAGCTGGATCCAGAATTTGGTGATTTGTTTGTTTTTAAAATAGGGATGATTATTTGACAACTCCAGTCATCAGGCATTATACCAGTCTGGAAGATTTTGTTTAAGATGCTTAAGAAGTGGTTTAGAACATTATCATTACTATTTTTGATTATGCTGTAAGGTATACCATCTCTGCCTGGAGATGAGTCCTTGACTATTGATAAACAATTTTTTAGCTCAATTAAGGTGAATGGAGAGTCTAGCCAATGATTAGACATAGGAGTATTATAGATAGGCGTTATTTCATCTAAGTTAGGTACAGAAGGGGGGGCAATTTTGTCCAAGAATTCATCTATCCATTTAGAATGAGACGCTCGAGGAGATGGTGAACTGAAGGAGGATCGAAATCTTCGGATCATAGACCAAACTTCCGAAATTGGAGTGTTCGGAGATACTGAACTGCAGAAGTTGTACCACCCAGATCTTTTTTTTGACCTCAATACCCTTTTGGCATTGGATTCAGCGTTTTTGTATATAAGATAGTTCTCCATAGTCATATTGTAACGATAGGAAAGAGATTTAGCTTTCCGAATTCTTACTACTTTGGAACATTCCTCATCCCACCAGGGAGTTGGAGGGAGTTTTTTTAAAAGAGATTTAGTTTTAGGGGGAGGATTTGATTTATTTATTGCAGTTATGAGCATTGATTTGAAGTTATTATAGTCATCTTTGACGGAAAATATATTGGTGTCGGGTAAATTTAGTAGGAACTTGTCCATATGAGAGTTAAATTCATCCCATTTGGTGTGTTTCGTTTTAATCTTTGTCGAAATATGAGATTTGTCCGATTGGAAAGAAGTTTGATAAGTAATGGTGATCGGGAAATGATCACTGGAGCAAGGGTCGGGGGACACCACCCAAGAGGAGAGAGAAGCCAGACTAGTAGAACATATCGAGAGATCCACTGCACTGGGGTTTGTGCTGGGGCGAGAGATCCTAGTAGGAGATCCGTCATTCAAAAGGAAAAGGTTGGATTGATCTAGGAAATCCATCACACTTCGACCATCTCGGTCGGAGAAAGCAGAACCCCAGACGGGGGAATGGGCATTAAAATCGCCTAATATAAAGAAAGGAGGGCTTAGTTGACTTACAATTTGCAACCAAATTTGTTTATTGAAGTGGGCTGTTGGGGGAAGATAGACTGAAATAAAGGATGTGTCCTTTATTTTAGCTGCAACCATTTGGAAGTCAGCATTGGGGGGTTTGATATTATTTATTGGGGAAAATGATATGGATTTCTTAATAAAAAGGGCAGCACCGCCGCCCGAACCTTCCGGGCGGTCGTCGCGGAGACAGGAATACCCTCCCACATTAAAGTGGGTGGATGGAGTAAACCAAGTCTCCGAGATAGCAGCCAAAGAAATAAAGTTGGAATTTAATAGGTTAAGGAGATCAGATTTGTTAGAAATAGCACTTCGGCTATTCCACTGAAGTATTTTGAAATCTTGAAGAGTCATTTTGAATAAATGATTTTAATGTGGAAATAATAGTAGCAGCGTTGGACGGTAGATTAGTTTGAGAAGAAATAAGGTCAATTAGAAGCATAATGAGAGTTTGGATAAATGAAGAATTGTCTTGGGAGAGTTTTTCAGAAAGTTTTAGAGAGTTCATTGAGGACGGATTATAATTATTTGCACACCCATTTGTGGCATTTGAAAGAGGTGAACCATTGGGATTTAAGAGCAGTGAGTTGTGTTGTTGCTGATCGTATCCAGGAGCCGGTTTAGAGATATCGTTTTTGTATGTGAATTTAGTTGAACGAGAAGAAGTTGTTGTAGAAGAGGGAAGAGGGTTGGATGAGGAGTTGCTGGATAAAGCCTCAGCAAATGATTTTTTGACAGGCGGGAATAGTTTAGAAGCCTGCAGAAAAGACAAGTTCTGGGAGGCCATAGAAATTTTTATATTTTTTTGGCGAGATTGTTCTGGGCAAGAAGTGTTGATAGCTGTATGTGAGCCTGAGCAGTTAAAACATTTGGGTGAGGAGGAAGAAGGACATTGGTCAGCTGCGTGGTTTTCTCCACATTTAAAACATCTGGGTTGAGATCTGCATGCAGCTTTGGTATGACCAAAACGGCAGCAATTGAAACATTGAGTGGTGGGATAAGTATACATTTCAACTGGTAATGAGTTGAAGAATAAATATATATGGGAGGGAAGAGATTGACCTTCAAAGGTGATAACTACAGATTGGGAGGGCTTCCAGGAAATTATACCCTCAGAGGAGTCCTTGTAATTTAGCCTCCTGGCTTTTATGGGATTGCCAATGTGTTGGGGGGTTGAAAGTGAAGACAGAATTTCTTCGATGGACAGATCGGTCGAGATACCTCTGACCAGGCCCATGCGAGTGACATTGAAAGTAGGGATATATGCCTTGAACTTTGAATTAGATGAAATGAAGATATTTTTGATGAAACTGTTGGCAGCTGACCCTGAGAGGAATTCGACGGAGATTCGGAAGCGACCCTCGGCTTTTACACCTCCAGGCTTGATTGAAAGGTTCTTGCTATTTGATAGGAATTTGCCAAATTCAAGAGGGTGGATGGTTTTTCCTTGCTCAGTTTTTTGGGCGTATACTATGTATGGGCCACGGGAATGAGGAGAATAAAAGTTTGTTGGAGGAAGTTGAGAAAGTGCTGGTGGGGATTGTGAAGTCGAAGGAGAGTCAAGTTTTATTGGGGAAGAAGGAGTAAATTTCCTTTTTTTGGTAGAAGTCAAAATGACAGAATCACTGTCAGAAATTTCTCCATTTTCCCCGTCTGGGGGGTCTGGAGAGGGATCTGGGGGCTTTGTAGGGGGTCCAGGAGGGAAATCTTCCTCCATTATTCACAACAGTAAACAACTACAATAATAGTATGGAAAATGACAGAAGTAAAAAAAGGTTATAAATATCTGGAAATCAGCAGCGAAAAGTGACTCCTGGAAGATCAGGAGGGAGAAGAAACCTCAAGGCACAACACACTACACTTTTTTTTTGCCAGAAAACAAAAAAGAATGGTAAAAAATTAATTTTAGATAGAGCAAAACAAAACAACTGATGACAGCCAAATGTTATTGTTGCAATCTAGTTGGGTACTTTGATCTTCAGTAATAATTTATAAGAATTTGATAAAAAAAAAAAAAAAAAAATTCAACTTCTAACTCGATTTACTCGATAACGAAAGCTCAAATCAAAAAAAAATATACTACAAAATCGACTCCAAATGTGATGTAGATTCACCAGTTTCCCGCTTGTACTACGAGTTTCCGGACACCCTGTATATGTCAATGATATATTCAATATTTCCAAATATGGAGACATTGTCTCTTACGCTGACGATACAGTCCTACTACTAAAAGCAAACACCTGGTCAGAACTAAATAACATGGCAAATACAGATATCAATGAACTAAAATTATGGTTTGATGAAAACCTGTTGACTTTAAATTCTAAAAAAACTTATTATTTACCATTTTTCATTAAAAAACAAGAAACACCTAAAGAAATAAACATAATTATCCACTCTGTGAAAAATACAGAAAACCACAAATGCAATATGTTATGCACAAACATAAAAAGCAAGACTGATATTAAGTACCTAGGCATAACAATAGACCAGCGTTTAAAATGGTCCCCACATATAAATATTCTGAACAACAGAATAAGGAAACTAACATATATATTTAGATGTTTAAGAGATATTTTAAACGAAAAATTACTTAGAACCACATACTTCGCTTTCTGTCAATCAATTATACAATACGGCATTATAAGCTGGGGCGGTACATATAAAAATCAAACTCAAACAATTTACATATCACAAAAACTAATAATAAAAACCATATTAAAAAAAACCCTATTCATATTCGTCCAAACTTTTATTCAAACAATTTAAGGTCAGAAAATTAAGTGCATTATACTTCTACCATGCAACATTACAAATTTATAAAAACTATATTCAAAATAAAATTGCACCCTTTAAAAATAACAGAAATCTTAGACAAACGTCAATACTTCCTACTCCTAAATGTAAAAAAACAATAGGACAGTTCAACCATGAATATCTCGGAGTTAAATTTTTTAACTCATTACCAGAAAAAATTAGAAACATGAATGCAAATATAAACGAATTCAAAAGCCACCTTAAAAAGTATTCCGAACAGTTGAACTGAATCGTACCAAATATAAACAAATATAACAACACCCCCATACACACAAGCCCTGCTTATTTATGGGGGTACATCAAATATTTATATTATGTAATTAATAACCTACTATATTGTGTAATTATATTATGTAATTGTTATATTATGTAATTCGTGTATCTTTTTTTACTAATAAAAAAAAAAAAAAAAAAAAAAAACGTAATTTGTAGGATTCAACAAATTGCTGGTATAGATTATCCTTAATTCTATAAGTAGAGTCAATAAATATATCAATAGTACACCCATACTTGTTGCCCAGATCATGCATCCTATTGGTCAGTGAGTGTGTCTGATAGTTGGTATTGCAGAAGAATGTTATATTTTGTCTTGTATTCCTAGTCGGCACATGGAATTTAATAGTGGCAACGATGGCAGGACTGTCAATTAAGTTGTTAATGACTCTGTGTAACACAACCAGATCTGAAATAATTCTCCTGTCAGACAGTGTTATTAGATGCAATTGATTCATCAAACTGACGTAATTAATGTAATCAATAGGAATTGTGAGCTTAAAATTTATGTACCTAAGAAATGTGTGCTGAACTCTTTCTATATTGTTAGAGTGAACTTTATACAGGGTGTATCGGCACGAACCCGACAAACTTTAACCAGCTATTCCTTAGCAAATTTTGAGTAAAAAATGTTATGGACACTTTGCTGTCCGGTAACGTTTTTTTTTAATAAAAAATTTATTATTCATATTTTCAGTACATGTCACCACTGTTTTATCCTTTTTCAAAGTTTGAAAACCCATCTGGCAATATTTTATTCGAATTCCGTTGAATAATGTACGTGTGTACCTATATTGGCGCACTTTTACAATCACAACGAAATGGCACGGCACCATTCGTCTTATTTTTAACTATTATTATTTAGTGTGTGCGAAAGAGCGAAGACGCTTTTCGACATACTTGCTTATAACAGCTGTTGAACACGAAACGCAATGCCAATGACAGTAATGTAGTGTGGAAATTTTAAATTTTTTTGTTTTTAATTGAAAGAAAAATGCTACCGGACAGCAAAGTGCCCATAACATTTTTTACTCCAAATGTGCTAAGGAATAGCTGGTTAAAGTTTGTCGGGTTAGTGCCGATACACCCTGTATAAGTATGTGATGTATATACTGTCCACTTGATGATTGAGACCCAGAGATTCAGATATGTAATTTTCATAAATCACAAAATTACTTAGGGTAGAGCGACCTGTGATGAAGCCATGTTAGTTAGGAACAATAATGTTATTGATAGGTTTTACAATATCTAGCACTAATTTCTCAAAAAGTTTCGGTAAAGCAGACATCATACAAATTGGTCTGCTTGTTTGATATATCGCCTTTTATATGAATAGGTGTTAAATAACTCTTTCTCCACTGAGCTGCAAAAGACCCAGAACATAAAGAGTTTGTATAGAGGATATATCAGACTTAGTAGTCTGATATAGTACACAGGTTATGAAAAAGATTGGAGGAAAACCATCCGGTCCAGCAGACTTATTGCCATTTATTTATTTTATGCCTTTTTCTATGGCTTCTATTTTGATAAAACATTGGATTAGATTTAATGACTCTTCCACTGAAATATCAGGAAAAGTATTTTTATTTTATTATTTTTATTTATTAAAGGAAAAAGTACATTTAAGTACTAAGGTTTACAATTTACAATGACAATATTTAATACTACTCTTCCAGAGAAGCATTCGCTTGTGGTTGGAAGAGGAGTGTACATTATGTTATTGTAGATACATATACATATAGAATCAAGAGAAGTAGGAAAAAATATATAGGTATTGTAAGTAAAATGTACTACTATTAGCTATAATTTATTTATTTATTTATTGACGCCCTATTGGGCTTTTAAGTACATAACAATTACAAATTTCATTTTTAACAACAGTATAAAACAAAACAATAGAAAATCGAAATAAAATATAATGATTTCTCATACATTATTTACATTTAAAAAGTGGTGGACTAATTTGGCTTTAAATTTATTGAAGTTTAAATTAAATATGTCAGTGACATCACTTAGTTCATTGCCCAACCTATGTATTCTTTCTAACACAGAATTTCGTAGCGAAGTTATTGTTGTAGAATAAAATATTCCGTCTAGTATATTTTGGAGGTATATGTAAAGATAGCAAATTTATAGTCTCAGGACAGTCCAACCTTGAATGAACAATTTTGTATGATAAAAGGAGATCAAATATTTTTCGCCTTTCAGATAATTTCGATAAGTTAAGTTACTGCGTAAATTGACATAATTGATTTCAATAATAGGAATACCAATTTTGAAATTAATAAAACGTAAAAATTTATTTTGAATTTTTTCAATTTGTAAACAATGAGATTTGAAATGAGGACACCAAATGGTTGAATTGTATTCAACCTGACTTCTAACCAGAGACGTGATAGTAATTTTATAGTTTTTATGTTATTAAAGTCTTTAGCGATTCTGAGAATAAATCCAAGCATTTGTAATCCCTTACTGGTAATGCTATTAATGTGATTCAAGAAGAGTAATTTGGAGTCAAAGATAACTCCAAGGTCATTGAATTCAAAGACTCTTTTTAGATTGGCATTGTTAATTGAGTAGTCGAATAATAAAGGGGTTTTAGATCTATGGAAACTGATCGTTTGGAATTTGTTGATATTAAGATGTAATTTGTTTACGATGCACCATTCATAAAGTTTATTTAAGTTCATTTGTAGAGTTAAACAATCAGAAGAATTACCGATCGATTTAAACATCTTTAGATCGTCGGCGAATAGAAGAAAGTGAATATTATCGAAAATTAGTGAAATGTCATTAATAAATAGTAGGAAAAGAATTGGTCCTAGGTGGGAACCTAGGACCAATTTTCTATTAGGCTAACATAAGAAACAAGGTAGGTACAGGAATAACACGCAAGGTAGGTACAAGAGGGCTATGCTATCAAATCTTTTCAATCAATATTAATTTAATCTAATTCTACCTTATTTGCACTATAGAAACTTATGTACTTGTATCTCTTGTTTACTTACTTACTTACTCTCTAATGTCATTTCACAATCAAATGCCACATATATTTGTAATTCTTTTTTTTAAATATTTCTACGATTTTAACTGACATGTTATCATTGTTTATGGTATATTTATACCGTTGTTATTAAATAAATAAATAATCACTATAGAATTTGATTGATAATATTTTACACTGTTTTCGAAATTTTGTAAAAGTTATGTAATCCTTAGGATTTCTGGTATGTTTATATATTCTGTGGATATATTTTTTATGATTAGTATATATTTTTTAATTCCCTTGTAAACCATTTGGGATAGTTAGATGGTGTAAAGTTGACCCTGGGAACAAAGTGTTCTATCGAGGTATTTAAAATTGTTCTAATTGATTATTTAAATTATTTTCCTCGTCTAATAATTACCAATCTGCCGAGGTAAGGTACTCTATAATATTATGGTATTCTGCTATGGAGAAATTATTCGATATGGTAGTTAGGTTTGGAGATCTTCCAGACATATTTTTTATGATAATATCTAATGGTGGATGGTGTTTATCAAGAGGCAATAATAATTCGTCAGACTTTTCAACTACTACTTTAGAATCACTTGAAAACACTAAATTTAACATTCGTTTGTTAGAATTAAACACATTGTTTAATTGAGTTAGTTCTAGGAATATGGATTTAGCGCACTGTTATTCTACTTCGTTTGTGTCAGATCCGATGTCATCTTGGCTGGTCCAGTTCGGCAGATTACAATCACCAGTATTTATAGATATTTAAATTTCTATGTCCTCATTGTGGTTTATATATATTTGAAAATCCGATGCAGGTGGGATGTAAACACAACTGATAATAATTTTGCCATTAGGTATGTTGAGCATTACAAAAATGTGTTCAACACTTGTGTGCTTGACCGGTAATCTACTTGATGAGATATTTTTAGACACACATAACATCACACCTCCTCCATTTGAATTTATCTCGAATTAGGACTTGGATCAAGGTGATAGGTAGTATATTGATTTAGACCTAATTCCGATGAGCCGATATCCGCATATAACCATGTTTCAGTTAATAATAAAATGTCATATGAGTAGGTGGGTGAATTCATTTTAATTGAATTCCATTAAAATGTTTGATTCGAAAATAAATTTCACCATTTTCTTTTCTCTCCTCTATTTCCTTCCAGAGGCCAGTTAAATGTTCTCTTTGTTGGAGGGTCCTTCCGATTCCAGATCCGAAGATGACATCTTCGGATCTACCGGATCTGCCCTGATGATGGACACTGCAACGCTGTCCGAAACATCGGCTAAAGAAGGAGTTAGCGCAACACGGCATAACACCCCAAAAACAAACAACAAAAATCTACTGGGTGGTTTATTTATGGTACAGTCCCAATCATTCGCAAACCTTTCCTTCTGTTTCAATGTGTAGTGACGGATCCGAAACCTGGCAGGGCTCCAATAACTGACAGGGCTCCATATTACAATACGTACCTAGTGGCGCCATCTCCCCACGAGCTATGATAATCCAATATGGCAGCAGATTTTGTAAGAGTGGTTGTGTTTTTGTTAAATCTCCAAATCTGTCCAGTGTGTCAATCTGGAAGTAAATTAGGCTACAACAGTTGTTGGTGTCATAAACAATATTTAAATCAACCTGTAATAAAAACATAGTTTACTATATTACATCTATTTTCAATTTTCAGGCCATCTCTTGGACTTGGCTGGCTAGTGGCCAATTTCAGAGAAATGCATGTGTATGTCACCAAAAGTTGATAGAATGCATCGTCATCGACAACGAGTCTAGTCTATCTGCCGAGTTTCAGCTCAGTCAGTGAATAGTTTTGCCATATTGAGTCCAATGTTCTGTTTTTTCAGTATAGCTAGGTTTTCAGACACGTCCCCAAGAAAATGTCCGGAAGTGACGACACTATTGTTAAACACTCAACTCATTCCAAAAGGGAAATAGAAGCCATTACAGGTATTTTAAAGTCTGTGGTTAACAGGATAAATTAGAAAATCAAACAAAACCTGCCCCTTGAATTGGATCACAATGGGAAATGTGTCAGAAAACGAATCACTACACCTCGTACCGACCGCAAAATCAGATACGCCTGTGTCCAAAACCGCAAAAAGATTGTGGCTCGTCTGACCTTGATGATCAACGAAGAAGGTATCGAAGTCTCCCAAAGGAGAGTCCAGAGGAGCACCTCATTGGTCATCGGCCAGCTAAAAAACATCGCCTCACAGTAGATATGAGGAAAAAACTACTGGAATGGGCCAACGCAAACCAAAACATAACTATAAAGAACTGGAATATGGTAATTAACATTTTTGTGGTTTTCAAGCTTTCAAAAAATTCCATTAGTTTGATTATGGCCTTTTTTCTAGGTGTGCTTCTCTGACGAGTCCATATTCCAAATTTTGGTGGAAAAATCATCGTTCGTCCGACGACGCCCAGGAGACAAATTTTACCCGGACTGACTTGTGGAGACGATCAAACACCCTACCAGTATCATGGTGTGGTCAGTCATCTCTTCCAAAGGGATGGGGCGCCTCCACATCGGGCAAGGGACTATGAGGCAGGATCAGTACAGACAAGTATCCCCTGACATGAACCCTATTGAAAACCTGTAGGAGCTCACCAAGAGGGAGATTGCCAAGGAGGTGATCCCTCATCCGGGTGTGGCATCATTCTCCTGACCTAAAGATTACTGCAAAATTGTGCATTGAGAGTATACCACGGTGTGTACAAGCTGTTATTGCGGCTAAGGCGAAATTACGAAATATTAACTTTCTGTTCGATAATGTTAAAAAATAATAAAAAATAAAAAAATTATCGCAGATTAAGGACAAAAACTGTGTTTAAATTTTCAAAATTCAATGTCCTTGTTAAAAAATAATAATAACCGCACCAAAAATCATAAACATCTATTAAATTATTAAAAAACATATATTAACATTAGGTCCAATTATAACCCATTTTGTAAACAGAATCTTATTTGAAGCAAAAATTCCAGATGATTTAAAATGTAGTATTATCAGACCCATTTATAAAGGAGGTGATCACACCATTTTGGGTAATTATAGACCAATCAGTATTTTGCCATCACTCGAAAAAATTCTTGAAAAATACATTCAAATTAAATAAATAAAATATTTGGAAGATTTTTCTATTATTGATACTAACCAATATGGATTCCAAAAAAAAAAGGGCACTGAAGTGCTACTTCAAAAGTTTGCCAGCTTGATAAATAATAATTTAAATAATAAACATCATGTATTAGTCTTATTTATAGATTATTACAAGGCATTTGACACTATTAACCATAAAAAATTGTTGAAAATACTAGAAATCATAGGAATAAGAGGGAAACTTCTAAAACTATTTGAAAATTATTTGAACAACAGGTGCATGCAAATAAAGCTTTTGAACACATTAAGTAAAAAAAGAAAAATCTTAGCAGGTGTTCCTCAAGGTTCCATATTAGGTCCTATTTTATATATAATTTATGTATCTTTTATTAAATTTATTTTTAAACATGTAAAACACTTTGTGTACGCGGATGATACTGCATTGGTGTTTTCTTGCAGTGATTTGCAATTATGTATTGAACTTTTACAAAAAGATTACATTGAACTTTTAAAATGGTCTCACGACTCTGGCCTAATCATAAATGCAAAAAAAACTAAATTGATACACATTAGATCACCCAATGCCAAGGTAAATACTATTATACCCGAAATTAAAACACACAATTCAGATTGCCTACATGTTGGTATCCCTGCGTTGTGTACATGTGAAAATATTGAACTGGTTAAAAAATATGTTTATTTAGGTGTTATTATTGATTGTTTTTTCAAATGGGATTTACAGATAAATAAAGTCTGTGAACGACTGAGATCTATTATTAGTAGATTATATAAATTAAAATTTTATGTTCCAATATGCACACTTCGAATAATTTATTTATCACTAGCTGAATCTATCATAAGGTATGGAATTACAGCTTGGGGATTTTCCTCTAAAACAAATATAAATCATGTTCAAGCAGTTCAAAATTCTCTTGTTAAATTATTAGCTCATAAAAGTTTATATGAACAAAGGCATAATGTTCCACACCTTTATCAAAATCTGAAAATCCTCTCGGTAAGAGCAATTATGTGGTATAAAATAATTTTTCAGCACATAAATAGCCCTATGTACATAAATAGACTGGAACACACTTACAATACTCGATTTACATTAAATGAAGGACTAATCGTACCAAAGCATGTAAACAAATATGGAAAAAGAACGCTAGACTACATGATACCAAATTGTTTAAATATGTTAAATATGTATATGTTTTAACCGTGGATAACACATGGGCTTGTTGTGTCCATAAGACACAAAGAATGGCTTTATAAAGAAACAAAAAAAAAACCACTAGACATTAAATTAAATGTTCATTTTAGAGAATACAAAAATAAATTAACCACGCTCATAAAAAACACGAAAGAAAATTATTATAAAAATAAACTTGATGATTCTGAAAATGACAGTAAGAAAGTTTGGAATATAATCAATGAAATCATGGAAAATAAACAAAAAACCAAAAGTAATACTATTAAGAGTGTAATACAAAACAATAACATAATTAACTGTATTGAAGAACCTAAAAAAGGAGCAAACGCTTTTAACGATTTCTTTGCAAATATCGGAAAGAGTCTAGCAGAAAAAATTACCGTGAAAAAAATAAATAAGATGTATATTGAAAATATTCCGAATATAGAAACTAAACTTGAACTCTTCGAACCAACCAATCCGTCTGAAATTGTACAAATTATATCAAAAATGCGAGGTGGTTCTGCTCCGGGATTTGACGGTCTCGCTGTAAAAACACTAAAAATCATTAAAAATTATATTTCTACACCAATCTCTCATATTATAAACAATAGCTTTAAGACAGGAGTTTTCCCGAGCACGTATAAGAAAACCATAATCTCTCCAATATTTAAGTCCGGTAGCCCGGAGGACATTTCTAATTATAGACCCATTTCACTCTTATCTAATATATCGAAAATTTTTGAAAAAATTGTTAAAAAAAGACTAACTGCATTCTTAAAAAAAAACTCGATTATAAATGAAAATCAATTCGGTTTCACAGAGGGAAAAAGTACCCAAGATGCCATTGCAAAAATTTCATCTAGTATTCAGAGTGCCCTGGACAAATCAAATAAATGTATAGGAATTTTTATTGATTTGAAGAAAGCATTTGACAGCATTTCCCATGAAAGACTTATATTAAAATTAAAAGAAAATGGCATTGACCACTTAGCTCTTAAATGGATAGAAAGCTACTTAACAGAGAGACCTCAAATTGTAAAATTAAACCAAACCTTTAGTACACCACTAACAAGTACATTTGGCATTCCTCAAGGCACGGTCCTCGGACCATTACTATTTCTAATGTATGTAAATGACATTTTCCAACAGAAAATCAAAGGTGAATTAATCTCTTATGCTGATGATACTGTCTTATTAATAAAAGGTCAAACATGGGAACTAGTTAACAAACTTGCAAATGAATGTATTAATATCTTAAAATCATGGTTTGATAATAACCTACTCACACTTAATGCCAAAAAAACAACATATGTATTATTTTCACTACAAAAAATACCTAAACACAAAGTAAATATCATAATCCATAATGAAAATTGTGACAATGTCAACTGTAAACTACTTAATCCTATTTGTACTGTAATCAACTCTTCTTCTGAAATTAAATATCTTGGTGTGATCATCGATGAAAATTTGAAATGGAAAAGCCATATTACGGAGTTAGTAAAGAGAATAAGGAAATGTATATATATATTTGTTAGGTTAAGAAATATTTTAAATGTGAAAATACTAAAAAATGTATATTATGCTCTTGTCCACTCCCTGCTTATTTACGGAATCATAGGTTGGGGAGGATCTTATAAAAACAACCTACACTCAGTAAAAGTCTCACAAAAAATTATTATAAAGGTAATACTTAAAAAAAACTCTACTTTCCCAACAAAATTGCTTTTTAAATTGTTTCCAGTACCAAATATTGATGATATATTTAAGCAAACTTCAATAATAAAAATGTGTAAAGAAAAAAATAACACAGAATATCAAGAATTTTACAAACTGATGAGAAATGGAAATCAATTTATTACGCCAATCTTTAAAACAACTCAAATGCAAAACCATTATATTTACCAAGCCATAAAAAACTACAATAATCTCCCTTCCGAATTGCGCTGTATTACGAACCAACAAGAACAAATAAATAAAATCAAACTTTTTTTCCAAAAAAACTTATATTAAAAAAAATATGTATATATATGTATATATATATATAATATTTATATTTTACACATAACATTGAATCTAAGTAAGAATCGTGGCTCCCTTATCAGGCACAAGAGCTCCTCTTTTCTGATAAGGTATACATGACCAACTATGTACCTAAATATGATATATTGCAAAATATGTATGATTTAATGTAACTATGATCTATATTAAAATAATAAAAAAAAAAAAAAAAAAAATGTTACCTGCAGAAATCAAAAAATGTACAAATATAAGAAGAAATTTTTTGTTGAAAAATTGGCTAGCTGAAAGAAATACTTTGTACTAGACTCTAATACAAACTATTTCTAACTGCATACGCTTTAATTGTTTTTTGTTTTTATTTTTATTGTATTACACCTCTCATGATATGAATGTATACATTTGATATAATCTGTTTAAGTTAAAAGCACCCAATGACAAACTACTTTAAAGTAGTTTATTGGGACTTTTTGATTTTTGTATATTATTTTGATATTAAATAAAAAAAATAAATAAAAAAAAATCACAAAGTGTGAAAAACAGATTTTCCATAGGTGTCCCTATTAATTTGGCAACCCACTGAATAAAAATAAAAACGGTTCATTTTATTAATTGTTCTATTTTATTATTTCACTAGCCTTTAGAAATGTATTGTTTTTTCCATTTGACAAAGTTATTACTATACTCCGTCCAACTTAAGAACGACCTGTTGGAGTACCAAATTAGGTTCGTTCTGCGCATACCACCCCCCCGCTCCTTTCCTTCACCATCGCTCGGCTATCTCCGGCAATCTTCGCTGACAATTCGTTAGTCGTTAGTGCCCGCGCTTAGAGAAATTAACCCATTCAGACCCTGCTATAAAATGGATGTTCAGCCGATATGTCCGAATTCATTATCACCAATTACGAAAAACAAAAAAGGACAGGTAAACATTATTTATGTGTTATTTGTATGACTATTCGATTTACAACAATGCATTTTTATAATTCAAGGATATAGATAGGTAATATATGTATAAAATTTGTGAATGTTGGTGTTGATCGTTTTTTTTATGTTTATAGGTGGTGCACAAACCTCAACGGACAATGATAATAAATATGTATCGAAAAAAAATTTCGGAATATCGATCACATTTTTGATGAACTAGAGGACAATAATGATAATTCGTTAGCTTTTGAAATTTCAAATGAATCATCTGAGGAAAATAAATTTTTTTTTTAATGGCAATGATGATATTTTCAACTTTGGATTGATTTCTTAGCCGATTTGATAAATCTGATGCCTAATAAAGTACAATATGTATTGTAATACTATCATCATAATTATTTGAATGTATTAAAATGTTTTAATTTTTAATTTTATTTATCGGTAGGAAAATAAATTAAATAATTAATTTATTAAAATAGTGGGTTTGAATGTGTTAACGCTCGTCCTTTTAGGAGTGGGGTGAAGGGGCGGAGACATGCGCGTCCACGGGTTGTTCTAATCTTGGACCGAGAATAGTCTCCATGTAAAGTTTCACAATCAATGAAGTTTTTCAGGTACATATTGGGAATTTACCATACCCCTCTATTTTTTTTTTTTTTTTTAAAGAAAGACAAACATTCCCGGGTTACGAATAACCTGACAATATTTGAAAATCTACTACCACCACAGAAAGCTGAAAATGTTGCTTGTGTTGTGATGGAGGACTTAGCCAGCCGAGGAATTGAACACACTATGCTTGAGTGGGACCCAAGCGCGATGTCAACTCGGCCACCGACCGGTTATTTATATAATTATATATTGAAAATTCTGTAAAAACAAAGTAGCAATTAGCACAAGAATGCGGAGCACACTTGGAAAATGAACAAAGAAACAAGTAAAATTTTCAATCAATTTATTGATGGTATAAAAGTGTTTTAATACATCCTTTCTAGAAGCAAACTTCCCCCACTCCAATTCTAACTTCCCCCACTCCAACTCTAACTTCCCCGACCCCAACTCCAAGTTCCCCCTCCTCTCGCTGGGAACTTTTGTACCTCTATTGACACCGATTGTAACAACACATCTCTACTAAAGAATTCTGCCTGCCAACAAAACCAAATGAGCCTGACGTCACTAAGGTGATCCTTATAACATACACTAAACAAATAAACAAACAATCCAAATTACAATTATTTTGTTTGTTAAAAACTTTGATCTGAAAATTAATAAATTGTCTCAAAGTTAAAATCCTTTACTTTGTAGCTCAAAATAAATACGCAGTCAAACAATAATAATACTTTTAACGAGAAGAATAATTTCATAATTTCGGCTTCTTTCGAAACATCTCAAGACAAAATGACAAGAAATTTATTGCAATTTATATTTAACTTAGCCAAAATAGACCGAACCTTACGTTATGTACTTCGTTCAAATATAATAACAAAACTACGCAATATTTCACATCCAGCTCATTACACATTACACCAATAAATGTATCTCTTCAATGAATTTGACTTCCCAGCATCTGGCTGGTTATTTTGATTGGTACAGTTGTTACTAGGCTAGCCTGACACTAACCAAACGTTGCTTCCTTCAAAGTCTGGTTTAGCAGGCGTTTCTTAAATACTGAGCCTACTCAAATGGAAAGCTTAAAGTCTGATGACAACTACGTAGCTTAAATTTGAATCAGTCTCAAGTTTAATCGGCTAGTTAAACTCAACTAGTTATTAGTTCATCGCGCTATGTTATTTACATACATCGCTGTACAAAGTGAAATAATCTGGAAAAGGGCTTTTTGAAAACAGATCAACAATTTAAACTGTGACTTTTGGCTGTGTCTAAAGAAAAGGTCATGCAAGATATCCAACAGACAGAAAGTGTACCTACAGCTTGTTAACATTAACGATGGGTCTTAACTCATTGTATTAAGAGCGGGAGCCATGTTACCAGCTCAAAGAGTCTACTCAATTGAACGGGAGCCGTGAGCTCAGAGCTTATGAGCAATGAGAAGGCTTTGCTCGCTGGTGATACGGCTCCCAGCGGAAGCTTATGAATGATCATACAACTCTTGGTACCGGTATGCCGCCTCGCACCACGAGAAAAATAAGATGCTAGGTAGTATAGTAGGTGTAGGTGGTATAAATATGTCCAAGTCCAGATGTGGGACCGTCAAGACGCTGTTCTCCTGATAAAAAAGAGTAACTGTTCAATTTAGCCGTGGTACGGTTTATCGGGAGTCGTACAAATACGGCTCATTGAAAAGAGCATGTTCATGAATAACTCATCGCTAGTTAACATTGCTGAGTGGGTTCGTATTTCAGCAGATATCTTGTCAATTAGTACAGTTATTAATAATGTGATAGTGTTAAAAGAAGATAGTTGAAACATTTTTGTAAAAAAAACCCTTGTTTAGAAAATGTATCAATATTATTTATTCAATAGTTACATGGTAATATAATTTGTCTTTCGTAGAAACATTTTTTATGTCAAATCCAGTCAGCTTAAAAATGTTGATCCTGCTTTCCAAGAAAGAAAATATTGTATAATAACAAATAAAAATTAGTACAGAGTTTAAACCCTCCGTTTTACACACTTCAAAAGAATAGGCCAAAAATAAATCAAAGAGCAAAATATTTGCCCATGTAGGCATATTTAAAACGTTAGAAATGTACAACATTTGAAGTGTGTAAAAGGTGGATTAGTGCGTAATCCTTCAGAACATTCATCACATATTGCCTATGGTTTAATCCATTATAGTACTAAAGCGGTGAATTAAATCTAAAGTTACTTTCAACTAACTGAACAATTTGAAAGTTTTAAATTTAAAAATGGGACTAAAAAGTTGAAATTTTAGCTTAATTAGTGTAGATTTTGGCCACCGTTTTAGCAGTACCGAAGATGAAACAACCAACAATTTGTTTTTAAAAGATTTTACACAAAAACAATTCACTACACGAGGATTTGAACAATGAAAATTTATATAGCAGTTTCAAATCACCGACTATCTCAAAACCAACACAAACCTCCACAAGTCACTGCAAGAGTCACTCAATGGAAGAGAAAAGAACTCGGGCTAAAAATTTCACTAAATAACAAATTAGTGACTTCTTTCTTACGAAAAAGGAATGAACAACATTATTGCTGAACAAAGTCACTTGGTAATATTATACACTGGTTACTCGACGTGTGTACATAATCATTATAGAGCATTTCACACCGTGGCTGTCTCTGTAATATGAAACACAACAATTACTCACCATTGTCACACTATTCATAAGGACACTATTGTAGAGACCAGTCATTCTACGAATAGTGTAAACTGTGACTGTCCCTGTAGTATTATACAACAAAGTTACTCAACATTGTCACACTATTCATAAGGACACTATTGTAGAGACCAGTCATTCTACGAATAGTGTAAACTGTGACTGTCCCTGTAGTATTATGCAACAAAGTTACTCAACATTGTCACACTATTCATAAGGACACTATTGTAGAGACCAGTCATTCTACGAATAGTGTAATTTGTGACTGTCCCTGTAGTATTATGCAACAAAGTTACTCAACATTGTCACACTATTCATAAGGACACTATTGTAGAGACCAGTCATTCTACGAATAGTGTAAACTGTGACTGTCCCTGTAGTATTATGCAACAAAGTTACTCAACATTGTCACACTATTCATAAGGACACTATTGTAGAGACCAGTCATTCTACGAATAGTGTAAACTGTGACTGTCCCTGTAGTATTATGCAACAAAGTTACTCACCATTGTCACACTATTCATAAGGACACTATTGTAGAGGCCAGTCATTCTACGAATAGTGTAAACTGTGACTGTCCCTGTAGTATTATGCAACAAAGTTACTCAACATTGTCACACTAGGTCAATCTACGAATACTATGACCGTCTCTGTAATGCAACAGAGTTACTCACAACACAAAGCATGTAGCAAAGTTGCTCATTACTGTCTCTGTAATATAGAATAAAGCTGTCTCTGCAATATGTAACAAAGTTACTCACAACAGTCACAGAGTGGTGGGGGACTGTTTCTGTAATATATAGCAGAGTTGCACATTACTGTCTCTGTAATATGTAACAAAGCTACTCACCACACTCACATGACTTTGTGTAATATAGAACAAAGTTTCGCAGATTGACTGTGACTGTCTCTGTAGTACGAAACAAAGTTACTCATTTTAATCACACTATTCGTAAAGTGGGAGATCGTGACTGCTTCTGTAACATAGTTTCTCACTACATATTGTCACACTATTCGTAGGGTGAGCGTGACTTGACTCTCTACTGTTACACTATTTGCAGGGAGTTAAAACTATACATTGTTTATTATTATATCCAATAGGCCATAATATACTCTGTTTCATTGCTCAAGTTAATATGTAGTACGTTCAACGGACAGTGGTTATTAATATCTACATGAAAGTAGTGATGATGTAACTTTTAGGAAGGCATCACAGGTTTATCACAGTTTCGGGTGATGATGACCTGCGCGACTTATCAATAAATAATAATAATTCACAGTTTACTAAATTTAGATTATCCAAACAGCGTATTATTTGATTTACAATATTAAGTCGGGTCTCCGGCGACAATATGTTTTCAAACCATCCGACTACAACATTGGTTCGGGGCCACAACATTTTTTTCGTTTTTGTCAAATGTATTGAAAATATTTAGCAGCAGGAGACGCGCCTTTAGGTAAACATTGTCTAATGAAGTAATAGTAATTCTGTTTTTCGTAAACAGCAATGTCCAGCATAAAGTTAACAGAGTAACAGTTTTGAAAAAGTAAATTCAGATTAACATCATTAGGATGTAATTGAACGACATAATATAATTTGAGTTTGATTTTGTAGTGATTCTACCACTTGATTTTTAACAACCAAAACATAAAATGTGCAAAAATCATGTTTCTCAAGAATGTCCCTGTAAACTGAAAAATACAATGTTTCAACAATTTTATAGTGGTTTGTTTTTGGGTTATTATGCCGTGTTGCGCTATCTCTTTCTTTAGCCAACGTTTCGGACAGCATTGTAGTGTCCATCATCAGGGTAGATGTGTAATAACATCGATTTCACACCTGCCCTGATGATGGACACTGCAATGCTGTCCGAAACGTTGGCTAAAGAAGGAGATAGCGCAACACGGCATAATACCCCAAAAACAAACCACTATAATACTTTTGGCCGTGAAAATCTCAAATCATACCTTTCAACAGTTTGTTCAGCTTGGTAAATCATTTGTTTAGAGTTGTCTCAACTAAAGAGGACCAAACACTCGAGACCTTACTTAGCCCTTCGCTAATATACCTAGTACAACTATGGATAAGTTGTGGTTTTGTTTTACAAAGAAACATGTAATAAAATGGTCAAACTAAATTAAAAATATTTTGAAAAGTTGTCATAATTTTTTTATTACTTTTGACAATATTCCCAGATGCAGTAGTAAAAAGTTAGGCTATTTCACTCCTCTTCCTAATGTATGCCTAAAGCAGAGTTATACATAGGTACTATAATAATTACCATTATTTATATTACAGAGACAATAATATGTGGCACGCTTGTACAATCATTCAACGCTTCATCGTTTCTAGAATTAATATGATTTAATCTAACAGCTTTGACGTGGGCGCGGTTACCAAAGACCTGCGTGGATACAATGTCAAAAATGCACTGTAAAGAGAGAATCAGTTGTAGCTACCAACCAAATTACCATTTTCACACAAACTATTCATTTTCCTTAAATTCAACGGTTTTTAGGCATCAAGGTTACAACTGATACTGTCCTCACTGTGAATATGTTATCAGCTGTAGCTAATAATACCACAGTACCGTTTCCGGTCAAGTTATCAGTCCTATCTTCATATGGATCCAAAGTCACTAGGCTTACATAGTTACAACTGCTAAAGTCTTCACAGCGGGTATTTGACATGGTAAGTATGCGGGGTTTATTGGGTTTGGGGCTGGCTAGTTCCCCCCCGCCCCGTCGGAGTGGGGTTCCTTGGGGTCAGCGGGGACCCCCTCGGCCTCGGGCTCCCCGGGGGGCCGAAAGGCGGCCGCGTACGGGAACCTCTGTCGGCTGGCGGCCATGTATTGCTCGATGCGGTCATCACAGGAGCCAAAGTCGCCGTTCTTCATGGCTTGTAATACTGCCGTGCAGTACTGGAAATACAAAAAACAATGTGTTAACAGGAATATGCAATAATTGGTAACAAAATATTAAAAAATTCAATGGTGCCAGCATGGAAACTGGATGCAAGTCTATATTAATTAGGTTGGGGTGTTTTGCAGAAAGTCAAATGTGGCCAATCAGGGCCATTTTGTTTTTTTTTTTTTTTTTTTAGTTCAGCTTATCAACTAACAAGCAAAAAAATATACCATTTGTGCTTTCTGTTGTTCAAAATTAGTTTAAAAGCTGAAACTGGCCAAGAATGGTTTAACAGGAACCTTTGAAATAATGTCAAAAAAAAACAAAGGGACCATTTGAGGCCCCTAGAAACAAAGACGGAAGTGTCCACCAAACGTCAAAAATGAGTTGAATATTCAGTTTTATAGAGAAAGGTTCATTCTATCTCGAGAATATATCTGTTTTTAATATAATTGTCACTAAACCATAGTATTTTGGCTTTAAAGTTTTGTTGTTGTAACAAATACGGCAGTGTCCACCTCCTTCGGAAACAAAAGCGGCAGTTTTTCAAATAGCCAATCAGGATCCTTTATTCATAATGGCGGCCATACTTGAATTCATACAAACTCGTGCGGAAGCGTCAGTGAATCGCGTAGTGAAAAGTTGTTATTTTTTGTGGAAATAACCATTTATTGTTAGTGGACGTCAAATATTCCAAGAATGGAAACTTTCCCCGATATATTGCCACCGGAATCAGTGAGAAAACGTGTCAAACAACCGCATAAATGGAAGGCAAACATCGCCAAGAAAAAAAAGTAAACTGCCATCATGTTGTAGGCAAATGTCAAAATATGACATTTTTAGATTTATCTGAATACCTCTTGTACCTCAAGAAGAAGAAGATGATTATGTTCACATAGAATGTAATGAGGAATCGGCAGAAATCGTGTCAGACTTATAATGATTTAGTTAATTTTTGTATTATTTTATAATTTAGTTAACTTTTCTTTAAATCTATTTTTACCTTTTATTAAATCTATTTTACCTTTTTTAAATCTATTTTCTGTTATCCAGAATTTATGAAAATTTCTAAGATAGAAGTGACCTATCAACTTTCAATAATATCTTCAAGAGGAACTCAACTGCAACTTTTTCAATAAAAAAAATCTTCCTAAAAATATTTTTTTCTTACATTGACTGCAACATCTTTGAAATTGTCATTTACATCAAAACCGGCAGTTTCCAACTGTTTGTGAAACAAAACAGCAAGTGTCCAAGCAAGATGGTAAAATGATTGAAACAAAACCGGCAGTTTCCAACTGTTTGTGAAACAAAACAGCAAGTGTCCAAGCAAGATGGTCAAAATGATTGAAACAAAACCGGCAGTTTCCAACTGTTTGTGAAACAAAACAGCAAGTGTCCAAGCAAGATGGTCAAAATGATTGAAACAAAACCGGCAGTTTCCAACTGTTTGTGAAACAAAACAGCAGGTGTCCAAGCAAGATGGTAAAATGATTGAAACAAAACCGGCAGTTTCCAACTGTTTGTGAAACAAAACAGCAAGTGTCCAAGCAAGATGGTCAAAATGATTGAAACAAAACCGGCAGTTTCCAACTGTTTGTGAAACAAAACAGCAAGTGTCCAAGCAAGATGGTAAAATGATTGAAACAAAACCGGCAGCTTCCAACTGTTTGTGAAACAAAACAGCAAGTGTCCAAGCAAGATGGTCAAAATGATTGAAACAAAACCGGCAGTTTCCAACTGTTTGTGAAACAAAACAGCAAGTGTCCAAGCAAGATGGTCAAAATGATTGAAACAAAACCGGCAGTTTCCAACTGTTTGTGAAACAAAACAGCAAGTGTCCAAGCAAGATGGTCAAAATGATTGAAACAAAACCGGCAGTTTCCAACTGTTTGTGAAACAAAACAGCAAGTGTCCAAGCAAGATGGTCAAAATGATTGAAACAAAACCGGCAGTTTCCAACTGTTTGTGAAACAAAACAGCAAGTGTCCAAGCAAGATGGTCAAAATGATTGAAACAAAACCGGCAGTTTCCAACTGTTTGTGAAACAAAACAGCAAGTGTCCAAGCAAGATGGTCAAAATGATTGAAACAAAACCGGCAGTTTCCAACTGTTTGTGAAACAAAACAGCAAGTGTCCAAGCAAGATGGTAAAATGATTGAAACAAAACCGGCAGTTTCCAACTGTTTGTGAAACAAAACAGCAAGTGTCCAAGCAAGATGGTCAAAATGATTGAAACAAAACCGGCAGTTTCCAACTGTTTGTGAAACAAAACAGCAAGTGTCCAAGCAAGATGGTCAAAATGATTGAAACAAAAACGGAAGTGTCCATCAAAAAAATTCATTTTTTAAGAAACTGGGGCATTTAGATACATAGATGATTTAAAATAGTATTCTTAAACCGGTTTACTATCATATTATTAAAATTTCCTTGCATATTGATGAATAACGGACTGATTAAACGTTTTTTTTAGATTGCCAACAATTTAACAAAGTGGACACTTCCGTCTTTGTTTCTAGGGGCCTCATTTGATGATAATGTTACATTTGAATTTCTACAAAACACCCCAACCTTAGACTTGATTCATCTAATCTCCAAATAAGCCATAAGAAAACAAAGATGCCAGAAAGTTTGTGTAAAAAAATCAATAAATCTATTTTTCAAATTAATTTTAAAACTACCTACCCAGAAACTGGAGTCGACAACATTACCAACTGAGCCAAATCTCGACATTTATTGCGTATATTAACTGCTGTAATGTCGTTGAATTTCAGAGAAATGCTTATATGTACGTCCACATATGGGTGCATGATTGCCACCAAATATATGTAATATTGTTTGGGAGAATAGATTGTCAATGATAACGAGTCTGTCTGCCGAGCTTGTGGAGAGGAAGTGGGTTAAAACGCATACTACTTACTTGATTATTATAGCAGAAAACATTTAAATAAATGCGCACCTGTATATTGCAATCAGGGTAGTCCAGTTTGGTGGCGATGTCGAGTGCGCGGCTCGTCTCCTGTGGCTGCAGGCGCGCCAACACCCTCGCCCCCTGCAAGGCCCCCGCCAGCCCCTCAGCCCCCGCGTTCAGCAGGTACTCTGCATTCATCTCCTGGGCCGACTTGCCCTTGAACAGCTGCAAACAGAGATATGTGTTAGATAAACAATAGCTCTCTTCTCTCTGAGCAGCTTTCCTGGGAGATACCGTCAACAGCCATACTGACCTCTTGCGCCGCCTTATTCAGAACCTTGCTGACGGGGCCGTTCTCCTCCTTGAGTGTGGCCAGCGCCGTGTGTAGCCGCGACAGGCAATCGTGCACCTCCGGCCGGCTGCTGTCCAGCTTCATGGCTCTTTTCACGCTCTGCAGCATGAGAAGCAGCTTTCCTGGAACACGTAAGCACAAAACAATCAATATTTAGCCAATTTTTTTTAAAACTCATGAAAGGAAAATGATGGAATCAGAATTGCAGCCAAGTCTTCGGATGGATTGTTTCACAGAAATTGAACAATTCATCAAATTTCTAAGTTAATATTCAAGCTCTGTAAAAGTATTATTTAAGTTTTGTTACTATCCAAGAACTGTGAAACAACCGGCCCATGATGAAATAGTAACAGAACTTGAATGTTAACTTAAATGAATTATTCAAATTCTGTAAAATAACCCGTCCTTACAGTGGCTACATGTGGTTTAAATGTTAGGTAGGCAGTGGTATAGGATGATTGGGTAATAATACGGACAGATTGCTTACCTTTCCTGAAGTATATTTCAAATGCCATCAGATGTGTTTCTATCCGGTTTGCTCCAAGAGTCTGCAGTGGGGTCAAGAACTTAATTGCCTGTTCTAAAGGATCTTCAACCTGAAAAAAACAAGTAATGAGTTTATTATTTACTAAGAAAGAAATACTATAGATTGTACCCTCTAGTAATGAGGTAACTAGCCACAGGGGGGCCCATAGCCCGAGCGAGCTAAGAAAGAAATACTATAGATTGTACCCTCTAGTAATGAGGTAACTAGCCACAGGGGGGCCCATAGCCCGAGCGAGCTAAGAAAGAAATACTATAGATTGTACCCTCTAGTAATACGGTAACTAGCCACGGGGGGGCCCATAGCGCGAGCGAGCTAAGAAAGAAATACTATAGATTGTACCCTCGAGTAATGAGGTAACTAGCCACAGGGGAGCCCATAGCCCGAGCGAGCTAAGAAAGAAATACTATAGATTGTACCCTCTAGTAATGAGGTAACTAGCCACAGGGGGGCCCATAGCCCGAGCGAGCTAAGAAAGAAATACTATAGATTGTACCCTCTAGTAATACGGTAACTAGCCACGGGGGGGCCCATAGCCCGAGCGAGCTAAGAAAGAAATACTATAGATTGTACCCTCTAGTAATACGGTAACTAGCCACGGGGGGGCCCATAGCGCGAGCGAGCTAAGAAAGAAATACTATAGATTGTACCCTCTAGTAATACGGTAACTAGCCACGGGGGGGCCCATAGCCCGAGCGAGCTAAGAAAGAAATACTATAGATTGTACCCTCTAGTAATACGGTAACTAGCCACGGGGGGGCCCATAGCGCGAGCGAGCTAAGAAAGAAATACTATAGATTGTACCCTCTAGTAATACGGTAACTAGCCACGGGGGGGCCCATAGCGCGAGCGAGCTAAGAAAGAAATACTATAGATTGTACCCTCTAGTAATACGGTAACTAGCCACGGGGGGGCCCATAGCGCGAGCGAGCTAAGAAAGAAATACTATAGATTGTACCCTCTAGTAATACGGTAACTAGCCACGGGGGGGCCCATAGCGCGAGCGAGCTAAGAAAGAAATACTATAGATTGTACCCTCTAGTAATACGGTAACTAGCCACGGGGGGGCCCATAGCGCGAGCGAGCTAAGAAAGAAATACTATAGATTGTACCCTCTAGTAATACGGTAACTAGCCACGGGGGGGCCCATAGCCCGAGCGAGCTAAGAAAGAAATACTATAGATTGTACCCTCTAGTAATACGGTAACTAGCCACGGGGGGGCCCATAGCGCGAGCGAGCTAAGAAAGAAATACTATAGATTGTACCCTCTAGTAATACGGTAACTAGCCACGGGGGGGCCCATAGCGCGAGCGAGCTAAGAAAGAAATACTATAGATTGTACCCTCTAGTAATACGGTAACTAGCCACGGGGGGGCCCATAGCGCGAGCGAGCTAAGAAAGAAATACTATAGATTGTACCCTCTAGTAATACGGTAACTAGCCACGGGGGGGCCCATAGCCCGAGCGAGCTAAGAAAGAAATACTATAGATTTTACCCTCTAGTAATGAGGTAACGAGCCATGAGTAATAAAATAAAAATTGAAACACACAGGTTGACCATAAGTAATAATAGTTTTATGGCATATTTCCTATGGCGCGTTAAAAAGGTGTCCTGGGGTAAAGTGCACTAACTTCGGGAGGTGATTCTACATGATATTTGTTTTAAATATGATTGTTCATACCAAACGAGTAAAAATTATGAATAACTTTTTTTTTTAATATACAACCTTTTAAGTTAGCTTCAACTTTCAAAAGTTGATTTGTTATATTTATATATATATTATGTAGAATCGCCTCCTGAAGTTAGTGCACTTTCCCTCCAGACATTGTGTAAACATCGCTACTTGCCATGTGGACCCATGAGGTATAGGTTTTACCAGTGGTGACGTTTTGCTAACTGGATGATAGTACATTTATTTACCAACACCACTTGAATCACTTTAACTGTTTTGTTATGCAAATCTCGAGTTAAAGGCAAGGATAACCAGTTTATATCGAATCAAAAATTGAAAGAATGCCTCTCCAGTGTCTTTACAGCTATATAACATAACCAACTATTTATATAACGATAAATGCTAGCGATAAAAAGGGACAGCGCTATACGGGCTGCAAGTATATCTTTCTTTTTTCATGGCTGATTTTGTATTGTATTCTCATACCGAAATAATTGTTTATTTTCATTACTTGTTATTTCCGACCTTAGTTGCTAGGCTACGATTTATTTGAAAATAATTTCAAAGGCGGTGATATTAGTGTCATTTCCTACCCTAATTGCTGGGGTATTTCCAGTGATTTATGTGATAATCACTCTAACCAGTATACTTATTATATACAATGGTGTGCTAAAATATTAACAATGGTGCTCATACAGCATCAGCAAGTGATATAGAACCATGCCAGAAAGACCCAGAACAAACTCTTGGATATATTGACCAAGCTTTTCATACCGGGAGATAAGGAGTGCTGGGAGCAAAAGACAGTCCAAAATCAACTGCTGTTGTTGTTGTGCAACTTAGACGGGTTATTCCTGAGATATTGTGATTTGTTTTGTTAAGAGAGAATTTGAAAGAAAACTAGCCAATTTATGTTTTGTTTGTTTTCAATTAACATTTTGGTTCTCACAGGCGAATTACTGATCATCATTTTAAGGGTTCTCTCATCACCGGCTCATTTATTATGTATTGGTAAAATATATTTAGTGACACTCAAGTGAAGTATTTAAAAAGCAATGACCCTTGTGCATATACGTGTGTAATGGGGTATTTCCACAAACGAGGGATTCTGTTGAAAATGTATGGAATATTTAAAGATCATTTTTCTGATTTTAATCATCCTACTAAAAATGTTTGTTTTTTATGTTTTCATTCAAAATTATTGATTTTAAAAACGATCAAATACTGAGAAAAAGTAAACGGACCGTGATTGGCCGATTGTATTCTGACGTCACAAGCGTATTCCGCGCGCGGACCAAACCACAACTCAACTTACTCAACCTAACTGGTTTATTTATGACCAAACTACTCGTACCTTTGCGAACTGACGTTTATGTAAAGCTCGTGATTTTTACCGTTTTTTTCTTATTTTTTAAGATAATTGTGATATTTTGTGAACTTAATAATAATAAATAATAATAATAATAATTGGATGACTTGTATAGCGCCGTTTTTGTGCAAAATCACCTCAAGGTTCATATATTTTACATTATTATTATGACTGACAGTGGTTTTGTAAAAGGACAGGCTGATAACTTGCCTAGAATCGATGTTTTGATGATGGGTTCTTTTTTTGCCAACAACGCTAATTTTGTTAGTGCTGAATTTAAAGGTTGGAAAGCATCAAGGTATGAAAAAATATTGTATACTCTCTCATAATATATAATTTTCAGTATTTTAGTTACATGCACCCAAAATATTAGTTTTTTTACATTTTTTCACGTAAATACAATCGAAGTGTCTGTCACATAACCTGTTTCTCACAACACGCTATGCAACTGTCACCATAATAATTAGTATTTTTAAATTTCATTATTGACCTCACAAATGTAGTAATTTCTTACTAGTATAGAAATAATTTGATCCGTATAAGGCATATAATGTCATTTCCAGCCTAAAAATACACATAAATAATGTTAACAGGTGAATTTATTCAAATGTTAAATCTCGCAAAAATATATAACAATGCTTGTGGGGTTCTCTAATACCTAATAATACTATGCATCCGTCAATGAATATTTTGGTAAATCATCATGTCTGTTGTCTATATTGCAGATCAGCTAGAGAAAATTATGGAGACAGTGCTGTAGGCTATGTCCAAGTCAAGCGAACCGGCGACATTTGTACAGTAAAGGCTAGACTAACTCCTGAGCATAGAATCAGAACGAAAGCTTATGCAGTCATCCTAATTTGCAATGAAGCCCTAGAAGTTATACATTCATGCAAATGTGAAGATTGTCCTGCATCCCAAGGTAAACCTCTAATTTGTTTCTGCTGATTATTTCATTTTTCTTAATTAATAACATGCTAATTATATACATATAAGCAAGCCCAGTTTAAATTAATCACTTTTGTCATTGACTCGGAGAGACAATGATGATGTAAGTTTGTTCGCAAAACCTAGACAGATTGCCTGAATACAGACAGATTGATTGCCTGGATAGTAGTAGTGAACCATGTAAGCAACCAAGATGCAACATTATGAAGCCTATTAAGCATTATTAGCCATACTCTAACCACAGAGCTATCTCCCCAATATCTAGGCTCGTCATGTATGAAATGGAGAAAAGTGTGGCATTCTGCGCGTGTGTTTCTATGTTTGTTTGCTTCATTCCCTTTGTTATTATCCACTGCATAAACAATATTGTAATGTAGACGATTTATGAGCATTATTCAATATATTTTGTAATTTTTAAGATATCAATTTATAATGATACAATGATAAAGTGCCCAGACTGAAAAATTACCTGTTACGAGTACCAACGTTCCATTAACTATGAACAGTAGGTCTATTGCTGGTAGGTTGTTTTCATATTTGTTTGGACATTTAAAAATAAATTAGTATATATTTGTATAATTCCAGGTGGCTGTAAGCATGCGCTTGCATTCCTATCGTGGCTCCACAGGCGCAGTGAAGAACCTCCAAAGACCTCAACAGAGTGCTAATCGAAGATGGCAGGCATAGGAACAAGCCTTAAATTCATCAAGGCAGAAGATATGGGAACAGTACCACGTGTAAATTATCCCAACAATGATGGTACTTTCTTCAACGAGTTGATTGAAAAGAGTATCTCATGTCAATCAGAAATAGTCAAATTCTATGTTGACCCAACACCGATTGAAAACCTTTCAATTCACAATATGATTTGCAATTTTTTCAATAATGATGTAGGATCTCTCCCAGAGGAATTTATTGACTTTTGTCAATCCTCAATGACGGCAAAAGCCTGTCAGGGGGCATTTGATGAGACAGTGGATCAAGCAGACTGTCCGTTATGGCACAACCTTCGATATGCTCGAGTGACCGCCTCAAATTTGTATGAGGCGGCACACTGTAAAACGACAGATGGGTCACTAGTAGAGAAAATACTAGGTGCTAAATTATATGGGACCAAAGCCATGGAAAGAGGTAAAACTCTAGAACCCAAAGTATTAAAAGTAGTCGAGGCTACAGAGAAAATGAAATTAAAAAAGTGTGGGTTAATTTTATCAAACAAACTCCCAATTTTTGGCGCTTCACCAGACGCCTTGGGAGGAGATTTCATCGTAGAAGTCAAATGTCCTATGAAAGACTCGACGATGATGAATTATTTAACGGCTACCGGAGAACCCACTCCGAAAGTAATGGCACAAATACAATTGCAAATGTATTTTGCCCAGAAGACAGCTGCACTGTATTGTGTGGCCAATCCAGACTTTGAAACGTCAAAAAAAGTTACTCAGTGTCATGTCAGGTATGATGAAGACCTATGTAAGGAACTTATTATTAAATCTACACAATTTTGGTGTAATGCTGTCTTTTCTATATTAAATAAATGCGTGTAAAACAAATGAATAATAATTGATCTTTTAATTGCCTTATTGACCTCTCTTTAGAAATTTTCATAATACATATTACATAAATATCTAACGCAAGGCATTAAAATAATAAAAATCGAGAACTGTTAAGTATTGTTATAATATGCTTTGAAAATCTTGTCCATTTTAACAATAAAACAATATGTGTATATTTATTTAATTTTATTTACATTAAAACATACTAACATTACAAATATTATTTTTACATATGTAGGTGATGACAAAAAGCGTTTCCGAAGGTTTTTTTATATACAGATACAGATTTATTTATACAATAACATTATTACATTACATATAATATTTTGACCCACAGAACAAGTCTTATGATGGTAAGTTTTTAGATTCTCACGGCCAAAAGCATTTTTGTTGTTTGTTTTTGGGGTGTTATGCCGTGTTGCGCTAACTCTTCTTTAGCCGACGTTTCGGACAGCGTTGCAGTGTCCATCATCAGGGCAGATCCGGTAGATCATCGATAGACACATCTTCGGATCTACCGGATCTGCCCTGATGATGGACACTGCAACGCTGTCCGAAACGTCGGCTAAAGAAGGAGTTAGCGCAACACGGCATAACACCCCAAAAACAAACAACAAAAAAGTCTTATGATGGTCGATACTAAGCAAAAAGAATAATATTACATAACATGCACAACAAAATGACACAGATTTATCTATACAATAACATTATTACATTACATATAATATTTTGACCCACAGAACAAGTCTTATGATGGTCGATACTAAGCAAAAAGAATAATATTACATAACATGCACAACAAAATGATAAGATTTAGATATTTCTAATATAATATAGATTTAGATAGGCTATACTTTAATAACGCTGTCTTGTAGATTAATGAGACTACAAACTAGTCTAACAATTTGATTCATGATAGGAACATGGTTATGGTGTATGGATGCATGCATCTTGCACATCCCAAATTCACGTATCCTACTGATAACCCGTTCTACGTGAATTCGCAGGGCAGCAATCCTTTTTGCTTGGATTACTTCCTCTGAAGTGCAAACGACATTAGCATATACACTGGGAGGACGAACTAACTCACATTGCCGAATGTGAAGCAAATTAGTAATGTTTTTAAATCCCCTGTCTGCCATGATGCACGTACCCGGCTTCAAGATGTCAAGATATCCGCAATCTTCAACTATAATAGTGTCCGAAGCACGTCCACCATAACCTGAAGAAATAAAACTAATCACTCCGTTTGGGGTGCATGACACCAGATATTTAAGAGTGTTGCAACTTTTATATTCCGACCAGGTTAAAGATTGGTGTATCGGGTTAATAGGCTTATTGATTTTACATTTCTAAGCAGTCAATAATGGTCTGCACATTGGAGTATCTCGCTCTGAAGCTTATGGGTAAGTGAAGTCTTATTTTACTAGGAGACGGCCATACAATAAGACTTTTCAAAATATTGTCCATTAATAAAATAGTTTTAGTAAAAATTCTACTCATTGATGTAACTGAAATACCAAACTGTATTGCGAGTATGGCAAATTTATCATTGAGGCGAACTTTTTTTAACGTAATTAAAATATCAGTTACCTCACAAGGAATTTTCTTTGCTAATATGGAAATAACATGGTACATTTGTTTGGGGATTCCTAGACATAGCCTAGGACTCCTTTCAAGCGCCATCAGGTTGCATTGGCGCATCTGGAATTTAAAATTGACTTCCTCCACAAGAGTCAGGTGTGTTTGGGCGATATGGTAAATTCTCTAATGCATCTGAAGAATCATCTGATGATTCTGGTTCCACACTTAACGCAACTACTTTTGTACATTGTCTGCTTACATTATCAAACTTCAAAGGTGAGCAAGACATATCCTTTTTTTTTGTCAATGTTGATGTGGCCTTACTGCGCACATGGCACTTGATATTTGCTTGAACAGCCTTGTCGTCATTGGCAGGTGAATATGTTTGAGTTGCAACATGATGCGGTCCCGGTTGGATCACTGCCGAAGTAGAAGGCTGTGGCTCTGGTTCATTGTCTGCTACTAAACTTGCAATGACTTCAAGGCGTCTTCTCTTTAATCCTGTCAGTCTTGGAGTAGGAAGGGTTTTTTTTTGACAGTCAAATTTGTGTGGAATGACAGTCTTTTTTAAATACACTCTACCACCCATTAATTTAAACCTCATGTAATTTTCGACGTCTTCCTCAAGCTAAAATAATATAAAGAAATCAACATTAAACGTCATATTTTAAAATCAATTGTTATATATTAATAGCGTTTTATATTGAATGAAATCATTTTCTTAGTATTAATAAAACAGAAACTTACATTAAAATGATCTTCACAACAATGAAGCTTGCTTTTGAGAGAAATGGTTTTGTTTTTAACCGGGTCTCTTTTCATGGCATGACACCATTTTTTTCTAGTTTCGATGTTCTTCGGAAAGCACAAAAACACTTTATTTGGAGTTTTATATGTCGAATTTGTACACATAGGAACCATACAACATTTGTATTTCAAATGAGGAGACATTCTAAAAAATATAACGACAAAAACTCAAGCAAATCACTCGTAAACAGACAATAAGTACCACTGAGTACCACTATCACGTACTGTCAGAAGCCGGCTAGAAAATGGCAATACGCTTATGACGTCACACGATAGCCCCGCCCCAAAATTTCGTTTTGGCGGTATTTCAAAAATGGGATTTTAGACTCGCTCTAGAAAATTTATTCGTCAACATAAAAATAAAATAAAAATTCCGTAATCATCGTAATTTTTTGCTTAATTTTTTTAAGCAATAAAAAAAAAACGTGGAAATACCCCATTCACTTAATGGTTGTCGTTTCCATGTCAGCGAAGATGGGGATTTTTTTTTAAATCGCTGCTGCAGCTGCTGGAATCAACAGAGGACAACATAACCAGTTGCGGTATATGCCCATATGCCGTTCCCCGTTCAGTATTATAATATTCAGTTTTTAATCTCGATAAATAGTTGAGCATTGTATTTCTATCGAATCGTTTTGGATTTAGTTTATTGAACCCCACCACAGAACAAAAAAAATCATAGACGGGCCCTAAGGGAACAAACCAAGTAGTATGGAACGAGGAGGTGGCATGAATGGCTATGATCACGTCCATGTCCATCTGATCATGGTTTATTCAAGAAATGCCGGAACCTTCACGGGGCCAAAACAAATTTGGTTCACATCCAGCCCGTTAAAATGATACTCCGATTTTGTATAAAGGCATGTCTATCCTTTTCTTAGACTGTGAACCCCACAAATATATTGTAACTCACCCTAGCCAACTTGTCGGGCACCAGCTCCTCGAGCTGTGGTGCCTCCGGGTCTGGTGCCTCGTGGTGCGGCCTCTGTTTGGCGTGCCCCTTGACGGCCACGGTACCCGCCCCCGCTCCAGCCCCCGCCGCGCCGCCCTGCCCTCCGCCGCCGCCCTGTCCGCCCGACTCGGCCTTACGCTGGGCCTTACGCTGCTTGTTGCGCAGCTTCTTCAGCTCGCTGGGCGCCAGGTTTTCTGCAATACAAGAATAAGCAATCAATGATTAGAAAAATAGAAAAAAAAATCATCAATAACACATTCGAGTTCAGCGAGCAACATGTTCAAAAGTGTTTTTATAGTACAGGCCTGGGCACGTGATAGCTAAATTACAAAGTCAGTGCCGTTGCTAAATAAACTTCACTGTTTAAAATAATTTAATCACTATTTATTTAATATGCTTGCGGTAAACAATACACAAATCACTAGTAACAATGAGTATCAATAACAATCGCAACCGTATCAATAACAATCGCAATTGTATCAATAATAATATAAACCGTGGTTACGCGATGGCACTGACTTGATCACGTGACACTTCGAAAACGGGCACGCGCTAAGGCCTGTACTTCAGTCAGCCTTGTGTACAGTTGATAGCCTATTTATGTCAATATGCCTATTTTTTTTATGTGAATACTACGCAAGAATCCCAACTGCTCTCGACTAACCGGAGCTAGTGGGACTATGGCATTCCCAAATGGGGTATGTCGTGAGGCTGATGGATTAGGGAATTGTTGGGAAGTAAGAGCTTCACAGATGCACTCATAGAGGGCAGTGCATAGAGCTTGCGTGGAAGTCCACAAGATGGCAGATAGTACCCAGTAGTCGCCAGGACCAGTTAGAATGCTCCCAGACAAACTTAGTATATCAGATCTCAATTAGCCAGCTTCTAGTTAGGTCGACTATTGAGTCACCGTTGTAATACGCGAAGTATTAATAAATCCCTGATTTATCACAAAGAACCAATTATTTATAATCTCCTTCCACGACGAGTTGGACAACTGTTTGTGGGAACACAACAGGAATGGAAGGAGCTATTCATATCTGTTCACCAAACATGGCTAATGTTAACTCAGGGGTTCCCAACCTTTTTGTACTCTAGAGCACATTCTAAAATATCGGTAGGGTGACGGGCACCACCTATTTTCAATCGACAAACTCCTTCCATAACTTATTTTCTTATATTCATAATTTATTAATAAATAGTAAACAAAAATGTTTCAAAATAAAACAATTATTATTCAAATTGCATACACACAGAAAAATGTATTTACAAAACGTAAACAAAAACACAAAAACAAAGAACACATTTTATAAAAAAATATAATATCAATATGTCAATGTGATCTTTAGCATTGCATATCATTGGCCAGTGCCTCATAATTAGAAGAGTATGACGATAATCTATATATCTTGATTTTATTAAGTTCATATTTGAAAACAATGATTCTCATAAATAATAATAATAATACTTGGATGACTTGTATAGCCGTTTTTGTGCGAAAACACCTCAAGGACGCTTGAGATGAAATATGTCGAACCTAAAAATGATTCAATTTTATATGCCGCTTTTTTCAAAAATAGGAACTTTTCTCCGTCCACTGTATTCCAAAAGTCCTCTGATATTAAGGATTGTAGCAAAATATCATTCTTAAGGTCTAAAATTTCTAACTCTAGTTTTTCTGTCTTACCTCGAACAAAATCGGCAATACATGCGGCCATTTCCATTACATTTATTTGGTAGGTAAAATGATTAATACAGAAGGAAACAATTGGCCTGATGAGTGTAAACTGCAAAAATCTCTCATCAAACTGTTTTTTTATCACTTGAAGATGCTTAATAAATAATGACCCGTTTAAATCATTGATTACCTAGCATTTTCTTCATGTGTGGGAAATGCACGAGAGAATTGATCTGCAGATGTGATATCAACAAATGCAATTTAACTTTAAATGACTTTACAGAGCTTATCATTTCAGCTATGTTTTTGTCTTTCCCCTGCAACTCCAAATTTAAAGAATTCAATTTTTTCCATGATGTTTGTGATAAATCCCAAATCCACAATAAGATCATGTTCTTTATCTTCAGTATCTTCTAACGGTGACCGGATAAATCATCAAAATGATAATTCATCACATCTTTAAAAATTTATATAAAGTCATGGGAAGTGATGAAACTAAAACTGGGTTAAGTAAGTTAGGTTAGGTTAGGTTTAAATTTTTTTTTTCATCGTTTCTAATGACTTTATAACACTTTTTAAAGGTATGTTGAATTGTCGATGTGTTGATTTATCATGGAACCCTTCTAACAGGGCCTTGAAAAGTCGGTGTTACAGTTGCCGCTAGACAATTTGCGACAAGTACTGTCAGCAAAGGAACCACTCATTCATACAATATCGCAAACATACGAACGTATTTAATAAACCTAGGCACTCAAAAAAAATTTAACTCTCTAGCAAATAAATAAAAATAATTCACATTTTTAATTAATGTTTATGAAAAAATTCTTTCACTGTCGAATAGTGGCGGGCACATACGAATCGTCCCGCGGGCGCCATGGTGCCCCCGGGTTGGGAACCCCTGTGTTAACTCATTCAAGCAACGTTTCGAGAGGAAGACTGACCTGAGTAACTACCATTCTGATTTCATGGTTGTTTTCGGATTTGGTTTGGAGACTCAAGAGAGCCATATAAGACACTGCCACCTTGCATCAAAAGCTGCAGGAAATGTCAAGAGGATGAATAAACTCCAAATAACCCAAACTACTAATAGACAAAGGGTGGAATAACTCACAGTACCAATAGACTAAGGCTGGGAAGTCACGTTTCATTTTGGGAGTTGGGTGTGTATGTGATAACCAACACTCCTGCCATATGACACCCCGAGTAGTTTACTCGTTTGGTGACTTAGCAGGGGTGCCTGGGTTCATGGGGTGAGGTTTGTCAAGGTTTTGACAAACTTTACTACGTAGCGGGTCAGATCGGGAGAGATTGGTTGAAGGAGAACTTCTGACCTCTCCAGCCGGACTGTCTCTCGACCCATCGCCTTGCACCGCAGTGGGAGGGATGGATTCATACGTCCATTGTCCTGGACACATTGACCCCCAGATTCCTACCCACCCCTCATATCTTTTTCCTTCCCAGAACTTCCTCTCCTTCCTTTCCCTCAAAACACCCTCCACATAGCATCCCCAAAGATGGCATAGACCCTAAGGGGAACTTTTTCCTCGGGGCCTCCTGTGTGGAGCTAATGTAAAAAATAGAATACCCAATGACAAAGAATAATATAATATAAACTCTATTAAAGGTACTGTCAAAGAACAAGGTAAAATGTGAGAGAAGCACTGTGAGCTGGAGGAACGGCTGCTCTGCACTTTTCATACAAAACTTTAATTTAGATTTGAGGCTAAAATACCCAAATATGTAGTAGGGATGTGCTATTTTATTTATTTGTGTTTTGAATTATAAACTATAACCCTTAACAAAAAGGGAAGTAAAAATTGTAGTGGAAATTTGGTCTCCGGTGACTTTTTTAACGTTTTTTTTAATCAATATTTTTTTTTCAAAATCAACTAAAAAAACTCTTCCACGTGTCGTCACTAGTCCCCCCCCTCCCCGACCCTAATTCTTTAATACCTAATGATTTAATTTAATTTTAAATTGAAAAAATATACATAAGTCACCAGAGACCAAAATTTCTTTTACATTTTTTCTCCAAATAATATCAATAATCACTGGTTAAGGATCCGTAGTAAGCCTTAAAAAAGAAGAAGATAGTTTGAAAGGGAGATATGTAAATACGAATGTTAGAGGGAGCGCGCTAATATATTTGAAAAAAAACGATAATAATTACGGTAAAAATATTTAATTAAACACGACTTGTTTAAAATAGAACAAAAATGTCAAGACAAATGACGAAATAGTAAGAAACACTGTGATTTTTTTTCATCCCCACAACATGTTAAATATCACAACAAAATAATGTGTTTTTAATAATTTTCGGAGCATACTTTGCGATTTTATTTCTATGGGGGAATTTCATATCTTTATCTTTTCGTCTCTACTTATAAACTATCTTAAAAACTTAAATATGTTACAAACAAAGGGTTGACCTCGAAATTAACCCCTCGGGTCTATGCCACATTGACCGTCGTATTTCTTAAATATGTTACAAATGTTCTTAACAAAGGGTTGACATCGGAATTAACCCCTCAGGTATATGCCACATTAATGGTTTTATTTCTTAAAGATGCTGTCAGAAAATCGGAGAAATTGCGTATATTTCCGCTTCGAAATAAAATGGGATATTTTTGAACATACTTATCCGAAAACTAGAAACTTTTTTTGAAATCAAACATAGAAAGTTTTGAACACAGCTCACCTTACGTTTTTTTCTTCTACACACTGAACTAAAATTACTGATAAAAAAATTACAAATTTTATTAGACAAATGTAATATATTACTGCCATCTCACTTTTTGTCGTTTCATATAAAAATAGTTAATAAAAAATGACAAAAATTTTCAAACATTTGGTTTCGTAGAGTTGTACATTTTAATGCTTCTGTCGTTAACTTCTACATTTGAATATAAAACGTGGTGTTTTCTTTTTCTAACGCCGTTTAGATCATATTTCTAACCACGATAGCAAGGGAGACAACGATGTCTATGAGACATATGAGCTGTTCTCAAAAGTGAACAAATTTACGGCTAATAGCTGTTTGTTCGACTGTTGGTAAGGGGTTAAAAAGTAGAAATGACGTAAAATGTTTCGGACAACAAGAGTTTATTACTAATTGAATATTACAATAAATTTCATCATAACTAAGCAGAAATGATATGTTGGTATGTAAGTTAAATGCCACCTTTCCAATTCTAATATACAACCACAAAGTTAAAAACATAACAGTTCCAGTGAACCTGCGGAGCGCGGTGCGGGCTGAAGTCGGGAGCGACTGACGGACATGGACAATGCAAATCGCCGCAGCTTAACAATGGCGAATTAATAAGTAATAATATAAAATGTAATAGTATTAACTAAATGTCAAAAGGCAGCAACGAAAGTACGGAGTCGTGATCGGCCACACATTATTAATGTCAATTATTGCAGCCATTTATACGAGGGTGGTCTGGAAAGTTTCAGACCTAACAATGAAACAAGGTTTTCTTTTTCTACAAATTTTGTCGTTTTCCGCAATTTCTGCCTTCAGTTTGTCAAGTAATGATGCGTAATATGCTCCTGTTATAGTTTTTTCCCTTTTGAAGATAATCAATTAAGATAACTCCATGACTATCCCAAAAAACAGTCGCCATCACTTTCCCAGCCGAGAAAAGAGTTTTTGCTTTTTTGGAGCCGGTTCCCCCTTTGCAGTCCACTGTTTTGACTATATTTTTCACTGTATTTTTAATAACAGCTCGATACTCAATTTTTTCCTTTTTCACAAAAACACACACATCGACTCACTCAAACGACTGTCAACTGAAAACTGCGCGTCCGAAATGGCCGAAACTTTGGTGAGTAACTGTCAAAAGGTGCACAACTACATTCACTAGCTTTTATTGACGAGTACCGCCATCTTTGCGTTGAGGTCGGAAACTTTTCAGACCACCCTCGTATTATGCACAAAAAGTAAAAAGTCATTTTCTATTCATTTTTGCGATTTTATCATTATTATATGATACCAAAAATGCAACCAATAATAAAAATATAAATTAAATTCATGACATAATTATATAAACAACAACAGAAAATTTTCTCAATTTTAATATTTATTTAGTTCACAATTGAAAATGCCTATTTTTTCTGTTCAAGCCAATTTTTTGTTTACAGTTTGTTTGGCACTGATCCACTTTGAATGGGACGGAAGAGCGTGTGGAGCGCGCAGGTAAAGAACATTGAAATTATTTAGCAACTCCGGGAATTGAGTTTTATTGTTAACTAATTTATACAGGAATAATGCATTTATGTGTTGCCTTCGTATACTCAATGAATAAAACCCCTTGAAGATTCGCGATATGACCTCGAAATACTAAAAAAGGGTAAGGAGAAGCAATTTGACTTAACCATGAATTTAATTCGATTTATAACAAAAAAAACTTCGCCAAAAATCATGATATATTTTAATAAATATGTTTATCCAAGACACAATCTAGGTAAAAAATCAATTCTTTACAACTTTGTAAACTTTCAAAAAGATAGCTGCCAAAAATACGGGAAAAAAATAGTTCCAAGATAATATTGTTAATTCTGAATTTGAAATATGAGATCAACGAAAATGACGTATTACAATAATGTTGCAATGTTGTATTAAAATATGTTCCGGTCGAATTATATAAAAACTTTTTATTTGATATATTATTCTATAGAAAAGGAAGAAGATTAAAGAATCAAAACCTCGACTTGACTTTGAATTAATTTGCTAAGTCTAATTAAACATTTCTCTAGTTGTCAAAAAGTCTATCATATTTTAGTAAAATAAAATACTGTTCTTTCAAAACGTGTACGTGCAAAATAACGTTAAGGCAAAATGAAGAAATGCAACATTCATTTAGTAGGGGGGAATTGGTAAACGGAACCCTAATGAAACTTTGAGAAAGAGCCCCTAAAAACTACATTCAATATATCGATTTGCGTACACAAAAACACTATTGCGCGAATATCGTGATCCTTAGCTGTCAGCTTTTGAATAGCGAAATAAATGCCTCAAACTCCCGATGAGCCACTTGCATGTTTTTTTCGGTTTAGGATTGCATTTTCTAAGTTATTCCATTATTTTATAAGCATTTTAATCACCACAGAATTTTTTTGAAACTATAACATTTTAGTACCTTTTTTTAAAAAATAGAACCCAGTAGTAAATAAACTGGTTTCTTTATTTGTTGTCCGATTTGTAATGTCGAAAAACAATACGCACAAGCTAGAATTGTTAATTTCACAGATTTATATGTCATATTATATTATATTATATTTAAAAGGTCGAACCTGCATGCCTATTTTTTAAAAATCATTCCTTGTTTATGGAAATAATTTAAAAGCATAACAAATCAGAGCACTTTTCATATTCATGTCGCTTCAAGAAATAAGAAAAAAAAACAGTAAAAAAATTATGTTATGTTAATTTACATAATTTTTCTTTTTATAATAATAACTAATTAATCACCGCTCCTTTTCATCTTTTCTTCTACGGTACCTAATTGTCTATTCTTATATTTGTTAATTTTCATTTTCCTTACGGGGAAACCATTAGTTTTGAAGCATGTCGATAATTTTGATTAAATAGTGATGAATACAAAGTTATTTATTTCATTTAAATTAAAACGACACCACAAGTGAATATGCAAGTATTGAAGAAATAAAAAATATATTTAAAAAAAACTTTACAATTTTTCTTTGTAGCAATTTAAAATGCAAGCAAGAGGCTAATTACTGGCATATATAGTAATGTAACTTAGTTCATTCAATGAAATTAGAATTTATCTAATATCTAGATAAATTCTAATGAAAAAACAGTGAAGATGTTCCCACAGAACGTCCATTGTTACGTTGCTAACCGAAATGAAACGTATTGATGGAAAAGTGAGGTCTCACAATAACTAGTATTATTGGGTTATGGGAAAAGGTCCCGCGTCTTCTTACGCAATCCTTAATCATACGAGCAAAATAATATGCTAATAAGAGTGCCATATCATAACACACAAGAAATATCGTGTAATAACACTAGTTTAGGATTAAGGCTCCGTAGTAAGCGTTCAAAAACAGAAGAAAATTTATGATTTATAAAATAACATATCGTATTTTGCGGCACTTTTCAGAGTATCTCAGTATCGCCCAGGTGAAAGACCACCATTAGTAGCCGTGTTTGGTGACGAGATCTGGAAAGCCAGGTACTTCCCCACCTTTCTTGCTAAATAAATAAGTAAGCTAAATAAATAAGTTGCTAAATATGTAAATACTCGTATATATGTCGTTAAGATAGTAGTTATAGGCCTTAGTCGTAAGTCACTAGATATAAGTCTTAGAGATAAGTCAGTAGTTCTAGTATTAACTATTTAAGAAATATATTTATACAGCGCCCTTGAGGTGATTTGTCACGAAAACGGCGCTATATAAATTAGCCAAATATTATTATTATTATTTCTCCCCCCACCACCTTTAGCTTCACAACATACCCCAATTATTGGACTTAATTGGAGCTTTGAAAAACCTAATTTTTCATTAAATATTTGAATATCATAAACATATTTTAACAATCCAGTGCTACGCTCAAATATAACGCTGTTTTCTCTGATAGATTGTAATATAATATTTACTATTCAATAATTGTACAAGCTTTTTGGCGCTTCGGGCACATAATTCCAAGTGAAACGATTTCTTAAATATTTATGACCATATTTAAACGTTTGTAAAATTGTTTGATCTCGTTTGAACAGCCATTGTTTTGATTATTTAGTAATTCGTCCACTTCCTTGCATGAATGCCGTGTAAATAACACGAGTTTTGTTTCATGGACAAATACGTAGACGATTTCGTCATCTCTGGACCACACAGTTCCAATTTCCAATGGCTCAAAAAATCGACTTTAAATGTTATTAATTTTAAAAAATAAGAAGCGTGGATGCTTAGTTATTCATAAAATTAATATCGCTGGGGTCTATGAGACCGGGAGAAGGTAGTTAAGGGTTAACAGCCTAGTGACCGATTTTTTTTTTAAATTTGAACTAAAGTATTTTAGTTAGTAATATCGCTGGAGTCTGTGAGACCGGGAGAAGGTAGTTAAGGGTTAACAGCCTAGTGACCGATTTTTTTTTAAAATTTGAACTAAAGTATTTTAGTTAGTAATATCGCTGGAGTCTGTGAGACCGGGAGAAGGTAGTTAAGGGTTAACAGCCTAGTGACCGATTTTTTTTCAAATTTGAACTAAAATACTTCAACTCCGGACTCAATTTACTCAAGTTTCTCGTCTGTACTTGTAATATTGCTTGACACCGTGTAAATACAATTTTTAATTATCGCCAGAGATGTTTTTAATGCGAATTTTCCCCTTTGCAAACATCCTGGAAATTTACTAAATATTAAGAATTTCGTTATAGAAATGCACGTAAATCTATAACGTCATAGATTTAATATGGTTGTTATTCATGACGTTATCAATATGGAATTTATTTATGGGATGTATTTTTATATGAACTTTTAAATAATAATAGATTATTTCTTTCCCCTGTCAAGAGGGCTACTAAAGTCATAAATATAAAATCTATCTATTGTAATTGTAATATCTACAATATAATTTTATTTGGGTAGTAGTAATAATAATAATAATGCTAGCACAGCGCGTGCTGCATGTTGTATTGCATAATGGAAAATCCTTAACTTGAATAATTTAACGTCTATGCCCCGGGGCAACCGTAATACTAACCATAGATAATTTATATTGTTCTGCAATAACCGTTTAGTGAACTAGCGTTTAATACGAAGTTCGGGTTATAGCGAGCTTTTGAGATAAAATTATAACAAAATAAACTAACAGTGAGCCGAAAATCAAAACAAAAAAGGTTTTAATTAAACTATTATTTACCTAAATTACAGGCTTCGCCTAAATTTCAACATGTAAAAAAAAATAATGAAGATTAAAAAACGCCGACGAGTTACGAGGTTGGCCGAATGGAGCGTCCTGTCTTGCCAAACTTCAGAAATCTGAAGCAGCAATCTCCTTCCTTTACTTAAAAAGACCCTCCACACAGCATCCACAAATATAATTTTCCTTAGGGCCTCCTGTGTGGAGTTAATGTAAAAAAAATAGCAAAAACTCTCGAACGATGAGTTCCGGCGTCCTCTAATTTGCACAGCTTTTATGTTTTGAAAATCTAGAAAAATGCAATATTTTTATTTTTTCGAAGAAAACTTCTTCTAACTGCTTTTCACTTTGTGATGGCATTATTTATTTTTTATTAAAACACAAATAACTTAGTTTACATCACTTTATTTCGATACAAAATCTCAACATGTTTCGTGAACCAAGTTCACATCATCAGGAGCACAAGTATAGGTACTAAAGTTATAATTAAAAATTAGGTCTAGAAAGATGAGGTAGAAGGAGCGAGGAGGGGTAAGAGTGGGGGAGGGTTATTCAAAGTAGGAATTAAAATGTCATTAGACGGGAAAGACCGGGTAATTGGGAAAATATTTAAAATGGGGTTTATAAAAATTTTTTGTTTATTAATAATATCTGCTTTCATATTCACGTGTTTTCTTATTTCTAAGATTTCAAAATTATTGATTTGAGATACCTTGTAACCAGAATGTAGTATTTTAAAACCTGAATTAATATCGAAAGTATGGTCGTTATTTAATAAATGATCCGCAAATTCTGATTCACAGTTTCCCTTTAAAGCCCTAAGATGTTCTTTAATTCTGATCTCAAAGTTTCTATTAGTTTTTCCTATATAAAAGGAATTACAGTCATTACAGTTGAGTTTATAAACACCTGATTTTTTAGTTTGACTATCAATATCTTTATTATTAAGAATATATTTTTTTAATTTGTTATCCGTATAAAACGCCGGTTGAATAGTAAAGGGGATGTTTTTATTTATAATTTTGGAAGTATCATTATCTACAAATAGAATTCTACGCCATTGTTTGTTTGTATCTTTATAAATAGGATAAATATAAAGTTTAAAGAGTTAATGTTTAATTTTTTTATTTAGTATTTCAACTATCAATTTATAAGGATAGCCGTTCTTAGATGCTATTTGTTTTATGATATTTAATTCTGAGGTATAATTAGGATCCGACAAAGGAATCGAAATTAATCTATTAAGCATAGAATGGAAAGCTGCGACTTTTTGAGAAAAGGGATGATTTGATGAATTATGTATGATAATATCAGTGTACGTATCTTTACGGAAAATATTGAAATCTATTTTATTATCTATTATTGTTAAATTTAAATCTAAGAAATTTAAACTCTTATCTATACCTATTTCCCTCCTCGCTCCTTCTACCTCATCTTTCTAGACCTAATTTTTAATTATAACTTTAGTATACTTGTGCTCCTGATGATGTGAACTTGGTTCACGAAACATGTTGAGATTTTGTATCGAAATAAAGTGATGTAAACTAAGTTATTTGTGTTTTAATAAAAAATAAATAATGCCATCACAAAGTGAAAAGCAGTTAGAAGAAGTTTTCTTCGAAAAAATATTATTTGCGAGTACGGCAATGAAGGCTAAAGTGTATAAAAAGTTATTGATTAAATATAGACTAATGTGTTTAAATATATATTTTGTTGCAAGCGTGTTTAAAACGACAAGTGATTCCAAATTACGTTAACTTTAAATTTAAATCTTCTTCGAATTCGGCTAAGAAAGCCAAAATATGTTGGTTAAAAGAGGACTTAAAAAGTGGTTTTAAAAAACGGAATGTTATTAAACTTCAACTTAAATTCTTACATATGGAATTGGCTAGTGCTTTACACCCATTGGAATGGGACCTGCTTGATGATCAAGTTAGATCTATAGCTAGTATCAAAGCATACAAAAAGAAAATTGTTCTTGACAAAAAAATTAAAAAATTGTGTGATAATAATAATAAAAAAGTTAATGCGGTAGTGTCACCAACTGAAAATAAACAATATGAATTCCATGATCGAGTGATTAACATGTCTAATCATGAGTTTGAGGAGGAAGAGTTAAAATTATTAAATAAAGGACTTAATCATAACTTGCATTATAATTCTAATATTAAAAATAGAGAAGAATTAGAGTTGTTGGCAGTGGATATGGACAATGCTTTAATTAATCAACCTAAATCGTTCCATTATAAATGTGCTGAAGGGATAAAAAACATTAACAACAAAAAAACAGTTCCAAATCGGGAAAAGAATATAATTTCTAATACTGACATAAAAATTGCTAAGAATATTTCTAAAATGGTGAGGGAAAAAAATCTGGTTGTTACAAAGGCAGATAAAGGTAACAGTGTTATCATCATGGATAAAGTTGACTATATTAACAAGACAATGGATTTTCTACAAGGGGACAATTTTGAAATTATTCTGAATAACCCTATTAATAAGTGTCAAGAAATGTTGAAAGAAACGGTTAAACGTTGTAAAAGTGATATCATTGTAAACATGAAAAATAACAAAAATTTGATTTTAATTAACCCAAAAATTCCTAAACTGTACAGCCTATTAAAAATACATAAACTGAACAAACCTATTAGGCCAGTAGTCTCTAATTGTAATGCCCCAACTTTCAAATTAGCGTCAGCAATCAATACTGTAATTAATAATGCTAATATATTTCAACCAACATACACAGTTAAAAATTCGTTAGAATTAGTTAATTATCTAAAGGATTTGGAAATTCCTAATCATGCTATATTGGTTTCTTTTGATGTAGTAAATTTATTCCCTAGTATTCCAATAGAAGAAAGTAAAACCATCATCAATAATTTGTTAAATTCATCTAACTTACAGAAAGACCTTATCCATGACCTTATTTTATTTTTCGAAGTTATTTTTAAACAAAATTATTTTCAATTTAACAATACAATTTTTAAACAAAAAGATGGCTTGGCCATGGGGAACAGTACGAGTCCTTTGATTGCAGATATTTTTATTAATAATTTAGAAAATAAGATTTTTAATAGCGGTGCCTTGTTACTTAAAAATGTATATTGTTGGAAGAGATATGTGGACGACATTTTTTGCATTTGGTTAGGAACAGAAAGACAATTGAACATGTTCTTAAACTTTTTAAATAAAATACATAAAAATATTCAATTTACACTAGAAATAGGTATAGATAAGAGTTTAAATTTCTTAGATTTAAATTTAACAATAATAGATAATAAAATAGATTTCAATATTTTCCGTAAAGATACGTACACTGATATTATCATACATAATTCATCAAATCATCCCTTTTCTCAAAAAGTCGCAGCTTTCCATTCTATGCTTAATAGATTAATTTCGATTCCTTTGTCGGATCCTAATTATACCTCAGAATTAAATATCATAAAACAAATAGCATCTAATAACGGCTATCCTTATAAATTGATAGTTGAAATACTAAATAAAAAAATTAAACATAAACTCTTTAAACTTTATATTTATCCTATTTATAAAGATACAAACAAACAATGGCGTAGAATTCTATTTGTAGATAATGATACTTCCAAAATTATAAATAAAAACATCCCCTTTACTATTCAACCGGCGTTTTATACGGATAACAAATTAAAAAAATATATTCTTAATAATAAAGATATTGATAGTCAAACTAAAAAATCAGGTGTTTATAAACTCAACTGTAATGACTGTAATTCCTTTTATATAGGAAAAACTAATAGAAACTTTGAGATCAGAATTAAAGAACATCTTAGGGCTTTAAAGGGAAACTGTGAATCAGAATTTGCGGATCATTTATTAAATAACGACCATACTTTCGATATTAATTCAGGTTTTAAAATACTACATTCTGGTTACAAGGTATCTCAAATCAATAATTTTGAAATCTTAGAAATAAGAAAACACGTGAATATGAAAGCAGATATTATTAATAAACAAAAAATTTTTATAAACCCCATTTTAAATATTTTCCCAATTACCCGGTCTTTCCCGTCTAATGACATTTTAATTCCTACTTTGAATAACCCTCCCCCACTCTTACCCCTCCTCGCTCCTTCTACCTCATCTTTCTAGACCTAATTTTTAATTATAACTTTAGTACCTATACTTGTGCTCCTGATGATGTGAACTTGGTTCACGAAACATGTTGAGATTTTGTATCGAAATAAAGTGATGTAAACTAAGTTATTTGTGTTTTAATAAAAAAAACAATATTTTTAGGTAACAGCATCATTTCCAACATGAGATAGAGCTTAGAGATATCTATTTTTCTGTCAAAATATATTTAAAAAAGTCGTATACATAGTCTCAATAAAAATATAGTGTTGAAACTCGAGTGAAACCGGGTAGAATTGTTTGAGTAAATGAATAAACGAAATGGACAAATCATATTATAATGCTTATCTATAAGTGATACAAAGAATGCTTGATCGAGAGAAGTAAGACCACAGTTGTTATAAGCGGGTTACACGATATTTTTACATCACAATAAAGTTTATTGTCTTGGGCGATTTAAATAAACCTTCCGCATTACATAAGCGTGATCTAATTGGACCAAATGCGTTCGAATATTGGCTGACTTAATCCTAACATACATACAGACAAACAGACACATTAACAATGGAGCACTTATCTACCTACCCTACCTTTATACACAACCTTGTTCATGGTGTTCTACTTTCTCGTTGACCTACCTCTACCACCATCACTTGCTGAAGTCTACTAAATTATTGGAAAATAAATTATAATTCCTAATTGACTATTCTTCATTTCGAAGATCGTCATTTTAAAACGCACGTAAGGTTTTTTTTAGTGACAGCTGTCTTACCAGACTTAGGCTTCTATGTCATAATGACGTTGTAGTCAGTTGGAACCGTTTCGGAGTGTGCGGATTTAGATCGTTTTTGAAATCAATAAATATTAACGAAAATATTAAAATTACATAAGTACCTACGATAATCATAATCCGAAAAATAAACTTTAAATCTTCCACACATTTTAAAGGTATTCGTAGTTTGTGAAAATGCCCTATTTCGTTATTGTCATAGATCTAATAGCACATCGGTGTTTAAAACAGTGGTATTATGTATTTTTTAGATGTACTTGTGGGGGTTTTACACTATTCTTTTTTTCATACCGATCCTCATATAGAAACCATATGAAAAATGTTCGCTTTACACGGTTATGATTTTAATACTTAAGATTTCATACAGATAGTTGCCATAAGATGAGAAATAATATTTTGGGACGGTACTAATTCGTCAAAAAATGGCAAAACCTTGAACATAACCATAGATCACATGAAGGCATCTGTCATTTGCCTTTGTTCTTGCAGTCAACAGATCATTAAAATACATGCAAGATTCACAATACCGAACAGTAAAAACACGTCTAGAATCAGTAATAAAGACGTGTTATCAATATTTTAAATATAAAACAAAATAAACCTTTTTGACGTAATATAGTTACGTAAAACAATGATTGACGACATGTCAAATAATGTCCGCCATATTGAACTGAACCAAAATCGTTTTCTTCTTCTTTTCTTGCTCAAACTTAAAATAAGAGACAAAGCCTAAATTCTATAATACAGAAATATATTATGTTTGTCGCATCCAAAAACAATAAACATTTTATTATTATATTGTGACATTGATCTTCTCTGTTTTATTTTGTTTTTTTTTCTTGCTTATATTAGCGGTGTTACGTGAACTAATGCAAAATCATGAGTTTTTTCTTGCTTATATTAGCGATGCAACGCGAAGTAATGCAAAATCACCAGTTTTTTCTTGCTTATATTAGCGATGCAACGCGAAGTAATGCAAAATCATGAGTTTTTTCTTGCTTATATTAGGGATGCAACGCGAAGTAATGCAAAATCATGAGTTTTTTCTTGCTTATATTAGGGATGCAACGCGAAGTAATGCAAAATCATGAGTTTTTTCTTGCTTATATTAGGGATGCAACGCGAAGTAATGCAAAATCATGAGTTTTTTCTTGCTTATATTAGGGATGCAACGCGAAGTAATGCAAAATCATGAGTTTTTTCTTGCGAAGTAATGCAAAATAACGAGTTTTGGTTAGAAAAAATGATCACTCAGAAATATGATAGACTAGCTGACGTGTACCCGGCGTTGTCCGAGATTTCTCTACTTTCAATAAATATAATAAACGTATTATAAATATAAACCTTAGGGAAGAAATTGTCTAGATGATAGTGATAACCCAATCAATCTCCGTTGCATAGTTTAGAAGACGACGCGGATAGGGACTTAGTTTTATTTTCGCTCAGAAATATTATAGATACTTTAATTAAATACTTTAAGTAGAACACATCTTACATTATATGCACTTTATATTATATTTGTGCAATATGTAAATTTTCCACTTAATACAAGTGTTCGTAAAGGCCCCCGCGGGCGTTCAATAAATAAATCTTGGCCTTTGCTATAATCGACCATTTTTTAGATAAATCTTTTTATAAGCATAGAAAAAAAATCATCAGAACTATAAAAAATGCTTTGGAGTGCAAAATATGTTGATAGGGTATATATTGTGCAACCGATTTTGATAGGGTTTTCACTAAAGAATTTCTTCCGGAAGGTTTACATATATAATACATGCATATTGTATTTATAGAAAGTAGAGAAAATTCGATGTTTTATAATCATGTCGTAAAAATGTGTTTTCGGGCACTACATTGTTAACACTGGTTAAACCTTATGAGATAATGTACTACGGAATTGTATATCTTCAAAAGGCCTACAAAAAAGTAAATGTCTACCTCCTAAGGATAGCCCACAGCAACGCCGGGTAACCGTCAGCTAGTATTTTATAATGTGGCAAATTAAGTTCTTTACATTATGATAACATTAATATTTGTGCCTGAACCTTTTAATATTTGTGCCTGAACCTTACAAAATAAAATAAAAGAGGCCATTTCAATTAAGGTGGCATGGGTACCGCCGCCCTGGAAACCATTTACTGGATAACCAACACCTATGCTATAGGTCACCCCAAGTAGTTCGCTACGCTTGGTAACTGTGTTTATGGGGTGAGGTTTGTCCAGGTCTTGCGACAGATAAGCTTGCCCGCCAACTGCGCGGCAGACCGGATCGGGAAGACTGGTTGAGGGAGACCTTGTGACCTCCCTAACAGGACTCTCACAACAACGCCTTGCACCGCAGTGGGAAGGATGGAGATTCTTTCTTCCGTCACTCCTGGACGCCCAGATTCCTACCCGACCCTCATACCTTTTTCCTTCCCAGAACTTCCTCCCCTTCTTTACCGATTCTTTGAAGATGATATAGCCTCCTGAGTGGAGCTAATGTAAAAAAAGGCGGCTGGTTAAAAGCGAATTTTAAGTTTATCGATACCTATCTGCGAAAGGAATGAGTGATTTCGCCTGATTCAAAATTGTTAGGTTAATTGTCGAGATGGATCGCCTCTAGTAAATATATATTAAATGACAATGTAACAGATAGTCTCCGGCCATTGAGAGATTGCCCACAGTGAAATGTAATGCCCAAGTAAAAAAACTGTCGCTATATAATGATGATATTTTACTCTTGCTCAGGCGAAAACGCGGTGCTCCACCGTCCACGGCTCCATGACGACAACTGGTAAAACAATGCTAGGAACTAACGAGTCAAGCGGCACCCCCCCCCCCACCTCTCTCGTAGACGGAGGGGGAGAGTACTACCCATCTCAAAAACGTCCGTCCTCTCTGCCGCACCCTGTATATTAAATGACAATGTAACAGATGGTCTCCGGCCATCGAGAGATTGCCCACAGTGAAATGTAATGCCCAAGTAAAAGAACTGTCGCTATATAATGATAATATTTGACTCTTGCTCGTAAATCACGCGATTAAGATAAGCAGGAAAAGAAGCATTATTAGAAAATGGAAAGTACTGTCTGGATTCCCACAGATTTCTACCGAGAGCAGTAGGTGCTACTACTAACCGCGTCCAATCAATGTATATTGTACGTCTTTCGGTACAAAAAGACAATAGACATTATTTGACAATGTTTTGTGAAATCATTACAATAATTAACGCGTGAAAACAAAAATAATGTAGTAGTAAGACGCAGTAAAAACAGCAGTTTAAACATTCGTCATTATCTATATAGATTAGGTGCCAGTGGTGTGCAGTTACAGTTTACTCATCCTTGACCAAGTATAGAAAACCAAACTACAAACTAAACATCAACTCATAATTATTAATATAATCATTTAGGTTCACTCAGCTAACGGGAAAATTTCAGGTAAACAAAATGTCTGCATTTCTTGGGCATTAACTATGTAACAGTTTCTAGGCATTTTTGTCTCCTCCCACTCTCCTCGCCCCCTCATCTCACCCCCAAATCACCGCACCCACTACCCCCACCTAATAAAATGTAATCTTTCTGTAATTGTATAATTTTTAAGTTTGTTTTAAGATTGCTAGTTATTGACACGGTTGTATCGAAACCGGTAGCAAAGTAAACCAAATTTAACTAACCAATGTACACTGGAAAATAAAACTAAAAAAAAACAAATTGTCGTTCGACAAAAATTAGTTCGAAGTATCGCCGCTCGAGGTGAGGAATGGCACGCTAGCGTCGATTATTTTTTGTAATGAAAATTAAATAAATTTTCAGTTTTTTTGTTATCTTGTACATTTTGAATATACCAAATAAAAGATTTATTTTAATTGACAACTATTTAAATACAACGCTTAGTGGGAAGTTATGTAGTTTATTCCCAGCCCTCCTCACTAAGGATTCCTGTTCCGAGGCGGACTGTAGTTGGTGTTTCTTTTCAATTGTTTTTGGCTTTCACATATCAAGGGTGTTCTTGGCCATCATTTCAAATTATAGAGAGAAGGGATTTTATTTAAATGGTAAAATTTATTTAGAAGTATTTAGAAGATTGGTGTCACATTCGGGCTTAGTCCAAATGAGATGTTGAACGGAGGGGAGGCAATTTTAGATAAGGCTTGATAGACGAGAGGATATATGTTTAGATAGGGACAATCAAAGAATGTGTGATCTAAGATTCCCACTTCTAGATCACAGAAATCATCAATAAAGTTACCAGTCAATACTGGTAATGAACATATGTTTATGCAGGATTCCGTTACAATGGACCGCACGCCGCTGGTAGGGAAACCGCTAACAAACTGCGTTCGTTCAACTTTATACAAATGATAAATCCCTACCATCACAAGGTGGAAAGTCGGAATTGAGAGAAATTGCTGATTGCGATATGTGCGTAGAATTACTCCGCACAATTTAAGAAATACAATAACACCAAAGGGGCGGGGCGGTAAGTTGGCCGAAGGAAAATGATTATTATTACCGACGATCACGATCATGCCGAAGAAGTAACAATTTGAGATTTCTTCTGCTTTTTCTGTACAGTATTTTGTCTTCACTTGCAACTTCTTAGCTGTGGACTGGTGACAGACGAACATTCTGAAATGAGATGTTGCTTGAAATGACTCTAGCCAAGTAAACCTTCCACCTTCCTATTCCCGTCCCGACTACCATGCCATAGTGTCACTGGCTCCAGACGGTTGGGAGCAGTTGGAACTCTTGCGCGGTATTCGCATAAAAAAGACAATACCAAAATATTTGTAAAGATATAAACAGAATATTAACATGCTCACCTGATCCTGCCATAAATTATTTTACAAAGTGTTTGGATAAAAAATTAAAACAACGAACAGTGCAAGTTAAAGATGACTCAAGCTGCAATCCCGTACCTCATTTATTTCATAGAATCTATAAAATAGATCAGTGAGAACAGGCTTTCTACGTGATAGAAAGTTAAATCCACCTCAAATTTCATTCTGTAGAACATTGAATAGATAAGGTGGGGATATATATCTATTTGAATTTCATTTATATTTTCTGTAATGAAAGAAGTAAATCTTGGAAGCGGAAATTAAGCCGCTTCCCGACATCCGATAGAGCTGAAATTCGGCAGATAGACTCGTTGTCGATGACACCGCATTCTGTGAAATCATGTTTTGGTGGCAATCACGTACACGCACGCATTTCTCTGAAATCATGACATTACAGCAGTTAATAAACGAAATAAATGTCGGTCCTACCCGATCGGCATTTCGCGATGTTACTATAGTTGTCGACTCCAGTTCCTGGGTAGGAAGGCTCAATCTTCAGTCAAACCATTTAAAACATTTTTATGTAGATGAATTATATTAAAAATAAAAATTGTTTTTTCGCGGGTTGTTTTTTTTTTAATTTTCTCGTTGAATTTCTGTAACAGAATTTATGGCAGGACTAAGTAAGCATGTTGTCCATGTTGATATTGTTTTACCTAGGTGCTTCTGTAAAAATAACCGTAAATAAACCAAAAGTAATACATATCGAGAACACATCGCTCTAAATTGCAAAGTGAAGACGTGCAAGTCTGAAGTCTGCAGTCTGCAGACGGTTTCCACATTCAGATTAGTGAAATATCGGCCACCGGGACATAAACCAATACCTACCTATTGGTACCCACAATACTCACATGGCTGTTCTGCAGGGATGGCGAACGTTTTAACTGAAGGGTCGCATTGCAATTTTATCATATTATTACAATATTACAAAAACTATTAGGTACATTTAAAAAATCTTAAGCGTTAAAAAAAGTAATGGTTGTGTAGTGTTTATAGTATTGCAATTGAATTATGAATGTATTAAATATCAATTATTATAAAGGCGTAATAAAAATGTGGGCAGATAATATTAAAACATTGACAACGAGTTTGAGGGATGATTTTCGGTACATTTCTACGGATTTTAATGAATTTGTAGGAGTCAGACTATGATCGTGTTCCCGTACTATGTTATAAGGTAGAATACCTTTCTTTAAAAAGTCAGGTAAATAAGACCGTTAGCACGGGGTTCTTCTACCTTAGACAACTTAAGTCAGTTCGTAGGAACCTTTCAACAGAGGCAACTAAATTACTTGTGAACTCATATATAGTATCACGTCTTGACTATTGCAACGGCATTTATGCAAATCTTCCTAAATGCGAAACTGATAAACTACAATCAGTGTTCAACGCCGCAGCAAGGCTTATCACCGGGGTACCCAAGTTTTCGCACATTTCGGAGCACCTCCGAAATCTTCACTGGCTGAAGTGTCCTGAAAGGATCCAGTACAAGCTATGCTGGATGGTGTTTAAAGCTATCAACGAAATGGCGCCACCGTATATTACTGAGCTATGCATTCCGGAAAATACTGGTCTAAGGCAGTCAAGTCTTAGATCAGCGAAATCATCTGCAATTGGAAGGTTGAAAGAGCCTAAGCGAAATCCGAACACTAAGTTTGGTGATCGTGCATTCGGAGTATCCGGCCCTAAGGCTTGGAATAAACTTCCTATGGAATTGAGATGTATAACCAGCCCAACAGAATTTAGATCCAAACTAAAAACTCACTTTTTCAGACACTCATTTCCATAAATCCGCCATTCTATCCAAATATTTTTTTTTTTTCATTTTTTATACTGTAATTGTTACATTATCTAGCGATTCCGTTTATTCAATTTTTCTATTAACTTGCCTACCAATGGACAATGGACAATATCAGCGGGAACATAACAAGTCAATCGGTTTAATTGTTGGCAGATGAATCATCTAAATGCGTTTAAGATTGAAGATTGATTTTATTCACTAATTTCATTCATTTAACATATATATCCAGCTAACCATAAAACACCCTAATATAATGGAACTTCCTTCTTCTTCTGGCGTTAGTAAGATTAGATTGTTAATATTAATTTTAGTTGTAAGTTGCTAAATATGTAAATACTCGTATATATGTCGTTAAGATAGTAGTTATAGGCCTTAGTCGTAAGTCACTAGATATAAGTCTTAGAGATAAGTCAGTAGTTCTAGTATTAACTATTTAAGAAATATATTTGTACAGCGCCCTTGAGGTGATTTCTCACGAAAACGGCGCTATATAAATTAGCCAAATATTATTATTATAAAGCTGACGTCAGTAGCAGAGAGCCCTTCCGAGACTTACTGATATTGACAACACGCCGACACCGTGTGGTATATATATTGACTGAATTACACGAACTGCAATAAAATTACGCTTTATATGCTACAAAAACATTGTCCCTTACGCATTGGCTGATGAGGTTGGCCTTTACCGAACTCTGTGAAAATTGTGTCGACAAAGATAATTTATTCCAAGTTCCATCACCCTCTGTTGAACTCATTTTTATTAATTACTGGATAGAGCAAGGGTTATGACAGCTGTTGCTTTGTCATATGCGGAAGGTAGTTTGCATTTAGTGGTTTCAATTCGTATATATACCTATAAGTCATCAAGATACGGTGATCACGCAGGAAATTAAAAATAGAAAATATACTGATATCAAACACAGACTAAAACCGAATCTACTAAACTGAACTATACAAAAAAACACTATCTTACTTATTTTAAAATTATTTAAAAAAAATAAAAAATTATACTACATGATATTTGTTTATAATTAAATTCATATGTTACTTTGGTTTAATATTAATTTCTTATAAATAAATTATAATATGTAAATTAAATCCTCTTTGTATTTCTCTCGTTTGGAATTAATTAAGACATTGTGTATATCTATGAAATGTATTTTGAATGGAAAACGACTGAACATTTCTGATGTAAAGCGACATTGCACGTTGAACATTTCATAAAAAAATTTTATGACATAATCCACATTGGTTAGATTTAATTTGGTTGACAGTGTGATGGGCCTTTCCATCTAGCGTTATAGCTGGAACCCGTTTTATAACAGCCAGTAATGATCTAGGCACCAAAAGTTTCCCAACGGAGGTGTTAGAGGCTTCTTTCATTAGAAAATATGTCGTAACTATATACCTGGTAAATGATAATAGATCATGACAACTGTTGCCCTTTTTCGATGCTGGGGATATTTTATATAATTGAAAGGCATTGTTCACACACGCATTGAGAGGGAACATAAGTAGTTGCCAATACCATCTCTTCAGCCTAATGGAAATTCGGTAGCACCCCACATTTTGATCTAGGAGATCTACGCCGCCCATATATTTATTATAATTTATAAAACACCTGGGTTGATCAACATCCTTTTTTTGTTTGTAACAAAAACGCTTGACCTTTCCTACAGGTTCTACACCACACTGCGTAGACGCAACCGTCACAGTAACTCTAAAATTGTGTTTCCCTTTCTGAATGGCATTTTTTTCAGTTTCTGAACGCAACAGCTCAAATACCTCTTCATCAAAAAACAACTCGAAAAATTGTATCAGTGTTTCAACATCTTCAAGGAAACTGGGTATTGTGGTCACTTGTTCAGGCTTATCTGGAATATCTATAGCCCTCCAACGTCTAGATACTGGAACACGTTTTTTTTCTGCGGAGGTGGTTTTGCTGATGATGTACTAGGCGTAGGTTGGAGAGCGTGATCGTCCAAGAAACTGTCTTCCACGTCAATACAAGTTTCTGTAGCAATAGTGGCCCTAAGTTCAGCTTCTGCTAATAGTTGTTGCCTCGACAAATTATTTATATAGGTAGATTCCTCGTCCCCACCATCTTCGTCACTTTTATCATAATTATCTGGTGGAGTAATATAAATATCAGCCTATAAAATATTCGTGTCATCTTCCAGATGTGAAATAATTTCATTTACTGACAAACTGTAACAAAAACAACAAAAATATCTAAATAAAACCTTCATATGAATGCATAACAACACACTGGTATATCATCCTACTGATTGAAAAATCGATCACTTTATAAAATACCAATTTTACTACCCACAATCAATTTTATAATAATTTCAATATGTTACAATATTGTGAAAAACATTATTCTAAGTATAAAACCACAAACATAAATATAATAATTATATTATAATATACCAAAACTACTAACGTTTTACGACAAGACATATTTTTTAAGAAAAATTGCCTTACAAACAGTTTAAATTAGAATAATAAACGCGGGAATTGTGAAACGTCAAAAATACTGCTTGACAACTAATAGTTTCAGGTGTACCAATATAAAAAAAATTAACAACGAATGTGTTCACAATTTCACATAAAAAATAAAGTATCAACCGATCGAATAACCGATCACTAGGAAGATATGGGTTAAACAAATGGTCGCAAGCCTTAGTTTGCCCCGCCCTGCTGGAGTAAGCGGATAGATAGTAGGTACACTGTACCATACATTACCCGATTCACACGCGGTCGCCACTCATCACACTCCTCGCCACTTCTGACTTCCTGCTCCGTGACAGGCTTTAGTGACAGGGCACATGTGACAGAGATAGCAGTGACAGAGATAGCAGTGACAGAGGTGACAGTGCCGGTGAGTATGCAACGACGACTATCTGCTTTCGGATCTGGGGCCGATGGGAACCGTATGAGAAATTTAAGAATATATGCGAATGCAAATGAAGGTATTTCAGTAAAGTGATGTCGAAATTGAAGTCAAATATTTGTATGCGAGTTTTCTGAAGTGACAAAATATTCCTACTACAAACAAAATTACAACACTGCAACTAACTAACAAACCATAGACACTGATGACCGTTAGTAGCTGAGTGGACAAATACATCGGGTTCCACTTAGGCGTGGTGGATTCATTTTTTTCAACATTAACTCTAAGCAGGAGGCATATGTATATACTCTGTATTTTTTGAGGAGTGAACATAGTGTAGGAGGGAGGAAACACAGAGGCTGGCAAATCGTTCAACAGTCGAGCTATTGAACTAAAAAATAATTCGTAGAAACAACCCGTTCTCAAGAGACAAATTTAAACCGTGTACAAATTTTGGCGTGTTTTCCGACTGTGTACCGGTGCCGAAAGAATTAAAAACGCTAGCTCCTAGGAGCATTTTCCATTGAAATACCGGTAGAACAAGGACAGCATTCCCACCTGATGCCTGTGCTCTAAAGATTGCAATCCTTTGTTAAGACAGAGGAATCTATCAAAAGGACCGCCCGCCCATTTCTAGACATAAAAAATGATTTTTTTCTTCAAATATTTTGGGGCTCCAGACCAGAGGTGGCTGCCAAAATTAACAGCGGGGAGCAGTGCGAGTCCTTTTCATAATCTTTTTCAATACAAATTCTAATCAGTTTTTTCGAAAAAAAAAAAAACAAATTGGAAATATGACACAAGATTGTAAATTGTTCAGATGCTGTCAGCACGGACATAAATTATAGTAGTATTGGCAATCGCAGGAGCGATGCGATGGGATGCGACCCGTGACCTTTGACGTCGCAAAAGTCATCACGTTACTTGTCGACCTCCACTATTTGTACTGGGTCAAGGGAACTCAAGTCAGTCGAGTCAGACTCTGTGCAGTCGCACTTCTGCATAACACGACATATTATAATTGTAGGATTTATGAACATGAAAGGATTACTAGTAAAAGTAGGAAAATATTTGCCTCAGGATCACTGCCTTTCATAAAAACAAATTTACCTATCGAATGTTAGTAAACTTACGACATATACAGGGTGTCCGGAAACTCGTAGTACAAGCGGGAAACTGGTGAATCTATATCACATTTGGAGTCGATTTTGTAGTATATATTTTTTTTATTTGAGCTTTCGTTATCGAGTAAATCGAGTTTGAAGTTGATTTTTTTTATTTTTTTTAATCAAATTCTTATAAATTATTACTGAAGATCGTACCCAACTAATTAAAACTATTTGAAAGTAAAACAAATGAAGAAACTCGGATTTGAAGCATTATTTTGAAATCACCCTTCATTTAACCCGGTATAATCATAAAATATTTCTGCTCTGCAGGGTTAAAACATCTGTTATTCAACCCTAAACACCAGAAAAAACTTTAACCCTAAAATAGCCGAAAAATATTTTTTTTTGGTTTTTTTTTTTTTTGAAAATGCTCAAATCAAAAAACTTTATGTTTTTTTGGGTTCCCCATGTGGTGTAGATTCTCCAGTTTCCCGCTTGTACTACGAGTTTCCGGACACCGTGTATATAAAATGAAATTATAATCCCTTATTCCCTAATCACGAGTCATTCTCAATTAGGGAGGTGTTAATTAAATTAATTAAAACAGCTTAGAACTTGTTATTTTATTGCATTGATTATATGTCATGCATTTTCATTTTATATACCTCTAATAATTTTAATCTCTTTTTTTGTATGAAAATGTAAAAAATATTTATTTCAATAAGTAACACATATTATTTTTGTTATTTAAATAATTATTCTATGTCTGTAGGTATCTGATAGTATTATTATCTTAATGACTGTACAAGTTAGGATTGTTGTAAATGGAAGTGGCGCCATCTGTTATTTTCAAAAAGAACCGTTGAAGTTTTCAAACTGCGGCAGCGGGTTTTTATCTGCTAGTCAATATTATTGAGAATAATATGTATTTGAGTTGCGAAGTTGCAAAAGCCTCTCTGGAAATTACTACTGGTTTTAATACATTCACAAAAAAGTATTTGAAATCACTGCAAAAATCAATTAAAATATATATTTTTTTGCTTTTATCAAAAGTACTTAGGTACAATGTTTAACTTTATTTACACATTTAGCACACAATGTATATTTATTGTCATCAAATTATATATTTTTTTAAATATACAAAACACTTGTATTATGTTATGTTCGTATCTACTACAAAACATGTAGCACCACTCATGAAAAGGATAGCTATTCAAAGAATATGTATTTGAAAGGGCTGCTAAAGTATATCCACCGGACCTAGTTTAGTAAAATCACTCACGCCGTCTCAGTAACGTATCTTCACTCTATTAATTCATTCAATCATCTGTCAAGGATTTGAACAAAAAAAAACGCATTTCGAATAAACAATAAATAATGTTGGTTTTTATCGCATGTCTAACCAGATAAGTAGTTTCAATTTTGAAAATTAAAAGTTCATTGAACATTGTTACGCCTTATGAAATTAGTATATTTAATTTAATTTGCAATCACGTCAGGAGTATCTAGTTTAAAATGTAAAATATCTAACAATACTATAGAGAAGATATCTATTGTCGCAATAAGTAACAAATCCTTTCCAAAATCTTTCCATTCCCTAAAAAGACTCTCCACACACCATCCCGAAGATGACATAGGCCCTGGGAATTAAAATAAAGTTTAAAACACGGACATCGAGCAATTTCATTAATGCCTGATTTACAATCGTTTTCCGGTTTTTAATAATAATCCTAAATAAGATATATTATCCATTTATCAGTTTCAATCCTTTGAAACCACATTAAAATAAGATATAAAAGTTTGTCAGGCCGTCCCTTTGAATCTCAGTACAATAAATCACGTAATAAAAAGTTCGAGTGTAAATCTTCAAAGACATTTTTAGGGTACTTCTCCGATAAGCGTGATTGCCTATTATTTATGTGGTTACCTAATACACGATAACCTATTATATTTCGAAGCATTGAGTACAAAGTTTCATGCAAATCTTTATGATATTAAAAATAAATTACCAAACAGAGTGTTCTGGAGATGTTTAAAGTTGGTGAAGTTAACTCAATATACGTATATTAAAATGCGATTGACAAAGATTATAAATTTCTGGTAGTTACTACCCGTTTTTATGAGTTTCAATATTTTTCTTTTTTTTCTACCTAACAATTGATAAAATTGAAATAAAAAGGCGTTTGTCTTATTTATTCTCACACGTGAGGCGAAATCGTCGCTTTGTCGCCAATAAACAAAAAGAAAAGACAAATTTTTCATACGCCAAAGCTCAAGTTCAAGAGTTTATGCTGTTTCACCATTAACGATTATTCTATTTTAAGTAAGGATTAATTTATTTATTAAATAAAATTTGAGTGCATAGAAAAGAAAAATACTAATTTCGGTTGTTATTTGTCTGCTCTGGTTCAATGAGCTCTAGAACTCGGATTTGTTTTGATTTTCAAAATTGTAAATCATTGTGTGAAAAATTCAGGCAAACGATAAAGTAGGTATAATATTGTAACAGAAAATTGTTTTAATTAACTTCCGCGATTTTTCATGGGGCTGCGTTAATTATTATTTAATTCTATTTACAAATATCCTCATTTAAATGAATAAAAAAATATATAATTACAAAGGTTCGCTAACTATAAAAGTTCGTTAATTATTCCTTACTCGAAGAATAAACTTAATTCCATGGTCTGTTCGCATTCGGGGTCAAAAGATCCCGGTGTCTTTACTAGCATATAATCAATCATAACTCTATTCTAGTTTTAAAACAGTGCGAATATTGTAGCCATATCAATTGTCATTGGCCAGAAAAAGACGCTGGGAGTTTTTTCAATCTCCCAATATGAACAGGAAGGAACACCTTATATATAAAATGCTTGTGATAATATCGTCAGTTATATCAGATTAATTTATCATTGCAATAGTGCGGAATGTCACGATCACCAGATCATTAGCCGAAAACTACGAGCCATATTGACGCCAGAATCTGCAATCTACAATCGAGGTTGGAGTTCTGTAGATCTAGAAATTAAAAAGTTTTTTATAAATATTTAATTATTATTAATAGGTTTCTAAAATTGCTTTGTACAATCTAGATTTTATTCTGTAACTAGCTGAAGTGTCCGGAGTCGCCCTGGCCCGGCTTTATGCAGAGAATACGAAGTATGTCAAAAAAATACAAATAAATAGTAGTATATCTGTGTGTAAGGATAGAATGGCCAACCTTATGATTCCAGAGATAGCCTCATTTTTAATGTCAGTGCCATACAATTTTTTCTTAAAAAAATGATAACTCCTTCATTTGTACACGCAATTGCTTCGTACGAAATTTTATAGCATAGTAATGATCAGCAGAATCCATTTCTAGCCAAAAAAAAATACCCTTGAAAATTCAAGTCTCTGTCTATGAAAAGCGATTTTCAGCCAACTGTGCGCCGCTTGCTATGGAATAATTCTTCTTTATACAAATAGATAATATTAATAAAGTATTTGAATCGGTCATTTTGACGCATGCGGACACAATAGTGTCATATTCTACTTGCATTAAATCATACATTCTGGAAGAGCTATGTATTAAAAGTATAATAAATGTGTTAAAAAGCGTTTTTCTTCACCGATTTTTCGAATGATGCTTGATTTCACGGTTTACTTGTATAATATATGATCATTTTCTAAATTGGGAGAGTTAATTGAGACATGATCATTGAACTGTCAGTAGAAAATTTTGCCAAAAAGCTCAATAGACATCCCAGTCACGAACGAGACGGCCTCAGATGTTCGATTGATTTGTTATGACGGTTGAGTGTTAAGATTTATTGGAAATTAATAAATCAATAAAAAAATATTATACAAGACGAGAAGTGATACAGTTAGAAAGCACTAATTTCGTAATGTTACCTAATTCTGCTAATGTCGACAGGTGGGCGAAAATTGATTTGCAACGAAAATCTTATCATGTAATTGAATCAATTTTATACAATTCTATGCATGATGCCACAGGATTCAACTCAAGCACAAAAATAGTCAGTTTCGTGTGTTGCATTAGAAATACAGATACTCTTAAATGCAAAATATTGTATGATTTCAGACTCGATGTAACAAGAAGAAATGGACAAGAGCAATACAGTACACACGTATAGAAAAATTACTTCAAAAGAATTGATTTTGCAGAAAGTTTTATCAATTTAAAATGTCATTTTCGTCATGAAAAACTTAACTCCCGGAAAATGGTATCTAACTGTTTTGACGCAACTATATGCATCTCTCTTAAACAATGTTCCTGCATTCCTTCACCCTTCATTATCTGTACCTGTCGGACGGTGTGGAGTACCTACAAAGCAACAAATTATTATCAGTCTGTTAAGAAAACGTGTGCAGTGAACATGTTCCTTTAGTGCGATTAATTCGAATATATTACGGAAGCTTGTGCAGCTATAACCAGCAGTGTCCCTCAAGACCATAATATCGATCGAAAAGATTAAGGGTAAGCCAGAACCCCTTTCAATTCTAACCGTTAACCACAGCTTACCCCCATAGTTAAATAGTCAAATGTTGATTACAGTCCTCAATAAAACCACAAACTGATTCTGCATACAATATTTGCGACTCCAAACAAACAGTAAATAAATAAATAAAAATCCAGCCACCTCGTTTATAAAATTAATTAGAAATTGAACGATGAAAATCAATAACAAAATATATTTATGCAAGGGTGGCAGAACTGAATTTTAGATTTTCACACGATCATAGCTTAGAGCATTTGATCTTATACAGTCATTTCGTCGTTGTTAGTGTTGGAGGACCGTTAAAAACAAAGTTAATGGTAGTGCAAATTAATCGTCCCTCTGAAAACATGTCGTAAATTCGAAAAGGATATTTCTGATAGTCTTTTGGGGGGGCAACGATCCTAAAGCAGCTTCACAAATTCTACAACTAAAATAACCCGCGATTTTTCACGAGTCTGCGCTAGTTATTTCATATTAAGGCGAATATAAACGCCAAACATATTTGGGTTTCTACCCCTTCCATCAGAATATAAAATGTGCACATTTTTTGGTGTTATCTGCACGAGACAAGTAATTGCAGTAACCACGTACTGTGTACCTGCAATACGTAGGAAGCGCCCGACCAGGCCTCCCCGTTCGCCAATGCTTTCGTATACCTACTAATACCTTTTTAACTGGTGGACGATTATTATCAATCTTATTTGGACAACAGCGGCAGAGCTATGACTGCCGGATGGACTCAAACTGTGGGGATATTAGTGATTAATATAATAATTACGTTTAATAATAACTGTATATTTTTTTATTGATTTTATTTGTATGCATTATTAATACATATAAAATATTTGTTAATAATACGTTACATTGAAATGTCACTTACATATATTATTTTTAAAAAATTAGATACACTTTTATCAAATTTATGTTGCTAATATATTTTTTAAATTCAATTTACAAATAATTTTTGAAGAACAATCAAATTACCAAACAAATATCCAGTATTAGAAATTATCAAGGAACAATTCGTAAGTTCTTTTTTCTAAAAATAGTGCATGAGTATATAATTCTACATGCATGTTAATTGTAGCAACTATGAAATATATAATGTAATATCAACTTGTGATAGTACTCCCTCTCTAATCACGATAATTTCTTAACTAGGGAGGTATTATTACCACTAATTAGAACATATTAGCTTTACATGTATTTAAAAAAATGTACTTATACCTGCTTTTATTATAATGTAAAAACATTGGAAAAACAAAAAAATACTTATACTGTGAATTTATGTAGCATTTTCATAAACCTAAAATTTCTCAAATGATATAACATTCTCAATATCAATAGAGTTGAAATCAGAAACAATTGTTGACACATCGTCTGTAATTATGCCATTTTGTAACTCCATTGATGATGATTGCGTTATAGGCGTAACTTCTACATCATCACACGGATATGGTATTTTTTCTGAATATGTTAATTTACGCTTTGTTGGAGGTTGAGAGAGTGTTTTTTTTAGTTTGTCATTGATTGCATCGACTATAAAAGGAGGATTCCTAATTGGCATATTCCTGTTATTTCTTGGATCAATAATTTCAGGCAATTAGCAATGTAAATAAAATCGGACTAATTTGGGTTCCATTTTTATTTTCCAGAAATCGTCGTCTTTATAAATGTATTCAGTTTTTAAAGGATATTTTCGTCCACTCCATACAACAAATAAACAGACATTTTTTTCCGTAATGTGAAGTTGCCCTTGAACCTGAAAATACCAATCATGTTTTGTATTTATGCTCATACTTCCATCTTTGTTTGTCCTCCAAAAAGTAACTTTCTTCTCTTGAATAGCTCTTTCTAAGCCAAGTTTGAAGGAGGTTAAAGGACATTTTACTTCTACTAGCATATCGCCGCTAAGACCGTCCGGAGAAGCTCCTAGAAATGGAAATTTCTTGTCAATAAATAGCCCACACGGTTGAATTTCAATATCGTGTTCAACGCTAGCCTGATTTAAAGCTTCTTTCTCATATTTTCTTCCGTGACTTATTGAAGATACATGAGAGATATTGACTTTGTACAGCAACAATTTTACAAGAACTGCACTGCTTATATTGTCTCTTCTACGTACAACTTTTCCAAATGAATATGCTGTGATCATTTTACGCCGCAACTCCATCCATTTACTGCAGTTATTTACTCTGTAAAATTGTTTCCCGTTCTATTTTATTCCTATTTTTTTGTTTTTCTCTCAACTCATCCAAAAGTATTTCTTTCTCTGCCTCGAAAATAGATTCAGGAATATCTGGTTATATGCAGAACTCTCTATACTCAGCATCTTTTCGATTCGTGTGTCGCTGAATTCGATTTTTCTTCCGAAAATATCGCAAAGTAAGACGACATTTCGATAGTCTGTTTTCTTCTGATTTTTTTAGTCTGCCTCCAGGACTTTTCCCTAAAAGCTGTTTATGTAATGTATACAGTGGTTTTCGAGAGCTGTGGGATACAACCGCTGCATAGCATCGCCCTTGATAAGATTGCTTATTGGAATAATTTATCCCTTTTCCACCTACAAATTTGGCTATTATTCCGTTAAACCTCTCTACAACATTATTTCGTTTTATTCCCCATCTTCAATAAATTATGGACCTGTAAAAACGCATTATTAGTCAACATAAATGCAAACGGAAAGCATTTTTTCCGAAAGAAGTAAGTCATTAATTTTGTTAAATAATGAATAAAACTATACATTCAAAAGTATTTTGAGATAAAAAGTATAATATTTTGGTGATAATAACAATATCACACAAAACTCCCTCACTGTTTGAGAACTAATAATACTCGTAACCAAAATAATGCCGACAAGAAAAAACCGTCGAAAAAACTGTCACAAACCGACTTCCGTTCCGTGCCACGTTCCGCGGACTTCTGTACAGATCCTAGAATGTTTGCGTCTTATATCACCACGAATAGAGGCGATAATTGCTTGACCAGCGAAGTCTGGATATATTTGACGTAAGCGCCAAAGTGAGTTTTATTTATTTGTTGAATATTTTTGTATGAATGAAAAAAAGTTAGTCAATAATAATTATAAAAAATAATCTTAGCCATAAAACGGTATTTTTTTAATGGTGTTTCTTATATGAGTTCTTAGTTACCTCAAGAAAAAACAAAATTATCAGTGGTTTACGTTTATATTTTTTGTAACGCAACCAATAATTTTATTTTAATTCCGATCAATAATAAAGAAAGAAAAAGCTCCAATTTATGCATAGTATATTTTTTGGTATTCATAATGTATACCGATTCGTAGCAAAGATTAATCTAAATAGTGATTTAGCATTTACATTCCTCTTAAGTGTTTGTATTCCATTGTCACATACAGAGACATGAGTAGATCTCCCAGAGATAAACGTTAAAAGAGCGAATTGTGGCTTTCTTAAGAGACCAATTATTGGCAATAAAACAATGGCTTAACACCACGATGACACACCCTTGAACTCGAGGGACAGGGAAAGGACGACAAATTACACATTACATTGCGAAGTGTGTTTTGACATAAAATTACATAATTTAATGGCCACAATGTCTCTATGTACAATTGTGGGTACATTCCTTGGAAAAGGCACTAGAGCAAAAACATGAAGACATTTTAGTACATTCTGAAGGCGAAAAAGAACGGATGAAGTGATTGGTAAATTAACGAAATAATTGAGTTATTAATTGTAATGACCGTGCGATTTGGCTAACTAAAGTAACTTCGGTATTTTGGTGTTTTTACGCCAAAATGCATTTCTGTGAAACAATTACTTTCATTGTTCGAGTCATTTAAAACCTTTTTTGCTGTTACAATATTCAATTACTGATAATAATAATAATAATATGCTATTTTTGCCGCGTTTTTTTGTGAAATAGTTACAGAAGAAATCCACGATTTAAATGGTATATTGAAACAATTTAATTTATATATATTTTTTTTTGTATTTCTGCATATCATATCATCAGACTTTAGAATTTTTCCTTAAACTATGGTACCTACATTCACACAACATTTGGGGTGTAGGGTATCAAAATAGAAACATATTTTTCGATATCATTTTCTAAGGATGAGTATTGAGATTGGCTCTGAGTTATGTGACATTTTTAACTGTCTTCATTTAAGGGATTAATCCAACATCTATTAAAAAAAATAGGAGTTTGTATTAAAAAATAAAACAAACAAAGATCAACTCTTAGAGTGTTGCTTCTGTTAGTAATGTTGTATTTATGTTTCATGTAAGTTATTCTTTATTTTGAGTAGAATACGAATAAAAAAATACATTCCTCGATAAAATATAAATGTACACCTAAGCTACTAAAAAATTTTTTTTTCAATAAAAATGTATGAACGCATAAAGGAAATAACTTTTAAAATACAGTATTATAGCTAAGATTATCTGTGACAGTTTCCCTTGATTAAATTTTTTGCTTTCTTATAAAATTATTTACAAAATAAATAAAAACCACTTTTGTGATTGAAATCGAACGTTTCTAAACTCCGTTTGTCATGAGATTTTAATGCCTATTATCTACCTACATTCGTGGCAATATAAAGCATACCAAGAATATACCCATTTTTGGCTTGTAGCTTCCTCTTAACAGTAATTTAAACACAACAAACAGACAATACTATAAAATTAACTATTTTTTAGTCAGGAGTGATTTTAGGTAAATGCTCGACATTTGTACCTAAAGTAACAGCTGCAAGATTATATTCGTCGAGTTTGAAACATGTTTCCTTTGATCATTACGAGATAAATCATTGCTCCAATTTAACATCAGTCGAATACACGTTAGAATAATAATCTCTAAAACTTGCATCTCTACACAGCATCCGCCCTCTTAACTACATACACTGAAAGGTCAATCATTACCTTCATATCGGATAGATATTTTACTTCGCAGGAAGCTGAACACTGCGCTGGATAATAATTACACGTTACACTTGTAGCAGGATTGCCACTTAAGGCGATGCACAACGTCATGTAACATTTGGAATCGGCCCGCTAACAATAACACTCCTTATGTAGATTGCGATAAGGTTTAAATTCCCGCTTAGCACCAGCCACCTGTATTGACTTATGCAAGAAAACACATCGCCAAAAATTTCTTTATTTTATATTGCGAAGTTCAGGTACAAATATAAAATTTTTTGGAGATAATTTTATAAAGAACGTAATTTGCCACATTATTTATTTATTGGACAATTTGTAGAGCGCCGCTTTTGTGAGATATCACCTCAGGGGCGCTTTACAGTTGATGCAGGTATTACAAAAAATATAAATATTACAAAAATAAAGTGAAGTTAAGTAAAATGAAGTACAGTAACAGGTGACACGAAGATAGAAGATGGAGACTCTGCAGCTAGGTGGTGAAGAAACTGGACCAGCTGCTGCAGCGAAAGAGTCCACCGCGTCCACCAACAGTGCCAGCACGAGGTTCGTCATCCGTCCAGGTATATGTCTGCTGCTAATAAAGCGCTGACACCTCACATAGACGTTCGGCGAGTCCATTCTGGTGATTATTGAAGCAGTGCATTCTGTCCGCAATAAAAGGCGACGGTCGGGATAATAAATTACCGACGGCTTAGCTTATATAATAAATCCATAACCAAAAATGGGTTGGTAAGCAAGAGAATTTGAAATTGAATGCAGTTTTTATGGTACTGATGCATTATTTATTTTGGGCTTATAAAAATAATTGCTCGATTATTTCAAAAGGCCAAAGGTCAAAATGTGTTCTACTCGCAGTATTTAATTAAAGCATCTATCGAACGACATTGTCCCAAAAGTATTGTAAATGACAGCTTATCTGACACCTGGGAGGTCTTTCAAAAAGCGGCGGCTTTTGTTTGCCTCGTATTACCGACTGTCGGAAATCATATTCTGACCGTGCTCGCAATTATCGCTTGATATAAGGTTTATCGATCAACCGTACTAGATACCCAAGTTACCAAATGCGATTGAAGCCATTTTCAAACAATGTTTCGATTGTGAATGGTGGTCTTTCAGAGGAGCGATATTGAAACGAGATGCAAAAAGGTATGAAGGTCCGGAGCCAAAAAGCTTACAACTCTGATACGGAGGTGTGAAGTTACTTGTTATGTTAGGTTAGGTTAAGTGAGGTCCGGGATTTATCTTTATCCAAACGAACTGAACTGTTTTATTTCCTACCAGTCTGCCCGCATTACTGTCGGAAAATGTATCCACATGAGTATACAGAAGGACGATTGGTCACTTCCATCCACATTCACCGCGGCCATTTTAATAAATGCCTTATCGCCGCGTATCAATTAAAAAGTGAACGGGTCCACCGCTACAAATTCAGGCAATAGTTAGTTGGTTCATATTGTAATACTATTGTAACCAGTAACTGTTTATTTTTTTTTCAATAAACTACCAACACACTGATACATGTTAATAAAATCGAGTGTACGGTAAATGTAAATGGCAGAAGATAAAATCATTAAACTAGCGTGTGCGCTGAGCTATGAAAATTAATCTAATATACAGTATGCACGAAGAATCTAAGAAAATAATACTATATCCCTGTGGACAAAATTAATCTAATCTACAGTATGCACGAAGAATCTAAGAAAATAATACTATATCCCTGTGGACAAAATTAATCTAATCTACAGTATGCACGAAGAATCTAAGAAAATAATACTATATCCCTGTGGACAAAATTAATCTAATCTACAGTATGCACGAAGAATCTAAGAAAATAATACTATATCCCTGTGGACAAAATTAATCGAAAATAATAATTGTATTTTTTTCATTAACTCCACATATAAGGCCCTGAGGAAAATAATTCCCCAGGGCATACGCCATCTTCGGGGATGCTACGTGAGGGCCTTTTTAGGAAAGGAAGGCTAGGAAGTTCTGGGAAGGAATTTGGGGGTCAGGGTGTCATTGCGGTGCAAGGCGATGTTCTGAGAGAATCCTGTGGAGAGGTCAAAAGGTCTCCCTCAGTCCCAGTCTCTCCGATCCGGCCTGCCACGCAGTTGGTGAGCAGGCGCATCCGCCGCCAAGACCCGGATAATCCTGACCCCATGAACCCGGGACCATACGTAGCGAACGGCGACCGGGTATCTCATCAAAATGACACAACTACAAAAAGTCATATAAAGTCATGAAAAGTGATGAAACAAAAACTAGGTTATATAGGCAACTATTAAACCTAGTTTTAGTTTCATCACTATTAATGAGTCTGTCACTCTTTAAAGGTTTGTTAAATTTTCATTTTGATGAAATATCATGGAACCTTAGTGAACCACTTGGGGTGACCTATGGCAGAAGTGTTGGTTATCCAATAAATGGTTCCCGGGGCAGCGGTACCCATTCCCGCCTCCCAAATAATGCTAATTCATTGAGAAAATTACAAACTATAGACAAGTTGTAGAGATCTCAAAAGCGAAATATACGCTAATTGTCGTACTTTAAATTTATTGGTTTTAGTGCTAACCTTACACGCTTTGGTCATGTGCTATCAATAACTAAATTGCATAAAAGGGGCCAAAAATCAAAATACCCTCTTGTGTGATGAGAAAGTGTTTAAATTACACGGCAAACACTACAAGAAGCCAAAGAATAAGATTTCCTTCGTAAATATAAATAATAGTTATTAATTATTTCCCGAAGATGTTCAGCGCCATTAGAGAAAGTGGGATACACACATATTCTTCGAATATTTTGTCATACATGTGCAACGTTTGAATAAAGAATTTACTCGGCGGTGTTTCAACGAAATAAAGTTTTAAACCAAAAGCAGAACAGTATTACAGCAGATTTCATAATTTTAAAATTAAAAAAACAAAATTGAAAGAACCAAATCAAAAGATAACTAATCTTTGGGGTGTTGGTCCGTATATTGGATAAAAATACTTTTGTCGGTAAATTTGATGGAATTCAATTGAATTTCAAATGGCAAATACCTTAACATTTCACCTCTCACTTGAACTAAAATGTAGTTCTTGGACAGGAGAACCTGCCTGTTAATTCGCAGTGTTATTTATTTCCTGCGGCATGTTGGCGTTGGTTGACCAATGGCTATTTCTACCGGGACTGAGCCCATTATCCAGCGGGTGGTCGGCCAAATGCCAGCTAACTTCACGATATTTTCATCATGCTTTGTAAATCTCTACGTATTTATAACTGATTGTGATTGGGTTAGGGCGAATTCCTAAAAACGTATCAATATTGTAATTAATCGGATGATAACAGATCACGGTTTTTTGTTTTCGTTAGAGTGAACGAAGTATGTATGAAGAATGATTTAATGATGAATGTAAGTAAGTCTAAAGTCATCGTGTTTGAAAAGAGAGTACAGAATTAGCGCGCAATAAAGTTGTGAATACTTGTACTTATTAGACAGTGTATTTGGGAGGAATGTTTACAAGACATGGAAAGGCTGCTAGAGATACTGAAAATGCAGGTAACTCCATTAATGGAGGACTGAACCCTGTCGGCGTATTCAAACATTTGTCCAAAGAAGCGAAGCAAAGTCCAGAGTGGATTGCCGGTTCCTACCCTGCTCTATGGCAGTGAGGCAAGTAACAGGCAGAGGAAGGATACAAATATTAAAGACAAAGACTGAATGCTATAGAAATTAGATCCCTAAGGCGTATTTGTGGTAAAATTATGTATTAGTGTGAGAAATGTGGAGATTAGCAAATAATGCAAAGCTGATGTAAGCGTAATGATTAAGGTTAATAAAGGGACGCTTAGAAGCAAGGCTGACGTAAGCGTAATGATTATGGTTAAGAAAGGGACGCTTAGATGGTTTGGACATGTCAGGACATGTCAAGAGTCAGAATAACAGAAGGATATGTGTGAGACAATTTATGATTTATGAAGCAAGGAATGCGGGCCAGGACAGAGTTGTTTGACGGTCTATACTCTCTGCCTACCCCTATGTGGAAACGACATGATGGTCATTTAGTCATCCTGTTTTACATTTATTTGAAATGCGAATAACATAATTTGAAAATGGGAGGAACAGTCCCTAAATCTCGTGTGTCCATATTAGGTGTGTGTTATGGATTCATAAAAGTACAAATGAACGCTATAAATAATGATTAGATAATAAATAAAAAGTTACTACTTGCTAGATGAGAAAATTCTTGAATTCTTGATTAGTGCTGAAAAGTACTGCTTTTATTACCTGTAACAAAGAATAAAATCTATTAGAAACATATTGGCGAGATAATACATATTTTAATTCGCATTGCATCTAAAATATTCAGTAAATTCAATAAATTTAATGAAACCATAAAATATTTACATAATCAAAAAATAAAATATTTCATGGAGGTTACTGTGCTTAAGGACAATAAACTTCTAATCACTAGAAGAACTGTGAACAGTTAATGTAGACCTCACGTCCAAATAAGTATATTTCTAATTGTCTCATATTTAATAAATCAAAACGAAAATTTACTCTGAAATCACAACATTTGTAAGTAGGTACTTAATTATAAAAAGGTAGGTAAACATAATAATATTTAAAAGCTCGGTCAATGTAAGGATCCTAATAGAAATAAGGCATGCTTGAATAGTAAAGTGGACGCGGCAGATTTTAGAAAACTGGAAACGGAACGTTCAAACAAATTTACAGATACATGAAATGCCAAGCGGTCGAGTTAACACAGGACTTTCCTACGCTCAATCAAAAAATACTGAACGCGTGGTCAAGCAACAAACCTGAGCTTCTTACAAAACATAAGTCAAAATAAATATGTGAATTTTAAAATGCATCATCAAATATTCAATTAAAAAAATAATTATAAATAACAACAACAGTGTGAAAATATAAACACTAATTATTATAAATATCTAAACGCATTTTAAACCTAAACGCGATTTATCTACGATTATAAACAACGTATTAAAATCATTTAAGAATACATACATAAATTGCATACATGAAATAACATCACATAAAACTTTACAAGCCAACTTACATAATCATACAATTATAGTTAGTGGGTTATGTTTGTTTAAAATATTCACATTGTGTTTTTTTTAAACTTCACGCCATGATTTTATAAAGTGAACGAACTTAAATTAGCTTCATGGAAAATTAACAAAATATTTAGAAAAGACGTTAAATTTTAAAAACCTATTTTTTATTACATTTCGAAATGATAACATTTTGGATTTTCGTGGGGTAAGGATTCCGACATTGAATTAAAAAGTTAGTTGTAAATAGATTAGATCTAGACCAACACCTGGCGATTAGGTAAGTTTTGCCCATCGATTAATAATCTAGTCTAGCACCCACGCGAAATTAAACAAATAATCCTTAAATTACGCCAGCTAAGCACCAATGAACCGAATAGGTGTTGAAATAAGCGAGCTAATAGCTTATACAGGCTGGATAATCCTTTGCTCACATATGTGTTAGGCTGTTAGACAGATTGCTAAAAGATGAAGAAGAATACGTAGTTTTTACAGTAAAAACCCTCACCGTGAGTGTACAGAGGGAGGTGTTTGTGAGGCGGGTTTAGGTAGGGTCTGCATGAAAGGATTTATTAATGCGGATCTTAAAGAGGGGCGGATTATATGAAACTCGTTCCACATGCGAACTAGCTGACTACAAAAACAGGTCGGAGAAACGACCGACAACTGCGAACGGGTTTTCCGCACGTGTCCGAAGAATTTAGGGTATGTGCACCGGTGCACAGGAGTTCTTTAGCAGATTTTCCATTCAAATTTACATGGCTTCCGTGTAGATTTAAATGGAAACCGATGTCGCCACTGACTTAGTATCTTTTGGTTCTAGGTATTTACCACGCGCTCTGACTCTTTTACACTGCCTTACATCTATTATGATAGATTATACATTATCATAGATGATGAAACTAATTTGTGTATTTGAAATTTAAGCAAGGAATTATCAGATTTTTGGTTCACGAAACACGTTTGTCTTTTTTCTATGTATCTAATTGGTAATATTGTTACGCCACAGTTTTCTTTACGGGAAACTGAAAGCCGGGCGAAAGCAGGTAGTAAATAAAGCAAGTAACTACATCCTGTACGCATAAAAGGACTACGTAGCTCAAAGATAAATTATAATTGAAGTAGTCTGCAGCCATTATTGAATGTGGGTGCGTCTCGCGAAGGGGGTAGAGGCAGGGTAACCTAGTCGGCTCCACCCACGTCCACAATTACCCGCTGTTATCTCAGTCACGACTGAGAAACTAGAGCCGCACAAACTGTTACACTCGGTCATGTATGACACAACACAACAATGGAACAAGATCACTGTATTTGGGTTACCTGTTACTTGTTGTACTGGATACTTTAATGTGGTCAGATTAATAACGATTGTTAGAATGATAAGATTTATAAAATTATAATCATTATCGGTGATTGAGAAAGGGGATGAGAACACCGATTGGTTAAATTGTTAATAATAAATAATGATGGTAACAATCAAATATTTTTTTGTGAATAACACATCAATGGGGCTTAACAAAGAGAATAGAGAAAAAACAAAGAGAAATTAGCTCTAACTTAATTTTTTTTAAATGTGAATAACTACAGCACACTAGTCCCAACTGCTCCCAAGCGTGGGAGCCAAACCCCAAACCTCAATCGGGTTAAGTTGAAGCGAGCTTTCATTATTCAAGTCATCAATTACGGCTAAAGTCATTTCAAGCAACATTTTGATTCACAGTGGTGATCTTTCACAGGAGATACTGAGATACCACATATTATTAATCAATAATAACTAATTCACACTACGACCTCTAGGAACTATACACGGAGAAAAATATTAAGAATCCCATTTTATTTTTAAGCAATAATTATTAGCCTGAAACACCTAAATCTTCCGAAAAAAATAATAACACCTGATTTTCAATAAATTAACAACATTGCATACCAGTAAGTTTTCTTAATGTACCATCTTGGTACACGGAACACACAAACCAACTTACAGACAGACGAAGTGGAAAGGGTTTTTTTATTGTACAAAAAGTATTTTTTGAATTGAATAAGATACTTCTCAATATGATCCTACTCAGGTATTCGTTTCTTAATCCTCGATTATTCCATGTCTTTCTGACTCGTTTCCGACGTCTTTCATCCACTTGCAGGTCCCCTCTTGAAAATTGTTTCTCCGTCAACCTGCTCTCAACGTCCAAAACTATTTAAGTGTCCATTTCTTAATCTTAGTAATTACATCCCTGACTTCTTACGCACACTCGCATGAAAATATTATACATGTATCTACAAGAACTTTTTTATTATGAACAATTTTAGTGAGGATTAAGTTGAGAGCGTTTACACATCTAATAAGATGCAGTCATAACTCGGTGTATTCATTATCCACGTAATGTTGTGGTTCGGTACCGTGACGTGACTTGCGTCAACTTGGTGTCGGGTGGTCACCGTGCGTGACGGGCCTCACTGCCAGTGGTGGCAAATTGCAGATCATGAAGTTACCCTTTGGCGCTTCGCCTACAGGGATACGCAAGTCTCTCTATATACGATATTCGTGTTGTGTAATCACGTCGCAAACGCAGTCCGTACACTACACGGAGCTAATCGGGTAGCGACCCGAATCAAGAGACCTGCGTCGCGTCGTCTCCAATCATTGTCGAATTCCCGAAACGACAAAACTACGCGTTGGTAAAAAAATAAAATCGTAAAATTGCTCCGAGTTCGAGTATCGGTCGAGAGCACCTCTTTTATATTTTCTTTGTCTTCCTCTGTTTCATATTTTCATTGATAAATAATAAGTAATGATATTATTTGCAATCATTAATTTTATATTTCGATTAGATAATTAATAAAGGTTGGGAACTTCTGTTAAGCCGGCAATTTGAAAATTCCTCTATATCCATCAAAAAATTGAGTAAAACAGTGCAGACATTACAAAACGCACGAATTAGCTCCCGCGAATCATAATAACTGCCACGGTTAAAAAAATAATAAAATAAAATACTCCTTGGAAATTACGCCAACCGGAAGAGAGGTGATAATGGGGAAATAAACCACACATTCATGGACTGCCATTTCTCAACCTCCCCCCCACCCCTCCCTCCGCCCCTTACACACTCTAAATAATATCATAATAGTTAGGAAACATACAGAGTTTAATGGAGAGAAAATAATATAGAAGGCGGTGGTTTTGGAAATATTTTCGCCTTGGACGAAATTCACAGTAAAATATGAATACTGATGAGATCCAATAATTCATCAATGGTGGTAATGTTCGGTCCGACTGGAAGAAGGATCAGGTAGCTGGAAAGGTACGTTGTGGAACCAGGAGCCGAATAATCAATGACGATCTTGGTGCAGGATTAGGCTTTCGGGAAAGGGAATATGGTGAAACATCACAGATACTATCTGATATGTGTATCGTCGGAAGGCGAAAACCCCATAAAATAACTAGAGATATGTACCTGTACTTAGAAGACAGAATGTGAAGCTTAAGGCATAATGAACTGAAGGGATAAGGAAGTTTCCTCGAGACGGCGAAGACTCTCCAAGAATTGAAGCGCCAGAGATGTTTGTATGGTATAGTTTTACATAATTTTCACCGGGCAACTATGAGCAGTGGAACTTCAACACTTTTGAAAAGTGATATGAAGTCATGAAAAGTGATGAAAAAAGGTTAGGCTAGGTTAGGTTTAAAAGCCATTTTTTAAACACAATGACTGTATATCACTTTTCAAAGTGTGTTGAATTGCCATTATCCTGAGTTATCATGGAATTGTTATACATACTTTGCATTCGGCTAGGGCTGTTAGAATGTGGACATTTGTACCATCTTACGTGTGGAATGCGAAACAGTTGTCACACATAAAATTACAATACCTTCCCAGTAGATAGGAGAGTTTAGAGCTACTTCAAGATATAAAGTAAAGCAAAAATGTTTACGGAAAATTTATAAGCAATGTATGATGGAAACTTCCCTGATTAATAATATAAGAACAGTAATGTCATAAACTTCTTACATTGTATACATTCAAGTAATACATTTATATATAAGTCATAGGAATTATATTAAAAAGAACAATAAAGTACGTATATAAGGAAAATGATATGCACTTATAAAGGCAAAATATTATTAACCAACGTGAACATCAAATAGATACGCTTAAAAATAGTACCTAATTTGAATCAGAACAGTGACAAATCAGAACACTTTTGAAAAGTAATATAAAATCATGAAAAAACTAGGGTTCCCGTTGAATCACTATAATTCACATAATATATTAATATATATTTTTTTTTTAAAAAAGAAAGACAAACATTCCCAGGTTACGAATAACCCAACAATGTTTGAAAATCTCCTACTACCACCACAGAAAGTCGAAAATGTTGCTTGTGTTGTGATGGAGGACTTAGCCAGCCGAGGAATCGAACACGCGACGCTCGGGTGAGACCCAAGCGCTATGCCCACTCAACCACTGACCGGTAAAAGTGCATTCATCAAATTACATTCAATAGGCAACTTTATACGTAAATTAGTTACAATATTTCAAAAGGATGATTTCATATTACAGCATCATAAAAATACTTTAACTAAGGTCACGTATTCGTTTAAACTGTCAATCAGCTAAAAAAGATTGTATTTCATTTTAATGTGCGCATCACACAAGAGTCCCAACTGCTCTCAACCGTCTGGAGCTAGTGAGACTATGGTATGCTGTGAGGCCGAAGGTAGTGGGGAGGGAAAGGATATGCGGGAGCGGAACCTGGCTATTCAGATCTAATAAATACATCGATTGTGTAATAATAGTATAATATACATATTTTGAGGTTTGGAATTTATTATTCATACTTATTTCCCCATTGCCACAATGTCCAGAGAAAGGAGAATGTACAAGGAAACCGACCTTGCTACGAATTAAAGCGCTAATCAACTGATCGTAAAACACAAATGGATGCATTATATTCGTTATCATAATGGGATGTAATTATTCATGTTGTACATATAAATAAATTGTTATTGTAGAACACGTGAAGACAAGCGAAACTGTGAAACATTTGTAAGCAAGAAATATAAACACGGTAAAAAAACAATCAATTTTGATATCTCTGCGATTGTGGCCTTGTATGGTAATTATTGTGTAATTTCCCACAGGTACAACTAAATAACATAAAAACTTTAGTGCATTTGGGTAATACTGTGTAGGAAGGCAACAATTATTATCAATATGTAATTAAGCAATTTTGATAAAGCACGAGAGCACAGTGGAACGTTGGCAATCCCATTTGAGGAATGTTGTGAAGCTAAATTAACTGTGCAGCGAAGGGAGAAGAGGTAGAGCAAGATTGGGGAGAACTTACGTAGCCAACAGAGGCAGTAAAGCTATGCATGTTCTAAGAAAAACAATTGGAAAATAAGGGATGGAAAATCTATGAACAATAATCACTTTTCTGTATAAATTTATCTTTGAGGGAGGCCTTTGTCAAAAGCTGTACGCAAGAAGGCTTACGAAGAAGAATACAATTTATTACAGTATGATTGCGTGCAGATATAGACATTGTATTGCTCATCGCCGTTGACCCATAATACATCCATTACAAATTGTAATAAACTGTGATGAGGTATGTATCTATCTGATTTAATGATAATGTTCAATAGCACGGAAAATAAGATCAAATTACGGGACGGGACTTTTTTCATTCTTTTTATTTACGACATATTATATTGTTATCTAATACTTTGTAAGCAGTGGAACACTTAGTCCCGTAAATGCAAATATATATTTAAGATCAAGTTCGATATGTCGAAGACTTTAGCAGCAAAATTGAATTGAATTAATTAAATGCGTCGTCTGTCATCTTATAACACTAATTGTCAACATTAAAATTATTATTATTTTTTAATGATAAACTAATGTTTATAAGACAAGGTTTTATGCATAGAATAAAGGATAACAAATAATTATAAGCAATAATTAGTCGCCTGAAATATAAATACAAATTGAAAATATCTCCCGAGTAAAAATAAATGCCGCAAACGGGAATTGAACCCGTGCCTTCCGATGTCCGGTCAGGTGTTCTGAATCCACTGAGCTATGTCGGCTTATTTCCAACCCGCCAAATGATTCAATATGTACTAGTACCTCAATCGACAATTACGTTTATTATATTTTTCCACCTGTAAACAACCAACTTTATTTTTGTAAGAAAGGCTTTGTTGGTGCTAAATTTCTCACTAGATGGCGTCGAGACATATGATATCTTCATTTATTGGTGAAATATTTTTGACTTGTCAAATATTATTATTTTTAATGATAAACTAATGTTTAGAAGACAAGGTTTTATGCATAACATAAAGAATAACAAACAATTATAAGCAATAATATTATTTATTTTTACTCGGGAGATATTTTCAATTTGTATTAATATTTCGGGCGACTAATTAATTATTGCTTATAATTATTTCATTTTCGTAACTTCTGCAGGAGAAACACTCCCTACTTATATTACCTCGAAGTGGCCGACTGACTAATCGACAAGAACCGATTATTTTTTACGAGGTATCCCTGCGAACGGGTGCAATGGACAAGTCCACTCAATTTATTAAGGCCATTTTAAAATCACGAAAGCGCCTTCATTACGGGTCGGAGAAGAAAGTTGCTAGTTAATGTATTTTCGAAAATGTATTTATTATTTTTCATATGATCCGATTGTGGATGTCAACATAGTCTTGACTGTGAACTGTAATACTTAAAAATTAATTTTGTTTATAACACAGTCAACGAATTCTAGAATTTTTGCTTTGAATTTTAGTGCTATTTTCAAAATATGGAGTGTTTGTTTGGAGAATTCAAAGCGACAAAATGCCTAACTGTAATATAATATTTTTAACACAAAATGTGAATAATTTAATGCAATGCAAAATGACGCCACGGAAAATGATTTATTTATTTTTCAATCTCCATGCAACAGTTATATACAATATTATTGGGTGCAGATATAGATATTGTACCGTTATATCGTTAAAATAAAGGGGATACTTAGCTACATGACAATGTGGTTGCGATTTTGTATATTGTTTATTTTGAATTTTTGTTGACTATATTATTAATTTGCACTGATTTGTATACCCACTATTTCTATTTTTATTTGTTTGTGTTGATTTGAGTTTTTATTGTTAATATTATTCCATTGCTCATTATTATACCTATAAATATATAAATTATTATTATTATATTGGAGGCACTGCTGAAAACCAGCTGCATTCTCGGAGAGATCCGGAATGCATAGCTGAGCAATGACCTTTTTGTCAATTGAATTTATGTTAAAAAATATGTAGAATTTATCTATTAGCAAATATATTTATTATTATTATTATATTCCAATATATTATTACAGAGAAGAGTACAAATTACTTCAATTGCAATTTTCAAAATTGGAACTGATTTGTCGAGAATTCAGATTGGGTATTCGTGATTTTTCTTTTATTGCTCAGTTGTTTAAAATACACTATTCCACTGCACACTATGGGAAACCAATACTTAGGTGATGTCGATATATTTAATATTAACTGCGAATTACGTGAATCACGTAAAAGATTTATTCCAACCATAATACGTCACTGATTCCAACACTATTCCTTAATAGAAGTGTTTTAATTTATGTTATTTTCTTGTTTTTATATTTTTGTGTTTTGCTTGTATTTTTTATTATTTCTTTCTTATGTTTAAAAATTGCTTGTTCTAAATTGTGTACCACCTATAAAAGCCCTCCGGGCGTTAAATAAATAAATAATTTGTTTTTGGTTTTGTTTTACCATTTGTATAAAGATATATGTGCAACATTGCATAATTGTTTTTATATTTAATTTAATATATTTTCTTATGTTTTCTTTTTATATTTTCTTATTTATGTTACCACCATAATACGGTCGAGTATTAATAAAAAAAAATAATTATATAATGAGGAAACCATTAACATTCTTTTAAATACATAGTTTTTCCCGCGATTTCCCGTGAGTAATTGGATAACCTTAATAGTGCCATTTTTGTGAAAAATCACCTCAAAGCGACATAAATTTTCCTATAAATTATTATTTTTAAGTGCTGGAGCCGTTGAATCAGTTGCATTCTTAAATGGGTGAATGTTGCGAGGCTACAGAAATAAGGAAAGGTACCAAAGGTACATAGTAGAAGAGTATTCAGATCGGTACCTAAACACTAGTGAAGTCATTTCAAGCAACGATTCAGAATAATGGTCTCTGGCGAATTATAAAGTGTAGAGCTTATAGTCTGCTTATATCCCAGCTGTAAGAGATGTGACTGACAGCAGACATTAAATGAGAAACCTTTTGTAAAATATTTTATATTTCTGACTTTGAAACGACGAATTTGACGTGTAAAAGCTACATTATGTAAAGTCCTTTCGTCTTAAAAAAGATTTGAAGGGTTCACGTTCTCCACCTTCTCCTAAACCCTCGTCATATTTAATGCAACCCAAAAAAGAAAAGGACAAAAGTTTATTCAATGAAGTACACTCAAAATAAATACCCCTCGGATCAAAAACCTCCTAAAAAGGATTCCGTGTTCAAAATAAATTATTATTTCAACGGATAAACGTCTCATCTGAATCATTCGCTGCTATCCCAAACGTAATAAAAATTCTCGCTTGACCCTTTGGTTACTGAATTATTAATTGCCACCCTAACATACACAAGTATATTTTTCGATCGATTTCCGTGTCTTAACTTCATTGTTTAGTTTTTCTTAATACTTTAATGCACATTTTAACACTATAATGTCGGGAATTTTACCGCCAAATTGGGGGCGAGGCGCGGGTGTTTTTTTTTCAGCGCCAAAATTAGACTTTCCGCAAAATATTCATATCTTATGATCTATTTGATATTTTTCGATGAAACTTTCAGTGTTTTACTTTAAAAAGATGTCTCTATTTATTTACTTACAATGTATGTGTAATTCCTTTTTTATGAACAAAAACTTTCTACTTTCTTGGGAATCATAGAAAAAACAGTATTTCACAATCGAAATAACATATCGAAATTTATTCATCCAAAATTACAAGATTATTTAGAAATATTCAATACATATAAAAAAACTATAACCTGATAGTGCTTCAATGTGTGATAGCGTTCGAAACACTTTCCTTTATGCAGGGGCACATTGCAAAACTTGCACATGTACCGCGTTTCACTGCGTAGTTTGTGAGCGGAACATACGCGATAACCATTTTTATTTTAACATATTTTAACATTTACATATATTTTTATTTTTTTGTTGTGTTTCAAACTCATTTGTATCGACAGGTAGATAGATCGGGTACCGCCAACAATAGAAAATACATGACCCCGCACCCATTTAGAACCCCCTTTTTACAAGTTTCCCGCTCCTTACCGCTTTGCGCAACAAAACGAGTTAACTCGTCTCCCGCGTCTTACTGTAAAAAGGCGTATGACGAGTTTTTTCGTTTCCCGCAAAGAATGTGTTAATTGAGGCGGTTCTGCAATAGTACGGCAGTCGGGAAATGTTTTGTTTATTAAAGACAAGTTTTGAGGTTATTTAAGGAGTAATTAAATATATCCACAATTTTAGAATAAATAATTTCATTCTAAATTTCAGTGGTAACTAAAAACAAACGGATATTGCAAATTTATTAAGAATCTCAAATTATTCGAAATCCGGTTAATAACGGGAATACAGGCCACTTAACGAATGAATTGATAGGTTTCGTAATAAACTTTGGTAAAATACGTACGTCTTATTACGATGGCGGAATACGTGTTCATAAAAATCCTAATATTTCCGCATTTTGTTATTGTATATTATTAAGACAAATAAATGTTGGTGCGTTAACAAGTTGTCATATGAACATGTTAGGAATTTACTAAAAGTTTATCGGATAACGGCCTGCAATCCCGTTTTTAACCGGATTATCAATAATTTGAAGACATTTTTAATAAATTAGCAATACTCAATAATCTGTCACGAAATAAAAATCATGATTATTTTGCACTGATTTAAATGAACGAAGCACCAGACAAGCAAGAGCTGTGAGTAAATAAAGGGTTAAATTGGGATATAAAGAATACTTCCTTATATAGTTAGTGTCATTCCCTTTTTACCCGGCGCCTGAGGTCAGCCGCTCGGCCTCCATTAATCACACTGGACTGGACCGCATTCCCCGGAGGCGCCTTCCCTCTGACTTATATGCGATCTTCCCGACACCTTTCTCATCGGCGCCTCTTTTTCCTGGGGTGCATATGATTTCAAATTCTTTGTGGACTTTTTATAATACATTATTTCAACAGTCACTTTTGACAAAGTGGCCGCAAGTAGTAGTAACGTTTCCTGTGTCTGTTAGTCATTAATTTGCTATTTTCGAGTTGTAATATGAGTTTTTGTAATGTACGGCGTTGGTACGTACACTTGTTACTATTTTTCAAATTTAATTATTAGTGATTCTTAAACGAACATCTGATAAAGATTTTCTTCTGTTTCAGATCAAGATCAAGAATCGATAATATTGTTTTCAATAATTAAATAGTACAATTTGAGGTTTAATTAATAAGTTATTTTAATCACATATTTTTTTAATTTTTCCACTTGTTTGTGTAATTCACTAGTGTTTTTAGAACTAACTGAAAATTATAAAGTAGAGAAATAATATGATGTTGTTGGGTCCCTACCCAACCCAACGGTAGTAAAGGTGGATATTGAAGGGGGAGTTCAAATAACGAAATATGGGTAGCAATGGTTAGTATTTACCTATTTTTATATTCATTTATTTATTGTTATTTTTTAGTAATACTTATTCAGTCAGTAAAATGTTATTGTTGCCAACAAGCAACACCGTGTTTATTTTTGCAATAATTTCGTATGTTTGTGTTCTGAATATTTACTTCACTAAAATTAATTTAATTTACTAAAATCGTAAGGCTGCATATCTCGACACAGGAGTTCCCTAGTCAGATGAGCGGCTTATGATTTTGCTGTAATATAATTTTTTTAATAAATAAATATAAAATAAAGGTGATTTGCAGGCTGATTTTGATAACTTCATTAATTTATATATATTTTTTATAGTTTTGTAGAAATTGTTATATGATAAAGTTAATGCCTAAAAAAATACATTTTTTTATTTATTTATTAATAGCTAGGTGACTATTTTAAAGAGCTATTTTCGTGAAATGAATTCCGAGAGCTTTATATATATTAACTGATAATAGAAACTGTGTACAAAGATTGGTAATGCGATGAATTTACCAAAATAAATAGGAATTCAAATTTGTGAGCACTGCCAACTTTATTATTATAAGTACATCTATAAATTTATATAAAGGATAGTGTATGGTGGGTGGCAGACTTGGATTTGATTTTCATACAAATCTAAAATATTATTACGAGATTGTTAAAATTTTGCACACTTGACCATCAAAACAAGAGGAAGGTCACAGTCTACATGAAATTTCGAAAAAGTTTGCGAAAAGCCTGGGCAACGCCGGGGACGTCAAGCAAGTATAATTATGAAGCGGACGGATTGAGAAAAGGGTTTTAAGAAAATGTATGAAGTGGAAGTACAAGTGTAAGGAAGGGGTCGGGGACGTCTTCGGAAGACTTAACACTAGCAGGTGAATCTAACACTTGAGTAGAGACATGATAATGTTCAGAATAAAAGAAGAGTCTGTATGATACGAAGTATGAATGGGAATGAAGTATGTGACAAGGACAGAGTTGTGACCGTCAATAATAAATTAATGTATTCCCACGAAAACAATAATGCCATGGTTACACCCTCAACAGCGAGTACTATGCTCACTTCCAAAAATAGCCTCTCGCGATTCGCAGGGGAGATTGGACGTTTTTTAAATGAGGATTGGCGTTTTCATTCCTCCGAGCCCGTTGCAAGGCTGTGAGACTGTTACGCCAGATATTATCAACGGTTCAAAGACCCGTGACGCAACCCGTAATTAATCCCGAAGACGAAGACTGTTTATTTGGGAATGTTCCGTGCCATTTTATTCTTATTATTTTACTCTGGGAAAGCCACGGTCTAATGCATTTTTCCCGCAGCGAGCTTTTTGTTTTCATTATATAGTGACGTGTTTATCGATGTCCTTTCGCCCACCAGTAACGTATGACAAGTATTTTCTTTATGGGAACATTTTTCACGGCTAATCGCCTTTCCAACCGACGCGATTTTTGTTATTTTTATCCTTAACGAATGGATTACTTGGGAATGTCAAGTATGACACAGAGGCGTGCAATGATATTAATTCTTATTAAATGAAAAACACACACTTTGTAATATACCACTTTTTTATTTGAATTAATAATGACAGCCAACCGGGTTTCGCTTATCTGAAGAGTTTTTTTAAACTTTTAGTGGAATTATAGACAGCCCGGATTTACTGAGTCTAATCACCTTCAACATATCAACTAGAACTACTCGACCGAAATTTTTTTTTAAAGGCAACAACAATATCAGGACGGAGTCATTTAAATGCTTTTTTGTAACTATATCGCATGCAGTTGGCAGCACTTTAGCAGAAATTGTACATGTGTTCAACTGCACGGAATACAGTTACGAGAAGGTTATAATAAAATACCTAACTAACTAACTAACCATCAAGCCGTTTTCCGAATATTATGTTTGTAAAAGCCCAGGGCATATAAAAAATATAAATAAATATTTTCAAAATCTAATATATACCTACAACATTATTGTTTCGTCTCCGGACATGTCCTGACTCTATTTGATTTACTGGATCATGCTATAAAAATCTTGGAATTGGAAGAAAGTAGGGTGACATTTCGCGTTCATAGCGAAGAGGTGCGCCAGTCGGGTTTTGTTCTTCGAACCTTTATACTTTTCCTCGGTTCGTTGTAGGCTTATTCTCATAAGGTTGGGTGCTCGCTCACGTTGGAGAGGGTTCAGAAAAAGGTTCTGATATTTCTGTACATGAGGGAATGTAGTCACTATCCGTGGCTTTACCCGACGAACTTTCTTCTGGGCATGCTAGGACTTCACTCCCTGTACCTAAGGAGAGAGGGGAATGCCGCCACCCACTTATTCAGACTGCTGTGAGGCTATTATTAATAACTATTTTGTACGTTCCTGATCTTAAACAGTGACATCATAGATTATTATTATTTTCCTACCTGTAAGACCAACCTGCTAATGTTCTCTCGATGGGGAGGAGTATATTGTTACCGAATCAAATCTCTTCCGATGTCGACATATTTTGCGTCAGTGAGGATTAACGCGATCTTCACCACTGTTTTATTTTTTTATATAGATTTTTAAATCTTTTTTTTTTCAAATATTGCACGTGTTATTTTTTGTATATATTATGTGTTATTTTTTTTTAAAGTTTGTTTGGGATTACCAAGATAACATAACATATATATATATATATATATACATAACAAGCCCAACAAAACTCAGGTCTACACTAAAAACTTACCTTTTTAGGCTCTCATACTCTTAAATTAAATATTCCTTCCTGAGAGTAGCATTCTTGTTTTGCCTATGATATATCCTGTTAATTATGCAATTAAATTGCACTTTTTTTAATGGGTTTACATTATTCGAAGCCTTGTTCCCTAATCTGTCTCATGCTGAGGGACGAATCACATTTAAGATAAATTCTAATCAAATTCTTGTACGGTTTTACCGCCCAACATAAAATTTGCTTTTCCTTTCCTAAACACGCTCATTAAAAAAACATAAATAAATACCAGAATTAACAATGGCATTTCCAATTACATGTGTTCCAATTATGTCCTCTGCGTGCGAACTCCCTCTAATAAACAATAAACAGTGTCAATCTCAAGTAACCTCCCAGGTAAGTATGGTCCTGTATATAACCTGCCTGTACAGAATATAAATTTAAAAAACATATAATGTACATCATTATAAGACAGCATCACCCTCATTGGTCAAATGCATTGTACATATAGTTTTGTACGAGGCGTATCCAGAAAGTAAGTGTACTGAGGCTCTCACGACCGAATGAATTTTATTTTCGATATGTTGGCTACACTTACGTGTAGCCTGACTCTTCCCCTCCGAAACGAGACCTGTTTAAGGACCGAGTACGTTGAGAAGTGTCGACGCGACAACACGTTTCGTGAAAAATGTCAATCCAATCTCCCGCCAAGTGCGAAATACGCGGCGTCATCCGTTATCTTGTTTGGAAGGAAAAACCTCCGTTTGAGGTTTATAATGAGTTTAAAGCTGCATATGGTGATAAAGCTATGAATTGTACGAGTGTGCACAAGTGGTATCGCGAGTTTAAAAACGGTTCTCACCTCTTCACCCTCCGCCAAAAAGTACAAAACCACAATTTCAGCCAAGAAAATCATGGCATCCGTGTTTTGGGACTGTCAAGGCATAATGTTGATTGAATATCTGCCTCAAGGGGAGACCATCAATTCTGCAAGATACTGTGAGACCCTAAAAAAATTGCGGAAGGCGATTCATAACAAGAGGAGAGGCATGCTGACAAAGGGAGTCAGCCTGCTGTACGACAATGCCAGACCACACACGGCCAACGCCACGAAGGAACTGCTTGCTTCGTTTAAATGGGATATCCTGAACCACCCCGCGCATTCCCTTAACCTAGCACCTTCAGATTATTATCTCTTTACCTCCCTGAAGCTGTACATGGGTGGAAAAAGGTTTTCAACCGACGAGGAAGTAAAGGAGGAGGTGGAAAAGTGGACGAAGGGGTTGGCGGGAAACTACTTCGAGGAAGGCATCAAAAAGTTGATCCCCCGCTTCACCACCTGCATTGAGAGGAATGGCGACTATGTCGAAAAATAGCTTACATATGTACTACGGTAACCATGTAATTTTTTTGTTTCAATAAAAAAATTTGTAACCTACAAAAATTCAGTACACTTACTTTCTGGATACGCCTCGTATTAGTGATCGACGAATCGGTGGATGCAATCTGTTAGCCATAAGTTGATGTTTTATTTCTGTAGTCTATAGTTGTTAGTAATAAGATAGAGCGTTGTAGAAATATATTATATATATTTGTACAGGACCCTTGAGGTAATTTTTCACAAAAACGGCGCAATCATCCACATATTATTATTACATGATTTAAAAAAAATATAAAAAACTGTATTTGATAATACATTCTTCAGTCATTACAAGAATCAATTACTATGGACCGCAACTGCTACACCAATCCCTAACGTTTATTTGGGGGCACTGAGACGACACTTATTATCAGTTTTACGACGTACTTAAGCACTTGCCCTCTTCACTGCCAATTTAACAATCAACACGCGAAATACTCGAACCCTCATAACGCATACAAAAGCCCGTGGCAAAGCGCACTTGAGAATTACAAAGGACAATTTATACCGGTACTGAATTTAATTTTCGCGGTGCACCCAAGTCCTTCCCTTTCATTGGTAGTATTATAAACTGGCGAATCTAAATCCAGTAAATAATGTTTGCGTTTAATCATTGCCAAAACGATGCGCACATGTTAAATATAATATAGCAGAATTAACACACAAATAGCAGCACCTGACAGCGGGTCATGTTTAACACTATTCATTTAGCTATGTTGTGTATACTTTACAACAAACTATTCATGTTTGTTTTTATAAATATCAACATAGTTACTACACATTGCTATATAACTACTTTCACAGTACCAAGGATTTATTTTGTACTCTTGTTTTATATATATTTATATTGAACTCTTTTGTACAACAGTATTATCTACGATAACTTGTATTGTACCTGCTTATATCGTTCACTCAGTTTATTATATTATGTACTGTGACTTTATTATTGTACTCCTGAACAACTTATCTACAACAATGTATACATGTTAAGGTATTCAAGGCGTGAACAAATAAATAAATTATTATTATTATAAAACATTAACGCAGGAATTAAAAATATGTCATAAACTCAAATTATCGGAGTGCTTTCTCCATTCTTTAGACATTCAAAATTACCGTTAGGTAATCAGCATATTTCGTTCAAAAACCCAAGAATTCAAATTAAATATAATTGACAACCAAAAATTGAACTTTTTTTGCAATTTTTGAATGGTGATAATCACTATACATTTTCGTTGGAATCTACAAGAATAGACCTGCAATATAATAAAAACCGTAATAAAACCTAAAAACTTAAATAAGATCCTAAAAGGCTGAATAAGAACTCCAATTGAAAAACTTACACCAAGAAATATATAATTATTATCCTCGAGGGATATAAGAAAAACTGGAAGAAAGTTGATTCTTAAGCACAGAGCGTTATTTTCGACAGATAACAGATTGCTTAAAGCTTTAGAAGTGTGATTAAGGTGAAACAGATGTGACAATTCCCATACAATCTATTTTTCAGCCACATTTGAAAACTACAGATAATATTTTATTTATTTTAGTACCGAAAAATAATACTCGTAATGAGTTTATCGCGAACGAAAATTTCACTGTTCCTATCACTTATAATAACCAAGTAATTAAATTAACAAAAGTAATTATTTTATGCGGGCACCGCCAGCCGAAATGCCCGAATCCGTGTTAGAAGGAGACAAACATATGTGCGAGCCATATGTTTCACGTGCACGCTATTAGCCCATTCCTACGGTGTTAAAGTGGTCAGTAAATTTGTAGTAAAAATGTCAATTTGCGCGGCTTGATTTGTTATTCTGATAGAATGTTCGTTTTGCTTTTTTACGAATGTTCCAGTATTACTCGTCGCAAGGAACATTTGCGGTTTTGGCACGCAGTAAAAAAGGCAAAATTAACTGTATAATAATTATAGTGAGAGCGGTTGTAATTATTTAGAACTTTCTTAAATCTGTAACTATCACTAGCTAGACGCCCGCCAATTCACATTCTCTCATTCATTCATTCTACAGTCATTGTCTGCCGCGGTTTGAAGTGACTTTTTTCGATTTTGTACAGCATTGTTATTCCATAAAAATGAGGCGTGCCCTTTATAAGAATCATCAGTATTCCGGGAAAAGAGTGAATCCAAGACTAAGTGCGAACGGGATGAAACGTCAGCACGGCGAATCGGAATACAGGTAAGTATTATGAAATTATTTCAAAATATTTTATTATTTTTTAAATATTTTCTCGGTACCTACCTAACTAACTAACCATCACGCTTGTTATTTTATGACCCATGTCGCTCGTTTGGTATAGGGTGATTCATATTTAATGTTGCTCAAAAATTATACTCCTTTAATGCCTTTATATTATATCTTTTAGTTCCCACAAACACTGGCGCGGAAATAAAGAAAACAAGTGTTCGAATGACGAGACCCCTAAAATTAATTTTTGTGGAGAAATCCCATCCTCGAACATTACGTCTGGGGAACGTGGAGTGAAAACGTATAAAAGCTGTTCAAAACTGTTGCGTGTTGAAGCTACATTTCCATCTACGAGTATATCCGACCAGCCAAATACCACAATCGAAACAGCGGCCACGATAGATGTAAACTGGCCTGCTCTGGACCCCGATTTAGAAAACCATAATCTTATTAAAGAGGTGATGGCGTACAGTGATGATAATGAACATTCAATAAAAGGCAATAGAATTGTGGACATTCAGCACGTCCTGAAGTGGGCGTTCGCTATGTCACAGCATTACTTGAAATGCACGTTCTCCAAAATTGAATTGGTGAAAGAATTGCGTACTGGGTTTCATTCTATTTTTTTTTCAATGTAATATGTGTGACACCACATGGAAGCAAACCTCAGAACCCGAACCGGAAAAACTTATCAATAAGTCTTTTGTGTGGGGTACGCTTACAAGTGGCAGCTATTACACCCAAGCTGCTCAAATTCTTAGTGCCATGGATGTCCCAGTAATGTCCGGGTACACATTTAGTAAAATAGAGAGAAATTTGGGCAAATTATGGGAGGGGCATCTCGCAGAACAAATGCGTGAAGCTGGCAAAATGGAAAAGGAAATTGCTATTAAAAAAGGAAATTTCAATGCAGACGGGATACCATCCATCACAGTGTACGTTGATGGAGGCTGGTCCAAAAGGTCGTATGGCCATAACTATAATGCTGCATCCGGAATGGTGAGCATTACATTTTTCTGTAATTTCGATACATAATATTACCTATCAACCTATCACTACTTATTTACTTGCGTGAAATGATTGCTTTTAACTTTTTACAGGCGTGTATCATCGGGAAGGAGACAAAAAAGTGCCTTTACTTAGGTATAAGAAATAAATACTGTTCCATGTGTCATTACTATGACAAAAAAAAATATCACTCAAAAAGAGCACGACTGTTACCGTAACTACTCGGGGGCTTCTACCGCAATGGAAACCGACATAGTTGTCGAAGGCTTCCGGCGCAGTCAAGAATTGCATGGTGTGCAATATTTGTCATATATTGGGGATGGTGATTCCTCTGTATATGCAAATCTGCGTAAAAATGTATCTTACGGCGATAAAATAAAAAAAATTGAATGTAAAAATCATGTGGTGAAGAACTATACAAAGGCTCTGTACAAGGTAACTAAAAACCACAAAGATAATTTCGAGACCCATTTCTATTACGATATAATAATTTGAATAATAATGTGTTTTTCTTTTTAGATTCTAGCTAATACTAAACTTCCATTAACGGGAAGGAAATTATTGAAACCTCGGCTTTGTAAGTTAAGTATGTTAGCAAGAAAGATCATAATAAAGAATCACCAAAACCCGCAAATGATGCGAAAAGATCTCAGAAATGGTGTTGTTCACATCTTTGGCGAACATAGTGACTGTGCTTCTTATTACTGTAGGTGGCAAAAGGCAAAGGAAGAGGGCAATACTGCAAGTATCATGGAAGACACAAATCTTTTGCCGGTGATAAAAAAAGAGGCCGTAGTCTGGAGTCAAATTTGCGCAGCCAATGAGGCCATAATAATGAAATCGGATAGGCTATCGACCGAAACAACTAACGTTGCCGAAAATTTGATGAGTCTGCTGGCGAAATTCAATTGTGGGAAGAGAATTTGTTTGACGAAAAGCGGATCTTTCCAACGCAGAGCTCAACTAAAGTACTAAGAATTAGCGCCTCTAAAAAATAATATCTATCGTCTAATAGTTATAAAACTCTGTCTATCCACAGGGACTTTTTTTGTTTATAATCGCATACACGGCTTACCAAAGCGAGCGAGTGCCGCCCCCTGAACTCTGCCGCCCCTAGGCCGCGGCCTATAAGGCCTATTGATAAATCCAGGACTGCTTCTCTGTGAGAAAGATGATGAATTAATTGGACAAAGTAGACCAATTCAAGCTATCGGACAAAATATTAAAACAAACATTGAAAGAAAAAGGATCTTACAAAAAAAAAGAAATATGGACAGAATATGTGAAAAGAATAAAAAATAAATAAATAAGTAAATAAAAAATCTTTTACTATCGTCGTTCCCGCCAGGCATCGTGAGTTCAATTCCACAGCTGGCTAATTCCTCCATCACGACCCAGGCAACGCTTTCCGCCTGTGATGGCAGTTTTACAACTAGTTTATGGACACCGTGTATAAGATATTTGTACAAAAAGTTTTTTTTTTTCAATCACCTTTCTGCCCTATAAAGGATTTACTATTATTAACATGACATGTTTGTCATTTGTGAAAATAAAATATACCCATTTACAAAATACAAAAAGTTTTTTAATGTGAAAAGGCGACTTCATATGCACACTGTAGGCATCGTTTTTGTGGACACTCATAATATTACGACGCACGTGGCGAGCTGATTTCAAAACAATGCCTATATTATTTATATGCGAGATGATGTTACGAGAGCCCTTTCTGACTTGTGCATATGACAAATTTGTTTCTCCGTCTGGCAATTCTAACCACTTCGTTGGTTTGATGAATGCGCCCCATAGAAATGTAAGAAAAAGTGTAACCTTTTGACTTATTCGCGAAATATTTGTGAGCAAGCAACCGCGCGAATACATGGTTACTATGTAGGTATATACCTACATCGCTTGGTATGATTATGTCCATTTAGCAAAAGCGGCCTTTAAAAAAAAGGTCCAGTTAACGCCAGCTCCCGGCACACATACCGTTGTTCCTAGCCGGCTCCTTTTATAAATTATTTAATCTTCCCAGGCATTGATTTAGTTTAGTGAATTGAACAAACCTCTATCTCGTGTCTCTTTCATACTCATGCGAAACATCGTAAATTTTTTGAAATGGAGTCTTTTTCGCAAATGGTTTTGGTTGGGTAAATAAAAATTTCCTGTACCAACGCGCGCGGAGCTGCGTGAAATGTCTTTTGTACGTATTTTTTGCAATGAAATTGTGCATTTTTCAGCCGTTTTCTACGATTATGTAATTATAGGTACCATAAAAAATTTATACAGATTAATATTAATTATATACGTTCGCAAACCAATAATTCATCTCAATATTATAAAGCATAACGTGTTAAAAGTGTTTTATTAGACGATATTGAAAATAACACCATCTATCGGCGTAAAGTTTCGAAAAATGTTTTGAGATGGCCCTTAACATTTACAAATAAAAGGTAGGTACGCCATGTAAAAGCTGTGAGAAAAATCAGTAGGATTAATTGGTACTTAAAGGGAGGATATTGATAATCAGAAAGGTTTCGACGATTTATGTTCACGTGAGATGTTGAATTAGTTCTTCACTAAACATCAAAGTTGTACAACGTGATTAAAATAAAAGCAATTTAAGATAGTGCTAATGCATTACATTATTTCCGTCATTATATTCCGCGACCGAATTGAAGTACTAAATTCTACTAACGACGAAAATATCTCCTAAGAGCTTTTATTTATCGAACACTAAAACAATTGGGAAATATCTATAAGAAATGATGGACAAAAATTTCTTGACTATTTCTACTGTTTAGACTTTCTATAAATACTTCTTCGGGGTCATAAAATATTATCTATTTGTTTATTATAAATTGTAGTATGTAGATTGTGTATATTTCTGCATTATAAATAATATTTAATAATTCACAATTCCAAATTGCACCAATATTATAATATAGATTTTGAAATTCAAGTCTGAAAAACATGCTGCAGTTTGATAAATACCTAATAATTTGTAGGATTTATTAAAATTATTCTATTTAATTTTACATAGGTACCGTATCGTGGGTCAAAAAAAATATTGGGTGGTTTTAAGGGGAGAGTAATTTCGTCGGAAATTTGATACGGAAATTTTCTTTAATGCAGATCGATTGCCGATTAGATTTTTTAGGATTACCTACAGTATATGCAAAATAACGTATCCATCGCATTAAACTATTGTTTTGTGACAATGTATTATCCAAGAGCGTGTGATGAAATGTTCAAGATAATAATACTTTATTATAAACATACCAGAAAGAGACAACAACGAAAGTTTATCCACAAACGACAAAGCTGGGCCCAATTTAGAGAAATGGGATGCATGTATTATACTAAAAAATACTACAGTGGGTGTACCCGTTAGTGGGAAGGTGGAATTTAAATATAATATAGGTATAATTTTGTAACATGCAATAACGACATAAGCTTTAAGACACAGTAAATTATTATTAACTACGTCTCCTGCTCTCCATTGCAATAAATCAAGTGACGAAAACAGACAATATTCGATTATGTTAATGGTTGATCATTCGAAACCAATAAGCTTCGTAACATACATATTGAAATCTAATGATAAATCTGTTTTAGAATTTGTATGCGACATTACGAATCAATCACATTTCTAGGTAGGCCAGGAACGTGCCGTATTTTTTTAACACTTTTCTCGACAGGTCGCTTTGCTGTGAAAATAAAAACATGTTTTTTTATTGTGTAAATAAAAGTCACTATTTACAACAAACAGATGAATGGTTTACAGGTACATGATGAAGAATGAGAAATGAGATATACAAAACAAATGAAATCCCTAAAGCTTTTTACGTAGGTAAAAGGGCCAGTGCCACATGCTGCACATTAACAGGTAAAATGTCCTGTGATTTATTTTCGGCTTAATCCCTTTACTTTCCCACCACAGATATGTGCAACAAGGATTAGGTGCAATACAGTTGTGAATGCATTATGACTCTGGGTCAACAACAACAGTTGTCTGCAACATCAGTTTCTAACTAGGCAGTGCCTGTTCTAATAAACTAATTACGGTGTATTATTCTATAGCGCCCCTGAGGTGATATCTCACAAAAGCGGCGCTATACAAATCATCCAATAAATAAATAAATATCGTAATTCCGCAAATAAACATGTGATCTCTTTCCTTCGCTGTTACGTTTTTTGCTAGTTAGATTAGGTTGTGTGCAAATCATAACTGGACAAAAATAACCATAAACATACTCAACAACCAATAGACAAAATAAATGGTTTATTATTAAAAGACATTACATTAGGGGCCGAAGAGGAGAGGTGTTCTAGCAATACCGTCTTCACTAAACCATAGCTCTGGATTTCAGCGCAAAGTATCTAGAATCTAGAGTGTGCAACCCATCCATTCGACTTTCCACCGTACGAAAGTAGTGAGTACAAAATGCACATTGCTCACTTGGATTGGAATAAATAATAATGCTAATACAACAAGTCTAGAATGGAATAATAATTGTCTATTCTATTAGACTAGGGCTTATTCCTCTGGTCAAGGAAATTGCGTAAGTTTTCCCTTTTCATATTCAGATACACCATGTTCAACTTAATGTAGGTACTACTACTTCAAGCATGTGCAAAACTACCTATATTGATGAGTGGTTGAATGTTAAATATAAAAATGCACAACATATATCGCACTAAAATAAATTCAAGTACTTCTAAAAGTATAAAAGAGCTTTTATCAAGATTCGTCTGTACTAAAAAAAGTTCTTGACATAAACAATGTTGTCAGATGATTTTTTGTATAACTGTGCATTGGGATTTCTTTTTTCAACAGTTTTGTATATCGTTATTTCTTTTCTCCAACAGTTTTGTATATTGTGATTTCTTTTCTCAAACGGTTTTGTATATTGTGATTTCTTTTCTCAAACAGTTTTGTTTATGGTGATTTCTTTTCTCAAACAGTTTTGTATGTTGTGATTTCTTTTCTCAGTTTTGTACAAAGATATTAGAAGAACGAGATGTGCTATGAGCAGTTCATACTGTGTGGAATTGTTTTGCCCAGTGTCGCCGGTTTTGTTCACCAATACTACTGCACACCTTCGCTTACGCTAAGGTATCCGCACTAATACATAGAACAGATTTCTGTGCGTACACGTCTCGATAGTATTCAAAGTACCCTAATTAGGTAGTACTCCGCCTACGGTCCGGCGGCCAACATAGCATATCTCGTTGTTCTAATATCTTTGGTTTTGCATATTGTGATTTCTTTTCTCAAACAGTTTTGTTTATTGTGATTTCTTTTCTCCGACACTTTTGCATACTGTGATTTTTTTTCTCCAACAGTTTTGTATATTGTGATTTCTCAAACAAAATTCTTTCATTTTGTTGAACACTCTTATTGGTCTAATCTATAAGGTTTTTAGAATTCAGCCTATCCCTATAAAATTGTATGTACGTGTGTATCATATAATTTAATATATAAATAAAAATAATAGTGAAATGGCAAAAAAAAGATTAGTACCAATTAATAGGTATGTACTGTTTCATATAGTTATTGAATGTTTACTATATTTTATACACGGTGTCCGGAAACTCGTAGTACAAGCGGAAAAGTGGAGAATCTACACCAGAATTTGTCGTATAACTTTTATGATTTGAGCTTTCATTTTTGAATAAATCCAGTCCGATGTTGAATTTTTTTACGATAGTTTTGAAAAAATTCAGTCGCCAGAGGGTTGATATCAGCTGTTTAATTTATTTTAAAATGCGTCTAAGCGTAGACCGGGCTTTAAATATATTTTAACCCTTTAATTTCCGAAAAATGAGGAAAGAAAAATAAAACAGATTCACGAATTTCCCGCTTTTGCCGAGTTTCCGGGCACCGTGTGGGTGTATAAAGCAGAAAATATGATCATATGAAGCGGCATAAAGTGAAGAGTATTTTTTAACAATTTTCGACGCACACCGTCATTTCCACAATGAGCTCAAAGAGAAATCAATTAACTGTCCAATTAAATAAAATACAGTTTTATTCATGCCGGGAGAAGACCAGTTACCTAAACTATAAGTTTGAAAGCGGTAAAATGCGTTATTTCATAGGCTCTAAGTTTCCTGGGTTGTGCAATGAGCGTCGGACCAATAGGTAGCACAAGCGGCGAGTACCTACATACATAAGTGCATGCTACGAATGCCTCCATCACGGAACCAGGTACATAGACACTAACCACCTTCCTGTGTGTGTTACGGATAAATTACTGCACGCCTTGGAACGTTTAACGTTTACTTAGAAAAGGCGACAATTTACATAAAGCACTCTTAGATGATGAATAATGTCTAATGAAAGTAAGAGGGGGTCATGATAAATATAGCAATTTGACTTGAGGGGTATTCTTCTGCACCTCTTAAACTATCGATTAGCAATACTCGTAATCTGTTTCACCGCCGCTAAGTAACGGTAACACTACCCGTGAAGTAAATAATTGTATTTACAGCCATTTTAATAATCATTCAATAGCGTTTTTCAACCCTCTTTCTCTCTCGCAAGTGTTTGTTTAACTAAAATGGTTTGTTCGATGAAATTGATATATTCTCTATCTCGCGTATAAAATTCAAACAAAGCTTAAATGGTATGTGAATATTCTCGATATTAACGAAAGAGCTCACCCTTAGATGGAGTTTAGCTAAGTTTAGAGTATTGTAGAGACCTCAAGGTCAGACTAATCCATCCACTTGCAAATCAGAACCATTGTCAATCTATCATCAGATTAAAGTTCAAGTCATTTGTTGAGCCGGAGTTTTATTTAATAAGAGAGTTTGTGAGTACCCGGAGATAAAACAGTGTGTTTACTTCAATTTGCACTTGTTACTATGCTTTATTTTTCTTTTTTCTTACTTGGTAATGCAATAAAATTATTTATGTTTGTATCCAACACTCGAGGCATGATGTGAACATTTTGTAAATGGATTGATGACCTTACTCTTATTTTTCTGCTATGAATACCCAGGCATTATTATTATTTTGTTAACACTCCGTTAAAAACATTTCTTGCAAGTAGCACAATCATTTAAATAATATCTGGATGGAACTGTATTTTTAAGTAGAAGCATTTTTCAAGTTTAAAAATACCATAAAATCGAGGCAAGTTCGGCGAGCTACTAGCAAATTCACGTTGGATTTCCTGACACACTACACCTGGGGGTTAATCCATTATTTTTCTATCCGTTGTTAAACCAGGGAAGTTTGATGGAAGACGTCGCACTTCATGGCTTAGAAATCTACATGACTTGTAAGAGTTAAGTTCCGCCTAATTGTTCCGGATTTAAATCTACGGTGGGTATATTGCCCTGGTGTTAGTTAATCTCCGTTGCAACCAAAAAGGGTACCATAAAAATAAAGAATTTGACCAGTGCCAAAGTTGGGAGATAAATACCTACACTTTAAAAACCTCATAATATGGAAATAAATAGAAGGTGTATTTATGTGAGGGATAATCGATATAAGGTGTATTTATGTGAGGGATAATCGATATAAGATGTATTTATGTGAGGGATGCAATTTGGATATATTTTTGCGATATAGAACTTCGGTCTTCGATTAAGTCAATAATCATACTACGGTTCAGTGCAAAAGCTAGCGTGCTTGAATAATTCATGTATAACGACTAACTACATCATGCATGATGCATGATCGACAATTAGGTAAAATAATTGTTAAATGACGAACTCTTTTTTCTTTGTAAATAATGGCGATTCAGAGATGCTGTCATCTGATTGATGCATGTGATACATAGGACGTTTAGCATAATTACGAATCAGATAAAGAATGCAATCAATTAGTTCCGTTAAACGGGGAGTACCATGATATAATTGAATTAGTTAGTTACCAGTGGCGTGCATTGTATTGTCATTTGACCGAGAGTATTGTAGCTCTTCAGTGGATGATTGGAAGAAGGTATTTTACAAGCGGGCTTTTATATACGTTAACCTATAAGATCCGTTGAAAGTTCTAATGAAATTTCCTATATATTTCTTATCTTGATTCGTATTGATGACCGTTTGAATTTGAAATAAACATTGATATTTCTAAATAATAGATAGAATTTTAATATCAAATATGAAAATGTTAACAAAAAAAACTTATCGAAACATTTTGACTCGAAACATAATTTTGAAAGAATTAGATACTAACAAAACACATTCGTTTTGTGTGGGGAATTATTTAGTAAACTGTTCCTTCACTTTTTATAGCGTTTATACAATAACAATTGTCGACCGCCAATTTGCAATCAACACTGACTATTCAAGAACAAATATTTAAGATAAACTGAGATGAATGTTTACTTCTCTTTCTGAGGACGAATAAATCTCATATCTCCGTATTGTAGAAAAATAGATTAAAAAATGCTTTAATGTATGGACGCTCCGGGCAGATCTGCCTTGAGACTTGAATGGGATATGATGTTTTTGGCTTGAAGGGTTAATTGTGGAAATATAATATAATCATTGTACCCTTAAAAGTTTAAACTATTCAACGTGTGGGCGTCCTAATGAGCGTGACAAATAATAGTAACCAGCACAGCTGCTTGGACTTGTTTATAATGGAGGATTTCTTGGGGTAGAACGATTAACATCAACGAAAAACTTTTATCAGTTTGTTTTTTGGCGACTGTACGACCTTTATGTGCACGCCACTGATGCATTCCATAAAACATAAATAAAACGATGTAGAAGATTCGATTTCTTTGTCTTAGATTAAATTTCTTAGAAATCGAATAAAAATAAAATGTAACATTAAAAGGTATTTTTTGCTGACAGCTCGTTATCAATGTATTGTGTGCCGATTGTACCGACACGTCTTGCGTCTATAAGAGCGTCCTATTCGAGAAAGAAACAAAGTTATACCCATAGACATAGTTATACCTGAGACCCACCTGAGAAACAGTTTGAAATAATCTAGGTACACAAAGATTGGTACATTGGTACTTGGCTAGTTCCTACACAAATAACACGTTTTTTCTCTCATGATAATTCTATGTTTATATACACAGCCCTTACTCCTTAGCCCTCTGTCATATTTTGACAGAAGAATATTTTGGCTGGAATATTTCCTCTTTTCAATAAAACATTTCTGAACATATCCGAAAACTAAAAACTGCTTTTTAAAGGTGATAAAACAGGCATTTAAATTTTATTTCTTTAATTAAAAATATAATGATTGATATAGTCTAATTTTAGATGCAAATATTAAAAAAAATTAAATGGATCACCTTACGTTTTTTGTAACTAAAATTCAGATAATTAAAAAAGATATAAAAAACACAGGCATTTTATTAGACAAATTTATTACAGACGTTACTGTAATCTCATTTTTTGGTTCTTTCATATAAAAATAATCAAGAAGTTTCATTTAAAGGTGCACATTTTAATTATTATATGGTCAACTTCTATATTTGAACATAAAGCTTGATGTTTTCTCTTTTTAACACCCTTTAATTCATATTTCAAACTATGACGGTAATGGAGACAACGATTTATATGAGATCAAATGAGTTGTTCCCAAAAGCGAACAAATAAGCCTGAAGGGTTAAGGGACGTCCTTAACTTACTTTGACCAGTGATTTCTGACATTTTTTTACTCCAAAGAATCACTGGTTTAGGTAACTCAAGTGCGTCCCTTAACACCCTGTATGTATATATTTATTCTTCATTAGGTAGTATTATATTTTTTGTTTACATACCTATACATATTACATAACAATTTTGTGCACATTTTTTTATGTTAAAACATAAAACATTTTCCTAAAGGAAAAGAGTGCTCGTTAACATAAGAAAAAAAACTGTACCCACAGTAATAACCAAATATAATGGCCTACATTATATTTGTAATAACCAAGGTAATATTTTTGCAGGAGAGCCGTAAGATCCTAGCGAAAGAATCGCTCGCGACAGTACAGTACCATGACTAAAAAAATACCTGTATCATCTGTCTATATATATTTGACGTCAAATTGATTTCAACGACACGCATCGGCTGAAAATGGATGGGTTTAATTGTCGCTAACATTACAGTCGTATAAGACAATTATCTGTTGTAAGTACTCTTGCAAGACAATGATTTAATTCTGCATTCGTCGCATCTGACATTTGGATTGACATCTCGCCTGTCTATAGCCTATGATAGTATGCTAATGCAGAATGCACGCTGTTTACAATAAATAATAGTAATTATAGGAAATATAGAACAAGGACTGCATACATTGACTGTTGACTGTCTATTGTCAGGATTTACCTGGTGTCAGAAGTTACCACAGATGTGATAATTATCTATTATTGTAATTTATACGCGTTAATATCGTGATGATCACCCTTCGATGAGATGATACCTTGGCAAATAGTTATTATTACCGTAGGTTAAATTAAAATTAGATTGAATTGTAATAATTAACTTGTGGAATGTGCTCATCAGGAACAAGAACACAAGATTGATGTTCCGATATCCAGGCAGCCCATGTGGCGCTGCAATTGATGATAGACAAGAATATACAAGTATGATACAAGAAAATGCAAGAATATTCTGGAAGAACTGGCTACCATCAACGGATTAACACAAACTTACACCTCAATCTATTTCTACTCAAGGGACGAATCAGATTTAAGAAGATACTAATAGAATCCTCGCCCTGTAGGTACCGCCCGTCAAAAAATTTGCTTTTGCTCTCCTAAATACGTAGGTACATTGAAATTATTAAAATATTAAATTAGGATGAAATAATAACATCTTTTATAAGTGCATAGTAGCATCTGCAATAGTGTTTACAATTATCTCCCCTGTGTGCAGAAACGGCATCTAAATTTGTGTTATGAACAGTATTAATCTCAAGTGACCTGCCAGGTAAGTATGGTCCTATCTGCCTGCACATAACATTAATAAATAATATGTACATTTTAACGCAGCATCACGTTCATTTTTTAAAGCATGTAAAGCGCCCTTGAGCTGATTCGAATTATACCGTTTCAGATGAATTTTAAAATGGACTGTAGATACTTTAGGCGAAACGAAATGTTGTTTGGTGGAATTGAGTGATATTATATAAGATATAAGGGAAGGTAGGTATGGAAAGAAAATTGCATTACCAAACACTTATCATTGTACCACCTCCACTAAGGAGCACACTACTGGGAGTATAAAGCACAACAGATGTAGGAAATGTGAGGACAGTGAAGAAACGCTAGTTTTTTCCAATGTCCAGCCTTGGTACTGATAGCTTAGGAGCCACTTTATGGAATCTGAATACATGGCCAAATACCATGATTACCAGAGGGGTCGGGCCATTTACTACCAACTGAATTAGGTGAAATATGAAACGTTGGGTATACGACCGTAGTGCCTACGGGAGAAATGCTCATTTAAAAAAACTAAGGGGCAACAAACTGACAAGTTTACGCAATAATGTGCGCAAACTTGTTAACTGAGGACAACGCCTTTCTGGGAGGGGTCACCACTGTCGCTAGTCACCACATACGCGTTACATAAAGCTAGGCATCTAGGGCGTAACGAATGCGGGGTTTTCCTAATTAACATCCATCTGCAGGATAAATAAAGGCAACGGAGAGTCGGGATTCCCAGTCAAGAGGCTAAATCCAGCTCCTGCCACCAACACGAAGATGAGTGTGAGAAAGTCAACAACAACCGGGCGATTATTACGTGACAGCGGTCACTGATCGACTTCTGATGACTGCGAATTAGTGCGGGAATAACTCAGCTGTTTGCTATGCAATGCAAGCGCTGGGTATTTCATGAGACGTGACATTTATTGTTATCTGACGATGGGAGATAATTATTACTATTATTGGACATTGTTATATAGTGCCGTTCAGTAATTAAATCATGTTGTTGTACTATTATAAGTATGTCAATTATGTTAATGGCACGTGTTGTGCCGTATATGTGTAAATAAATAAATCTCAAGCGTGCTTTATAAGGCTGTTATTATGTATTGTAGCTCATTCCGAGAAAGTGGAAAAAATTCGTTAAATCATCTATTCCAAAAGTTTACAACATTCAGATCAGAGCGTTTACTTAGTGCGATGCACGAAGAATACGTCTTCAATAACTTGATATTATGTTGCCGTTGGCTAATACTCTTTCTGAAGCGAATTTCAGTCAAGGATGCAGGAGGAATATAAAATTGCACTAGTGCTGTAACCCAAGTCAATTTATACACACGTAACTGAAAGTAATTTTAAAGACCAAACCGAACATCAACGGAGTAAAGGCGGCAAGCAATAATTTGAGTCCTCATTACAGCTTACAGCTCGGTGATTAGAAAAATAGAACGAGTAAAAGTTACCAGTGTTGGGGTAAGTCGAGTCCTCATTAAAGCTCATAGCTCGGTGAAAATAAAATAAGAGCGAGACGAAGTTATCAGTGTTGGGGTCAGATGAGTCCTAATTACGGCTTATAGCTCGGTAATAAGAAAAATAGAGCGAGGCAAAGTTATCATTGTTGGGGTCAGATGAGTCCTAATTACGGCTTACAGCTCGGTAATAAGAAAAATAGAGCGAGGCAAAGTTATCATTGTTGGGGTCAGATGAGTCCTAATTACGGCTTACAGCTCGGTAATAAGAAAAATAGAGCGAGGCAAAGTTATCATTGTTGGGGTCAGATGAGTCCTAATTACGGCTTACAGCTCGGTAATAAGAAAAACAGAGGGAGGCAAAGTTATCATTTTTGGGGTCAGATGAGTCCTAATTACGGCTTACAGCTCGGTAATAAGAAAAATAGAGCGAGGCAAAGTTATCATTGTTGGGGTCAGATGAGTCCTAATTACGGCTTACAGCTCGGTAATAAGAAAAATAGAGCGAGGCAAAGTTATCATTGTTGGGGTCAGATGAGTCCTAATTACGGCTTATAGCTCGGTAATAAGAAAAATAGAGCGAGAAGAAGTTATAATAAATTATATACTACTAGCACAAAGGGACAAAACATATGATGATGAAAGTGAGAATAAAGTGGATATATTAAATCGTTTATTTTCTTGGCGAATAAGGAGTATACCGACTACCAACCATCAATCTTGTTATAACTCTGATATTGGACGAAATATTAAAAAATCTCAAATTCTGCCCAAAGCCGTGGAACATCGTTTCACGGACTAGAACTAAACGAAATGCATTATTTTTATCGTCAATATCGCTCCACTTAGAATTCTCGAGTCACAACACAAAGCCGCGCTGGAATTCGGCGATGAATTATCGCCTTTATTAACTTATTTCGATTGTGATCCGGAGAGCGTCATTGCAAATAAATGCAGACAAGTTGCGGCAGCTTTAGGCCGGAGGACTGTCGAAATATCCCATTCGAAAAATGCTCGAATTCGCTTCAAGAATGGATTGGAAAGGCCGCGGCCGGTTGCTTTTGGCAGAAATATGTGGATAACTTATCGCCGACAAAGGAGTATTATGAAAATATTTTAGTACTCACATTGTGACACAACAAATCTAATACAATTTTATATAATAGAATTGCAATTCTATTTGTTGGCCATAAATAAGATTCATATTTGTGCATGTAAGCTTAAGGTGGCTGGATGGTGTAGGGGTGAACACCGCACGCTTAGGTGCAAGGAACTGAAGGGAGACTCAGCAGGAGCCCGGAAGGAATGAAGGCATTTCCTATAGGCGATTAGGACTCTCCGAGGATTGTGTATTTCTGTTGATGATGAGGTGTCAGTAAAATATGTAGTACTGAAGTACGTAAAGCATTTAGTCATGAAATCTGATATCATAAAACTATATCATATAATGCCACTTGAGCAAAACTGAGCAATATATCCTTATAAGTTGTGACGGCGAATGCGTGCGTCACTCGGTAAGAAGGTTAAAACAAAAGTGATATTTATACTTGTGATTAGTGCTGATAGGTCCGTTGTAACTTCTCCCTCGTTCTTGCAAACGACGCCTAGGTGACATAATAGAGTTGCTTACTGGCTTATTACTAATTTTGACGTCCCTGAGGTATACAAATTATCCAAATATGTATTATTATTATGATTTGATCAAAAAGTGAATTGGTGATTCGGCATCGTCAGTCTGCATTGAATCAGGGACAGGACGAATTATTACTTAAAGATATATTCTAAGTAAAACATACACTAAATATGCTACAGTAATGACAAACTTCTCAGCTATTCTGTGTATTATTTCTTCGACCGGTGGCTCAGTGGCTGAGTTGGCATCGCGTTTGGGTCCCACTGAGGCGTTCAATTCCTCGGCTGGCTAAGTCCTCCACCACAACACAAGCAACATTTTCCGCTTACTGTTGTGGTAGTAGGAGATTTTCAAATATTGTCGGGTTATTCGTAACCCGGTTATCAAGTTTCAACTTCGAAGAAATATAAAATAATTTGAAATGCTTTCTTAGCCTTTGTCTTGTTATTAAATGAAGGGTGTTTGAAGAATTAAAATAAGGACATCGTTAGATTGAGATTTCATTAAAATATCACTAGATATATATTTTTAAAAGTAAATAAAATACATTACAAAAACGTAGTATGATTTGTGGGCGATTGGATAGTTAGTTAGTTCCTTGCTTTGATACTCGTTAATAATGAGTCATTATTGTATACAAGTAACACATTAGAGGCAGAAATTATAAGTACATTGGAATGGTACGAACTACAATTTACCTTAGAAGTAGGGATTTATCTGTCTGCGTAAGATGGTTGCGGAACACCATTACCATTATTATTATGTCCACTGCTCTGTAGTAGAGTATCAGGATAGTATACGGAAGCAGAAGGTATCATTTATTGACATAATCAAAATGCAGAACAGGCTCGAGCGGATGATGGCTGGTAGTGTGGCAGTATCCGCGTTGGATAATGACTAATGACTCTGGTTATGAAATCAAATCATCCAACAGGGGAGTGTTGTGATTCATTTGCCATTATTGACAGATCGAAAAGTCTACTTTATGTATACAATGATTTAATTTTTGCATTTCGTCATGATATATTGTTAAAATCAACGCAGGTGGATCAAAACGATGTTTTCCGATATTATTACGAATTTACCAAACTTTATCAGGAAGCGGCTTGCGGTCCCGTTTTGGGATGACTAATAATTTAAAGAGATTTTCAATAAATCAGCTCAATCATTCTTCTCTGTGTAGAGTTAAAAAACACGTTAGTCTCCTTGCTGTAAGAGCACTTTCCATACAAATAGACACGGCCTCTGTGGTCGAGGGGTGAGGCCTTCGACTGCTAATCAAATTCTATTTGATTGATTTTTGTTATTTCACAAACTCATTTCAAGTAATATATTTGTATCACCCTCGTTAAAGACCATCATTCAGAATTGAACGTTGCTTGAAACAGCTTTAGCCGTGTTTGGTGAGACATTCCTCCCCCCCACTACCTTCAGGATTACAACATTCCCCAATTGGATTGCCAGTCTCACTTTGTTGGCGGCAGTTGTTTGGTTGACAGCACTTGGAACGCTTGTGGGTTGATGTTGATAATAAATAACGTAAAATACAATGAAATTTATAGTTACAATACATTGTAGAAAGCAATCACTTTGTGGTTTGACATATTTAATAAAATAAAATACTTTTTTGTTTTAAAACCACGATATTTATTAATTTAAGAACCGACCGGTTTCGCTTTACTTAAGCATCATCAGGGTACAAATTAATACTAAACAAGAAATACATAATGTGTGTATATATATAACAAAATATAGAGGGAGACAACATGATACAAATATAAGCAACACAAAGACGGTCATAAAATACATTAACATAAGTGCACAAGTAATGGAAAAACCGCTAGATAATTATGTAGACTAATGGGTTATATTAATAAATCGGGAGAAACAAAGCATCAACTGGCATGGTGGTAAGGAGGTAAGGAGAACTGGGATTTTTTTTATTTTTTTATGGGTTTATTGGAAACAGACCTAATATTGGACTACTTGATATGTCTAATTGATTATTAAGTATCTGACTTTTGGTTTTTACAGCTTTTTTAATTTCTAGTGCCTCTAAGTTGTTTAGTCTGTTACCATGCCCGTTTTTATGTAAGATGTTAGCACCGGTGCTATGACAGAATGTATGATCTTTATCGATCAAATGATTTGCGAATTCGGAAAACCCGTTATTATTGAGGCAACGAAGATGCTCCTTTATCCTAATATTAACATTACGTGATGTCTTACCGATATAGAAAGCCGAACAATTATTGCAATTTAATTTATAAATCCCCGAATGACTTAATTTATCGTCCTTATCTTTAGAATTAATTAGAAATTTACCTATATTGTTATTAGTATAAAAGGCCGGTTTGACTTCAGAAGGAAGGTTTTTTACACTTAAGGTAGAAAAGTGATTAATAAATAAAATTCGCCGCCATTGATAATTAATATTATTATCATTGATTTGAGGACAAGGACTAGCAAAGAGGAAGCGATTAATGGCTATTTGTTTTAGCTTTTTATTTAAGATTAAATCTATAAAATTTGATTCATAGCCATTATTTACTGCTATGTTTTTAATTAGTTTTAGTTCACTATCAAAATTACTATCGGACATTGGAATTGTGACTAAACGATGGACCATTGAATGGAATGCGGAGTGCTTATGTGAAATAGGGTGATTGGAGGTGCTGTGTATGACAACGTCAGTATAGGAGGGTTTACGAAAAATGTTAAAATTAATTCTGTTATTAACGATCGATAAGGTAAGGTCTAAAAAATTTAAGGTTGAATTTATGCCTATTTCTAATGTGAATTTAATCTTATTATGAAAAGAGTTTATAAGTTTGAGGAAGGAATTCAGTTGACGCTTAGTCCCTGTCCATATACACAAAACATCATCAACGTATCTTTTCCAGTACAAGACATTTTTAATAAGATGTGAGGTACTAGATAAAATTTTATTTTCTAAGTTATCCATGAATATATCAGCAATCAGAGGACTGGTAGGGCTCCCCATAGCTAGGCCGTCACGTTGCTGATATATAACATTATTAAATTGAAAATAATTTTGATTCAGGCATATATTAAACAAGGAAGTTAAATCTTTTATAAAATCTATAGAGAGATCGGAACTATTTAATAAATCAGAAATTAAACATTTACTCTCTTCTATGGGAACATTGGGGAACAAATTTACAACGTCAAAAGAAATTAGTGTAGAATTACTAGGGAGAATCATATCTTTCAATTCTTCTTACATAAATTACATCTTACATAAAAACGGGCATGGTAACAGACTAAACAACTTAGAGGCACTAGAAATTAAAAAAGCTGTAAAAACCAAAAGTCAGATACTTAATAATCAATTAGACATATCAAGTAGTCCAATATTAGGTCTGTTTCCAATAAACCCATAAAAAAATAAAAAAAATCCCAGTTCTCCTTACCTCCTTACCACCATGCCAGTTGATGCTTTGTTTCTCCCGATTTATTAATATAACCCATTAGTCTACATAATTATCTAGCGGTTTTTCCATTACTTGTGCACTTATGTTAATGTATTTTATGACCGTCTTTGTGTTGCTTATATTTGTATCATGTTGTCTCCCTCTATATTTTGTTATATATACACACATTATGTATTTCTTGTTTAGTATTAATTTGTACCCTGATGATGCTTAAGTAAAGCGAAACCGGTCGGTTCTTAAATTAATAAATATCGTGGTTTTAAAACAAAAAAGTATTTTATTTTATTAGTTACAATACACTTCACACCTCGAACGTGAAGGTGATTATGTAATTATGTTTTTAATTATTGGGAAGAATTGAAGGCACGCCAATGTTATCGAACGACATGGTGGACGCGATTTACGATCCATATGAAATAATACATAAGATAACGTATATTATACCGGCATAGATACTAAATATGCTAAAAATGTTATTCTGGTTCTACAGGGTTTTCGAATAAGAGGTGTTATTTTGATATTCAATCGTAAAAGATCAATGGTTTCGTTGCTTGTGTGGCACGTAGCGCCGTCTTGTTGAACGTTGTCCAGATCAATATCATCCAATTCCAGCCATAAAAAATCATTAATCATCTCTCAATAGCGATCCATTCACCGTAACTGTTGCTCCAGCCTCATTTTCGAAAAAGCAAGGTCCAATGACTCCGCCGGACCATAAACCGAACCAAACAGTCACACGTTGAGGATAGAGAGGTTTTTCAGCCACCGAGGTGGAAATGGGCCTCATCACTCAATTGCATTTGATTCACTCAAGTGAATTTTAATAATTTCAATGCGGTTTCAATGAGGTTTTTCTAGGTTTTGGCGGCGGATGCGTTTGCCCACCTGCTGCGTGTCCGTGTCGGGAAATTACCCCAATGGACGGATATTTGATAGTCGTAATTTTGCCGTGTATACACACATATTTAAAAAATATTTATTTCTTATGGTCACCAATAGATACATATTCTATGAGTTCAATAGTTTTATAAGTTCACAGGTATCTTTATTAGATTTACGGTGTTATTAATTGTGATTGATAATCATTTCGTTATTTGGCTAACCTATAAATCAATAAAAACAACTGTATATAACACGGGTAAAAATAATATTTCTAATTTAATTAAAAATGAGCTACGATTTACTTTAAATAAGATCTTCCCTAATTTAACCAGAAAATGTATAATAAACCGATCAAATTTTTATAATTAATAATTATTCTTCTAAAACCGAACGCTCACCGTCAAATGAAAAAACGACCTAAAACTAAAGTGATTTCCTTGAAGATGGATGGATAATAAATTAAAAGTAGGATGAAATACCCGCATAGCTTGCTGCTTCAACACACCTTTAGCGAGAAGAGTGAAAATGCAAATAATAAGAGTGTACGTATTAGGAAATCTGTATATACATATTATAATAAGATAACTATATCCACAAGGGGACCTATTATATTCTGAAACACAGAGATGATCAAAACTACACAAAAATTAAAATACCAAAAAGCGATTGATACCCCCCAAGGAGGTTATTTCACCACCTCTTGAGTAAACTGCCGATAAGAGCGCATCGAGAGACGTTAATTATTTATGTGATTCAACACTGTCGAATAACACGCTACCTGTGAAGGGTATTTTTTACACTGACATCACAGAGGAAAAGAAGAAGGAAAAGAAAACACCCAAAGATGACATAGGCACTGAGGAAAATAATTTCCCTCGGGGCCTATGTCATATTTGGGAATGTTGTGTGGAGGGTCCTTTTGAGGAAAAGAAGGAGTGAACATGGGTCTTGAAGAGGCCATGACATAGGAGGGAGGAAACACAGAGTCCGACAAATCGTTCCATAGCCGAGCTGTTCCACTCAAGAACGAGTCGTAGAAAGCACCCGTTCTCATGTGATAAATGGCAACGGGGTACAAATTTTGGGAGCGTGTTTGAAGTGTTTCCCAACTGTACACCGATGCCGAAGAGATCAAAGTCGCTAAGTTCCTCGGAACATCTTTCTCCCTGTTTTTACCGCCATGTTATTCCTGTGATTAAAGTTGCTTGACGAGAAGTTACGCAACGGTTTACTCAGAGGTGGTGAAACACTCTCTGAAGTATCGCCCTGGTGAAATACCACTGGATCCGAATACCCAGGTACTTTCTAACCTTCCTCTTCTTCATCTCAATTCAATATATATTATTATTTTTTTGGTAAACTAATGTTTAAGACAAGATTTTTTATGCATAGCACAAAGGGTAACAATTATTTTACAAGCAATAACATCAACTCATAAAAAATCGTAAGCAACAACTCATAAAAAATATTGTCTTAAACATTAGTTTACCAAAAAAAAATATTAATATTTGACAAGTTCTAGTATTTCACCTAAAAATGTAGACAATTTGTCTCGACGCCATCTAGTGAGAGAGTTAGCACTTACAATGCCTTTCTCATATAAAATAAAGTTGGTTGTTTTCAGGTGAAAAAATGTAACAAGCAGTAATTGTAGAATGAAACACTAGTATATATTGAATTATTTCGCGGATAAGAGATAAGCCGCCATAGCTCAGTGGTCAGAGCTGTCGACCGGAAATCGAAGGGACACGGGTTCGAGTCCCGTTGGCGTCATGTATCAGGAGATTTTTATCAGGAGATTTTTCAATGTGGATGAGTGTTTCAGGCTAATAATTATTGCTTGTAAAATAATAATTATTATTTTATTCTCTTTCCCTTCCCACTCCCTTCAAGTCTACAACATACCCCAATTGGAGATGTCATATTATTATACTTCGTGCCAAGAACATACCAATCAACCGGTCTACGAGTGAAATTGAAAAAACACAATTCGATTTTCTTCTTCAGTACAATAAACAAATTCCATATATTTATTTGAATATTAACCCGGCCGAAGGAAATTCTCACCAACATAAGAACTCACTAAAATCCAAGAGGTCATTAAATATGTCAGTTTTACGGCGAAACGGCGACCTTGGGGTCGTTGGCATACATTTAACAGCCGAGACAAGGCCCATTGTGTCCGCACGGGGATATTACCACTCGGCAACAAAGGCGATTCGAGAGTTACGCTTAACCCTCTAAATGCCAGTTAACGATTAATCGCTGTTCTTGGGATAGGCAGAAACTCCAAAACAAAGGTCGTTGTTTGGTCAAATCGCATACTTAGTAAAAAAAACTATCGCAAATCCAAATAGAAGATGATTGTTGGGGAATTGGGATTTAGATTATGGTAGGTAAAATACTGACTGTACTAATCTGCTGCTCGTATTATATCCGTAGCTTGCAGCAGGTTCGAAAAACACAATCTGTAATTTTTTACATCAGACAGATGTAATAATAATAAAAGCACACGGAGGGTTAATTCACGAGGAATTCGCCGTAGGTAGGTTGATTCAAGGAAATTTGCATTCTATTATATCCACTTTGTAAGAATTTCAAGTCGGAGTTGAAATGTCATTCGGCGCGTAACTTAAGGTATTCGTATTCACAACTTTATGTGTGGTTTTATTATAGCTTTTATGGTTTCCAATGGATACATGGAATCATCTTGATATAAGATAGTACGAAGGTTAGAAAAGGTCAAGCCTTCCATTTTACGGTCAGTGAGCCAATATTTTGCTTTTGTTGGAGAATGATTTTCTAAAAAAGATTTTGCTAAGAAACAATAAGATAAGCATGCTCGCAAAAATCTGTTCTATCATGCCTTTTCATAAATAATATTTATATACACTATATCATACTTACTAAAAAATACAACCATCATCCTTACTACGACTACCTTACGCGGCGCGTAAGGTCAGAACCGTGAAAAACTTGACGTATTACCATGGCGCTTGTTTGGTTAAAACGGTCTTAACCGGGTTCGACGCCAGCTTTACCACACCAACGTTGGACGGGCGGGGAAGAATCAATAAATAAATAAGACAGTATATATTTATTTTAAATGTCGTTAAGACCCTCGATTTCTTGGGGTACAGAAAACAAGTTAAGCTTTTGCTTCCATAAACAATAATAATTACTTATCAAAAGTTTGTTTGTGATTTTACTCAGCGGCATGTCACTTTTTTATAATATTACGAGTTCTTTCATCAAATATGATTTAAGATTTTCACGGTCAAAATATTTTTGTGATTTGTTTTTGGGGTGTTATGCCGTGTGTACTGGTGTTCGGTATTTCAAAACTGTTCTTGTCTGAACAGAATAGGAAAGAAGACCGAACGAGTTTTACGAGGTCATGTCATCTGGCGACAGTGTTCGATGCCCGAATGAAAAATCAACAAAAAGACAACTTCTAAGTTACAACAGATCATTTGTTTGGAGGTACTTTATACAATAAAGTGAATTTAAAAAATATACATATTTGCGACCTAGGTCAGTACATTAAATGCAGGCAATTAATCGTAAACTGTCCAGTTGAAAGTACCAATGGCCAATAATTACTACTTTCTTGGGTACATAAGCTCAATTATAAAATATTACTTAGATTTCTTATTGGATAACCAACACCTCTGATGTAGCTCACTCGAAGTGGTTCGCTACGCTTGGTGACTTAGCAGGCGTTCCCAGGTTAATGGGGTGAGGATTCTCTAGGTCTTGGCGGCGGATACGTCTGCCCACCTACTTTATGGCGGGCCGGATTTGGAGACTGGATTGAGGGAGATTTTTTTATCTCTCCAGCAAGACTCTCAATCCATCGCTTTGCACCGCAGTGGGAAGGATGAATTCAAGCGCCCGTCATTCCTGGACACACTGACTCCAGATTCCTACCTACCACTCATACCATTTTTCCGTCCCAGATCCTCTTCTCCTTTCTTTACTTAAAAAAACCTTCCACACAGCAACCCAGGGCCTCCTGTGTGGAACATAATTCAAAAAAAGGAAGGGGAAGTAACCATATTTTGCACCTATAATTCCTAATCCGAATATACCAAATATCCCGACTTTCGACCTAGAGAAAAATCATTGCCAGAGTTCAAACTCCAAGATCGACCTAGGAGGCAACCCCGACGCACGGACATAACGCAACCCGCCCGCGGTGTGCTAGTAAAGCGTACTTTTGATAAAGTAAGTTATGGTCCGTCGCGTCGCGTCATTGCACAGTGGTTCGAATCGTAACTTTAGCTGACCAAAAACATTTGTAAACAAAAAATGGTGAGCTAAATAAAGGCACCTACTCCAATACAAAATGTTTGAAAGGTGTTCATTTTTACGGTGATTTATACATTTTTAACAACAATTATTTTTTACTTTTTTTCATCGGGTTTCGTAGTTTTCGATTATGTGAATACCGCACCAGAGCCCCAACTGATCCCAACTGTCGGAAGCCGGTGCGACCATGGCATCTCCAATTGGGTTGTGAGGCTAGAGGTAGCGGGGAGAGGAAGGATTTGGGGAGGTGAAAGGTGGGGAAGTTCTTGGCTATTCAGATCCGGCCACCAAACACGGCTAAAGCCATTGCAAGCGGCATTTCAATGCTAAATAGTGGTCCGGTATTTAAAATTATATTTGGTTCTTAACCCAGGAATCAAACATATCAAAACCTTTCGTCTAAGATACCGTTTTCTGTTTTTTTTTTTTTTAATTTTTTATAGAATTAATCCTTAACATATTAAAAAATTCACCCTAGCGTTATCTAAAGAAAAGAGTCACTACAAATGCGCTAGCGATTGTTTCAAATGCACAAATGCAATTGACAGACGTGTCCCGGAGAAATAAATGAACTGGCATGTTTGCGAATCAGAAACAAGGACTTTAAGTGCTACAGCAACGTATACAGGCAACTAACTAACAAGGTTCTGCAGTGCCTTTATTCCCCGCCTTACTACGCGACCGACTAGTCAGCTTCCGAGGCAGGACACATATCAACAAATGTCATCATTGTGGCTCAGCTCTCTACCTAATAAGCCATTGATACAGACGATGCGGCGATGTCCCTGATGGACGATCCTATAATTTTAATTTTATTTAATTGAACTTATTAATATAATACTTTTATTTTATGTAATATTAGGTATCTATGTATTACGTTTGTTAATTTAATTTTTCTCTTTGGTAATAGTTATTTATATATAAATAACTATTATATGGCAGACTGGGATTGCACTATCCTCTTAGTCCTGGTCGATTAAAAACACAAATGAATAAAAATAATAAGATTCGACTGTTAAAAATAGTTATTTTGTCTACCTAATATCGCGATCCGTACCATTGTGCGTTGGTAGGCAAGCGATGCGGCACTATAGGCGATGCGATGTGATGCTACGCAACGGACCATCATTACCAGAAGAGTACTATCAAGTACACATTACCGCTGCTTCCAGTACATCGGCGGCACCATTGAACTTGGCATAGAGTTGGTAAGGTCGCGCGTGATTTGAGGATGGGCGGCCTTAGCGCCTCAGATCGCGGCCATCCGACTCTGAACGCCGGAGCATCTGGTAATCTGGTCTGTGTTGCAACGGAATGTATCTACGCTCAATTAGGTGAAGACGCGGAGAATGTCGGCATGTTATAATGTTAAAACAGAAAAAGCTACTGGTTTAAGGTATATTTGTATGCAAGACGGTATCAAATTGTTTGCTAATTTGAGTCATTTCTATTAGAGGAAATGGATACTTCACTAGTCAAATAAAATGGAAATTAAGTATAAACTTGATAGTATTAATACGCAATATTTTTTTAGTGGAATTACCTGAGTGAGTAAAACCTCAAAATTTAATCATTGAAGATAATATGTACGACATACAGAGTCGAGAGTCGTTAATATTGTTTTTAATGATATTATTATATTATCTTACAAGCCGCCACATTTAACGAAGAACTTTTAATTTCTCACTTAAAACATGACGAGGGGAGTGGTGCTGTTGAACGAACTAGCAAAGAATTTGGATGTAAATGACTGTTCTTTAAACGACCTAAAACAATTATTGAAGAGTCACTTACCCAAATGCTGATATGATGTAAAATTATACTGTTTGTAAAATTGTACTGTAACTGGAACGAATGTTCTGTTGTACAATTAAAAAAAAAAAAAAAAAAAAAAAAAAAAAAAAAAAAAAAAAAAAAAAAATAACGAATGACAAAAATGTTGCTTTTAATTAGCTAAACACTTTTACTTAGCCAACAACTGTTGATGCTGAGTTATTTTAGTTTTGCCAAAACTCTGTTTGATCTCTTTTCTTATATATACAGGGTGTCCGGAAACTCGTAGTACAAGCGGGAAACTGGTGAATCTACATCACATTTGGAGTCGATTTTGTAGTATATATTTTTTTTTATTTGAGCTTTCGTTATCGAGTAAATCGAGTTTGAAGTTGATTTTTTTTTTTTTTTTAATCAAATTCTTATAAATTATTACTGAAGATCAAAGTACCCAACTAGTTAAAACTATTTGAAAGTAAAACAAATGAAGAAACTCGGATTTGAAGCATTATTTTGAAATCACCCTTCATTTAACGCGGTGTAATCATAAAATATTTCTGCTCTGCAGGGTTAAAACATCTGTTATTCAACCCTAAACACCAGAAAAAACTTTAACCCTAAAATAGCCGAAAAATATATTTTTTTTTTTTTTTGAAAATGCTCAAATTAAAAAACTTTATGTTTTTTGGGTTCCCCATGTGGTGTAGATTCTCCAGTTTCCCGCTTGTACTACGAGTTTCCGGACACCGTGTATATATCTAATTTTGTTGACCTAAACTAACTAACTAACTAACCATCACGCCGTTTCTCCGTAGGGGTAGGCAGAGAGGACGGGCCGCCATACAACTCGGTCTTGGCACACACTTCTTGCCTCATTCACATTCATACATACTCTTCTATTATTCTGACTCTTGATATGGCCCGACTCAAGTATCTGATTCACTTGATCATGCCATATCTTTCTCGGGCGTCCCCGACTTCTGCTGACATTCGAATTTGCGTCATATATTCTCCTTACACTACTTTCTTCGCTCTTTCGCTTTACATGCCCAAACTATCTAATTGTCCCTTTCTTAATCTTACTCATTACGCTTTGATCAGCCTAGCACTATGTGCGGATCTTCACATTTCAAACACGAAAATACATGTTTTTACCACACATACGCCTCAGGGATCTCATTTCTACAGCATTCCGTCTACTTTCATCCTAAAAACGCATTAATAATAATTAGCTTACTACAAACTTTACTTAAATCTTACGGCTAACGATACTTTAAACTTTGTACCTTTTTACTATTCATTAAAACTATTCAAATATATCTTTCATCATTTTTTCCTACTTTCGTCCTTCTCATCTAATTTATTACTTTAAAGGGAGTTGGGTTTATGTTCCAAAAAGGATTAGAGATGTTACGTGGAGGAGAGAAATTGACGATTACGAATGTGAACTTGAAATCAATTAAGTCAATACAATCATGTGTAACCTGTCGAGTAATTCAGAGTCACAATGCGAGAATGATCATCGATTATGAATAGATGTAGAACTGAACAACAATGTATCCATGATACTGATGACTTTCATCGAAGGTGACTTAGACGACCTTACCTGATTAATTGCTGTTTTGTACAAGTATGGTATTTATAATAAATGACGATAAAAAATTGATTAAGAATGCAGAATTGCAGGACATCGTTCTGATTAATTTACCCAAAGAAAACATTTTGTAGTGGACATGATTTACGTATGGGCGCCTCATTAATTTTAATAACATTTATAATACGTGATATTTCTCACAATAAAAAGTTGCCGGTGGCAAAATGGACAACGACAAAGAACAGAAAAAACTGTTAATATTTGGTTATTTTCGAATGAGCGAGTTATTAAAAAAATGGTTGTCGTATTTACAAGACATTTGTTAAAGATGCAAAGTTTAGATAATATCTAATTTATAGAAGCTAATATGTTAATTGGACCGGAATTGGTATCCGCCGTCGGAACAGTAAATCGATTAGAACATGAAAGAGTGTCACTAACCAAAAGAAAAAATATTGTAATTTTTAGAAGTAAAATGAAACTCCAACATTATCATAGAAAGTTCGTAGCTTTAGAACGATGCAAACGACCATTCCCTAAAATTACATCGAATTTTGATGCCTCAACTCTTTAATGCCTACTTTTGATGCCTACTTGAACTCGGGCTTCCCTGAAATTCATGTCAATTTTCGAAAAGTAGTGTAAAAATTGAAAATAAAATCTTGGCTACATATTACCACAGAACGGTTGCACTAACAAGTGAGTATTTCACTTTCAAGGGACCGAAAGCCTCAAGACGTCCCCCCCCCCTACTTGCTAAATTGGTTAATCTATTATTTAACGACTATCCAAAAGTCACACATTTACATTCTTAAGGTTTTCCTAAAAGGAGGATATAAAACGGAACACTGTGCTTATTGTGCGTCCACGCATTTTGGAACACGTCAATTTGCATAAGAATGTATCGAAATTCAATGGCAAAAAGATACGAGAATGAAAACAGAACAAAAAGGATTCAGGGTTAAACGGAGAACACATTCCCGTAGAGTTAACGCTGCTCCAGGATGCGGGTCAGGTCCTATTTTAGTCTTGTTAGCAGAAAAGCTTTTATTAGAATAATTTTGGGAAACCCGCCACCTTTGTGATAGGCCTAAAAGGTATGGTAATTTAATAAATGAATAACAAAAATATACTGGGATGATTCAAAACAGAAGAAAAAGGATTAAGGATTTGTTTTGGAATAAACCGGAGAATAACACATTCCAGCGTTCCTCGAGGTTGTGGATTGGGCCCTATTTTAGCAAAACGTATTATTCCATTTTGATCCCTGCGGCCGGATACTAAAGGAATTCTGGAAAAACCACTGCCTTCGTAAGGTGGGCCTTTAAGGTATGATAATATTGGCATGGAGACGACCTCATTTGAATACAATGCGAAACCTGATTTGACTATAACTTTCGACTCTTCGACAGACATCAGTTTGTAGGTCAAACATTGTTAAAAAATAATATTCCATCGGTATGGAATATTAAAGGATACTATGGATATGGTTCACAGTAGGTTTTTGAATGTTTTTACAAAAGAAAAAATGCAAGAATTCATATAAATGTCAATCAACAATATAAATGTTTAAAGCGATCTACAATTTTGTTATTATTTGCTTTTAATAATTCGTAAGTGCCAAATCAATCCCGATTTCTACCGTAGATAATTGGATAATTATATTCAGATGAAAGTAAGTAGATGGGCGCAGTGTCATTTGATTTGCACAAAAACCATTAAGCAAAGAAATTGGAAACCGCAACAAAAAATGGCCCGCTTCTTCCTAAGTAGTGTCATCAATCTGGAAACTGGAAACATTATTTTTCTTTGAATATTCTTCTTGTTTATTTTATTATACATTCAGTCACAACGGAGAAAGCCTATGTGTTTCTTATCTAGAACGAGCCCACCCATTTACACAATTAAACATAAAAGGTTTTGACAGTTCTTATTTTGCACTTAATCAACTAAACTTTTAAAAAGTTTACTTAAAGTTAATTCTCGACAAGTTTTAAAAATACTTTTGGTTACTTTAACTAATATTGAATTGAATGCAACCTATATTATAACTATCCTAACGCAGACGTGTTTAAGTGGGAAGAAAATTATCTGTCCTTCAAGAATTAAAGTATTGAAAAAAAAAACATCACACGAAAATTACAACACGAAAATGAAGGATATTTACTATAATCGTCAACAGGATTCAGGGAAAACCATCTAACAATTAAAATCAATCGCGACGTATATATAAAACAATTGTTATGCACAAATTGTGGAAACACGGATTGTAAAGTACTTTTTAAAATATCACAACAGATTATAAAAAACCCAAACTTAGGAATTAGTAGCATACAAATAGTAAGATGTACTAATGTTTAAATGCCAACTATGCAACTTTTCGTACATTTCGCAGTTAGAAAAATATGTTTGGCGTTGAAGACAGCAAAAGAGTCCTAATGCGAGACAGAAGAAAGAGTAAGGGAGGTGGGAGGGGGAGTGAATCATGAATAATAGGAAGCAGGAGAAAGAAAGGTGTATGGACTCCCCACAAAACTAAATACATAAATATGCAGTGGTGTATGGACTCCCCACAAAACTAAAGACATAAACATGCTAGAATAAATAAAAATGTATAAAATCCTCAGGTATATTATGATGCGGACGCATGGAACTTATCCGAGGTTCATGCACCATATGGACGAAAAGATTTCGCTAAAAAACCAGACGTTATGCAATTATTACAATACTTAGTTTAAAAATAGTGCATAATCTTAACATATGGGCATAATTCCATTCCCCTTGTAATGCTATGGCTTATGCGTGTCTCAAAATTTCAACCGTAGTGGTCACCACGACTTGTTGAAGATACCGCACGGCAGAACATATGTTCTAGCACAATGACAAGAGGGATGGTACTATTTAATGAAATTTTTATATAAATATATTTCATTACTGTTTCAATAACCTTATTTTGTATACCTATCATCCCAAATGTTAAGAATGCTAACATAAAAAATTTTGAACAATAAATGGATGATTAATCTGTCGAGCAATAATTTAAATTTAAAAATAAAGTGATGCTAATAACCTATTACGAACCATCTGCTTTAAAGGGCATATTAAAACCCTTTTCACTGAATCGGAAGCAGTCCCACGCGAAGTTCACTACTAGTTCCCGCCAATAATGGCGAGAGGCGTACCATTAATAATTAATGGCTGTCAAATTAGTCAGTGTTTTGGTGTACACACAATCTCCGACCCAGTAACACCGAAACCGTGATGGGAACCGATCAATAAAGAGTGCAATTCAGACAACTGAATTATGGGACCCGTCACTTTCTCAAAGCGTGCGCATCGGCCGGATCATTATTGTCTCATCAAGGTTCGAAAACATCACTAATTAGGTTCATATTGAGATTCGCACTATCAGAACGTTTTGACCTAGAAATTATGTTTAAATACATCAATAAAATATCGATGTTTGATACTGTTTCAAAAATATGTCCAATGGTTGTATTTCTGTACAGGAGTCGGTCGATCGATCGATTGGTTCGATTCGGACGATTGAGAATATCTGTTTATAACTATTTAGAGCTGATCGTTAAGCCTTACTTCAAAGGTTCTACTGTTCATATTACATATACTTTGAGGCCTGCTATAATTACAACAATGACACAGACATTTGTTGTAAACCGTTTTTGTTTTTGTTTAAATGTATAAATTCGTATATTTTAAAATGGGGGCCTCAGCACGGGTGAACAACCCAGTGAGGCCAACGTTGCTGAATTGAAATGTGAAGTACTGTAGAGTAATGTTCAATAAATAATATAATAAAAAACCACTTTATTTTAACACTTCAAAGGGACCTTCCTTCGTGTATATTAAAATAAAAATATTATAACATTTCAAAGTTACTAAATTAACCCCTACAATTGTGATCTATATCTATAACGATTGGAAATAAATCTGATTTCGTCGAATCACATAAGACATTACAACTTTGACCTTATTAATTAAATGTTTACTTTGATCGAGCAACTCTTCACCATCACGTTTTATTTATTGGTTAACGTAACTCGATAACGGGCAGACAAGTCGTGTTATGTGTATGTTTATGACATGAGATTGTTATGTAGATCTGTCGTAGAAACCGACAAGATTATAGGGCAATTCTGCACAGGAAGTTATCAGGTAGGATACATTCATACTTTACGCCGGTAGTGTACACAGAGGCTAACAGATGCGACGTGACTTGAAAATGAACACGAAGGGGTTTTTCTAAAACACAATTTGCATAATGGCTCGCAGTCGTGCGTTAACTTAAAACTAAAAGATGCATTCTAATAATACCAGTCTATTAGTTAATACTTAGACAAATGTTAAAGCCATAGCGACTCATGACTTGGAAGAGAACTGCCGATCTTGGCGACTTTCACCTATCTGGAGTCATTTGAGGGAGGACTTTACTGGTACCAGCGAAAGATAGTACGTAACGTCATCTTTCTAGTATCTTCTGTATTTTTCGTTATCAAAAAAGACGCGTGCGAGGGAACAAGATACACCCTGAATGACGTCCGTAAGAGCTCTCGCTGGGCCTATTTTATGACCAAAGCTGGACGCCAGAAGGCTCACGCAGAAGAATAAGAATCAGTATACGGATTAAATGTCTCAAAAATGTAATAAATTATAAATAACATTTCATTGCTAAACGACAAATGATTATTTTTTTATTTGGGAAAGACCAATAAATTTTATAATTTTTTTTATTATTTATTTATTTATTTGGGAAAGACTATTAAATTTTATAATTTTTTACATTAGACCAAAAATAAAACCAATAGGTAATGTATTTTCACCTTGTGATAAGAAATAACAGAATTATTTAAAACAAAAACCATATTACTATAATATAAAGAGAAGATAGAATGTAAAATTTTTCAAATTCAAAACATAATAATTATTTAAACAACAAAAAATTACTCATGAGATGTTAGAAAAACACTCTTATGGATTTTTTCTTATTTATTCAGCTCACAATTAAAGATATCCACTTTTGAAATCATGTTATCGTAATTATTACATATTCGGTTCAAGAAATATATTTTTTTACATTGATCCACTTTGAATGAGTCAGTACAGTTTATGTTGACATTGCGTAGCAAATATCTAAATTATTTTATAAGGTGCTCAGTACATAAAATGTTATATGTCTGACTTGAGTTTGTCTCGCGTCGTCTCTGGATAAGCAATATGATCATAAATCAGCATTTTTAATACTGAGTTGTGCAGTGATTAGGTATACACAAGACTAGAAGCATCGGTAAGATACCGACCGAGTGATTCTACAAGTTGAAAAGGAATTGCAGTAAATTGATTGAATGTACGTACAATTATTAAGTGAGTTTACATTTCTTAATAATAATAATTGATTAACTTGAATAGCGTCATTTTTGTGAAAAATTACCTCAAGGGCGCTGTGATTAGGGTTAAATGTTTCAAATGGAATAGAAAGATGTACATGTCTATGGTCAAAATAACGAACGGATTCATGTGGCAGGGGAATTCTTTCAAAACATTGTGGCAAAGTAACGGACGGTTTCATGTGGCAGGGGAATTCGTTCAAAACATTGTGGCAAAGTAACGGGCGGTTTCATGTGGCAGGGGAATTCTTTCAAAACATTGTGGCAAAGTAACGGACGGTTTCATGTGGCAGGGGAATTCTTTCAAAACATTATGGCAAAGGAAACGTTACGAAGACTTTTATTGAACATATATCAATTTTACAGTTCAAGTCTATAATTAGTTCAAAGGGCCTGGTTCTACTATTCTATAAAAGAGCAGTGAAACATTAACTTGCACTTCCAGGATATAACAAAAGCGAACGTCACCAAGTATAGTATGAGTTGGCAACTGGACTACTGAACATGCAACGAACGCTACCATTTTTCACATTCATGCATCGCATGTATCGATATATTATCTTGATGTAACTTCCGTTAACTCTCACTTGATGCGAATACTAATGCTTTTCAAATGTAAACCGCCTCGAATTTATAACATTCGCAAAAAACATACATCAAATAAATTCTCAACAAATGATATTTTTATTTGTTTACTCTATCGCCGACTTCAAAAATCCATCAGTCTTTCGATGTTTAAGCCACGCATTGTCATAAAATGTAATTTCTCTTCTTTTAACGGAATTCCGACGAGCTAAGTCAGTATATTATTTTTACCTGTAGGGAAATTTGTGATTATAAGAACAATATGAGAACCAGTTGTCTGACAACAAAGATGCAAAAACAAAGAAATGAATAATGCAATTTTGTGCATAAAGTGTTGCATGCAAATATAACTTACGTAACATCTGAATATTATAAATACCCAATAATAAGCAGGGGCGTTCCGTGGCATGTCAGTTAATTTAAAGTGTTAATTTTTGTTTCAAGAGGAAGAATTCTAACAATTACATAATTCATAAAAGTTAAGAAAAAAAACAGTGTTTTTTGCAGCTTATTCAGGAACAAATCAATATTAGTAAGGAAAATTGGTTCAGTTTTACGAAATTCAAGATTTTTCCTAACTAAGTAGGTAGTGATTTATTTTGCAATCTCCAAAATTGTCGAAACCTTTCTTAAGGAAATGCGCACGCATCTGTTACGTTTTTTCGAAAAGCTGCTAATAATTAATCGTTCGGGTATTATTTTAATAATATATTGTAATATGCTTTAAAATTATCAGCTCACTCATAACCGCTTATTATGAATGTCACACCTGTGGTAATATATCCAAAAAAATACTACAAAATAATATTCGTCAAATTCAAGCAGTAATATTGTCAACGAGGGGCCGAATATTTGATGTGCAATAATAGAAATAAAACAATAGGTCTACTATACAATACACAACTGAAAGGATTTTTCTAGTCACAAACAAAGGCATTATTTATAGCGACAATTATTCACATCACACCTGCGTTTGATGAGCTAATCATGTGAATTGTAAAAACATAACATTTCAGGTCCTTGGCAACTTAATGCACGAACAGATCGAATTAAATTCAATGTTTTAGATTGAATCAGAAGATGTCGCCGTTCTTTGAAGACCAGGCGCCAATGTTTCATGTGCAATGGTTACTATTTAAACACTGGTTTGGTTAACTTTACTTAAATAATGGACTACTTATCGTGCTCGATGCCTCGTTGTTTAGGTGTATTGTAGTTCGTTCGAGATGTGATTTAGCATACATACTGGTACTGTAACTCACACTAAGCCCAGTGCATCCTTATGTGGAAACAGTAACTGTTATACCTACTACCTAGTCAACAGGAACAAGTCAAGCTAACACATGCTAAACAGATAAATTTACAAAACGTAAGCGCAGAATGCACCCAGCGGGGAAGAGTAAAGAATATGCCCGGAATTCTCGCATAATATACCAAAAGAATTGACAGTACAAATTACACTTTCTCTCGAATATCATTTTTACTGGCAGCAAACAACAAATCCAGAGTTTCTATTAGATAGTAATATCTTCAAAAGAGCGGATATCATCAAATATTTAGAAGATAAAAAATTAAATGATAGATCTAATTTGTTTAGGTTTCAAAAGATCCATTGCAGAATGCTTAGTTTAAAGAAATGACAGAACAAGGAAAAATATAACTCGGATTTCAATTGGGTGATTCGACAGCTGGTAGAGTACAAGAGAGTATATGGCGTACCTACAGCAAAACAAAAATGCTTTGATTTCATAGGCATTAATTTTTTTTAAACTACGAAATGTCAACTACACCATAGAGTTTAAAAAATACTTAGCCTTAGAACCTTGGAAATTCAACCTGAATCCAAAAAAAATAGAAGTGGTCCGACGTGGTGAGCGACAAAGCAAATGGTTTTAGTTATTTTTGGAAAAACTTAATGAGTAAAACCCCTTAATTGTAATATTTAATTATTGTAGACAATATTAGCGATTTTTAAACGAATATTTGAAACAGAAAAAAAAAGATACGGTCGCATGTAAGACTTGAACCCAGGACTTTTGCCTTGCCGGGACGCTGCTCTACTGAGTAGGTACGTAAAATAAACAGGATATATTTATCCAAAACACTACCTAGATTGCATTTAGTTCCGAGTTGAATCTTGCGATCATACATAGAGATAGCAGTCAATAAAAAATGTACAGTGAAAAAATGAAGATAATGTTGGTAGTTCTTATTCGAAATATGATAAGTTAAACATGACCGAAGGGAATAGGGTCCCTTTAGCTCAGTTGGTAGAGCAGGGGCTCTATTCCTGAATCGAGGGCGCTCGTAATCGCCGTCGAAAGTACGTACGTTGGTCGTCGTTGCTATTCCCGAAATTGATCGAAGGTACATACTTCGAAGCCAAACGTCAAAAGTCATTCCACACAACAACTACTGGGTATAACCAGTAGAAACAGGGCAGCGAGTGGTAGGTTGTTGGCGTTTCTATGGAATTGGCTGTAAAAATCTAGTCTAGCTGTCAATTTTTGTTTTACCGCGCGGATTCCGCAAATGTAAAAGTGGGTGAAAATTTCCCACTTACTAAGTCTTTATCGGAGCTTACAAGCTCAATTAAGAGTTGCCTTTGGCAATTTGTAATATGTCCCGCTGCCATTTCTGTTTTGAATAACGAATAACTGTTGTCTGTTTGACAGTCACACCATAGAAATCCCAAAAACATCAGGAACATAGACAATATTCACAGGGGTGCCAATATAATCATCTCTTCTACCAACTTCGACCGTTCGACGCTCAAGAATACGTAAAATTGAAACATTCGAAAAAGTTAGTCGCGACGACTAGTAGTTTTTCACTCGAAGACGGCGCATACGAAAACGATTAATCGTTTAACTCCAGAATCGCAGGCCTGCGCCCCGGCAAGGCGTAGGTCCTGGGTTCAAGTCCTAGATAAGCCCTATCTTTTTTGATTTATCTGTTTATAGCCATTTCAACTGCCATGAATATTTCCTCACGGAGGGGATTCACGTCATCTTGTTCATAATAATTAGTATCGTGAGAAGCGAGTTGTTCCGTATGCCCTTTTTATCTATCGGCCATCCATGACAGGTGGGTACATACGGCAAGGTCGGGAGGTCAATATAAAGCAGGATATTCCAAGTGCTAGAGAATACATTATCATATTATAATGAAGTCTCTCAGTCACCAAGATCCTATTTGTAATTGCGATGGTAAAACCTAAAAAATAATCTTGGCAATAACAATTGTAATAATTTAATGGGTGGTTTCAGTTAAGGGGGGTTTCTTTTTTATTTCCAGTGAGAGAGCTATCGACCACATTGAAGGGCGTTTTGTGACATAAATTCGATCAGTAAGAACTTCTGCGATTTATTTTGACGAGCTTCTTTTAGAACCACCAAATAAGCAGGGGAGACCGGGAAAGCTTGCCACACTTTTAAAGTTTTCATGAAATAAGAAGAAAGGCTTTTTTCCTGTTTCAGTTTCGTTTCATAATTAATCTATAGCTTAAATAACAAATAAATAAGCACACATCATAAATTATTTTCGCGAATCATCCCAAAATTTACAAGCTTGCACCAAATAAGAATCGATAGAGGCTATCATCAAAGCTTCTCATTACCGCAGTTTAATGAGGTAAGCAGGTACTTCGCATTTAGTTAACTACCTCAGTGACAATATATCATTACCTCGCCACTCCACTCAGACAAGCCGTGCAGTGTCCACCTTAAGTAACCCTCGGAGTGAATTAATATCTAGTCTGCTAAAATAACCTGGACATGTGCTCTCACAAGACGTTTTATAAAAGACCAGGGGTAAATCAGTTTCCTATTGTAAATAAATGTTAACCCGCTTTCCAAATAGTTGTATCAACTTGAAAGGTTACCAAAACATTTTGATTACAGTTCAAAAGTTGATTCTCATGCGATGTGCGACTACGTTGTTTAGTACACAAAAAACCCACGCGCTTTAAAAATATAATTTTGGCACTTCCGCAAGTAGAATATCTCCAAAACTTAGAGCAAACTTGCAGAAAAATGTTCTTGACACATAAAACGTTAATAAAATTGAATAAACTACGTTTTATTTTCAAATCGCCTGATTGCCCCTTCGACAAGCAGCTCCGTCCTCCCTTTTATACAATTCATTAAAATGTACTTTAAATCGACTAAATTGGTCTATTAAAGTGTAATAATATTTTATCCAAGGAAGCACGATTTGTCGGCTGTGAAATCGATTAGGTGACGGATCATCATTATCAGCAGTTTAGTTCAGCTAACAGGATGTGCGGAGATTTAATAATAACAATCAGAATAACAACAGTTAGCGATGCGACATCCTTCAGTCTATTAATATCAGTGTATCTTGCAGCGTGGTTAACAGGAATAATAACCCTTAAGTGCATTTATTAGCTAATAGCAAACTGATTCATCACCATGATAATACTAATTATACACAACGAAACCAACACAACACAGTAAACTTCACAGATAAAATACCCTGTTACAAATCTCAGAGTGGTAGATGTGTAATACTCACTGAATGAAAGACTACCAATCAGAATTGAAACGTTGAAATGTCACAAGCCACGTTTTGTGATAAGATCTGAATAATCCAGATACTCCGCAACCTTCCTTTTTCGCAACTCCTTACCCTCATCAAGTCCTTCAACTTCAAAAGTTATTATCTAAAATTGTAAATTCCACAGTTTCACTTGCGCTGATTGGTCGGCGGGTTCTGACAGGACTTCTGGATTGTTTCAGAAGTATTCGTGATAATTTTTAACTCTTACTAAATATCTATTTTGTATTGGTTGATTTCTTACCGACTGTATGGGGATGGCCTTACTGTTAACCGACGGAACCGAGGTACGTATGACGTCACGCGTAACTCTAAAATTATTCCGACTATTAAAACGACAGTTATGAAAAAATCTGGTATTTAAATTAGAAGGTGAATCATCAATCAATCGAAATAATATAAAAAATGACACTAGTTCCATAATTGCAAAACTGGATATCCGAACTAAGACAACAATTTTTCTTCTTTTTTATTTTATTTTTTTTTATTTATTTCATCAAAAAATTACAGAACATAATATATCATTAGTAAGTTGTATAATTATATGTCAGTTATAAACAATGAAATTGTTGAAAGAATAATGTTACAATAATACGGCAGTTTCTAATATAAGAAAAATATATATGAATGTAAGAGTGTTATATAGAAATGGCATAATATACTATATTTTAGGTTGTGCATAACCTGCCTCACTTCCTCTTCATCTTCCAAGTATCTTTAATCTTCCTCTCTTCCATACATTATAACCCACACACATATCACGTCATTGCATGATGCATTGCAGATACGTATTCCAGATGATTTTAACATCAAAAATAGCCTTATTGACATAATAAACGACTTCAAAAGTTGCATCAATCAGAAATGCAAGTAACGATTGAGGAATTCGACTACACCTTAAGAATGTACGTGAGCCGTGTACCACATTAAGTTATACGTTTGCGCGACAATAATAGAGCATTAAAATACCTATTAAACGTACATTTCGGCATTAAAAAGCATTGGCCAGTGTGTTGATTTGACTGAATAAGTGTGTTAAGTAATGGAACCAAAAAAAACTGCGGAAGCGAGTTGACTTCACTGATCCATTCCACTATCGAACAAAAAACTTTACGATACCTCAAACGGTCGTTTGATTCGCACTTCAAACCTCAATAAAAGAACATTTATGATGCAGGAAAACCCACAACTGTACAGGATCTAAAACGTTAGTAAGTCCACAGAAGCTTATGAAATCATAGATACTCGTAAAAACAATGTCATCAAAATCAGAGATACTGGTAAAAACAATTTCATCAAAATCAGAGATACTGGTAAAAACAATTTCAAAGCCGAAAACATTACACGGGCTTCAAAATTCACACTAACTTATCGGTCAAACGAAATGAACGGAACAACAGCTACATTTAAAACTCTCAGAAATCCGCTTACTTTTAAAGTTTCAGCTTACAAAGAGCGCGATTATGTTCCCGTACAGGAGATCTAGCATGGTCGATCGATAATTTGTCGTTGTTCCCGAGCACGACTGCAGATCGCTAACGTACAAAAAACAGTTAATGTCGAATAAATTAAGAACACATAGTCGTTGTGACCAGTTGTTTGTGCATTGACAATCTGCAGTCATGTTCGGGAATGACATTAAGGACATTAACCATTAACATAGTAAACGGAAGTGGCGCTCTCTGTTATTTTCTAAAAGAACCGCTGAAGTTTTCGAACCGCGGCTTATTTTATCTGCTAGTTTATATTATTTCCCTGAACACGTGTTCACTTTACGCACTTAACTCTCAACTTATCATTATTATTACATGTAGATCTCTTTTAGATTTGGAATACCATAAAAGTATGCAATTATTTATTTAAATAGAAAAAAAGCCTTGTACATCTTTAAAAATGTTCAAACTTACTAATTATGAGCTTTTTCTAAAGTTTTAAAGTCGCTCGAGAGTCACAAACATCTGCAAATTAATATTAAGCTGATTGATATTTTTTTCATTATTTACTGTGGCCGGATATGTATTTGTTGTTGATTACATTTAAGTAGAAAGTGCTAATGGTTTATGCATAATTTAAAATAATCCGATTTTCTTGTTTAATTTCTACTGCATTAGCAAGCTAAATAATAATCGTAGAGCATGCTACTTAAATAAGTCACGTAATTATAAAATAAAATAACTTACGTAAGTTTCATTCGTCATATTGATGCAAAATTTGAAGCAGTCTTACCTGAAAAAGAAGAAAAACAAAGATTAATTAAAATTTTATTTTAGCTAAACTCAAAAGCAGCCTAGAAATAAACAAATTTGTCATTCATAGAAAGTGCTTATTTAATTTTCTCCTTATGCCAACATTATAAAAAAGATTATTTTGAAAAAATTACGAACAAAATAGATTGCGCTATAAAAAGCGCATTAAAACAATAGATAAATGAAAAGAGTAATAAAAATAAATTCTAGCCGCTTTTTGCTCTTGATGGAATTAAGAACGCGACCCAGAGAATGTGAAATTAGGAATTAGGTCACCATGAGAAATATTCTGATTTCCTTTAATCCAAAAAGTGCATTAAATTTCATTACAATCGATCGATATTGTTATAAGGTGTATAAAGAAAATACTATATCGTATAAAGAAGATATGTTTTTTTCACCAATGCACGAGAGAAATTGAAAATTTTATATATTAAAGGGACCTTTAATATATATCTATGTAGGTTTTAACCCCTCGAGACTTTTCGATATTACCAGACGTCCATACATTTTAAAAGTTTTTTTTTCCTATGAAGCACAAATACTTGATGTTTTACGTTAGTAAGAGCAATAATAATTCTTCTCAGTTTGTCTTCAATACATAATGTCGCAAAAGTAATCACCCTATCGGAAGATTCTATAATTTTTTTCACGGAAGTCAAATGTCAATTCTGCTTTGGCATTTGTGGAGTAAACAGAAGCAGAATATACGTCGACAAGCCATGGAACACTATACTCCTCAAGAACGCGGAATAATTCGTCTTTGATATGGGCCGGCAAGATCACCCGATTTGACCGCTCCAGACTTCTATTCGTGGGATTTTTTGAAGTCACGGGTTTATGTCAACAATTTCCAGACTCTTGAAGCTCTCCAAAGAGAATATCCGCCACGAATGCGAGAATTTATCGCCGGAAGTTCTGGCAAAGTGATGGAAAATGGCATAAATAATGTCATGGAAAAAAATTAAGTCATCGCATAAACATAATCCACAAGCAGAACCAAAGTTTTTCTCTTATAAAAAAATACAGCCAAGTATCGGGTGATTACTTTTGCGCCATTTTGTATAATACTAGCCATGAATAAAATCCTAAAAATATCATAATTCGCGCCAACAACATAACATTCGGTTTAACGTTAAAAATTATATACTTTTATATCGTTCGTACAATAAAAAAAATATATACAATGTTTCCGATGTACAGGGTTTTGTAATAAGAGACGTTATTTTGATATTCAATCGTAAAATATCAATGGTATCGTTGCTTTTGTGGCACGTAGCGCCATCTTGTTGAAAGTAAACGTTGTCCAGATCAATACCATCCAATTCCGGCCATAAAAAATCATTAATCATCTCTCGATAGCGATTCATTCACCGTAACTGTTGCTCCAGCCTCATTTTCGAAAAAGTAAGGTCCAATGACTCCGCCGGACCATAAACCGAACCAAACAGTCACACGTTGAGGATAGAGAGGCTTTTCAACAATAACTTTCCTTTCCTTTCTTTGGTTTTCCGAGCCCCAGATGCGACAATTTTGCTTATTGACGAAGCCACCGAGGTGGAAATGGACCTCATCACTCAAGATGATTTGCATTTGATGCACTCAAGTTAATTTTAATAATTTCAATGCATTGTTGAAGCGTGTATCGTTCCATTTTTATTAATGGCGTAGTTTCTACTTGTCAAATGTCAAAAAATGACAGCTTCAAAAGTAACATCTACCGAAATAGCGGGCTATTCAAAATAACACCTCTTATTGGAAAACCCTGTATAATATATATATATATATATCATTTGAAATACATCGGAAAAGTTGCAAATTGGTCTAAAATATTGAAAATCCTGAGGGGATAAGATTATTAAAAAGATCTTAAAAGCTGCGTTATGCCATCAGGGATATGTTTTTATGCAGAAAATAATACCGCTGACATTTGACAAAAAGTCTCAAAATCCGAGATACTCGTAAAAACAATGTCAAAGCCGAAATCACAATGCAATCTAGACAGTGTCTTTAGATAAATATATCTTATTTTTATTTTAGTATGCGACATCTATTGACTTTTCTGCAAGTCTAGGATAAATATTTATTTCTTTGGAATAACTTAGTGAGTAAAACCTCAAATAGTAGTATTTAATAATTGAAGACAATATTAGCGATTCCTAAACGAAAATCTGAAACAGAAAAGATACGGTCACATCTAGAACTCGAACCCAGGACCAGGGGCACCGCTCTACCAACTGAGCTAATGAGACCCTATCTCCTTCTGATTTTTCTATTTCACATTTTCGTTTAGGAATCACTAATATTGTCTTCGATAATTAAATATTACAATTTGGGGTTTTACTCACTAACTTATTCCAAAAATATAAATAAACTTTATAATAAATATTAAGTTGCGATTAGATTTAAAAAAAATGAATTATTCTACAGAAATGGCTCCACAGCTGTTACACGAAAAGAACAAATAATTATAGATGAATTAACCCTGAAAAATACATTGTGTATGGAAGTCATAAACTAAAAATGAACAAAGCCATACATATTCCCATGTGAAGAACAGAAAGAAAGGCACGAAATTTCCTTCTGAAACCGATTGCTCATTTTCAAAGCTGAGAAAAGTGGCAGAAAATCACGCGATACCGGTTTAAATATAATACACGGTGTCTGGAAACTCGTAGTACCAGCGGGAAACAGGTGAATCTACATCATATTTGGAGTAGATTTTGTGGTATAAAATTTGTTGATTTGAGCTTTCTTTGTCGAATAAATCAAGTCCGAGGTTGATATTTTTTAGATCAATTTTGAAAAAAAAAATGGTCGCAAAGAGAATAATAAAAGTTGTTCAGTCTTTTAAAATGCGTCGAAGCCTAGAACTGGCTCCAAATGTTTTTTTAACCCCTTAATTTCCGAAAGTAAAATGTTTGGAACGAAAAAAGGTTTTTTTAGATTCGTATGCGATGTAGATTCACTGCGAGTACTACGAGTTTTCGGACACCGTGTATGTAGTGTGACCCCAAGGCCGTGAGACTGCCACGAGAGAAGCCTCGGAGACTGGAGAAATGACTATACAAGTGGAGTGCATCCGTCATTCGTGGAAGATGGTATATTATACAGATGCATCACGCGATGAACTAGTATGCATTTCATGGACTCGTACCCATCATTTTATAGCCCATCTAATAAGGTAATTTTCTTTTAAATGCCCATTAAATTATCTTATCAATAAATAAATCTAATTATTAGAACGCTGTTAATTCCAAATCAGTATTGCAAATTAAGTTGAATTGAGAAGAAAGTAGTACTCACACAGATGCATTGCTCGTATGCAGCATAAGTCAAATATGTTATTCTACTTCAGAAAAGGTAATTCCAATTAAAATAAAAGAACGAAATGCAAAAATTTTCTAATATTCAAATTGGAAGATCGTAAACTTTTCTCGCTCACAACAAAAGTTGGCATAAACAAGATATAAAGGGCTGTTTCTCGGTGACCTTGGCCATGTACTTACACTGCCAGAAGTGTAAGTACATAAGCACCAACCGACACAATTCGAAGTTTGAATTATAATTACGAGACCTATACACGAGGTTTTCTGTATTTAGTGTCAAGACCAAATGAACTACATTTCACCCGATTCCGCGACGTTGAGAAGGGGATTAAGGAAGGGGCAGAACTAAAGTATTTTGGGTGTATCGAAGAGGTTCGGATTAAGATCCCGCATTCAGAATTTCTACCGTCATTTAAGCTCTGAAAAAATATACCTGTGTTATTTTTTAAGATAATCTCTATTCAGATGCAGAGTATCTAATTTTAAAAATGACACTTAATGTCAAATCAATTTTGTGTTCATTGAACATGAATGTTATGACATGAATGTTTGACATGATATTATACGCGCGTATGAAAAAAACCACAGAGTTTCTTTAAAGGCTACTTAACGCAGATGTCGAGAGATTTTTGCACTATTTTAAATAGGTTGTGTTTTAATAAACATTTTCATAACAATCGCTCGCTTACACCTATTCACTTTAATAGTTATTTAATTTTGGCGCGCTCCCTTTACAATTCGTATTTACATAGTATCTCCATTTCAAATCATCGTCAGTAATCTTCTTCTTTTGAAAGCTTATAATGAAGCCTAAAATAAAGGATGAAAGACAAAGGCTTGTGGGTGGTTGCATAACCATTTCGTCATACAAAAGAACGCCCGATTAATGAGATGAAGCCGACAGTATGAAAACGGGGTTTTTCCGAAAATGTCAATAATATAATTTAGCGTCAAATGCGTGATACAAACTCAACAAACACCAAAAATTCTAGTCGACAGACCGTCATGCTATTGAGTTTTAAGCGACTAGTTCTCAATTACATATAATATAGGTAGTTATATTTGAAACGATGTATTTATTATTAAATTTAGTTAGGCAAATCAGGTCATACTTTTACAGTTTACATAGATGTGGGACTACTTTAACTCATCCCACATATGATAACACTTGTATAATTACTCCGCCGCCTGAAGCCCCGGAAGAGCTAGGCGCGAACGGGAAGACAACTCTCCGTCATTCTAGTTTCAACTTTCGACCAGACCACCACTCTCCACTACCACCGTCTCCGCGTTCGCATAACTTGTAAATTCATTCTCGCAAATAAATTCAACAAAGACCGCAGACTTTTATCTTGCAATCATCCAAATTCCTTGAACACTGATTTACGGTACCGGCAGCCACCGTAAATTACACTCCACACATCGCTACCATACTGGTGACCCCTCGCTGCCATACTGGTATCAGTTACAGTAAAACAAAAAATGTTAATAAGCATAAACTAACTATATTAAATGAAAAATACACTTTGTAAAATACAACTTTTATTTTGAATTAATATTGACAGCCAACCAGGTTTCGCTTAGCTCAAGCTTCATCAGGGCTTATTATATCAACTGATAGGGCTTAACTGCTAACTGTAGGGCTTATTATATCAGTTGATATAATAAGCCCTGATGAAGCTTGAGCTAAGCTAAACCTGGTTGGCTGTTAATATTAATTCAAAATAAAAGTGGTGTTTTACAAAGTGTATTTTTCATTTAATATATAATGTCACATCACAAATTGTTTGCTTCCTTCAATAAAACATAAACTAACGGTATGTGAGTATTATAAATTGTTTTTGTGTTTAATTCGTAGAACTCCATTTAATTTTGAAGAAATTAAATAATATTATTATTAAGTTCTGCAAGAATTTTGGTTTTTATTATTGTTACAGCTGTTCCGACTTGAAATCCAAACCAGCTGTAACAATAATAAAAACAAAATCTTTAATAATATTTTAAAATTTGATTTATATTAAATTTTGGTAAATATTCGTAATCGCTGGTCGCGTAATCACTACAAAGAGAAACTGACTGCAATACGGGAAATTTTTAATTACGCAAAATGAAAATTCGCTTTTGATGTACGGGATGACAGCCGGAATAATTTCGGTTGATGACATTTTCTTTTGTTGGTATTCCTGATAGAATTTTTATCATTTACTCTAACTTTCTGTAAGGCGATGCCATACGTAGTAATGCAAAATCATGTGTTTTTGGTTTGAAATTTTGGTCGCCTAGAAATGCTTCAGATGCTTTAATTAAATACTGCGATTAGAATACATCTTGGCCTTTGAAATAATCGAGTATTTTGTAGATAAGTCTTTTTATAAGCCCAGCAAAAAATAATGTATAAGGCCTATGAAAACTGCTTTAGTTCAAAATCTCCTTCTTACGAACCCATTTTCGATTATGATTTTATTGTATAATGTGGCAAATTAAGTTATTTATAAAAAGATCGAAAAAAATATATATTTATGCCTGAACATCCACAAAATAAAATAAAAGGCATTTTTTGGCCATGTTTTATTCTTGCATAAATCAAAACAGGCGGATGGTGTTAAGTGGGAATTTAAACCTTATCGCCATCTACGTAAGGGTTGTTATTGATAGCGGCCTAATTCAAAATATTACACGACGTAGTGCATCGCCTTAAGGTTAGTAAACACAAGCTTCGGACTAAGACACCACAAATACCAGGCAATAAAATAATCCAACAATCTTGCACTCGGTTTAAAAAGCGAAGGCAACAAAAAACATTTCAGAGACAAAACAAAAATATGGATTTGAAAACAAAAAAAGGCAACGTATCCGTAATACACAATACCACTACAATACACACATCATTATGTGCAACCATACTTCGTAGAAGGTACCATAATTATACCCTTTTTCAGCTTCTAAGTTTTATTTTCATATTATCCTTTTATTAAATACTAGCTGTACCCCGCCACGCGTTGCTGTGGTTCAGTCTGTCTGTGCAGATAGAGAAATAGCGCTTATTGCTTTTACGTCCAACAGATGGCGCTGTATTAAAAAACATGTTTTTACCTGTCACGGGTGATATCTATTATCTTAATTTATAAAAATCGTGTGTCATGAACTTTTCTACTAAAATTATTAATGACTGTGATTTGTAATAATGAGTGCATTTTCTGCAGTGAGGTTATTACGAGAAAGCAAAAGAGAATAATGCATTTCAGATCCCTGACCTGACCTTGGCAGCAGAGAGATTTCTCAGGAGATTGACGACCCTTACAAAGCAAGTCAATTTTTCACTTCACCGAGAACACTTGCAACAATAACACTCGAAACAAATCGCATGGGTTTAGTGATGGGTGCATTGTCTCGTGTGCCATCAATATTTATATATCGACAATGTGAATAACTTAAAAATTAGGTTTATTATCAGATATACAGCTTTTTATCAGAATCTATACTTTAATTACGAATGTACAAGTCATGGCATTTGAAAAAGAGAACACAATATATTTGAGAATGATGTATAATGCCTCCGTGGTTGAGGGATCAATAAAATAAAATAAAAACCTATTAATCCCAAAAGCAAACAAAACTATTTTTCAAAAAGGACCACACTACATGGCCATTAAAATATATAACATATTTAATGGACATATTGTCCGTAAATTAATAAATAAATAAATAACAACCTTCCACGTAGCATCAAACAAATAACCGACATAATAATAATAATAATAATAAGCCTTTTATTCTGAACTTCTGTTAGGTACATTAATATTAGAAATATTTTGTTTGTTATAATATATCCCGAAGCTCAGTTTGCCTCTTGGCATAGACCTCCTCTAACAATTTCCATTGGGACCTGTCACGCGCTACTCTTCTCCATTGATGTCCAGCCGTGAGTTTTAGGTCGTCTTCCCATCTCATGTGTTGACGTCCTCTACTTCTCTTGCCATCTCTGGGATACCAGTCAGTGACATTTTTACACCATTTCTCTTGTGGGTCTCGGATCATAAGACCTGTCCATCTCCATTTTTGTTGGTCTATTCGGGTAACTATATCGGCAACATTAGTTATCTCCCTTATTTTGCTACATCTCACTCTGTCCTGTTTTCTTATTCCTGTCAAACTTCTCTCCATGGCTCTCTGGCAGCGTTCCAACTTTTCTCTGTGGCGTTTAACCGACATACTTAAATTTAAATCAACACTAAAAACATTTCTTTTAAACAAATGTCACTACACCTTGAATGAATACCTTACATGAATTAAATACCTCTGTTTTTTATTTACTGTTATTTATTTTTTATTTATTTGTTAACATGTAATTGTTGGGTTATGTGATATAATGTGTATTTATTGGGTTAGATGGAAGAAATATGATGTAACCTATAAGTTATATCCTTTGTACTCTTTTTGTGCAGTAAATATTTTTTTGAATTTTGATCACTCTCGAATAGTGATATACTACTATAATACTACTATAAGTGACGAAGTTATTTAAATCTGACTGAAGTATGTGAATACCGCACCAAAGTCCCAACCGTCTGGAGCCGTGAGACTATGGCATCCTCAATTAGGGGAGATACCTGGTTATTCAGATTTAGTCACCAAACGCTGCTAAATCAATTTCAATTCTGAATGATGGTCTTACACCAGGGCGATACTGAGAGTATCTGCCACGTGCCGAAAACGTACTAGTATTTTAAAAGAATAAAAAAGTGAAATAACACAAATTAATCAAATAAAATTTACTTGGACACGCCGGGATTTGAACCCGCTACGCGCGGATTGCTTATCGAGAGAGCATCACCACGGAGACGGTCAAAGTAGTGCTTCAAAACCGATGTTGTGCGAATTGTCGAGTTCCTACCAACCCGTGCAGCGAGGTGAATCACTTGCTTCTCAAACTAAATCAGTTTTCCACGACAGGTGTATGTTTATCATGAATTCATTAGATGAGCGTGTTTGATTCAATATTTTATAGATTCATCTCATCAACTAAGTAAAGACCTTCAACAATCACTTGATTGATAACCGTTAATTAATCAGTCTAACAATTACTTCGTATTTTTTATAAACGTTTAACCTTGTTAAAATTTGTTTCAACACGTCAAGTAGTATGTATTATTAGTGAATCGAAACGATGATGTTTCAACAAGATTGATCAATTTTATAATAGGACTTAATTTATTATAACAAATTTAAACTGGGGCATTATAAATCTATCATGCTAAGCATAAAGAGTGCAAGTCAAAAACAACAACTTTTCAGGAGAGCGATTTCACATTTACAACCTGTGAATACTATTACTGGGTGATTAAGTAACAAATGCCTATTTTAAATTAAATTATGCTAAAGATTTTTTTTTGATCGAAATGAGATCGAAAAAATTAAATAATGTAATTTTTTTAACTACCTATTCTTTTTTTACTATTTGTAAATGCCGTTTAGCTCTTTTATGTCATATAGCATTACTACCCGGCTTCGCACGAGATTTTAATTAGTAACTTAATTCATAAAATATCACGGTTTCTAACATAACTTTTCGACAGTTGAATGTACACTAACAGCGTTCATTCAACAGCCGTTACATAAATCGGCACTGTAAAAAATATCAAATTATTATTATTTATAGCGTCATAGTTCATGATGGAAATGATTTTACAGCTATACTAGAGCAGACTCGAGAATTATTACGGAAAAGTAATAGAGGCGCTATTGCGTACTAATTGCGAAACGTGTTCCAGTAGTATCACGGGAGTAGCAGTGCGCGGGGTCAGAATACGGCAGTATCCGGTCGTTGAAAATCAAATTGATCTTATCGGAGGTAAAAAACTGAAACAAATATTTTCGCTTTGTGTCGCATCTAATTCTCAAAACAAACGCTTGCAATTATCAAAATGAACCTTAAATTCAAAGCAAAAGTTGTAGAGTTTATTGAACAAGAATTACAGATAGAGAGAGGCACGGTCGAAATAAATAATTTTAATATTGAAGTTTTTTTTTTTCACTGACGAACCCAAAACTGCAAAGGTATTCTTGTGAGATTAAACGGATTTAACATTAACACAGAACAGGTAGCGACCATGCATATTAAATCAAAATAAATGTTAAAACATTTTGAACTAGACGGAAATCAAATCCTTATCTCAACTCAAAATCAAATGCTCAAACTACAACGTTTTACAAATTACCCTCAGTTCACGATTAACTTGGGTATTTGAAGTTGTGGAGACAGTATTGTAATATCTATTAACTCAGGTAATTGAAGTTGTGGAGACAGTATTGTAATATGTATTGTGGTAAGTGGTACCAAGGACAACTTCTCGTGTCTTGTTCACATCATTCTATTTTGGTCCATCCATATTTATTTAAATAACACACATGATTAATTCATGAAATTCAACAGGTAAGATCCCACGTCTCATAAATTGAACTAATATTGTCAACAACGATGGCGCCTACTTAAATAATTATTAATCATTGAAGACTCAAACGAAAAACAGAAAAAGATTTGGTCACATCTGGGATATGAACCCCGGACCTGCCTTGCCGGGGTAGTGCTCTGACCACTGAGCTAATTCGACCATTTCAACTTGATCAATTTTAACTGTATCATAAGAATTTATTAACCCATCTTGATTTACTTAAAGCAAAAAAAAATAAATTATTATTATTTTTAAATGAAAAGTTTAATTTTTAACCACTTTATTAAAATGCCATAAGTCACCTCAAGTGGTTTGTTTGGTGATTTAGTAGGGGTGCCCGGATTCATCGGGTTAGCTGTGTTCAGGATGCACCTGCCCACCAGCTGCGTGGCGTGCCAGACTGGGAGAGCCAGTTTTGGGCGGAGGCTGGTTGGGGAGACACTTCGACCTCTCCAACTGGTCTCTCGACCCTTCGCCTTGTGCCGCGGTTGGAGGGATATATTCATACGCCCGTCACGCCTGGACACACCTAATTCCTACCCAACCCTCATACCTTTAACTTTCCCAGAATTCTTTATCCTTTTCTTAAAAAAGACCCTCCACACAACATCCCCAAAGACGACATAGGCCCTGAGGGAGAAACGGTTTCGGTTAGCTCAACCTTCTTCAGACGGCATAATAGGTGTCGCAAATAACTTTCAGGTTATTCTTTAGTCAACGTTTCGGAGAGCAGCGTTACAGTGTCCACCATCAGGGCATGTGTAGATTGGGGTGAAGTGTATTTATATGTATGTAGAAGTGACATCGTGTTATGCGCGTTAATATGTAACAGGGACAAATTAGCGTAGTTTTCGGCGTTTAGTTTTGGTGTAAAATAATTATTTAAAAGGATTGCCGTGATAATAGCTAGCTTCTTACAGGAGAGGGCACAGCGCAGACATGAGCAAGTGGTTTCCCATTTATCAAATGGGAAATTATTATATCATAAAAATATTTGTATAAGTCGGACGCTTACTTCAATTCGTGTTTACATAGCCACATTTTGCAGGTATGTAATATGAAAAGTTCACCATTGATTTGTTTGTCTCAGTGTCAATGTCAAGAACCCCTGGAGAAGAATGAACAAAGATAATGGGTGAGTGATGATACACGGTTAGTGAGATAGTTGATAGTTACTCGGCCGACTGGTTCTGTGCGAACTTATCCGCTGACAATGATCGTGAAATAGAAATGAAATTGCGGTCTGCGGTTCTTGGTTCGGTTCCCGCGACTTTCTCCCCGACTATCAACTGACTGACTTTGTAATGATGGTCTCGTTAGGTTATGTATCTCGCTCGTTGCTCGTTGCCATCGGGGTCGAACGATTACTGTATCGCATATCGTATTATATATTATGTACATACATTAATGTGTACACGACGGTATTGATAAAATTGGAGAAAATCTTGGATAAACTCTTGAAGTAATAATAATAATTGGATGGATACTTTGAAAAGTTATGGATAGTTGTAATACTCTAATGGCTGACATCTTATGCTCACATTGAGATGGCTTGTAATATTTCAAATGCTGGGCTTTGATCTACGCACTGCTAGGAATTACCCGTAGTTTTATTCAACTTCTTAGGAGTAGACTTGAAAGTGGTTCGGTAATTTGAAGTCCACACAAGGTAAAGTTTTCCTACATGAGCAAGTACGGCTACTACCTGTGGCTCTATCCTACCAACTTTCTGTTGGGTATGTTCGGAATGAACCTTCTACGGATCATATGGGATGTACACATTTCTTGAGATCGATACGTGTATGGTTTAAAAACTCGGTCATCATGGAGAGCATTCATTTCTATGTTCCCGATGGTTATCTCCGTCACCGACAGCTTAGACTGTTCTATCTCGCAGATCTTACGTACATCAATGAAGTCAGACAACATAAACAACATTCGGCTGTGCGTGTGTCCTGCGTAATTCTACTTCAATGTACTCTGGAACTCGGATTTGCTTTGAATCTAAATGTGATTTTCAAAATTAGAACTGATTGGGTGAAGAATTCAGCCGAGCGAAAAGTATCTAACTATAATATTTGAACAGAAAATAATTTAAATTTTCATTATCTAAATTGGAACTGATTTGTCAAGAATTCTGACTATTCCTTGATTTTTCACGTGTCTGCGATAGTATAATATATGATAAGCGCGGGCATGACCTAGATTATATTCGTTGATCTGCTATTCTGACTATTCCTTGATTTTTCACGTGTCTGCGATAGTATAATATATGATAAGCGCGGGTATGACCCAGATTATAGTCCTTAATCTGTTACCCGAGCGATATGTTGTAATTTACCTTTCCCTGCAACTACTACTTTTATTCCTCACATCTTCCCATTGGTAAAGCCTTTCCAGTAAACCGTTTCATTTCGATTTTCGAGGTCATCAGCTGCCGTGTGCGATTGGCCTGCTTCAAAACTTGGACATTTTATGTGAAAGAATCCCATTTAAAATCTCTCGAATGTGTGAAAAGTCATATGAGTCAATCTCTTATATGAATAAATACTTTAATTAATGCCTATCGGGCTCTTAAACACACAAATATCCACTAATACACACAGGAAGAAAATCTGTTCTGTCACAATAAAAAATAAATACGAACTCGTATTTATTTTATACTAAGTAGGCAACTTCGTTTCCATCAGAAGCTATGGAGCTTTGAAATATATTTTTAACTGCAAAAATATAACATAACACACGATATCGTGTTCGATATGTTTAGAAATGTTCAATAAAAAATATATTTAGAAAAATAGTGACGTGGGTGAAGCCAGGAAGTAACTAAGATGTCATATTTACGTATTTATTTTTATCTTCTACAAAACATATACAACATAAATATCACTGACAGCTGTCGAGTTTTTTCTGTGTCTTACTAGAAACTTATAAATAGAACAAAAAAAAACAGTGTTTTTAAACAAGTTTCAGTATACTGCAACATAATTTAGTGCACTACGTTTATTTATTAATAATCATTTCGAAATCATCGTAAATATTCACCATTATTATAAAATTTATAAATCAATTTGTTTAATAATCAATTGTGCACAGTGTTCCCTACGTCTCGCTCTAACAAGTAACAGGATAAGGTATTCTCTCCCTCGCACTTACTGGATAACACTTGTGGACGCTCCCGCTACCTACTTGAGTTAATTACCTGTACATTGCGAGCAGGGTTGTCACTCATATTATTTTCTTATAAAAAAAAAAATTTAAATTTAACTTTCGAAATGAATAATAATGAAGCAATTGCTTTCCTAAACAAAGCTAAGGAGGAGATTAATAGCATCCACAATGCCATTACCGATCCTGTCTTAAAAATAACAAAAGACCAAATGGCAAAAATACTCAGTAAACTTTCTAATCTATCTGGAACTATGCAAGACCTAGGAGTAACTGTTGGAGTTCTTGAAGGAAAAGTTATGACATTCGAAAAAATCATTGAAAAGAAAGTATTACCACAGGAAACAACGCCAATTTGTGAGGTGCTCGCTGAGATAGAGGAACGCAAGACCCGCTCGAAGAACATAATTTTACTCAACGTCCCCGAGTGTAATTCGAACTCAACTACAGTGAGCGTCTTGGAGGATGGAAAAAAGGTATTAGCAGCTATTAGTGAAATTAATAGCGAGTTCAATCTAGAAGATGTGAAAATTTACAGGCTCGGAAGTAAAATTCCAAACAAAACCAGGCCAATTAAATTAGAATTTGATGAAGTCAAACAGGCGAAACTAATACTCTTTAACAAAACTACTCTGTCCAATGGAATTATAATCAAACCTGACAGGACACTACAACAAAGAAATCACTTAACTGACCTCTGGAAGGAATTAGAAGAGAGGAAAGAAAAGGGCGAAGTCGATTTACGAATCAAACATTTCAACGGAATTCCCAAAATCATCAAAACCCAAGCAAAAAACTAAAAAACAAACAGAACAGATTTTCTAGACTTACAGGATATTATCAAAATGTACGGGGAATGCGTACAAAATTGCACCAACTTAAAACTAACTCCCCAATCTTCTCACACGATATTCTGTTTTTAACTGAAACATGGTTAAATGCTGATATCAGCTCGTCAGAATTAGGCCTACATCAATATACCACATATCGTTCTGATCGAAATTCTATTACGAGCAAAAAGTCTAACGGAGGAGGTGTGATGCTGTGCGTATCCAAGAATATATCATCTACTAAATTACCGGTAAAACACAAAAGTGTTGAACAAATTTTTGTATTGCTCAATATACCTAATGGAAAAATTATTATTGGCTGTGTCTATATCCCACCTGCATCGGATTTGCAAACGTATAAAAATCACAATGAGGACATAGAAGTACTCAAATTCAAATATCCTAAAGCAAAATTCATTATTGCTGGTGATTATAACCTTCCTAACTGGACCAGCCAAGATGACAACGGACCTGCTACAAACCAAGCCGATTTACAGTGTGCTAAATGTAGTGAAATTCGTGATATGTCTTTATTTTTGGGACTAACTCAATCAAACAAGATTTTCAACTTTAACAATCGAATGTTGGATTTAGTGTTTTCAAGTGATTCGAAAATAGTGGTTGAGCTATCCGACGAATTATTATTACCATTAGATCAACACCACCCACCGTTGGACATTATCATAACAAATAGGCCTTTAACATCTTCAAAAAAAACAAGTGTCCCATCGTATAACTTTTCCAAAGCTGAATACCATCATATTACGGAGTACCTTGCCCAAACAGATTGGTCCTTTTTAGATGAGGAAAATAATATAAATGATCAATTAGAATACTTTTACTCGATTTTAAATACCTCTATAGAACAATTTGTTCCCAAGGTTAGCTTTACATCATCTAATTATCCGAAATGGTTTACAAGGGAACTAACTAATTTAATTAATAAAAAAAAATGTATCCACAGAAAATATAAACATACCAGAAATTCTAACGATTATATAGCATTTACTAAACTACGAAAACAATGTAAAGAATTATCAATAAAGTGCTATAGTGACTATGTTAACGTAATTGAAAATGAGGTACATCATCACAATGTGAAAAAATTCTGGAATTTTACTAAATCTCAACGAAAAGACAACTGTGGATATCCTAATAGCATGTTCTTTAAAGAAAAATGTGCCGACAGTATTGAGGGTATAGTTAATCTTTTTGCTGACTCATTTAAAAGTGTCTACGACAAAGATATTCCCATCAAAGCAGTCTCCAGTACGTCAGTGGAAGAGTCATTAAACCTAAGTCAATGTTTCATAAAATTAGATTCCATAGAAAGAAGCATAAAAGCACTAGATAGTAATAAATCTGCTGGACCGGATGGTATTCCTCCCATATTTTTAATAACTTGCATTGATAGTTTGATATATCCCTTACATAAACTTTTTAACAAATCCTTAGCGTCTGGCTGTTTTCCGGCTCTGTGGAAAAAGAGTTATTTAACGCCCATTCATAAAAAAGGCGACAAAAGCGATATATCTAACTACAGACCTATTTGTATTATGTCTGCTTTACCCAAACTTTTCGAGTCATTAGTATTAGATACCATTGTAAAACCTATCAACAATATTATTGTTCCTAACCAACATGGCTTTATCAGAGGTCGATCTACCTTAAGTAATTTAACTATCTACAATAATTACATATCTGAATCGCTCAGTCTGAAACAACAAGTGGATTCTATATACACCGATTTCAGTAAAGCATTTGATAAGGTTCGACATCATATTCTTATATCCAAACTCCGACTGTTAGGCATCAAAGGTAGTTTATTGACATGGATTATTAGTTACCTCAGTAATAGAGTTCTTTGTGTCAGGATTAATTTTATAGAATCCTATGTATTCGAGGCCACAAGTGGTGTCCCGCAAGGGTCCCACCTTGGCCCAATATTATTCTTAATATTCATTAATGACATTGTAAACATATTTAAAGATGTACAAGTCCTACTTTTTGCAGATGATCTAAAATTGTTTAAAAGAATACGAAATATATATGATTGCCTAATTTTACAAGCTAATTTAGATAAATTTTTTAAATGGTGCGAACAAAATATGTTATTTTTGAACATTGAGAAATGTCAAGTAATACGATTTTCCAGAACTCATTCTCATATCTTACATGAATATAATTTAAATAATGTTAAATTAACACCAGTATCACAAATTCGTGACTTGGGAGTTATATTCGAATCAAACTTAACATTCACAGCGCATATAGATGATATAACTAATAAGGCTTTAAAGATTCTTGGCTTCCTTTGTAGAACCCTAACTGATTTTAAGTCATTGGATTGCATGAAAACACTCTACATTTCACTAGTTAGAAGCCAAGTGGAATATAATTCACCTATTTGGTCTCCTTTCTATAAAGTACACTCTAACAAATTAGAACGGGTTCAACACAAATTTCTTAGGTACTTAAATTTCAAGCTTAAAATTCCAATAGAAAACATTAATTATGTAAATTTGATGAATGGACTTAATTTAATTACGCTGTCTGACAGAAGAACCATTTCAGACCTAATTTTATTATACAGAGTCATGAACAACCTTATTGACAGCCCTGCCATCGTTGCTGCTATTAAACTCTATGTACCGACAAGAAATACTAGACAAAATACAACATTCTTTTGCGACACATATAAAACCAACTATCAGTCAAACTCACTTACCAATAGGATGCATGATTTGGGCAACAAGTTTGGTGGTATTATAGATATATTCCATGATTCCCTTTATAATCTTAAATTCAAATTAAACCAACACTTTGTGGAATCATACAAATTATTGTAATAGATTTAACGATTAGATATGTTATTGTAATGTTTTATATTATATTTTGTTCTTTGTTATTGTTAAATATTATGTTGTTTAAAATGTTTCTTTACGCCATATTCTTCAAAAACTACTTGTATATTTTTTTAAAATTCTTCACTTTTATAACTCTTAGTATAAATTCTAACTCGATAACTTATGTAAAACTTATTTATAATCTATGTAAAAGCCCCTATGGGCGTATAACAACAACAATAAACAATAAACAATAAACATGTTTTTGATAATAAATTAGCCTAGTTTATGAAATAATTAATTTTGTGGTAATTTTGTTAATTCATTTTAGCCCATTTTCAGTATTTTACCTCAGTTCCCCGACCCCTGCATTTATACTTAAGATGATTTAAGATGAAAGTAGACTGAGGCTTATGTGTGGTAAAACCATGTATGATCGTGTGAGAAATGTGGACATCAGCGAAGAGTGCAAATGTAAGCGTAATGAGCTAAGAAAGGATTGTCGCAAATGCGGGTGGTAGCAGAAGTCGGTGTAGCCCGAGGAAGACATGGCACGATCAAGTAAATCAGATACTTGAGTCGGGCGATGTCAAGAGTCAGAATAATAGATGAGTATATATGAGACGAATGTATGAATGTGAATGAGGCAAGAAGTGTGTTGCAAGACCGAGTTGTTTGGCGGTCCGTCCTCTCTGCCTACCCCTGCGGGGAAACGGCTTGATGGTTAGTTCGTTATGATTTAAGCGTGTTGAGTCACAATTCAAAGGATTGGGGAATTTCGCGTAATTTGCATCACGGATTTAATTATAAAAGGCGCCGATATCTTATAGATTGTCGTAAACACCTAAAATATAATTGTTAAACATAATATTACATCCAACATAATATTATTAAAATTTAGGTCCGCATTCCTAAGCGAAGAACGGAAAAAAGGCGACGACACGCGGCCGAGACTTGGAATTTATAGAATTAGGTGGCCTTTATAACGTTATGTAACAACTCATAAATTAACGATGAAGAAATTGGTGACATTTATCAACTGGCCAAGATGCTCACATCACTAACTTGTAAGAGATACATAAAACATTTAAATGGTATTACATGTAGATTGTTTTTTAAATGGGTCGCCTTTACGATAAAGAAACATAGGACATAGGCTATGAACCATTATTATTATTAGTTAACCATTAAACTGCGCGACAAAATAGCGGCGCCACGCCTTTCTTTCTATCTGCACACCAAAAGCAATACTGCATAGCCGCGTTGATACTCCGTGTAATTTATTCGTAGCTCGGCGACAGTCAGCAAGTTTACATGACATATTTCCGGTTGTTTCTATTATCTATGGATAAAACCGATCACCAAATTGGCTGCTGGATATAATAAAACTGCAGAGTGGGAGATAGTTATATAGATACCACTTCTGTTTCTGATTTTTATCAACGATATTGGTTCAGTCATCACACATTCGCTGTATTTACTATTTGCAGATGACTTGAAACTATATCGCTCAATAAAAAACCATCTTGACTGTATTCTCCTTCAACGTGACATTGACTGCGTCTCAAACTGGGCCAAAATAAATGGCTTGAACTTCAGTACACCCAAGTGCAATATCGTCTCGTATACAAGATCAAAGAAACCGCATGTATTTGAATATACAATTAATGAAATTATTCTCCAACACCTAAACCAAATCAAAGATCTAGGAGTTATTTACGACAGCAAACTAACTTTTCACCAACACATCGATGATTTAATAAGCAGAGGATACAAGCTTCTCGGCTTCGTAATTAGAAACTCATATCCGTTTCGTAACACAAAAACACTGACGTTATTATATAACACACTAGTCCTAAGTGTACTTGAATCAAACTCGATCATCTGGGCTCCACATGAATTAACATACACTTTACGCATTGAAAGAGTCCATAAATTTTTTTTAAGGTTTTTATTCTCGCGGCTCTATGGACGTTACCCTTGGCTTTACCCATCGATTTATATATTAGGCATGACCAATTACCACTCCCTAGAGACACGTAGAGGTATTGCTTTGCTTAAATATTTTTTCCAACTAATAAACGGTCACTTATCTAATAATGAGATACTGGCCCAATTAAATTTTTTGTACCAGAGTCTCACTCTCGAGGACGTCATCACAATCTTCTATATAGTAGAGCAAGCCGCACTAATTTATTAATGAACTCACCTGTGGGGAGAGCTACGTGCTTTTTGAATGCGGTAGATAAAAAATTAGATTTATTTTTTGTGTCCTATAGCGCATTTGCGAGATTTTTGGCATTGCATATACACTGCATAAATGGTACAATTATAACGTCTTAGGCTTTATTACCTGTAATTGTTATAAATAAATGTACAAATTAAATATAAATAAAAAAAAATAAAATAAAAAAATAGTCTCATTTTCGCCCAGGTGAAAGACCATCAATTCACAATGGGAATGTTGCTTACAAAGGCAGACTTTGTTGAACTTTCCTCATCCCCTGGAGTGTCACAACACATCTAACAAATTGGGGATGCAATAATTCCAACGGTTCCGTGCAGTTGGTACTCCTGTGTAATATTCTTGGGCGAAGGAGTATTGGGAGACTAAGATTAGGTGGCTGGATGGAACGGAGGCCTTAGGCCCTTCTTCCATAGGGATACACAAGTATCTTGCCAACTAGCGTCATACATCTGCGCGGGGGTTCGTACACAGGCACACGTTGCCCACATTTTGTAAACTCGTCGGCGACGCTAGTCTACCGAGACCAGCCGGGCGAGGTTGTTCCCACTCACGTCTTGTCAGACATTTTGTAACAATGCGTGTGCTTTACATCAATGCTAGTACAAAAATAAAAATAATAGCTACAACGGTTGTAAAAGCTAGTTTTGACGTTTCAAGAGGAGGTGGTGATTTTTTCGACGTGTACACACTGTGTGCCACAAGATGAATGGCATGAATATCGGATAGTCGCGTATCCCTGCGGAAGCCAGCAAGAGTGGAGGCATTGCTTGGAAGCGGCAAAGCCTCTCCAAGGGTTGTGATGCCGACGATGTGTGTATGTGGGTAATATGCGGTGAGGTAGACGTACTAATTATACGTGATAAGAAGAATGTGAATGCAGTCTCTTTGCTAGAATAGCGGGTATAGTCATAAATCAACTGTCATTTCTAAAGCTTGTGAACAAGTATCTACTTTACACCCAACTGTGCGAGAAACTGACAATCTAACCTGGTTTCAGAAGACTTAAATGATTTATGTACATCAGCAAGACCAATACAAAAAACATGCAATGTTAACAACGGCTTTCACTAATAATAACTGAGAGAATATTAATTAATTAGTACCTTGCATGTAAACACTACGTACATATAGACATTTTTTGTAACTATAAACCATGCAGACGTAATATATAAAAATATTGGTTACATTTATTTATACATTTTTTTATTAAAATGTTTCCGGCTTTCACCCTTCGGGGGTGTTCTAGGCCATCATTTCAAATGATGGAAAGAGGAGAGGTGAATATGTATTGGACAATGGTATATAAATAAAATACCATTCACAATAGTCGCCTTTTCAGGGAAACGATTAAATCAGCGCTGAAAATGATACGATGTTTGAATGTGGTATTTTCTCCACACGCATTATACAGATGTCAATAGATTTGTTCACACCGCGATCTATTGAAAGCTTACATAAATTAAAAAGACAATTTTTTCCTATAAAAATCGCTTTACAACCGTAGAAGGGGAGGGGTGTAGGAAAGTTAAAATGTAGAGGGGGAGGGGTGTAGGGAAGTTAAAATATAGAAGGGGAGGGGATCGGGAAGTTAAAATGTAGACAGAGAGGGGTGTAGGGAAGTTAAAATGTAGAGGGGGAGGGGTGTAGGGAAGTTAAAATATAGAAGGGGAGGGGATCGGGAATTTAAAATGTAGACAGAGAGGGGTGTAGGGAAGTTAAAATGTAGAGGGGGAGGGGTGTAGGGAAGTTAAAATATAGAAGGGGAGGGGATCGGGAAGTTAAAATGTAGACAGAGAGGGGTGTAGGGAAGTTAAAATGTAGAGGGGGAGGGGTGTAGGGAAGTTAAAATATAGAAGGGGAGGGGATCGGGAAGTTAAAATGTAGACAGAGAGGGGTGTAGGGAAGTTAAAATGTAGAGGGGGAGGGGTGTAGGGAAGTTAAAATTTGTAGGGGGAGGGGTGTAGGAAAGATAAAATGTAGAGGGGTAGGGGTGAAGGTAAGTTAAAATATAGAAGGGGAGGGGTGTTGGAAAGTTAAAATGTTGATGGGGAGGGGTATAGGAAAGTTATTATTTGTGGTTATATGTAATATTTGGATAAGAAATCTGAAAAAAAATTGAATCCGATAACAGCGCCACCTATCGGGTAACTGTCCTATATTTCAAGCTGGAACCAACCATACACATTGATAAAATTTCTTTGGTGTTTTTTTTTATTAAGATAAAAATTACACGTAATTTTTTATATTATGATAAAAAAAAAAGTCAAAAATTTGTGTCAAAATTTCAGAGCAATCGGTAAAGATCTTTCGGAGACCTAAGATTTTAAACAAACGAATATTAATATTTTTATTTATAATATAACTGGAGATTACGCCCAGTGCGTTAATATTACTGTGACCGCGTGTTTCAATGATATTCTACAAGTACATTAAATAAACCAAGTATTCAAAATAGGAACAGTAAAAATCCAGGGAGCAGCATGGAATTACAATTTAAACGAAAAATGAGTTGTACGTCAATTAAAAAAAAGCCAGTCAAAATACTCGTGGGAAAGCATGACAAGGAACATAAAACTTTATAACTTTTTCTACTATTTGGACGTAACCAAATGTCATAGTCATAATAATTACTTGCGCAAGGTCGTAAAAATAAGTCACCGGTCATTTGTGAATTTACTCACACCTAGAAGCGATGAAAACAATCTGCTATTATACATTATTACTTAAAACCGACACCGAGAGAGGAAATTTCATACTCATATAATCTCAAGCTTATAATAATATTTGAATGCGACACTATAAAGTTTTATTAATAAATAATATTTAATACCCACTTATTAATATTTATAACCCATGTGCGCAGTTTCTTTTATTAATTTGAATCATTCCATATATTTATATACTCGTACGGCGAGGAAACTGTTTGCAGCCGTTGTGCGTATAGGTGTATAAATGGGGCCTACAGAATTCTGAGTTGTGTGAATGTGGACATATTCAAACAACTGAATTAGTTCCCCTATGGCACATCTGAACTCAATCAAGTGACTGATTAACTTCAGCATCTACTCTGATCTCCACCAACTGTCGGGCTTTGTTCTGATATCGGACTTACCATTCATTTTATAATACACGATTCAAGATCAGTAATTGCACTGGCTAAAAAATATTTACTAAAAATTGGTAATATGGAAGAACACAGAAGGAAAGCCTAGTTGTTTACTGTGAGAAATTTCAATGAAAGATATGTTCTTTGTCCTCCCACTGGGTTGAGAGATGAAAAATGTTTGTCACATCGAACATGACCTGATAATGAATTTCGTGCAGGCTTTAAATAAATACAGTTCTCGCCATTAAATGAAATTTTTTGTATTTAGGAAGAAAAAAGGCGACACGCAACAAATGTGGGTACGCAAGATGACATCTTGAGACGTGTCGAGATTTCTCTACCTAAAGATGTATGGCTACTACCCGTGGCTCTACTCTACTGAATATCTCGGGGTATGCTCGGAATGAACAAGGAATGTGCAAATTGCTGCACATTTCTTCAACTGATTCATGGATGGTTTAAACATTCATATATATATATATATATACACGTTATATATATATATATATATATATATATATATATATATATATATATATATATATATATATATATATATATATATGTAACTAGTACAAAAAAAACTAAATACAGATACAAATCCTGCCTGTTTTGGTATGAAAAACTGGTAAATAAAATAAAAAGAGCTATGTGAAAAGGTATCAATTTATTATTAATAAAAATGGCAAGATACTTAACTAATGATAGTTACCAGAAGTAAAAAATATTATTCTGTCCTATTAGTGATAATGACAGCGCACATAATTCGACAGCCACGCGGTTTATTGATAACAATATAGGAAGTAAATAATAATAAATGTGTTTGCTTTAAAAAAATCTAAATTCGATTAACCTTTCCAAATAATACCAATTAGGAGCCAATAAAGCTGTACAAAACATTCATTTGATACGGCAAATAATCAAACACGTGGCCAATTAAGATAAGAAACATATAAAACGGAAAATATAGCAATAATAATATATGAATTATGTTATGATTTTTAAGAAATAATATCGCGTTCCAGCAAAAGAGACATTAATATTAAACTGTTATTTTATTCGAAAAACAACGTGACAAAACTAAATAATGATAAAATAAACATCAATTGAGAAATAATGTTTTACTTTGTATTTTAAAATACTTTTTTATCAGTTCGGACATATTTTATAATAGAATATTTAATATAAATATAGCAGTTCGGACATATTTTATAATAGAATTTTTAATATAAATATAGCAGTTCGGACATATTTTATAATAGAATTTTTAATATAAATATAGCAGTTCGGACAAATTTTATAAAATAATATTTAATAATTAAATAAAGTTTTAAAAAATAACAAAATGTTAAGATTTAACATGAAAATCTGTAAATCATACCATCTTACTACATAACATAAGGTGTTAACATATTTATAATAAAATTATATATATACTATGTATTTTCCTCAAGATATCTATTTATATTCAGAGATTTCTCTCTCTCTAATATTATAAAAACCATAATATACTAAAATAATTTAGAGTTTTGATATACATTATGTTACACATAGCTTAGGCGTATGAGGTTTTCCTGTTAAAAATTTCATAGAACACATTAATACAGTACTACGACATTTAAATATGGAATTATTTTGGAAATTAATTTTTGTTATTAAAACTTTGGAATTATGACGTTTGACACGAGATTTTGCGACGCGCTTTTTCAAAGATAAAATAAACATATTTGGAAGTTGTGGAACGACAAGCAGGAAATAATAAGATACATTATTTCCTTGCCAAGCGAATAAATATATTTTAGTGTGCTTTTAGAAGCCTTTTTGAAGGCAAGTGCGGTGAGCTACTAGAAAATCTATATATATATTTTTTTTCCATTATTTCTGGCTTTCACCCTTCAAGGGGGTTCTTGGCCATCATTTAAAATTATTGAGAAATGAAAGGTGAATTTAAATATTAATTTTATTTAAATTGGCAAATTTCAAAATTATAATGAAAATTGGAGTCGAGTTCAGACTTAGAAGAGATGAGATGTTGAATGGAGGGGAGGCAATTTTAGATAAGGTATAATTATAATATAATTATAATATAATTATAATAAATAATTATTATAATTTTTTATACAAAAAATTATAATAATATTATAATTTTTTATCATAATATAATTTTAATAATAATAAATTTTAATTATTTAAAAATAATAATTATTTTTAAATAATTTTATAATAATATAATATTATTTTATAATATAATTTTATAATAAATCTATATTAGATATACTAAATTTCTTAGCGCACTAGGGGTTAGTGCATAATATAATTTCATAAATCAATAATTGATTAACCTTCACGCCATTTCCGCAGGGGTGCTAACCTTTTGATAACCTAACTCTTGACAAGATCCGACTCATTTATTTTGTTCACTTGATCGTGGCACGTCTTCCTGGGGAGTCCTCGACTTGTTTACTTGTTCACAAGTGCATCGTATAGTCTCCTGATTCCGCTGCTTTCTTGATCTCATTAAGCTAAAAAGGCGATGCACCCGTTTTTATAAGGAAAGACAAACATTCCCGTGTTACTAATAACCTTGTGGAAATCTTTTACTAGTAAAATCACAGTTAGCGGGAAATATTGCTCATGTCGCGGACTTAGGACTTAGCCAGTCGAGGAATTGAACTCACGACGCCAGACAGGCGACAACAGGCGCGATGCTAACTCAGCCAATGACCGGTCATTCTTTTCAGTTTTCCACTTTCGTAATAATGTGGTAAATTTTAAACTAACACGCCTCGTGTACGTCCTACTTATATTGCATTTGATTTTTTTACAATCTGCCAGTTAGTTACACGCCTCGCTAGCTTACATCAGGGTTGGTATCAGAAATCCTGTCTTCTAAAGAAAAACTCCCAGCCTCGTTCTTTGCCAGCTTCATTAGGGACTGCTCCATTCACATATTATTAACATCTATCGACATAATTAGTGATCTGCGTTGTTTTCTCGAGAGCATACTTCCCAAAAATAAGAATTTGGTTACTTCTCCAATGATTAATCTACAAAATATTGATTGAAAAAGTGCCAATTAAAAAATGATTGTAAAGTTGCTATTTGTTAAAGATTATTTTCTAAATTATTCGGCCGTCACAATTTTAAAAGTGCTAAAAACAGCGAACTGAATTTTACGAGTTTTAAATCGCTGCAATTGAAAAAATATTAATTTTCGTAAATTTATTAAATAAATCACGTTCACATAAAACTCTATTAGTATAAAATTAACATTGAAAGAAGCACATGGCGTCTAGCCACGAGGAATGTAAATATTATATTCCAATTATTTTTTTTAAAATTCGATATTACATAAAATAATTTTGCATTCTGAAATAATCTATGTCAGTACCAATCAATTTAGCAAAGGTTAATAAAATTTTGGAATAAAAAACCGCTAGATCTTGCGAATTATGGTAATAAATTTATCAGATTTTTTAAATGTCCAATTAATAAATAATAGGAAAACACAAATTGTAAACACGCGCAGACCCCTAGAGACTCTTTATTTTAGAAATGACTAGCTGATTTGTACCGGCGTTGCTCAACTTTTCTTTACTTTATATAAATATAATATGCATGTATTTTATATATAAACCTTCCAGAAAAAATGTTAAAATGATGGTGAAAACCCGATCAAAATCGGTTGCGTAGTTTAGAAGAACTAAGCCCACAAACAGACAGACACGGAGGGCGACTATGTTTTATACTATTCAAAGATGATTAAAATTTCAACCAATAAGTGATAAAATTACATAATTGTGAGTAGATGTTAATTCAATTCAATTTTATTTTATTTTTAAAAATATTACAAAATCGTTCATTCTAATGCGTTTTTAAATAGGTACGTTTGTTAAGGAAAATTCTTACATAAATTTCTAGGTAACCGAGTACCGTCAAATTTGAACAGATTTGGTGTGAATCTATGTTCATTGATGGATAATCTACGAAAATTTTCCGATTGGACCCATCAAACATCTACAATAATTATGAACCCCACTCCCTTATTTTTTTATGTGAATACCGAACACAAGTCTCAACTGCTCCCAACCGTCTGAAGCCAGTGAAACTATGGCATCCCCAATTGGGGTATGTTGCTAGGCTAAAGATAGTAAGGAGGGGAAGGAGATGGGGAAGAGGAAGGTGCTTCCCCACCTACCTGGCTATTGAAATCTGATCACCAAGTTCAAGCAACGTTTCAATTCTGAATAATGGTCTTACACCAGCGCAAGTATACAAGTTCATCAAATAAAATTTACTTGCGCACGCAGGAATTTGAACCCGCGACCTTCGGCTTGCTAGACGATAGCCTTACCCTCGACCACAGTGGCTGTCAACTCTTATATCGTTCTAATTATCCCATATTCAAGCATCGGTACAGTGACAATTCAACTATTGGATTTTTTAATAAAATTTTTTGTTAGGATGTACATTACAATATTTCACACCAAAAACCGGTCACCTTGTATAAAAAAACACGCGGAACGATCGATTATACTTTTGTATTCAATTCGAAGCGGCAACAATAATACATCTTCCCACACAATAACATTTCCATGAGACATTGCAATGATAAAGCATGACTCATATACATTATGACCATGCCTTAGAAGTGCATTTAAACACGTGTTGTTATATTTCAATATCCATAACCTTATCATGGCAGAAAACAAACATTTAAACAAAACTAAATCAAATGTCGGAAAAAAATAAAACGAAGCCACGCCTTTAACATTTTTTCTAAAACTAAACAGATTTATTGAGAGTTCATAGAACACAATAATTCAACTTCGGGGCCAGTGGCGGATTAACCCTAAGGCAAAGTAGGCACGTGCCTAGGGGCGCCAGTTACAAAGGGGCGCCGGCGGGCGCCCCTAGAATTAAAAAAAAATATATATAAAAATAATTTTGTAAGTAAGTATGCACCTGCTTACACAATATAAAAGATTATTTACTTCTGTAGAGATGCAGAGCTTCCAAAGCATACTCGCCTTCTTGATTATTCCTCCATGCCTCCATCGCATGATTTTTTAATAGAAGACCGCTCGCTCGTGGATTCATTCGCGGGCGTTGCTAGATTGCAGGGCAAAGGGCGCAGCGGGGGCAGGGGCTAAGCGGCCGGCACCGGACTTCCGAACGGATGACGGGGTGACAGTCACACTCATCACTTTCAGCTTGGATGTCGCCGGTTACGCGCGCTTCTATTGATTACGTACTCGCAGCGGTATTTGTGTGAATTAATAGTACATTGCGTTTTAGTTCATTACCCAAATAATGAGTGAATTGAAGAAGAAACCTAGTGGTGCAGCTTATAAAAGGAAGGCTAAGGAAAAAGAAGAAAAAAATCAAAATATATATATTCGTGTTTTATATTCATGTTTTATATTTCTTTTTGATTATTATTATTTCTGTTTTTTCTCACTACTAGCATCTTCGCCTAGTAACAACTGAACCTTGTTTACGCATGCTGTGAACATTTTTAATTGGAGTGTTAATATCTGTGCACATTCCCACGCAATAATATTAATGTAATAATTTAATAAGTTAACACTCTGTAAGTGTTTCAAACAATAAATAAATAAATCATTGATCCATTGGTTAACACTTGATGTTTTTCCTGAAAACTTTTCGAGTAAAAATCTTTCTGCTGTTTTTCCTAGATTTTTATTTTCACTACCCTTACTATTATTATTTTCAGAAAGTCTCGTATCATGTTTAATTTCGTCCAGGTATTGTTCACCAAATTGTAAATTCCCACCTTCATCTAAGTAAATTTTCCTCAAATTTAGTTAAAATTAAAACTTAAAGTTAAAACTGAAAAGTTAAGGTAATTCCTATATTTTTTTTACATTAACCCAACACAAGAGGCTCTGAGGAAAATAATTTCCCTCAGGGCCTCTGTCATTTTTGAAGATGCTGTGTGGAGGGTCTTTTTGAGGAGAGGAAGGAGTGAACGTGGGTCTTGAAGAGACCCACGTTGTAGGAAGGAGGAAACACAGAGCCCGGCAAATCGTTCCACAGCCGAGCTGTTGAATACAATAACGAGTCGTAGAAGCAACCCGTTTGACATTTGTCACATGATAAAAGTCAACCGTGTACATATGTTGGGCGCGCGTTTGGTGTGTTTCCCGACTATGCACCGGTGCCGAGGGGATCAATGATGCTAGTTCCTTGGAGCATCTTCCATTGAAATACCGGTTAATAAATATTTTCCGTGTTTGATGTTTTTTCTTTAGAGAATTTTAGTAAAAACGTCCGTAGTTGTTATGGCGGTGTGTTTTCTTGCAAGTTTCAAATCATCAGGAATATCAAATAAATGTTCATCGGGTGACTCGATTGAAGTTATGCAGTTCACACCGGTTTTTCCACCCAATGCTGCTAACACTGTAAATGTGAATCGTAACTTTTCCATTTTTCTTCACTAAAAATATCGTTTTATAAGACAAATAAAACAATGCGTTGCTCTGAAGTACAAAGAAACGACATTTAAAGTTTATTTGTCGTCCTTTTTTATATTAAAAAATTACATTATTTTTATTAGTCACTCAGTCAGCCACATAGCGAGTACACAATGCTGTTCATAAATAAATGCTGTGTAAGTGTAACCAAGACAACACATAAGTGACATTTGAAAAGTGCATAAAATAAAATTCGTAATTTAAACACAAAGGGATCCTAGGCATTTCTAGGTAGGTACTTATTAGTGAGTACTTATTCCTTTACATAAATAATTGATCATTTAAATTTTTTATGTTTTATTAATTATCCCTATTAATATTATAACTGCGAAAGTGTATATGTGTGTGTTTGTATAGGTATATGTTACTTCTTCATGCAAAAAAACTACTGAACCGATTGTGATGAAACTTGGTATGTAAAAAAAAGATAACTGGCAGTGTTGCCAACGATATATCGCCATTTAGGCTACTCAGAACGAGAATCGGCGCTGAAAAAATCTAAAAGGCGACTGGTCGGGCTACTTCAGAGTCAAGTTAAAAACATAATTTTCACGTAAAAACATCAATTTTAAACAATTCTCTAGCCAATTCTCTAGCCACCCCCCCCCCTCCCACGAAATTTTTATTTTCACGTAAAACCCACCTAACTACAAATTCGGCTACTTTAGGTACTTGTTAAAATTTATAATATGTGGTCGCTAGAGGGGCGCCGATGAGGTGCTTGCCTAGGGCGCTCTCAACAGTTAATCCGCCTCTGTTCGGGGCTAATACCAAACGGAAGTATTTATTTCATTAAAAAACTTTACATTTGATATTAATATCTATAATAAATTACACGTCAAATAAAATCATTTTTACAAGTCGGGAATGATAGATATTAATGTCGTCAAATCAGGGAAATGTCAATTGCGAGTTATGAGGCGTTGTATACATACACATGCAAAATTAATGTACAAGAAGGTAAAAAAAATACCTTCACATGACATGATATTATGAAATAATTGAAGAAACTCGTATGATAAATTAGAACGTGTTTCCCTTTCTTGAGGTTAGACACGGCGTCAAGGAATGAAGAACGAATAAATAAAGCTCATGTAAAAGCGAGAGCACAGGTTAATAATTAATTATAGCTACAGATAATTAATTAATTGATACAATTCCTAAAGCCGCGTATATTAGCAACACAACACGCAACGCAACAAAGGTTGCAACGCTCGCGAATATGTGGACGCATTGCGCGAACCAAACAAGAGACCACGAACACTGCGACATTTTCCGGGTTCATACAAACCTATGTCCGTTTGTGTTCGTCCGCAAATCCTTCAACCGACGGAACGCCGCGCGAATGCACGTAGCATGCTCGTTCGGTGCGCAGTTCGTGCGACGTACACACCTATCCTAATTTGTTGCTAATATATGTACGCGGCTTAGTATGCGTAACTTTTTAGTAGCTATTACAAAGAAAAGCATCAGTTAACGTACAATGTTTTCTTGGTAAATAGTGAAATTATTCAAATGAACAAATTGTGTTCCATTCCGGATCTTAAAATAAAGCGAGTATCAAAATAACACAATAAAAATCAGGGAATCATACAAAATTTCCCCATTTGTTTGACCTCTGTTGTTTAGAATAATAAAACAAAAAATCGAAATCAAATGACCCTTGTTCGGTGTAATCAACGCCACGGGAGTTCGCAACCTTTCAGAAGATATGAATCAGGGATTCTGAGTAAGACAAATACAAAATCACTGTATCTTATCGATAGAAACATTCGTTTTAACAATATGTATTGAGAGATGCAATACACAATTCGATTTATCATGTTCGTGGCCACTAGCTAAGCATTGTCGAATTAACAATAATCACTAGCATACCCTCTGGCATCTAATAACAAAACAACTAGTGTATTGAAGCCCCAACTAAGGTTGTGAAAAAACAAAGGTCAATTAAGACCCTAGGGCTACAGTAAAAACGTATAAAACAAATAATGCATTAACAGTTTATTAGATTTGAAGCAAGGTCCAATATAGTTTTCGTTATTATTAAATCATTAACTTTACTTTTAATCGACAGTACTTAATTTTAAAATATACAAGTACATTTATAATTGCATACATTAGAATAATTTTAAAACACGCTTCAGACTAATTTAACTATTTACAGGGTGTGTGGTCAGCATGATAAATTTTATGTAAATCGTAAAATATAAAGAGTACCTGAATAACATCAAACATACCCCTTAACAATTTTATGTAAATCGTAAAATATAAAGAGTACCTGAATAACATCAAACATACCCCTTAACAATTTTATGTAAATCGTAAAATATAAAGAGTACCTGAAAAACATCAAACATACCCCTTAACAATTTTATGTAAACCGTAAAATATAAAGAGTACCTGAATAACATCAAACATACCCCTTAACAATTTTATGTAAATCGTAAAATAAAAAGAGAACCTGAATAATATCAAACATACCCCTTAACAATTGTATGTAAATCGTAAAATATAAAGAGAACCTGAATAATATCAAACATACCCCTTAACAATTTTATGTAAATCGTAAAATATAAAGAGAACCCGAATAACATCAAACATACCCCTTAACAATTTTATGTAAATCTTAAAATATAAAGAGAACTTGAGTAACATAAAACATACCCCTGAACAATTTTATGTAAATCGTAAAATATAAAGAGAACCTGAATAACATAAAACATACCCGTAAACAATTTTATGTAAATCTTAAAATATATGGTTTTGCAAATATATTATTTACTTACTTACATGATTCCATATAATTGAGCTAGAATTCACCCACCAAACACAAGAGCCTCGTCTCTTTATGGTGAGGAAAAGCTATTATTATTTACCTTTATAACACTGTATAATATGTATAAATTGTATATTTATTGTAAAAAACATACAAATATTAAATAAATAAAAAAAAAGAACTTGAGTAACATAAAACATACCCCTGAACAATTTTACGTATATTATTTCTGAAAAATTTAAATATTTAAAATTTTACACAATTGCAAACCATAGGCAATTTAAAAATTTATTAATAATCCTTTTGTAAAGAAATGTGTCCATTCTATGTACCCAAGTGCATCACAGCTACAACGTTTTTATATCTAGGTACCTAGCTCCTAAGGTATATAATGGATTCAATCAGTAAGCATAAAACAGACTCCTTTAAAAAGAAAATTAAACATGGCTGATAGAAAGTGGCAGAAAATAATAGGAAAGACTTGGGATAATCCCGATAGTTGAAAACGTATACGAAGTGGACTTGGACTGAGAAGCAGAATTCTTGGAGTCTGATGTTATCCGACACGATATCTCCGGATTTACCTGCTAACACAACACCGAGGCACCCAAATACGCCAGCCTCCAATAAATGGACAGCTTCCCAAATAATGGAACGTAGATGTCGAAAAATTATTATTTTTGTGGTTACAATATTATTATTAGTTTTACTATATGATTGTATTATTGTTATTATATTAGATTTATTTGTATTATGTTACCACAATAATATAACTTAGTTTGGGGTATTTTTGATAATATACATTTTTGTAAATCATTGAAGACAATATCAGCGACTCTCAAACAAAATATCAAGAAAAAAGGTTCGGTCGCATACTATAGAAAATTAAGATAATGTTGGTAGTTCTTAGTCGAAGTATGACAGAGTTAAATATCACCGAAGGGGATAGGGTCGAATAAGCTCAGTGGTAGAGCAAAGCCCGGCACGGCAGATGCACTTGATTCAATTCCTAGATGCGACCGAATGTTATTCTGATTTTTCGTTTGAGAGTCACTAATATTGTCTTCAATGATTAAGTTACAAAAAAAGAATAATAAGATAAAAGCTCCACGGGTGGGTGTACGACTTGTTGATGATCATAATTTTGATTATCTTCCAGTAAGTAAAGTGCATGTATTGTTATTTGAACGATTACTTGGGCAAACCAAACCTTGTTCAACTGACATGGGCAGACCTAGTATTCAACTAAAGTAAAATTTATTATTTTTAATAATAATTCCAAATACGGTACATACAAAAAATAATCAAAAGACATTAGGGTCGGATTATAAGAATAAGGCATAATCAACATCACATTAGTGAGACCATAGGAACAAGAGGCCTGAGTCATTTACATCCGCGGAATGCACGGTTTAATGGTTCGAGTAGGTGTACAAAAGAAATAGAGTAGAATATAATAATAATAATAGATAGGTCGACAAGCAAGGTCAGACATTCCATCAATCAGGCGAGTTCACGCCTTTTCCTAGACAATGAAATTATGGCAGAGAGTGGAGCAGGCAGCGACCGACTTCACAAAATAAAAATAAATCTAGAACATTGACAAAGTTAATCAAATAGACCAATACAGACTCGTCATGGCTTCATGTATCGATTATTTCATTGCATATAAAATTAATGTGGAGATCCGCAAATAATGCAAGGCTGATGAAAGCGTAAAAAGAAAGCTGAAGAAAGGGACGCTCAGATGGTTTGGGCATGTAGAGCGAATGCACGAAGAAAGAGGTACAAGGAGAATATGTGACGCAATTGTGAAAGGTAGAAAAAGTCGGGGATCTCCGAGGAAGACCTGTTATGATCAAATACATCAGATACTTGAGTCGAGCCATGTTAAGAGTATATATGAGACGACGTATGAATGTGAAAGAGGCAAGAAGCGTGTGCTAAGACCGAGTTATTTGGCGGTCCGTCCTCTTTGCCTGCCCTTTCGGAGAAACGGGGTGATGGTTGATTAGTTAGTTGATAACTAGCGCTGACCGGTGTTAAATCACGGGAAATTATAATTGTAGGATTGATCAAGCGCAGACATTTCCAATATAGTATTAAATTAATAACGAGGTACTTTTATCGCTTGTCTGAATTATTGTCACAACCAGTTACAATTTTGAAAATTATTAATTGAATATCCGAGTTAAACAGTTATTTTTGATGACATGTGGTCGTAAAAGACAATTTAAAAATAGTAATTTGATGGAATTACGCATTCGCCTTTTCTAAAAACAATTTAAGAAAATATATAGAAAGTCTAAATACGCAAATTCTTAGTACTATTATAAAAAAATTTACACGTCATTTCTTAGAATCTATAAATTAGAGTTTCCAAATTACCGTGCATTTTTACAATAGCTCTAGAAAATTAGGAAAGTTAGAGACCGCAAACAAAATTTTGAATTTCCAATGGAGTTTATCTATCTCCTTCTCTGATCTTACTTCTGCCTCTCCTTGCACCTTCCCTGATCACGTTTTATTTTTAGTAATATCTTATATGTACCTACTCAAAATATATTTAGTTAATGTCTGCCATGACGAAGGTACGGTTGTCTCGGAACTGTCTTGTTAAACATATATAAATCATGTTCACAAAGTCACGGTGTTGCATTAATAAAGTTTCATCAAAAATCGACTTGCCAAAATATGTAACAAATATTAAATTGAACGTGCAAGTCACCGGTCCGACTACTCGCCGACTTTATGCACTTTGCCTGTGCCGTGGGTTGTCAAGGAAAAGTAATTTGGGTCCGTACCCGCCATAGGTGTTCCAACACGCTTTTTATAATTACAGACAGACCGTAATGCGAGACCTTACGGAAAAGAAAAATTAACAACAGTGTATATTTACAAATAATAATGGACGATCGAATATGTAACAAGTATTATATTTTTGATATACAGGGTGTAATAAGACGTACCGGACAGAGTTTAACCAGTGATTCCTGAAGTTATTTGGTTGATAAACATTCTTCAGTTACGATATACAGAATGTTAGAAGCGTACCCGACAGAGTTTAACCAGTGATTCCTGAGGTTATTTGGCTGATAAACATTCTTCAGTTACGATATACAGGATGTAATAAGACGTACCCGACAAAGTTGAACCAATGATTCCTGGGGTTATTTGGCTTATTCCCTGGTTACGAATAAACTATTCCTCCAAATACCATTATTTTAATTATCTTATTTTTTATATGAAAAATGAAATACTTTGTGTACATAACATTAAATTAATAATAATCTACATGTTAAAAGTTAGTGGCTTCTTCGTCAGAAACTAGAAAATTAATGTAGATTATTATAAATTAAAAGTGGTGTATACAAACTTATTTATTTTCATATAATTCAAATGGCGCCAAAAGGTTATTTTGCAACTATTGAAGAACATGTTTTTGTGAGCCACTAAGACCATGCCACCCCATTCCTTTTTTACATTAACCCCACACGGAATGCCCGAGGGAAATCATTTCCCTCGGGGCCTGTTCTATCTTTGGGGATGCTGTGTGGGGTTATTTTTAAGAAGATGATGGAGAAGAAGTTTACGAAAGGAAAAAGGTTTGAGGGGTGGGTAGGAATCTAGGGATGGGTCGAGAGACCAGTTGGAGAGGTCAAAGGGTCTCCCCAAACCAGCCTCTCCCGATCTGGCACGCCAAGCAGCTGATAGGCAGACGGACCCTGAACACACCTCACCCGATGAACCCGAGCACCCCAACCATTTGGGGTGACCTACAGAAGAGGTGTTGGTTATCCAATAAATGGTTCCAGGGCGACGGCACCCATACCCGTCTACCAAATTGAATTGGTCTATGTTGTGAGTAGTGACGGGTCAATTGCAGGGAATTTATTTTTTGGAGAATATTCCCGAAACTAAGTATTGCTATAATAATTTGTGATCAATTTGTGCTACGCACAGAAAAAAAACGTCTTAAAAATATTAGTTTATCATTCAAATAATGGTATTATTTTGAATTGTCATTAGTAGTTTATTAAAATTTTTGAGAATAATATAGTTTTAAAGAATTTATTGGTACATTTCTGAACCACAAAATCTTCATTTAAAGTGACTCTTGTTTTACGTTTATGATAAAAAACTTTTCCTACAAAGGAATCGGACAATACAACATGTTGACTTAGCTCTTTATATTAATATTCCCGGATTTAAATCACTAGTTGTGAGGCTGTAGGTAGTGGGGAGGAGGAGGAGATGAGGAAGAGGTAGGTACCTGGATATTCACATCTATTCAGTGGTTTGGCCTAGTTCGAAGCATTGAAAGTAAAATAGTAATAATTGCATGTCACCTTATTTTGCTCCATAAGCTCAAGGAATCCCTGGTTAAAATCTATCGGGATCGTTTAGTTACACTCTGTATAGAAGGCTTAGTTAACGCATGAAGGGGCACAAGGAATTTATGACCTTTGGGACCCATGACAATGCAATCACTCAGAATTGATTTGAAAAAAACATACATATTGAAATATTATTAGGATAAGTTCAAGGATAACGAAACTAATTGCAGACTAGCAAAACATATATACTAAAAAAACACTTACATAGTTATTATTACAATAATTTTGGACGTTCAAAAATATGAACTCAATAAAATTAGTTGAAACAATGCGTACATACAATACGCAGAAATAAACATTGTGGAGGGATCATACGTCAGGTTCAACTTCACAAAATTGACATTAACACTTGGAAGCGTTCTAGGGAGATATGTTATATTTATAATTTTATAGACGGGTTATGGATACCGTCGTGCCGGGGAGCATTTATTTGTATACGTTTGGTGACTTAGCAGGGGTGAATAGGTTCATGGCGTTGGGTTTGTCCAGGTCTTGTAGGTGGATGCGCCTGCCAACCTACTATGTGGCGGGCCCGATTGGGAGACACTAGTTGAGGGAGACCCTTTGACTTCTCCAACAGGACTCCATCGACCCATCGCCGTGCATCGCAATGGGAGAAATGGATTCATACGTCCGTCAGTCCTGGACACGCTAACACTTTACTTTCCTTCCAACCTACCCCTCATACCTGTTTCCTTCCCGGAACTTTCTCTCCTTTATTGATTTAAAAAAAAACTCCGAGTTACCCAAAGAAGAAATGGACCATTCTTTTTTAGGGCCTCCTGTGTGGAGCTAATGTTAAACAAAAAACAAAAACAAAATCTGTAGAAATTCGAAATGCGGGGTCTTAACTAAGTACATATATTGAAAAATGAACACCACATTACAGTAATAAAAGGTGTACTTCACAAGCGCCAATACGACACCTATACACGTCGGACCGCGACCCGCGACAAAACGGCGCACAGTGGGCTGAAAATCGCCTTTCATAGACATAAAGCATTAAAATGAATCATCAACATAAAAAAGTTTTTTTTTCAACTTGAGGAAATAAAAAAAAAATTTGTAAGTTGCGCCACAATACGAAGAATGTCAAAAAAATACAAATAAATAGTAGTATATGTGTGTGTAAGGATAGAATGGCCAACCTTATGATTCCAGAGGTAGCCTCATTTTTAATGTCAGTGCCATACAAATTTTTCTTAAAAAAATGATAACTCCTTCATTTGTACACGCAATTGCTTCGTACGAAATTTTATAGCATAGTAGAAATTCAGATCAGCAGAATCCATTTCTAGCCAAAAAAATGCCCTTGTAAATTCAAATCTCTATGTCTATGAAATGCGATTTTCAGCCCACTGTGCGGCGGTAGACAGGCGCTAAAACTACGGGGAGCTGTTTCTCCGCTCGAGGAATTTGACCTTTCGACACAGAAGCCATAAAGAACAAGGCGACAAGAGTCCGGCGTTCGATGGCGCCCACCGCGGCCGCTTCGGAACATCCTCAATTATTTACTGTCTCACCGTCGAGAATTCTTCATTTTATCGACTGTTTATTCGAGCGTTTATTATGCTAATGTTATGTAAGCGAGGGCGTCGGGTTTCCTGTCTTCGGTGCGGAGACACTCCTAAGAAACCTTACTGTAGCGCGTCTGTAAGGAAAATCTAAAAGCTACTGGGACATTATTGACTAAAAATGAGTCTCATATTATGAATTACTGTCGTTGAAAAATCACGGGATTTCATGTAGGCAAATCTAGTAAAGGATGGGTTGTTTCACCAAATTTGAACAAATCATCAAATTTCAAGTTCTGTGAAAGTCCTATTCGAGTTCTGTTATTATATTATGTCATCGTGGGTCAGTTGCTTAACAGAACTTGAATAGAACTTTCACAGACCTTGAAAATGAACTTTGAAATTTGTTTAATAGTCTGTGAAATAACCCGTCCTAAGAGTTAATAAATAACGCTTTATTGAAAGTGGAAAAAACGCAGACCCTTCACGAAATTCACGAAATCTGAATTTACTTGTCAATATTAACCTTAAGAAATATAAACAAAAAAATACAGAATTAAACTATAGTCACCAAAAGGTGGTCTAAAAGATATTTTGATTTTATATTTGTAAAGGTTAACCCTAAAATAAATTCAAGGTCTAGGGTGATCTCTGCTAAGGTTGCCATTTGGTGCAATTTTTTTTTTTAATTCTTCAACGGTTGATTTTACGACAAAGAAGAAGAAGATACAATTTATCACCTTTTGGATTAATATTTTTTTCTACATATAAGATACATAACGAGTTATAGCAGCGGAAATATGATGTTTTTCAAATCGTTAAATACCCCATTTTTGCAATTTTATATTGTTATTTTTGACTGTTCATGAATATTAATTACGTACCTCTCTACAGTATTTTTAAAGAAGAAGAGTGAGTGGGTTTCTTCTTTTATACAAGTAGTAAAACAGTCCTATTGCGAGATTGATGAAATTTTGAACACTAGAACTTCAAAACAAGATGAAAGCCACTCTCTATGAGTTTTCTTAAAACCACCCCCATCCCCTTTTCCCACCCCTTAAAGCGTAATAATTTGCAAAAATTGTAGATGTGTACAACTGCACGGAATGTAGTTACAAGAAGGCTATAACAACATATCTCAATAATAATGAATATTAGCATAATACTTTTCTTCTGCACGGATTCTACATAATTTTAAGGGCAAATTTTACTTTATGATTCCTTTTCCACTAAATTCTTACGTAAATATCACATGTTTGTAAAAGCCCGCATTGGTGTATAGTATAAATAAATAAAGTCCGGGCAACGCCGGGTAATCCAGTTAACTATTAATAATTCACCCGACCCTTATTTGTGCGAATTGATTTTATAACAATTTACTAAAAAAAACGGAAGAAAATCGGCGCGCCACACGCCAGAAAATAATTCCCATAGTATTAGGTATGCCAGCCTTAATCTAACAAGAGCCTTGCAGCGTCCGTCCTCTAACCTCATCCAAGATGTGTCAACACGTCTGTCTTTCAGAAAACCTTGAATAACAGCAATGATAATATAGTAAGAATGTAGCGTCGTAGGGGCGATGGACCTCTATTCAAAACAAATATTAAATGCGATTTTATATGACAGTAGTTCGAAAAATTCTTCTAACGAATACAGAAATATGCACCGAAGTCACTGAATAGATAATACACACTAGAAATGCCTTGTATTATTTGAGAACGATCGTAGACTCGATAGAAATTAAAGTTGCTCTTCAGACAATCATACCCATAATGTCGGAAACCTTCACAGTCCGCGACATTGTAAATAGTTGTTTTTTTTCAATGTTTCTGGCTTTCACCCTTCAAGGGTATTCTAGGCCGTCATTTCTAATTATGGAGAGGGGGAAGGCGAATTCATATATTAATTTTGTTTAGAGAGGGACTACCAAAAAATATGTGATGTTAAAGCGCTTACTTCTAGACCACATACGAAATGGAGTCAAGCACGTGAATTTTAAAGATGTGAGAAGGAACAGAACAATGTCCAATCCTCATTTGAATAAGTGAGGATATATATTTTTTGGAGAAATGGGGGAATTGTTGAAACCACGGTTTTGATGGGATAGTCCTTTGTATCGAGGCATAGCAGACTCCCTTGGATTGACTAGCAATGTGCCAATACTCTGACCAAATATTGCGGGATCTTTGAGGATGGAAAAAATGCCCGATAGGGAAATGTGGTTTACGAGGGTAACAATAGGGTTAGAAATGCAAGTAACTATTGGTAATTTCGTTTTATTTTAGCAGAATTTTTAAGGAAAGGTTGCTTTACAAAATTTTAACAATTCATCAAATTTTACATGATTTGTGAAAGTCTATTCAAGTTTTGTTAATATATTACTGTGGGCCATTTGCATTTTAACTTGGAAATTCGATGAATTATTCAAATTCTGTGAAACAACCAGTCCTAAGCTTTATAAAGTAATTTTATATAAAATTTCAAAAGTATACATTATATTTATATTTAAAATAAATATCAATTCTACTTTTGAAATCAATATTTTAACAAATGTAATATCAGTAGTAATGAGGATAAAATGGTAACTGTAAAATCATGCAGTGTTTTAATATAGTGTCCTCTGCGTGCCACTCGTTTTTAACCGGATTAAGAATAATTTTAAGAGATAAACTATCTATATTTTATTTTAGTAATTTCTCTCCGTGTATTTTTTGCAAGATTAAATTTTCTGATAAAGGTGTGTTTGTCTAAAGTGACCTGCCAGGTTAAGCATAAACTTTCTGATAAAGGTGTGTTTATTTGAAGTGACCTGCCAGTTTAAGCTTAAACTTTATGATAAAGGTGTATTTATCTGAAGTGACCTGCCAGGTTAAGCATAAACTTTCTGATAGAGGTGTGTTTACTTGAACTGACTTGACAGTTTAAGCTTAAACTTTATGATAAAGGTGTGTTTATCTGAAGTGACTTGCCAGGTTAAGCTTAAACTTTCTGATAAAGGTGTGTTTATTTGAAGTGACCTGCCAGTTTAAGCTTAAACTTTATGATAAAGGTGTGTTTATCTGAAGTGACCTGCCAGGTTAAGCTTAAACCAATTATTATTAGTATGTATTATGTAGACTTGAATGAAAAACGATGTCGATTTAGAATTATTACCTTTTGATTTTTCTTAGACTGCCCGATATCGTACATCGCCTTTACATTTGATGGAAATAAAAATTTCATAAGGATCGTGAAATAAATTTCCGTATTTGAAATTTAAGCAAAGAATGGTCAGACTTTTGGACTACGAAACATGCCCACATCGCATTTCTTGTGCCCTTCTTTATTCTATGACCGGAGTAGACTAGAAATGTCAACAATTCTTTAAGTGCTTTGTTTACACCATTTTGAGGTCAATCGATTTTCTGGTTTTTGCGACTTCAGCAATATCACGATCATTTTATGCATAATTTGTGTTCGGAACAAAATAATAATAACATTAATTCGGTTGGAGTATTCTGGTTCTAGGCAGATTTGAATAGATACGATGGGTGCCACAATAAACAACGAATTTATATTTTCAAAATAACAAAAAATACTACGCCTTACAAAGTAAATTATTACCTGGAATATGGACTGCAGGCAGATGCCAGAGGTATTTTAGGAAAAAAAAACCTAATGATCTTCATGTATGTATTTTTGTCAACATTATTTATTTGGTTTGAAAAATGAGCGTTTGATGCTTTTTTCCACATTGGTCAGCATAATTTGGAAACTATATCGGGACCCAAATGGAAAATCTTTACACGAACGTTATTTTCATACTCACGAATTTTTACAAAAAATTATAGTTATAATTATTTTGTATAGAAGAAATAATATTTTGGGCGGGTACTAAATCGTCAGCAACCGTGGTCGAGTGGTAAGGTTCTCGACTAGCAAGTCGTAGGTCGCGGGTTCAAATCTCGGCGTGCGAAAATAATTTTTTTTTGGTTAATTTGTGCTATTTCACATTGTGTTCATTTAAATAATATATAGTATACTTGCAGCACGTTCCAGAGTGGAAGATACTCTCAGTATCGCCCTGGTGTAAGACCACCATTCAGAACCGAAACGTTGCTTGAAATGGCTTCGGCTGTGTTTGGTGACCAGATATGAAATCAGGTACATCCCCGCCTTCCTCTTCCCCATCTCCTTCCCCTCTACACTACCTTCGGCCTCACAACATACCCTAATTGGAGATACCATAGTCTCACTGGCTCCATACGGTTGGGAGCAGTTGGGACTCTTGTGCGGTTTCACAGTAAAACAAAGTAATAATAAATGTGGAATTCACTGAAAACGTAGGTATAGATCGAATTTCATGTATAATACATCATACCCGACTTTATAAAACAAAATTCCAATGGTATTTAAAAAAGTTTGATTTTTAAAAGTAAATAACTTCAAAGTATTAAAAAACTTTTCCAAATCGATAACCGTATACACTTATACATATGCACCAATACACACAATCCTAAGTAATGTGTTGTTCGGGTCGATTCCAATTGTGTGACCTGTGCAAACGAACTCGGATGCAATGAAGTAAAATATATGAACGAACGAACGAACGAAGTACTCAAGGACAGATAAATGAGACAGTTCACTCCATTTGTGTAATAAATAAGTAATTATTTCCTAGAATATAAAATGACAGCTCCGGGATTAAGAGGTTTAGCGACGGGTACAGACACAGGCACAGACACAGGCTCAGGCACAGTTAATGATAATAATATGATTGGCGTTATTTTCATTCGTTGTTATCAAGATGATAATAATGACTTGAAAATAAAATTCCTTCGGCGTGAGTCAGGTTCTATGAACAAAAAAGAAATATACGTGAATGTTTGTTCACAAAAACGCAGCTAAATAAAATACAACTGGTTTTGGGTTTGCGAATAAATTTAGTATTTATCTTCGTATTCCTATTTTCGGCAAAGCATTCATGTTATTGTTGATTATATATAATACTAGCTGAAGTACCCGGCGTTTTTCCGCCAATACACAGAGGTTTTCGAAATCAGATACATACACAGTGACCTTTCTCTTATTTTGAAGGTCGAGTGTTCAAAATTTCATCAATTTGAAAATAATACTGTAGATTTGTATAGAAATCAAAGCCACGCCGCCCGTCCTGTGTCCGCCAAACACTCTTCTTTATAGAAGTAGATAGATTGGGCTGGAGTCATACATTTATAATATTCTTTGCGCAGAAATGTCGTAAGCTTTTGTGATATATGTAATTGTTAATTTTAAAATGAAAATCAAACATTCCCGGGTTAAATAACCTCACAATACTTTAAAATATCCCACTACCGCAGTAAGCGGAAATGTTGTTTGTGTCGTGATGGAGGACTTAGCCAGCCGAGGAATCGAACTCACTGAACAGCCACTGAGCAGTCAAATGTACCTAAGGAAGCCATGTTTTTCTGGCGCATTCTCTAATTAGGGGTTTCATTATATTTTATTAATACGATAGAGCATTGATAGTTGAAAATATACATTTTGTTCATAGTACAAAATACGTCGCACTTCATGACTTTGGAAAATACGCCGAGTTGTTCCGGGCTACAGCCTGCAGGATGAAAATTGCCCTGATGGTAGCAAACCTCCTATAGGAAAGGGTACAACTAGGAGAGAAAATTACAAGAAAATAAGAAACATAATTACGTTTAATTGAGGCTTTACGAAATATAAAGTGACTTATAGAACTTCTTTTTAATATTCAGTTCCCCTGTTCTTGTTTGAAGAACGTCTACGTCACCCAATTTGTTAGTGATATTTTGAGGATGCGCCTATATCAGTTCAATTCACCGAAGCTGATTTGCAGATGTTTTCAGCAGATTTCGCATTATATAGATACAGTAATGACGAGCATTGAACTCAATTGAAAACAAAGCGACAAATCACTCCCAAATGCCTTTTGGGGAGTAAAAAAAAACTATTGTACGAACCAATTCGACGAAATTGTCAGAGAAAAGAATCGGACAAAAAAGGTGGCGTGTTAAATTCGCGACTATTTTTCCGAGAACGCATTTGGAATATTTAATAATATGCAGGTAAACAAGTCGACGATACGACAGCGAAAATACATTTAATATATTGCGTCGTCTATATGCAATTTCACTGTTATTAACATTACTAATATCAGAGTAGTTGATACTGTCAGTGTCAGAGACCAGCATTCAGAACCGAAACATTGGTTGAAATGGCTTCAGCCGTGTTTGCTGACCAGGAACTTCCTAACTCCCCTTTTCTCCTTTCCCACCCCCTGCAGCCTCACAAGGTACCCCAGTTGGGGATGTCATAGTCCAACAGACTTCAGACAGTTGGAAGCAATTAGGGACCCTTGAGCGGTTTTCACATTAAAAAATAATAAGAACTGACACAAGTGAAAACATTCAAGAAACAAACCAAATCAAGAGCAGCATATATATAATGTAATATATCAGAAATAGGTAATCAATTTAACGTGTAGGTAATAATAATAATAATTGGATAATTTGTAGAGCGCCGTTTTTGTGAAAAATCACCTCAAGGGCGCTGTACAATTTATTTCCTAGGATCTACATTTGTTATTTAGAAAAGATACCAAAACATACTTAGCTGGCAAGTCACTTCCAACAAACACACTTATATTAAAAAGTTTATGCTTATAAAAGATGGAACTGCACGCAGAGGACACTATATCAAAAAACACTGGTGGTCGCATGATCTTAAGTCTGCTATAGCTTTTATTTTAATTTAAATGTATTTTAACTGTCTTAAAAGCCTACAAATTGTTAGTTGTTATCATTTTTATTTATTTATTTTTAATTATTATTTATATTTATTTTATTTTATTTTTAGTATTTTTTACATTTTGTTAATTTAAATTTAAATTGCCGTCAACTGTGAAAGTGGAGGTTTCTGAAATTATGGATACGACTGTCTGAAAAGGTGCGTTTTAAGTTTAGACCTAAATTCTGTCGAGTCTGCGATCATTCTCAAATCATGTGGCAGTCCATTCCAGGCTTTAGGTCCTGACACGGCAAAAGACAGAGAATGTAGTTCCTAATATATTAATGGACGTTTTAAACGGTTCCTTTTTTCATACCGATTCACATAAGACAATTATATGACCGATATGAAAAATCTTTACGTGACACGAGAATTATGTTCATACAGATATTTGTCATAATAGGAAAAAAATATTTTGGGAAGGTTCTAAATTGTAAAAAAATGGCAAAATCTTGAACATAATCATAAATCAAACGGTAGCATCTGTCATTTGCCTTTGCCGTTGGTGTCAAAAAATCATTAAAAAAAACTGTGTAATTCAATATACCGAACAGTAAAATGCGCTCACATTAATAAGTAATAAACATAGGATACCTATATCTATTTATCAATAGTTTAAATACAGTTACGTAAAACACTGACAAATAATGTCAGTCATCTTAAAATGTACGAAAATCGGTACCAAAATAGAACACGTCCTTTTTTACATTTCGAAACCCTATAAAAAACCAACCAATATGGAAACTGGACGATAAAGGATCTTGTAAATCGCCCTTCGATGGGTTCCAAGTAAACCTATTGTTTCTTTCTTCTCCTACCTTTACCTATGTCGTTCCGAAACCAATGGCCTAAAAAATCAATTTGAAATATAATAGATAAGTATACAGATAATTTGATTTGATCCGGTAGATCCGAAGATGTGTGATCTTCGGATCTACCGGATCTGCCCTGATGATGGACACTGCAACGCTGTCCGAAACGTCGGCTAAAGAAGGAGTTAGCGCAACACGGCATAACACCCCAAAAACAAACAACAAAAATTATCCTCACTTATTCTCCTCAACTCAAAATTCAAATAAAACAGCATCAACGCTCGGTAAAGCGCGAAAACCTATACATTAAATGTTTTGAACATCAGCATAGAAAAAGCACTGAACGTACAGGGTGCGGCAAAACAGATAGTGCAACAAGCAATTCATAAAAAAGTGCGTGATTCGATATCAAAAAAATGAAGAGAATAAAATGATTAAACGCCGGCAGAACGACAAATTACGATATATTATCTTCTGTGCATTGCACCAATTGCTAAAAAAAATCGTCGTAATGCCTCCTACCGCACTGTCGACAATCTATCCATAAATCAATCAAATTCGGCAAGTAAACAGAGAATAAATTCCGCCGAGTTTGTAGTACAAGGTGCGAATAGATTCATGCCAATTGTACAAATATAAACATTAGGTGTACAGAAAAACATTTCGCGGAAACGCCGCTAAGTGTGCACAAATCCTCTGAGAGCAAACATCATTTTCGATTTGTGGAAATAATGCATTTCGTGCGCAAAATGTCGACATATCCAATACAAATAAATATTGAGGCAGGCGTCATGGAAGTTAAACATTTCTTTTAACTACTTTGCAAAGATCTATAGAAATCTTATTAGTACCTACATCTACATGGCCATACAAATATACACCCGACAGCCTAACGGAAACAGGCGAGAATTAAAATTAGTACCTAAATATCACGTACTTTTAATATTCAATCAATTGCTTGCGTGTAAGTATTGCGGCCAGATCAAATGTATTATTTCTTATTTATCGACTGATAACACTGGTCAACACATTTTTTGTCCCTTTAACGAAAGTAGCCAAATCTGACAGGAAATTTCACGCTGATTTCAGATATGTGATTAGTTTTTTTCTATCACGTCAGGTTTTTATGGGTTTTAAGTTTTACTAAAATTTGTATTAATTCATATTTATTCGTGAGTTATCATTGATTTTTTGATTTTTTTACCATCCATTCCCCTTGGTCATGCTGCAAACATGAAAGAGAACTATGACAACAAGCTGCTGTTAACAAAAAATAAATATGTAAAATACGAATGGAAAATATGTGGTGATCTAAAAATAATAGGGCTCCTACTAGGACTGCAAGCGGGATACACAAAGTATTGTTGTTTTCTGTGTAAGTGGGACAGCAGAGACAGGAAAAACCACTATGCCAAGAAGGACTGGCCTACTAGAAAGCACCTTAAACCTGGCACGAATAATGTTCAACATGCTCCCTTAGTATAGGTCTCGCAAGTTAAGTTGGCTTCATCACAGTACTCACACAGATGCAAAACTTACATACAGCGTGTTTCGATTTAAGATTGAAAAAAAAAACAATTGATGATTATTTCACAATTGAGAACTCTAAGGACGGGTTGTTTCGGAGAATCTGAACAATTCATCAAATTTCGTTCATTTTCGGGTTCTGTGAAAGACTTATTCAAGTTCTGTTTTTATATCATTGTTGGCTAGTTGCTTGACAAAACTGAAATAAAAACAGAACTTGAAAAAATCTTTCATAGAACTTGAAAATGAACGTTGAAATTTGATGAATTGTTCAGATTCTCCGAAACAACCCGTCCTAAGCCAAAGCGTGTTGAAGTCGGTCACATAAAACTTATTTTGTTTTACGACATCGTTATTGAAATATTGAAGTTTATCATTTTTTTTTCTGAACTAATGTGATAATTTTCAGGATTGAATTCAAATGGGTAGGTATTCTTAAAAAAGACAATGGTATTGCTAACAATTCTTAGTCATTTATGTAAGAATGCTGTACATAACAAACTTCCATCGATAATGACCCTAATTCACGGAAATTATGGCAATTGGAATTTATACCTAATTGTTTTTCGGGGAATAATTATTATTCTGACCAGAAATATTTATTTTACAAAGCATGTTTAATGTTAATTTGATATATTTCCTAGAAGTATAATTAACCCACATTTCCAAAATTTTATCGTTTCCTAGAATATTTATTTATCTATTTTAACGAAGGGATGGTTTCTTTATGTCTTTGAAAGAATCGCAAAGATGTGATTTTTTTACAGGGTCATTTCGGAAAACATCAATAATTGCATTCAGAGTGAATGAGTGGTTTCTTCAGTGAGATCATAAGTAGGAGATTCTTTCCATACCATTTTTTAGAGAACATTTATAATTGTATAATTAGAATGTACACATTTATAAACCTATATATTTATGACATATGAGTTCCCAATGTTTATATGACTAGATATTTAATTTTAAATAAAGTACTATAATTTTTAGAATTTCTTAAGTAGTAGATTTTACACATTTATAAACCAAGTATATGACAAATGATTTTTTTTCAAGCTCGTTTTGGAGAACATTAATTTGTTAGTTGTTTCTTTATTTATTTTGTTTTGCGCCCAGAGGGCTTTTACATAAATAATAAAGGCAGTACATATTAACATGATAAAATACTTTAACATGAAAACAAAAAAATGGTATAAATAAAGTTATGATGGAGATAAAAAGTATATAAATGAAATGAAAATATAAGCAACAAAATTTTTAAGAACAGTGAGATAATATCAATAATTTACGATAAAAACTATCCCACTGGACCTTTAGCACATTAGTCAGAATCATCGTAATAAATATTCACTTGCACACTTTAAAAACACTCTGTAAATCTACTAATTCGAATTAAAAATGATGAAAACTATTTATTATTTCAAATTCAAAAATTGGTAATTATTTCACTTGCGATATGTAGGTGCACGTATGTCAAATTACGAACTGAATGAATAGGACACCCCGTAAGTATACTCCGTAACGGTATTGTTAAAACTTGCCTCTCTTCTAACTAGTTACAATAAGTGAGCGTAAGCAAGACAGAGAGCCTTATCGCGTTAGTGGGCGGCGCTTGACGTTCACACAGATAGACCAATACATCAATTCTAAGCATTTTTATTGCTTCCTTCTTTCGTTGCGTTACCTATAAAATCTAAAGATATCTTACTTACACCCTTACACGTTAAATTGGGTTTGATGAAAATTTTTATAAAAAGCTTGTCTAAGGATGGAAATGGCATGATTTACTTAAAGCAAAAGTTTCCTAAGTTCAGCGAGGCAAAAATTAAATAAGGAATATTCGTGGGACCACAAATAAGGGAGGTCTTGACTGATCCGAATTTTATAACAGTGTTGAGACCAGTCGAGCTAGCCGCTTGGTCAGCCTTCAAGAATGTTGTCGAGAACTTTCTTGGAACTCATAAAAGTGAAGACCATATCAGCATTGTGTCTGAAATGCTCATAGCCTATAAAAATATGTGATGTAACACGTCACTAAAAATACACTTCCTTCACTCTCATTTGAATTTTTTCCCCGAAAATATGGGAGATGTCAGTGGGGAGCACGGCGAACGATTTTACCAGGACATTGCGGATATGGAATAGTGATACCAAGGAAAGTGGAGTCCATCTATGCTAGCAGACTATTGCTGGACCCTGCAGAGAGACTCACAAGCGCAAATCAGGAGCAAAAAAATTAAATTGAATTAGTTTTGAATTTTTTTTTAAGTAAGTACCCGTCATACTATGGAAGAATAATGTAAAAAAACTTTGTTAAATAAAAAAAAAACCTGACCTATCAACATTTTTTTTTATTCATTTCGTGTTTATGGATACTAAATACATATAAAAAATTAGCTATGCTTAAGGGACTGCACTTAAAAAAATAAATGTCGACCAGTGTAATCGCTTCTTTGTTATAACAAACACCTTCGAATCAAATGGGCATGTTGGATTAATTATTTCATCGAACACGTACAATATGCACAACGTATAATTTTTAAAATACAAATATACTGAAAACTGTATTCTTGGTATAGCTATTGTTTCGTGGCACACCGTAATAACAGTAGAGCAGGCTCAATAATATATCATTTATAATGAAATAAATAAGAAAAATAACATTTCAAGTGACTACAATACAAAGGCATAAAATAATAACACATTCAAAGGTACACTACACACTTAAACACATTGGCATATTTATAGAATTAGATGCATACCATCAATTGATACTAATGTATGTATAAAAATATTGATCTATTAACCATTTTCTTTAGTTTTTTTTAATTCAGTGGTGCAACTTGATTCGATTTTTACATCCATTGGCATCTTACTAAATATAGAAGGTACAAAATAAGAGGATGTTCGCTAACCATATTTATTAGTAATTTTTGGAATGGATGAATTATTTATTGAAAGTATACAGCCTCAACACACCCATTTCCAGCCTCTATTATGAGCGTACTATACAGAGTGTTAAGGGACGTACTCGACTTACTTTGATCAGTGATTCCTGACATTATTTGAAGAAAAAAAAGGTTACGAAAATTTTGCTCTCCGGAGACATTTGAGATTTTTTTTTTCAACTAAAAATATTGAAAATCATTAGGGATTGATTGGTCAGTTAGGGCAAAACCTCACAGATCACAAGTCCGGGACACGCATTCAAAGCAGGCTCCTACTGTATGAGATTTTATAAATAATTTCGTTGTATTTTTTTTTCAATTTATTCTTAATTATTAAAACTTCTTAAAATATTTTAGTTAATTTAAAAAAAATACATTTTTTGGAGGTTCTCATACAAGTTAGGAGGCTGATTTGATTCAGTGTCCCGGCCTTGTGATCTAGGAGGTTTTGGCTAGGGTCGATGTGAGATGTTGGGCGGTTACTCGGCTGAGTGACCAGTGAGGACATGTAATAGGAATCACTGGTTAAAGTAAGTCAAGTTCATTCCTTAACACCCTGTATACACATTGCTTTATTTTACATTCATGGTTAGTACACACGCAAAGCTCACATCAACAGATAATATAAAGCACAATAGCGCTCGCCATACAATCCCATACAGACCCGACACACGTAAAAAGATAACGCGCTATAAGTGTGGTTCTGAACTTCGCTAACCGAATTTATTTTACGTAACCGCTCCCGACGCGATATTTGAAAAGTTATGCGTCCCCCTCTCCGCCGCAAAAAGGAGAGGGGGTCATTTTAATTACGGAGCTACCAACTAAGTTCCGTGTTCCCTTAGTAAAGTTGTCACTTTGACAGATGAAATTATGTTCCTCGGCCGCTCTCGAATTCAACTGACCCCCTCTCCTACCATAGGTACAAATATTTGATAGCGTCGTGTGTCGGTAGAAAAGATGATGCGCTGTACATTAACTTTTGATGTGAGCTTTGCGTGTGTACTAACCATTAAACGCTAAATGATAACTTATTTATTTTTACATTTGTTGTTATTTGATGGCAGGCACTGACTGAGTATAGTTTTATTTAATCAGAGAAAAGATGTGATCGGTGCGATGGGTTTTAATTCCGGCAAAATGTTGTTTTTATGTCGATAGTCCTCGGCTTCCGTCAAATTTTCCAAATACATTTTTTTGCACAAAAGGCATCATTAAAATAACAAACAACTAATGAGATGTTCATAAGAAATCAAAACGCCGTTACTAGGAATTATATAAGTACCTAATGTATTGATAACAATTGTTGTTATTCAATGAGACACGATACAAAGAGTATTTATGAATTATCATTATAACGAGTTATTAATAAATAATAAATTGTAGGAATGATTATGTCATGACTACATCTTTGGTTATTTGAATAGTTTCTCAGAAGACGGTGTAAAATAGTAAATCGTGTTTGACTTCGTTTGGGATTATGCCGATGACGTTAGATCAGGCGATTGCGAAATTACAAAAAAAAATACTACGGAGGATTGCAAGGATATAGAAGGATATATATGTATATTATTACAAATATTGCAGATATCCATGCAATGTTTCTTTTACTTCAACTATTTTTATCATAAATAATTTATAAAATGGGGTTCTATATTAGTGCAAAAAGAATATTACATTTGGGTGTTGACGGGCTAATTACTCGTAGGTTGGCAACACTCCTCATTAACTGCCTTCATGGTCGAAGGGTAAGGCTCTCGAATAGCAAGCGGGGGGTCGCGGGTTCAAATCCCGGCGTGCGAAAGTAAATTATTTATTATTTGATTAATTTGTGTTTTTTCACAAATTACTCAAGGTGAATTGTCTAGACGACAAACCTAATAATTGAGGGTGTACATCACTAGTCAAGAATCGAAATAACAGAAGAGTGTGATACAACGAATATCTGTGGAAGAAATCAAGGAGTAGCGAGGCGCTCAACCCAATCTGGGTACTTCTGTTAAATAGCGTCAAGGTGAATTGTCTAGACCACAAACCTAATATATAGCGTGGGCCGCTCGTACAAATGTGTTTTTCTTAAAAATGGAAATTCCTTTGAATCCCAATTCTAATAACGATAAATAATCTCCAGACAGCGATTCTTAAAAGCGACACCATAAATAAATCGCCATTATTAAAATAAAATTATTATTGTCAATTTGGAGAAAACGAAATCGACATTAGGCAACTTGTCAACAGCAAAAAAGGCAATGAATCAATAACACTGTACCGCGGCGCCAAGCAACTTCCCAAAGGTCACGGGTAAGGTCATCTACAAACATTCCTCAATCCACCTTAGTACCTTCCTATTATTAGCCATCACCTGTTCATCTGTTAGAAGTAATACAGTCAGTCCCAGCGACATTAACTTTACACACAAATCTGTTATTTAATGCGTGAGGTAAACAACATGTTACATATTTTAATTTTAATTATTTCATAGGCAAATCAAGTCCATACTGGAAAAGACACGTTTTAACTGCCTTATTTTTATATTTCTGGCGACCACAATAAATAAATAAATAATATTGATAACTACACTTTTTATTGGTTTGGCCATGTCATGTCGTATCGAGACGTTCTCAATACATTCTTCCGTGAAAATTATAACTAAATTTATTAAATACTTTTCTTATGTAAAGATATAAACATATTTAAAGAAAATTTAAGAAGTATTGGGGAACTTTTTATAGTATCAATAGGATCTTACCTTACATTCGAGGTGTAATGAAGAATATAATCATACCTGAAACAAAAGAAAACATTTTTTTATTATTTTATTGAATAATAACACCGAAACATTAAAAAAATGAAGTGTGAAGGATGCGTTTTCGAAACCAACAAAAATAAATCTTTTGAAAAAAACGAGCTTCTGAATAAACCGCATTACAAAAATAAAAGCTTGGTGTTTTTATTTATAAATCTTGTTCTCGGAAACGTTAGGAATTTAAGATTTTAAGGTTAGAGAATATATATATATATTGATTTGTATTTATTTCATAATTTAAGGAATATTTGCGGCACGTTCCAGAGTGGAAGATACTCCCAGAATTGTACTGGTGTAAGACCACCGTTCAGAATTGAAATGTTGCTTGAAATGGTTTCAGCCATGTTTGGTGACCAGATCTGAATACCCAGGTACTTCCCCATCATCCTCTTCCCCTTCTCCTTTCCCTCCCCACTTCCTCCAGCCTCACTGGTATTAGTATATACATAATCTCACTGGTTCCATTTGGTCGGGAGCTGTTTGGACTCTTATACATTATTCACAAAAAAGAAAAAGAAAAAAAGAGGTAGTTCTAGTAATCCTGCCAAAAGGTTTTCCGTAAACCAGAGTAATAATACCCACTAAAGATATAATTATAATAAACTAAAAAAATCTAATTATAAATCTTAGTTGTAAGTTATTAGTTGTTAAGTATAAGTAGGAAACAGCTTTGGAAAAATATTTGTACAGCGCCCTTGAGATGATTACAAAAACGCGCTATACAAATCAACAAAATATTATTATTATTTATTTAAACGTATTTACATACATCGACAACGAAGGAAACAAATCAGATGCCACACAAAAGTAACATAACTCGTCTACAGTAGAAAGTGAAGACGAAAGCGGTTCGTACAAAACGGGTATAGAATGTTCAAGTTGACGGTCATTGCATTACTATTGCGAACCGAGCATACAAATAGCCCATAGTCCCGATCGAAGAGAGCGGACACATTATATCATCACATCAGTTCTGCAGCAGCGGGTGCAACAAACTCGTGGATGGATGCATTGGTTGCATTCGTTTTCTCCAGTGACAAGAAGATTAAGGAAGGCAAAAGAATCAAATTAAACATCTTTATTAGATTAGGTAGGTACATAGATTCAATTTTTTCGTGAAAATGGATGGGAAAGCCTGCCACGATGACATAATGAGTGTAAGAAATTTGTCGATGCATTACTTAGTTGCATTCGTTTTATCCAGAACCAAGTAGGTTGATCTGGAAAATCCATTGGAAGATGTATTGTTTGTAAATATAAATATGTGTAGTTATAGTTTTAAGGTGTCTCCATAGGTGTCAGTAGTAGGACCACATGATAGAGACACTGTCGGACGTTTAGGTTTAATACCTAAATGGTTACGAAGATAGCCGATCTACAGGTGAGCATCTCTCGCTTGAGTCCACTTAGATATTCATTCTAAGTACGACGATATAAACATATTCAATAATCTTGAATTCGTCGAATAATCATCGAATCCAAAAGGCTAGATCGAACTTTTATTAAAATCTCCCGATCATCCAAGCGTCATCAGAGGAAATGTGTATAACCTTTTACACCACAGAAGATAAAAAAATGTTATACGGAATTAACTTTTTTTCAGATATGGGTTTAATTCTGCCAAATTCAGGCTTCCAAATCTGTCTAAACGTTTTAACCGTGACCGGTGATAATTGTACCTGGTAATAATGTTCCCTGTCAAAAAGTTCCTAGTAAAGATGTGCACAGTTAAAACGTTCACTGCCAAAATTTTCCCAGTTAATATTCGTACAGTGGAAATAACTCAAATAGATAAGACAATTACAATAAATTTATTAAAAGGTCAAGTAAGTTAGGCGGGGCAAATTTTGGCAAAGAACATTTTGACCAAGAACATTTTATCTGGGACATTTTCACTTAAAGCATTTTGGCAGGGAACATTGTTACTAGGACAATTATTATCTAGAACCCGTTTGAACACAATTCTTGGATAGGGAAGCCTGCTAAATCTCGGGTAGGAACACTTTTAACATCTTTAACATCGAACACAAATAAATACTATTCAGTGCCTTCTCCAAGAACATTGTTGAAAGGTAAAAGGTAATAAAATATCAATTAGTTTTGTTCTCAGAGGGTAAGCTTCCAACTTAATCTGAATTTGAATCTCGACCTCTTTGTTAGATATTAGGACAGACCAGTGAAAAATCACGGGATAGTCTGGATTCTCGAAAAACGAGATCTGATTTTCAAAAAGGCAGTTAAAATAATTTTCTGAAAATATATTTTCTTAAAGGTATGTACTTTATCGCTTGTCTGAATTCTTTCAACAATCAGTTCCAATTTTGAAAATGACAAGTAAGTTCGAAGCAAGCATTGAACCAGATTTCACACAGGAATAACTAACACGCATCACAGACTACCAAAACTAGTATGTTCGGTGTTTATATGAAAAATTTATAGGAAACCCTACCACACTTCAGTTAGGAACACTCTGGTTAAGTACCTACCCATTTATTGCACGTAAACTTACTTTTTTAAATGTCATAATTGTGAATTATTTTTAAGTTCCTTAACCTCTTTCCGTTGTCCCATTCTTCGACCCGTCAGTTTCGATTCAAACCATTTTTGAATGCATTTTCTTTAGCAAGTCAAGTGGTGTATTCAATAAATTAGTTCCGGATAAACCAAAAGTATGCCCACGTATATATTACATCACAAGGGAGTTCGAATTTAATACTTCAAAATTAAAGCACAAAGTTTTTGAACAGATAAAAGGAATATACCAAATATTAAGTTAATCAAATCATAATCAGACAATAGATATTGTATTGTTAATTTAACACGTACAAACAAACATCTCTGAAAAGCGTTAGTACGTTAAATGAATTATAGAATTTTTGTAACACATCTTCACAACCATTTTTTTCGTACAAAAACTCAAGAGGTTCATGCTTTTATTACCACTGTAATTTCAACAATAATACAAAAGAAATGTCATCAGAAAATGTTCTAAACGAAAACAGACGAAAAAAGATTTAAGAGTTCTTCTAAAAAATAATCAAAAATAAACGACAAGACTTTGTTTTTAAATTTGTTAATAGAATTATAGACAGCCCTGATTTACTAAGCCTTATCACCTTCAAAATACCAACTAGAACTACTCGATTGAATTTTTTTTTAATTCCAACTACAATATCAAGACTGAGTCAATCAGATAATCGCTTGTACATAGATTGCATGCAGTTTGCAATACTTTCGCATAAATTGTAGATCTGTTTAACTGTACGGAATATAGTAACAAGAAGACTTTAATAATAATTAAGGTTAGCATAATACTATTCTTCTGATTTGGTACACTGCACATGTTTGTAAAAGCCCGTATGGGCGTATAATATAAATATATAAAATTTCAATTGTGCCCAAAATTAGCACAAAGCCTCTACAAATGATTCACATGTTATAAATGGAGACAAATTGTTCAGAAACACACCGTAATAAAACGAGGATCCACATGATAGGTATTCTTGGAATTGTCACACCGGTTCGGCGATATCGGATTCCTTGGCGTTATGTCGCCGATGGATGTCGCGATTTATCTGCGTGTTTTGTTTGGGCAGTGCGAGGAATTCCACGACCCGTTGGCCATAGTGGCCGTGGTCGTAAGGTCGACGGGTTGCGTTTGTCTTTATCGGTCAGAGGCGGACGTCTTCTTGTTTATCCTGCCTAAGATTTTCTTGACAAATCAGGCGTGTAGAGTCTGTAGGTTGATACGTCGGTAAAAAATGATCATCAAACACCATTTCTAACAATTTCGGCAAAGCTGCGCAGTACACGAAGGGTCAAGCGCATTATTTATTTTGCCAAGCTCTACCAGAACCCAGAACTAACAAAAGTAATACTTTTCAACTCCAGGTATTTAATAAAATTTGCGCTTATTTATAAATTAGCCAATAATGTTTGCATTATTCCATTTCACAACGGGGGTAAGCTTAAATAACGGAATGTAACAACTCTGTTTTTGTAATATCCTTGACATTAGAGTAAGAGCTCACCCATAGATGGCACTAGATTAGTCTATTAGGTTACCCGTATATGGCGCTTAGCTGTCGAGTATCGTAGAGACAAAGTTATGATAAATAAGGTGAAAACCTCCAGGTCGGGGTTTACATTATTCCAACCGTCTGCTAATTAAGATATCAGAGAACATTGGCAATCTATCATTGTCCCCAAGTCCAAGTGCTTTGAGGAAGCCAGAGTATATTGTTTAAAAATAGAGTTTGTGAGAAATGCCAGAGATAACAGTTTAGATACACATTTATGCATCATCCCGTGATCATCTCCGTATAATCCTGTTCTTTTTCAAGCTCTATAGTAAAGTATGCAATTCACCTCACGGTGACATGGCTTCCTGGGCGCGTCGTCGGCTTCTGCATACATTCACTAGTGCTTCATTGACTGAGCGTAGCGAAGTCTGTTTTGATTCAAATACTTTGCATCCGTCTGTCATTAAATTTGTTTGTATGTTCCGTATCCGGTCAATCGTGTCAATACAGTATCCGTGTTTAATAGTAAATTATGATTCCGTCAGATCGCATGAGCGTTGCGACTGTTGCTGGCTGTCAAGTCAGAGTAATCAACATTACGCGTCTACTGTTCACAGAATTTCTAGTATGTACTTGTGACGACCTCCGTGAAACAGGCACGCTCATTGACTATGGACCTAAAGCTATTCTCTATAGTTGCATCTCAAAGTGAAAAACCCACATTATCAACCAATAAAGTTGATTTACCTATTTTTTACTTGTTCTGAATAACACTGTGCTTTCCAAGTCGCAAATTGTGGTTGCAAAGTTCCACTGGCTACGTGGATAATAAATAAAACATGTATAATCTAAATACATCAAACAAAAAATGGAACGGGGATTTACTATCGGCAAGGACAAAACCAACCACAATCATAAAAACATCGTTAACAAAAAAATAATTTCAGCTTCCATATTCAGTCCCTATTACGAACGCAACCAGTTACGTTCTGTTATTTCGTGTTCCGAGTCTTCCTCCTATCGGTATGTTGTGTGAGTGGGTAATTATTACAATATGGTTTCGGAGAAGTCAGAGAGGATGTCCCCGCGTAACCTTGCAAGGCCGGCCCGCGGTCCGCTGAGATCTGAGTCCGCAGGTCGTCAGTCCCGGTTCTTCTCCAGTGACCTCCGCTAGCATTGACAGCATACCGGTGACTAGCTTTTGCTACTGTATTAAATGAAAAACCAGCGTGATCAATCTATCTAACTACTAAATAAATATTTGTATTAACAAACTTCATGTGGGCGAAAACAAATCCGATAAGATGGATTTTCTTTTAAACAGCTATATCTTTGAAAATAATACACATATTTTAATAAAATTTTCATTTGGTACTCAACACACTCTATAAAAAAACAACTATAAAATTATTATGATAATAATAATAATATTTGGCTAATTTATATAGCGCCGTTTTCGTGAGAAATCACCTCAAGGGCGCTGTACAAATATATTTCTTAAATAGTTAATACTAGAACTACTGACTTATCTCTAAGACTTATATCTAGTGACTTACGACTAAGGCCTATAACTACTATCTTAACGACATATATACGAGTATTTACATATTTAGCAACTTACAACTAAAATTAATATTAACAATCTAATCTTACTAACGCCAGAAGAAGAAGGAAGTTCCATTATATTAGGGTGTTTTTATTGTTAGCTGGATATATATGTTAAATTAATGAAATTAATGAATAAAATCAACCGTCAATCTTAAACGCATTTAAATGATTCATCTGCCAACAATTAAACCGATTGACTTGTTATGTTCCCGCTGATATTGTCCATTGTCCATTGGTAGGCAAGTCAATAGAAAAATTTAATGAACGGAATCGCTAGATAATGTAACGATTACAGTATAAAAAAATGAAAAAAAATATATATATTTGGATAGAATGACGGATTTATGGAAATGAGTGCCTGAAAAAGTGAGTTTTTAGTTTGTCTGAAATTAAAACCTACTTTTGTAATACGACACCATAAACTGAAATTAAAGTCAGGTTAGGCCATTTTATTACAATTAAACGCATTTTTTTCAATTTCGCACAAATCATTACAGAAAAAACCTGAAAACTTCCACATCTCCGGTGCGATAAGTGTAAGGATGTTTTACCCGTTGTATGGGAATATTATTCCACACAGAAGACTTGGTTCACATTTTTAAATCATATTCACAATATTTAGTTGGGACCCTTCCAAAGAGATTGACATAAAATATTTATATAAATTATCGGACAGCAATGACTTTTCCGTAGTACTTTTAAGTAGTGCCGGCGTAAAAGGAAGAACTATCCTTCCCATAGGAAGTGTGCCAATATGGTCGTATAATAGGGATAAATGATTTGATTAGTGTGGTGATATTAGATACGGGGCTAAAATGTTAATACGGTAAATCACAAGGTGTGATGGAGCTAAAATGAACTGCGGAAATGTGCGAACAAATTTCACAGATGCACTAAACTCTTCTATTTTCTATTCACAAAGAACTGTAGTTAGTGGATTAATCACTTAATATAGTTGTAGGGTTTTTTATTTATTTATTTATGTTTTATTGTATTTTAATTAAATATAAATTAAATTTCTCGTGTATATTTATTATCTATTCTAAAACTACAATAATAATACGCACGAAAAACAGCCTTTTTGAAAACTTAGCTTTTTTATGTGAATACCGCACAAGAGTACCAGCTGCTCCCATCCGTCTAGAACCAGTGAGACTATGGCATCCCCAATTATGGTATGTTGTGATGGTATGAAGAGGAAGGTGGGGGAGTACCTGGCTTTTCAGATCTGGCCACCAGACACAGCTAAAGCCATTTCAAGCAACGTTTCAGTTCTGAATGGTGGTCTCACACCAGGGAGATAGGAAGTAAGCGTACTATACATATTTTTTCATGACTAAATTATGAAATAAAATTTACTCGGCGCACGCCGGGATTAGAACCCGCGACCTCAGGCTTGCTAGTCGATAGCTTCACCCCTCGACAACGGAGGCCTTGCTTACCAAAAGAATCCAACGTAAGCGAAGAAGATTAAAATAATAACAGAACCTCACCAGCTGATTAATAATTAACACCAAAGAATTAAGATGGTAAAATGGCCAGAGATCTCGTCGCGAGATGATTAGCATATTCAAATTAGGACCGGCGTCAGCTCCACAGCATTCCTGTTGCTCTTTAGTCCTTTATTGCCATGCAAGGTCGTACCGGTCGTAATGAGATGCTCACGGCGAGTACACTAGTGGTGTGGTAATACGTTGGTGGCTCCAAACCCGGCATCGGCAAAAACAGACTCTAACTCACTTGTTTTCCTAGTACGAGCACCATCTGTATGACTCAACGTCCGAAGCAAACTTTGCATGGTGTGTAAATAATGCATCTCATTTACTGGTCTTACTGGTATTAACGTTTTTTTGGTCTTATTCAGTGTGATGTATGACTTTTTGCGTGGTTGGGTAGGTACTACTGATTGCGACAGCATATTGAATGATTATTTTGGGGATAAAGGAAGTATACAGGGGAAGGAGAAGAAGTTTGAGAAGTACCTACCTAGATCTGGTCAGTAAACACAAGTGTATTATTAGTGTATCTACCACTCTGGAATGAGGTTTAACCCCTCAGGCTAATTTGTTCGCTTTCGGGAACAACTCGTATCTCCCTTACTACCAAGGTGAGAAATATGATCTAAACGGTTATAGGAAGAGAAAACGCTATGCTTTATAGTAATAATGATGATTAGATTGTTTGTATAGCGCCGTTTTCATGAGAAAATCACCTCAAGGGCGGTTGGGCTTATATTAAAATATAGCAGTTAACCACAGGAAACAGTGCACCTTTATGACACGAAAGGTTCCGAACGCAAGTTCAAAAAAATGAAACTTCGTGAATTTTTTTAGTAATTATTTTTACATGATTGGACAAAAATTATATTTTATCGTTATCGAAAAATTTTAAATTTTAAATCAAATATTATATTTTTATTTGTAATAATAAAATTTGAAAGCGTATTTTATCACCTTTCAAAGGCAGGTTTTAGTTTTCGGATACGTACAGAAATATTCCATTTATTTGGATTTTATTGGAAAGCGGAAATACTCCGACCTTCTGTCAAAATATTGGGCCTGAGGAGTTAACATATACTTAATGTCGGGTTCCGAACCCGCGACCTCTGGCTCTTATTTACCGCTCCTACCAATATGACTAAATGACCAAGTCACCCATTTGCACTAAAGAAAATACAAACAAAAAATCGAGGATTTACTCGTCCAATTTCGTTTGATGCTTTTGAGATGTCAGACGATAACACGACAGAAATATCCCGATGACCTGTGGATTTGAGATGTCAGAAGATAACACGACAGAAATATCCCGATGACCTGTGGATTTGAGATGTCAGAAGATAACACGACAGAAATATCCCGATGACCTGTGGATTTGAGATGTCAGAAGATAACACGACAGAAATATCCCGATGACCTGTGGATTTGAGATGTCAGAAGATAACACGACAGAAATATCCCGATGACCTGTGGATTTGAGATGTCAGAAGATAACACGACAGAAATATCCCGATGACCTGTGGATTTGAGATGTCAGAAGATAACACGACAGAAATATCCCGAGTACATGTGGATTTGAGATGTCGGAAGATAACACGACAGAAATATCCCGATGACCTGTGGATTTGAGATGTCAGAAGATAACACGACAGAAATATCCCGATGACCTGTGGATTTGAGATGTCAGAAGATAACACGACAGAAATATCCCGATGACCTGTGGATTTGAGATGTCAGAAGATAACACGACAGAAATATCCCGATGACCTGTGGATTTGAGATGTCAGAAGATAACACGACAGAAATATCCCGATGACCTGTGGATTTGAGATGTCAGAAGATAACACGACAGAAATATCCCGATGACCTGTGGATTTGAGATGTCAGAAGATAACACGACAGAAATATCCCGAGTACATGTGGATTTGAGATGTCGGAAGATAACACGACAGAAATATCCCGATGACCTGTGGATTTGAGATGTCAGAAGATAACACGACAGAAATATCCCGATGACCTATGGATTCCGACGTATTTAAAACGCGCCAATTACTTAGACACTCAATTATAAAAACGATAAGAAAAATATTGTTGATAAATAATGTTAATGGCTCGAAAATAATTAACAAATTCGAGGAGGAGATGAGCACGCAAGATCAAATAAATCGGTGATAACACGACTGGGGAATGCAACAACTAATTATTTATAATGAAGTTCGGTAAGAAAAACACATATAATTCGGTGATAAAACAACAAACACGCGAGGATTCCAGCAGTTGTTTATGTAATTTCCAATACATTCACGATTAACGGATAGGATAAGTTCACAATTCACCTTTTGCCGGATTTTCAAGACGATGAAGTCACCACACATCAAAAGATTGATCCGCATTTATAAGGTATTAATTGATTGAATGATAGTTACTAATGATTATCTATAATCCTTAGTAAGTAAGTTAGACTTTTGTTTCGAAAGTTGTCATGTAAATCGACAGGACCAATGATCGAAGATAATGTACAAAAGGGCGTATGTTCACAAGCAACCGGATAACTTTATTTTAAAATATTTGAACCAATTCTTTTTAAATGGGGTTTGGAAGGTGTGCCCTTATTTTTGACCTGTTAATGTGAAGATTATTTTTGATAGGAGTTTTTTTACGCAGCGAGGTGCAGAGAACTGAGAATTTGATTTTAAGTTAATAATATCCAATAAGTGAGTATGGTATCTTTACTAAGGTTTAATTCAAGGTATTTTAATGCAGGGGATATTTTCTCCGAACAAGTGAATACTGGGTGACCTTTTTGGCGATCCACGTGAAATCATGCAGCTAGTGAAAGCATTACGTGATTACAGGAAGTATTTGAGAATCCATTCAATAAGGCTTCGATTTCAAGGATAGCGATATCACGGTTTTACAAAAGGCTAAGTGGACAATCCGCAATAAAAACTAGAGAAAGCCACTCAATTACGTTGTCTTGGAAGTCATCTACATATTCCATATTAAGCGTCATGTCAAAAGATATCAAACTTCATCTATCAGGTATAAGACCTGTTAATCAAAGAAAAATTTAATGCATAGGTTAGAAGTTACACTTTTGGTTATTTAGATTTCTGTCATTAGTTATACATTTATAGTTACCTAGATATAGGTGGAGTGGACAGGTTGAAATTCACTCTAATATTTATTTTAATCGGTTTCGATTTCTCGGTTATTTAAAAACTAAGGATCGATAATATAAACTAGTCGTTACAATGGTTTTTGAGGAATGGAAAATAGTAATATCAACGAATTATTATTAACGAACAGTGGGAAATCAGTAGACTATTTAAGTCTAGTAAATATGACGTACTTAGTCAAACACTTAGTTCATTAGCATTGCGTCAAGTGGCTTTAAATACAAGCCGAATGCAATCTTCGAGGAAAGAATGTGCGAAAAGCAACATTCCTAAATCGAGCCATATTAGACGCAGAATACAAATGGTGGAAGTTAATTCCACAGTAATAATATTATTTAATGGCAAAGAGGTTTTAATTACTTTCGTTATTTATGGTTATTTTCAAGCATTTCTGAAGTAATGCACGAAATTTTGCAAAAAATCACCATTTCATTGCGGTTCATAATTACACATAAATTAATTACGAGTCAAAAATGAGACGAAAATTCATTAAGGCGATTCGAAGAGGCGCCTTGGTTTAATCACCTGATAAAGTCATTACATTTTGATCGCCAATTTCGCATTTGGGTAATTACCCAAATAAAAATTAAAATATTTATTTTGTAAAGAAACCCGACAATATTTGATTTTGAAAGGCAAGGATGGTGGGGCAAATAATTTATAAATACTTGCAGCTTCACAAAACCTACAACTAAAATATCCCGTAATTATTATTCACGGGACTGCGCTCGCTAGTAGTCATAATAATCGTCCAAATTTGTGAAATATCACCTAAAGGGCGCCGTAAAAAGCTAGAAAACGACGTAAAGCCTAAGACACATTACCCTATACCCATAATTTGGGCATGGCCTAAACGTATTACAAGTTATCACGCTACTCTATAATCTTCCTCGGGAGAGGGGTAACAACTGGGGAACTGTCGCGGAATATCATTTCTTTGTATGGGATCTGTCACCTTGACAGATGACAGCCGCGTGATCACGGGGCTCCGTGAATTGATCTGACCTCCTCTCCTATGGCAGGAGAGGGGGATGCATTATTCTCAAATATAGCCTGGTTAGCAGTTTACAGCGCATCATCGTCGCCACGCCCACACTTATAATATCTGTCAGGTGTGAGAGGTCTGTATGGAATTGTATGGAGAGCGATATGGAGTTATATAAAACGCGTTGATGCGTATAGAGTAATCGGTCACCCCCTTAATGCTAAAGTTTAATGGCTTATCTTTGAAGGTTCTTAGCTAGTATACGAAAACGACGTAAATTATTGATTAACGACAATTAATTATTATTTACATATTTACAAATGTTGCGGGCTGTGAAAAGGTTATATTTGACGGTTCTTACCAAGATTGATTGATTCATATTAATAAAACATAAGAGTATTTTTTATATTATTTTTTTTACTGTTTACTATTTTATGGATAGGTTTAAATAGGTTTACTTTATTAAAAAAAATAGTTTCAAGTTTTATTTCAAATTCTGTCTTAGTTCTTAGTTATGACTTAGTTCCCACGGGTCAAATTTAATTAATTAATTATTTATTAACAAAGATAGATAGATTTTTTGTATAAACCACCTCTTTTTACTTAATTACATATTTATGGAGATGACTTGATGAAGACATGTTTTCAGATGATAAGAATTATTGTTTGAACTGTCAATAATGACGGATTCTTTCCATCGGTTAAATAAAAAAGTCAATAATCATAACCTTCTGATCTATATAATAATCGGTGGCCCGTTTGTCTCTGCGCGCAGTCAATCCAATTTTTAAAAAGAGGCATCATGCTTCTTCGGACTCGATAGGGTTCGATGCCCGCCGCTGGCTACCTAACACCTCGCGGAACGGTCGCCCGTCATCGGGGACCTATAACTCACGGCAGGTGATTTAGTTATTTACGTTTCGTGAGGTGAACGTGTTGGCAAGTTGCAGGTGGAGAATTTGGATAAAGAAATTCCCCAAATTAGCTAAATAGACGTAGTCCAGTTATCTTCATGAAACGTGAATACCGCATAAGGGTCCCAACTGCTCCCCTAGGGTCCGGAGCCAGAGACTTTGGCATCCCTAATTGGGGTAGTGGGAGGGTGTAGTAGTACAATAGGTAGTGGGCTATTCAGATCTGGCCACCAAATACGGCTAAAGCCATTTCGAGCAAAGTTTCAATTCTGAATGGTGGTCTTACACAAGTACGATACCGCGAGTATCTTCACCACTTTTAACGTGCTGCAAATATACAATATAATATTTTTAAAGAATAAATTTCGAAATAACAGAAATTCATCAAATAAAATTTACTTGCGAACACCGGGATTTGAACCCGCGACCACGGAGGCCGTCTGTCTGACTTTTGAGGTTGAAATAAGTGATTGTTTTGAAACTTGGCAGATAATATATGTTCAGATACCATTGGCATAGGTTTAGAAAATAGTTGTTGAAAAAGTCTGGAAGAAACGTCCTCTCAGAGAATGTGGATCTTTTAACAGTTTTTCTGAATATTTCAAAACGTACCATCATATTAAAGTAACTAAATTTAGAATAAAAGAGTTTTTCTGGGAAAATGGAGGGTCGTTAGTTAAAACCTTAAAAGTTACTAACAAAGAGTCATCAACCTAAATACATCGCAAGACATATCCATCGATATGTTATTTAGAATTCTCATTAAGATTATAGAAAAAATGGGTTTTGTTACAACTAAAAAGAACACATGCAAATTAAATATAAGCATATCGATCAAGACGCAGGGCGTATTGTCTGAATGCCCGACACGATCAAATCTGACAAACCGATGCAAAAACGCAACGTAACAAGCATTGAGGAATATATTTAGAACCAACATTGGCGTTCTAAGTACGGGCCACAAACATCGGTTCATTGTCCGCTGTGAGATACCACAGGCTTCAGTCGGTTACAAGCGCTCGTCGGGCACAGAATAACTTCAAAATGTCGACATGCACGCTGAGATATTGTACAAGTCGTAGTGGAAAAAATAGGGAAAGTAATCGTATAACCTTTCATAGGGGTTGACCATAGTCAGTAGTCGTGTAAATTGGCCTTTTAATGTTAAATAACTCAAGGAGCACTTGAAGTTGGCGCGCCAGTAACCCAATTGTACCTCAATGTTAGCAAGACGAATCGAGCGTCAGTCGGATGTGGACGGGCCGAACAGGATAAATAATGCATTCAAGGATGACACGGGTCTCTGCGGGACTCGTGAAGGCATGTGTGGTGTGTTGCAGATTGTTATCTTCCGATAGTGAGGCTCCGCAGTTCTTGGTCACGACGAAGCACATTAAATCATGGTTTAGAAAAAATGGAGGGCGCTGAGATGGTTTAAATTGTTTTAAATGGCAACACCAAGACGGTTCAAAGGGAAAATGTAGCACTTTTAAAAAAGCACTGTAACTGTAGTCCAACAGAACATTTTTCAAGTCAACATGAAAATTAGTGGAACTTGTTGGAAGGACATGATCCCACATCATTAAACATACTAATTTCGGTTAGCGGCGCATCTGTGCATGCGTGAAGTGAAATTTAATATTCCAGCGAAAAAGTATTATAAACTTTGGGGTGTGAAATCATATATTAAATGAAAAAAACACACTTTGAAATACACCACTTTATTGAAATAATAAATGACAGCCAACCAGGTTTCGCTTATTAACTGATATAATATAATAGCCCTGACGAATCTTGATATTAGCAAAACCTGGTTGGCTTTCATTTATTAATTCAATAAATATTTTGATCACTTTTATCAAATTTAAAAAATATGTCGATGAAACACGCACTCTCATCAAATTTAAAAAATATGTCGATGAAACACGCAGTTTCATAAAATTTCAAAAATATGTCGATGAAACACGCAGTTTCATCAAATTTCAAAAATATGTCGATGTAAAACGCACTTTCATCAAATTTTAAAAAAATATGTCGATGAAACACGCACTCTCATAAATTAAAAAAATGAACTTCCATCAAATTTAAAAAAACGGATAAAATAATTTACGAGTTGGGTATGCCATTTTTTCTGTCCAATATTAATTGCCAATTTATGGAGTAAATCATAACCTCCCATTTTACTTTACTCAGATAAGTGTGTTCTAAAATCGGTGTTGCCACACTAACAAAAAAAATGCACCATTTTAGGTAATTTCTTCACTTTCTAGACGGACTGCAGATAGGTGGGTACGCAATATATAGTGTGATTCTGGAAATGGCCGGTGTTGGCTGGTTTTGTTGGTTGCAGGTTCCGTGCGTGGAATGCGACGTAACGCGATCGCACGTTCTCAGAACCGCGGGCAACCCCGGGGCAGAGGAAGTCTTAAAATAGCCCCGTGTAAAAATAACAGCAAGATAAATTTAGCGGGCAAGCCTCCCAACAAAAAAGTCATGTACAGTCATTTAGGTAACGCAGGGTGGAAATTTGAGATATTTATCGCTCTGGGTAGCGATGGTCACAATCGAAACATTGAAATATTCTAATTAATAATTAGCTAATTATAATTACTAAAGCAGACTCGTGAAAAATTAAAATTAAAAAATAAATCGTTTCAAATAAAAGTTTTACTATTGTTAAAACTAAAAAGTGTCCAAAGAATCAAAGCTAACAGTCTACAAGTGGAGTGCTGATACCTACCCTAATGTATGGCAGTGATGCATGGAACTGGCAGAGAAAGGATGAAAGTAGACTGAATGCTGTAGAAATGAGAACCCTGACACGTTGTGTGGTAAAACAATGGATGATTGTGTGAGGAGTGGAGATCCGCAAAGGGTGCTAGGCTGATAAGATGATGTAAGCGTAATGAGTGAGATCAAGAAAGGGATGCTCAAGTGGTGTGGGCATGTAGAGCGAATGAACTAAGAAAGGAGTGTAAGGAGAATATATGACGCAAATGTGAATGATAGAAGTCGGGGACGCCCGAGGAAGGCATGACGCGATCAAGTGAATCAGAAACTTGAGTCGGGCCATTTCAAGAGTCAGAAAAGTAGAAGAGTATGTATGAGACGTATGTACGAATGTGATTGAGGCAAGGAGTGTGAGCCAAGACAAAGTCGGTTAACAGTTGTCCTCTCTGCCTAACCCCTGCGGGAAAAGTGTGTGATGGTTAGCTAGTTAGTTAGTTATAATTCCAATTTTGAAAACGCCATATAAAAATGTTTTTGGTTCAAATATTATAGGTAGGTTTGTTAATATACTTCATCGCTTGTCTGAATAATCATTCTTCACACAACTGATTTCAATTTTGAAACGACATTTAAATTCAAAGCAATTTTGAGTTCATCGAACCGAAAATATTTTTTTTGATAATTTAAGGTCACCCGATGACCAAAACCTGGTTAAGGGTTGAAGAAAATCAATCTCAAATGCTAGTCACCAATTTATGTTTAGTAAAAATGTCTTTTCTAAAAAAAAGACGCCACTAACTTTTTTATTACCAAAGTGAAAAGCGCAACAAAAATAAAAATCACAAAATTAACGAAGAAGAATGACAAATTTATACAAGAAAAATCAACACCACTGAACAAAAACAAACACCTTGAAGGATAGGATAACATAAAACTTTGAATGAAATGGCTTAAACCATGTTTAGTGACCAGATCTGAATAGTCTCAACCATCCCTTCATCATTCGATTCAGCCTAGCAGAATATTTCAAGTTGGGAAGCTAGTTTTACTGGATACGGGCAGTTGGGGCTCTAGTGCGCAAATGATATAAAAAAAAGACAGACGTAAAGAATTCCGTAAATGATAAATACTAATTTCGGTTCATGTGCGTGATGTGAAATATTCCTGCGTAATTGTTAAAATTTTTGTTTTTGCCCTGGGAAAATAATTCCTCTCAGGGCCTATGTCATCTTTGGGGATGCTATGTGGCGGAGCTCTTGAAGATACCCATGGTGTAGGAGGGAGGAAACACAGATACCTTACTATTCACTTTTCATATTCAAAATTGGAACTGATCGTGGGAACAGAGCGAGATAATGTTGGTATCAAAATTGTTATATTTTAATAATAATTCTATTTTTATAGTGATTATATTCGACAGATTAAAAGATCGAAATCTGAATCACTAAAGATTTTTAAAGTTTACTAAAGGTGTTCATTCAACGTCACTCTTAATTATTTTTTTCAATTATCGTGAGGCAAAATATTTTATAAATGCTTCACAAATCCTACAATTAGGTATTAAAATATCAAGTGATTTTTTATGGGTCTGCGCTAGATATAAAAGAAATGTGAATCTAAGCATATAACAAAATAGAAATTAACGATAACATAATAATATAATTATTCTTCGTCTTGATGCTCAGCACTCTTCAAGCGCCAGCTTCTATAGAAGAGGAACATTAAAAAATCAAAAGCAGTGAAAACTAAGTTTATGAATTATTTTAGTTAACATTAATGATTACACTCTGTAAATTGATTAATTATTTAATAAAGAAAAAAAAATATATATACCGCACAATCCAAAATGCTGACTAACAGATCTGGATTATGTTCGTGTAATCGACCGCCGGCCCATCACTCTCGATGAGCTGTCTCTCGACCAGCGAGGACTGTCGAGCAGCCACCAAACCGAGCAAAACCTGACATAACCGAGCGGTCGCGGTGGTTGCGTGAACGGGTCGCTTGTTATGCAGTGGCGACGAACCCGCGGTGAATTATGGACGACGCAAGCGGTGGAATTAGCATACAAATGCCTGCGCAATCAATAGAGTAAACATTGGTATAAAAAACAGATCACAGAATGGTTCAAAATTAAAGATAGACGTTTTTTTCCAAAAGCTATTCACCCCAAACCAAACATTGAACAATTTAATTAGCGTGTACAATATGTTATTAGTTCTACTAAATAGATTATCGTTGTATAATTGTTCGGTAATGTTTTTAAATTGTTGCATTAATTATCGTCTACTTTTGTTTTGCACGCTAGCAGTCCACAATGGATTGCTGATACCTGCCCTGATATATGGCAGTGAGGCATGGAATTGACAGAGGAAGGATGAGAGTAGAAATCCCCTATGCGTATGCGTGGTAAAATCGTGAATGATCACGTGATAAATGTGGAGATTCGCAAGGAATGCGAGGCTGATGTTAGCGTAATGAGAAAGATTAAGAAAGGGACGCTTAGATGGTTTGGGCATGTAGAGCGACTGAACGAAGAAATTAGCGTAAGGAGAATATATGACGCGAATATCAATGATAGAAGAAATCGGGGACGCCCAAAGGAAGACATGGCACGATCAAGTGAACCAAACACTTGAGTCGGGCCATGTAAAGAGTGAGAATAACAGAAGAATTTTCAGAACAATCAGAATTTTTTTTGATTTGTAAGAGTATGTATGAGACACTGTATGAATTTGAATGAGGCAAGGCGTGTGTGCCAAGACCGAGTTGTTTGGTGGTCAGTTCTCTCTGCCTACCCCTGCGGAAAAACGTGCGTGGTGGTTAGTTAGTTGGTAACTTTTGTTTTATTCTCTTTTCGTCTAACTGAATCATAGTAGAGTTCATTAAGTATCCTTTGATTTTTGTTACAGATAATTTATTTTTTTGTATTAGGCAATTCACCCTAAAGAGAGTGCTATGTGCCGTTAAAGTTAAGGGAGATGGTTATAATTTTATGGGAAATCTATACGGGAATAGGAAATCTCAAATATTGAAGTCATTCAAGTCTATGAACTTGTATAGAACTGAGAAAATGCGAGAATTGTTGAGAGAAAGTAAATAAGGAATACTAAGAGGAGATTGGTGGGTGATTTTTATAAGTAAACGATAAATGCCTTTGAAAGATGAATGATTTTTACAATTAAAGAAAACATGATCAAGAGTCTCATTTTCCATGCCACACTGGCAAAGTTACAGATAATTGTTACTGCATTGTGTCTATGTAATATTATGATGTAGTTGCTACTAACCTAATATGTATACAATTCTGCCGCCATGTGTGGAACCACAGAATCCTCCGAGAATCTGAAGGACGGTGCTGTGTTTTTACTTATCACGGCATAATAACACCTAAAACATGCGAACACATCAGCAAAGGTTCCCATACAGATACTGATTATTATAGCATTTTGATTTTTTGATTTTGATTTGCATTCACTGGCTCTTATTCTGTAACTGTATGTAAGAGAATAGAAATGAATGAAAACGTAAATAAATGTGTTTTGTTATAAACAAAAAATGGCAAGAGAGCACAAAAAACACGTATATTTTTAAAAGTAGTGTATTTCAAAAATGTGATATATCATGGGAAATTATAATTCCAATTTTGAAGAAGACAATAATTTTCTGTTAAGAAATAATATATTAAATTAGATACCTACTTAATCGATAATTATAAGGATAATTACATACTTGATTTGTAAGCACCGGCTTCTGCTTTAAAAATCTCGTATGGGAGTGATCGTTTTTGTTAAAAGACATTAATTTCATATCTGAAAAGAGAATGAAATTGACGACCACCTGATATTGTATGCTAATCGTTACTCCTATTTGATAAAATACAGGTGCAGGAAGCAGTCATCGTGTTAACGTTAAATTTAACTTTTAAGTTCGGTATGGCAGTTTGTTATTAAATGCTTTATTGTTATCGGTTGTGGAAATGAAACGAGAAGAATGTGGGCTAGTGTCGGTTAGGTAAATGTGTAGATTTGCGATACGAATAATTTTGACACAAACAAAAATCATAGCGCTTTTAAAATACAAATTAGGTGTTGACGTCCGGTAAACCGAACAAATAAATTATATCTGTGGAAAACCCGAGACCTCGGGGAGAGGAGGCTTAAATTATAACACCATTATAATGTTGATTATAAATATATTGACAAAAGAATTACACCACGTCATAGAAAAATCTATAGCAAGGTCCAATGAAAATTCCTGCGACGGTTCAACGCTCTGTAATTTCCGTGGGATTTGGATCCCGAAGACATCGACACATTCGTCTCGCCAGATTCGCTGCCAATTCGACCGTGTAACAGATGTTTTTTGTCTGTTTACAAAGTGTGTATATTTTATTTTGTTACTTATGGAAATCCGCTGCAGGGAAAACCACTGATTGAACAATTTTGCCACCTTCGTAGTTGTGTAAAAAAAATCTGACCACTGTAATGCTGATTAAGTCTTGAAGAAGCGTTTAAAAAAATATAAAGTATAAATGCCAATAATTGTTTTGTATAAATATGATGCAATCGAGTGGAAGGAAATATTTTTATAAATGCTATTTTCGTTGAGAAAAAATAAATTTTATAAAAACAAATCGATCATTAAAACATGAGTTATACTATTCTACGCGCTATATTATGTTGTTCAATAATAAGATTATCTCCAAATAACATAATGCGGAGTAGCATTGTAAATGTTCATAATGTGACATCTCTACAGCGCCGTTATACAAGTTATCCCACAAGATAAACCGTCTGAAGTGAATCAGGAAATCAGTATCCAGACGGTAGCAGTGGTTCTCGGCTACGAATCCGGAGGTCGCGGGTTCAAATTCCGACATGCACAAGTAAATGTTATTTGATGAATTTGCGTTTTTTTTTCACAATTAATTAAATAAAATACTATTCATTATCTTTATCCGTGTTTGCTGACCAGATCTGAATAGCCACTTTCTTCTTCCCATCCTCAGTACCTTCAGTCTAGCAATTGGGGATGCCAAAGTTTCAAATGTCTCCAGACGGTTAGGAGCAGTTGGGCTACCTGCGCGGAATTCACATTTAAAATGAAAAATATCATCTTGTTTCTTGTTCGAATTTTTTAAGGGGAAAAAGCGCACATTTGTGCATTGAACATGAAAATGACGTAAAACACCCTCATCAGTCGGCGTCGACACTTAAGTTTAAGGATGCAGTGTTACGACCCGCCTGAAATAACAGAACCGGATGTGGCGAGTCGGGGCAGAGTCCGCTCCGTGGAATCTCGCCGGCAAAAAAGGGCAACTCCCTTTTCCACGGAGCAAAACATAATATATTGCCTTATAATTGCGTAAACCTGTTCTGCTGTTCTGGGGGCTCAAAGGCCGAACTCGTTGGCTATTTATAAATTCCTGCAAAGGCGAAAGAATACATAACAACATCGCTCACACGGCTCGATTTCTTTCGTTTTGCGTTGTGAACTTTGTATCGATGCTTTGGCTCCGTGGTGTAGATAATTCTGATCTTAAAAATAATTGAAAGTGTTCCACAGGGGCGGGATTTAAGTCCATTAAAAAAATGGAGGCAATAGAGTCCTTTGATTCATTTTTTATGTGAATACCGCACTAGAGTCCCAACTGTTGGCATCCCCAATTGGGATATGTTGTGAGACTGAAGGTAGTTGGAGGGGAAGAAGATGGGACAGAGGAAGGTGATTAAGGACATGGGTATGGTCTGGTCACCAAACTTGTGGATTGTGTCAAACTTCTGGTGGACTTACTTACAAGGGCTTTATTGAGAGTATTTTTTCATGCGAAAACCGCACAAGAGTCCCAACTGCTAGCTACCGTCTGGAGTCAGTGAGACTGACATCCCCGATTTAGGAGTGAGGCTTGAGGTAGTGGGAGGAGAAGGAAATGGGTAAGAGGAAGGTGGGTAAGTACTTGGCTATTCAGGTCTTGTCACCAAACACAGCTAAAGCCATTTCAAGCAACGTTTCAATTCTAAATAGTGGTCGTACCTAGGGCTATATTGAGAGCATCTTCTATTCTGGAACATGCCGCAAATAAATTGTGAAATAATACCAATCAATCAAGTACAATTTACATGCGCACGCCGGTATTAAACTGCGACTTACGGATTGCTAGTCGAAAGCCTTACAACTCGATCATTGAGACCGTCAAGAAAAAAGAAAGAATACGTAACATCGTTCGTTTGGTTTGATTTTTTCAATTTGCTTTGTGGATTTTGTATCGACGCTTTGTGGTGTAGAGAAGATTCGCTCGCTTTCTGATCTTAGGTCAAGAATTGAACTAAATTTAAAAAATGCGAAGGTGTTCTACAAGGGTTGGATTAGAGTCCAAGTTAAACGTAACAAGAAATTATAATTGGTTTAGATGGATTTTTCATTTAGAATTGCAGACTTTGCTTCGTTTCTACAACTCCGTTATGCAGAGATGATCCTCTTGCTCTCTGATCTTGGGTCACGAGATCAACTCTATTCCATACAGTGCAGAAATAATTGCAAGGTGTTCCACAAGGGCGGGACTCTAGTTCACTCTAACAACTAGTTGAGGATAATAATTCTGAAGCGATTGAATAACAACAAGAAAATTGTTTGGCGAGCGGAAATTAGTAGCATTGACATGAGGGTTGTTACTTCTTCAGAAAACTGATTTCTGCTTTATAGTTTATCTTTTGATATACTTATCATCTCTATTAATAACTCTGAATCTGTTTCTGATTTGTATCTGTTTATTTAAAAAATATATACATAGATATGTCAAAGTATCTATAATACATATCTTACGGCAAATCATACGTACCGATATAATAAACATAAGAACTTATACATTAATTTGCCTTATTTATAATATGTTCGCACCTTCCCCTATAATTTTAATCAAATAGTTTACGAGAACTTTAGTACAATAATAGCAGGTGACGATATCTCCCTGCGGGGACTGCGGTGAATAATATACATAAAAGCTATAATTATTCAAGACGCATGGATAAATCGAACATTCCAGACCGTTTAGCCGTGTGTATGTTTTGAAGTTCGGGACGCGTGGAGACGCCGATATCTCGGCCGTCGCATATATACGGCGGCGCCCCTCCAGGAGACCCATTCGCGCGGTACACGCCGAACCGATAGCACGTATCGCGCAAGAGCCTTCGCAAGCAACCGACCACTCGATACTCAGGCGCCGGATCGTCAAAAACATCGATGATATAATTCAAATTGACTCGACCATTTCAATGTTGACTTCATAAATGAGAATTTTATAAATGTGTGCAACATTTGAACTTGAACGATTTTCAATTGGAGTGGGAGAATTTAAAACCCCCCCAGTTTTAATTGATTAATTGTCAGTCGATTCGAAGCGTGCCTAAAGAAAGGACGACAAGTGATAAAGGGACTCGTAATTATATTCAGTGAAAAAATTAAAAACAGTCGAAGATGATACCAAGGAAATAATACATTGCTACTATTGTGATATCGAAATAAAAGTGAATTCGTATTTTCAATTGATTGATAAGACAGAAATAATAACGCGAAAAGTGATTCGTTGAAAGAATATGTCCGCAGCGACAAATTGCTGATTTTTTTCCAACAGGTAGTTACACCCTCAGAAGTAACACGAAGAAATATACTTCCCAGCAGAATGGTGCGGATTCAAATAAACGTAAGAATTGGTTATTTAACAGATTATGGATGAAAATTTATGTAAATATATACAAACCCACTTTCCCTTGTTAATTTTAAATCGCGATAAAGCCACTTATTATAAACATAGCATTATAATATATATATTTCACTAAAAGGGCAAAATTTTGAAATGTAGTTATACAGTTTTAAGTACTTTTACATTGTTTTACGACTTGAACTTCATTTTATTGAAAGTAACCATTATCGATAAGAATGAAGTTTGTTTAAACAAAGAACGTAAAACAATAACTGTTTTTAATAATAATAATGACGTGTTGATTGTAAAAAATAACAGACATCAAAAGAACGAAAAAATAAATAACAAAATATCAGAATTAATATTTAGAATGGCCGAGCACTTAGGTTTTAAAATTGCTTCGAGCAACAAATTAATAATCAACGGTTCATTTTTATTTCGTCATGGAGAAGAAAAAACATACAACTAGAACAAAAGAGCTTCGACATTCCGTAGTTTTTTTTCGCAACCTGCGCGGCCTTCTTAAGGTTTGGTTTGGTATCGCATATCGCATGCAGTCAGATTGCTTAGAACACAATTTTACTTTTATATTCGTAACATCGGCGGATATAAAACAATGAAATAGGAAAGCCAGTGACAGAACAAAATTACGAAAATGACAATGAACGACAATTCAAAATTTCAAATACCGCAGCGGTTGGTAAAAAAATAATAAATAATGATATTAATATTATAAATTATCCTAATAAAAATGGGTGCTAAATTGGACAACACTGAATACACACTAATTGAAAACGAGAATGCGGTGGTGTTTCTTTGGACATTTTTTCGTCGTAGTTATTGCTAATGCTAGGCACGTTTGTTTTTTTTTTAAATCTACAATCTATACTCATTTTATTAAAGAAACGATGAAATTTTTTCAAATATTCGCAACGAAAAGTGACGAACAAAATAGTAGATTTTTTTGGCTAACATCCGGGATGATGGTTGACCGATAAATAAAACACGGCGATATTTAATGTTTTCATAGAGATGGAATGCGGACTGGAATCAGCTGGTCGAAGACACAATTAACATATCCACCTCGCATGATTCTCAATCATAAAACTCGCTTGGTTTTTAAAGCGCTTCTTTGTGAAAGGACACTTTATAAAGCTAGAAAATGAGGGGAAAAGGCCTTTTCGGTTATCTAAGGACCTTTCAACAACCAAACTATGAATTTAGCCCATATGGTGACTGTCGAAATTCAATAAATATTTTACAAGGTTTTATGAAATAAACGAAAATTGGCCTATACCAACACGTCAGTTGGCATCGCGTTTGGGTCCCACCCAAGCGTAGTATGTTCAATTCCTCAGCTGGTTCATTCCTCCATCACACTTGTGATAGCAGTAGGAGATTTTCAAATATTGCCAGGTTATTCGTAACCCGGGAATATTGGTCTTTCTTTTAAAAAAAAATTGGCTTTGAAAAAATAGATTCGAGGGACAAACTGTCAAAAAATCAAACAATTTAACAGATACACATAATAAAAATGTGCAAAAGAAAGATTTTTATAACATAGTTTGGTTAGCTTTAAAATAATGTTTGCTGTGGTGCGAGATGAGTCTTGCTCCGAATTCTTGATATTTTATCAGATCGCTCGTATCTTAAATATTTTTACAAATACCAATCATATCAGTGGTCGTAACCCACGGCTGTTTTGTAACAGGGATTATCAAAAATTACAGTGCAAAGCATTGAAATCGGGAAAATAAAATTTGCATCGCTAATGCGCAAGCGCATGTTATCCAAAACTGAGCCGACCAGTTTTTTGAGCAATTTCAGGTGAAATTTTGAAACTGACATTATACGTTATGAAAGCACGATTTTAACGGTTATAAATTAATATTAACGTAGGATTTAATGGAGAAGAGTATAGTATACTGCATAACCAAAAGCACTTTAATTCGATTTGATCGTCGATCCTATATGTTAAACGAATTAACCTATTTCTTTTCTATTTGAGCAATATATTTTTGCATTTTGTGATAAAAACAACAACCTTCATTGAATTTAATTTGTATGTCATACGTTGTTATGTAAGTTAAAACCAATCATAGATTACTTACATAAGAAATTTGTCCCCAGCTAATTTCAAATAAGGTTAACAATTGAACCTTCGATCGAATAACTGGTCTCGTATTCAAAATTTGATCACTGTTTGCTTTTTGCTACTAAAACCCCATATTGCGTAATCAATCAAATAATTTACCTGTGTAACGATGATTTTTTTTGAAGCCTATTCAATACGCTTTAAGAGTTAAGTAACTGCCGAAATATTATTTGATGGTCAATTATCCAATATTGAATTTTTCACGGTCAATTATTACCGACCAGTAAAAACGAATTATAGACAGATATGGCTGTGCAGTGCGTTGTTGAATCGATAATTATTCAGAAAATATAAATACCTAACCAGTAAATAGATATTCGCAAGATTTTTCAACACAATTTATAGAAATCATTTTCTTATCCAGCAATTGAAACGAATGTAAAATGTTTCGTCTTGTTTTACGTCAGTTTAAAAAAAAAACATAATTTGCGATGAAACAATACTACATGGCACTACAAGTAATCCAATAATAATAAAAAAACATTATTACACCGATCCAGGGGTTTTTGCTGAAGATATTTTTATATGTGAACGCCGCGCAAGAGTCCCAACTGATTCTGGACCGAGTGAGACTATGGAAAACCCAATTGGGGTATGTTGTGAAGCTGACGGTAGTGGGGATTGGGTAGAGGACGGTGGGGAGTGCCTGGCTATTCAGATTTGGTAACTAAGCACGACTGAAGCCGTTTCAAGCAACGTTTCAATTATGAATGGTGGTTTTACACCAGGGCGATACTGAGAAATAATCTTCCACTCTGGAACGTGCCACAAGTATACTATACATTATTTTATATGTGTTTGTTTGATTTATATTAAAAATTTTACAAACATTTTGAATTAAATCCGATATTTGAATAGGCTTAAATGGACATAATTAGTGAATAAATTCATGACAATGACACACGGGTAAAAAGCGCGCGAGACTATTTTGTTTTCGGCCAAAGCCGGCTGTGAATAATATTGACGCGTTCAGAAGATCCGGGACTCCGATCAAAATATAGACATAAAAAACCCCACGGCATTTTTGAGACAAGAATGTTGACCGATCGGCATTTGACACCGTCTTTTTAGGACGCACAGCTATGACGTCATCACTCAGCTGACGATAGCCCCAATCATTCTGTTAGATTCAGGATTGAGGATAATGTCACCTGAACTAGTCTGTTTGATGCTTCGATTCTTATTGAGGACATCAAGAATGATTGAGGATACATCTGAGGAAAACTTTTAATGTTTTTTGTTCGAATGAGGTCGATGGATTTTGATTTAGTGTTTTTTTTATATTTGCTATAACCTCAATTCTATAATCCACAGGTGGTATTGAGGATAATGTGACCTGTAAGTAGTCGTTTTTTGAGGTCTTTGCTCAATGCACGGCAAGTGCAAATATGAGAATTACGTAATAAGCATTTAACGTGATAAAGTTTTTATAACTCACTGATAACTATGGCAAAAACCACAAACAAAGAAGAGAGTAAAAGTTTCAAACTTTGAGGAACATTTAACCCAACTCCTGGGGAATCCTCCGTTTGACAGCAGCAGCTGACAAAGATTCTGACATAGAAAACTCATTGAAATGACATCGATGGAGTCAATATATTGATAATTTATTAAGTAAGTATTAACGTGATAAAGTTTTTATAACTCACTGATAACTATGGCAAAAACCACAAACAAAGAAGAGAGTAAAAGTTTCAAACTTTGAGGAACATTTAACCCAACTCCTGGGTAATCCTCCGTTTGACAGCAGCAGCTGACAAAGATTCTGACATAGAAAACTCATTGAAATGACATCGATGGAGTCAATATATTGATAATTTATTAAGTAAGCTTTCAAGGTCGTTTCATTAACGTCTTTTCGATCGATATCATGAGGGACACTGCTCGATCATCACTGCACAAGCCTCCTTAATAGTTTGTTAAGAAAACCAATGCAGTGTACACGTAAAGTGTTCTTGTATTCGAGTCTATTACGGAAGCTTGTGCAGTGATGACAAAGCAGTGTCATTCAAGTCCATAATATCAATCGGAAAAGACTATGGGTGGGTAAGAATCCTTTCTAATTCTAACTGTTAACCACATCAATAGTTGTGTCAAATATTGATTACAGTCCACAATAAAACTAGAAACTGATTCGCATACAATATTGCGACTACATTGTAAAGTATAGTTCATTTTCGTCAAGACAAAATGCTTGTTAATAAACATTGTGCAAAGGTCTTCTCGAACATAACACTAAACAAACTACAGAAAACATACAAGAAACAACATTTTTTATTGAATCACGTAATATCTTTCAACTTCGATGTAAGAAAACCAAACAAAGTGTTACCCAACATTAAACCTTAAAATAGCTTTTTACAACTCACGTATGTCAATAATAATATATTATTATTGTGTTTGTTGGGTTTAGACGGGTCAATAGTCAACAGAAAAAACAACCATCCAATAACAAATTTGAAACACGAAACGTCAAGTCATTCGGCGGGCGTAGGAACGATGCGGGTTTCTCACAAGCAAACACATTATATTATTATTGGCAATTTAGAGTGCATTATATTGGCGGAAAAAACACAAAATAAACACTAATCACGAGTAAACGAAAAGTGTCAGCCTGAGTGATCAAGGACGTTTGTATTCAAATCAAATTCAACTCAATACTAAAACCGGTTTGGTTGATGAGTGTTATTTTCGCGAGGAGTTTCCTGATAAATAAAATAAACATAAAGTCGGATTATTATAATTTATCTGATATGCATAATTTTACCTTTTTGGCTTCTGAGAAGCAGTAGTAAGATTATTATCAAATGACGAAAAAAATTGGCGCCCACAATTATTTTATTATAATTTCGTCTGGTTATTTAATGCAATTAAATACGCATTCCACGTTTCTGTTTTTATAACATCTAATTAATTTTAATGCCATCTTTAAATTTTCTAAGAGTTATAAGTGATAAAGATAAATAAATGAGAAAAATTCATAGATTTGTCTACACAAAATTTGTAATTCAATTCTATGGAACTTCTAAATTTCAAAGACGCCATAACGTTTGTTTCATAAATTTTCAATAAGAAAACTGTTGGTAAATCTAACCAGTTTATTATTCAAAGAGTAGAATACTGTAAAAACTAAAATATGCATAAATATTGTGTGTCGGTTGGATACGAGATTTAGAGTCACAGCTAGACTGTATTGACTGTACTGACTGTACCTCACTGTACCCACCCAGTGAGGTACAGTGAGGTACAGTGAGGTCGGGAACCAAAGCAAGACACAAGACACAATGCCCGTGTGCCGCCCGCCGACCCACTTTACACGGAGACAACAATGCACTAACTCGAGTTTCATTCATTAAGATAATAATAATAATAATTCCACCAATAACTAACGCGAGAGAAATCAAATACAAGCCGATTTTAGCGCCTTGAATAAATAGTACAACAAAACCTATCCAATACAGAAATAAAATACATAATAGAGCTATTTGAATGATTTGCCGATCAGTTACATCAATAAATTAAAATAATAAAAAACAAACAAAGCCAAAAGGCAACATTAATCCTACGATAGATGTGGCAAGGTAATAAATCACGTCTAAAATATGTTGCTAGAAAAAGGAGAAAAAATATATATATCAAAAAATTTACTTTCAAAATACGTATTTCAAGTCGGTACAAAGCATACATCTGAACTGTCAGAAGCAGCAAAAGTGTAACGGTAAGATCTAGCATTATGAAAACGCACGGTTTTTTATTCTTAATTTTTTTAGAATAACGCAAATAATTTCAGCACGCTACTTCTTGACTATCATATAATTAGACAAGAATATTATTAGTTCCTTTTCAACTGTTCAACAAGAATAAAAATATTAAAACTCGATCGAAACTAATTTGTAGTTTATGAGGTTAATTAAATGGATACCAATTGGTTTTTAATTATATTGTATTTAAGGAAATTTAATAGTTATAAAAAAATAATTAAAATGCACATTATCTAAAACCTTTGTCGAGTACACGCAAATAATTTTAAAGAGCGCACGTATGAATTATAAACCGATAGTGGCTAAAAGTGGTTCGAAATGGTTTGAAATGCCCGCCAACGTTATACTATACAGTACACCACTATACTAGCATGAAGCCTTTGACTTATTATGCGCGCATAATTTGGGCGTGGAATATACGTATTATATGTTGGGGTGACACACTATGTTATAATCTTACTCAGGTAAGGGTCAGATCAATTGGGGAACTGCCGCCGGATGTCAGTTCTTTGTACGGGATCTGTCACTTTGACAGATGACAGTCGCGTGATCACGGGGCTCGCACTGATTTAGCCCCCTCTCCTCCTACGGCAGGAGAGGAGGATGAATAATTTTCAAATATAGCCTGGCTATCAGATCACGGCGATCGCAATCGTCGCCACGACCACGCTTATAATTTATCACCTATCAGGTATGACACGTTTGTATGGAGAGCGATATGGAGTTATATAAAACGCTTTGATCTCTATAAATGATTCTACTGTACCTAAAGATTAATCTTTAAAAAATCGTTTAACATTATTTTAATTGCACACATATCGAGATACCGAACGAATGTTGGTTCCACCAAATCTACCATTCATACGGCCCAGTGATATCGAACTAACCGAATTAAAGCGATCTAAGGTGATGTAACGCCAGTGACGTGAGTCACTCAAGCGAAACTAGAGTGATTAATGTAAAAAACATCGTTATATCAAACATCATGTAATGTAATGTAACAACTCACTCAGCAGAGGTGGAGTGCTCGAGTGGGCGCCTGACGTGATCAAACCGTCATGTACATGTACACGTGGGCGGAAACGTGGCCACAAATTGATGGATGTCAATCATATACATTATAAGTGGAAGATACTCTCAGTGAACTTATCCAACAAGCAACTACAAATACAACTTTTGGCCAAAAATGCTTCCTATACTATGTACTAAACTATACAACAAAATCCCACCCTCATTCAAAACTAACAATATATATATATAACATTTAAATCTCAAATAAAAAGGTGGATAGAAAACAAAGGGAGGTCAGAAATAGATAATATATTAACACCTAATACATACTGAAAACGAAACCACTCAACTGAACAAAAAAACACCATTTTATATATTTAAAATATTATTTAACTTTTTACTTTAGCTCAAAATCATTCCTCTTAGAGCTTATGTCATCTTTGAGGATGGTGTGTGGAGGATCTCTTTAGGAAGAGGAAGTTCTGGGAAGGAAAACGGCATGACGGGTGGGTGGGATTCTGGGGGTCTGTGTATCCAGGAGTGACGGACGTATGAATCCATCCCTCCCACTGCGTTATGCAAGGCGATGTTCCGAGAAACATTCCGAAAAAAATGTAATATATTTATAATTACTTTAAATTATCCAAATTACTAAATTTTAATAATATGTAAATGAAATCCTCAGCACCAGAGATCCCAGTGAGAATATCGTTATTTCTATTAGTTACAAAAAACGATGAAGCATAATTATTATCAGTACCGCCATGGTGAGGGACTAAAAAATCAGAATTGAATCGTCGCTCGTTGGTGGGGTATGATTTGAGATTTTCACGGCCAAAAGTATTATAGTGATTTATTTTTGGGGTATTATGCCATGTTCCCTACCTCCTTCTTTAGCCAACATTTCGGACAGCATTACAGTGTCCATCATCAGGGCAGATGTGTAATCGACGATTGCGGTGAAGTGTGCTTATGTATGTAGATATGATACCGTTGTTTAATGGGCACTGTGGAGGATGCTTTTTCTTGGCTGGAGCAACTTTTCGTGGTCGTTCATCAGGGCTATCATGAAAATTGATGCATTGAAATTGTCGATCATCGAAATCAGTCCAACTGTTGTGTTACTTCACTACAATATACACCGCAGATAATCTCTGAATATCTTGTTATAAGATATAAACAATCGATGATGACTTCACTCTCGCGGAGCATGTCCGTAGGGCATGCACAAAGCGGAAAAACAGGTATATTCACAACACAACAAGAGATTAGAAACAAGTTAGAACAAAATTAATTATAGCACATACGTAGCCGTATGAAAGTCGAATAACTGCAACACATTAATCTGTAATTTGTAATGTTACTACCTGTGCAAGTTGCGTTACTTTGGTACAAATTATCTTATGCATGTCTGCCAAAGGTGACGGACCGATATCAGTGAAACATGGAAAGTTTTTTTTTTATTTCACGTTTATTATCAAACTTTTTAATAACGTTAAATATGATCAATTCAATAAAAGATCGGAATAACCAGGAACTTCCCGTTCTTAATCTTTACCTTCCTCCCCACTTCTGGCGAAAGTTGTAAGTATTGGAACTCTTGGGCGGTATTCATAAAATATATATTACAATTATGACTGATTTAATGTGTTTACACAAAATAATTCACGGCCATCTGCAAACTGCATTATGTGTTAGCAATATCGAAATAAATGAATTCGCATCGATTAAAACGCCGTGGCATGTATAACCTGAATACATTAAAAATAATATCGCCTATTTTAGCCCTCTGACCCAAAGGTGTCGACTATATAATAAGATAGAGTGTGCTGAAGTAGACATTTTCGTCGATAATTTATACGGATTCAGAAAAAATGTTCTGCTGTTGCTAAAAATTATTTTGCGTTGATTATATAAATTAATACTTGCGTCTCTATTTGTGTCACTTACTATTCTTTTGTACAATTTGTCATTTGAGAGCTTTCACATAATTTCGTAATTTTGTATTTTTATTTGATTTATTTTTTAATCTTTATTTAGATGTATGAAAATAATGTATCCTAAGTCTGAGTAGATTTTTGTAGTTGTTGTACCTATTTGTGTATTAACTGGATTGTTCTCAAGTAAGTTAGATCGTCTGTAAAAACACAATATAAATAAATAAACATAAAAATTACTTATTTTCGTATGTGACTCATGTCTGTCTGAACTCCGGTTCAATGAAGCCTAGATCTTTTGCTTTGAGTTATCATTTTCAAAATTGGAAGTGTTTCTTTGGAGAATTCAGACAAGCGTAAAAGTACCTACCTACCTATAATATAATATATATATTTTTTAATTATTTTAATTGCCACTTTCAAAATTGTAACTGATTTGGGGGAGAATTCAGATTATCCGTGGTTTTTACGGGTCTGCACTGGTTTACAATAATTTACAAAGGTTTTTGTAATTTACATATTTTACTACTGTATGACAACGATACTTATGTACTTCTTTCGTAATCAAGAATAAATTGATGTAAAAAATACCTACAATTATTACGGGATAAAAATAACACGTTGTGCATCGCAGCTAGGTGCTAAGGCCAGAAATTGAAAGTTTGTAGCTCATATATTTGAATTTTATAAATGAAACAGAGAGGCGTTTAGAATCTTCACACAGAAATACGAAGTGTTTTAAAAACAATACATCATCATTACAGATTACAAATTAAACTTTACATCAATAGAAAGATAATTTTTCACTCGTAGGTATAAATAATAATATTTCGAAGCAATTAGTCAAATTATTACAGTTACATAATTTCGGTTCTAAATTTAATGACAAGTGTAATCAATGTCAACCACATACATTTTTAACATGAATATAAAATTCACTTCTAAAAACTCAGTCAAGGCTAATTGTAAGTTGGCATTTCGTAACTCTGTTGTCAACAAACATTGCATCGGGGTGTTCACATTACTATTTCGGACGTTATGTTATGAGTTATGACTTTTTAACGACTTTAAAAGCGAATTAATTAATGGAGAATTTTACAAATGCGTACCTTATACAACCAACATCTAGTGTATGAAACATAATACAAAATGAATAATACTTAGCAGAAATCTAGTTGCATGAAGCAGATATTTAGTTGGACGAAGCAAAAACCTAGTTGCATGAATCAGAAATCTAGTTGCATGAAGCAGAAATCTGGTTGCATGAAGCAGAAATCTGGTAGCATGAAATATAAATTTGGTTGCGTGAAGCAGAAATCTAGTTGCATGAAGCACAAATCTGTCTGTACGCTTTGGCGTCATGAAATTTGCACAGCGTTATCTGTCTAGAATTTTTAGGTTGACGCAACTATTTGCATCCAATAGCAATATCATTCCCATAGTGAACTGTGGATCTTTTAAATATTAATGCTTATATAAAATAGTTTACTAAGAAGAAGACGTTATAATTATTAACAATTTCTTTCTTCCGATCATCGTGAATATTGAATCATATAATTAAAATCAAAGGATACACCGTTCCGCTTAATTTAACTAACATAGCAATTTTACACAACCTTGTAATACTAAACAGCGAGTGTATTGACATTGCATTTATATCTTTACCAGTCAAAGTTCAATAAACATTACAAATAAAATCAATAGTGACAGATACTCTCAGTTTCGGCCCGATGAAAGACAAAGAATCCAGAATCAAAAACGCGGGTTGAAAAGTCTATAGCCGTTTTCAGATCTGAACAACATCCTCCAATTTGGAGGTAATACTATTAATACTGGCAGTTACCACCTAATTACATTCCGTCATTTTCATCGGGTCAACATCTTAATTGATAGAATCGTCATTCCCGGTAAGACCAGATGATCTGGGTTCAAATCTCAGCAGTTACCTTACCGTTATCTTTCCATTTTCTGTGTATTCATCACTCGTATTTATTTAGCACTCGTACACAAGCGGACGTACACGCATTTCTCTGAAATTGTATGACATTACGGCAGTTAAAATACGAAATAAATGTCGGTCCTTGGCACAGTTGTTAGCGCGGTTGACTCAAATCCATGGGGAGGAAGGATTAATCCTCAATCAAAACAAATAATAGCTACTAGCCGGCCCAAGAGATGACGCAACTAGGTCGAAAATCGAAAATAGTACCAGCTACGACCGTTACCGTTATTATTTTCTGAGTTTTTGACAACATAATTATATTATAACTAATTTACAATGAATATATTATCATCCTAAACGGTTCACAAGTTAAGTTCTAAGAACTAGGCGTAAAACGTAAACATGAAACGGGTAATAATTCATAGCACGCATTCACCTAAAACCAAGAACGGCTGGCTGATTGTGAGATGAATCACACCATCAATACCCAATCAATGCATCTCATGTTAAATGGTTTGGCGGTAAACTGATGCTGCGATGTGGCAAGTCTAATATAACCATAAACGTAAAATTTACAAACCTCAAACGATGATTTTCCACACGATAAAAGCAGATAAAGTGATGATTGTGAGTTAGGAAATAATGACAGCTTTAACCCCGGAGTTGAATAACGATATTAAACAAGTTGACGCAGTACCTACTTAGCCATCAATGAACTCACCTACCAGCTTAATGGAAACAAACAAGCGACATCTTCGTCATATCATATGCCTCAACATATTTGAGGTCACTTTAATGGATATTTCAAAGCTACACAGCTCATGATGAAAATGAGGTTACCGACTGAAAAAAGTTGGGTTTTTCTACAAATTACAGATGGTAAAATCAGAAAATATTTAATAACGCCAGAGCTCACCATTAGCGAGTTTTTAGTGAGAAATTTCCAAGCAGCTTTCGGCTGTTAAAATGAAAAAATCTCGTTCAATGATTACGAATATACTGATAAGTGAATTTGAAAAGGAATACTACGATAATGAAATACGTATTTAAAAAAAAAGCAATCTCCGCTTCACGAGCATAAAAAGCACATTGACTTCTGAAAGTGACGAGAAACTTTTCGGAAGCAATTTCAAGGATTATGCAAAAATATTCATCCCGAGCTTTTTATATTTCTGTAGGTCGTCTGAAGGAAGACACCGATAATAATGTAGCATGTTTATTGCAATATTCGTTTTAGTTCATGGCTGGTCGAAACGAATGGTATTCTAAATGACCTCTCGGTTCATAATTATTAATTATATTAATCGTATTCTCCAAGCATCGATGAAATAATATTATTTATGAACGAAAACACTTACTAATTTACGTAATCTTAAATCAGTTAATTTATTATAATAATCATTGTTTTGAAAATCGTCTCATAGCCGACAGTCGATCCTTGAAAATCTTTGTCACTCTGTATGGGGATAGAAAACTCGCTTAAATACCTATAAGGACTACCCTCGAAAAATGGGCATTGCTAATTTATTGAGAATCTCTTCAAACTAATGGTAATCCGGTTAAAAACGGGATTGCAGGCTTTTCACAAATTAATTAAAGGGTTTCCTGATAAACTTTCAGAAAATCGCGAATATATCATAACGATGCCGGAACACGTGTTCCAACATCTTGGTAATACATTCACAACTTAACGATGGTTTATCAGGAAATCTGTTTTACATTCGTTAGAAGCCTACCAGCCCGTTTTAACCGGATTACTAAAAATTTGAAGAGATTCTTAATAAATTAGCGATACTCATTTTTCTCCGTGTATTAACGGGACACAACACATTTAAAAAATACGCGAACTATTTAACATAGTTTTTGTTTCATCACTTTTCACGATTATATCACAAAGAAACCCATTTATTTATGGAATCAATTTTTCGCCTCGACGGGAAGGAGGTTTAAATACCTGGGGAGTTTAAAACCATGTTGTCGAACCAGGACAAATTGTCAACCACCCAATTACAAACCAACTAAGTTCACCAGGCTACTGTCAAATGAAAATGCTGACATTTATGGGAGATAAAACAATGATTCTGTGACCTTAAAAATTCACTTGACATGTCATAATTCATAATATTATTTCCACTTAAAAATTCTTGTAATTATTTCACGTGACGTACGTAAACAGTACACCGACTACATTGTACAGTACTACAGTGCAATCACCGAGTCAAGAAGACGTTTTGCAATGAGCAAACCCTTCAAGTGCAAATATTAACATTGACCAACACATGAACATGTTAAATATAAATAGATTTTCCACGGTCTGAAGTCACCATCGAGATTTCACTATAAATTATAAATCATACTACAAGATGAGCAAATTGTAATGGCGAAATTATTGCTATTACCGGATCCAGTTTTTCACAATGAGGATTATGAAGGCGAGTCGCGAGTCACGGTGACGATTTTTCGTAGGAAAATCGCATTAAAATCATCAAGTTTGAATTTCAAGAACATTCTTGTTGCCATGTTGCGAAACAGATGATTAAATTCTTGGAATAAGGTGAGAACCACGTTTATTCTATTTATTATATTATAACAGTCCAATTCTCAAGAACGGCAGCGAAACAAAGCAAATTTCACGGAGACAAATTAATAACAAAATCTAAAAAACACAATAATTAGCATTGGACACGAAATATAAAGTCATAGCAGCCGTAAAAAACGGTAAAATCGGTGAACATTTGCGTCGTGAAACTTATAGAACTATTTTCAGCTCGCAAATCCATTTCCATCTAGAGCTATACACCTAAGAGTGGTAGATACTCTCAGCCTCACCCTGGTAAAAGACTGACATTCAGAAATCAAAACGTTGCTTGAAATGACTCTAGGCGTGTTTAGTGGCCAAATTTAAATAGTCAGGTACTTCTCAACCTTCCTCCTTCCCATATCATTCATTCCCCGCTTCCATAGGCCCTAGTTCCACTTTACCCTGGTTTTGAGACTCTTCTGTAGTAATCACATTTTAAAAAAAAAGGAAAAACATTTTTAAGCGTCAAATTCGGAGGTGAAAAACTATGCAGCCTTATAAAACGAGTTTATTTTCTGAGGAAACTGCTACCGAAATGAATTTATGGCGTCTAGCTAATAGTGTCTTTGTGTATAGCTGTATTAGCTAGAATACATTGCATTTACGTGTAGCTATAGTAAGTTTAGCGGCAGTCAGACGTAGTGAGGCGGCTATAGTTGGCCATTGTTGCCTAAGTATCCACTTGGCATGTGAGAACTTCTGCATTATCTCTCGGTGCTAATCTACTCCGTAAAACTGGTGGCCCGGATAGGGGGTGACCAAGTTACGGCTCGCAAACAAACACCGATAATTAAAATTTACAAAATGTATATACTATAAAGCAAAAATCTGTTTTTGGAGCATCGAAAAACTATTTTTCCTTCTGGCAATGTCCTTTCCATCGTGAGCTATGGAGCTTAATACAAAGTATCCATCGAAATTAAGAGAAAAAGCTATTTTCTGTATTCCATGTGTTTTCAGGGTTAAAACTCGGAAGCCCGGTATTAATCTAATTTGGCCTAACTACTGTAGTAATCACCTTATATTTTACAACGTATTTTACAAGTACGCTTTGTAAATTAAAACTTGATAATTTACAACGAACACTTTCTTAATTATAACAAGAATACAAAGCAGAACCTTCAAAGCACCTACTTATTGCATAATAAAACTTAAACACATAAAAAAGTAGTGAGAAAAAATATGATTATTATTGTTTCTTTCTACGATTATAAACATATGAATAGGCAGTGTTTTAAAACGCATTATTTATTATAACAAGGCAATTTGGACAAAATAAATTATTGACAATTTTTAAGTTCGCCTACCAAACCAAGAGGTGTGACCTTAGGGTTGGTTTACAAAGCCTGGGTTGTTTGGTTGGTTAGGATTGATTGCACATAGCTGAGAAGGAATGAGTAGAATATATTATTATATTTGCGTAGTGTAATGGGGTTCCCACGCCGTGACAGCAAACACGGCCATTCAATGGCGACTGGCCCAAAGAAGGAAAAACGCATTACAATTGTACACAGAACTGTCAAAAAAGAAATACAAAAAATAATAAGCGTAATGATAATGAATAAGTGGGCACAAGAACGCAAAGAGATACCATGGCAAAATGACAGTTGGTAAGGTCAAAATTTTGATAGATGCATTCGTAAAATACCTTGACAAATAATAAGTTGAAACAATGTTAGTACCTTAATTATAATTTAAAAACATCAAGAATCGAAACGTTGCTAAAAATGACATTAGATATGTTTAGTGACCTTCATCTATCTTTACTCTCTTCAGCTGAACATGGGGATGCCTCGCGGGATGGGGAGACTGGTGTTTTGTAGATATTTTATTTTACATAGAAACAAACAGTAAATGATTTACAGAGATGAAACAATATACAGGAATAAGATACATTCATGTTGTGTACCTATGATATGTTTCCTTGTAATGTCTTCTAAGTGGTATGTTTATTCCTTAATTACCAGGTGACTTGTGTAGTTTATAGGTGTGTGTGTGTGACGTGTGTAATGTATGTGTGAGTGTTTGTGTGTGTATGTGTGTCTGTATGTATGCGCATTGAATACTTTAAATTATTGACATGACGCCACGTTTGAATTTGGGCAGTGAATCCGAAAAAATGTCAATGTCAGAGTTAAGACAAATATTATTTAGAGTATGGAGAGCTCGGTTAATTGTCGAATTAGATAATAATAATATAATAATAAGTATTTTATTATCTTTTTTTTGTGTAACAAATAGATATAATGATATCCTCACTGGGATCTCCCGTGCTGATGCTGCATTTGTTTTATAATTTAGCGTGTGGAATAGCACTGTTAATACCAGTATTAGAAAAAATGACTGATCTGAAGGTGTCTGTTTTCACACAAACTCACCTAGTCAATAAAACACCGGCTTCAACGATATACTTAGGATTTTATTGTAATAGATTAACAATGGGCTCTGACACATTACATAGTAATTAGTAGGCTGTTGGAATAATCTGGACCCCGACCTTGAGGCTGCCACCTTATTTATTATTCTCGACAGCGAACCCCACATATGACTAACCTAATATACTAATCCATTGCCATCTATGGGTGATCTCATTTACTAGTTGCCATGATAGCCTAGTGATTAGAGTAGTCGCCCGGATAGCGTAAGATCGCGGAGTTCGAATGACAATGTTTTAATGATAAATAATTTTGTTTATAAAATTTATGTTATTTTTGGCCCGAATATCCAAAGTTGTGTATTATAAGATTATTTCATGTTCGTGTCTGCGACAAAAATAAAAAATAAAACTGACGTAAACAATCGTTGTTAGTATAAGTATAATGACATAAGCTATTGTATTTCGCAATAGAGGAAAACGAATCGGAGACTGAGACGGTTTTGAAATATGAAAACTTAATGTATTCATTGTCATCTGTCACCCGTCAATTGTCAGAACTTGGCAGGAGGAAGTGGCTATCACCACAATGTTATTTGTGAGCGAACAAGACAATGTTGTCGAAGATTTAATCGAGCAAAACGATTATAATTAACAACACGCCAGATCATATTTTATTAATATAATTCAAACTTTGATCACGAAAGGTAGTCAGTCCGGTAACAACTTGATAAAACTAAACAATCACAATTTAATTAAAATGTTAATCAACAAGATCCGGACACAATGAAAAAAAAGGTTTTAATATGCATAAACTGTATTCAGTCGAACACAGTATTCACACAAATGCATTGCTAGCATAAAATATGTTTTAAACTTGTTTTTCGACATCGGTAAAGGAAATTCCATTGAAAATGAAAAAAAGTTAATTTAAAAAAAATACGCTGTTTAAACTTTTCTAATATATATATTCTCGCTAATAATAATAAGTAGAAGTAAGCAAGGCAAATGGCTGTTTCTCAGTGACGTTTGGCAAGACCAAGATCAGATTGTGTTACCATTTCTTCCTCCTCCTATATCGACTGAAAATCACTAACTTAATAATCTATTTATATATACATATTTGTAAGAAGCATTTACTTTGTGGCTCGTCATAATTTACAATAAAAGATATAAATTTGTTTTAGACCACTTTAATTTTAATTGCACTCTACCGATATCGGAAGCACCCTTCCTTCGTCAGGAGAATATCAAAATATTCTCAAATTTAATATTCTCCTGACGAAGGAAGGGTGCTTCCGAAACAGGTAGAGTGCAATTAAAATTAAAGTGTTCGAAAACAAATTTATATCTTTTATTGTATTTATGTATATTTATATCATTGTTATAATGAACATAAATTAAAAGACTGTGGTTGAATGAGCTAGTTTAATTATTGCTTTGAACGCGCTTTATAATCCACATAACGCCTAAATAAAATTATAAGATAATTGAAGGAAAAACAAGGTGCTAAAGAGGTGCTGTGATCAAGTCATTCGTTGTCCCCGTTGAAGTGAACGAAATTAAAAAAACTATGAACGAAACAGACATGAAAATAGTTTACTTTAACTGGGCTTACAGTGAACGCAGTCCGCTTTCTTGCAGTAATTCATTTATTTACGTCAAGTGGATGTAATTTATACACGGTTTTACATAAGAAGACAGAAAGAGGGTAAGAAAGCATGTTACGAAAAATCAACAAGTACAATATACAGAAACAATAAGTGCCGACAGGTCCGCTCAAATTATTTAACTGCTCAAATTTTAATTATTGAAGGGTCGAGTTAAGGCTCCGTAGTAAACGTTCAAAAAAAGAAGAAGATAGTTTGAAAGGGAGATATGTAAATACGAATGTTAGAGGGAGCACGCTAATATTACAAAAAACGATAATAATTTTGCGAAAATTGTGAAAATATGTAATAAAACACGACTCGTTCAAAATAGAGGAAAAATCTCTCGACAAACGCCTAAGTTGCATTTAAAGATACACTGTGAATTATTTAAAACATATAACATATTTAATAACAGAACAGAATGTGTTTTTAATAATTTTCAAGGCGTGATTTTTTTCCATCGAGGGTATTTTATATAATTACCGTTTCAGCTTTACAAAAGTATAGATATTATCTTCAAAAACAATATGAACTTAAAAAGTGTTAAAGAGAAAAATGTTATAAATCGGTGGAAATTCGGAATGCAGAATTAGATGCCAATCAAATTAGCAATTATTTATTATACGTCAATTTTAAGAGAGAGCATAAATATATGGTTAAACGTTGGATGTGGTATTTGACGTAGCAAATATAAAAGATAACTAATCCGAAAAACAATTTTGAGAATAACGTCTGAAGTTACAAATAATCTTTTGGTCATAAACTAATCATACAGGTACTTAGTTCTGACATTGGAAAAAAATTCTTTCGGTAATATTAATATTATGTGAATATTAAATATACACAATTTGAAGGAATACTTGCCTGCAAATGTATTGGCAACGTGCCAATATTTTATCGATTCCGCAACATGATTATTATCGTAGATTGTGGGACAAAACGTGATGGTACTCTTGATTTGAAGGCAATAAATTATTATACTATATGGCGTAACCGTAGATTTATTTCCAATTTCTATTCATTTGCATCGATGACTCCACGCCTGTTGTGTCGACGGTTCATGTATGTAAAACACACTCATAAATTACACTACTTAGCAGATGTTTTTTGCTCGTAAGATGGATTGAACCGAACAGGAATGAAAAAAGACAATTCTCAGCTAATTGGAGAGTCCGTTAGAGCAGGGTTTGGGTACTGAACTGTTATACCTGCAGATACAAAATACAATGGAAAATGTTGTGCAGTATGCAATCGAAAATAAAATTGTATCGACATCCTCCCAACATGCTCGTGTTAACTAAATCTAACCTACTCGTATCAGTCAAATGGGACAAAAGATAAGGAACCCAGTTGGGTTAGGTTAGGTGATGTTAATACTATTAACTAAATAGGGTGATGCACATTTTAATCTTCAGTATTTTATTTATGTGAATACACCACCAGAGTTCCATCTGCTCCCTACCGTCTGGAGCCAGTGAGACCATGGCACCCCAATGCCATTCTTAATAATTCGTGTAGAAAATTACTACACTCTGCTTTAACAATACGCTCGCTTAAGATTAGAAGAATTGATCCTTGTATTATTTATGATCAAGAAAGAATTAAGCAAGAAAGCCCCTAGGGCCTTTATCGAGATTAATCAATACAATTGTATCAAACATGTTTTATCGGACTGATGTAATTATTAATACGTAAATAAAATTAAACATTTATATACTAGAGTCACGATATTATGAGATGGAATTCTGTATTTTTGTTATTGTTCATGATTCCCAGCGATCAGCTGGCTAACGCAATTATTTAACTAACAATCAGTTACACTTGTTCATGATACAATCTTGAAAAGAGATAAAAATAACAAATCATTGAATATCTAGGTACTAATAAGGTTTTAGAGAAAGCTCTCTGCTTATTATCGAAGAGTGAAGCCATCTTTAATAAACCTTTTTTTTAAATTTTGTTCACGGATTAACTGATTAATCCATCATTGTTCGTGCCCACTGTTAAAAGAGATCAGATATTATAGACGTAATAAATATTATTTAATCAATTATGGCATGAGAAAATCTGTTAATCGATTAATGTTATTGAGACATCTTAATAAACGATGGCAAAGAGTGGGATGCATCGTCCTTGAAATAAAAACAATAAAACTAAATACTTCAAATGCCACATATAAAATAAGATAATGTTCTTTACGTTTAAAACTGGTAAAAATAATATTAGAAAATAAATTTGTGTTTGCATAGTAATAATAATAAGCTAAATCTATTATTACGCCAGATACCTACAAACAAAAAACCACAACATTTTTTTTTTATTATCAAGTTTAATTTATAGAACTACAATTTAATTTTAACTTTTTCTTTCACGTATTTAATAATATTATTATTCCTATTATAAACAACAGTTTATTTATAAACAAATTCTTCTGTGTAAATATTATTGCGCGTGATAGCTTTTTCGCTTTCTGAAGGTGGTGGTGTGGTGAGGCCACTTAGAGACAATCTATTTATATTACTTCTATATAGTTACTTATGGTGAAAATCTTTTTTTTTTAATTTATCACCAATGCCCTTATTTCAGCCGTTAAAGCGTATACCAACGCAAAACAAAATACCATTTCATATTAAGCTATTACATCAATCACGGGTCCATATATACGCGAATCGAAGTTGCTGTTTTTGACTTGATTTCCTACAAAGTTAAGCACGTTTAACTGATCGACGGTGAAGAAATAACATTTACTGCATTTAAAAAAAATATATGTTTCTATAAACGTCCCATTTCATTCATTTTCTGCCTCTTGCGATGATAATGAAAAACACATGTTCAACACAGAAACAAGACGAGTATGATTGCAGGTAATCATTTTGCTGTGAAAAGTGTTGCCATAGATCTGAGATGCTCTAGCAAAATAGTAGATCAACGCGCCGCATGCAAGAGAGACGCCTTCCATTACAAAAGGCAGAGACAAGGTCTGAGAAAATATTATTATTCCTATCTGAACAAGTCTCGAGACAATACGGTTACAGAGCAAGACTCCCATGCGTCGGTATCATAAGATATCCACGACAAAAAGACATCGAGTACTTAATTAGCTTAAACAAATAAAGTGTACCAAGATACAACAGCATACGCGTACGATGTAGTCAATTTAAAAATAAGGAGCATCTTTGCTTGATTATTGATGAATCATAAACATTCATTAACTTATTGAAAATTACTCGGCTGAAGGAACAAATATTAGTTAATTATTGAAGACAATATTAGCGATTTCTAATCGAAAATCTGAAACAGAAAAATCAGAAAAGGATACGGTCACATCTAGGACTCGAACCCAGGACCCTTGCCTTGCCGGGACACCGCTCTACCACTGAGCTAATGGGACCCTATCCCCCTCGGTCACTTTTAACTGTATCATACTTCGAATAAGAACTACCAACATTATATTCATTTTTTCACCGTACATTTTTATTGGCAACTATCTTTATGTATGATCGCAAGATTCAACCCGAACTAAATGCGATCTAGACAGCGTCTTTTTAGATAAACCTATCTTATAAAGATAGTTAACACGTTTAAAATCAACTGCTATCAAAAACCATTCAATAAAGATTCGAGTTGAGATAAAACTAAAATACACAACACCTTCTCTTTGTAAATTCACGGGACTTAATCTATAAAAAGACACTTGTCTTTCACAAGGTCCCATTATGTCGTACGGCGCAAGGCGAAATTCCTTTGTAAGTGAAACAGTAGTTATATTGCAAAGTGCGGTATTTCTAGGTTGGTAAAACATGTTACATTAATGCACTTAACTTAAATACCAAAAGAATAGAATAGTTAGATACTCCCGTCACAAGGGCAAACAAATATGTTTATACTAATTTATTTTAAGAACGCAGAACATAGCCATTTATAAAAATAACTCAAGTCATGATCCATTCTAAAAAAACTTTATATGTAGTACAAGTTACAAAATGTATGGCGACCATTTTACTCAGAAAATACATCAACGGTCGGACAAGACAGAAACCTGAACTAGTTATAACGAAAACAATGTTAATAACCTGTACAAGTCAAAAATAGAATATCACCACAGATATTTTAGAGGCTCTATTCTTGTATCTAAGTTACAAAATACTCGGTTATAATGTGTTAAGAAAATACACCAATGGTCGGGCAAGACAGAAACCTGAAGTGAGCCGAAAATAATATTGGCCGAATAATCTACATATTTTTTTAATACATCTATTTTGAAAGGAAAATTATCTCGGAAATAATAGTCGGTGCAATACGAATATGATTATGTGTGTTTTGGTTCGATGCATGACTATCGCGTGAATATAACATCATAATATGCAGGAAACTAATTACATGCACAAAAAGTCAAAAAATTGTCACAAAGTCGTGACACGCTGCGTAAAATTTTACAGTATTACCAGCATAGAAATAAAAAATATATATATATCTCAACATGTGATGGAGATGGTTAAATGTTAAAAGCTACACGGAAGTGAGAAGAAGAATGAATGTCAAAGATAAAAAAGTAGGCTGTGCGTCGCGAATACTGTCTCCATACAACGGTTAAATGTCGAGGCCCCATTTCCGCAAAGTGGGTAGGAAGGTTCACGTGGTAGGAATGAGGTTGTGTAAAGAAAGGCTGGCGGTGACAACGATGGTACGTGTTTTTATTCGTAAGGGAAAGAAGGCAAACAATACAACAAACATAAAGGAAAACGTTAACTTTGCTTTAGGATTACCGCTGTTCTTTGTCTTTTGTTTGCTAACGTAAAACAAACCTGCACGGAGAGAAATCGATGTTTGCCCTCACAACATTATAATATATTCGTAATTTACTAAAAGTTTTATCAGGAAACCTGTTAATTCATTCGTAAGCCTGCACTCCCGTTTTTAACCGGAATTACCAATAATTTGAAGAGATTCATAATAAATTTGCAATAGTAATATTTCTCCGTGTGGTGTTATTGATATTGGCTCTCTTGAATACAACAACGGTATGTTTTGTATTTATAGTATTTCGATCAGCAACTATGCACATTGTATGTAAATGTCCATTATATTTTACTTTGAAAAGCTCATTTTAATCTTAGTTTAACAGCAGTGTAAGATATTTACTTTGATTTCAGACTCCAGTTACTTCTTGCCGACTATTTAAAAATATTAAACTCCAGTTTTCGGTTAGTTTTAAAGGTAATTTAACTTTAATTTTAAATGATTTGTATCTTTGTAAAAGGCCCTTGAGATGACATTCAATAAATGAACAATGTATTAATAGAATAATAATTATTATTAACGTAGGTGTTCATAAAATGAGAACGTATTGCAAAATTTCAGGTATTTTGTTAATGCCTCTTCCAACGTAAGCGTATGAACCATTTTGAATACGAAAGATTTGATAACAAGAGATAATTAATTATTGCTACGGTTTTGACGACGAATAATATTCTCGTAAGAAATATGGTTTCGGGTGACCTCCCGTCCCATCGGGAGGCGGATCAAATGTGGGAGGAAAGAAAGAAGGTCAGATTTACATTACGGATATGGTCGGAAGCTGCGACAGACATTGTAAAAGAGATTAACTATTAACAAGAACATAATGGAAGTTTAAAACCTACTTAAAAACTAAACCTATTGAAACGAATCATCACCGTTGATTTATGCTACTACAACAAATACAGTGGGAGTGACGATTGAGTTATTATTGCATTACAAATAAACTTTTTCATGGACATCAAATTAATTCAAAAGCTATAAATAATAACGGTGAAAGTGTTTAAGACAGTTCTGCAAAGGTTATATAATCGATTGCAAGCAAACAACTGATAATTAAATCGTATAAACACGAAATCTTCTTCAACTGTTTATTTAAATGTGAAATTATGTAATTTTGTTTGGTTAAAAAAATCATTAAAATTGTTCAGTTTTACGATAGCTTAATTCTACTATTCAAATGAATAGACGTTTATAACTGGTTATCATTAAAATAGTACGTAGGTAAGCATATTATAATATAGTGCTAGTAAATGTAAATACGAGTCACATTGGCTTATTTCCTTCCAATATCGGAATTTGACGTTTAAATGCCAACAGAAGGACGTACTTTCAAAATGCACGCAATTCTTAGACAAAAACACAGTAAAAATGTTTTAACGAGCGTGACTTTGATGTAATGACAAATGAAATGTGAGATAATTCAGTGTTAACATCATTATTTATATGAACATTGAATTTAAAAGGCGCACTATATCCGACGGCCTCCGTGGCCGAGAGGTAAGGCTCTAAGCCGGAGGTCGCGGGTTCAAATCCCGGCGTGCACAAGTAAATATTATTCGATTAATTTGTTTTATTTCACATATTATTCATTTAAAATAATAAATAGTATGTTTACGGCAAGTTCCAGGGTAGAAGATAATCTCAATATCGACCCGGTGTAAGACCACCATTCAGAAATGAAATGGCTTTGGCCGTATTTGGTGACCAGATCTGAATAGCTAGGTACTACCCACCTTCTTCTTCCCCACCTCCTTCCCTTACCCACTACCTTCAGCCTCACAAAATACCCCAATCGTTTATGCCATAGTCTCACCGGCTCCAGACGGTTGGGACGAGTTGAGACTCTTGGGCGGTTTCACATTTAATTTTCTTTTTTAAATACCTACGCTTTACGCAAAATAGCTTTTAACGCAAAATGATTTAGAAAACCTACAAACGGATGTTCTTCTAACTGAAAATAACTCCCACACTTCTGAAACTTTACAACTCATCACAACTTACTTATATTTAAATTAGTCAAACCGCAACGCATATTAAAGATTTTGGTTTAAAGAATGTCAATCGCGAAGCGCGCGTATAAACATTGAAAATACGAAAAGAAAATTCTGTAATTTAGGTAACAGGTATTATTTATTTATTTAACAGGACTAGGAGTGTAGTACAATCCTAGTCAGTCATTTATACAAGAGAGAAATGAGAACAATGACAGATTTTTATAATAAGATGAAAAAAACATAAAACATATTAGTTACCGAATGATAACATTAAAAAAACATTACATGAATGATAAATTATAATTAAATTAAATGATCGTTTATCAGGGAGGTCTTCATCATCTGCATCCGTCGCTCATTAAGTGGAGAGCTGATGATTATGTGGGTACTTGACAACGTTATTATACAAGTATTAGACAAAACGCTTCTACCAATACACAATATACAAAAGAATTAAAACAAAACAAAGAACAAAAGAACAAGAGTACCTACAGATAGACAAGCACAAGAAAAAACACTTTCGCCCGATCGCGCGTTGTTCAGACCGGTGACTTTGCACAAGTAGTTATGTCATGAATTCATGATTCCATGCAACAAATAATAGTGGACATGGTCCAGTTATGTTTGCAGACTAACATTCATGCACACATTTCTAGTGCAAACAAAATAAACAATGAGCGTAATACACGCTCTTGGATGGTACTGACACTTTAACATCTTGCAGTTGCAGATCTCGTTAAGATATTGCATCGATTATTTTTATGGAGCAATGCAACTATTTACAGTGGAGATTAATCGAATCATTTTAATTAAATGAACGTGTGTAGCACGTACGTGAGAATTCAAACATAAGTGAAAATCAAATAGTCTTTGGATGTAGCGATCCACAAATAGTACGTATTTAAGGTAGGCGACACATTACGCAATACGCATCATGGCTTGGCCTATTTCAGCGTATCGCTCGCGATACACTACCAATGGGAATGTATGGCGAGCGTGGTCTGTCACTGGCTTAATCAATGACGAAGACAATGTCAACGACTCTCAATGATTAAATATTAAAATGGTTTATATGCTTCACCAAGCTATTCAATTGAATATTATTATGAAGCTTTAAAATTTCTATCAGTGGTTTTTAATGATGTTTTAAAGTACTCAAATTCAATAAAATATTATTAGTAAACAGTAATTACTACCCAACACTATTTTTTTTAAACTTAATTTTCAAAACTTAGTACTCATGAGGTAAAACTACCTACGTTACATTTGCTTTAAACTAGGAATTCAGAACAACAAAAAGCTGTAAAAATTACATGACGTTCGAGAATCATAACTGAGAAAAACGATAATATTTTCTGCTTCATAAATTGAGGCATTTATTGATTATTTTTCAAAAGCGTTTTAAACTCGATTGCGAGACAAACAAAGTCCCCGTGAAGCAAAAAAAACAACAATGTATGTTTAGCAACTTACGAACGAAATGAATGTCCAAAGTCAATTATTATAACGCAACCATTTTGCCCGCTGAGATTACTACTTAACGTACCCAATCCATACAAATCAACTTCATAAATATACAGATCAATACTCTGATTAGTAAAGCTTTAAACAATATATGAAATTACCAACGATTTATCCATTTGATAACGGCGAAACGAATAAAATAAATATTGGAATTATTATCACGGAAAATTAGATCGTATTTCTTTCGTGAAATTAACTAGAAAAAAAGAAGTTAAATGGTTATATCTATGGACTCATACAGATGTTAGGTATGATAGAGACAGGTAACTGGATCTGTGTTGCCGAGAGAAATTATTATTGCCACTTGGTAAAATCCGTCATGTATACTTAACATCAATAATACTAATCGGTGTAATGCAGATATCGCTTTTATTGAGTAATCAGGTGAAAAGTTAAACGCGTTTAATGACGAAACGACAAAATATTGCGGATCGACGAACAATGAAAAACTTGTATTTCAATATATTAGGAATAGTTTATTAAAGCGTATAAACCTCGGTCTCGATATAACGGTCTCAATGGGGAGGTATTCACGAATAAGATAAGATGACATAAGATTATATTTGATTTAGAAGTATAAATGAGCTACGATTGTCCAAAACTTGACTCTGCAAGTTTTAATACCTTGTATGTCTAACTAGCAAAAGCAGTATATTAATCAAAACTTGACAGGTGATAGCTACATGGTCGATTTAATAAAAATAGTTCACAACTGATTTTCAGGTAAAATAATTGATTTATTTATAGTGTTTCGCGCAATTTCACACGCTGTTTGATTCGTGATAACCGACGCAAGTATCCGTTGCACAAATGCAGTATTATCGTATTAAATACAAAAACAACTGTATAAGGCGTCATTGATAAATGTAAATATTCACGGTTTTAGTGTGTTGGCCGCCTGACCCCACAATCTCCGCAGTTAAATAGAAGTTTTTTCAAATTATTTTGTTTAGGGATGCAGTGCCATCTAAATTTAGGTCTCTCCACAACCCTTCGTCCTGCAGGCTTAGCAAAGCCTTTTTATTGGTCGGCTATCATCATCCTTGCTGGATGTCCTACCAAGAAGAGCCGTCCCAGTTTCATTAATTTCGTTATTGATAGCTCTTCAATCAATATTGTTTCAATGAGAGAAGTTTTCTATAAAATAAATTGACTTTTCAGTCTCTTGTCACATGATAGCAAGAAAAAACGTTAAATCTCTCTCAACGCAAAAGTCAACTATCTCCCAGTATATTAATTTTATCGTAGCGATTCCCACACATCTTTCAATAAAATCCATTACCGATCGGCGATGACAAACTACAGCAAAAACAAAACCTGTACATATTTACAGAACAAGTTAAATGTGTCCCGTTTTTTACCGTATCGCTCGTAAAACACGCAATCAAAGCTATCTGACCAGTGTACAACCTGAATTAGATTTTCAATTAATACTTTTAAAGTTTTTATCGATATATGATGTATTGATTAGAATCTGTTTAATGCTCACAGCTTTACATGCCAACGTGGGAACGCGTGCTTTTTTGCATTAACAGTTCGATAGGAAAAATAATCGTACTAAGTGACATTTAGTCTAATAATCATTATAGAAAGCTACGAGCTCCAATGCACTGATAAATAACTAGCGTGGTTCCAATCGATATTTTCATAGTAAAGTGGCGATAAAAGTAATAAAATTAAACTGTAAAAGGAAACGGCTTCCTCTTACGATAACCTCGTTTGGGGTTGAGATTATGTATAAGAAATTTCAAAAAAGATATTCAACACATCGAAAGAAACGAGCAGATTCTTCGAAAATAAATTCATGAACGCATTCAAGGTAAAAATGTAGCAGGTTTGTAAAACGGGCTCCCAATTAAAACGTTTTTCACATAATCGCACTTATTTACCGCAATGATTGCAATTTAATTATTAGAAAACTTTCTTCACTTTCGCGACAGACAGAAAGCAGACCCGCACAGAGGTCAAACTGGAAAACTGGTGTGAAAAATATAAACAAAAACCAAGTCATAAATAAAACAATATGCAGGGAAAAATCACAAAGAAACCGCCGTCCAACTGCGGGCGTGAGAGAATATGCTGAATAAATCGCTTTTATTGTTCAAGTTAATAACCAACTAAAGATTAAAACAATTAGCAATGAGTTCTCTTAACAATCGATGACAGCATAAAAATACATTCATTTGAATTTTCTCCGTACTATTTTTATTACATGATCTACCGACCTGAAAGGGTTAAAAAAAAGTTTTGTCTTGCTCCGTGATATATGCAATATTCATAGCACGTAATTGTTCACGTTAATAACATAAGTTAGGCAATAAATTACTTTGTTTAAGTATTAGAACCTTTACGCCCGCCTTTAAAATGGCTTTGGAATGCAAGTTTCCAAGTGACCGGATTCCAATATAAATTCCATACTATGATACACAAAATTTAAACGCCAGCAATTAAAAGATGTATAATGTTATGAAAATCAATTGACAATCATTTTGACATGTTCATATTTTCCCATCAAATCATCCTTGTATAATAATAATTGTGCCACAAACCTTAAAGAAGGGTCAGCATTTGAAGTTTTGTCTGATAGTTCAAAAGTGAGTCTTACCTGTAACAAGAAGAAGAAAAGGTTAACAACAAATAAAAGCAAATCAAGCAACAGATAGGAATTTCTTATTGAATTCTTTTTTGAAATTAGAATATGTAGACAAAATAATACATACAGAAGTACATTAAGTAAAAAGTATCAGCCACAACTAGGTAAGCGACACATTACGTTATACGCATCATGACTTGGCGTATTTTAAATTATTATAATTATATATTGGCGATATACTGAAATAGGTCTAAAATATAGCGCACTTATAGCGTGGTCTGTCACAGGCTTTATGGTTTAAACACTCACGCCCACGAAAATACCGACATTTGAAACATAAGCTGTAGAGAAAAGTCTAAAAATGAAGTGTATTTGGATCATATTTGTGTGAAATTAGGTTACCCAAATATTAAGATATATGTAAGCATTTATTGAGATAAAATTTGTGAAAATGATTTGACCAACGCGAGTCAGTTATTTCTATCGGACAAGATTAAGAAACCTTCTATCTATATTGGCTGGGCAGGTACTTCAATAATAGTAATTCGGTATCTAACCTAATCTACTGTTGGCTGGGCAGGCACTTGTATAATAGTTGTGGCTGTACGGCGTACCTAACCCGCAATGTGTTAGTCTGTTAGTGTATTGTTAATGGTTGACTAGCTCCCATTGCATTAGTTGATTATGAATTGCGGCAGGATATCCTTGAAATTTTAGTTCGGAATGAAAGCAGATCGATACCAGGCCGACATAACAGTGCAGAGGTAGTATAGCAGCAGGGCGCGGTTCGGCGATACCGGTACACATACACAATACAGACATACTGCAGAACAGTGCCGGTGTTAAGTGTTCAAAGGCGGTTCTCGCACAGGCAGTGAATTCCCGAAGAGTTATTATTAGTGTGTCGTATGTCACCACGAAGCACTAGGCATAAAAACCGCTTGGCAAAAGTAATATAGAAACGGTCGATTTTAACGCAAAGTGCTTTTTATTTATTTAGAAAATAATTTTATAGTAAGGAAAAGAAGGTAATAATAAAGGGAAACTGTCACAAATAATATAATCTTAGCCATAATCAGCATTTTTTAAAGTTGATTCTTATATGCATTCTTAATTTATTAATTAAAAAATACATTATTATTTTACGCTTATTAAGTAATTTCAATTCAATTTCAATTCAATTTCAGTGCCGGCAACCCGGGCGTTTATTTATTATTAGTTATGTACATACATGATTTTTCTCCTTACCCTCCTCACTAGACAAAGTCTGTTCTGAGGCTGGTAACTAACAATTTCTAATTACATAAAAACAAATAAGTGGTAAAAAAAAAAAGAAATATATATATTATAGTAAAAATAATAATAATAAAATAAGAGAAAAAATCAGAATTTAAAAACAGAGTAGAAAAAAGAAAATATATAATTTTAGATATTAAGAATATTACTTATCTCTCTTCTTTCTTTGACATTCAACCAGTTTAAAAATCTTTTGAATACCCAATTCAAATTATTAGATGCGACGTAGGTCTTTGTTTGGGCTTAACAAGTTTATTTTAATTCTACTCAAGCGAATCGATATGAAAAGCTTCAATTTATCCAAAACATATTATTTGGTATTCATAATGTGATGTGAACCAATTCACAGTAAAGATTATACGAAAATAGTGATTTCACTGATAGCTTCGCCTTACTAACTCTACTCCGCTCATGTATGCTAACGGACCGAGGTGATATTTCGCACATAAAGGTGCGGCGTTTAGCGCCGTTTGCGGTTGCTTCGTTCCTTTCCCGTAATTCGCGGCTCAGCTCGCGGAAATTTTGTCCTGTTTATACGTCGCATAACAAACAAAGAATATTTTATATCTGGTGGTGAGACCGCTTCATCTATCCAAACAATTTAATTCTAAAATTGGCTTCATCAAACACAGTGTCTTTTTAATTTTAATCACAAATTGGCATTTTCGAGAGAAGAAATTCTACGAATATGTATCACTGAGAACATCTGGAGTTCAAACTTATAAGAAATTCGCCTTCGGAGTTAGAAATTATGTGGGATTGAACGATAACTCTAAAATAAATAAACCTCGAACCACCACTGCTTTCAGTGCTTCTACTGCTTCCAGTGCTTCTGGACTCCAGTCACCGTAATAATAGGCCGGCACTGGATGTTGGTGTTAGTCACCAGACAGGTTGCCAACTTCTCGCGTAGGTACTTTAATTAATTGTCATTAATAATATCTGCTACAGGACACGGCAACTCAGAACAGAAAAACTGTATCACAGTGATAATAATGACATCCGGGTAGGTACGCAATGAATGATTAATAATTATTTATACTTACAACTGGACAACTAGAAATAAAAGCCCAGCTGGGCGTAAAATCGAATAAAATAAGAAAATGCCAATAAAAAAATTACAAAAAACAATAATAAACGAAACAGCATGTACCACTGCCTTGTTTTATATTGTGTTACGTAGTTTAAAAATCAGGTATCGTTATTGCAAAAGTTATAAAAAAAATATTCATTGAATAGGATTGTTATAATACGAATTATTTATGACACAATCGGTATAGGTCGCGTTATTGATGGCCGTTGCGAATTGGTGTTTGTTGTTTTGATAAGAATTACGCATTTCTTGTTAATTTTAAAATATGAGGTCTGTGTCATGGGTAAGGTGGGATTGGGGTAATGCATCTAAATGATTCGGGTGCTATCCACCTTGTTGATTTTGCAACCTGCCATCTGCAATAATACATAATATTATTGAATAATCGTATTGTGTTTATAAAAAAACGAACACACAATTCAAAACACGACGTAGCTAGCAAACCGTTAAATTACAGTCACATTACTTACTCGGGGGAAAACCCTAATTCGTGACATTTGACAACAATAATGAACAGAAAAATATATGTTACATCAGGATAGTTTTGAGATTTGGGATGTTTAGCCACATTATTGATGTTTAGCAGCATGAGAACGAGTCGTTTCTCCGACGTAATCTTTTGAAAAATTATATATGTACGTGCTAAACGAACTACTGGCATTCGTATTTTCTCCCCAATTCACTCCGAGCCTTTTAACGACACGCATTAACAAATCCCTTCCGGTAACCCCTTCCTTAACCTCATAACGAAGCCGAACCTAGTGGCGATTTTGATCCATTTGTTCTAAAGTGAACAGGCAGGGAGGGGTTAGGGTCCTCTAAAGGCAAACACTACAAAATGACCGTGAAAAAACACATTGTCGTAAATGTTACTTTTGGCAAAGCTATTTTCCAACCCAACATGGCAGACTTAGCAGATATATACTTAAGAAATATGGTAACCAAGGCTAAAAACAACTATAAATACTTAAGACGTGTAACACAACGACGAAGGCTAAATATTTATTATACAATAGAATTATGTAGTTCGGAATTACCTACGAGTCACAACGTAGACAATTTTTTTTACAAAGTTTTAGTCGGATCGATGTTTTTTCTTTACCGGTCGGGCCCACCCACTTTGCCAGACTTTGTCGTCGGCATTCCTATTGTGCCCAGCGTATAAATAAATAATAATGTTTCTATAAATAACTATAACAATAGTTAGTATATATATATATGTCTAAAATAATCTGCAGAGTATGTATCGCAAAGAGAAGGGACCCAACCCATTCTGACAGAAGTATTCAACTCATGCGGACTAGAACGTTAAGGGTAATACATTATTTATGTATTCGTATTGCAGATTATTTAACTTGTAATTATATACAGATTTACATCAGTTTCTAAGAACGGGTGAAAAAGATATAACGCATTACGCATTCTGTTAAGAATATTTATGTAAGATTTTCCATTTATTTCCTTTCTTCCTGTCTAACTCAGCAACACAAAATTAAAATTCAATTCAAAGGCACAATCACCACAGAAATTTCCCATTTTCAAGGATTATTAACCTTCGCTAAGAAATGAGCTGTCAAAATGACTTTCGATTGGTTACTTTTGTTTTAGTAAGCGTTCGCTCAGTTTTAGGTGATGAAAACGGATGTTGAAGACATTAATAAACAGAATCATAATGACGTTTTCCGAAAGCACAAATTTTATAATTTCTGTACTTATATATATTTTGAATGTTTAACACCCATGTTAAAATGAAAAAAATGAAAATAGGTAGGCGGACTATTTGTTTGCAAGATTTAAAAAAACGATTTTTAATATTTGCATATGGCAATTATGTGAGTCTTTTTGGCCGTTCGTGCATATTTGAGCTTTATTTAGTCGGTAATGCACATTTCAGCCATTTTATTTAAAAAATATGTTCTGTTCAAATTAGTAATGGTCAATTATTTTGTCTTTTCTGAGGAAACAGGTTGTATTTCAGAACCGGTTCCTTTTACATTTTTCAGTAAAATTGAAATTTTTGCACTGACATTTGAAAGTCCCTGTAGCGGACAGCGCGGTGCTCTGATTTTAGGTTCCGCGTGTCTATTGCATTTTTCCCAACAATAGCGGGCACGGAATGCGCGCGCTCGGGCACTCGGCGCGCTCACCCAGCAACACCACCACAATATATAATATATGTTGTCGTATATAAACCAGTAGATTTGTATCTCTTGTCGTGGAATTCACCGGGCAGTCCTTTCACCGCGACAACAAATACTTCTCTGAAGTACAAGTCCTGTGCAATCTAATACAAACAATTAAAACCGTATCGATTGACTACAAATTGACTAAATGGTTAAGGGTTTTTCTTTCTTTTAAAAGAAAGGAACATTCCCGGATAACGAAAACCTGACAATATTTAAATTCCTCCTACTTGCATTATTAGAAGAGAAAAATGTTGCTTGTACAATGATGGAGTAGGTACTTACTTAGCTGGCAGAGGATTGAACCCGCAATGCTTGGGTTGGAACCCGATGCATTTTCTACGCGGCTACAGGACAAAAGAAACTGAAAATGGCGATATTGCATCAACACAGGTTACGTTGCGTAATTAGTAGTAGTTGTGCAAATTTCACGACGTTAGGCTTACAGTTATAAAGTTTTTTATCAAGACACACAAATAATTAAACTTTTGTTCCCGAAAGGCTTAAATATCGGCAATTTTGAGGAATTTAACAAACAGCTCATGTTTCTAAGAAACACAATAAAAAAGACTATAAAATCACACGAAATAATATAAAATTATTTAGCCTTATTAAAATATAGATATTAAAATGTTTGTGAGAACCGCGCTTTATCACAATATTAAATAGGAGATATCTTCTAGGCATATCGATAGATATAATAATCGAAGCGGTTATACGATTATCGTCATTATCGACAATGAAATGAGCACATGTTGCATACGTTAGCGTAATGATATTCAATTGCCGCTATTAATATGTCATAATATCCGATCAGTCGATACATACTCAAAGAGACTGACAGTACTTGCTGCTCGAAGCAGTTTTGTATACAATTACAAATTCGTAACACAGGAACCTCTCGATGTAATGGGAAGATTATTTCAAAAAATAACGTACTGGATTGCATAAACCAGTTAAGTTTCAGCATAAAATATTATATTTTTTTAAAATAGCGGAATTAAGAAAAAAATGTTCTACGGCACAATTCCACACGTTTCAACAAAAAGTTTAAATTCAGGTTTAAACTGTAGAGCAGTTGGTGCCAACGCGTAATCAATGTCGACACGAGCATTATTTCTCATTATTTTGGTTCCCTCTTCTATCGGAGGTTGGCTATCGTCGGGGTAATCTTCAACGTGATCGCAGCAGCACGAAACAGCTCAGCGGAACTACACACCAAATCTCTACATTAAAAAGAAATCAATTCTTTGTAACGTTCCGGTTACTATACTTTCTGGTTAATCTGAACATGGTAAAATCGAGAGTCTGCTGTATTTTACGTTACGTAAGATGCATAAAAGCGAAAGCTGAGAAAATGTATCACAGCTTTGTCCAGCGCGGTATCAGTTATTAACTAAATAAAGACAAAAAATATTTGGTTTATGGTAAACTTCTTCAAGGTCTGCCATGAGGAACTATAGTCACCTTGAAAACCAGCCTGAAATACCTTAATAAAGCTTTGACTAGCGTAAAATTTAATGCGGTGCCATATTCAGTTATTGGCCATGTTAATTTAATGAGTCGTGGGTTCAAATGTCCGAATTAGACATTATAACCACCTAAAAACGGTAAAAATAAAAAAAAAATCAATAGTCTCCGAGATAATAATAATTGTAATATCCGTCAATTTTTTTCAAGGTCCAATTAATTAACATCGATAAAACAACTTATCGCAGATAAATCTGAATTAACAACGGCAGCCAACAAGAGCGGAAAGGTCAAACATGTACTTCTGCAAGAATGCTGGATTTGAAAATGTGTTTCTTTTTTATTAGTCACTTATTTCTTGATTTGGCGGCTCGTGGAGGAAATGGATTATATCACGACTCGGTGCAATAAAATAACAGCCTCAAACAAGAGCAAAATAGTCCATTATATGGTAGCTCGCAGCATTTCCTATCTCGGAGTGAAAAAAAACTCACTCAGACGAGAATATACGCAGTAAAGTAATTGTAGAATGCCATACAATTTGGACCACAAAAGTAGAAAAGCAATGTGCGATTAATACTAAATCATACAAAGGTAAAGTGGACGAGCAAAGCGTTGCAAAGACTGTGGTCTTGGATCGAAATATGCGACAAGCGCAAAAATGACACTCGTTCAACATTTTAATTGCCCTTGCATAAGTTTCAACTTTTTATTTGGTTGATCATTTGGGTATAAGATAAGGAAACAAAGAACAAACGAAAGAGGGAACCATTTTTGCATTTGTTATAATTATATATTGATCTAAAATCACAGATTGGCTCAACAAAGTTAGGTACTTAAAGTCTGTCGGAATGATTTTAAATCTAAATCCGAGGTCTAAAGAGATCGATAAACAATCAAAAGTAACAGGAGTGCAGAAACGTGAAAAGGTTTCGACAAAGTGCCACTCGCCATTCTCGCCAACGGCCGCTGTAGTTGGTCGGTCCAAACGAGGCACGACTTTGAACAGAGCAAAAGACGGCGGCCAAAGAAATGGAAGCGATTTCAACAGACGGTCGCGTGTTGGCCACGCGCACTGCTGCTACCACTGATACCACTTGTTATTGATGGGCAGACAACTAAGGATGGAACGCAATACAGATCGTGTCGGAGATACGGTGACGAGTTGCCGTTGCACTGTATTGTTGCGACAGGTGGGAAATGTGATATGCCATTGCGAAATTTGCAAGTTGATATTATTGAAATCAACCATTCAAGAAATTTTCATCTGAATAATCTAGTTTGGCAGAGTTATGTCAGAGAAAGGATTTGGAAACGTACCAAACCCTGAACGAGCAAAATTCAATTGGAATATAAACTCACTAAGAGAACTTGCAGTATTCTTAACAGGACACTGCCACCACAGATAACCACCATACGTACCCTGATAAAATTCATTAAAGAGACTGGGGTACTTCCAAATTAATAAGAAGAAACGTGGGATATAGCACGATGAGTTAATATGGAAGCAATGTAGACCTATCCCCGTACCAATAATAAAAACAGATGACGGATAAAAGAGACAGGTCAACAATTGAAACAGACCACGATTCAATACGACATTCCTGTAGCGAAAGAACGTGAAATGTACTTTCGAGAACTCGAGTCACGCAGACAATGTAGACAACACAAGAATGTTTGTCATAGTATATGAAGACTTTAATTATTATAAATCCAGACGGCTAGAAATGCGAACGAAAAGGTCTGCTTAACAGGAAAACTCGTTTGCAAAAGACTAAATGCATATCCCTGAATGAGATCACTGTTGCGCCACTGAGATAGCCCCGGGCATCTGGTTGTAATCGAACTAGATACAAACAGCGTAGACAAGTGGTCCAGCTATTTAATGGCATCGAAAGTTCTATACAACACTTCCTATCATTGTGAAGAGGTAAATCAAATCTTTTTACACAAACAAGCAAAACGAAAATTAAATGATAGACGATAATTGCTAAGCGCACCTTGTTGCAAGAATCAGTTTATCCATATACATAAGTCTGTGCATGCATTAAAAGTGGATACATTTGCTGAAAGTCGTGACGTTAAAGTGCAAAGATTATAAGAGATTTAAGCTCGAAACAAACAATTAACAGAAACACTATATCATAGACCACATATTTAATGGAACTTTTGATTGATGGTCGTAAATGCTCAACATGTGTATTAATGCTTACACCTTGACCAAAGAAAAAAATATCAATTGTTACAATATTATATCGCTCCTTTAAAATAAAACAGGTGAACCTTGAAAAGTTGAACGCTAGGATATTAAACATATCAAATGGACCGGATCAACCATCAATCTATCTCATTGTTGTGTTTGTGGCTTGGGTTAGATCACAAGGCAATACGGAGTGACTTTGAGGCATGCTGTTGATTTGCAGCCAAGACAAAGCTCTTACCTGTTAATTACGAGTTATTATACAAGATAAATCTTACTAATATTACCAGTTGTATTAAGCGATTAGCCTTTACGTAATGTGCGCCGGGCGCAAGCATTATTCGTATTCATTCACACCTATGCTTCTATTTGGAAGTTATTGCCTTTGTTGACCTCCGTAAGTTTTAAATGTAGCATACGAGTACTTGCTACTTCAACTATTGACCATCAAAACTAGCGCAAGCTAGATGCAAATTTACTTAAGACATTCTTTAAGGGAATACTAAACCAAACCATGTCTTTGACAATCTATGTGGTAGAGCGGTAAACTTCTTGACACTGAACTCGGAAGTTGTGGGTTTCAAAATAACTGAACTACTTTCAAGATCATCACATAGAATCGAAGATTTGCTGTTATTGGCCATATCTCAGTGCGATTATCACACAAATACAAATATGTATAGCATGTTTCAAAGTGGACATCAAATCACTGTTAATATGGTGTCGGGCTAATACAAACTTTAACTAATTACGACCTCAGTATCTCTTACAGAAGAAATGATGTTCAAATGCCCCCATTTCTATCGCCTCATGTGAGCTGTTCCATTGTATGTTTATTTGTCTATCTTTTGTAACGCATGCTTCCATTTCGCTTAGTTGGACACATTGTCACTGGTAGAAAAGTGGCACTTCGAAGTGCTAAAAACCACGCTTGCGCCAGAGTGATTATTGCCCCATAACCGAGCCCCGCCGCTGTGTTCTGTAATTATAATGTGAAACACGCGGTGCGTGTGTCAGCAGGTACTTACACTACGTTACTCGGACGTACCAGGTGTAAATATACGGCAATAAAAAACAGTTACGCTGTAAAGAACCTGCGTCTAAACACCCATTTGAACCGACACCTTCTTTTTACATTCATACTGTAACTATGTGTACAACACTTTAATTGATCTTAATGTAAAGTGGTGTAGATACCCAAAGATACGGTGTTTCATTTAAAGTTAAGTAATCTCAAAGTTATTAATTTTGAACATTCCTGACATTTTAGAAGATGGGAATACTAAAAAGCTTGTAAGGTTATTTAAAGAGTAAATAAATATATCTATGTCCCGTTGGCGTCATGTATCTTTTATCAGGAGATTTTTCAATGTGGATAAGTGTTTCAGGCTAATAATTATTGCTTATAAAATAATTGTTACCCTTTGTGCTATGCATAAAAAAATCTTGTCTTAAACATTAGTTTACCAAAAAAATAATAATATATCTACTATTTTAGAAATTTCTTTCAAAAGCAATGTCATGCTATGCTGTGCTAGAACATATATTATACTAAGAGAAATGGGTTATCAAAAGAGTTATGCACTATTACAAACAAATCCTAGTTTGTTTAGCTTGAACTTATGTTTATTTTATTAAAGCAGTAAATAAATAATTAAATACAATAATTTTTTCACAATATTAAATAGTTTCCAAATATTATCAGGTAATTTTTTTAATGTTATTACCGCGCAAGAGTTCTAACAACCCTAGTTGTTAGAACTAGTTGGACGACGGCGTTCCCTAATTTGTGATATGCTGTGATGCTGAAGAAAGTGGGTAGATGAAGGAAATAGGGAGAAGGAAGGTATCTGGCTATTCAAATCCGGTCACTAAACACAACTATAGCCATTTTAAAGCCCATGCCATGTTTTCACAGCGGTTTACACGTGCTTGACTCAAATTATATCATAGATTAGAATTTAAATAATATGTAGGACACCTTGTTCTGAAGCTGTTGTTCAAAACAAGAAATTACTACTATAGCCCTATTGATAAATCAAAGGTACCAACAGAGACATCTATTGACAATTATTATTATACTTGATATTATAGCTTCAAAGGTTTTTTACCGTAATCATTATTTTGTATCACAATACCACTATTTTTGGTAATCAAATATGATTCAAATGGCCGATATTTAAGACGAAGGGGAAGCCGATTCTTCTGGCACGAGCCACAGCCAAAGCAGCAGTTGTTATTAACATTAACTTGCCAACAAGCGAGATTATAAAATAAGCACAACGTTACTAATTTCCCTTGGGCGGTGATCAGTTAAAAATGATTCCAATTTACATAATTAGCTTCTACGATTCCGCAATACGGAATAATTTGCGTTCATTTCTCGAGCATGGCGACTGGTGTCCCGGGGCGGACACTAGTCGGAGATAACCCATTTCGTGCCCAATGTTTTATACGAGTATATTAGTGTGTATACCCAATTTTACATTCATTTATGAAATTATACAAATGACACATCATCGTGCATCCGATAATATACCACTTTTTGACTTGACTTTGGGCTTTCACTATTCTCAATGATATTAATCATTTGTAGAAAAAAATATAGTGTTCTAAGACAGTGAGACTTGAGGAAGGATGTGGTGTTGAAAGAAGCAAAGTTAGCAGTCCAAAATAGAATGCTAGTACTCACCCTGATGAATGGCAGTGAGGCATGGAACTGGCAGAAGAAGGATGAAAGTAGATTGAATGCTGTAGAAATTAAATGGGAAGATTCTCAAAGAATGCAAGGGTCATGTAAGCGTAATGAGTGAGATTAAGAAAGGGAAGCTTGGATGGTTTGGGCATGCAGAGCGAATGAACGAAGAAAATAGTGTAAGGAGAATATATGACGCGAATATGAACCCTAGAAGAAGTCGGAAGCGCCCGAGAAAGTTGGGCCGTGTCTAGAGTCAGAATAGCAAACAGAAGGTATGTATGATTGTGAATGAAGCAAGGAGTGTGTGCCAAGACCGAGTTGTTCGGCAGTCCATCCTCTCTTCCTACCACTGTGTAGAAACGGAGTGATAGTTAGTTAATGTGAGGTTAAATTTAGACAACCAGAATAGAATGGCTTGGTCACGGTCACACCGTAAAATATCCTATACCACAAGTAAAAAGTGAGAATGGAAAGAAAAAGTGGAAGTTGAAAGTACTTGGCTTTTCAGATAAATTTCAGGAAACTTTGCAATGATAGATGGTGCTTTACGTCGCGCGTCATTTTGAACAGCGATATCTGGATCCACAGTCAAATTCATCCCGATCAGCATACTAAATTTCTTTATGCCTTTACCGTCTGATCAGTTATTTCCGAGTAATTAATTCTTGTCAGGCAAGTATAAATAAAGTGTGCCGATGGGGTTAGACACTAGGTAGGCACTAGGTAGGCACTAGGCAGGCACTAGGCAGGCACTAGGTGGTGCCAGTGGTCCAGCTCGGCAACTGGTTCACGAAGCCGACAGCGAGTCACGACCTCCGCCCGCGCCGCTGGCCAATCGCGCGCCGGGAAAGGAGAAACAATAATATCTACCCAGTAACGATATGTTCAAATGAATGCCATTCAAATATATACACAATATGCAGACGGCGAGGCGGTGTCGAATGCAAACAGAACCAAATACCCAAATCTACTATAATACTTTGATATACATATAGATATCAAATATATATTGAGACAGTCTCCTGGTTCCACCATACGGTATTCAACTCCATGCTCCATGTTACCTTATTTTCATCAAGGCTGATCATTGCCACCATAGTGTAGTAGTGTCCTGTTAATAGTCTTAACAATAATAAATAATGTTTCCTCGTCCTTCTCTCATTTCACACAGCTATTGGTGCGACAGCTGCATGTCCTGTTAACAGTGCCACTAGCTCCCTTAGCGGGTTTCTATCCGAATCGATCAATCGCTTGTTTGGGGTTTGAACCGTCTATGGGCACTTTAAATTATTAGATAACAATGAATCATTGACATTATTAGCTGGCAAAATATTAAGTAGCTACTTGATGTTTCACTTTACAATTTACTTTCACAAGTTAAGTGTGTAATTTGAACAATGAGTTTAAAAAGTGCAAAATCACGGGCAAAAGAAAGTGAACACCAAATTAAAGATTACAACATTCAATGTATTCCGGAGATAGTGCAATTTTGTTAAACTTAAGAGTGCTCTTCTTACAAGTTAAAACCACTAAATTAATTAAAACTTTCGATTTAAAAATTCTTATAAATCAATCAATAAGTTTAACGCGGGAATAGTCATAATCTAAACATGTTTCCGGTAAACAACCATTACATTACTTACACTTACCCTACACAACTCTTACCTATCCTTTCTCCGCATAGTAATAAAAGCGATGGAAAGTTTAAATAAATTGAGTCGTTTAAATAGATAAATTGTTGGTTTAATTTAACCTACAGATGCAACTGCTTTTACGAGCATTTAATATTGTTAAATTCCCAAGTGCATATTTTGTTTACAACTTCGCTGTAACAGAAAACAAGCTAAAGGTTGAAATTCAACACTTAATTGAACAATCAAGATAAAATCAAATTAATCTTACTAAATTGGCCATTATTGAAATTCACAATAATGCACCATAAACTGAAATGAACGGGGTAAAGACGCAAATTTCCATTTTCTAATTGAGGCATTCCCATGGCTGTAGGCTTCGAATATCGGAGGCTTTGATCTCATCAAATAATGAACACTGCCATTGTTGAAAACCACGGAGACTCACACGGCCGACGCATTTTGGCCCGCAAACACAATGGGATGAAATCTTTCACAGATGAAGTAGCATATGGAATTGAGTACGGAATCGCACACGAACTGTATTTAAAGCGATTTCTTTGGATGGTATGTGTACGCGAAGATTAAGCATTAATAAAGCTTAAATGGAATTTAATTCTTCAGACCTTAAATCCTATCAAAATTAAAGTCCCACCGGTCTAACGATTTCACGAACTAAGTAATATCTAAGATCTAAGCGCACACAAGATACTGAGTTCGGTGAGCGTGCTTTCGGAGTGTCAGGACCTAAAGCCTGGAATGGACTGTCACGTGATTTAAGAATGAACAGACTCGGCAGAATTCAGCGCTAAACTTAAAACTCACCTTCTTAGACAGTTATCAATAAAATTTCACATTCTCCACCTTAATAGTTCGCACGTAAACAACTAAGAATTTGAAAGCTTTTAAGGTCATTTCATAAAAATTCTCCAGTCTTAAAATAAATATGAGCACTACTTTTGTCGCGAATCTTCTAATAAATACAATGACAAGAGTAATGAAGGGTAAAACAGCAAATTTAAAATCTTGTAATGTCCAGTTTACTAGTTTTACTAAGTGACTTGCCACCTGCCTTGTAAGTATGTTTTTCTGTATCTGTTTTTAAATGTTAAAATTTGATACAGCCCTCATTACTAATTGTACAGCGCCCCTGAGAAGATTTATCACTAAAACGGCGTTACACAAATTATCCAATTATTATTAATATATCGCAAATGCAATGCTACAATAACGTAAATACGTATTTCTGTCGATTTCCACGTTTTAAATTCTTATTTATATTCGCTTAATACCTAGTCATGTAGTGAACATCTTAACATTTACCAGCTACAGCGGTGAATGGAGAGCTAACTGAATTTCAATACAATATTTTTTTACATTTCAAAGTTTTCCAGTAATGTTGGCCTCACTGGGTGGCTTGCCCGTGCTGAGGCCTTCATTTTATAATATGAAAATATAATCTAAATACAATCTACAATATAAGATAAAATAATACATTTAATATATAATCTTGTGTGTTTGTGAGTGATGTGTGTTTATATTGGTTTTGTGCGTTACGTGTAGGTTTTATTTTTATTTTATGGTATGAAATTTTGGTAATATTGTCTTTTTTGTTCTTTAATACATTTTGTAATTTTGTGTGTGAATTTATTTTTACTTTCCTCAATTTTAATTTCAATTTTTAGACTGTTGAAAGCTTTTATAGTATGGTATTGGTAGTGTCTTTGTCCAAAGCTTGAATTTACTGTCGGAGTTTTTATGTTTTCTTTGTACGCTTGTCTAACTGGTCTGTTAGCGTTATTTTGTGTATGTTGAAATTTATTTTGTTTGTCAAAAATGTAGTTTAGTAGTGTTTTAACGTATAATTGGCGTATATCTAGTACGTCACAGCTGTTGAATATTTGGTCTGTATCAGTCAGTCTATGTTTTTTTAGTATTACCTTTAAGATCGTTTTCTGTGCGGTTTCTATGTAATTGATAGCCGAGTTTGTTGCTCCTCCCCAAGCAATAATTCCATATTCTATTATTGATTGGCAGAGTGCAGATTAGAAGATGGAAGTCGATTTACAAAAATGCAATTACATTCGGGTAACAGAGCTACGTTTTTTTAAAAATTATAGCTAGTTTCGATTGAAACTTCGAATTCGTAATATTTGTAATAGTGACATTTTTTTACCTTTAGAATAAATTTATGACGCATTCCGCGAAGTAAAGATACGCTTGGAGGCTGTGTGCATTTTTTCTGTCGATAAGGGCAAAATGTTCACAGAAGGTATTGGAATGAATGAATCGAGGATAAAGTGGACTGGAAAATACATGCATTGGAATGCGTAACTCTGAACGGTCAGCAAGCATCCATAAATACACACTTTGTAGTCTGTTAACGCAAAAGATCATATTAAGAAAGATTTATCTGTAAAATCTATACGGGTAGTTGGGCAAACGTAGGTTTCCAATGAAAAAAGTTCTTAGACTGTAGGCTTTAAGTCCTATATGAAATAATGAAATTCGTAAAACGTTCCAAAATGCTTTCACTGGTTTTCAAAGATTTTGGTACGTATTTAAAAGACCACAGTTTGATTCTTGAATGATTTGATGTAGAGGATTTTTGTCATTGGAAAAGTTTTTTCAACATTTCCCCAACTACCCGAAGATAATTTACAGATAAATCATTTGTAGTATTTCTTGAGTTATCAGACTATAATGTGATCTGTATGGCCATTTTGAGTGACTAACCAGAAAAGCATATTTCAGTATATCTGGAATTTATAGTTCAGCACAAAATATCATTAGCTATGGAAATTTGAAGTATATATTAAACTGACATAAAATAACAGAACTTGCGACGTCATTTTTTCTAATTTTCTTATTGTTCAATAAGTGTTGAATCTCGGGCGAAAACGGGTAGTATTTAATAGCAGATTATAATCCGTGAAACATTCAAAACAATAATATATTGATATTCATGAACAAAAGTATCAATAGATATACATTTACATCCGCAGTAATTTAAATTGCGCCAAAGCGAATAAAAAGTTTTAAAAAATGGCATTGCATTAAGCCGACTGTAACAGAGTCAGAGGTTGATTTTAATAGGCGGGAGGTCAAAAAATGGGCTCGCCAGACCTTGCTCTACTAGACTCCGGCCAGTCACGACGGCCGTCCACGAACTAATGTTGGGACCTCAGGAGACAATGCCTTTAATTGGCCCTACGGCCGTTCTAAGTATCAACACTTGAAATTCTTCCGGAATGGGAATTGATGACTGGAACAATTACTTGACAGGCTTGATATGTTGATCGTGCCGCGGTGGTTAACGAAGTTCAATTTGGGGTCAGTGAATAAATAGTTTAAATCATGGAGATACATATTTTTGCTATTTGTTTTTGGGGTATTATGCCGTGTTGCGATAATACCCCAAAAACAAATAGCAAAAATACTTTTGGCCGTGAAAATCTTAAATCATATTTGAGATACATATTGTTATTGGTTAAGATAAACTTCAGATTACCGGCGGTTAAACTAAAGGAATTTAGCTGATATAAACTCTCTCCTTTCTCATAAACGATACGTGTGACGTAAAGAGAGGTTGCAAGATTCAGCTGTCAGTGGCAGGACTCTCAAGGTATCTTAATGGACGAAATGCAATATATCATCAACATAAATCTTTAGAACTTCGGGGGGAACGCTGTCTGTTCCACAAGTATTACAGAAAAGGAAGATGCTCCGAAGAATTAGCAAACCTAGTGTACAACAAAAAATGCTTAATATATTATCAGAACTACGTTTAATTTACATAGTTTTTTGGCTCTACTGAACAATTTGTCTAAGTATAGTAGCTGTCATTTTACGCCACTCAAACATCTCATTACATAAATATTAAATAGGCACGCCACAAACAGCCATATAAGCTAAGAAATTCAATAATAAAATCACGGCATGTATTACAAACGAAAAACTAACCCAAGTTGAATTATTACAAAATGCTTGTAGTGTCCTCAGCACCATGCGACCAAAACCCGTTACGTGTACCGTTAGTTCGTAAAAGAGAGTAAATCCCACTGCTGATTGTTTGATACATTATTTAAATGATCCAGTGGTTTGCATAGTGGCTCAATGGGCAGGGCTGACGGCGAGTCACCTAACCTAACCTAACTGCACTTTCATAACTGCAGGGACCGGCCTATCGTTCGTTGCACAATCGCTCAGTCCCGACACTGATTGAATCTGAGCGTAGAACTCTCAACTGCATACCCTGGCTTCACCCTCGATGCATATTTTAGATTGACGAAGAATTTACGGTTTTAACAGCAAGTAGAGAACTGGCGGATATCAAGATGTTCGTTAAATACTTAGTGCTTTACCAACAGTAATATTAATATTTTTCAAACCAAAAGCTTGTTCTTGGTATGGATACGTGTTTAATTATCATGGTTGGACCATAACAACCAACTGTTTTAACGAATTTATTAATTGACCTATCAAAACATTTCTATGTATAAGGATTTCAAAGGAGTCAACGTGGCAATTGCATTCTTAATTTGTGGAATTCTTAAGTTGTAGTGAAGCCATTTTATTGATATGTCCGAATGTGAATAGTGGACTTTCACCAGGACGACCTTAAGGGAATATTCGACTTTGTAACGAAGTCCGAATATACTTACATCAATTCTATAATAAGCTTAAGGGAATATTCGAATCTGGAACGAAGTCCAAATATACTTACTAATAAGCTTAAGGGAATATTCGACTCTGGAACGAAGTCCGAATATACTTACATCAATTCTATAATAAGCTTAAGGAGATATTCGACTCCGGAACGAAGTCCAAATATACTTATATCAATTCTATAGGTCTAATTTATCCCCAAGTAAAAATTTTTTAAACTTTTGAACCTGCCACACCTGATTCCAGAGTCAAGGAGCTTAACGAGAAGTCAACGCTCTCCACAAGATTGTCCAAAGATAACTTGCTATAAATACGTATAGTTTTCCCTTATGAAAACCAATTACATTTTTGAACGCGTAGTTCAACAAGCGAGTAGACAATGCTAAAATATTTTAAACAAATTGATTAAAAAAAATAGATCACTCCGAGATAAAAGCATGATTCTTTGCAGCACGGAATAATTTCCCAAGCGGGCTGCATTGATAGTAGGAATAGCATAATAGGACATGTCTCTCGCTATTTCGGTCGTGCGGACCAAAACGCAAACGAATTAATTAAATAACAAAAAAACACAAAGTAAAATATAAAATAAGGCAACCTTCAACCAGCGACGACCTTGTCCGGGATAGCGACACGAGAGAACGTGTTTCACAACGACAAACCGTAATGTTATAATACCGCGTATCGGACAGACGTAAAAATACCATTTAATCGGACCACCACAGCCCACAGCCCACAGACACAGACACTCGGATAAAGGGAGTAATGCCACGACTCTAAGTGCAGAAATAACAATAGCATGTCACGCGGAGTTTGGAATGCACAAGAGTGGACTTGTATGTAAAACGGTAATCATTATTAAAGTAACGCAGGGGTCGCTTCATACTGCAGTTTTGCAGGATAAAGATTTCGCTAATGACAGTCAACCTCCGATAGGCGCAGCAAAAAAGAAAAAAATAAAAATGGATAGGAAGAGGGGACAGCAAAAGACACACTTCGAGCTTTATTTATATTCTTTCATCGCCCCATACATATATGCTCTTCTGTTATTCCGACTTTTGACTTGCCCAGAGTTAAGTATTTAGTTCACTTGAACGCGCAACGTCTTCGTAGGGCGTCCCCGACTTCTTATTTCATCCACTTGTGTGTAATACAGAGTGTCCGGGGGTAAAGTGCGCTAACTTCGGGTTAAAGTTATTTATCTCTTTTACTTCAACCATCATGTAGAATCACCTCCTGAAGTTAGCGCACTTTATCCACGGACACCCTGTACATTCTCACGATACTCATTTTACTCCGGTAGCGCTATGATTTCCTCTCTTTGAGTGGTCCATTATTTATTTTTTTTATCACACAGGGTCCTCAGGGATCTCATCTCAGTCTACTTATATACTTCCTTTGCGAGTTACATGCCTCACTGCGATGTTTCAGAGTTGATAAGTTATAACTGCATTGTGGAATGCAATTTACTAGCGACTACTGCAGTCTACTCAGTCCTCCATTTAATAGTGACCTGAAATAATTCGCAAAAATACTTTCCCAAGTTCACTAACTCATCCACGTGCTCCAAGGATTAACCGTTCACTACAACATATTATTAAAATTACGCATGCTATTGTTAGGGAATAAATTATTAATTTATTCGTCCACCTGCTTAGGATTTAAGTTTCAGGCTCAGACCCACAGGCGCATTTTTTGCAATGCACGTTCAACAACCTTGAATGCAATATTGCATACAACAAGAATTTCGTTGCAAAATCACTTTTAATTTTTTTCTAAAAGCTCCAACCGAAATAATAATGGCAATGGTATGTGAATAAATAAACGATGTGTAGATTGTTTTTGGCAAATTATAGACCGTTGATAATAACTGTGAATGATAAAAAATAGAATAGTTGCAACAGTCAACAAATAAAATGAAAACACACAATTTTTTTATAATATTACATTCATATAATAAAGTAATCAAGAATTCTCGATGTTTTCTTCAAAAGACATGAAATTTCGATAAAATCATTAATTGAAACGAACGTTACGTGAGTCTAAAAACTGCTTTGATTTTGATAGATTCATTTATTTGTCATAAATCTTAAGTTTGCACTTTATAAGAGAAAATATTATAAAGGTTATTATTATTAGCTCTAGCGTCATGAAATATAAACAGCTATTCTTTCGCAATTTCTAGACCAATTTCATTTCCATCAAGAGCAACGGAGCTTTTAAATAGCCATTCGTATATTTTTAAAGAAGAGATTATATATTGAAAGATTAAATCTTCTAAAACCAGTAAGTAATAAAAATGTTCGTAAATTATCGGTGGTATCAACCTATCAACAACAAAAAAACTGTCAGTGACTTGTTTACGAAAAAGGGTATTTTTCTTGAATATTAAAAAAATGTGAAAACAAAAATAACGGTGGGTTTTTGTCAAAATTCCGATAATCGCTTCTCACCAGTCGAAACAAGTTTTTACTGTCAATCAACAAGAAGTCATCGCGGGCTTTGACATCTTAAATAAATAAAGGTACCGAATACTTATCCTTATAATAAGTCAGATAAAAAAGGAATCGATTATCGAGTATTCGTCATTTAATTGACTTTGAGTCATGATCCCAAAGCGGAATGAAGGGGAAATTCGTCATACATTTTTATTAACGTTACCTGTAAATTTGTACAACTTATAACGTCACTAATCTTAGAAAAACGTAAGAACTAGAAAGATCATGATCAATATGTCATAAGTAAACTCTTATTTATAAGGCACGTCAGCATTCCTCGAGTTCTTTGCAAGTTTTTCCTTATTTTGGTCATGAAAGGGGAAGTCGAGAACGACTTTAAAACGAATGAGAAAAACGGGTGATATTTGTAATTATAACCCAAATAGTAGACGATCAAGTAAGGGACGCATTGATTGTTTGGTAGTGTGTCGAAGAAGATTATATAATATAATAAGTAGGGATGTTTCAAATTCTCGTCATATATTTTTTTTACGAAGACCGTCGATCAGCGCATTTTTCATTTTAGTTGTCCCCTATAGACGCAGATTATCGGTCCGTTTAAGAATTTGATCAAATTATAGCAATAAAACATGAACGTTATGCTTGACAACTAATTACAATTTGATGAAAAGCTGAAACGGTTCGAAAATAGGTGTTTATAGAGGACTGTTCAGATATTAACAACAACAAAAACCAGCGAATCAAATTGTTAAGTCGGGTCATGTCAAGAGTTCGTACAGCAGAAAGTATGAGTGTATGTGATGATGTATAAAATGAATGAAGTAAAGAGTGTGTCTAACAAGAAAGAGTGGCGTCTCATTCTATCACTATGTGTGATGGTTAATTTGTCAGTCATTGGGTTTTGTTTTTAATCTTATTTGAGGTTCTTTCGGTTCGAAGTGAGCCGCCTATATATTCAGAAAACGTAGGTCTATTATTGCACAGCCCACAAAGAACTAACTTTCACAAATAATAATGCAATATAATATAATGTTGTTGGAGATAATATGATAAGAAGGCATTACAGTAACAACTAACAACATGTGTTCAGCGGTGCGAAAATGAAAACAGAGTGAAATGAAGTAATGTTCATTAGCATTATTATTACGCCGGCGATATATTAATAATTACCGCCGGTACAAATTACGAATGGGCCAAAAAGCGAGCCTTGCGTAATGCCGGAAGTGGCAGTTTTGTAACGCATTAACACCAGGACCGTCCAAGAGCTACTGTGTATAAACACATATATAAATAATTACTTTACTATTTTATTTTGGTTTGGCTGTTTCAAACTTCAAATCAACGAACAGCGCCATTTTTTTTAAATTTTTGACGTTGGAATGTTTCCCGTTAAATGCCGAATCTTGATCCATTTTAGCTGTTTATAATATTGTTCTTCAGCTGCCACGTAACAGTCATGTTGTTATGCACGTCAGCGGATCACAGCGGAGAATCAGGGGAACATTCAAATTTCAATAATTCTAAAAGGTGCTGATCTTCCATTTGTAAAAAGCCTAGTTTTTAACCATTCAAAAGAACCAAACATCTTTGAAATCACTCATACCAAGACCTCAGTAATCGTTAAACTCCATGCCAGAATTTTGTCGCGAGTGAGGAAGGCCGTTAACCTATATCTATTTTATGTTTCCAATTGATACTTCAATGGACCATAGACTGAAAATGAGAATTAGAATTGAACTTTGCGAGCTCAAAGTTGTTTGGCGAGATTTCAGATGAACATATAAAAAATACTTACAAACGAAAGCTTTCACGCTATAGTATTTTAACAAGGTTTACCTTGATATGGATATAATATTAATTAAAAATATATATAAATAATTCGCACAGATTTCACTCAAGAGTAGGTCTTCTTGTCTGAGCATCGGGAATTCTCGTCACGAATAGTCAAGAAAGTGAATTTCTCCGTAACGTTGTTGATGCGCGCAAGGTGAATAATAAGTAATCATTTATATCTTATATCACATCATTTATAGCGCGACACTTTCGATAGTTAAGTATTTACCTACTGCTTAAAACCCTTGTAAAGTATTGTATATTTAGCGATTACTCCTGGCACTTTCAACATTATCTTTGGGGGGGTGGGAAGTACCGGACCAATCAGATCTGGACTCGATTTAAGCCATTTTAACTCATATGGTTTCCCTTACTGTCATGGTGAGAAATATGATCTAAACCAAGGCTGCCCAACCTTTTTAACAGTTGCTAATGGGTGCTCCCCACAACATATTTGAAATCCATGGGGGGGGGGGGTTGTTACGGAACTTCACTGATAAAAAAATTCCTCGCACCCAAAAATTCCTGTGATTCCCCACAACAATTTTTCGAATTCCATGGGGGGGGGGGGGGTGGCTACAAGATTCCATTTCGGACGCAAAAAATGTTATATCAAAAACCGGTGTATTTTTGTTTCAAAAGTAAGTTCAACAGGTTAGATTTTTTCATCGCTGATTCTCGTTCGGAGTAGCCTAAATAGCGATAAATCGCCTTCGTTGGCAATACTGGTGACCGCAAGCAAGCTGCATTGTTTGTTTTACTGCGGGCCCGCGACACTTTTTCAAATTGGCGGATTGGCGGGTTTTTTGAAAATGGTTCACGCGGGCCACTTATAATTCGTTCGCGGGCCACATTGTGGCCCGCGGGCCTGGGGTTGGGCAGCCTTGATCTAAACGGTGTTAGAAAGAGAGAACACCACGCTTTATGTTCAAATCCATAAGTTGACTACAGAAGAATTACATAGTACAACTCTATGAAACCGAAGGTTACGACCACAATTTGAGAAAAAAATATGAAACTTGAATTTATAATTATGTTTATAGGAAACGTCAAAAAAGGCGAGGATACAATAACGGTCATAATACATTTGTCTAATAAAATATCAAAAATTGAAGTGGGCTATTTTTAAAAGTTTTATGTTAGCATTATATTTTTTGAATTTCAAACATTTTGTTAATTTGTAACTTAAAGCGTATTTCATTACCCTCCAAAAACAGTTTTTAGTTTGCGGATACATTCATAAATATACCATCTATTTGTATATTATTTTTAAGCGAAAATATTCTATCCTTCTGACAGAATATGCCAGAGGCCTGAGCTGTCAAAGGCTGGTGAGTTAGTCATGATTAGGGTTAACAAGAAGTGTCGTCACGATGAGTGATGGTGTCACGAGTCGTGTGGGATTTGGTTTTTAATGTGTGATGTTTAGAGTGTGGTGTTTGGTGTGTGGGACACGATGGGAAACGTGCATCGCCATTATCGAATGCCGCATTTATCCTATCATCAATTTTACACTCAGTTATAAACGTATTAACTTTCGTAAACGGCAGGCGCATCTTGTGTGGGAACTCAAATAACAGACAAAATGATGTGCATACATTACGAAAATTGCATTCATGACTTAGTCCATAGTGTAGTGAGTAGATGAAAGAACGCCTTCGCTTTCCACAACAAGAAAAGCGAGATAGAAAAACTAGCATTTAAATAAAATGTTATTGGTGATACTTGATTCTTTTTGCCAAATTAACTTCATGGAGATCGAGAAATTTATTCAATCGCGATGCTTCCAACCTTTGACTAATTTTGATACTTCTCCAATTTTTTCTCTTTTCTAATTTGTGTTTTTTTATCTCTTCCAGGCAACCATGCTTAACTTCTTCGTGCTGGCGTGCTTGGCGTGCGTGCTCTGCGTTCAATGCAGCGTGCTCGTGCCCACGTACGTGCTTCCGCCCTCCTCCTTCGTCAAGGCCACCAGGGACCAGAGGAGTCTCGCCGTCACAAGGACCCTGGCGAGACTCGCCGGAGGTCACATCAAACTACACAACATCGCTAATAATGGCAGCAAGGAAGCCAGTAAAGCACAGCCTGATGGAAACCATGGGAAGAACACCTTCGCGTATATAGAAAAAGACCCGAAAAATTACGAAGACAAAGAAAAAAAGCACTACGACGAGAAAGATGTCAAGTATGGAGTCAAAGATGTCAAAAATTACGATGAGAAGTTTGCCGGAGTCGTGGTTAAGCAAGAAGGACAGAGTGTCGGATGGAACCAAGGCCAGTGGGACGATGGTATGCTCATGTCTAGCGCAGGCAATGGCAAAGAGAAGAAGCAAAAGACAGAAGTCGATGAAGACAAAAAGACGCTGGCAGATCAGGTGAAAGAAGGGAAATACGGACTCATTCAAAAAGAGCTGTTTCTCAAAACACCAACGAGACCAGGTGTCATCAGTTACAATCCTAACCCAGAGACACAAGCTCAAGATAATGAGAGCAATCTAGGTGGATTGAAGAACTCAGAGATCTGGCTGTCTGAAGACCATCTGCTAGTGCTACGAGGAGGGTCATACCCAGATCATGGTTCCCGACATGGCACGGACGGAGAGGCATGGGCACCCCTAGACAACTACCAAGCCCCGCCTAGGCAGGTGAAGCTGCCGGCCAACCCTGAAGTACCGCCGCCCTTTCCCGTCCGCCTCTCCGACGGCGGACCGCTCGTATTCCTCACGCCGAATGGCAGCATTCCCGCCCTACCGCCGGGAGCGGGCTACGGAGGTGTACCTCCTCAGGGTTTCCCGTACCCACCATCGGCCGCGCCCTACCCCCCCAAGGGTGCCTATCCGGGAAACGCTCCTCCCGGGGGAGCGCCGTTCCCGTTTGCTCCATTCCCTTTCCTATCGGGGAACGGTAGCGGGCCGTTCCCGTTCCCGAGCCCGCTGACTGACGGTCCTCCAGGGGCCTTCCTCCAGGGACAACCTCCGGGGAACCTGAGCGACCTCTACGATGAAGACGACCCGGCCAACTACTACCCGCCGCCCTACAGCTTCGTCTACACCCCAGACAACACTAGTGCTGTGCCGCCGGGTCCTCTTGTACCAGGGATAGTGCTGCCTCCTCCACCGGACTTCTTTGGCCCGTTGGAGCCAGAAGTGCCCTCCACCTCGGCTCGCCCAACTGCGCACGTCTACCCTCCGACTTCTGGCGCTCCACCCACAGCAGTACTGCAACCGAAGCCACCCAAGCGTCCTGCTCATTCCTACTTGCCACTACCCAAGCCAGCATCTGCCCTACCCGAGACCCCAGATAATAGTATTGAAATTTCCTCTGTTCCTCCTACCAAAACTATCACAATCACTTCCCGTCCCATCAAGAAACCCAACAAAGTGGTCTTCATTCCCAAGCCAAATCCTCCCAGAAAAGTATATTCCACAACTCCCACTGCCATCCATCCTTCAACTGTTACTACTACTAAACTGGTGGAAAAGAAGCGACCAGCAGTCACGATTCTGCACAAGCCAATCAAGACCACATTGAAGCCAGTGTCTGGCGGGCTGTATGACTACCCAGAGAAGAACAACTACCTGGAGAACAACTCCGTTTCTCCCTCTCCGCAACCGTTCTTGGTGTACGGTCCCCCGGAAGGCAACCGCGTACAACAGTTGTCAGAGAACTATGTGACTTCGACTGTGGTGCCCCTCAGGGCGTACTACAACGACCAAAACTACCAGGACATTTTGTCCCAGATTCAGTACTCGAGACAGAAGGCTCCCGCCAATACACGCATCCGACCAGAATACTACAGTCCCAAACAGAATGGCAAGTCTGTCGCGTCCTTTTACTTTTATGAAGAACCCGTCAAGCAAGCCCAGAGCACTCCTGCCCCACAGGCAGCATACTATGATGGCAGAAATTACTATCAGTCTGTCGATGAGAATGGACAGGTGATTCGCGATGACTATCTGTACTCCTCTGGCAACCAGGGAAATTTCGTGCCCAGTAATAGTAACTTGGATTACAGGCCGATTCCCAGTAGAGAACCTTCACCATTCTTCTATGTGCCACAGCGTCAGGGATCCAGAACTCTAACAGAAGAGTACTTCAGCATCAACCAAAACAACAAAGTACAGAACAGTTACGTTCCTCAACAGCAATCCCTGCCGCAACAGCAGTCTGTACAGAGCAGTTACGTGCCCCAAACGCAACAACAATCGGTACAGAATACATATGTGCCTCAAACACAACAGCAATCAGTACAGAACACTTATGTGCCTCAAACCCAAACGCAATCAGTACAGAATACTTACGTGTCACAGGCCCTACCTCAGCAGCAACAACAGCAGGTTCAAAACAGCTATGCGTCACAACAACCGCAGTCACTATCTCAACTGTCTCAGAGACCTGGATCTTTCTATGACCAAATAGCCAGTATTCAACAAACTATTGATTACTACACCACTCACAGGCCAAAGGTGAAGCTGTATCAGCCTAATCCCTACAGAGAGGTGAGGCAGAAGATCAAGCCAACTCCGAGGCCGGTATATCAATTCAACTACCAAAATCAAAACAATAATCCCCGCCCCGAACAGAACACATTCCGTGCTCCGAAAATGGATGATACCGAACCCTTCAGGCCTATGGTGTCGTACAGCAAGCCATACACCTACGAAAATGAATATCCAACGACGCCACAATCGACCATATTGTCTGAAAGTCCAAGGGTATCTACAGAAAGCCCCCTACCTTCACAATATTATACGACAGCAAAGCCTGAAGACTATGATTATGAAGATAAGCAAACAGTAGAACGCGTGACAAACAGACCTTCTGTTTTCACCCCGGCGCCAGTGAAGTCGCAAAAGCTGAGAAGTCATGGACCCACAACAAAGAATCCAGTTAACCATGCCTATTACACAAAACAAGAGGAAAGTCTCTTCGACGATATCACTAAGAACTATTTCACCATCTTTGGACAAAAGATTGAAAACGGAAATAGAGATAATCAAGGATTAGGAGTCACAGCACCATTAAGATCAATTGAAGTCAGCACAATCAAAACACCCTTAAACAATGGCATCAATATTCAATATGCAAACGATGATGAAGCTAGTAACTACAGATCTGAATCGAAACCTATTTCACTAGCCAGCGACACAGAAGTGAACTACAGACAGCCCAGGCCACTAGTGAACCCAGACAGTGAATTCATACCAATTGTGAATCCACAGATACAGGCCAAGTACGAAGCTGAGCAACAGATCAAGCAGATCAGAGAGCAGCTGTATCACAAGCAGAGATCGCAACAGAATGTAGAAGTTATCAAATCTGAACAGTTACAGCCTGTTAGGGAAGGACATCAATTTGCAAGGGATCAGCTTGACTACTACAGACCTCTTAGTGGGCAACAGGCTTTGACCCAAGTCAGCGGGGCGTACAATCAGAGGCAAGTGGCTGAAGGAAGACCAGGCTCACTGGTGGCCTATAGACTTCCGGGAGAAGGCGCTCATGTCTATTTCCTAACTCCCCAACCAGCAAGACCCGAAAACTACAAATACAGAACAGCCGAAGAAATATCAGCGCTCAGTTAGATATGCAAAAGTGATTTAGGTTAATAAAGACTGCGTGCTTTATGCCGAACATGTGCAAAATTAATTAAAACAGTGAAAGGTATTATGGTCATATTTAGGAACACGGAAAGACAATACAATAATACGTACGCGGTACAAATAAGTGATATTGAAATAAGAGTGTGAAGACACTGAAATTATTTATAATGATAATTGTTTTGGTCCTTTAAGCACTAAAAAACAAGTGTTTGGGGCAAAGTAATCCTAAATTAAGATATATATTTTGTGTGGATTGTAATTCACTAGTCTGAACATTTCTATACATAACTGTGGACAATATGATGGGAAGGGATTGTATTAAATATTAAATTGAAAAGCGCAAATGTGATGAAAATGCTATACTTTTAAGTAGGTAGATAAGTAGTGTCATTATTAAAAATTACTATGGTTATAAAATTTGTAATAGATTGATAATCGAGCTTTGCTTTGCAAATCCAAGTGTTTCAATAAAATTCCAATGCAAAATGCCAAGGTTAAGAATTTTAGTTTAATTAAAAACTCCTATATATTTAAAACTGTTATTATAAGGAAAAAATAATTATAATATGTATAAAACATTGGTCAGCGACATTTGGTGAGACAATCTTATAACATAGAGAAAAGTTAAATAAATGTTATCTTATTAAATTTAAGAGAAAACTAACAGAAAGACATTCAAAATAACATGAACATCAATGCCATACTTTATCTGTTTCAAATGAAAACACACCGAACATTATTTTAATAGATTGTAGCGATGCAGTTATCAAATTTAACGCGGTCGCAGTAATCTAAAGTATAGACATGGTAAATTTATCCTTTGTTCTGTGTCATTGTCGAAGAAAAGAAGTTGTTTAAATAACTTCACTTATGCTGCATTTTGAATAAGAAAACAGAAAACCAATTTGGCTACAAATGAAACGGGTATTCTAGGTCCAAATCATTTGTTGGCAATTCAGTAATAAATGGGTTGATAAACATTGAGTTTTCGCAAACTTCAAAAGGAAATACACCATCAATATATTATTTGTCAAAAACATAAATACGTATATGCATAATGTATTAGGAATTCTGGCAATAAGAGCTTTTTGTGGTGACAAAACAGTGGGTCAATAATAAACGCCATAATTCTTTCTGAAATGTAGAAGTAGAAACATAATTAAAATAATGAGCACTGTCTAGGTATAATAACTCACCATGAAATATTACCCGTTTTAGACTTTTTTGGATGTATAAATTAACACTGACAGTCGATTACTTGGAATTGTTGTAAAAAAAAGATTGTCCGTGCTGAGAAGCACGATTGTAATCAGTATTCTTGGAGTAGAAAAAAAAATACTTGTCGCACTAGAGAATTTTTGTGTAAATAATACCTTCATTCTATAAATTATGTCACTCATTACATATAGAGTTAATTGCATTCATTTTGACGAATGTCTGTTAAAAGGGATTAAATATAATACAAATAAAAACACTTACAATATCATCAGTGGTAATCTATCGCGCTTTAATCATATTTAGCCACTTTGCAAGAGACAAAAATCTGACAAAAGTAGGGCAATTGAGATGTACGGTTAAACTGCTTCGGTGATTGAAGTAAATTTAGTTAAATTGTCTGCATAATCTCTCTAGTGTAGGACAAGAACTAAAACATCACAAGGTTTTAGTACCAAAATTAGAGATAAGGCAATCCTGCATCAACCGGACATCATTTCACTTCATCTTCATCAAATGAAATAATATTATATAAAATGTAAATAACACGCCCTGTGAACTATTTATTTATTAATGTTAAGTTCAACGCTGCAACTTGAACATAAATAATATTAATACGTAGCAATATGTAATATGAAAACGATTGTAATTTATACATAATAGAAAGAGTATGAGAAATTCTCACGTACTTTGTAAGGGTTGACGACGACAACAATGTTAATTTTTTCATAATAAAAAAGGAATTAAAAATATACTTACTGTGTTTTTATTGCATTACCTGACGTCGTCGAAAAACTTTTCATTACCAAATTTTTTTGTAACTTAAGTCTTGAGCAGAACTGATTGCCTTAGACTTTAATATGACTTTCAAAGAACCCACAACCCGCCCTAAATAGAGTAGTGGAAGCACGGAACAAATTTCCACAAAATGTCATTGATGCCATTAATATAAACCAATTTAAAGGTTCAATGGATTCTTATTTGGAGAGAAGAAAGGATTAACTTATTTTTACTGTTAAACTTATTGTGAAAGCATATATGAGCAAGTCAGCAGAATGTTGCTTGCTCACTAAATAATAATAAAAACAATGTTCTTTTTCAACAAGACTGGTGTGGGTGTACTACCCCGCCTGCTATATTTCTGTACACAATACACACAATATGAGTCGTGTAATTTCTATACCCGCTATATCAACTTTCATTGATTTGGAGAAAACCGCAAAAAACTGTCACATCTCTAGCGTACATAAGTAATTTTTTTTATTTTTTTTTTTTATTGTTTAACTTATAACATTGTTACATTGTACATAAAATTAGGTAATAATAGGTAATAGTGTAAAACATATGTTATTGAATTTCTACTCCAATGAAGAGTGCTAGCTCTTGAGCTTGGCGTAGGAGTTATTTGACAATTATTTCATGTTTATATCAGTAATTAACATAATTACAGTACAATAAATATCAACTTAAAAGAGGATTGTGACGTTAATTTTGGTTGTAAGGGGCCGTTCAAGTATTACGTAAGCAGATTTATTACAATTATTTAAATTACCCCCCAGTGCTGACGTAATCACTATCTCGACCCCTCCACCCCCCCCATGTCATCAAAAATAAGCAAAGCAAAGACCCCCCTGCCCCCCTATAGTGCTTACATAATACTTGAACGGCCCCTAACATGAATTGAAGTTATAACATTTGATAGGTGATATTAATTTTTTTTAAAGATAAATTTGACCTTCTTTTTGAATAAAATAAAATCTGGTATTTTTTTCACTTCTTCGGGAAGACTATTAAAATATCTTATGCATTTGTAAATGTAATTATTGTGCATTTGTTGTGTTGAAAATAGAGGAATTTGGATGTTAAAATTATGCCGGATGAGTTAAATTTAAGTTTTTTTATTACAGTTTCTTTATATATTTGTAATATTGCATCTTTTTTATAGAGGTCTTCAATTTTTGGTACTTCGAAAATTTTGAACAATGATGCTGAAGAGAATGTTGGTTTTTTTTTCAAAATTACTTTGATAATTAGTTTTTGTACCACTTTTACAGAGCTTAAATTTTTTTCATATGCACCTCCCCACCCAATGATTCCATACTGAAGTAATGATTGGACTAGTGTGTAATAGACTTTTTTCAGGTTGTTTAGCTTGAGAACATTTCTTAATTGTATTACAATTTTTTATATAATGAATTGGAGTAATAAAATTTCGAAAAGCATTTATTTTTCTATTTATGTCTATCAATAATTAAGTAATTTCGATAAATAAAATGGATAAAGTGGATTTTGATACTCACTTCGTGATATAGAGGCTTTTGAAAGTCAACTGAGTTGACATGGCGGGTTTAGAAACACACGCGTAGATCATTTTGACACACGAGCGTGGCGTCAGAGTGGCGGCCATATTGTATTTTGGCAAAATAACTGCTTGTGATTGGTTGAATCCGATATAGCGCGTTTTGATAGTAACTTTCTGTATGATATAGCGGATTTGGTTTCTCACTCGCAGTTTTAACATGGTTTTTGGTCGTGATAAGGAGGGTTTTGAAACTCAATTTTAGGCTCCTCTTGTTGCTCGCAAAAATGTGAACAAGATGTCATACTCAGATCATTTTGTCAAAAAATCGGATATAGCGGGTATAGAAATTATAGGATTCATATGTACTAAAGTTATTCAAAATTTTACATGAAACTAAAAAAACTGTGTCTCGTCAATGTTGACAATAATTTGAATGCACTCGTGTTGGGATGTCGGTTAGGATATGTCCAAATACTTATTCGTGTTTATAGCTATAATGGCAAGGAACCAGAGTCAGCGGTACTTCGGAGAGCACTTGATGCCAAATCACACCCCGGAAAGTAGAATTGATGAAAGTCACAAATCTGGGAATAAAAACAAGTACTGTGACAGATGGCTGGCTGGCCCAGGTACTGAACTAAAACGACTATGTCGTACTGGGCAAACCAGTTGTCTGTAGCGGCCTTTATTGCGATTCATTCCTCCTTGAGCCAATGTTTCAGACAACCTTGCAGCGTCCTGTGAAACAGGATTTCACACAAGTGAAACTGTGTTGCCCTCGTTAATCCTCTGAATGTGGTTTTCGGCATTCAGATTTTGAAGTATGCACCTGTGTAGGTTTGATGCAGAAATGATTTGAACTGTCTTGGCTTCTACTCGGCTTGGCCATCCCCAAGCAGCTCGTCCTCCAACCGCAGGAGGCCCAAGCGTCATCTTGCGCAGGCAGTACAAGTGCAAGTCAATGCAATCAATACATGCGTATGGATGATATAATTGACCCGTGTTAGTTTCTATCTCGATCTGGGCGTCCTTGAACAGCTATTCATACAGCCGCAGGAGGCCCATGTACTGTAATATTGCAGGCAAGTGGAATTCAATATGAATGTGTAGGGATGATATAACTGACCTGTGTTGGCTTCTATCTCGGCCTGTGCGTCCTTGAGCGGCTTATCGTGCAAGCGTAGGTAGACAGCAATGGCGGTGGAGGCGGCGCGGAAGTAGAAGGGGTGCGAGCGCAGCACGTCCTCCAGCCGCATGAGGCCTACATACGAACGCAACGTCATCTTACGCAGGCAGTATGAGTGGAAGTCAAACTGGTCCTCGATGATCTCAGAGAAGTGCTACAAAATAAAAACATCATATTTAGTGTGTATAGCCAAAAACAAAGGTACAAACTTTATTGTCAAAATACTTTTGTGTTGTTCAAGTGCTCTGTCTGTTGGGTTAGGTTACGAGGCATGCACAATACCATTGTAAGCATATCGACACAGCCATAAATCTTAAAGATTAAGGACCTTCTTCCACATGGATATGCAAGTACCCCGATACTCATCTTTCGTACTCACTTTGCAAACAACTTGTCGCGCACAGTATGTACATGTCGTTACTAAAATCACAAGACCATGTCAAGGTGACGTGATGGGTATTCGAGTCTCAGGTACGATGGGTACTTTCGACTTGGAACATGAATTTTTCTTTTTTATTGCATTTTTTCCATGTGTCAACCCGATCAAAGAGTGGGTGCTCTCGACCCAATCAGTGGGTCACGATCGACCCGGGTAAAATGATCAATCGACCCAGCTCTAACATTGAGATTGTGATTTAACATGTTTCTAATCATATTTGTCTTGACGAATTATTTAACTCTCACTAGTCACAAGATATAAATAAGCAAACAATAAAGATTATATAGGTAAATGATTTTTTTTTTAAACCAATTTATTTGTGTTATATAAGTCTACCGGTATCGGTTGCACTCAACCTTCTTCGGGACAATAGAAATATAAAATAAATAATAAAAAATTTGTAAAATAAACTAAATAATAATAAAAATTTTCATTTATATAAATGTCTAGCCACAAAGTGTTTGCTTTCTTCAATACATAATTCAATAAAGATTAGTTTAATTTGTACCCTGATGATGCTTGTAAGCAAAACCGGTCGGTCTTAAAAAGATAAACAAAATTTCGTGGTTATAAACAAAGTTATTGTTTTATTTCATTAATATGTCAAACCACAAAATGATTGTTTTCTACCAAAATATAAAACTAAAATAATTTTGAATTAAAGGAATACAATAAAATGTGGCATTATGTTTGTACTCACTCTATCCACTTCATGTGCCTTCTTCAGGGCTTCCCCCCACTGCTCTAGTCTCTGGTAGGCCACGGCGCATTCTGTCTGGTACCACATGCACTGCATCTCATTCAGGTTCTCCGTGGCCGCCACACCTGCGCAAATAGTATGTTTGTACTCACTCTGTCCACTTCATGTGCCTTCTTCAGGGCTTCCCCCCACTGCTCTAGTCTCTGGTAGGCCACGGCGCATTCTGTCTGGTACCACATGCACTGCATCTCATTCAGGTTCTCCGTGGCCGCCACACCTGCGCACATTTAATGTTCAAAAGTGTTCATTAAATTTATTCATGAAAATGATACCACTAAAAACATAACACCACCGTGGTGATATATTTATTGTTTATTTGCTGCACATTCAGAGTGGTAGATACCTTCAGTATCACCCTGGTAAAAGACTACCATTTAATCTCGAAACGTTGCTTGAAAAGTTTTTAGTCGTGTAAGGTGACCAAATCTGAATAGGCAAGTACGTTCCCAGCTTTTTGGAGATTCCATAGTCTGACTGGCCCCAGAAGGTTACTAACAAATAAGGAATAATAAATAATTGTGGGTTTTCTTGTACGGAAAGATGTAGAGGTAATAAATGTTTTGAGGTTAAATATGAACATACTTTCATTGCTAATGTGTACAGCACATTTCTATTTAGTTAAAGTAAAATAATCAATTTATTTTTATAACCTACAGCTCCATCTATATTTTGGCAATAGATACATTTTTTAAATCAATAAAAACCTTAAATGCAAAACCAGTTTTCAATAGCACTATAAAAAAATTCTGACCAGTGAGACATCTGTTGACAGGAACATAAAACTAATATAAGGCTTCCAATGGAGGTGAAATTTTAAATGACCAATAATACAAGAGATGGTAGGCTAAAAAAAGTTATAATCCTTCACCCAAAACAAAAATTAGATATTTAAGGGGTCACTCAAAGGTCATTCTAATTATATGTCACTAAGATTAATAATATTCGTTTGATTTTATAATAAGGTGGACATGCATCAGAACAAATTAGAATGTAGGCGTAACTTATACGTCAAAGTAATTAAATAAACATTCTAGTGATTTTTATCAAGGAGTTCTGAGATCGCCAGAGCTCTATAACACTTTCAACAGAAGGATGAAATTGGCTTAGTTTTAATTCTCCTCAAGTAATACACTAATATCTTATGCGTGTTACAGTAGAACCTCGTTAATTCAAACCTTTATAATTAAAAACAAAAATGCAAATTAGAATTTTTATAAAAACAAAAATCTGCAGAAAAAGATTTTCATAGGAAAAAAATTTATTTGAAAATCTTGTTAATTCGTAAATTGAAATTTAACCCTTCAGGCCTCTGACATATTAAAGAAGATGTCAGAAAATCAAAATAAATGGGATATTTCTGAATGTATCCGAAAAAAAAAATTCTTAAAATTTTGAATTACATGGGAATTAGAAATTTGGATTTCCATGTTCCGTGGATTTTGAATTAATAAGGTTCTACTGTAGTGACTGTTTTCTTTCTTTTTTTATGAATGACAAACTTTCTCAGTTTACGAATAACCTGACAATAATTGAATTTCTCCTACTTCCATAGGGAAGCACTAACTGAAAACGTTGCTTGTGCAATGATGGAGGACTTAGCTAGCAGAGGATTGAACCACTAACACCTGGGTAAGTACAAGTAAATTCTCTGACTTTTTGACATAATCTTTGAGAAACATAACGGTGAATATGTATAATAATGAAAATAAAGACACAAAAGGCAACACACTGTTCGACAGATTTTGTTTCTAACAATTCCAGATAAATTTTGTTTCTAACTGTTAGCAACAAAATCATAAATGTAGCAATTGTTATAGACGTTATGATAAATTGACAGAATATGGTAATGTTCGGAAGCCCATAACTCAGAATAAGGTAATGTTCAGTTACAACCTCGTCAAACCAAAGTGACGACTAAGTGAATTGCATTCCTATGACGAAACAGTTCCACTATTGGCAAACTCAAAGTTTCTTATCCAAGAACGTCCGATAGTTTAAAGAAAATTGGGAGTAAAATTGGCGTACCTTCTCTCGTAAACTTGGCGCACATCTCCTCCGCCTCCCAGATCTTGCCGGCACGCAGCATGTACTTAGCGCACTTGCTGTTGATGTAGCGGTCGGCCGTGTCCAGCGCTTGCGCTTCCTCCAACCAGCGGTACGCCTCTTTGGGATCACCGGCGTGCTGAAATGTGGGAAAAAAAATGTTAAAAAAATTACACACATAAACGTGGGCCGAAAAAGACAGACAAATGAAATAATTTATAATTTTAGTGACCAAATTGGAACGGCCAGGTGCTCTTCCCAACCTTCCTCTATCACTTCACTTTCTCCTCACTCACACTTTTAACTTTTTCACTGTATGGCACTATTTTTGACAATCATAACAATTTTTTCAAAACTACTATAACTCTCTTATTTCTTGACAGATTTATGAATTATTGCTTGTCTTAAAAGATTAATTCTCCTGAATTGATAAAAAGAAGCAGGATATAAATAAATAAATACTAAGAGCTTTGAAAGAACGGCAATACAAAGATAGACTCAAGGAAGTAAGATTACCAATGTTATTATAAGCAATAATTATTCACTTGAAATAACCACACAAATTGGAAAAATCTCCCGAGATTGAATAAATGCCTCCGCCAAGAATTGAACCTGCAACCGATTGCCGGTCAGCTACTCTGTAAGAGCGGCATTTATTCTTCCTCATTAGTTTATCATTCAAAAAATTATTATTTAAATCTCCGTTTATATATATTATAAAACACCCTTTGCTATTATTTAACATTAATTTTGATTTTATGTATTAACAAAATTTTTGCATCGAAACCTAGGAAACACTTCCTTGCAAATAAATAGATGCATGGAACAAACTTCTACAACATATCGTCGATTCTGCTAACATAAAAAAATTTAAATTGATTGGATTCTTATTTGGAGAGGAGAAATGATAAACTTATTTAAAATTTAAAACAACTCAATTACTGTTAAACATATTGTGAAATTAAATATGAGCGCATAAGCTGAATGCTGCCTGCTGATTCAATTATTATATTATAAATAGTGAGGCATAACAAACAATCATGCATCACCTCACACACACTACCATATTGTAACACCATCACCATCTTCAAACTGTTTTATGTAAACAGGAATATTTTACATAGTGAATTCCAGACGTCAGCAAGATAAAGGTTCAAATTATTTTTGGTTCAATTATCTGCTAAATAATGGCGTATATGTTAAATCCTTAGAGTAAAGAAGAAAACCAGAATTGCCTTCCATACAAATTTAAATGGAAACAATTTCGTAAACACACTATTTAAGGTCCGATTGGACAAATATTTGGATCACAAAACACGTACACAAGGCATTTCTTGTGTTCTTCATTCTATGGATTATTGGGTATGCCATTATGTCAAAAACACGCTCACCTTATATATCCTCCCCTTGGTGACAAACAGCTCAATCAGCGTTGGAGTGTGTTCAATGGCGGCATCGATGTAGAACAGCGCTTTCTTGGTGTCGCCGAGGTGGTCAAAGTGCTGCGCCGCGAAGTAGTAGGTCCACAGCAGGGCGCTGGCCGGCTGCTTGGCGGAGCCGTCCTCGTGCGAGAAGTGCGCGTCCTTGCTCAGGCACTCCATGTACTGGTTGAGCAGGGATTCTATCGTCGACACTTTGGATTTGTCCAGGTAAAGGGATCTGAAATTTTAAACAATTGAAACATTTACAATAATGTCAAAGAGAAAACAGATTTGGTAAGTGTACACAAAATGGGAACACGCTTAATACGCACATTTTATCAATAACTGTTTCAGTTTCCGGAAATGGAAAATAATGCGTTTTAGTAGATAATTCGTTAAAAAAAAAATGGATAGTTCTAAGTCTTTTCTTCATGAAATAATAATATAAAAATAGTATTTTAAGAACGCAAAAACCTGTTTTAGGATAATTGGTTCATATTTTGGGTTAACCGGTAAACTGTGGCTCGACCGCCGGCGGGCTTTTTTGAAATCCGGCGGTTTTTTTTTTTTTAAATGCGATTTTAACCCTTATGTATAAAGAATTTGTATGAAGTAAAAGGTCAGAATCGCTTGCGCCAAGTTCGGACTAGAATTAGCTTTTTGTTTGATGAGGCTACGAGCCCTGTACGTGTAAATATAAATTATCTATGGTAAAGTGGCGTCGCTTGTTTTATGAGTTTATTTCCAACGGTCGGTTTCTGAGTGAGCGTTAGCTAAAAACGAGATTAATCAGTTAATTCAACAAATAAACGTAAGTAATTGTGTTTTTATACATAGTTCATTGACCAAGTAATGTGTTTTGATAAATATAAATCATTTTTGATATTGTAAATTTATAAAAGATGACGTAAAAGTTCGCAAAAATTTTGCAGGAACAATTTTTACTTTTTGGATGGAGTTATGTACATGATATATTACATTATTTGGAGTTATTCGTGTATCATTGTATGGAAAAAACAATTGTTATTATATATCGAAGCCCTCTTTTTGTCAATACTTCGTGATTATTTAAAAAAAAAATGATATGTCATGTCATGTGTCAAAAAAATAGCTGCGCGTAAATATTTGATTTTTAGATGGGAATATTTACGTGATCATTATGTTATTTTGAGTTATTCGAATGTCATTATGCAGGGAAAACAATTGAGATTATGTAACAAAGCCATTATACACGGTGTCCGGAAACTCGTAGTACAAGCGGGAAACTGGAGAATCTACACCACATGGGGAACCCAAAAAAACATTAAGTTTTTTGATTTGAGCATTTTAAAAAAAAAAAAAAAAAAACCAAAAAAAAATATTTTTCGGCTATTTTAGGGTTAAAGTTTTTTCTGGTGTTTAGGGTTGAATAACAGATGTTTTAACCCTGCAGAGCAGAAATATTTTATGATTACACCGGGTTAAATGAAGGGTGATTTCAAAATAATGCTTCAAATCCGAGTTTCTTCATTTGTTTTACTTTCAAATAGTTTTAATTAGTTGGGTACTTTGATCTTCAGTAATAATTTATAAGAATTTGATTAAAAAAAAAAAAAAAAAAAAAAAAAAAAAAATCAACTTCAAACTCGATTTACTCGATAACGAAAGCTCAAATAAAAAAAATATATACTACAAAATCGACTCCAAATGTGATGTAGATTCACCAGTTTCCCGCTTGTACTACGAGTTTCCGGACACCCTGTATAGTCGATATTTAGTGAAAATATTTAAAAAAAATAAGTTGTGCATCTCTACCGTTTCACACAAATACATCGAGATTACTTTACATGTGTTAGTGTTTCAACCGACAGCGCCACTTTTTTTACTGCTAGCGGCAGATTTTAAAAGTTGTATTATCAAGCAATTCGCGTAAATTGTACAAGCAGGTCCAAGAAAATGTAAACTATTGTTTACGGAAATATTTTTATTGGTATTTATTATTTATTATGAAAAATAGTAATAAATATCACAAAAGTCACAGTATTAGTAAATATCACAGTTGTATAGGGTGTCCCAAAAAATAATAAGAAAAAATATTTTTTGTTTATTATTATACAAAATTTATAAATACTAGTATATGTCTGATTGTTCCTATTATTATAGAATGGAGACTAATACTGGAGAGGTACGCGGTAGAAGGACTGGTGAGGCAGCGCCGGACGGAGAGGCAGCGCCGGACGGAACGATGGTATGTTTTTTATTGTTATTATTTGTGTATTAGTAGTAGTTATATTAGGTTGGTTGTTTGCTTTTTTTTTTTTATAGTGAATACCTCACAAGAGTCCCAACTGCTCCCGTCTGGAGCCAGTGAGACTATGGCATCCCCAATTGGGGGATGTTGTGAGGCTGAAGGTAAGTGGGGAAGGGAAAGAGGAAGGTGGGGAAGTACCTGGCTATTCAGATCTAGTCACTAAACACGGCTAAAGCCATTTGGAGCAACGTTTCAATTCTGAATGGTGGTCTTACACCAGGGCGATACTGGTAGTATCTTCCACTCTGGAAACTGCTTAATTTTTTCCAGAATTGAAAGACATTAGTGTAACAATAAATGTTTATTTTTTCAGGTTCCTGGAGCCGACAGAAGAGGCGGCAGAAGCACCGAAGAGGCAGCGCCTCTAGCAATCACGGTATGTTGTGTATTAGTAGTAGTTATATTAGGTTGATTGTGTGCTTCATCTTTTCCAGAATTGAAAGACATTAGTGTAACAATAAATGTTTATTGTTTTAGGTTCCTGGTCAGCCAATAAAAAGGAGGAGGCTAGACTTGGAGGAGCCCTCGGATGATCCAACCCCTTCAACCTCTACAGCTCCAACGACTCAGGTAATTATAATAAGACTAGGCTAACTTTTACAGTGCAATTTTTGTATTTTTCTTCCTCAAGGGCGCTTTTCAATGAAAATAAAATAATTTCGCATAGCTGAATATATATTTTTTCTTTCTATATATAGGTAGTCGACAATATCATCTTCGAATTTATCGGCTTTGATAGCGAAGATGATGACGAAGATGATGTCGACGTAAATCCCGATTGCGGTGGTGATCCCGAATATATCCCGCCCCTGGGGATCGAAACGGATGTGCCTGAGGAAGAGTTGGAGCTGTTGGGGGAGGAGGAGGAAAACCCCGAGGAGCAGTCCTTCACCTGGTCTGAAGACTTCTCTTCGTTCACGGGTCAGCGGGAAAATTTTACCGTCCTTCAGCCTGGCCCATCAACAGAAGTGTTCCCTCCGACAGTCGCTGCATCTGCCTATGATGTTTTCTCCAAAATATGGGACTTGGAAACAATGTCCTATATTGTAAAGGAAACGAATAGGCATGCATGGAGCGCACTGGACGAGATAACTACCGAAGATGGGGTATTGCACATGGCCGCCCATTCCAGGCTGAGGGAGTGGCGAGATGTGACGGTCCCTGAACTGTATTTGTTGTTCGCAATATTTATAATAATGTCCATTTGTTACAGAGCTGCCTTACCAGAATACTGGACAAAAGATATTTACTTAGAGATGCCTAAATTTAGGACTCTAATGTCTTATGATAGGTTTTGTCTGATAATGCAGTTCCTCCACTTTAGTGACAATAATGTCGGTTCCCAAGAAAAGCTTGCAAAAGTTAAACCACTATTGGACATAATGAATGAAAAGTTTTCCAGTCTGTACACTCCTCGTGAAGACATTAGCATAGACGAGTCCCTGTTGCTCTGGAAGGGTCGCCTAGGTTTCAAGCAGTGCATCCGCACTAAGGCGGCTCGGTTCGGCATTAAAACCTATGAGCTGTGCGAATCAACAACAGGGTACTTGTACCGCTTTATAATGTACACGGGAAAGGGTACAGAAGTCGAAGAGAACCACCTTGGGTTTTCGAGTAAAACTTCTAAAGTTGTACTTAAACTCATGGAGGGGTTCTTTGACAAAGGGTACTGCCTTTACATGGACAATTTTTATAATAGCATGCCATTGACTAGGTACCTGAAACAAAGGAATACCGATGTTGTCGGTACCCTTAATCGCCGCCGAAAGATGGTACCTCAGGTTATTAAAGCCATGAAGAAGAGTGTGCCACGGCATACGATTGTCGGTAGACACTGTGGTGACTTTTCAGTCGTTGCTTGGAATGATATTAAAATTGTCACCATGGTGTCTACCTTCCACAACACCGAAACGGTCATGGGTCAAAGAGGGTTAGAGAGATACCAAATGCCTCGATCTGTGGTCAGGTACAATTCCTTCATGGGTGGAGTGGATACCAAAGATTCGCTGTTGTCCACTTACCGCATGGAGAGAACGCGAGGTCACAAATGGTACATTAAGGTATTTCGTCGCCTGCTCAATGTCAGCATCCTGAATAGCTTGGTGATCTACAGGCAACTTCAACAAGACGCTGTGCCCATTCTTCACCGTACATTCAGGAAGCAATTGGCATTTGAGCTTATAGCGCGACACTCTCCCTTTGTGACAGCACCCAGACCGATTTCTTCTAACGACAGTCATATTCTTCCTGCGCACATCAGATTAGAGAATTTTTCACATTACCTAGTTGAAACCACAGAAACGGACAATAGGAATCGCAAAATACGCAAAAGGTGCGTACTTTGTACAAGGCGTAAAATAAACAAACAGGTCGATTCCTATTGCGTAAAGTGCAAAGTTTTCCTTTGCATGGCGTGTTTTGTGGTTTATCATAGAGTTGCAGATTTATAATTTTTTTTCATTACTTGCTAAAATCGCTTTTTTTCCATTTAGATTATATTTTTTCTCTTTTGTTTAGACTATTTTTTTACTTTTTTTTTTAGTTTTTTTTTTTTTTTCTGTTTTCATTCAAAAATATAAAAATTGCCATGACGAGGAAATTCATTATACCTAATAGTGGCAGTCCCATAATTACAGTTCAGGGAGTGTGTTAATTGTTGCAAGGTGTTGTTATTTATGGTGTTTGTTATTTATGGTGTTTGTTATTTGCTGCATTGGTGTTTTTATTTTTTTCTTGGATGTTGGTATTTGTGGTTGTTTTTTGTACATTGTGTGTTTGTTATTTGTGATGTTTCTTATTTGTTGCGTGGATGTTATTTGTTGCTTGGTTGTTATTTTTTGTATGGGTATTTGTGTATTGAATTGAAACGCAAGTGCATTGGTTAATATTTCATGTCCATTCATTGTATCTTCCACTTTTTAGGAGGATAGAAACAATGTCTAAAAATTGACATATTATCATAATAAATATGTATATGTAAAATAATATTTTTCGTAGTCGAGAGCCTGGCCTCTGGACCAAAGTTTGAAAAACACGTGTTTCATATAATATAAAATGAAATAAATATGATGAAACATAAATCTCCGACTTTTATTTTTATTGAACCAGCCAGTACTTGAAATTGAAAAAATGCATTTTATGTTATATAAAATTGAAATAAATATTATGAAAAAAAATATCACTAAAATTTATTTTTATTCTCCTTGAATCATGATTCTTTGAACCACTCTGTATTTCGATTACAATGTGTATACAAGAATGGCGGCCATTTTGGAATTCCAGATATTGAAATAGACTTCAAATTGGTGAATTGTCTGAGGTAAATATTCTACATATTAGCATTGTTTTGGATATAAATTCATTATCGAAATAATAGGTGTTAGGTACCATTAGAAAGGTAATTCTATCTAGTTTATTTTGATGTAATTTTTACAATATTTCGCAATATAATTGTGTCAAAAATCAGGCTGGTAAAGTGACGGCAAAAATGTTAGAAAATTTACATCATAGTGCATAAATATATTTTTAGCATTATTTATTTACAGGTTTCTAGTATAAAAAAATATTATTAGTAACAACAATAGTATGAACTACCAAAAACTGAAAGAATTGCTTTCATAACTTTATACAATACGACACAAAAAAATTCTAAAGTGCACGCTAGGCGTGAGATTTTTTTTTGAAAAGCCTAAAATATTTTACATTTTCAAAACAACGTAAATGCCATTATTTCTTTGAAAACACCTTTGGTTTGTTTTTTTTCATATAGGCTATTTATTCAGGTTTGTGTGGAAATAATAAAATCCGTTTATATTCATATACATAATTTTTTTGACAATTGTTTCCCGAACGGGGGAATTTTTTATTAATTTTTCAGATAAAGTTAGCTATTCTGGGAAAACGTCTTACGATATAATCATGAACTATATATGAATAATTAGCTACATTATCTGGTAAACAGAAAACAATAAAAAAAAAGCAAATACTTAGTTTTTTTTCCGAAATTTGAGAAAAAACTCATCAAGGTAATTTTCGCGCTGTTTCCGAAATCTGCCTCACTTTCAAGAGGTTAAATAAGAGATGAAAAAAATAACAAAACTGTGAAATGAACAATGGACTTTAATTTTAAGGAAATAAATATAATTTTTTTTTAATTATTGGCATTATTGTCAATTTCGGGAAAGGGAAATACTTCTAACTACTACAAAGTGTTTTCTTTTTTAAAGTGCGTATTTTAAGCATGTCCATTTTCTGTATATTTGCCACAGATTTAAGGTATAACGGTAACATAAAGGGTATTTTGTAAGTACGCAGACCTTAATCCTCAGTCTCAGAGACCTAGACTAATCTAAACGTCTCACAGCACCCACCTGTCACAACAAATGAATATCTCCCCGGAAGAACGATCTTTATGAAAAATCAATTTTGTTCAGGAGAGGCAAAAAACAGTTTCACACCATCATATTCAAAATATTTATAAAAAAAAAATAACAGAGCAGATATTATTTACTAATATAAATGAATTTAAAATAAATAAAAATTTTGGTATGCATAAGCAAGAACAATTTTAAAAACATTAGATTTTGTGGAAAAGGGATGTACACAGTGTATATGTTACATTTACATACATGTGATGTAAGAGCAATGCTTTCCCTCAAAATATTTTGCATCACAGATACATACTGAAAATAAAGAAGATACAACACTTTAGTATAAAATAATTCCTGATATTTAAAAATGTCATACATACACTAGGTATGTGTAACATATTTTATTATTCCAGTAACCAATTCATCAGCAATTTTACTATTAATTACACCTTTCCTGCTGACATATTTTTTCCAATGGTTCCTCTTAACCCTTAGCCAGCGTTTGAGGGTCATATATGACCGGGCGTCCATATTTTACATAAGTATTTTTATCTTCATGCGAAAATACATAATTTTTTTGACTTTAGAAAGAGAAATAATAATTCTTTCCAGTTTGCTTCAAATATTTTTACCGGATTCCATTAAAAAAATAACCAAAATGAATAATTCACATTTCGCGCCGTTATCGTAACAATCGGTTAAACTTTAAAAATTATTTTTTATCATATGAAAGAGATAAAAGTGGAGGTAGTTTTCTTACAAATTCCCCAAACATAAAAATATCGAGTTCTCTCAATACATACTATGATCGGAGTAAAAAAATAAAGTAAAAATGGGGTTTGTGATTTGTTAACATTTTTCATGTGTATTATTAAAATTTGGCAAAATTGAAAAAATTATATGTATGTGTATAGCGTATTTGAAATACATAGGAAACATTGCAAACTGAGCAAATGTGATGAAAATACTGAAGGGTTAACCTAACATACATTATGCTTCCAATTTTTTAATATTTTGATATCCGTTTTTTCGTTTGTTTAGGGCTATAATATGAGCTTGTTATTGATCCACCATCTTGGGTAATATAGATAGGAATTTAGAAAAAAAATTCAACCTCAGATATTTCACAGGAGTGTTCCAAAAAAAAGAAGATAAAATGTCCAGTATCTATCTCCCTTACGCTTTATTGATCAATATTCAATCAAATCAAAAAACCGCTCTTTGACCTAATGTAGGTACCATGTGTGCAGATCCTTCTTCCGGAGAGGTATTATATTTAACTTTTACGTGTCATATAAAAGACAACCAGGAGAATCCATTAGAGGAATATTTCTTCATTACACACATACACTTCACAGCTAGCATCTCAAACGGCTTTCCAAAAGTAAAGTCCGCTAAACGTTCGCAGCGTAGTCCAATGTGGGTTTTTCCTGCACTTGAATCGGAACACCGCTCCAGATGCACACTCCAAAGAACATGCAAAGCATACTATTATTTTTAAACATACGTTCTTTAACTTAAAAAATGGAAAAGCAAAACTCTTGAACAGTAACTTCTCAAATAATGAAATTTTCATAGCTTCTTCTGTAAATCTGTAAGACAACCGTGGAGGTAAAACGCTGAAAAATTTATTTTTACGTGCTTATACATCGTCCTAATTAGTATTATTATTTTGAAAATCTGAATAGATTTACCGCTGGAATGTCGTATTTTTCCCTGAAAATTCATTTTACGCGGAAATAAATAGTATTTTTTACGAATTTACACCAAATATCTGAATTTAAACAAAGAAATATACAGTATTTTGACTAAATTTACTTAGAAAATCTGAGTTTAAAGAACCGGCGCGATGGAAATCAGCTGCAAAATTTCGATTCACATGGAAATATATCGTACTTTTACGAATTTACTTCATATATCTGAATTTAAAGGATCGGCCGCTACGGAAATCGGCCACGAAATTTCGATTTAAATTTATATTATTTTACGAATTTATCGTTTTAGTAGGAAATAAGTTGTATTTCTACTAATTTACATCAAATTTCTGAACTTAAAAGGTCGGTAGTGAAAATTTGATTTATGCAGAAATGTGGTATTTTTACATTTTCCTTTGAATAACTGATCTTGAAGGACCGACGGCGTCGGTAATCGGCTGTGAAAATTCGGTTAACACGGGAATAATTTGTATTATTATGAATTTACTCTAAAGATACTACCCGAATTTGAAGGGGCGGCCGAGGAACTTGATTTTCGGCGTCATTTTCTTTTGGAAAATTTCGAATTACGTGGAAATTCGTTAAATTGAAATAAAAATTTTCGAAATTAACGAGGTTCTACTGTGTGATTATTTAATCAGCAAGCAGCATTCTTGCTGATGCACTCATACCTCACAATAAGTTGAGTTGATTTAAATTTAAAAATAAATTAATCCTTTCTTCTCTCCAAATAAGAATCCGTAGGAGCTTTAAATTGGTTTATATATATTAGCAGCATCGATGACATGTTGTGGAAGTTTGTTCCACTCTAATTGTGTGGGAAATGCCTCGAACGCTAAGAGTGCGGTCTGTGGATAGGGTTAATGCTATAAAGCAGGGTTGGCAAATTATTATAATAAATAATTAAAAGGTCACCTTAAGTCGACAAATAGTGGAGGCACGCCTTTATGTAGTCCCGTCCTAAGGTACTGATCCACCAGCTTCTTGAAGCTATCGCCGGTGGCAAAGGACAGAGGTAAGCGGCATGGGGCGATGGCACGCGGATGGTCGACGCGGCACTGCTCGAAGAAGGCCACCCTGGCCTCGTCCGAGGTGATCTGCTTTGCCTCCATCAGCTTACTGTAGTAGAGCACATTCTCGGGATTGCGGCGCATCAGGTCTGTGTAAATCTCCTCCGCCTCTTGGAATCTAAAAACATTATAATGGGAGTCATATTTTAAATTAAAAATGGTAAACAATATCAGCTAGAAAACTGTCCTCTAACAATGAAATTTGAATGCCAACTTTGTTATGCCAGGTCCAGGCAGGTATGATTTGTAACGTAATGTATAATGTAATATAATTCTAGTACAGTAATTTCAGGTAACATTGGAATTCAATGTAACATTGGACAAATCTGAGTAGGTGTTTTATTTTTTCCTGCTGGCTAGCTAAAATGCAACATAATGATAATTGAAGTACATAACGCAACTAATATTTCTCTTTTCAATGGTAAATATAACAAGCTATAATATAATTATATTTAATATACTGAACTCTCAAACTATTAAAAAAAAAATCATAATGGCCACAGCGGTGCTTTGAATTTGGAGGTTTTTTTTAATTTTTTTTATAGTGAATACCTCACAAGAGTCCCAACTGCTCCCGTCTGGAGCCAGTGAGACTATGGCATCCCCAATTGGGGGATGTTGTGAGGCTGAAGGTAAGTGGGGAAGGGAAAGAGGAAGGTGGGGAAGTACCTGGCTATTCAGATCTAGTCACTAAACACGGCTAAAGCCATTTGGAGCAACGTTTCAATTCTGAATGGTGGTCTTAGACCAGGGCGATACTGGTAGTATCTTCCACTCTGGAACGTGCCGCAAATATACTATATATTATTTTAATTAATTAATTGTGAAATAACACAAATTAATCAAATAAAATTTATTTGCGCACGCCGGGTTCGAACCCGCGACCTTCGGAATGGCAGTCCAATGCGTTACCACTGGACTATGCCGGGTTGTTTTCAATTCAGCATTTGGTGCTATCACAGTATGTCAAGAAGGTAAGTTGTGTTCAAAACTAGTTTGGAACCTCACTCTTAGCTTACAAGCTATGATCTAAGGGTGAAAATCCCAATGTGTAATTACACATCTGCCCTGATGATGGACAATGTGATGCTGTCCGAAATGTCGGTTAAAGAAAGAAGTAGCGCAACACGGCATAATACCCCCAAAAATAAATCACTATAATACCGGCCGTGAAAATCTCAAATCATTTTTCCATGAAACTCAAAATTCATTTTCCGTGTTTATAAATCATATTTTGGGTGTGTAAATACCTGTTCAGTTTGAGTGTGAACTCTCCCTTTGTCTCCATGATGGCCAGCTTATCGAGAATCTGATGATGGAACTTGTCGAGGTGCTTGAGAGCCCGGTCGTGCTGTCCCGACTCGGCCAGCACCAGGTTCTGGTAGAGCAGAAGCTCCGAGTGCTCGTAGTCGTACTGCACCTTCATCTGGGAGCGGCGGAAAGTCTCCAGGATGCTGTGGGCCGTGTCATAGTCCTCCAGGAGGTGGTAGCTCATTGCGAATCCGATCCAGGAGGTACGCTGGGTGGGGTTCAACATGAACAGCTGGTAGCGGGTATCCTGAAATTGCCAGACTTTGGTTAACTACAGGGCCCTATGAAATAAGATGACTGAAGCAACAAGTAATAGCCAAACAAGGAAAGATGGCACTGATAACTGTAGAGCTATCGATAATGCAGGGATGGAGACATAGATAAATACGATATAATCATTCCTACCCCCTGCCAAAAGAAAAGCCCTTCCAAGCTTTGTTAGTTTTGTTATAGTTATAACTGGTTTTAATAGTTAAAATAGTTTTAATTTTTCAGGTCTCCCAAAATCGCACCAAATCTGTGGATGTGAAGTTTGATGTCACCAGTCTTAAAAAACTTATATTTATTTTGTATGAAAGTCGAGACGCTTTTTATTCTCAAGATTAACCGCTTTTAACATTGAAGAAACACTAGGTAAAGTGTCAGCACCTTGTCACTAATGTTATTATATTGAACCAAAGTGCACCTGATAAACAATTTACCGGTGTTTAAAAACCTGCATTACTACGAAAGAAACAGTGTGACGCCATCAAACTAAACATTACAAAAATGCTTCTTTATCACTTAGGTCAACTGAATTTTGTTCTGGGAATCATTTTGATACAATTACAATAGTTTAATTTAGGTGGTCTAATTTTTCCTAAATTTGGTATAAATATAACCTGTATTGTTTTTAAAGTTTGTTTAACACTTTTGTGATTCAACTGCATGTAGCCATTTTGTTCCTTATTGATAATTATTTAAAAAAGAATATTCTAATAATTTTCAGTCTATTTGTCAATTAATTTGAATTCACAAGATTACGATGCAGAAGGGATGCAAGATGGTTTGGACATTCCGAGCAGATCGTAGAAAAGGGAGTGTTAGGGACACAATCAACACAAGCAAATAATATATATAAGCATCAACAAAGTGACCGGTTGGTGGCCGAGTTGACATCGCGTTTGGGTCCCACCCAGGCGTAGTGTGTTCAATTCCTCGGCTGGATAAGTCCTCCATCACAACACAAGCAACATTTTCAGCTTACTGTGGTGGTAGTAGGAGATTTTCAAATATTGTCAGATTATTCGTATTAAGTTATTTTGACTGAAACTGACCACAGCGACTGAATTGATTTTTGTGTGAAAATTGTCCTGATTTTACTAGTGTAGGAAAAATTACATAAATTGTTTAATTTATTTAATACAAAATTATTTTTTAACATTAGTTTTTTTCATAATTTTTTATAAATTAATAAAAAAAAGTAGAATGAGAATTTAATTATTTTATGAAAATACACTTTTTGCAAGTTATGCTTTAAATATTAAGACAAATTATTTGTTTGAATATGAATAAATAGTTTTGTCCCTATAAATGCTTAAATTATAGCGTTCTGGATCTGCAGCAGTGACAAATCCCTCACTTGGCTATTGGTGTACTAGAAGAATATCTTTATAACCCTCCTTATCATACCCTAATCTGGATCTGTAACAGGGACAAGTCTATCCCTACTATATTCCATCACCGACTATTACTATACCCAGAACATGTGTTAACCCTCAATCATCCTCATCTGGATCTACAGAAGGACAAAAAGCTTACATTGCCATTAGTTTAGTAGAACATGTGTTAACCTTATAACCCTCCATATCCCTCATCTGGATCTGCAGCAGCGACAGATCGCGCAGGATCTGTATGTTGTCCTTGTCCCACTTGAGCGCGTTGCGGTAGCACTTGATGGCCTCGTCGTACTTCTTGTCGGAGCGCTGCAACAGTCCGTACACGTGCCAGCACACGTGCGACTTCAGATCATTGCGCAGCCCGCGCCGAACATACTCGTACGCCTCGTCCTTGCGGCCCAGGCAGTTCAGGGTCAGCCCCTTCATGGCCAGCGTCTCTGGAAACGTGAATATCGATGGTTATAACGAATGGCGGAAGAAAGAAATAATTGCACTCTATATACATGATCCAACTCGAAAATCTAATCAAGTATGAGACCATTGTAAGATTCTATGGATCCCAAAGACTGCGATGGACTGTGAACATGTTGAAAGACTGCTTGGAAGAGGATTGGAGCAGGACGGGAAGAACTGAGGACTGAAGGTAAGTTGTGGGGGACCGCAGTCAATGAAGAGAATTTTTAGAGAAATTTAAATCCTGCCCCGGGGATGAGCGTTGTATTAATGATGGCCAAATACTAATTAGGAATTCACACATTTAATAAGCTTAACTAGTATTAACCCTTGTTGCGATATGCCAATATATCGGCACAATACCTTGACTGCGACATGCCACGTGCCGACGTGCATGATATATACCAAGGCTGCCCAACCTTTTTAACAGTTGGGCGAAATTGACGATTTTGAATCACTGGCGGGCCACTGAATACCTGACGGTTCCTATTTCCATGGAGGGGGGGGGGGTTGTTAGAGAATTTCTATAAAACATAATTCCCCACAAAAAAAAATTCAAAATGAGTGCTCCCCACAAAATATTTGAAATCCATGGGGGGGGGGGGGGGTTGTTACGGAACTTCGCTGAGAAAAAATTCCGCGCACCCAAAAACATCTTATGTGATTCCCCACAACATTTTTTCGAATTCCATGGGGGGGGGGGGTGGCTACAAGATTCCATTTCGGATGCAAAAAATATTATGTCAAAAACCGGTGTATTTTTGTTTAAAAGCTAAGTTCAACAGGTTAGATTTTTTCGTCGCTGATTCTCGTTCTGAGTAAACTAAATAGCGATAAATCGCCTTCGTTGGCAACACTGGTGACCGCGCGCAAGCTGCATTGTTTGTTTTACCGCGGGCCCGCGACATTTTTTCAAATTGGCGGATTTTTTGAAAATGGTTCACGCGGGCCACTTATAATTCGGGCCTGGGGTTGGGCAGCCTTGATATATACTATATATACAGGCAGGGCCATAGAAATTGCTGTGCATTATCTACCGGTAAGAAACTTGGTCAACTATGCAAAAAGCGTCCCTGTCAGCTCTTTATTTGACATTGGAAATATTGGCACCTATCTAAATTCTATAATATTAGCGGATTTGAGGGGTGAACTATTACAAAACTGCGCTATATAAATAAGGGACTCCAATCCCTTTTTTAAAAATAATTTTACTAATAATGACTGAATGAATGAATTTTTATAGTAAGTTTTAATTTTTACTGCCCACTAAAACGCCCGTGAAGTCACGTTTACTTTTTGTATCAACAAGGTCACCTCAGTACTAAAACTGAGATGGACTACTAATAGTATTTGGATGATTTGTATAGTGCCGTTTTTGTGCAAAATCACCTCAAGGGCGCTGTAATAATAGTCGTTTTATTTAAACAGTGTTAGAAAGAGATAACACCACGCTTTGTATTTGCATCCAAATAAATACACATAAACATACATATATACATACATATAAACATATTCCAAAAAGTCATTGACTGTCAGATTTTACATGTTTGCGAAAGAATTGTCAAAATTTTGTTGAAAAAAGTGACGATAACCTTTGTAGTACATATCTGTAATGAAATATGTTTTTTAGTTTGGTATAAAATGATTTTTCTACAGTTTGCAAGAAAAAACAACTGGTAAGCGACAAAACAGTAGTAAAAAAATTCCTCTATTTTTGAAATCAGATTTTTTCACTTTCAAAATTGAAACAATTTCACTTGCTTCCAAAACCAGTAATTCATTTTGGTAAACATTAAAAACTGGCAAATCAATTAGATTCACAAATTTCTGATAGCGAAAAATAAAAAATTTCATACAATACAATTTAAAAGAATTTAATTTACAAAAATTTAAAATCTACAAAGACTGGTGGCGTGACGCTTGGAACAGCCAATGCAGTGATGCCAACCAAGCAGGACGTTTTGAAAGGATAGTGTTTTATTCATTATTAAATAACGATTTATTCTTTATTTTTTCACTGGATTTCCTTTTTCACTGTTATTATTATAACATATAATTTATGCACTAAATTGTACAAATTTAGATCTTAAGCTTTTGTTATTTCATTCATGACAGTTGATCTGAAATCTGAACCATTTTAGAACCCGCAGATAGTAAATTCGTTTTGTAAAGGGTTATATTAGTTAATTTTCAAAAGCAATATCAGAATCATAAGGAAGAAAAATACCCTTTTCAATTCTTTAATATGAATGAATCTAGTACAGCTTTGACATTTTAAAAACATTGTCATGAGAAATAATGAAAGATCTATTTGGAATAATGATAATTTTCTTACATTATTAAATTTATTTGGGGTTGATTAGGAAACATAACCTCAAACTTTTTTGACATTTCAATAACTGTCTGGGAGCCTGAGAAACAAAAATGTTGTCCTCAAAGTCATTCAATCCAGTGATTATTTCATAGTAATGGCTTAATATGTGTACAATTTAAAAAATATACCAAAATAACTATGATACTGCACGAATTTGTGCAACTTTGCTGGGCATTGGTATGGCAAAATGTCATTTGATATTAGACCATGCAAATGTTATGTACACTATTTAAAAATTAGATAAATAAAAACAGTTACCTCCATGCTCGCCGAATTTCGAGTTTGATAGAATTTGTTTGGCAAATTTTAACCCATTTTTATATTGTTTGTGTTCATAGCAACGCTGAAAGAAAAATCACAATGACAGTTTAGGGATTAATTAGATAAGTTTCAATGGTGTGGTTTCATTGAAGACTTTATATAAATAAATAATAATATCAGTGGAATTGTACAAATACACGAGGAAAATATAGATTGTCTCGAATCTATCATGAATTTCGGTGCTCTAAAAATAGGGTTATAGGAGAATTAAGCCAGCATTTTTTAAATGGGGGGTTGCAAGCATCAAGATCTTGTCAGAAGATCATTTGTGTGTTTATTCAAGGCGATATTAATTTAAGATTGTCAATTAATAATTTGCGAATTTTTCATAGATTTCCATTTAGATTTTAGACATAAATGAGAGAGAGAGACGGCTATACTAAAATGGTGCGGCGACAGGAATAAAACGTTAATTTCTCGGAAACATACCAGGATTCTCTTGAAAAGAGCATTCTCCTTGGGAGGTAACGGATTACTCGATGGCATTTTGGATTTGCCGTAATTGTCGTGAGCCGGCAAACTGTATTATTTTTCTCCTGAAAACCTCGTGGCTGGGATCCAAGAAGTCGATCAGGGTCACGTGACCTACCTTGCAGACAGAACTGCCAACAGAAGCGAACAACAATACAAACGCGAACTTGCGGCGAATCAAGCCTTGTTCCGAGTTGTGCTGTTGGTACACTTGTTCGTTTACGGCCGCTATTTCGACGTCATACCTAGGGAAATTTCCCTACATCAAGGGAGAAAATATATTAAAAAATTAAAACAAAAGTATTCAATTTCATCCAACCAACCTTATGGATAGAGGGAAATAAATAAGGCAAAATGAAATGAATAGTATAAAAGGTTATTTTTTAATTTAACTACAAACATTTTATGACTATTAGTGCAATGCTTTTTTTTATGTCATGCAGAAACAGAACAATTTACACACAATCCTCTTGTTGAGAAGTTCAAAAACTGTTCCTCTGATTCTGACCTCCTCACTATCGATTAAATTTTTGCAGTAGTATTACGCAATTTAAGATTCTACTGAATATTTAATGAATAAATTTAAAATACAGTTCTGAGTAAAGTTGCCGAATTTCGCTTCAAGCATAATACGCCACAGTTTTTGAAATAACATGTAAGTTTAGTAACATAAGATTTTTCATTAGTTCTTATGTTCTTAATATGCCAAATAAATAAAGTTTCGTGCATTTCATTCATGTTTTCTTATAAAGCGTAATAATTAAGAACTAGAGCGAAAAATATTATGGCTTAAAAACATGAACTGTACATGTTTCATAATAAGGAACTCCAATTCATGTTTTTAAGCCGTAATATTTTTCGCTGTAGATCTTTATTTCCGATTTGCTGCTCAGATAATACAGACAAGTTGCTCACATAAATAAAGCATATGGGGAAATTTGCTTCTTTTCCTAGGTTTTTTTTTTTTTACTTGTTACATCACCAACAACACCGACCGAGACGAACACAACAAGGGAAATGTCAAAACAGCTGTGACTTGTGTAGTAGGTGTTTCTAAAATTTGTTTGTTTGACTTACACGCTTGTAAAGTATCGCAATCTCCGCCAGTTCGCGAGTGAGCGAAGCCTTCATTAGTGCCACGCGAAAGACTGAAATGGGATTTGACAACATGCGATCGGGGCACGCAAGATGTCCGACTTATTTGGTGGCCGGGCTTCTGGTCATGTCTTTCCTCCTGATATGCAACTGGTGGTCGCTATCCAGCCAGAACTACGACCTACTCAAAGAAATGGATGACATGGGCACTCAACTGAGCCTCTGCTTCGACAACAAACTGACTTGCTCTTCCAAGTTAAACGCTGTCGAGATACAGGCGAGGGATATAGAAACGAAATACAGATCGTTAGAAGCAAATCACGCAGAAGAACTATCATCACTCAAATCGGAAGTCTCAGAATTAGATAAATCACTTAAAAACTCTAAAAGAGATCTCGGTTATTGTCAAACAGAATTGGACTCATTGAAAAAAGTCGATTTAAGTAAGCAGGCAACATTGGAATCCATGCGAGTGGAGAAAGAAAGTCTAGCGATGCAACTAGCGAAAGCAAAAGAAGAGGCAGTAAACTTAAATACTTTACTGAAGCAGGCGAATTCTGCCAACATTGTAAAGCTTCCGGCAGCTCCCGCAACGCTGCCAAAGGATGCTCCTTCGATCATTACCGAGAAGAAGAGCGTAGGGGTAGAGTCCCAAGATGTATTGCCATATCCGTCAATCAACGACGGGCCAGTCAACGACGGCAACCACGAGATTAACAAGGATATCGAGACGGCTCTGGAAAATGCCGCAAATGAAGAAATCGATGATAATCCTGAACAGGAGACTGGCAAGAGGCCGCCCATTAAGCAGTAGATAAGTCATACTTAAGGTCATAAATTTTATCTGTATTACGCAATTAGTTTATATATGGTCAATGCAGTGTTATATTTAGCTAGAAACAGATCATTTATCGATCTGAGAATTTTCAGTTGAATCCAATTTAAGTTATCATTTATTGGTATTATAAATAGTCCACTTATTTAGTGATTAAATCACATGAAGGGCGCTTTACTTTGGTTATTGTAGCAAACCTTTTGTTTTAAGTGCGTTGAATGCTCTGTTCACAAACTTCGATACATTCATTGGAGGGTTCAACCGGTCTGTTTGACGCATCAGACTTGAGCGTGAGTTACCTCTGAGATAAGTCAAGTATGTTTCTTTCAGTGCTTCATACGCAATAAGACAAATTGAAAGTGAACACTTTTGTAGTCAATCACGTAGAAGAACATATTAGACGAGCTGCCGTGTTGGACAGCCCCTGCAGTCTGTTCAAATGTACATTAGGCAGATAAACATGTCAACTATAATAGTATTTATGTTGAATTTTTTTTTTAAATCGTGGCAAATACAATGTGAGAAGTCTCGTAATATTACACTTAGCAAGATAAGGATTTAATTTCATGCCTGTTAATTTTATCTACAAATGTGCTCTAACATTACATTCCACGTTTACAAATGTTTACTAAGCCGTGTTGCACTTCCTCCTTCAGCCGACGTTTCTGACAGCGTTGCAGTTCTGCCTTGATGATGGACACTTCGACGCTGTCAAGAATGTTGGCTAAAGAAAGAGGAAGGCATAATAACCCATAAATAGATAATATCATCAGATCATTATTATGGGATACTTTTTGTTAAAATTTAAATGAATATTGAGGTTGTTTTATATTCTTTACCCTTTTTAAGGTTATACCCCATCACTGTATTATATCATTGAAGAAGAAGATAATACTAACAAATCTAAATGAAACAGAATAAGACACAGAAAAAAAGATAATGGTAACAACTAGGAATTGAATCCAGGATATTTTGTCTTACCGGGACGGTCTCTTAACCACTCACTAAAAATCGAACATATTTATCCGAGACACTATCTAGTTTACAAACCAATTCATTAGAACTTTTTGATCCTTTTGATGAGGTAGCTGCAAAAAATATGGTAAAAATTAGTTGCAGGATGATATTGTTATTTTTGGATTTGAAATATGAAATTGACAAATATGACGTTTAATTATTAGTTCCGAAAGGTGGACTGGTTGGATCTTCTCTTTTGTTTAGATTTGTCAGCATTATCTTCTTCAATGATGATTTATTAATGTTTAAATTGTACCATGATGGTTACATAATATTATGTATGAAGCGGTAACAATTCTCGAATGATGAGCTCTGGTGTCATGAAATTTGAAAATGTTTTCTCAATTTCATCAGAAGTAAGGTAAAATGGAGATTAGTCGGGATGTGTTCACAACACAGTTTCACTTCAATGAGAGCAATACTAACTTTAATATGGACTAGAAATACACGGACCATTAATTATATTATTTCAGTACCTAGTTATGATAACACATTGATAATTTAAGTAGTTGTAAATTAAAGGCAACTTTATGCAATAGACATGTTTTACCAAATGGTTTGCAGTTTCAGCATTAAATTCAATTGCTTCCATAAATGGCTCAATTCCATCTTGTTTTCTTACTTCAATCTACTACTTAATTATGTTTGCGGTGTTTAGAATTTTTTTACATTTGAATAATCCAAACTTCGATTCTTGGCCGTTTCAGTCTTTAATCAATTTGTTTTTAACTCATCACAATTTGATCAAAAACCTAAAAGGGCCGAGATAAAGCCATTTCAAGCATTACCATTATGCTTTTATGCTCGTCAGCTGTTCAGAATTTGATCATAAGCTGAAATGGGGGTTTAAATGTTGATAATTCAAAATAGTGCTGATTTGATTCGATAGTCATCAAATGTGACGGAGCCGCCTCAAACTAAGCATATGTAATTAAATTTATGAATAGATTAAACATTCTTGTATACTAATACGACGTATCTTTCAAATACAGAAGTGAGTATGTACTAAAGTACTAACGCCAGTAATTGATAATTAATTCATCAGATCTCCCATTTCAATGCCATATTCTTTTCAAATGACTTGTAGCCTCTAATTAGATTCTTTAAGGAAAATTTAGTTTCATAATCACTGGAGCATGTTGGAAAAACCTAAGAAAAATAATTTATAACAGTAAAAATATACAGTTTTTCTAACATCTAGTAAACAAATATCAGCTTGTTTTTTTGTTTCATTTAGCTGCAATAATAAAGATTTATAGAGTTTACTTTGCAAGTTGTTACCCACTTATTAATATTATTTTTTAAATAAATTTGTGCAGTTTTGTTGGATAGATAATAAAATAACATGTTAATGCGCATGATAAGATATTTGACTGGTTAAGTTATGTAAATCACGCACTAATAATATAAATTTAACCAAAACAATACTTACAGTGTTATAGGGAGCGTAATTGGAGTTGAGGTCAACACATAATATGCACTTACGGTTGCGTGTATCGGTGATGTCCTTGTCATTTGTCTTGTATACACATCATTATTTTTTAGCAAAAAAGGAACAATCAGTTTTGATGTTAATGAAATTTGAATCTTCCAAAAGTTGTCACAGTGTGTTATTTTTAATCTATAAAATAAATAAGACAAAAAGTATCATGTTATCAAATAATCCCAATTGGCTTTTAGTTTCAAATAAATTAAATACTATTTTTTAAATCAGATGAAAGATGCTTTCAAATTAAATATTAGATTTTCACGGCCAAAAGTATTATAGTGATTTATTTTTGGGGTTTATGCCTTGCTGAGCTACCTCCTTCTTTAGCCAACGTTTCAGATGTGAACATCTGCCCTGATGATGGATGGAGGTGGCATAATACCCCAAAAATAAATCACTATACGACACTAAAGATATTTTAAAAATTTACTTCAACATAGGCAAGGTTTTTAAAATCGTTTACTAACAGTTATTTCTTGTATGAAATTAAAAAAAAACCCATTATGGTTAGATAAATGTATTATAAAGTTCATTTTCACTTTGCTTTTTTCGTTTTATATAAAAAATAATTATTTTCTAAAAATGGCAAACCTGACCGAGTGAATTTTTTCCAGTTTTCTGTTTTATAGAATTATTTCAAATTATCTGGACTGTCTATTTTAAACTTTGAATGAAAAGAGAAAGCTTGGTGCTCTCTTTTTATAAATCTATTTATTTTATGAGATGGAACAACAATGACAAGTTACTTGGTGACAAAGCACTCGTGTCCCGAGTGCTTCTTAAATTTTCTCTTCTGAAGTCGAATAACAATCTTGAAACATGTTGTATGCAAGCAAAGCATCTGTGTGAGTACTGTTTTCGCATCAACATTCATTGCAATACCTATACATAGAAGACGAAGGAACGATTAACCAATTTTATTTGTATTTTTGAGAAATGCTTTTAAAACTATTAATGTTTTGGCCGTAGGCTAAGAGCCCCTTCCCTGTTTTATGGAACATAAATTATTATTTGTATTTGTAAGTATTAGCCAAAATTTAAAAAAAATATATGTACGTATATTTTTAACTGCCAATACTGCAACCCAAAATAATTCAATATAGTTAGTGAAATATTCTGTCAGTGCCTGAACGTAGCATAAGTGTATAGAGTTCTCATTGAAGGATATGTAGTTGTATTAGATAATTCAATATTATTACTAGATATCAGATTATAAACATTTGCATTAGAATTATTTCAACTTATAAATAGCCGTTGGAAACAACAATTAAATGTCATCAACTTCTAACGCTATTGATAAAAATTTACATCAACAGTTGGATAATATAACTGATAATGTCACTAGTACTACATGCTAATAATGTCCCTATTGTTTTAACAGTCTTGGCGCCAAATAAACAAAAAGGTGTAACACTTTAGACTTGAATGATATTACACATGATTTGGAATCATTTTTATAAAATGGGGACGGTTTACATAGTACCCGGTGAGCACTCAGGCCATGGGCCCATCGTGCCCTGTTCTATTTTACCTCATACCTTTGACGGTAACCCGGTCTCGGTCCCTTTGATAAAGTTTCTCAGGGTTGTCATTTTATATTCGGCTATGTCTCCTGGTTCCACAATGGGTAGCTGAGCCTTGTTCCCTTCAGGGCGGGACATTAGCTACATAAGGGAATTAGAGTCTCTTAATCCTCTTCACATTTCCTGCATTTATTGGTGTTTTCCACTTCCAACAACTGCATGCTGTATCTCCTGAGGTGGCACTGTCCATATTGAGTAGTTGCCTGGTTCTTTTGACTATTTACACGAGATCGTATTTGTTGGTTTTCCCATCCGATACGGCCAGTACGTAGTGTCAAGCATGAAAGTGTAGGTGGAAAGTAAAATAAAGCTATGTAAATAACACTTCCAATGTTGGTTGGAAATCCCTAACATTAGAATTACCTAATATTATTAGGGTCGTTATTTATTATTTTTGTTAATGTTCGCGTCAATGTCGGCGTCATTTTCAACAGTTACATTCAATGGTTGACAATCGCCAACGATAGCGTCTTTTTCAATTATTATAAAATCATGTATAGGACATTGTACTGTTTGGCATTTATTTTGACATTGTTAGTGCATATTTTGTAATTTTATATTGCATATATCTCATGAATATTATAAAATTTTGAGTCTTCCTTGTAAATGCTTTCAATTTACTTTATATAATGCTTCTTGATTAATTCTCTTAATGGGACATCTGCAATAAATTTGTTATCAGTTTTTGTCATGTATTGATAAGCATAGCATTAATTCACACTCCATTAACCTAATTCAGCGCGACTGGTATAATATCACTTGATGTGAGATATTTGAAAACTTTATAGAAACTTAACCTCTGGAAAACCGTTTGTGTACCAGTTGCAAAAATTTTTTTCCCACTGACAAACCGTTCATGCACTGCTGGCATTGGAATTTCGCCCCAGTTGTAATTTTTTGATATGCGATTTAAACCTATATGCAATGAGAATGTACATACAAATTTTTAACAAAATCACTTGCACTTGAAACACTTTAGAGATCATTTTTGAATCCATTTTAGATTTCCTTCAAAAGGGGTCTGGTGTTCTAAAGGTTAACTAATATGCCAGCGATAATCATTTGAAACTATTGTTATTTTTCAAGTTATCGATATTTCAGAATTCAGAAAACGGCAAAAGTAAATCAACTAACCTAACTGAGCGCTTTGTTGGTGGAGCGGTCCAAAGGGTCAGGTTTCACTGCAGAGTTGTGGGTTCAATCCTCTGCTAACTAAGTCCTCCATCATTGCACAAGCAACATATTCTGCCTAGGCAGTGGAAGTTTTTCAACTATTGTCAGGTTATTCGTAACTCCGGAATGACATTCTTTAAAAAAAAAAATTACTTTAAATATTTTTTACTGCTTGAAAATGATTTCATTTTACTTTACAAAGTAAAATTTAATTTTGAATTTTTAAAGCCTTTATTTAATTTAAAAGACATTTAGACTATTTTTCCATGTTTTTAGCTCATTTGTATAAATACAATGCTACGTACTCCTGTTAAGATGAGAGATGGTCTCAAAAAACTTTGAATAAAAAAAGAATATACCTTTTTTGCTAAAAATCAAAACAATTTGACACTATTCTATTGGCACTAAGCGAAAAAATAATTTTCAATTTACTTGAGTACTTTTGTAAATATGTCAAAAACAGCAAAAATTTCCACAACTCAAATATGTTCTGTGAAACAGAAATAACAGTGACCGTACAAACAGATATAATAAACAGTAGTAAGCAGTTTTTGTAGAACAGTTATTATCTATATATTATGTAGATAAAATGCATTTATATTTACTTTAAACTGGAGTTATCTCCATTTATCTATTTGCCATTGATGGAATTGTTTATTTACATGCTTTTTGAAATTGCTTCTTAATCATTTTGTATTTTTTGATTGAATATTATGTTAAGAATAATTATTATATTAATTACCATATTTCTTATAAGATTACATTATATATCATCAAAAATCATTAATTGTTTTTGTATATAAATAGATATTTTTAACCCTCTAGGCAAATTAAATACTGAAAACATGTGATCTTCAAATAATTGTTTCCGAATATAAATGTTTTAATTTTAGGTGGGACTTTTGTGAATATTAAATTTGTAATTTCCTAAATCCACATTACTTGTAAATTGAATAAAAAAATATTATGTAAAATTACGTATATATATGTATCTAGGATACCTTAAATTTACATCTCATAGATTTAGGTAGCCTAATCATAAGTTTCTTTGGTTGGTCATAATATATATTTTTAAATGTTGACTTACGTTTCTTGAAGAAATAAATATTAAATACAACATTAAGACATTAAACTTTGTTTTCTTTTTTAAATGTTGACATTGGTGCAGTAAACATGCTGGAAATTTCACAGTCTTTATACATATAGTACTATCAACTGCCACCTACCAAATAACTAGATTGAAGAAGCCAAATGTGTGACAGACTGCCATTGAAATTAATTAGTTAAATTAAAACTAACCAATGGTTTACAGTATATTTTCAAAATACGAGTAAGTATCGCTTATTAAAAATATACACTCTTATTAGCCAAATTTATAATCAATGATGGTTTTACAGTTTCGCTTTCATGCTTCTCAATTTCCTCCTCAAAACAATCAACACATATAGCTATCATCACCTGGTTTAAGGCTTCCAAGAAAAATAACTAAATTGTTTATCTTATTACTTTATACCGTACCGCTTGTAAAATCTCACTTGTCATAAATAACTAGCTTGGGGGATTGTTATGGTTTACGGCTGTAAAATTTTATATGTTACAAACCAGTGATGCACAACCCGTGGCCCATATCTTTGATGGGCGGACATAACAGTATAACTGCATTTTTGACCATTTAACGATCTATATGAGAAAATGTGTCTTGTGTATGCCGGCATCAATGGTATTAACAGTATAGTTACACCAGTACTCACATATTATGTTTTGAGTACTGGTGTAACTATACTGTTAATACCATTGATGCCGGCATACACAAGACACATTTTCTCATATAAATCGTTAAATGGTCAAAAATGCAGTTATACTGTTATGTCCGCCCATCAAAGATATATCTATTTCATACGGCCCACTTGGCTAAGAGAATAATAAAAATGTTAGGATAATTTTTGAAAACCCTGGCTCAGAACATTTTTTTAGAGTGCATGTCCCAAATGGAACTAAATTTAAAGAACTGGTTTGCATAACACTAAATTCTAAAAAATCAACAGTAACCTTTTACAACAAATAATTATAAGCAATAATTAGTCACCTGAAATATCAATACAAATTGAAAATATCTCCCGAGTAAAAATAAATGCCGCCAACGAGAATTGAACCCGTACCGGTATCCGGTCAGGTGCTCTGAACCACTGAGCTACGTCGGCTTATTTTCAACCCGCCAAATAATTCAAAATGTACTAGAACCTGTGAACCAATTATGCTGTGTACAATATGTAATAGTACCTGTGTACCAATTATGCAGTGAAAAGTTTATTGTTATAGTGATACGATACTTTTTGTTTTAGAATTTCGTTTTTTCATTTGGACATCTGGAACAGTTTTGATGGTGTTAGATTAAGTTAAATATTGTATTAATTTGTATGTTAGTGATTTATACCTAAGTATCAGTATGTTAGACTAGATAAGCAGTTCGTAGAAGGGAATGGCCGACACAGGTGTCGATGAGGCTCGCTATCCATCACTTCGCCAACCCTTCGGTGGCGAAAAGAGGAGGAAGGAACTCGAACAATGTCGAATTGGTACGTGGAATATTAGAGGAGGTATGGAAAGAAAGATGAATGAATTGTGTGACACAATGGTTAGCAAATGTTTGGACATACTTTGTGTAACAGAAAGTATGAAAAAAGGGAGCGGTACAATGCAGCATAATGATAGGCTCGTCATTTAGTCTGGGAGACCAGATACGGAGAGGACGTGTCAAGGTGTTGCAGCACTACTGTCTCCCGGAATGATTGAATGTATGTTGCAGTATGAATGTGTAAGTCCAAGAATAATGTGGATCAGGTTCAAAATCGGGTTGACAAGGGTGTTTCTTGTTGTTTGTTATGCCCCTGTCAATTCTGAGAGTGAGAGAGAGAAAGATGATTTTTGGACTGGTGTGAATGATGTGATGAGACTGAAAAATATTAATGAAAGGATTATAATGGCAGGCGATTTGAATGGGTGGGTAGGAATTAGACGTGACGGATTTGAATCGGCCTTAGGTATGTTTGGGGATAAAAGAACGAATGACAACGGGAACAGAATACTTGAAGTATGTTTAGAGTGGAACCTGTTTGTATCCAATACTTTTTTCGATCATAAAGGTATCCACCAATATACGTGGGAAAGAGGAAATGAGAGGTCAATTATCGATTTTGTAGTAATTGACTCTAGGTTGAGAGCCGTTACCGAGGACACGAGAGCTTTCAGAGGGGCTGAGGTTGAAACTGACCACTTTTTGGTGGTATCGAGAGTAAACCTCTTTCGCAGTTGGCGCTCTGTGAAAACGGTACTAACTCCAACAAGAGTCAAAATAGAAAAACTGCAAAACGATAATGTGAGATGTAAGTATGTGAATTGTGCAGAGATGAGATTGAATGATAAGAAAATGGACGGTCTAAGCATAGACGAAACATAGAACCACATAAAAGTGAGTCTTTGTGAATCTGCTAGAGAGGTTTGTGGTATAAGTACGCAAGGTAGGAAGAAAGGTGATGCATGGTGGGATGATGAGATTAAAGCACTGGTCTCAGAGAAGAAGAAAGCATGGTTATGTCTGATTGCGGCTGGAAGTGCTTCCAGTGAAGAGAAGGATCGAGCGAAAAAAGTATATAAGGAATGTAAGAAAAAAGTAAGAGTTGGAGTGAAAGAACGAAAGAAACGCCTGGAAGAGGAAAAAGGAATGAAAATGACAAACATTAAGTTGTTTTTGAAGGAAGTCAAAAGATCCCGGTGTGGCCCAGAAAACGGAAGCATGAAAGTGATAAAATCGAAAGATGGAAAAATATTGACGAATGAGGAAAAAATAAAAGAGAGATGGATGAAGTATTTCGAGGAAGTCTTCGAAAGCGAAGTGAGTGACAGTGATTCCAGCGGCGAATCAGATATGAATGATGATGGAGTGAATGTTACCGACATTACCATGGATGCGATAGAAAGATCAATTAAGTGTATGAAGAATGGTAAGGCTGTCGGTTTCGACAATATTGCTGCTGAATATTTTAAAGGAGGTAGCCGTATAATTCTCACATGGTTGTGCAATCTTTTTAACCAATGTTTAAAGGAGGCTTACACGCCTTTAGATTGGAGAAGGGCAGTGATCATGCCATTATACAAAGGTAAAGGGTCACGTATGGAATGTGGGAATCATAGGGCTATTAGCCTGCTAAGTTCAGTTGGCAAGCTGTATGGTAGAATTTTGATTGAAAGGGTAAGAAAGGAAACAAAGGATAAAATATGGGATGTGCAAGGTGCTTTTATGAGTGGAAGGGGGTGCATGGACCAGATCTTCTCATTGCGTATGCTCACCGAGAAGTTTCTGGCAAAAAACCAGAAACTTTTCTGTGCCTTTGTAGATCTACAAAAAGTATACGACCGAGTCGACAGGAAAAAGCTATGGAAAGTGTTATTCAAGTATGGAGTGAATACGAATCTGACTCAGGCAATTGCGTCTCTGTATGAGGGAAGCGTTGCATGTGTTAGGGTGAACGGTGGTTTTACGGGGTGGTTTGATATCAAAAAAGGTGTTAAACAAGGCTGCGTAATGTCACCGTGGTTATTCAATCTATACATGGATAATTGTATGCAAGAATTGAAAGAGGTGGGATTGGGCGCGAATTTGAGTAATTTGAAAGTATGTTGCCTGTTGTATGCTGATGATGCGGTACTGATTGCTAATAGTATGGATGATCTGCAGTCTCTCGTGTCTAGGATGAACGAAGTATGCATGAAGAATGAGTTAATGATGAATGTAAGTCTAAAGTAATGGTGTTTGAAAGAGAGAGTACGAAAACAGTGTGCAATATAGCTGTGAATGAGGAATACTTTGTAATGATCTGCCCTTTCTACTTCAAACTTTTCCTTCTCTTCTTTCTACGATAATTTTCCTTAAGTCCCGTAGGTAACTTTTCCATAAGGCTTTGGTTATATATATATATCCGGGGAGGGAAGGTCCTCCCTGCCGTCTTTTCTTTATTACACACCCCTTCAAGAGTGTACATCCTAGTTTGTCTACGTGACGTACGACCTTGAACGTACTCATTTCACGTGACGGTTCAGTATAAAAAGGCTTCACCGAACGTTGTGTTGGTTTTTTGTTTCTCGGTTTAGAATCCTAGTTATGTATGTATGTGTAGTATCCCTCGGTTCTTTTGAGATAGAGTGAGTTGAATCCATTACCGCTGTGTTTTAAAACCATTTCACAAACCTTATCTTCTAAGTCGCCTGCTCCCCCAACTAGCTACGCGATTCTATCTATCGTAGGGTTATGTGAGTATAATAAAGTGTTAGATTTTATATATGTGATATACATACGATAAATTTATGGTGTTAGTTGTCGGCGCCATCCATGTATATATTTTGGGAGGGGAAGGAGAGGAAAGGAAATGAATTTTTTTCAAGCTAAGATTGACTCCTCCGCTTACCAAACAAAACTGATGGATGATAATTCGAACAAGGCAATCGATATCTGCGTGTCTGGATATCACAACCGGCCGGGTCTCCCCTTGTTCCAAATCGGCAACCTTCACGCCAGAATAAAGAAAACCAGGTCTCTTCACCAATTTCGGAATTGCCCCAATCTCAAACACCTCCAGGATAAACTACTTTACTGAGTGTAGAAGGGGAAAACCATAACATCCCTTTATCACGAATCTAGTCGCGAAAATGTGACACGTAAGGTCCTAAGTTACGTGCCACCTCTAGAAAACGTTGTAACTCCCACGTCGTCGGGGATTTACATCCCTTTCTAGGTCAATACATAGATAACACACGACAATCTTGTCGACATTTTGCCTGCTTATTAACGATAGGTTGTGTGCCTACCCATTCAGCCAATTATCATGTGAGATATATGTAAGGTCTACTCGAAATGCCAAATTTGGGATGAGGACTGTCTGTATTTTAATATTTGGTTCCAGTATTTATTTTATGAGGTTACTAGCATCCTCGTGTATTAGGTATGGGTAACTTCTACTGAATACCTATCCTCTCAGGTAAGGTATAAACGGATAATTGGTTTGATTTTTTGCATTTAATTTAAAGAGGCTGCCTACCTCTCGAAAGATACCTGTTGAGAAAAGTTGTTCGGTTGGTAGTTTTATTTCGGAGATTACCATCTCCCTCTTTCGACTTTAGATTTGTTTTTGTGCATCCCAATTCGTAACTTAGAAAGTCAAATAATAGATGAAAAGTATTAAATTAGAAAGTCAAATAACAGAAGAAAAGTTTTCATTTTGTTCCGTCTGGTTGCATCCGATCGCTTTCAATTCGGGACGGCATACGCTAGCAAAACTTCCCCTTTGACTGACTGTACTCCGCGCCTCTCGGCCTATATATGAAAAGGTCGTTGACTCGTCTCTCGCTCACAGCTGATTGACAATGCGTCTAGCGTATCCCTTCTTATGGGAAGATTATTTGGGTTGCAGGCGTTGCAAACTCGGTTCCTGTACCTCGGTTGTATCCTATTATTAAAAGGGTCCTCTGAAATTTAATAAATAATATAAAAAAACTCACCCTGTTAGTCACCTCCAAATCCTCGTGTGAAACTTACCTGGTTACACTATATAGCTAAATCACTTTAATTTTCGACCTCCTCCCTACGCTTATAAAAGGGTAATTAAATATTCCTGTAAATAAAATTGTACCTCCCTAATCTGTTAGGATTCGAACCCACAGTTAATAATCTATTTGATTCTCTGGTTTTCGGTCTCCGTGGATAGAATGCCATCTCGCCAAAACAATAACTTAGCCCGATTAAACACTTCCTGCCTTTAAGTACATTCACTCTATTTTAAAACGCAATCAATATTTTTATTATTTTCATGTTTTTAAGACAAGCAATCTAGTTCGAACTGTATACGAAATCACGTTTAAATCAACACAACTTTATAACACAATCGCGATTGCACAACACCTGGCGCCCCTGAGGTGGGTTTTTACAAAACGGCGCTCTACAAATTATCCAATTATTATTATTGTCATTATTATTAATTGTTTTCCCACTGAGTCGAACCACTTTCACTTCACACAAACACCGGATCAATAATCTTTCACTTTAATTCAATATTCCGCAATATTCTCTAATACCATTTGAATTCAATAATTAAGGGCGCGCAGGAGCGCCGAGAAATTTTAACGATAGGTATTTGTAAAAATTATTTCTATTTCGTTCATCTCAGCGGGGACAGCAAAAGCGCTATCGGTGTATTGGTGAACCCCAATGCGTGTGTGTGCGTGGCTGCAGGTGTTGGAAGCACGAATCGTCGCGCCGCGCCCGATAGCGACTTCGCGTCATATTATTGCGATCAGTTCTTATTATTTCATTTACTGTTATTCATTTATTCCAAAAATTAAGTAGGTGCCTAGGTACATATTCGTAATAAAATAGCGAGGTCTACATTATTTAATATTGTATTGTACTTAACTTTATTATTATTATTACTTACTACAAATATGTACGTAGATACATTTATTTTGCCTCCATGGTTGAGGGGTAAGGCTCTCGACTTTGAGTCCGGAGGTCTCGGATTCAAATCACGGCGTGCGCAAGTAAATTGATTTTAATTAATTTATGTTGTTTCACAATATTAAAAATAATATTCATTAAAAAGAATATTAATTAAATATAATATAAAATAATTGTCTGGAGAAATAATGATACACGCGGCGACTTAGTTACGGCCAAATCAGCTATCAGCTTACAGGGTTTTGTAATACTAGTCCAAACAAGTCGCCAATTGGGGAATCCACAGTCTCACTGGCTCCAGACGGGAGCAGTTCGGACTCTTGTGCGGTATTCACATAAAAAGTCACGTCGCAACTCGCAACTAGAGCGCCTGCTGTTCGCTCATCACCTCAGTCACATCGCGACTTGTGCGTAGTTATATACATGTGACTGCCTGCTCCGAGCTCATCTTCTGCACACGCACAAGTAAATGAGACTTGTGGGTGCGTGTATACAGGTTGCTGCACACATAGAAAAAGGAAAGAGCAAGAAAACAACACAGTACAAAGTGATAAAATAATTAATAATAAATTTGAAAATGGACATAAAAAATACCGCAAATCATGTGTTTGGTGATCATAAAAATTGTGCATCGTACTATTGCAAGCCGGAGAAGTATACTGATGATCCAAATTTAGTAAGCGATCTTCGAGATTGTGGAATATGGACTGATATCCAACAATTCTTATTGTCTCTAATAGCAAATGCAGAAAGTCTTATTATTGACGTGACAAATAACACTGTGGAGCAATTCAACAACGTTATCGCCAAATTTATAGGTGGAAAAAGGGTAAATTTTACTACAAGAGGATCTTACCAAGCAAGATGTTTTGGAGCAGTAGCTTCGTGGAATAGTGAATTGGCAACCCATTCAAGAATACAAAAGAAAATCCAAGGCCACAGTCCCGGCAAATACACGAAGCACTTTTTGGAGAGAAAACGACGTTCGAAGGAGAATACACAAATGTGTCGAAAAAAAAACTAAAGTATAATAAAAATACGACAGAAAAAAAGTTACAGGGCCCGATGAAAATTATGGTCAATTGGAATTAGAACCAGATATGCCACCTGAAATATTTGAAACGAAAAAAGAGGAATTTCTCAAAGAATTATCTTCAACGAATAAGGAAGAGCTCGAAAGGAATACGATATGCCAAAGCAATAACAATCTGTGGGCAGTTAAAAGACGTAAGCGGATAACGGCGTCTAACTTTGGAAAAATATATAAGCTTCGGCAAAAAACTTCAGTTACGGGAGTATTAAACTCTTTACTGTACTCACAATTCAAAGGAACTATGGCCACAAATTATGGAAAAGAAAATGAAAGCCTAGCAATAGAGCAATTTAAAAAAAAAACAAGTTTGCAGGTATCCGCTTGTGGGCTATTTATCGATAAAACCAAAAACTTTTTAGCGGCAAGTCCGGATGGCCTTATCGGTGAGGATTCTATAATTGAAATTAAATGCCCTTATAGTATAGCAAATTGGTCACCAGAAGAGGGAATTGCACAAAAGATAATTGATTACTGTAAATTGGAAGACCATTCTTTAATATTAAAACGGAATCATAATTACTTCTACCAAGTACAAGGCCAGTTACATATTACTCGTCGTAATTATTGTTATTTTGTTGTGTGGAGTCCAAAAGGTTTGCTGTATGAAAAAAATGAGAGGGACACAATAAACAATATGGTGCCTCTTATACATAGATTTCAATATTCATTTGTATAATATGATATTATAATAACATAATCGATTCAACAACATGTGGTAGATGCATGTACCACTGAACATACGCTGTACCAGCATTCCATCAAACGATCAGTGGTGTATGTACTTACCATCACACATTTTCTTGTAAAATATAATTTTTTGAAAAAAAAAAAATCTAGAACAATATATTTAGTCAAATATAAAAGTTTTTTTTGGTTCGGTAGTTGTATCTTAAAAAAAGTGTCCTATAAAGGGATAATATTATGTTGAGTACAACCTTCAAAAGTTATCAAAAAATATTTTAATTAATTAAAATTTTTTTAAACATCGATAACTCGGGACATGACAACACTAGTGGACTAGTGTATCGATATAATTATTGAGAATGTCACATCACTTCGTTGACTGTATACGTATTCAACAAAACCCTCTCCGCCCCCCCCTCACCCCCGAATACTGAGAGAAAGGGACACATGCACCTCAGCCTGATAATACCTAAATAAAATTGTCAAAATCGAGGTTTTGTAGTCCTCATTTTTCTACTCCAAAACTGAACCGATTTCCAAGATTTTTTTTACTAAATGTATTGGAAGAAAACATTCTATGTCTGTACGTTTTGCTTTTTTTAAAAATACATCGTCTTATTTGTATACTGAACGTTTGTTGATGGCGTTAAAAAAAGGCAATTTTAACAATTTTTGAAGGGTTATAACTCCTATAAAAAGTAACTTATCAAAAAAATCAAAACGTACCGACACGCTTGCGGTCAATATTCATATTATGTAAAAAAAATATTTTCTCTAGTGTCAAAATCCAGAGAGGGAAATGAGGAATACGTTTGTATGGAAAAAACACCACCCGGTTTCCTCTTAACTGCAATTTCAAACAACACTTCTGATTTGTATCCCTTTCTCGGGGCTGTCAATCCACCCAAGTTCAAAACTCGACTGTCTGTATTTTATCCCTTCCTGTGGAATGTGTTCACTTAAGGCCTGTCTGTCAATAAATCTCCCATCGTTGTCTAAACAAAAATTTTTTTTTGAGCACGTTCGTTTCGTTTATTTTATGTGAGTGTCCAAAACATCACAGCTTGGAGCAGGTGGATGAGTTTGTGTATTTAGGAAGCATGTTTACGAGAGATGGGAAGGCTGACAGAGATATAGAAAGAAGAGTAAATGCAGGTAACTCCATTAATGGAGGACTGAACGCAGTTGACCTTAACAAAAAATTGTCCAAAGAAGCGAAGTTAGCAGTCCACAATGGAGTGCTGGTACCTACCCTGATGTATGGAAGTGAGGCATGGAACTGGCAAAGAAAGGATGAAAGTAGATTGAATGCTTTTAAACTGAGATCCCTGAGGCGTATGTGTGGTAAAACCATGTATGATCGTGTGAGGAATGTGGAGATCCGCAAAGAGTGCAAGGCTGATGTAAGCGTAATGTGTAAGATCAAGAAAGGGACGCTTAGATGGTTTGGGCATGTAGAGCGAATAAGCGAAGAAAGGAGTGTTAGGAGAATATACGATGCAAATGTGAATGGTAGCAGAAGTCGGGGACGCCCGAGGAAGACATGGCACGACCAAGTGAATCAGATACTTGAGTCGGGCCATGTCCAGTGGCGGCTCGTGACTTTTGGGTTACTAGAGTGATAATATTACAAAAATGGCTTAATTGATGTGTGAAGATTTTCAGGAATTCTGTGCGGCGCACGGCTACACTTAAATTTCTTGAAAATCTTCATACAAAAAAACGATTTTCGAAAAAAATTAAAAAATCGTTTTCAGCTATAAAAACATCAGAAATGCCATTTTTTATAATATTAGCACTCTAGTACACCCAAAAGTCACGAGCCGCCACTGGCCATGTCAAGAGTCAGAACAATAGAAGAGTATGTATGAGACGATGTATGAATGTGAATGAGGCAAGGAGTGTGTGCCAAGACCGAGTTGTTTGGTGGTCCGTCCTCTCGGCGTGATGGTTAGTTAGTTAGTTACTAGTACCTCAATCAACAATTACTGCATATTATCATTTTTTTCACCTGTAAACAACCAACTTTATTTTTGTAGGAAAGGCTTTGTTAGTGCTAAATTTCCCACTAGATGGCGTTGAGACATATTATATCTACATTTTGTTGGTGAAATATTTTGACTTGTCAAATATTATTTTTTTTTATTATAAACTAATGTTTATAAGACAAGGTTTTTTATGCATAGAAATATGCATAAAAAACTAAGCTATGCATAAAAAACCTTGTCTTATAAACATTAGTTACTCATTAAAAAAAATAAAAATTGAAACCTTATATCTTGAATTTTGCTCTCAGCCCCTTCCCCCTCAACGAAAATAAAAAAAAATCTACTTGTAGGTTGCGGGCTTTTTGAAAACTAGGCAAAGCGGCCCCTCTGGTGAAAAGTTGTACATCGCCCTTGAGGTGATTTCTCAAGAAAACGGCGCTATATAAATTAACCAAGTATTATTATTATTATCAGTATCATAAATTTACCCCGTGCAGGGATGTAGGCACCTTCAAAAACATATTTATTGGTTTTTAAAACAAAATTGACGATGAGTTGTAATACAATAGAAGACGTAAAAAGGGAACAAATTTCGCATTACTTACGCAGATTTCATGACAATTTTACATAATGCCCGATGGATAGCAATGTTTCACATAGCCGACAATCTTACACATATAAATATGAATCCGTCCCTAATGGGATAGAAAATTCCCGCCAGCCGCTGTTGTGCGCCGGTCAGCTAACTGCCGCTCTATACCGCCTCTTTGTTTTTACATTCCAAATCAGAAATTGTGCTGACAAATTTATTTGCACGGTAGGTATATCAGTGAATCGACCTCGTTAAAAAAGGCAACAATTATTTGAAAATAATTCTGAACTAAAATACTGTTTTGTAATTGCTCATTATAATCGTGAACTCGCTATTGCCGTGATTGTTATAACCAAGTTCGAATGTATTTGAATTTCGATTTCGTTTTCTTGATAGAATGATTAAATAAACAAATTAATTAAATGTAATCTTGGAAATTAACCCACTTCCCGACATCCGATTGAGCTGAAACTCTGCAGATATACTCTTTGTCGATGACAATGCATTCTATCAACTTTTGCTGGCTCTCATGCATTATTCTGAAATTGAATGACATTATATTTAAAATTGAATAATAACTTTGTATATAACCACGAATTTATTTAATTTATTACGACTGACCGGTTTCACTTAACATATAAGCACCATCAGTAATAAATTAAATAAATTTGTGGTTATGTATGAAGTTATTTTTATTTTTTTCATTAATACGTGAAACCACAAAGTAATCTACTTAAATGTAGATTATATTTTAGAATTTACAGTGATTAATATATTAAATAAATGTTGGTACATTTAAAATAGATGTATTGTAGTAAAAAAACGTTTTTATGGTTGATTTTAAAAAATACCAAATTAGCATTAGGAAGATCAAATCAAAGCAATGATCCTTCATGGCAGCGAAATAATCTGATCTCATCAAATAAAACTCTACATTTTGGTCTCCCTTTTTCAATATGCTCTCTGACAACATTGAAAAGATTTAACATAAGTTTTTAAGGTATAAACTATAGATTGCAAATTCCTATACAAAAAAGTGATAGTAATTTTTGTTTTTTTTTTCTGTCAAAATATCTCTATTGAAACTTTTAGAAAGAATAATATGCACAGATGTAAAACTATTAACCCTAGATAACTAATCGCTCGTCGAAATTCTAAATCACCTACTTCCCCCCGCTCCCCGACCTTAACTCTTTCATTACCTTCCTAATTTGAGTAAACAGTGCAACACGTGACGCGATTGCGGCCACACGCATACTAGAATGTGCCCTATGACCATCTCGTCGTCCGCTGGACGAAACTTTAGTTATAACAACAATTTTTAAGGTACGTACATTCATATATTTACTGTTAATGTTGGCGAATCTTCTACAATAGAAGCTTCGGTTCCATCTACGTCAAACGTGCGTAAAATTTGCTACCCGTGTCCATCCAAGGCCCGGAGAATGACCAAACACCGTTGCACCAGATGTAGAGGGGCTATTTGTGGTCCACATAATGTTGACATGTGTGGTCACTGTGTAGACTGATATTAATTTGTTCATTATAAACCTTACCTTTGTGCAATGTAACAAGTTCCTATCTTAATTAAATATTTTTGATTTATTTATAGTGTTTTATTGCATAGTCCACTGGACGAAAGTGTAGTTACAATGAAACATTGAAAACAGTTTAGTTATCTAGCGTACAAAATACTGCATTACAAAATGGACTGTCCAGAATTGCTTCAATTCAATATCCATGTTCCCAGAAGACTTGCTGACATTTACTACCCTTTTACTAAAACAACACCGGGACACTGGCTTATCAAAATTCCATTCCCCGATTCCGAGACTTTATACACAAATAGACTTATTACATCAGAACCGGTGAGTTACAGAGTAAATCAAATTTGGTGTTGTTTATGTGAGGGGTGAAATACGTTGGCAATCCTGTGCAGGCACAATTGGCCGGTCCTGTGCAGGTACAATTGGAGCAGTCAAGCCAAGGAGCAAAGGTACTGATAATACCTAACACAACGGCCCTTGAAGTTTTTACTAGCGCCAAGCTCCGTTTGACTCAAGGCCAGCCCTGCGTTGGCATGATTTCTTAAGTTTTATTTTTGCCAACATGTGTCCTATTCATAAAAGAAAAATAATTGTGGGAACAATAAAAAACAAATCGGGCTGGAAAATATAGTTTATTTATTTAGTAAATTTGTAAACTAGGTTTTAAGTAATAATAATTGTATGTTACTACATTATTCAAACGCCTATACTCTGAACAGTGTTTCAAAAAACATTTTAGAAAATGCTTCCATCCAAATACCAAATCAAAAAATAATAATAATAACATACTGTCAACCGCATACAAAAAAATCCATAACATTTTCACTTTTATAATATTAGTTATTAAAATAACAACTTACATACAAATAAACAATTACATTATTTTTATAAGACATGATCATTCTTCATTTGGTTGTTCGTCCACAACTCCATAACGTCCCATGAGCAATTCAATGAAACCAACAATATGTAATAAGCTAGAACCTTTGCTGTGCGTAACACTATTATGTCATCATCCATAACTTGTAGGCACTTTTATCTGCCACTGTGGTAATTGTACACAAGACAAATTGCATCCAAGATTTTTACGCACAGTTAAGAATTCACACATATACAACTACACAAGTATTAGAAATGTTTTTTCAAAATTAAAATTCGCTTGAGTTTTAAGCAAGATTAGATGTGACGGACGTACTGCTCCGGGCTCGGCCGCAGTCACCCACGTTAGGATTATAAGATAAATTTAGAGAATATAGAATTATAGAATAAAATAAATCCTAAATTAAGAAATGTATAAAATGTATGTAACTGAAATGTAAATGTAACTATGTATGAAAATGTAAAAAGTAATCAATAAATGAAACGTCGGAGCTTGGATAGAGGTATACGGGCAGAGAAGTGTTGTTAGAGCTGGTACAATCATGAGAGCATTTAATTCGGGCACGATTATTAGAGTCGTGCTTATACGAGAGGAAACGTTCGGCCCCGGCCCGAAGCAAGGGGCCGTGCGCCGTCGTGGCGTGCGAGGTGATTCGCCGTCAGAACGTTCCACAAGCGCGATTCTGAGGATCGTGCCTGAACATAGAGAGGCCGTGGTCGCGTTCGACCACGAGATCGAAATTACCGGCCGAGAGGCGGTAGCCAACCCGGCGGCGGGCCGCGGGCGCGTCACAAACACGGGCTTCGATTCCAGGAATCAAAGAGAAAGCCGGCCCGCGTGAACGTCACTCGGCCAGCGAAGGCCGCCGGGGTCCTATAAAACGGGCAACAGTCCCTTGGAAAGGCAGATAGCCAGCAACCTCCACCAGCTCTACACTTCTCTCTGCTCTGCCTTCTACCTCGCTCCGACTTCTGACTCTACTCGCCTTCTCTTCTTCTTCTGACCCTCGCCTCACCCCGGACCTCTCTGCCCCTACGACAAGACCCGGACTCTACAGCAAGGACGAGTACTAGCATCGGACCAGCTACAACGGCTACAGAGACGCCCCGCTCGACGCCCCGACGCTACTGAAGGAAGACGCCTTCTGCCTCCACGGATTGGGATCACCGGCCCTATTTACAGTCTTGTGTGTCATACACTTCTGTCTGGCACAATTAGATAAAGTTTGAGTTAATATTAATAATCATATAAATGAGAATTAATTGTGTCCGAAGTTGGAATTTTTTACGACAAATTTGAAATAATTTGGTTGCTGGGAGGTTAATATCAGCCATTGAATGTCTTTTAAAATGTGTCAAGTGTAGACCCGGCTCCAAAGTGTATTTTAACACCTTAGTTGCCGAAACGTTAAAAAAAATGAATGTATTCTCCTTTTTTACTCTGTATTTTTGTACAGTAAATATATTTTTTTAATTTGAATGTTATATAAATTCAGCAGTCTCCTGTTTGTGCCACTATTTTCCGAAAGTTTGCGGACACCAGAAGAATAATTGTATAATATATTTCTACTACTTTGTGTCACTGTTGGCAGCTATAGCTCGTCATCCCACTGTTCTATACCGACACGTATCGGTACCCAATAGATAAAAACAGGAGACCCTGCGCACAAAAGTAAAGTTCACCACGGTATGCAGTGCAGCCATTGTGAGACTTTTCTGCGCAGTGTCTCCGGTTTTGGTCGATTGGTACCGATACTGACCTGGTGGGATGATGGGCTTAATCTTGAATGCAATATTGTCTTTCATTACTTTACCGAGTTAGAAGTTGAGTCCCCATTGTATGACGATAAAAATAAATTTTAACGTAATTTTTATTTGACAAAATAAGGTAAAATGTATTTTCCTGACTTCCCTAACATATTCGGCGTATTTTGAATATGTATTTATTAAAATATATATATTGTAATGATTTCTAAAATAATTTTAATAAAAATTTTTTTACAGAAAATAATACATAATGATTTAGCACTTAATACTCATATAATGTAATTAAAACCTGCCAGAATGATAATTATAATGAAAGATATAATATGGGTGATCTATCTACGCAGCTAAATAATTCACATTGATTATTTTATGTTATATGTTTTCTGTACACTAACTCCACATACGAGACTACGAGGTGTAACTCAGGGCATATTATGTAATCTTTAATGATGCTGTGCGGCGGGTCAGTTTAAGAAGAGGAAGAAGTCCTGCCTTGAAGAGTAGGTGGAGCACCACTTGGTAGTGCGCCAATGCAGAAGGGTACAATGCTAGTTCTTCGGAACACCTTTCATTGGAATATTGGTAGAACAATCGTGACTACCATTTGTTAAAGATTGTAATACTTTTTTTAACATATGAAGAAAGTAAAAAGTAATGGATAAAATGTTTATAAAAATAAATCAACTCAAAATAATTTTATATTTGTTACTAAAAAAAGGAGAAAAATATATGTATCTATTTAAGTGCGCACAATAACTTGATTTATTCCCTTTGTGCTTACTGAAAAAGGATTTATAAAATAAACAGTATTAATTTTAATTATTGATGTTTTACAAAAAGAAAGTTATTTTATTTGTGTCGAAAATATCGACTTTCTGTTTCAGAACATGTGGATATAAAAATGGTTACGATAAAAATAAATTACCGCTCTTTGAGTTTGAGTTCGTCTATTCATACTGATGTTAAAGTGTCAAGAGCATCGACACATTCCTTTTCAGAACGTAACTCGCTGTCATATGGATATACAAATGAAGGTTACAATAAAAAAACAATTTGCCGCTAGTCAGTCTCCAGTGTGTCTGTACTGGTGAGTGTCAAGAATATCGACACATTCCGTTTCTGGTTGATATACATACTAAAAAGAAGGTTACAATAACAAAAAATTGTGCATCTGGACTGACATGAGTGTCTAAAATATAGACACAATCATTTTCAATGTGAACATTATAAAGGTTACAATAAAAATAAACTGCCGCCAGAGCGTCCACACTGGCGATAGTGTCAAGAATATCGACATGCTCACTTCCAGATTGACAGTATAATGAAGGTAACAATAAAAAATAAAATGCCGCTCGAGAGTCCGCACTGACGTCGAAAATCGACATGCTCTAAATCAAAATGTGATGCTCTGTTTCAATGAAGGTTACAAGTAAAACATAAAATTGCAGCTAGTTTTCGAGTACGTCCAGTGTTAATAATATCGACATGCTCGGTTTCAGATAAATATTTAATTAAGGTAGTTAGTCTAGGAGTGCGTCCGCACTGGTGTGTTAGTGTCAAGAATATCGACACATCCCATTCCAGGTTGATATATATGGTATAATAAAGGTTTTGACAAAAAAAAAATTGCCGCTACTAATAGTTAATGAGTGCGTCCGGACTGGCGTCAGAGTGTCGAGGGTGCGTCCGCGCCGGCCATTTCAGAATCTGGCACGGACGTAGACGGCGCTGGCGTCATGCGCACCATACCCGCGGTGCTTGGCGTGCTTGAAGATCTCGTTGGTGGTAGCCGTGAGGGGCAAGGACTGCTCCAGCATGTCGCCCATGCCCAGGGCCAGCTTTAGGTCCTTCTGCATATGCGAGAGTGGTTGGTGGGTGGTGTATGAACTGTCGATCATGGCTGGAAGAACAAATTATCATTGTTAATTCTAAATGCAGTTCCAGAGGGAAGCAGTCTTTTGAACCTAAGCTAGAAAATAGATCTTACAGGATAAAGATGAATCGTGAACTTTAAAACCTGATTGACCATGAGACCATTGTAAGATTCTGTTGGTCCCAAAGATTGGGATGAGCTGGTGATAGGACACCAAAAGTTAGACCCATTAGAAGTAAACCAGAGGCTGAGCGAAAGAGAGGTGGATGGACTGCGTGGAAGCAGATTATTGGAGCAGGACGGGAAGGACTGAGGACTGTAGGCGAATGGCAAGGGACCACGGTCAATGGAGAGCATTTATGGAGAAGCCAAATCCCAACCGACCAAGTGAGGTGAGGTGAGGTATGAAGTATGAGGTGAGAAAGAGCCAAAAAGCAGCTAAAATCTTGTACAGACAAATAATAATTTCCCCAGAATATTTTCGTATCTTGGGATACAGCTCTAATACTAAAATGTTGCATAGCATACATGAAATGTAGTAATATAAAATGGAATAGTTACAAGAACGCTATAATCACATACCTAATAATAATTAATGTTAGCATAATACTATACTTCTGCATGTGTTCTGAATAATTTTATTAGCAAATTTTACTTCAACTTTGCCTGGCCTGCTGTGTACTAAGTGTCCCAGGAACTCATCGTTATGCAAGCGGGTCGCTTCCACTGAAGCACAGTCATAATTTTCAGCAACATATAATTAATTACCTCTTCCTTTCTCCATAATGGTGCGACAGGACAGGTTTGTGAGATCGAGCACCTCGAGGAGGTCTCGCTGATTGAGGCCTGCACGGTGAGCCAGCGCCATGCCCTCGGCCAGCCCCGCCAGCACCACACCGTTGATCACCTGCAGCACCAGGTTCATCTTGGACGCGTTGCCGATCTCACCTGTAAATCATTATCACATTAAGCATAAACAGACATGTCAAAACAAGGTATCATCCAACTTAATGAACTTCAAAAAATGGATTTAGAAAAAAAACTACTTCTAAAATATTGTGTATAAATTTCATAAAGATCAAAGTGTCCTAAGTATTATTTTTACGTGTTTACGATATATGATAGCCCAGCTGCTCTGCCCCTTCTTACGACTCTCGGATTTATAAACACAAACAGCTAATGCTACTTTAGATAATAGCAGATAGGCTGTAAAGTTAAATTTTTAAAGGAGAAAGTAGACGTTGATATCTAGGTGGACTGTATTTTTCAGAAAAAACACTATTTAACGCTTTTTTCTCAAAACTATTTTTTGAGAAAAAAGATTTTGTTGATTTTTTTCTCCGGAACTACTCATTTTCAAACTGATAGTAAAGCAATAAATCGATACCTATGTACAATATAATTTTTTTTAACCATATTTCTTTAGTACTTAAATTACAGGAAAATTATGATTTAAGATTTTCACGGCCAAAAGTATTTTTGTTATTTGTTTTTGGGGTATTATGCCGTGTTGCGCTAACTCCTTCTTTAGCCAACGTTTCGGACAGCATTGCAGTGTCCATCATCAGGGCAGATGTGTATGATGATGGACACTGAAATGCTGTCCGAAACGTTGGCTAAAGAAGGAGTTAGCGCAACACGGCATAATACCCCAAAAACAAATAACAAAAATACAGGAAAATTAGTTTAATAAATTATATTGAAATGTGTATTTCTTTTGTTTAAATTTCTAGAGTTGCAAGTCAGTAAATTAAAACCAATTTTTCGTCCACTTTTAAATTTACTCACTAAATAATAAATAATTATCCACAATCAGTACTATAGTGAATGAAATTAGTTCAATTAAATTTACCAACAAAATGATTATATTGTGTTATGTATATTAAATTAAAGAAAAATGGTAGATCCTACAGGAAGTAAAAGTACAAAATAAATAAAACATGAAGCCAATAAGCAAATGCACATTTTATGCCGACTGCCATAGAATATAAAATAAAACTACAAGTCTCGCACAAACTAATTTGAATGGAAACCAACTCGCCTGACATTGTCGATCCCATCCCATTTGAATTTCGTAAACACAGTTTTGTATTGGAAATTTAAGCCTCGGTCAGACAAATATTTGGATCACGAAACGCGCCCACAAGACACTTCTTGTGTTAATCTTTATTCTATGCTGACTGCAGTATGTATTTATTTTTAGTCACCGGAAAGTTCAATTCTTGTTTTTATTTAAATATATCAACATTCTTCATGAATGTGGGGTAGCATTACTCAGCAGTGTTGAAAATGATAATATTTTGTGCTACTCAACAAGTAGCGCTAATCAACACTTTGTTCAGAGGTGGTGTAATACCCCTTAAATGTGATATTGAAGAATAATTATGTAAATTTGTATTAAATAATTAATATGCCAAAAAGGGGGCAATATTATATAGCTCTTACCGAGATAGAAAGAGTTCTTGCTCATGGCTTCGAAGCAGGATTGGCAGTCGTCAAATAGTGTTCTGTCTCCTGCGGCCAGGACTATCAGGGTTCCTTCTTCTGCCTCCGTCTTGGAGCCTTGGATCTGAACATACAAAGTAAGGTATTAGATTAGTAAATGCAAAATAACAAATACGTTAGAACCGCCGTTAAATAAATAGATATTGTACCAGAGGAAGACAGGCACAAATCGGTTCCTTCGCCAACTTCTTGCGATGTATTAAGTGTTCTTTCACAAAACCTCATTGCTCTCAAACAGGGTTCCCAAACGGGAAGCTGGTACCTATTTATATTATGGTACAAACTATACAACAAAATTCCACTCTCACTAAAAAAATCACATAATAATAACATTTAATTCCCAAATAAAAATCTGGATACAAAACAAAGGGAGATCAGAAATAGAAAATATACTGATAACAAATACAGACTTAAACCAAAACCATTCAACAACAAAAAATCAATACGTAATGTATTTATAATTCTTTCAGAAAATACACTACATAATACACAAAGTATCCGAGGGGAGGTTCCCAAACTTCGGCAGGTGATTATACATGATATTAAGCCCGTCGTCCCACGTGTCGGTAAGCAATCGACATAAACCGAATGCTGCAAGATCCTTTGCAGAAAAGTTCCACGCTGTGAACTGCGCTGCAGGCTGTTACCTTCATATAGCGAACTTAATTTTCTGCGCAGTCAGGGTGGCCACAAAAAACGGATTTCAAAATTCCCTGATAATTCCAGGTTTTCCAGGGCAGTTTCTATATTTTTCCCTGATATGTTTTATTTGGTATAAGGACATATCGTTCAAAATTTTATTTTTGAAACACGATTTTCATCTACGCCAGAAAATTAGAACAGATACATAAATAAAGGGAATTCCGTCATCTAAAGCATTTATTATTTCCTTGCACCACAATGATCTATTCAAAACAAAATACACTTATTACAAATTTATGATATTTCGCCTGAAAACAATTTGTGTACAAATGAAAAGACCAGACAAAAATAGACAAATAAACAAAAGTAAGTACAGAAGAACCCCGATAATTCGAAAAAACGCGTAATTCGAAATTTTCGCCAAAAAATTTCCGCAGAAAATTTTTTTCATACAAATTTTTTTTTAATTCGTTAATTCGTAATTCGAAATTTATTTTTGTCCGCGCACGAAAATTTGTTCGTGAAATACGAAAAAAATTGATTTTTGCGAAAATAAATCGTAATATTTCGTAAATCTGAATCTAAAAGTCAGCCGTGGCGGTAAAACGCCGAAAAATGTATTTTTACGTGGTTATACATCGTCATAATTAGTATTATTATTTTGTAAATCTGAATCGATTTAAACTGGAATGTTGTACTTTTTCAAATTTATTTCGAATATCCGAGTTTGAAGGGCCGAGAAAATACGTTTTACGCGGATATATGTAGTATTTTTACGAGTTTACACCAAATATCTCTATTTAAAGGGTCGGCCGCGACGAAACTCGGCCGCGAAATTTCGATTTACGCGTAAATGTATCGTATATATACGAATTTATTTCGAATATTTGAATTTAAATGGCCCGCTGCGACGGAAATCGGCCGCGAAATCTCGATTTACGCGTAAATATATCGTATTTTTACGAATTTATTTCGAATATCTGAATTTAAAGGGCCCGCCGCGACGGAAATCGGAAAATTCGCGAAATTTCAATTTACGTGGAAATATATCGTATTTTTACTAACTTTACTTCGAATATCCGAGTTAAAAAATACGGCGCGACGGAAATCGGCCGAAAAATTTCGATTCACGCCGAAATATGACATATTTTTACGAATTTACTTTAAATATCTGAACTTAAAAGGCCGGCCGCGACGAAAAACTGCCGATAAAATTCGATTTACGCGGAAATATTTCATATTTTTACGAATTTACATCAAATATCTTAATTTAAAGGGTCGGCCGCGACGGAAATCGGCCGCGCATTCTCGATTTACACGGAAATATATCGTATTCGACGAAAATCAGCCGCGCATTCTCGATTTACACGGAAATATATCGTATTCGACGGGAATCGGCCGCGCATTCTCGATTTACACGGAAATATATCGTATTTTTGCGAATTTTTTTCGAATCTGAATTTTAAGAGCCGCCCGCGACGGAATACGGCCGCGAATTCTCGTTTAACGCGGAAATATATCGTATTTTTACGAATTTAAATTCAGATATTTGAAATGATGGGCCGGCTGCGACGGAAAATTACCGCGAAATCTCGATTTACGCGGAAATATATCGTATTTTTACGAATATCTCAATTTAAAGGGTAGGCCGCGATCGAAATCGGCAGCGGAATCTCGATTTACGCGTAAATATATAGCATTTTTACGAATTTATTGCGAATATCTGAATTTAAAGGCCCCGCCGCTACGGTAATGGGCCGCGAAAATAAAGAAATAATTGGTATTAATACGAATTTACAGCTAAAATACCACCCGGATTTGAAGAGGCGGCCGAGAAAATCGATTTTCGGCGTATTTTTTTTTTACATAAAAATTCGAATTACGTGGGAATTTGTTAATTCGAAATTTGATTTTTGATGTCCCGTGGATTTCGAATTAACGAGGTTCTACTGTATTGACACTTTGTAAAAATGTTGATAATGATGATCTTTAAATTTTATTACGACCGTACTGGGTGTCCGACCCTTTTGACACTTTGTTGTAACTTTGATAGCTTTTTCTTTACAGATTTCGCACCTACATAGTATAGGGGAAAAACCAAGGCGGGTGGTTTACGACATGATTGTGTTGCAAGGGCTATTTACGAAAATAATAATAAAAAATACCTACTTATCTAGTTTGTCTTTGTCGGCATATCTTTTGTTACACACGCCGCAAGTAAAAGTAATAAAACACAACTTTGAGACTTCACAAATCGTAAATAACGAATTTCGTTTTATTTTTGGAATTCCCTGATATTTTAAGAATATTTTAAAATTCCCTGACATTTCCCTGATAATTCCCGGTTCGGTAAAATTCCCTGATAATTCCCGGTTTTCCCGGTTTTCCAGGTCTGTGGCCACCCTGGCAGTGTCTTGTAGTATTTTCATTGTGTAGATTCACCTCCTGAAATCTGTGCACATTACCCCGGAACACCGTGTATTTATAATTACTTCATATTAACACATTTTTAGTGGGTATTTTTTGCGCTGGCGCAACGCTGTCTCCAGGAAAAAATAAAGGTACCGCGCGAATTTGTTTAAAATCGATATTTCTTCAAAAAGAATTAAAATATGTTAGTAAAAATTTCTAAGTAGACTTGGGATACCAAAGCTATATAAAGTACTAAACGAAAATCGAACACTATTTGAAATGCAATACAATCCTTTTCATTAGGAGTTGAGTGGGTGCGGAACAGAGAGAGATAGAGATTCGAATTGGGTTTCACGGTCATAAAAACCCTCATTCCAGGAATCGAATTATTACAATAACAAAATATGTTATCTAAATAATATACTATCCTTTTGTTGAAATACCGATTTAAACGAAAGGCTCCAAGATAAATGTAAAAAGAAGACTTGCATTATGATTCGATGATTATGCATGAATAGTTGGGACCTTTACAAAGGATTGGTATGTAATATTCATATGAAAACATTGAATAATTCCGTCTCTTCTGCCATTGAAATGAGGCCAGCGCAAAAGGTAGAACTACCTTTCCTGACCGAAGTATGTTAAAATATTATTATTTATTTCAGTTCAATATGCTGGGCGTGTTACGTATATAAACTCTGAAATGAAGTTACCTGTGCTTCCAAATATCTGGCACCCCTGTCTGTGAGGGCTTCTACGATATCGTGAGAGGTGTCGGAGTCTATAGAGGTCATCTCCACGTAGCCCTTCACCTCCAGGGATCTGCAGTGCAGTACACCACAATTACCAAACACCATCTGTTGAAGTAATACAAACATTAATCTTCTAATTAATTTATGATTAAGAAAATAACAGGTGGTCTGTGTTCCACCCCAACTGTCAGTGGAACAAAGTAAGGCCTTTCTTCCATGGGGATACCGCAAGTATCCGATATTCGGCGCTTCAAGTATCTCGGTGACTACCGCCATACATCTACGAGGAGGTTCATACACAGGAACACGTTGCAAACATTTTGTAACTCGTCAGCGATCAGCGACCGCGGAAGTGGGGGGCAGAGGGGGCCAAATGCCCCCCTAAAATCAAATGAGGGGGGGCCGCGCCCCCTCCAATTTTACTACCTGTGTAAAGAAGGATTATCTGTGCTGGTAAAGATTATCTTTATCCTTCACAGTGCTTTTTTTCATAAATGAAAAAGTGTTTGTTGTATACAAGAAAAATTGTCAAGAGATAGCATTGGAGCTTTGATTATTTAAATAATCAAAGCATTCGAGGACTTTTTTAACATTTAGTTTAGATTTAAATGAAATTCTTAGGGAATTTGCTTCAAAGGCGGCTGAGAGACGCAACGTTTTTGGTATCGTTCAATGAATGCAATAAAGCAATATTTAAAAAAAAAGTTTTTTATTCACTGAACCTGTTATTTGTTTGACCTAGTCATCTCCGTTCTATCTTATTTATACCTAACTAGTTGAGTGACTGGAGAGGAGACTGAAGGAAGAGGGTGACTAAACAAGTTTGCCCCCCCCGTCATAGAGCACTTCCGCGGTCCCTCTCAGCGATGTAAGGTTCCCGCAACCAGGCGGATGAAATTTTTCCGACTCGCATTGTCGAGACTTTAAACATGGCATCACTTGTGTCAGAAATTTTGTAACAATTCACATGATTTAGAACAATGCTAGGTACAAACCAGGCAACAAATAACGACAGGATATAAAAATTACAGCAACTGTTCGGTTGTAAAAGCATTCTAGTTTTGATGTTTCTAGAATTCAACAACGGTTGGTGGCAAAGCGGGTCTCGTAATTTCAGTAGCCACGTGTACAAAGTGCGCAATGTCAACGGAGGACCTGAGCAAATGTATAAAATTCAGAAAAGGTTTGATGATAGAGAGATACAGTGAAGTAAAAAAAACATATATGGATGAACTACCTCTTTAGCGGCTTGTGGATCCGCCACGCAGGAGAATGTTATGTCGGCCTCTTCCACAACATCGCATGGCGTCGTGGCCACCGACGCTCCTACCTTCGCAAACTCCGTACACTGAAACAACAAACAACAAACAAACCATTAATACCACTTCAAATAGGGGTGTCATAGTTCCACTGGTTTGTGATGGTTGGAACTCTTCTACCATATCATATAAAAAATTATAAAAAAGGAGATGGGGGGTATTTCACCACCTCTGGGTAAACTGCTGAATAACTGCTCGGCAAGTAACTTTAACCATAAAAATAAGCGTTTACTTGACGTATAGCGTTACTCAGGTGGTAAAACAGATAATATAACGCTAATTAGCAGGTTACTCAGAGGTGGTGAAAAACCCCCAAAGCTATACAAGAGCTGTATGGCCATTGTCAGTAAGTATTATTCATTTTTAAGGCATTTTCATAGACAACGAGTCTATCTGCCGAGTTTAAGCTCGATCGGATGTCAGGAAGGGGGTTAATCTCCACTTTCAAAATTTGCAAAACATTTTTTTTCAAAAATTCATTCATGAAAACAAAATCGAAATTCAAATAAGATTTAAAAGGGAAAAAGTTCATTAATTAGAGGGTAAAAATCAAAAGAAAATATAGAAATAATATATAATAGAAAAAAAAAGTGTTTTATTTTACTGAAAAAAATTTTGTACTGCTTTATTATTATAATAAAAATATATTGTAATTTTATACAGTGAAAACGAAAATTTAATTGTATTATTGAATTGTAATTTATAAAAATGTGAAAATATAAAAATATAATTTTTAACAATTTAAAGGAATGACCCGAATAATGATTAAAAATATACCCAATTATTTGATAATAATAATTATTAATAATCATTGTAGAGCAAAAATAACATTATACTAGTGACATCTATACGACTTGAACTAAACCATTTCGTCGAGAGTTACAGTTCACCGCCAACAGATGTCTCTAGCGTAAATACTGCGGGCAAAGTTAGCTGGTTAGCTGCCACGCGGCACGTGACGTCCATCTTGGAAACAAACATCACTATTAGACGTGGGTCGTAACGTCATTTTCAAGAAACGTAACGAAACAAGTTTCTTGGTCGGCGTAACCTGTTTCAAAACGGTTATTTTTGTAACTAGTTATTTTCATTCACTTACCCGTCCTCGCGTGACAAATGTCAACCATGTACATGTGTTGGCCCCGCGTTTGGCGTGTCTCCCGAGTCGGACTAATTAATTAATTAGTTCCGACTAATCACGAATAATATACAATGGTTATTGATATTTACAGTTTATTTGCACGTTATATTTACTGTTTATTTACACCTTTTCATCGTTTTCACTGATATTTTTTTATTATTTACACTGTATAATTATTTGGTTGGTTTGTTCATTACACTTGTTTTGTTTGTTTGGCTATTTACACATAGTTTGTAAGTCTTATAATATTATAAAAATTATTTACATTTTTATTTTTATTTAATGACTAAAAGAGTTTATGACTCTAACAAAAATCTTTTTGGATCTAAATTAACATTTAAATACATCAATTGGGCAACTTTGTTTGTCTTCAATTGTGTGCGGCGGTTATTAATCGTGAGCCCTGTCTTGCTGAATATCCTCTCGCACGGAACTGAAGTTGCCATTATGTTGCCATACTTGCGCAGAAGTATAGCAAGGTTGGGATAAATGTGACGGTTAAGTTGCCACCATTGCAATGGACAGTTAAATTTCCCACTGTCGTTAAACATTGGTAGAATATTGTCTTTCAAATAAGAGTTTACTTCTTTGATGGCACACGACAAAGGTGCTGCTGCTGCTGCGTCCCGACAATATCCAGACGGGAGCTTTTGGGACTCTTGTGCGGTATGATGATGGACACTGTAACGCTGTCCGAAACGTTGGCTAAAGAAGGGGGTAGCGCTACATGGTATACCCCAAAAATAAATTGTTTCGCACTGGCTCCAGACGGGAGCAGTTGGGACTCTTGTGCGGTATTCGCTCGGCTGCCCGGGAGGTGTATTTCCAATCCCTTTCACGTTTCAGTCGCGCTAAAATTATTTAATTATTTTCAATGTAAAACAAAACATTGGAGGTAATAAAAGCGGTCTATCCTCTCTGCTTACCCTTCTATAATTACGGTCGTCACCCTCATACAAACAGATTTATTTTTTATTTATTTATTACATAAGATACATTTATAAGCAAAAATAACATAATAATATTTCAAAATAACTGTCAATATTAAAATGTGTACAAGTGTTATAGATAGAGCAACGAAACGCGTAGGCGACTGAAACGAGGACTAATGGTGATTTATATGCATAACATAACAATACCGCCGACTACCGCGTTACATTACGAAACGCGGCGTTACTGAAACGCGGCAGAGATTGGAAATACGCGGTCGCATGCGAAACGACCGAAACTAGTCTCACATATGCATAACAAATAACAATCCGTCCCGCCGACTACCGCGTTACGTTACGAAACGCGGCGTTACTGAAACGCGGTCGCATGCGAAACGGCCGAAACTACTTTACATCACACCCAACACCAAATAACGCATTTACAAAAATAACTACTTGTAATTTTATCGAGACTAGTTATTTCCGTTACATCGACGAAACTAGTTATTGTATCTAGTTACGTTAAATAACGCTCACTCCTAATCACTATACACTCACGACTCACACCTCACACCGCCGATGTCGATATTGCGTAATACACTTATTCGCTATTATCCGAATCAAATAATACACAATATCACTGCGAACGCGACTAAATGTTGCACGTAAGCATTTACCAATGAAATAATACATTAGTATTTATTTGTTTGTTGAGCAAAAACTCACGTTCCGTGATATTTCATCAAAATGACAATTAAACACACCTGTGGTTAGTCAAAAAGTGATGAAACAAAAACTTTTTTTCATCACTTTTCATGACTTTATACCACTGTTTGTAGGTGTGTTGAACTGTCATTTTGATGAGATACCCGGTCACCGAACTCAAGTTCGGCGAGCTCTTAGAAGAAATTAATTAAATTTTGCCCACACCTTCAAAATAAGAGAAAGGTCACTATCTACATGAGATTCCTAAAAACTAGTCTCATCCCTATCCTACCCGTAGCAAAATGTTCATACTTCTTGATGAAATTTTGCACACTTGACTTTTTAAAAAAGAGGGAAAATTGCTGTCCACGTCCTATTTCGAAATACTGCGAGTAAATCCCGAGCCACGCCGGGAACTGAAGCCAATTCTTCGATAAGAAGAATATTATAATCTTGAAACTCGTACGAAGCCGGATATGGTTCTGCCACTGAGAACTCAGTTTTTTTCTTGAAACGTATCTTTCATAATACCCAAAGATATTAGAGTTCTTCTAATATCTTTGATAATACCTATAGTGAGAGGTTACAAAGGAGCTATCAGCGGTAAACCCTTCAGTAACTACCTACTATAAAAACGGCGCTATACAAATCATCCAAATATTATTTATTAAGTTCAGTTTTCTTTCAATCTGCACAGTGCCAAATACCCACATTACCATTTCATATATTTTTTATTATTCCGGTGAAAATAATAATTTACGCAATGAATGACAAATTTCGCCGAATTTTGTGAAAAACGTACTTACGTTAAGATCAATTAGGCCAAATATTTCTATGGAATAGTTCGTATGTTGTACGTTGACCTGAAACATACTGACTAGTACCAGACCCGTTGGATAACTCATGCCAAATTCAAAATTAAATTTTCTTTCGTCAGCCATGAATAATGTATCATATCCCAAAAAGAGTTGGTTGACGATGGTTGGCTAACGGATCACATTTCAAAGTTTAATCTTGCTTCTTTTTTATGTGAATACCACAGAAGAGTTCCAACTGCTCCCGACTGTCCGAAGCCGGCGGGACTGTGGCATCCCTAACCGGGGTATTCCAGCGATCAAATATATGTACAGGATATGTAGTGGGCAATCTAAAATTCAATCGAAGAGGTAAGGAATCGACGTAACCGAGTGCAGTAAGAAAGCGTGATACCGAGAATTTCCATAATATATTGGCGCCCGTGCATGGGCCGGTGCAGCACGGTAGCAGTGTTGCATGCTTCCTATATTCCTATTCACTGCATGTGGTTTATGTCGATTCCGTACCGACCCGTGAGGGAGAGCGGTTAGATAAACGATTGGAGGAGAAAAAGCGATGGTTTGGAGGGAGACTGTTGTATGTGAGATTGGTTGATTGAAAAGATTGATGGTTTGTAGAAATGAAGCAATAAGTCTATTTTCAGGAAATAAACAGGTGAGGACGATAATACGCTATAATCATGCAATAGTATATTATGTAGGGGAACTGGTAGTTGATCGAAATATAATAGAAAATGTCTGGTTGTAACATAGGATAAAGAAGAACACAAGAAATGCCACGTAGGCGTGATCCAAATAATAATCGGGCCTTAAATTTTCAATACAAAACTGTGTTTCACCGTATGAATACGAAATTCAAATGGGATGGCGATATACAATGTCAGACAGGTGTAAGAGAGACAGAGCGCTTGTGAAATGGTGTAGAACGGAAAGGACAGTGGCGACATTTATTTCAATTCAAATTTTGTATGGAAGGCACTTTTTCAAGTTTTTTTCCATATTTTATGATTTTTAATAAAAATTAAAAAATCAGCTTTCGAAAAAATTATTTTATTTTGTGATACGTTCAAAACAGCGAATTTATAATTTGGAAGGAGGGTTTGGGCTCCGCCGCCCCGGGAACCATTTATTTAATAATCAACCAACCGCCCCAAGGGGTTCGCCATGTTTGGTGACTAGTGCCCGGGTTCATCAGGTGAGGTGTGTTCAGGATGCACCTTCACACCAGCTTCATGGCGTGCCAGATCGGGAGAGGTTGGTTTGGGGAGACCCTTTGACCTCTTCAACTGATCTCTCTTGACCCATCGCCTTGCGCTGCAGCAGGAAGGATAGATCTTACGTCCGTCGCTCCTGAACACACTGATTAGATTCCTACCCATCCCTCATACCTTTTTCATGCCTAGAACTTCCTCTCATTCGTTTCCTTAAAAAAACCTCCACACAGCATCCCCAAAGATGAGATAGGCCCTGAAGGAAAATTATTTTCCTGATGGAGAAAATGAATTTCAAGCGGGGATATTTGATGGATAGACCAAAGGTGTTAAATAATTCAAATATTGCTGTTTTCAAATAACTTCTGTTGAGAATTTAAATAATGTTCCCGTATTTGTGCGGATGACACCAGGTATTAGATTATATTGTATAGCCCTGCTGTTACACATATTTAGTGATTTTCGTGAATTGACGCAATATTCACATAAAGTTTATTACATCGTATCTTCTCTATTATTTTATATCTACTACCAATCTCCCTGTAAAAGAGTCGGAACAGGAAATACCGCGAAACCGCGCATGACGGTGACAGTTTTTTTTGCGTCGGAAAACCAAATGGCAAGAAGTAGTCACGATTTTTACAAGGTTTTATTATTATTATTTAATGTTGATAATGTGAGATTATTTAGTATTATCCGCCTAATCTAAAGCATGAATTCGTGCATTTATATCTCTGTGTTTTTTGGCAGCGAATGAACGATATTATGTCAGACTGAGCGAAATGTTTGTCATTCAAATAATTCATGTCTGTTCCATCGATGTATTATATTTAGATGAGACGCGAAGCGAAAAAAATGGTTCCACTTTTCTACCTACAATTGTCCTTCAATGCTCCTAACGCTCTAACGGCGATTGCCCGGAAACTTGCTAATCCTCGCGAACAGTTGAGATTCGAGATATTAGTACGAATAGCGTATCTAATTGTTTAGCTCGATGGTCTGTCCTGTCCTGTGTATTATATCATATTATTATGATTATTATGAATCACATTAAGCATCTCGGGCATTGACTAAATACAATCATCAATAACAATTGACTAAGGACGGGTTGTTTCACAGAACTTGAACAATTCTTCAAAGTTCTGTGAAGGATCTATTCAAGTTCTGTTGTTATATCATTATTAGCCAGTTGTTTCACAAAACTGAAATTATGAAAGAACTTGAATATATGAAAGTTGTGAATAAAAGTGAGCGATTTTATTTTCTTTTTTTTTGTAACAACTTAATGAGTAGGACCTCAAATTATTATATTTAATTATTGAAGACAATAATAGCGATTCTTAAACGAAAATTTGAAACAGAAAAAGATATGGTCACAATTAGGACTCGAACCCAGGATCGCTGTCTTCAATAATGAAAAGTGAACGAGTTGAAAGAAGTCAATTGAGGTCCAAATTCCAATCAGAAAAGTGCAATTTTTATAAACTGTAAAAAAATATGTCACTATATATTTAGTGATTCCATTTCTAAAATATGAAATGGGAAGCGAAAGTGAAATCACTATTTTCGATTAATCTTTACTACAAATACCAAAACGTGCTTTTGATAGATTGAAGCTTTTCCTATCGTTTCACTCGAATAGAATTCAAATAAAATTGCCAATTATTTTATAAAAAATATTATCGTAAACTCTTAAATAATATATAAGTACACCATTGATGTACATACACATATTTAATTTTAAGACTGTAGTACTGTAGTTTGGCGAAATTCGGGTTATTTTTGGGAAGAGTGGTGTTATTTTGCAACAAAAATTTATGTTATGCTCCATTTTTGGCATTTTTCAGTTTAAAAGTGTAAGGTTTTTGTATATTATTGTTGAAAATAGAAAAAGTATCGAAAGAAGAAGAAAGACAGTTTTCGGGGGGTATTGGTGGAAATTCAAGCTTTTTAAAAGCACAAACGAAGTAATTTTTAGAACTTTTTTTTCGTACCTACCAGAATATCACTTGAAAACTTCGAAAATCCGCGATATTTAAATGCCAAAATTTGCATGTTTGTGCACTACGATTTTCGCGTGAAAATTCTTCTTCTCTAACGATGAGTTATTGTTACATTTATAACACCGCAAAAATACCGTAGTTCAAGTAATGCGGTTTCAGTCTGAAGACCTCAGGTTGAAACCGGTCCGCGCACTACCAATAAGCAGATTTATTAGATCGTTTTCTACTGATTTTGAGAACACCAACTTAAGGAGATATATCTGCCTTTTAAAGTGACCCTGTAATTGGTGTTTTTAGTTGGAATTATGAAGACGTCATATTTTGGCAACTGTATTGCGGTAAGTAAGCTAGATACAATTGGCAAAGAAGCCGCATTCCCGCCGCGCCGGCTTATATTGCTACAGACTTCCGAACTTATTTATTAATATTGTACGCTTTCCCCCATTTTACAAATCAATTAAAATATAATATGAAATAAAATAAAACTGAGATGAAATCAAATAAAATAAATAATAAACACGGTAATGAAATATATGTTTAAAATCGGCAAATAATACGAGGTACGGTTTTACATATGTTTTATTATTTTACGTAATACGAAGTACGGTTGTATAAAATGAAGTATTTATTGTAATGTTGTTGTGTATTACGTATATGTTTTATTCTTTTACGTTATACATATTTTTTTAATATTGCCTTTTTCGCTCATCCATTTTCTTAATTTGGTATCTGAAATATTTTTGATTTCCCTAATTTTTTATCTAGTGAAAGATTGTTGAATGCTTTTATTGCCTGGTATCTTTGTCCAAAGCATGTGTTTACCGTCGGAGTTTTTTTTGTACTCTTGTCTAACCGGTATATTAACGATAGTTCGCGTTTGTTGAAATTTGTTTTTTTTTTGTTGTCAAAAATGAAGTTTAGTAGTGTTTTGATATGTATAATTGGCGTATATCTGGTTGATAGTGAATGTTGAATATTTGGTCTGTGTCAGTCATTGTATTTTATTAAAGTAATACTTTAAGGTGGTTTTTTGTGCGATTTCCATATGACCGATAGCTGAGTTTGTTGCATTACTACATACATATATTATATAAATGCACCCATCTTTTTAAATACATACACTTCACTGGAAATATCTCGTTGAGGGCAGAACAATTGAATTCGAGAAACATCTGGTTACATAAATAATGCAAGAATGGGGCGATTTAATTAATACGACGAATGCAAATAATTGTTACTTAGTATTTTCTGGTATATGCTAGCACTTTATTTTATAATGCTAAAAGTATATCTTTGTAACAGGAATATACCGACGTACACCGAAACATTGAATTTTATTAGTAATCCTTAACTGGAAAAAGGTGAAATAAATAATTCTGCAAGTAGAAAAACCTAACCGAAATGTTATTTGAGCATTTTTTTATTATGGGGAATAAGAGAAGAATTTTTATGAATGTGAATGAAGCAAGCAAAGTGTAATAAGACAATATTTATTTTCATTTTTTATTGACCTCCACAACAGAGAGGGGAATAGTTTTTTTTATTAGAAAGAAAAAAAAATCTCCCGCCCAATATAATGTACCAACCACAAGCACCTTCGTTTAAAAAAAAAACAAGAAACAATAAAGATGAGTCAATTTATAAAAGGAGATTCAAGAAGTTTTGCAAGTTCTGCGGGATATTGCTAAATATGTCAGGAAACGTGCCACTACAGTGGATTGTATATATTATAGTCGACTGGTTGACACAAGCGGTTGAGAGAAGGTTAAATTAGTTATTGAAAAGGAACATGGAAATTTTCAGGGTTTCTTAGTAGACGGTGATTGGTATTGATTTTGGCCAAGATAGAGGTTCGTCCGCCCTGCCTACCCGTGCGGAGAACCGGCGAAAAAGATAGTTTAATACTTTGAAACATATAAACCGTAGTTATTTTTATAGCACTGGAATCGTAATTTATCGGTAATGTTTGAATTTGTGGGAGAGGAAAAAGTTTGGAAAGTACCCTGCTATTCAGATCGGGTCATTAATCATAGCTAAAGCCATTTCAAGCAACACTATTTTGTCACCAGGTACATTCTATATCTACTGAATTCAATGACTCCTATTAAAAGTGTAGCTAAATTCTTGGAAAAAACGCAAATATGCTGGTGAACACAAATCCATTCAAGTCGCGACGAAACATTACAATGAGAAATGGGAAAATAGCTTTTATAAATACTAGACAATGATGAACTCCTCCGTTCTTTGTTCTGCGGTCTCCCTTCTGATTCTACTTGCACTTTTTTCAAGTCTGGCAAGCGGCCATAAAATCTTTGGCGAGAATGTCCCACAAAACTAACTCCTCACACGTGTACATTTTATTATTACACATTCACAAATTATTCGTATTCAAAAGGGCAGGAAGTGCCGCCCGCGTCTATCCTCGGCAAATCGCCCCCTCTCCACCCCTTCTGGATTATTCAGTGACTTGATCGATAAGGGGTACTTTTCGCTGGTTCGGTGATTATTCCACACGAAGATTCCGCACATGGTAAACTCAGCACTTAGATTATTCCTTACACGATGATTTCACGCATGGAAACTCCTAACACATATTATTGCGCACATTGAACATACCTTTCCTTTTGACATGTGCACCGATACATTATTACGCGGATGACAGTACAGTTCATGATAGCTTTTTGTTTGACAAGCCCCCAAAGGGTACACAAACTTTAACGGCTCGGAGGGCATTGAAGCAGAGAATGGACGGTTATCTCGAGAGTATTTCCTCCTGGGGTAAAAATAATCTCGTTGAATTTAATGTTTCAATGACCCAATCCTGTCTGATTACGTCTAAAAGGGATCCAAATCTAGTCTCCTTCAACGGAAGCAATCTTCCGAACAGGCCTTCCATTGATATGCTTGGTGTAACTATAAGTGACCAGCTCAGTTACGGGGGCTTCATCGAAGCCAGAGTAAAGTTGGCCTCTCAGAAGCTGGGCGTACTGTACAGGGCCCGCAGATACTTTAATAATACACAACTGCTGACCCTGTACAAATCGCAAGTGCGCCCTACTGTCGAATTTGGCAGCCATCTCTGGTCCGGAGCCCCTAAATACCTGAAAAAAACCCTCGACTCTGTGCAGAAACGGGCGGTCCGTTTGATAGATTCCCCAATCTTAACAAACGGACTGCAATCTTTAGAGCACAGGCGTCAGGTAGGTATGCTGTCTTTGTTCTATCGGTATTACAAGGGAAGATGCTCTGAGGAACTAGCGTCATTGATCCCTTCGGCACCGGTGCGTAGTCGGGATACACGCCAAACGCGCGCCCAACATTTGTACACGGTTGACATTTGTCACATGAGAACGGGTCGCTTCTACGATTCGTTCTTAAGTTCAACAGCTCGGCTGTGGAACGAGCTGCCGGCCTCTGTGTTTCCTCCCTCCTACAACATGGGATTCTTCAAGACCCATATTCACTCATTCCTCTCCACAAAAAGACCCTCCACACAGCATCCCCAGAGATGACATAGGCCCTGAGGGAAATTATTTTCTTCAGGGCCTCCTGTGTGGATTTAATATTAAAAAAATACCAGATACCGATCATTCTTAATCTTATTTTTCAATGCTTTGTACACGAATATGTCCCGGTATATTATTATTCTCTAGTAATGGTACCACTCGGATTATCTTGTCAGGGTTTCTAGGATCATGCCATTATTGCAAACCACTGTAAAACATTTACTTAGAAATATGAACATACATTTGTCTACATACAACCTAAACTCTATACCAGCTATACACATATAAATTTGATTACAGATTATTGGCTATACTGAAAACTCTGGACACAGTTATTAAAAACGAGCATTTTTTGTTTTAATTTGTATATAAAACTGAAGATATACAATTGTTTACAACGTTATTCGAGTATAATTAAAGAGTAGGTGCTTGAATTGTTACTAATATCAAGGGACCAAGGGAGGGTTGCCAAGCTACATTATAATATAACTAGTGGACCCCGCAATGCTTAACTATAGCTAATGTCTTTCTCGGGCGTCTCTGACTTCTTTTACCATGCACTACTGTATACCACAATGTTACTGTTAAAAAAGTACATTACATCGACTTTAATTCTACTCCGTATCTCATTACGGTGCAGAGATATTGCTACAAGTATTCATTGGGCGTCCCCGAATTCTTCTACCATTCGAATCACTCTCTAAACACTAATAAGAACAAACTTTGAAATTTTCAGCGATATCGGTCGACTACTTTTCGAGTTTTGCGAGCACAAACGTATGTACGAAAGCTGAATTTTTATACATATATTAAGATTTCCACGGATATCGATTTAAAAAAAAAACTTTAAAATGTTTACCTACATCATTTTCGTAAAAATAAGCACGGCATAATCTGTGTTCGGAGTTCATGTGAGGAATAATCTGTGCGCAATATTCGTGTTCTGAATAGTGATGTGCGGAATAATCCTAGCATCTTGATGGTAAAGTTTCAACAATGCGAATGCTCTGCTTCTCCGGCGAGTAACGTTCATTGAGTGCGGCCGGGAAATGCAAATGGAATTGCCCGGCAGAAACAAAAAGTACCTACCTAGTGTATAACGTACAGCAAACTCAAAGTTTTGTAACTAACATACTCTCAGGCATTCCTCCATCTTCTCTTCTAGACAAAAAACTAAATAGATACATAAATGACTACGGGCCTTACTAATAAACAAGTTTTAAATTTTGCGCAACTGATAAACAACCATTAATGTTTTTTGTGTAATAGTTTTATAAAATTTAAAACACGTTTATTAGTAACGGGGTAATAGTTTACTATCCAGGTTTTATATTTAACTTTTTGTGTTCAAACTTATATTCAACATATTATTATTTACAGTATGCATATTTAAGCTTAAGGCACATTACGCCATACGCATCAACGTTTATTTGGGAGTGGCCTCGTACATCGTCTCATACTCTTCTATTTTTATGACATGGCCCGACTGAATCACTTGATCGTGCCATGTCTTCCTAGGGCGTCCCCGACTTATGTCACTATTTAAATTTAAGTCATATATTCTCCTTATACTTACGCGAGCGATATGGTGTCATTTAAAACGCTTTGCTGCGTATAGCGTAATGTGTCTCCAGCATTAACAACAGAGGAAAATGTAATGGGGTAGGTTTTAGAGATCTCATTTAGACAGTACCCTTCCTCTTGTTATTATTATTATCAGTACGCAAGATGAAACCTCGGGAAGTCATGGGACGGATGCAAGGCAAACTAGGTCTAAGCCCGCGACGAATTTTGAAGTGTCACGTGATCAAGTCAGTGCCATCCAGCAACGAAAGTTTACAATGGCAGCGAATTTTGTTGATACTCGTTGTTACTGCTGATTTGTGCTGTTTAAGTGATTAGACATGTACTCTAGTCGACCCTGTGAGATGCTGTGCCGAAGGTAATTTCACTTAATTCGAGACAAATAAGAAATTTCTTTAAAATGCGCATAAAATGTTACCAATTGATTTTTCGCATATTTTAAAATAGCGGATTCATTTGTTTATCTGTTTGGTCCGTAACGCTGCCATTTTAACGCGTTGTTTGATCTTGAATCTTTTCAGTTTAATGATTACCCGAACTGTTTACTTTGCTATGAAATGTTTCATTCAGTGTTGCCAAACGTACGAGGTTCCTCGTACAAATACGAGATTTGTGGCCTTCCGTACGAGGTACGAGGAGACTATCAACCTCGTACAATTATGTACGAGATTTTGATAATACCTATGGCTATACGAACATTTTACATCACTATTATATAACAGTAAAAACTAGTGCCATCTATCAGAACTTGTAGGAACTTCTTACACCAAAAATTACATTGCCGTATTTGGGCGATGATTGTCTATGGTAGTTATCCCATCAACCGAGAAATCCCCGAATAATAAAATTATTGAAATCCCTGAATGATAAAACAGTTCGTTCGTTCTTCGCATTAGTCGTCGCTGTGACACAGAGCGCAAATTTCTACTATCTCTGTTTTTTACGAGTTCCATTTGTTGAATGCCGGCCGTGTTTAGTGTTGTACTACGTTAGTACGTGTAGCTAATTAAAGTTTTTGAAAAGAAGAAGATTTTTATTGTTAAATACCTAGTCTTTTCGTTGTTTCGTCCAATTGTTTAGTTTAAATATATACGGCAGAAAAAAACGATGACAGTGAGGATGTTCCTGACGTAATATTTGGAGAGGAGATGTAAATTAGATTCGTTACCTTGATTTACATTTAATTTTTTGTGATTTAACTAGAGTAACAATAAAGAATTTTTTAATACCACACAAATCCCCCCCCCCCCCGAAGCGGGTTTTGTTTGCCAAGATCTTGTTTTGTTCAAGGTTTGCGAAATGTAGGGAAATACTAGGGAAATTTCGCCTCGAAATCTGGGGAAATAATTATTTTGGGCATACCATCCCTGGTACGAGGTTTGAAAGTCAAAGTACGAGATTTTCAGCTGCATCCGTACGAGGGAATTTTTTTTACGATTGGCAACCCTGGTTTCATTCCGCTTGTGTCGGCTTTTTTATGAGGTTTACCAAATTCACTCGGCTTTTCATTAAGTACTAAATAAACATTTTTACTGCTGTCTTAATTCGCTTTAATTTTGTATCTCAGTCGCAATAGATAGTACCAGTACCGAAAGTGAATAGCAGGAGACGCCCAAGAAAGAAAGACGAATTAATCAAATGCTTGAGTCGAGTCTGTCAATAGAATAATGAGTCGATCTATGAAAGTGAATGATATTTACGTATTTTATTTTGCATTGTGTAAATTGATACTTTGAAATGGAAATATAAATTAATTTAATGATAATAACAAATTATTTTGAGAAAGATTTTATAAATATTATTTGGGAAGTGAATTAAAGGCACGGCTCATAACTGGGGTCTCTGAATATTTACACATTTCAGAACACCTTCGTAACCTTCACTGGATCAAGTGCCCTGAAAGAATCCAGTACAAATGGATGCTGGATGGTGTTTAAATCCAATTTAAATGAAATGGCCCAACCTTATATCTTTGAACTATGCGTCCCGGAAAACAGAGGTCTGGGGTATTTGCTATGGCTATAGCTACAGGCAGACTGATGGAACCAGAGCGCAAGCCAAATACAAAATTCGGAGATCGCGCTTTCGGAGTATCTGGGCCTAAGGCTCCGGAACTAAGATAATTCAGATCTAAACTAAAAATTAACATTTTCGGTTGTCATTAAATTCGGTTGTCTGAGAGTACGATTCTTGTTTTGCCTATAATATATCCTAATCACACTTTTCTTATGGATTTACATTATTCGAAGCCTTATTCAACAATCCTTCTTATATACAGAAAAATACATACATGAATTAATTAATTGTTTTATTATAATTTTATTTATTTTGCATATTAAAATTTTATTTTTTTATAATAAAAACTAATTAGTCACCTTTCATTATATTTTGTTTCGATATGTACTAATTTGTTATTATTCATTTTCCTGACGATGAAGCCATTGGCTTTGAAACACGTCATATATTAAATGTTAAATTAAAAGTGGTGCATACAAAGTGATTCATTTTCATATAATAAATACAAGACTTAATTTAATAACGGCATTTTCAATAACATTTGTTACAAGTTTGTCCTCTGCGTTCGATATGTATCAAATAAACAATAAACAGCGTTGATCTCAAGTGACCTCCCAGGTAAGCACGGTTATGTATATTATCTGACTGTAATAAAATATGGGTATATAAAGAAGTGATGTTTAAAACAAAGTTATTTTATTCTAACGCAGCATCGAGTTCATTGGCCATTTATGAATTCATGGAAGTGATGGCTGTGGGGCGTTAATTCCTCTTAAGGTCAGTTTCAGTGCCGGCAATCCGGGCGTTTATTTAAGATTGGTTCTGTACAGATGTTTTTTTTTTCATTACCCTCCTCACTAGACATAGTCTGTTCTGAAGCTGGTAATTAACAATTTATATATAAACCAAATGTTTAGTAAAAAAATAGTAAAATAAAAATAATAACAAAAATAGAAGTAAAAAAATGAGTAATAGAAAAATAAGTGTAGTACTATATGTGTTGAAGAATTATGTATAAAAATATGAAATGAGTATTTCGTATTATAATTAATTGTAAAATTTTGTTAAAATTTGTGTGCAGTATGGTTTGTAAAATGCATTAGATGTTTAAAATATTTCTAATATCTGTTCTTTGTTTTACCATCAACCAGTTTATCTTCCTCACCGGTCCTTCTTAGGGATTGCCCTTTTACAAAGATCTGGCACCTTTTCACTTTTGAGTGAGAGTTTAAATCATGGAGAGAGCACTGGAGTTAATACTGGAGAATACCTCTTAAAGGACCAGAGTTCCCGATCTTTAATTTGGAAACCAATTGAACCAGCGACAGACCAGAAAAAAGCAGTCTGCCAGCTTTTTGGCAATTCTTTGATCGTGGTCGCTTTTAGCTCTATTGAGAGTTCTTTTGTTATCAATCCTTTGCCCGTTTTCGGTAATCCGGAATTTTATCCACGGAGCCAATTATCCGGAGAGAATTTTAAGCCGTGTTTTTTAGTCTGTCCGCTCCAGCCAGACTTTGTGCCCGCTACAGAGGATCTGACGGAGAAGGGAATGTACTCGTAGCAGTCCATCGAGATATGATTAACTCTCCCACCCCGCGTGCTCAGATTGATGGGTCCTCCGAGCTAAAACAGAGCGCACTCCAAGGACACGCTAAAGAATGTCCGCATGCCATGCCGTCCCAATTTGCGGCCCTCTAATATATGTTATTGCTGCCGTATATCGTGTGTACCGCCATGTATATTATTTAATACCGTTCAACATAAAACCTTAATTAAAAATCGATCAAAAGGAAATCAGATCTGTGCAATGCTGCGATTAGCTACCGAAAATAATGAGTGGTTTCATTTACTTAGCATCTGTTGTTACCAAAATAAATAGGTACTACTTCACTTCGTGTCAAAAACAATCAACGAGCGATTTAAATCAGGCAATAGGGAGGCACGAAAGTAAGGCATATAAATAATAGTTTATTTACAATTTTCCAAGAAAGTCTATTTAGAAAATGAGTAGTGTTACTGTTGTGACCTGATTGCGCCAGTAATAACAATAATAGTACATTCACGTAGCGAAATTTAAGGTGAATATTATTTCACCTGAAAGTTCTGACAAGAGCGCACAGAGAAAAATTTGTATTGTTGATTTATAAAAAAAATATGTCTTCAAATCATTGGTAATACGATTAAAAAACGGGATTGCAGGCCGTTTTCTTTTAAAATTTTAGTACATGCCTATGATATAAGCCGACATAACACAGAAAACGAGTCAAAGAATCGACGTGAAAGGGTGTTCTGCTTGGGTCCGCCGAGATTCGAATACGTCCATGATATTCTAACATTTTATGGAATCTATGGAATCAGAAAACTAAAATATTTTATTTTAGAAAGACTAATATTCCCATATTACGAAAAATCACAGCATATTTAGTATATCAAATTTGAATAATACACTTGCACGTCATTCTCCACGTAACCTAATTTAATGAATCTCAATTTACTAAACACGAGTTGCATGAATTTTGGTTTGCCGTAGAATGATAGTCCTACTGAGGGCCATATATGGTTGAATAATACAAATAAGTACGTTATTAAAAATAGGAATAAGAAAAAACGAATTTTAAAGCTATATAAGTTAAGTGGCGGTTCATCTGGGAGTTCAGTAACGTTAAATAATATCACAAGAGACAGACCGTAGTTCCAGATTAGTAATCAGAATTATTTCATACAGATGTTCAATGTTTTATATTTCATACAAGTAGAAGATCGTAGAACCAGTTAAAAGAAATTTCGCCTCCAATATTTCAAATATGTGAATTAGTTGTTATTTATAATATTTTACACTTCAGTTCAAAGTGAAAACTCGAAGAAAATGTTATAAGAGACAGTATAGCAATGGTTTGCCCAAGAAAGGAACAAATGTGCAACATAATAAATATATTATTATTTTCAATTATTTTACAAGCAATAATTATTCGCCTGAAACACTCATCCACATTGAAAAATCTCCCGATAAAAGATACATGACGCCAACGGGACTCGAACCCGTGTCCCTTCGATTTCCGGTCGACAGCTCTGACCACTGAGCTATGGCGGCTTATCTCTTACCCGCGAAATGATTCAATATATACTAGTGTTTCATTCAACAATTACTGCTTATTACATTTTTTCACCTGAAAACAACCAACTTTATTTTTATATGAGAAAGGCATTGTAAGTGCTAACTCTCTCACTAGATGGCGTCGAGACAAATTGTCGACATTTTTAGTGAGAGAGTTAGCACTTACAATGCCTTTCTCATATAAAAATAAAGTTGGTTGTTTTCAGGTGAAAACAAGGTGTTTTCAGGTTGTTTTCAACTATCTTAAAGACAGAAGACAAAAAACAAAAATTGGGAATAATTATAGTTCAGAAACACAGATAAAAAACGGAGTTCCGCAGGAAACTGTTCTTGGCCCGATTTTATTCTTAATTTATATTAATGATTTATGTAATTTTGTAATCCCTGGTAAAATTGTTTCTTACGCCGATGACACGGCAATAATAGTGGATGGTAATAATTGGACAGAAACTTTTTCGAATGCAACTGTATGTATTTCACTTGTTTCAAAATGGTTAAAATACAACAAACTTGTCTTAAACTACAGCAAAACATTTTACTTACCTTTTTATAAAAACATCAAAAACAAACCAAAAGACAACCTTAAAATTAGAATCCATAATACAACTTGCAATCAAGAAATGTGCTTCCTGTGCAACGAACTCGCTAATGTCAAAAATATAAAATATTTAGGAGTATCAATAGATATTAATCTTAATTGGAAATCTCATATTAATCAAACCACTTCTAAACTAAGATATCTAACCTACATATTTTATAGACTCAAGGAAATTTTAAACGCTGAAAAATTGAAAATGATCTACTTCTCCCTGGTGCAATCTGCAATCACTTATGGCATAATAGGATGGGGTGGTGCACCTGATACATTTATTAAGCCTCTACAAATAATTCAAAAGCACATAATTAAAGTCATATATAACAAAAATAAAACATTTTCGACCGACCTATTATACAAGGAATCTAAATTATTTAACATTCGTAAATTATTTATATTACAAACTATGAAATATCTATTTAAAAACAAAAACAATTTCAAAATAAATGAAAACAGAATGAGCAAAAGAACAAATAATATATTTTACACCCCCAAAACCAATACTAAATTAATGCATAGCAGTTTCATTGGTCCTCGTACATTTAACCTTCTACCACTACAACCTCAAATGATAAATAAAAAGATAGAATATATTAAAGAGGTAAAATTATGGCTGATTGACGCAGATATTGAAACGCTTTTACTATAAATTTATTTATCCTTTCTACAACTCACTTGCTGAAACTTTATAAACTATTGTACATAATGTTTTCTCTTTACTTTTTATAATAACTATAAACAAAAAAAAACTTTTTCTACTAATGTATATTATACTTTAGGTACTTGAAATATAGTAATCGTTTTATATTACCCACACTCAGGCAGTCAGTGCCTTAGTGGGTTTTCATTTCTTTTGTAAACTATTTGGTATTATATATTATGTTATTTTATACTATCTATTAATATGTATAATATGTGTAAAGAAATGAAAATAAATAAAGTAAAAAAAAAAAATACACAGGTATTACTCTACACAGACTAGGTCCATCCCATCAAATATTATTAATTTAGGACTATTTTAATCAAATCACTAATAGGTAATATTAATTAACACAAGAGTGAGAACCTATTATTGATTGAATTATTAAATATATATTTTATAAAAAATATTGTAAACTGTGGGTTTTCCAAATAAAATAAAATATATTCTTTGTGCTCACATAAAAACCTTGTCTTGTAAAGAGATAAGTTTACCTTTAATAAAAAATATCTGTCGTTGCTCTATGGCTGACTATCACGTGAAACTTCCAAGGCTTGTACTGTAGTCGGCTTTGTTAGAAATAATTTGAATACTAATTAATGACAATGGCACTCGTTTCCGACAGGACTCCATTGATGGACGCTTTCTTGCAAGCGAGCGTAGAGTTAGGCAACCAAATCGTCGACTACAATCAGGGAGACTTGGTTGGATTTTCTCCTCTGCAAGCGCAAACCCTCAAAGGAAGAAGACATTCGGCAGTCAGAGCGTTTTTGTATCCCTTTAAAGATAGGAAGAACCTGCACATCCTTACTCACACAAGAGTTACTAAAATCAACATAAACCAAAGATCAAAGACAGCGACTTCCGTGATATATGTTCGCAACAGGATACGATACAAAGTCAGAGCAAAGAAAGAAATCATTATCTGCGCTGGGGCTCTATCCTCTCCGCAAATACTGATGTTGTCTGGAATTGGACCATCAGAACATCTCAAAGAACTGGGAATTGGTGAAGGATCTACTTGTTGGGCAGAACATGTACGACCACATGAGTCACTTGGGATTGGTCTTTCTAGTGAACCAGACAGGAATAGGACTTATAGAAAGCGAGGCTACGGGCGTAGGTAATGTTTTTCAGTGGTTACGTGATGGAAGCGGCATCCTAACACTAGCGGCCGGTATTGAAGGTATTGGATATATAAAAACTAAAATATCAGAAGAGTACCTTAACTATCCAGATATAGAATTCTTGTTTCAGCCGGTTTCGATAGCCTCGGAAAACTCTCAAACTTTCAGAAAGAAAATAAAAATAACCGACGAGTTTTTCAATGAGGTTTACGGAGATATTGTAGAGAAACCAAACTTCAGCTTGGCCCCGCTGTTATTGCATCCAAAATCCAAAGGGTTTATCAGATTAAGAGATAAAAATCCGTATCACTGGCCAATGTTTTATTATGATTACTTCAAGGATCGCAGAGATATGCTGACTCTTGTGGAGGCGATTAAATATGCAGTCAAACTATCACAAACTGAGGCATTCAAAAAATATGGAGCAATAGTTCACGACAAGCACTACCCTACTTGTAAAGAGTTTAATTTCGGAACTGATGGCTGCTGGGAATGTACAATCATGACTATATCGGTTCCTCTGCAGCATCAAGTAGGGACTTGTAAGATGGGACCAGAGTCCGACCCCGAAGCAATTGTGGACCATGAACTGAGAGTTCATGGAATAAACAAGTTGAGAGTCGCTGACACGAGTATTATTCCATTCGCGTTATCAGCTCATACAAATGCGCCGTCTGTAATGATCGGAGAGAAACTAGCAGATATGTTGATAAAATAAAATCAGTATTAGGTAGGTAGATGCGTACAAAATTCTCAAATGTTGCAATAATTATCGCTAAAATTTGGTAAGAAGTAACCACTGCCACACGAACACTTCGGAGTGGAGGTACCACGCGCCAATCCGGGCTGCCGCGCATAAAAGTGTACGTGTGGCAGAACTTATTATTTTAATGATCTATTATTAGTTCCGATGTATTTGGGCGAGCAAACGATATTGCTCAGCAAAACATCAAATATTCATTTTATTGCACGACCATTAACAGCAGTAGCATAATTATTATAAAACATATTGTTAATAGTATATTTATAATAAAATTTGCTGTCCACTGCGGAAATTATAATCATTTCAACACACCGAAAAATTAACAAATAAAAAAAAATTCACCAGAAGGTACAAAGTAACAAAACGTATCATTATGCAAAGTTATGAAGGTCAAATGACTTCGGATGTACAGAAGATTCTAGAGTTAGTTTTGTGTAAACATCTTGGTAAATATAATTTATCCATGCACCATGCTGATTGTTCATTGACGAAGAAAAACTACACAACGTTTCCCAATCACGTTCAACTCGGAAAACTTTTCTCAGAACTTTGGTCGCAAGGAATAAAACTATTCAAGAAGCAGATTACAAAGAAAGCCTTGGCGAAAATAGCCATTCAGGAAGTTGTCTGATTTTCAACATAATAGAAACTTACGTTCGCTTTTAGTTCGTTAATTTGCTTTTGTAAGTTTTAATCGAATTGCATCCAGAAATCACTTGTTCAGAGTTGAGATGAAGATTTTGCAAATACGTAACGCCAGAAACACACATTGAAAACATCGTAAATTAGAGATATTACAAGTTAGGTTGTCAGCAAATTTGAGATGGAAACAATTCATGTAACTACCGATCAAAACATAAAATCTATCCAAAGCATATTTTACATCAGTATTAGAAATTGTGTCATTTTATTATGTGGATGCAGTCCCAGCTTACAATGAAATTTGCAAAAGGCGAGTGGAAACGGTGAAAACAACGTAAATAAGAGATATTTTCAAATGTGCTGGTTCAGTTATCAACAAATTTGAGTTGAGAAAGCACGAAAACAATTCACGCACGTTTTTTATTAGAGCCGATCACAACATAAAATATCTTTTGAATGTTGTTTACCTTACCTACTGCGTCAGCATCAGAAATTGTGTTACAATTTCATAGTATTATGTGAATTTATCCTCGGCTTATAAATAAAGTTGGAAAAAGCTCTTGGAAGGATAAAATGCTTAAGGGCACTATGACCCAGTTCAATATGTCGGCGGATGCGCAAATCACCTTGGGACATCTAAATCGGGCCAAAGCGGGGCAACTTGGATCCGGAGCACAGAATGTGTGAAGGGTGACGAGATTGCTGTACTGGGAAGATCGGTTAGAGGGGGTTGGAGCTATTGTCGTATGGGGTGGAGGGGTTTGTGTGACGTGGGGTGAAATAATATCGAATCCAGAGGTACAAAACTAGTGGAGAAAGAACTAATGAAACACAATTTTGGAATATCATTTTCGTTTCATCTTACAATGGTTTTACCGGAAACGGAAAAGAAAAAATGTGTAGGTACTGCAATTTGGATCTACCACCTACATAAGATTATACAGGGTGTATCGACACGTAGCCGACAAACTTTAACCAGCTATTCCTTAGCAAATTTGGAGTAAAAAATGTTATGGGCACTTTGCTGTCTGGTAACATTTTTTTACAATTAAAAACAAAAAATGTCCACACTCCGTCACTGCCATTGGCATTGCTTCTTGTGTTCAACAGCTTTTATTAGCAAGTATGTCGAAAAGCGTCTTCGCTCTTTCGTACACACTAAATAATAATAGTTAAAAATGAGACGAATGGTGCCGTGCCATTTCATTGTGATTGTAAAAGCGCGCCAATGTAGGTACATACGTACATTATTCAACGAAACTCGAATACAATATTGCCAGATGGGGTTTCAAACTTTGACAAAGGATAAAACAGTGGTGACATGTGGTGAAAATATGAATAGTAATTTTTTTATTAAAAAAAACCGAACAGCAAAGTGGCCACAATATTTTTAAATTTATATATGCTCAGGAATCGCTGGTTAAAATTTGTCGAGTACGACGTGCCGATACACCCTATAATAGATAATATACCTATAATAGAGCAAAAAATATAACCACTACTCTTTCAATAATTATAACCATAGCTTAACTATCTTCTCAGGTAACTATTAGAATACAAAATTCCTGCTCGCCTACCAAAGATACATTACATCCCATTACCACGCCAAACACCCTTTTGATCTTCTGCGCTCCGGGTCGCCCGTGGCCGCGCGCGTATATACGCGCCAAACCTTCCGCCCGGCTCGATAGCCGGGCGCATGCGCACACCCGTCCCGCCAATACCGCCATATTGGAAAACAAAACCAATCAGAAACGAGGAGGGAGGGGGTGCAATGGCGGCCAATAAGGCCCTTTGTAGTATCCATAATAATAATAGTAGTAACTGTAATTGATGGTGTTCAAATTTCGAATGCACGTCTCTGTTGGTAATGAAATAAACGTTCCAAATACATAATTCAAACCCACCTTGTGACGGTGATATAAAATAATAAATAAAGTCTATAAATTTGTTTTTACGTTCCGTTTCCATTTCAAGATGGTTGCCGTTTTATTGGTTCAGTAAAGATTATTTTTTCAAATGTGAAATCGTCATGTTCATTTGTACTTTCTGATTCGCATTCTTTCCATTTTATGGTCCTATCTGCATTCCTGAGGAATGTTTGAAAAAGGGAAATGATGGATTTGATTTATTAAAAGAGATAAAATAAGAAACATACTAGAACTATTTATTACCTCTATATTACCCAGAACTACCAGTATAATATTCCCTAAATACGTAACGATGAACATCAACATAAAGATATTCATTATAAGGTAACCGATAGAAAAAAAATCATTTTTGTGTGTAAACCGTACTTTAGAAGATAAATTTATTAATTATCTGGTCAAAAAAAATGGTCAAACAGCTTCGAAGGTTGTTATTAGACTGATTGAAGTACGAATTATATTTCTGTTTCATAATAAATTACTAACACTCGTTACCTACCCGTGCGTTAAACACAGATTATTTTTATGCTTAAAAAAAATTAAAACTTTAAAACGTTTCTGAAAAGCAAAAAAAATCTGTGTGGTGGGGCTCTGGTGTCATGAAACTTGAATACAGGGTTTTCAATCTGAAGTCAATCCCACTGTTTACAATTTGAAACGTCATTTCCGATACGAAATAAATATATTTTTTCGAAGGAAGCAAACACTTTGGGTGTGAAATAATATTATTAAATAAATGTACATTTTGTAATAGTCCACTTTATTGAATTTAATATTACAGACAAGCATCGTCGAGACTTATATTCTGTTAATTTATTAACATATCGTATCTAAACTAAAAACTTGCCCTTTTAAGCTGTCATTTCCTTAAATTAAATATACCACTGAGAGAAAGTCCAGTAATATCCAATTTTCCTAAATCCTGTATCTAAATTTCGCTAATAAACAATCAGTTAATGTTAATTAAGTGTTAAACTCAAGTGACCTAACAGGTAAGTATTGTACTGTATATCATCTCAATAAATAGTTAGTAATAATATAAATCACTGTAGAAATGTATTATAAATTTGTACAGCGCCCTTGAGGTGATTTTGCACAAAAACGGAGCTATACAAGTCATCCAATTATTATTATTATTATAAGAAAATAATACCATGATAGAGAGAGATGCAAGCAGAATAGAGGGAGACAACATATGGATTGGTAAGAGAGGGGGAGCCTAGGATCCGTTAGTCATATGTTCAATATTCTTGTTTACTTATTTATGTACACTGATTATTAATGGCTTTCTTTTTAATTTTGGGGGTTTCTAAAATGTTAAATCTGATTCCTACTTCATTTTTACATAACGTGTTAGTTCCAGAAGTTTTAAACCTCGAAGCTCCTTCATATCATATAAGAAACCTTTTCTTAGACTTATTGGAGATTCAAACCTTGGCATAAGCTTGGATTTTAGATAAAAATGGAAAAAACTGCGTCGTTCTCAAAAGGCTTAGCGGCGCGGCGTGAGCCCAGATTTGAATACGTTTCTAAAATGGGTAAGCAAATTAAAAGCCACAAGAAAAAGTGTCAGACTGTTCGAATTAAATTTATTATGATTCGGGGTTATCATTGGGACCTTTTTGTATGATGGTCGTATGCAAATAAAACCAAGCTTATCATTCTCTGAGCTCCGGCGGTGGAAGCCTTTTATTAAACATTTCCTGGAAGAAGTAAACACGAGACGGTTCGATGAAAAGAAAAATAGTAACAACATTTCAACCACAATGGAGGAGCAGGTACCAAATTGTTGTACAAAACATTTTCGAAATCACATGTAGATAGTAATTTATATTTTGAACAAGTGTGCAAAATTTCATCAAGCATTAAAATTATTTTTTAATGGGTTGGAAAATGGAAATCGCAGTAGACAGTGACCTTCCTCTTGCTTTGAAGACCAAGTGTATAAAATTTGATCAATCTCGGAATAAAACTGTAGATTTGTATAAAAACAATTCCACGTCGCCCGCAACAGACACTCTTCTTTATACCGATAGATAGACAGATGTATTGACATTGTACATGTATAATGGCAAATACACTAGAAGGGGAACGTGAGCTACGGAGCTTGGAACTTTGAATTTAATCCTGCGTAATGCATACAATAGAATTAATTAATATGTATAAATTATACTATGTACATCTCATACCTTAACTCGCCTCACAACGCTGCCCAACCGGGTATAGATATAGCTCCCCGCCATTCCATTGTACAGACGGGGGCGCTCTTGTGAGTTTCACACAAAAAATAAAGACAAGCCATAAAGTAGGTGCGAAAATTATTTGATTAGTTAATAATATTCTTTATTTAAAATGTGTATTTTTTGTTAAAATTTTTAACAGATTTCACAATAAAAAACTTTCAGTTTCACAAATCCAACGATTATAATATACCGTGATTTTCACGGGTCTCCGCAGGTATATAGGTCATCCTAATTTCGGTTGTCAGTGCACGGATGCCCAGAGTGAAGTGAAATAGTGAAATAAAATAAAATTTAATAATATAATAATTAAGTTCTGCAAGTAATTTTTGGTTTTTGTTATTGTTACAGCTGTTTCGTTTTTCAAGGCCATTTTTAATTAAATGGTGTTCTGCGAATTCAACTCAAAAACAATAAATACATATATATTCAAGTTCACACAAGTACATTTGAAAAGGGAAATATATAAACAGTGAACGGACACGGCGAAATTACCACGAAAATTATTTTTCAAACAAATAATGCATCTACAAATGGCAGGTAGTTAAATCGGCAAATCCATTCCTTTGCACCTGGCGGCTAACAATCAACAATTCCGGGCGACAACGACGGAGCGCGCCGTCTCCCTCTAGTACGCATCGGAGCGAGGCGAGGTCGCAGTAGTTGCGAGCTCGGCTGCGTTTCGATTACGGCCGTAGCGGCTCCGACTGCATTGTGCACTGTGCACTCTGTGCAGTGTGCAGAGCGCGGGGAGCACTGGCCACCCCACCACTACCCTACCTGTGGTTGCAATTCGGCCCCTTAGAGTCAAAAAAACGTAACTCAATTTTTTATCGATTTTGAGTTACGGATGGTAAAATGAATTACTATTTTATATTTAAAAGATGGTTCAGAAGCACAAAATACCATCCTTTAACTAAATGAGAAGAAATTATTAATATGTTTCGTTTGTTTAAAAGTATACAATACTGATTAATTGAGAACTATGTTTTCTTGCTCTCCTGTAAAGTAGAGAAAAATGAGATACGTTTTTTTGACCCTAAGGGGCCGAATTTAAAGTCCTAGATGGAATGGAATGGTTTGTCATACATAACATCGGCATTTCTTTAATATGATTAAATACTAATCATCCAATGTCTGTGGCTAGATTATAATAAGGCCAATGGCTGTTTTCAAATTTAAAGAGCCCTGTTATACACGGTGTCCGGGAACTAGTAGTACAAGGGGGAAACTGATAACTTAAAAGTCGAATTTGGGGTATAACTTTTTAAATTTGAGCTTTCGGTTTCGAGTAAATCGAGTCCGAAGTTGGATTTTTAGGTTAAAATTTCAAAAAAAAAATCGATCGCAAAACACCATTTTATTACACAAATGTATTATAAACATTATTGTCACACTTTTTTGTCGTTTCAAATAAAAATAATTAATAAAAGTTTCATTTTTTTTTTGTTAAATTGTGGTCGCAACCTTTTGTTCATAGAAGTATACATTTCAATTCTTGCATGGTTAGCTTTCAGATTTGAATATAAAGCGCAGTGTGTTCTCTTTATAACACCGATTAGATCAGTCTTTCTCAAAGTGGGCGCTGGAAGCTTTCAGGGGGGCAGTAGAAGGCTCAAAGAAAATGAGGGGGCGTTAAGGAAATGCAGAGGGGCGACGACAGACAAATTCCATCTATAAAAATCCGACGGATTCTAGCTGTTTATATTCCATATTCTCTATCACCATCATTGGTTCCTCCATCGGACTATCCACCTTCAGTTCGTGCCGTGTTTGTGGAAAACAAGCATTTGTGAATTGACATGATTATCTTGCTTGTTCTAACTTACTCACACCCTGTATATTCTATCTATATAATAATGCATGTTAAATCTAAGAAATTTTGTGTTGTACCCTTTCTATGTTGTTGGAAAGTATTTTATACAATGGGGACCAAATAGGCGAATTATATTCATTTACATGTAGAATAAATGTTAGCTTTTTGTCAGATATAACCCCCCCCTGATTTGAGCAACTGGTGTCAATGACTTTTTTATTCAAAAAATATTTTCATAATTAATTCTTTTAAAATACATAACAATTTATAATATTGTGTTATGAATAAATATTGGGCACATTGTTACGATACTTACTTAGCCCATAGATGTGTTAATAGGCTGTTATTGTGTGTGGTTTTTCTAAGTACATTATTGACTGTTAATATGATTGAATAGTGGGTGGCCAAGTTTGACTTTGTTGGTCTTTGAGGGCCAACGCGCCAGAGTCCCTTCCAGTGGTTGAACTGGAAAAGAGCTCGCCAAACCGACCTACCGACGGTAGAGCATAATTCTCCATTCAGGGCGGGGAAAAATATATCCCATCTACATGATGTTTGAAAGGAAGTTGCAAGGTTGTAGAATGAAAGTAATCTGGATAAACTTTGGACTGGCCGTAACAAATTATATTTGATAAATTTCACAGAGAAATACAAAAAAGGTGAAAACTTACCCCCATCGACCAGAACGTAGAATCTATCTACCCTGTCTAAAATAATAAGAACGTATTTAGTTATGAGGAACGAACACTGAGTGCCGCGAATGGCGGAGTAGATGAATCAGCCATGTAGCTAGAGGACGACGGCTTCAGATGTGACTGGTATCGGCCCAGTGAGTACCAGCCAAGAGGAGTGGACGACAGCTTCAAGATGTGGCTGGCCAACGGCCCAGTGAGGTCCAGCCAAGAGGAGTAGACGGCAGCATCAAGATGTGGCTGGCCAACGGCCTCGTGAGGTCCGGCCATGTAGGTAGTAGACGACGGCATCAGATGTGAGGTTCAGCCATGTAGGTAGTAGACGACGGCATCAGATGTGAGGTTCAGCCATGTAGGTAGTAGACGACGGCATCAGATGTGAGGTTCAGCCATGTAGGTAGTAGACGACGGCATCAGATGTGAGGTTCAGCCATGTAGGTAGTAGACGACGGCATCAGATGTGAGGTCTGATTTAAAAATGCTCCGAATCAAAATGCACTCGGCGAAAACAGTTTATCGGCAGAAATAATCACCGATCGCTTGGATAAACTCTGATTACCCCCAAGGCCACACATGGTGAAAAACGTTATCATTATTCACGCCATTCGGGGCGAATTCCACTCGCGGGAAATATTACTAGACTTCTAAGCTTGAAGCACAAACTGAACATTTCGGTATTAATCACAAATCCATGAAATAACTTTCGATTAAATCCTCCGACCTACAGAAAAAATAATTGACCCCCCGACCGGACAGCCAGTCTCTCCTGTGCCCGGCCGGGAAGTGAAGCCATCTTGAATTTCTTTTCACTTCCTGTTCAAGTTCTAAGTTGCCAGAGCATAAACAATAGACAAGATAAATCACAGATTTGACAGGTTCTTACTTAGAGTGAAAATCGTATGTTATTTTCATAACAATTGTTACAAAAATACATAGTGAATGGCATAATAACAAAATAGTGGAACAACATGTTTAGTATTTCTACACCAATAAAGACAACTTTACTAGCTCTTGAGTTTGGTGTAGGTAGGAGTAAAAAGTAATATCATGGAGTGTACGATAGTACAGGATGTGACAACATTATAAAAATATAAATATGGTTCGAAATTAAGTTACTGCATTTTATTGACGATATTACGCGTGATTTTTTTAATATAATTTTACTTTTTTCTTGAATAATATCAATTCTGTTATTTTTTAATTTTTCGGGAAGACTATTAAAATATTTTATCCCTTTGTAAATATAATTGTTGCGCATTTTTTGTGTAGAAAATAGAGGAATTTGGATGTTATATTTATGCTTTAGAGTATTTATAAATGGAATGACTTGACACTTGTTTTGAATACGAAGAAATAAAGAGTTGATCAGTTGATGATGCACCAACTGCAACTACAACCGCAACGATACAGTCTACCAATTAAATTGTAAGATATAACAGTCACGTGTACCTGTAGGTAGTACGTATCGATTTAGGAAAAATGCAATCAATGTATTTGAGAGATTACAATTCTCTGATAAAATTGTATTGTAATTAAACATGTCGATTTAAAAAACATATGGTAATATGTACTGATATCTAGAGTGCCATTTGATGTAATTAATACAACTAGATTAAATAATATTACTATAGTAGCTGGTATTCATGAAAAATCACGGGATGTAACTTTGCCAAGATGAAAAATGAGAAATATTGTTTACAAAAAATCGAAAATATAACACATTTCAAATACCAAATAAAAAAAAATCGTCTGGTAAAATATATTATTATTTGCAGGTACTTCATCGGTGGTCGGAATTGTGAAAATGTGCGCACATAGGTACCTAAGCATATATACGAGTATAATTCTATTCACATCCATATGGCATTTTTATTTGCAATGATATAATTATTTTATTTTTATTTATTTATTTAACGCCCAGAGGGCTTTTACATAATGTTATATTCTACTTTTTAATATAGATTTCACATAATCTATGATGTAGAAATGAGAAGATAATGATTCTGTACATTATTATGATCGGTCATACTGCATACAATATTACACTCATTAATCAACTAGATTGCATAAACCATTTTCTGTGGATAATTTATGGGTGGGAATCATAGACTGATACATCAATGGTGGGAATCGTTATGTTTTTATTAGTTAAGGCGATGCCATACGTAGTAATGCAAAATCATGTGTTTTGGTTTGAAAATTTGGTCGCCTACAAATGTTTCAGATGCTTTAATTAAATACTGCGAGCAGAATACATCTTGACCTTTGAAATAATCGAGTATTTTTTAGATAAGTCTTTTTATAAGCCCAGAAAAAAATAATGTATAGGCCTATGAAACTGCTTTCAAGTTCAAAATCTCCTACTTACGAACCCATTTTCGGTTATGATTTTATTGTATAATGTGGCAAATTAAGTTATTTATAAAATGATCGATTTTTTTTTTTAATATTTATGCCTGAACATCCACAAAATAAAATAAAAGGCATTTTTTGGCCATGTTTTTTTCTTGCATAAATCAAAACAGGCGGATGGTGTTAAGCGGGAATTTCAACCTTATCGCCATCTACGTAAGGGTTGTTATTGATAGCGGCTCATTTAAAATATTACACAACGTAGTGCATCGCCTTAATAAGATTTAAAAAAAACTATGTATGAAGATGGACGTGTAAGAAATAATAATCATACAATATTAAGGTTTCTTCATTTCTGACTTCAATCATTGAATAGATAATAAATAAAATAAAAAGCTTTCACGTAGCTATATTTGAATGGTGTCCAATGTCGCAACTAACTCATTTAGCACGCGCTGTCTCTCTATCACTTGCCTGACGTGGTACATCGCATACCCACTTGATCGAAATGATCATTTCATAATTATGACGAAACACAGTTCTGCGTACAATGAAATAAAAATAGAAATCTGTATAAAATAAATGAAAAATCCAATTGAAGACATTAACTACGGCTAAGCTTCTGATGAAACAACTCAATCTGATTACAGATGGCAGAGGCAGATAGGCGGTTTATTTCTGACCTTGTTATGTTAAGTAAAATGATTAATTATTGTATTGACAGCCCTGAAATTCTCGCCAAAATAAAATTATATGCATCTAACATGTACATATAATTTATGGTTCCATGATAAATCAACACATCCACAATTCAACACACCTTTAAAAAGTGATATAAAATCATTAGAAACGATGAAAAAAAAATTAAACCTAACCTAACCTAACCTACCCTACTCAACCCAGTTAAGAAAGTTTTTCTTTCATCACCTTCCATGACTTTGTATAACTTTTTAAAGATGTGATGAATTACCTATCATTTTGATAATTATAATAATTCCGGTCACCATAATTTATATATGTTCGAATGTAGATTCCTACAATGCGAACATGAATATATGTATGTACCTATGTAATGTGTTTTCTTTTTCATTTTAAGACTTATTTTTGTTTTCTCTACAGATGGCCTAGTCTGCAGCTATTTCGTCAATTATTATTTTTAGGCTTATTTTATTTTAACTATAGGTAAAGACATTTTAATACTGTTGTGTGTTTTTGTGTATATTGTAGGTATCATGCAGCCTAATCACTATGCAGGGACATTGGGGGTCCTTGTGAGAGCTCTGAAGGAGTAACCATCTGTTACTTATACCAGGGCGGGGGTAAGCGGTGGATAACCTCAAGTGTACCTACCAGAAATACGAGACAGAGTGCTACCTTTTTCTGTGACAATTTAAAAACAAATTATCAATGTATACACCTATAAATCGGCTGCATCATTTTATTAATAGATTTGGGAATGTTTTACACATGTTTAAAGATTAGAAAGTATTCGTATTTCTGTCAAAAATTGGACTGCATGCCTTTAACGAATGAATTGACAGGTTTCCTAGCAAACTATCAGTAAATCACGAATGTGTTATTAGGATGCCGGAACACGTGTTCATAAAAATTCTAATATTGTCGTATTTCGTCATTATATTTATCAGGAAAAACGTAGCTGCATGAACACGTGTTCCGATATATTCTGAAAGTGCTAATATTTTATTAGGAAATGTCTTGTATTGTAATGTATTTTATCAAGGCATCTCACCTATTATTATTGTATAGTGATAGAACCTTCATTGTCCCATCTTATCGATTTTATATCTATCAAAATACGTGGGAATTTTGAACAATTTAGACATTGCGAACTGCGCAGTATTGTTAAACATCAAGAACAATAACGGTAATAAACCGTAGATAAGAAAAACAAAGGCAGATATGGCGTGGAAGCGTGCTGACTGTCGTCGAGCTACGACCAAACTGCACGGACTATTGAAGCGGCGCACAGTGGGCTGAAAATGGCCTTTCATAGACTTGAATTTCAAGGGTATTTTTTTTGGCTAGAAATGGATTCTGCTGATCATTAACTATGCTATAAAATTTAAAAAACCCCTTTTTTATGTTGATGATTAATTTTAATGCTTAAATTCTTTACATATGAGTATGCTTTGTCTAGTTTACAATATTTTATTTACACTGCAAGCCTACTCATATGTAAAGCATTTAAGCATTAAAATTAATCATCAACATAAAAAAGTTTTTTTTTTCAACTTGAGGATTTAAAAAAAAAAATCGCAAATTGCGCCACAATACGAAGTATGTAAAAAAAAATACAAATAAATAGTAGTATATCTGTGTGTAAGGATATAATGGTCAACCTTATGATTCCAGAGATAGCCTCATTTTTAATGTCAGTGCCATACAAAATTTTCTTAAAAAAATGATGACTCCTTCATTTGTACACGCAATTGCTTGATTAGCAGAATCCATTTCTAGCCAAAAAAATACCCTTGAAATTAAAGTCTCTATGTCTATGAAAGGCCATTTTCAGCCCACTGTGCGGCGGGGCCAATGAAAGTTATACGTTTGGTAGAAACAAAAAACCATGTTGGCGACAATGTCGTTCACCATTTCAAAATAATCATAGTTCTTGGCCTTTTCTCTTGTTTCTATTATCTACGGGAAGGTCCGAACACATGTTTATTTATTATGAAAGTTCGATCAGCTGTTGCATTATATAACGTTGGATTTACCACGCAATCCAACATTGGCATCTGGTGGCATCAAATCTATCACGTTATCAACTCATCAACTTCCGATCAAAGTTGGGTATTCGGGTTTTTGTTGCGGGAATTTAAACCTTATCGCCATTTACATAAGGAGAGTTATTGTTAGCGGGCCGATTCCAAATATTAGACGACGTGGTGACATCGCATTGAGTTAAAAACTTGTTATTGTTGAGTATGAAAGTTCAATCAGCTGTTGTATTATATAACGTTGCATTTACCACCTAGTCCAACATTGACATATATACCTATCACATTATCAACTTCCGATCAAAGTTAAGTATTCACGATTTTTGTTTGACGAACACATTTCGTCGATAATTGGATTGTGTACACTATACAGGCAGAGAGTAGGTAGGTATATAGATTTTATTATGTATTGCCAACGAAGGTGATAATGTTGGGCACAGCTATAAAGTTCGTTTGGGAATAAAGTTTATTAATACCAGCGCCAGATAAAGGTTTCTAGGTCGTTCTACAAGTTTCATTGCAGCTTTTATACTAGGTAGAGTGAATTAACTCAACTCTGTATTATATGCGGAAATGGGGCATAGAAAGATCTACAGTTGTGGTTTTTCTTAGGGAAGCAGTAGACAGCTTTGTACTTGCTAATGGGGACCAGCGGCAGTTAGCATTAAGGAGCGATGGAGCTCAGCAATCCCTAAATTTCAGTCAACCTAAAAATAATAATTATCAACCAATAATACTACCACGAAAATAACAGTAATAATATATTAAAAAAATTAAGCTAAATTCAACAGGCTCGAATTTTCGTTCTTTGTTTCACGTCACTTTGTATTAAAGTCCTAAGATTCCGTATCGATGTTGACCATTGTATTAAAATTTCACCGAAACACGAGCGGCACTCATCAATGCCTCGGAACTCTTCGGCGAGGCGAAAACACCCGAAGACACTATATATTTATTTGTCGCGCCGAGATGGCACCACTTTAGTTCGCAGTTTACATACGGATAATTCCAGCAGGTCCGTACAAACAGACAATGTTGGCGCTAGCCGCCACTGCTGTAGATGCTCTTCATACCTAGCGTGATGGATAGTACATATTATATTTATACCTAAGACTTAAAACAAGAGAGAATAGATCTAATACATAACATAGAACAGCCGGCATTTCGCTTCATAAAGAATTCCTAGAGTTTTTCCAAGGGCAAAATTCTAACACCCTTTAAAAGTTCCGTTGGTCACTATTATTATTCACGATACATTACTCACACAACAAGCGGTCGTGTGAGTAGCTACTCAAAGGCATACCACTGATAGGTCCGTTGTAATCTCTCTCCCTTTCTCATAAACAATGTATGTTACAGAAAAGGAGGTTACAACGAAGCTCTCAGTGGCACGATCAAACATGTTATACAACATAAATTCGGCTAATAGATTTTGCATTATCACCGATCAAATTACTATAAAAGCGCGAAATAGAGAACATCTTATGGCGCGAATACATTTGCGACCTGAAACGCGAGCCGAGCAACGAATTATGGGAAATGAACGAAGCAACAGCAAATGGCACGAAACGCCGCTTGCGGTAGCTACGTTCCTTTCCCATAATTCGAGGCTCGGCTCGCAAATGTATACGCAGCATTAGATTTTACCTACCGATAAATCCTAAAATTAACCGACATGGTTGGAAAATGAAATCGAAGAGTTTACAAGCTTTTTGCGGTTTTCACCATTGTAAATATGTCCTAAAATTTACCACATAAAACCATTACCATATACTATTTTGGTAATTATTCGGAAACGCTGGACAAGGATTATATGAAATATTTTTAAATAAAACCTTCTGATTTACCTTAATTACTATAAAAGGAATCTGACTGCATTTGGGATATTTTTAATTTTAGCATTTTACTTTTTAATTACGTAAATCGAAAATTCACTTACGTTGTATGGGATGACAGCTGGAATGCTTTCTGTTGATACAAGTTTCTTTTGTTTGTATTCCTGATACGAGTGGCTATATTTTTTTCCATGTGCAAATACTAGTAAGGTAGGTACTATTTTAGCCAAACTCGAAAAATAAAATAAAGATATTTAGGTATGTTTTATAAAATAGAAAAATTAAAAAAGGTGGGGTTATTATAGGTAAGGTTGGATTATTATAGGTTAGGTTGGTTTATTATTAGGATTTAGGTTAGGTTAGGATAGATTGGATATTATAGGTTAGGTAGGATTATTATTAGGATATAGGTTAGGTTAGGTTAGGTTGGATTATTATAGGTTAGGTTGGATTATTGTAGGTTAGGTTCGATTACTATAGGTTAGGTTGGATTATTATTAGGATATAGGTTAGGTTAGGTTAGGTTGGATTATTATAGGTTAGGTTGGATTATTATTAGGATATAGGTTAGGTTAGGTTAGGTTGGATTATTATTTGGATATAGGTTAGGTTGGATTATTATAGGTTAGGTTAGGTTGGATTATTATTAGGATATAGGTTAGGTTAGGTTAGTTTGGATTATTATTAGGATATAGGTTAGGTTAGGTTAGGTTGGATTATTATTAGGATATATGTTAGGTTGGATTATTATAGGTTAGGTTAGGTTAGGTTGGATTATTATAGGTTAGGTAGGATTATTATTAGGATATAGGTTAGGTTGGATTATTGTAGGTTAGGTTAGGTTAGGTTGGATTATTATTAGGATATAGGTTAGTTTGGATTATTATAGGTTAGGTTGGATTATTATAGGTTAGGTAGGATTATTATTAGGATATAGGTTAGATTAGGTTAGGTTGGATTATTATAGGTTAGGTTGGTTTAGGTTTGATTATTATAGGTTAGGTTAGGTTAGTTTAGGTTTGATTATTGTAGGTTAGGTTACTATAGTTTAGGTTAAATAAAACAATAATTATAATATTACCTAAATATAAATAATTTAAGTTTTATAAGTAACATAAAAATATTTTATTTTTCGAGTTTGGCCAAAACAGTACCTAACTAGAATTTGCATTCCGAAATGATTCAAATTCTAGCTACTCGTATCAAGAATACCAACCAGAGAAAATGTCATCAACAGAAATCATTCCAGCTGTCATCCCATACAACGAAAGTGAATTTTCGATTTACGTAATTAAAAATTAAAATGCTAACATTAAAAATATCCCAAATGCAGTCAGATTCCTTTTATAGTAATTAAGGTAAATCAGAAGGTTTTATTTAAAAATATTTCATATAATCCTTGTCCAGCGATACCGAATATTTACCACTATTTTTTTGCTGGATTCAATTGCGCACGCAGGGATTTGAATCCGCGACCTCCGGATTCGTAACCGAGGATCGTAACCACTTGACCACGGAGGCTGTCACATTATCAGCCACGTTTTAATATCAACTCCAATCCAACGGGCGCTATAAAAATAATGACAGTATTATTAAAGGCAAGACAATTTCCCAGTGCCATTGTTCGTGCGAACCTATGCTCTAAAATCTATTAGTATATTTGTAATGGCTAATTAATATGTCACGAAAACACGTTTAGTAGATAAATAATATATATTTTTTTATTTTTTATTATTTAATAAATGTTTACAAGTTACATGTTTAGTTACATGATATTATACCAAGATAAGTTTGTATTACATTATTAGAGATAGTATAGTGTAGACTTTAGGTACTCTTCATAACATATGGGATTAATGAGTGCAGAGCAGGGGTTGAGAAACTTTAATTACACGTCTGCAATGATGATGGACACGGACACAAGGAGATTACTCCACCATTAGTATAATACTAGCGTAGATCCGTGAATAATCACGGGATTCTCTGAATTCTGACAAATCAGTTACAATTTTGAAAATGACAATTTAATTAATGGCAACAAAAAATATTATAATACAGATAGGTAGTTACTTTATCGCTTGTCTGGATTGTGAAAAAGACACTTTAATTCAAAGCAAATTAGAACCAGCTTTCACGCAGAACAAACTAACGCACAGCACAGTTATTCAAACGCCATATAATGGCTTTTAAAATACAGTGATAATCGAATTACAAGCGTACAGTGATAATAATAGCAATAAATTAAAGAACAATTATTATGTAAATAAAAAAACTATTGCAAGTGATGCAGTTATGAATATAAGTGCTGTAAGACAATGCGTAAATCAAAAGAAATATATACCAGTATAACAATAGTTTAACTACTTTATCCTAGTTAAAAATTAGTAAGTAAGTTGTTTAAAATTAGTAAGTTTGAAGATAATATATACGCATATATAAAAAAATATACTATACACGTACATAAAAATAAGGTACTAAACTAGCTAAAGTACTAACTAAACATCACGCCGTTTACGCAGTGGCAGGCAGAGAGGACGAATCGCAACTCGTTCTGGCACACACTTCTTGCTTCATTCACTTTCATACATCGTCTCATACATACTCTTCTTGACTCTTGACATGACCCGATTCAAGTATCTGATTCATATCTTCCTCGGTCGTTCCTGACTTCTGCTACCATATAGGTACCAAAATAAAAAAATAAAAAAAACACGAACTTTGGTAGGCACTATTTATAGAAGTGCTTATTTGGCCTTACTTAGATTTTAATTTTTACTATTATTTTGATAATCTCCGCCGGTTCCCGACCTCTGGTCTAGAGACCAAGAATACCTTTGCAAGATTGTAAACAAGATAATCGTTTGGTTAATAATAGACTTTCTTTAAAGATAGTGTATTTATCATATGTTCGCAGTATTCTCGAATCTGAATCTCAGGTGTAGAAGCCAGGCTATGCGGTACATAAAAACATAATTGAAAGCGTTCGAAATAGATTTTTAAAACCTACCTAATTTTTTCGATCTCATGTTAGGCATAAAGACGCTGCAAATTTCTTCGATGTACAGACATTAGCTTGCCGAAGAAGTATAACGGATTCGATAATGTTAATTCAAATCACGCACAACTTTGGGGGTTTAGCACAGTGAAATCGAAAACTTTACAATATCGGATCGATAGGCGTAACTACCGATGATTTTATACCGATTTCCCCGACCACGGTCGCACGGTTGATATCCAGACCGATGTTGATAACGCAATAAATCATAATTCCATACACGCTGGCAACATTAGCCCATCTCTCTATAAATCGACATTCCTAAACGTCAGACGGCTACGTAAAAGTAAAAAATACTAATAAATCGACAGTGTCCAAATTGAAATATTAACTTTAATATGTACTCTTTGACAGTGAAAAGGGAGTTAATTAGTTCATGAGGTCATTAGTCATAACTAACAACATTTATTTATCGATGCTGGAACGGGATCAATTTTCAACTCCTTTTTTAAATAATAGTTTATTACAAGTTAGCGGAATTTACCCGAAACATACGATTTGAATTCGACCAATCAGAGGGCCAAGACCGTCCAGATGCTAGCATAATAATATTATAGATGGTTTTTTTTAGCAATGAAATATCAATGTATATCATGGACATCCTACATGTTTACTCAATTATACTGTAATGAATTGGCTGGAATTAGATTAATATGTACCATGTAGTATTATTCTCTTTATATTTAATTGTGTTATTTTTTTATTATTTCGTAAAATTATTAACCTCAACACAGGCTTGTCCTAGTGAGGTTAAAAATTCTAACGTAAAAAATGATACAATGTAAAGAAACGATAAACAATTGAGCGCGTCTTGGATGAATTTATTATACGATTTATTTCAGTTGCAAGAGCTTAGTTAGTTCACCCCCATTCACTAATAAGCCAGTTATTTTACATAACGAATGACATTATCATTAAAGTTATATTATAATAAATGTGGGAACTGTTGGAATCACGGTTTTGACATTGATGTATTATAATAGAGTACGCCTTCTTAGCACAACTAACCGAAAACAGCTTTCCCATTTGAACGGGTAGTAGGAACGAGGGATGTGGGTCTCATCTCTGTCGACAAGCCAGTCCCGGCAACGGACGCCCGACACCCGAGCCGTCGCGAGCGATACGGTACTCGCAGCCCGTCACGCAACATGTCGAGCTTTTTAAAAGCCAATTTACACTAATATTGATTGTTGTAAATCCCTATATACAGATGAAAGCTCAAACCATTACATTTCATATCTTTCCAGAAGGACTTGTATAATAGGGTGGAGTGACGTTGTATGGGACTTTTTTTTTTAAAGATGCCAGTACTGTAACAGCAAAAAAAAGTTGCCTTTATATAACACCTCTTTCGTCTAAAAAAATCAACTCGATCGAAACATTCCTTTATTCAACAACCAGCACATTTATATTTAGAAAAAAATTGTATGAAAAAAGTCGCTGAAAACTCTGCCAAGCATTATAAACAAGCGATATTCATAGCAAAAATACAATTTTATTAGGGGTTTTATAGCTAATAAGGTGCATAACACATCTGAAAATAAAAATAAAATTACCATAGTTTCAAGGCGGGGTCTATTTTTGGTTTTTTGAAGAGGATTATTGATTTTTATTGTTTTTTTCGTGTTTTTGAGAAACATGTTTTTTTATTAAATAAAATACTTTAACAAAGAAAATTTTTTTAAACATTAACGAAGTTTTATAATATTTATCGTGTTTTGAAATGAGATTTGGTGGGAAATTCGGGCATTATATGCCTAGATTTTATTGTCGCCCGAATGAATGAACATGAATGAACAACTGTAGACAACGATGCCTGGGTAACTAATTTGATGCACCTCTCGACTGCTTGAGTGTGGCAGGGAAATCTGGCAAATTCAATACTGTCCTTTTCTTCACCGAAATTATTTATCATTTTGACTAGGCCATCATTACTGATTTCGGATAGTATCAGTGGCGGTGTAATTTCGCATTCCTGCCAGTTGATAATATCGTAATATTTACTTGCTGAAAAGTTTATTGTTGGAATAATAAAGTCTCTAACAACAGATGGACTCGGACATCTATCTCGCGCCTTTAATATTCGTCTCAAACCCAATTCTCTTACAATAAGGTTGTCATCCATTATCATGGATAGTAGCAGATTTTCCGGGTGGCAAAAATAGGCGTTTCTTTGAATTACTGGATTAATTATATCTCGTAGATCGGTGCTCAAATATCGGGTGAGTTTTATTATAGTAAAAACATGTAATGCCCCATCTTTACACGACGGGTGCCTCTTTATCTCAAACCATGTTGGAGCATATGCTTTAACAACATATTCAGCAAGAATTTTTAGGTTCACTGAAGGGTTAGTTGTTCCTATATATAATCGAAGTGCCCTTGAGGTGATTTCTCACGAAAACGGCGCTATATAAATTAGCCAAATATTATTGAGTTTGCTGTCGTCAACCGGCGTGAGTGACAAATACTACCTGGATGACGGTTTGCTAAATTTGGTGGGCAGTGACCTGTTGTAACTGCAAAACATATTTCGTACAAGTATTTTTGGTCCGTGCTCAAATTTTTCAATTCCTCTGCGTTGAGTTTGTGCATCTCAAAGTGTATTGGTGAATAATTTATAACGGTGTTTTCAGAGCTGCTTGAAAGAAGTTTTCCAATAGGTCCTGAAAACCCTTTAGGTCCTGTTGTAGCACCATCTAAGTGTTGAAACAAGTGGCGAAGGGGAAGTTCGTTTGCATGCAGCTGACAGATAAACCATTGTAACGGATGACCTAATTCCAATTCCATGAATCTAATAGTTCCATTTCTTTTGCCTGTATTGACAGCAGTCCCATCACATCCAATCGCTGATAAATCATTCAAATTAAAACCGTTCACTTTTAAATGGTGTAACATGCTCTTTGCGATGTTTTTGCCAGTTCCTGATGATAAAAGGCATTTTTTCTGGCTCAGATAAAATGGAATAATGTTCTTCTGAAATCGTTCTCCGATGATATCAATCCCCTATTTTTTCCTGAGACAGTGTTTTATCCTTCCTTCCATCGAAATATAGACCTCAAATTTTTGTTGACTCCGACGACATCTGCCATGTTTTTAAGAAGTGCGACACGTTTGTCTAGCTCGTCTGAGTTTGCTCCTATCAATCACCATTTTAGAGTCGTCTTCGGTTACTATGCCAAAATCTTGTAATGTAGCACTTGCAACAGCTGATGCCGACCTGTCTGACAAACCATACTGATCGCAGATTCTGGCCAAAGTGGGGAGTTTTAACATCATACGGGAATTTTCTGGAGGTTGCGAAGAATGTGAAGAAAATTATTGGTTTTCATCAAAAAAGGGTTGACGTGGTTTTGTCGCTGATGCTGTAGATGAGCTGACCTTCGAAGCAAGTTCAGATAAACGAGCTTGCATCCTCATTTTCCGATGTAATTTTTTTGTTGTGTCGGTGTCTATTGCTCCCAGCATCATTTTTCTCGAGGATCTTTGGTCTTCAAGGAATGTTTGTTCTTTGGTGGGTACCTTGCGCGTCTTTTCGCAGGAACACATATTCAGATTGTTACATTTGCATGAAGCAATATCGAAAAGTTTATTCATTTTGATTTTATAAGAATTTAACTTAACATAATAATGCACACTTTTTTTGGCCAATTTTTAAGTTTTAAGTATTCGTTATAATGATCTTGGATCAGTTTCATCACTCGATTGTGTGAAACAATGGGAATAGAAGCGCGCTTCCAAATTCCTTCAACAATTGCAGATATAACACTTTTTATTTCGAATACTGACGGTTTTTTTGTAGAGTTAAGATTACGCTCATATCGTAAGTACAAATAATGTTTAATCACTTCTGAGACAGTAGGTAACACTTGAGAGTTCATTTCAGTTGGTGCCCCGAATATTGGACATAAAATTTTGCTTCTCGTGTAATTTGCATTCATTTTCACAACAATTATATGTGTTAAAATTTAATCGGACAAGGATTCTAACACGTCTACGGTCAGCGGTAGCCGAAACAAAACTAGATGCAAGTCGCATCTAGTTTCTGCGACGAAACAATAGGAGCGAAATTATCCCCCCCACCTCCACAGCGCTCACAAACTCACTAGTTTAAGAGCAATTTATGCAGTGTTTTTTTTTTTATAAAACATGTAATGTTCAATAAGGTAAATGCAATTGAAAGTAATGGATATTATTTTATATTTTTGAGACTGTACTCAGATTTTGGGAAAAAATGGCTAAATTTAAGTTTTTTACGTTACGAAATCGCTAGGTTGTTGAATGAAGACATAAGTTTAGATTTTTTTAAGTATTTTTACGAGAATATGAATGACATGAAGCATCTTTTGTCAGCTATTACAATACCGAGATTTGATTTTTGCAATGTCACTCCACCCTATTGTATAATCCCCTGGCGGGCGTGCATGTCGGCTTCTTGCAGTTATCGCTGAAACCAACTAAAGCCTGTGATATCTCAAAGAGGTCAAATAACCGATTTTTGTATATATTGTTATGTTACGATGTATGAATGTGAATGAGGCAAGAAGTGTGTGCCAAGACCGAGTTGTTTGGCGGTCCGTTCTCTCTGCCTACCCCTGCGGAGAAACGGCGTGATGGTTAGTTAGTTAAGTTATGTTAATATGTTTCCCATATTTCGAAAACTAATGGTAGCTCTATATATACACTTGGTATGGGATGGTCCTTTGTAACCAGGCATGACTTGGACATCCTTGGATTGACTTGCAATGTGCCACTACCTTCGAGGATGGAAAAATGTTAGATATAAGATGACACTTAAAATACAAAAAAAAAACATTTTCCATGTAGTTATCTTCCTAATAAAGGAACTTTAAAATATCATGTAGAAACATATCCATTTAATCTATGCAGATATCATCATTTCTGAACATTTGCATACATAAAAAACACACATCTGGACAATAAATAGTATTTTTTTTAACTTACATATTTTTACTTTTGGAACATCTTAGTGTTGCCACTTAAAAAAATAAAGATTGCAGCGCCTTAATTTTTTTCTACATTTATTTGTCAGACTGTACCTACGTATTATTTTGCTGTGTGGGCAGGTACTTTCAGATTCATGGGATACTTCGGGAGGCTAACGTCTGAAAGAAGAATTGACCTTTGAAGGGCAGTGCGTAGGTAGTAATATCGCGTATTTATCAGCGTCCACAACTTAATCATTAAGTTCAAACTGCCAGGAGCCAGTGGGACTATTACATCCTCATATTTGGGGTTGGTAATGAGACTGAATAGAGTGGTGAGAGGGGTGGGGAAGTACCTGGATATTCAGATCTGGTCACTAAACGCGACTAAAGCCATCCAAGCAATGTACTATTCTGAAGTGGCCTTACTGAGAGTATTAACCAATGACCACGTGCCTCAAATTTACCATGTTTTATTGATATTATGCGAAACGACATACAAAATATTATTTGCGCACGCTGTATCGAACACACGAACTCTGAATCTGTAGCCAAGAAACTTAACCGCTCGGCGACAGAGATAGTTTATAACGGAGCTATGACACTGAAATTGACGTTGATATTTATTTGATTATTTTGATGTTTTATTTTATTCAGTTGGTACCCCTTGGCTTGTGGCGTCACTTCCGATTAGCGCAACCCTCACCGACGCTATAGGTCAAGGCGTCGCGACGCCACAGAACCTGTTCCATTCTGTTAGATTCATGACAACGTGCGTATTATTGACACAGGGCATACATATACAAAAAATGTATGGAGAAATTATTTTTGTATTAGTTTTAATTAAACGTGTCATAAAATAGATAAAAAACTAACACACTTACGTAATAAAATATGGGTAAGATTGGTAGCGGTGTTAATATTATACACAGAGATTAACATTTAAAAAAAAAAAATATTCGGTGGACGAACATACTCAAAGAAGATAGTGAATTAAGAATTGAAAGGAATTCACTACTGAAAAATTGTTACATTTGCGGTATCGCACTATATTTTAAAATATCTTTAACTAGCTAACGTGTACCCGACGTTACTGGGGTTTATCCTTAGGAAATATACCTAGTACATTATGTTGGATGCATCTTCCAAGGTTTAGTTAGACACCGTTAGCCCGCAAATATTTTTTACGACTTGTTTACGAAACATCGATTTTTTTTCTATTTTCTATAAATATAATATGCTTGTATTAAACATATAAATCTTCCGGAAGACATTCTCTAAATAGGAAAACCCTATCAAAATCCGTTGCGTAGTTTAGAAGAACTAAGCGCACAAACAGACACACGCGGATAGCGACTTTATTTTATACTATTTTGAGATTAGATTTTATAGCCCATTAAAAACGAGACCGTAGTCGTGAGTCATTTAACAATCATACCCAATAGTTCGTGGTTCAGAATAGAGATAATATTAAATCCAGCGGTTTCGCGAATCCGATAATAGTTATCAGTATCAGTAAACCAACGGTTAATTGGAAAATCTGTTAGATAATAAATAAATAATATAAAGAGATGCATATATATAGTAATAATATTTGGATGGTTTATAATTTTTTTATGCAAAATCACCTAAAGGGCACCGTAAAAATATAAAATACATTTTTACAATGATCTACTAACTACATATGGAGATAGTATACAGTACGCACATTTAATACAACGCATTTTTAAAGGCCTAAAATACTTAGGCTTCTTATTAAAAAATGCAAGATTATTAGATCAAATTCCAAGATGTGTTCTTATACAGTATTTAATTAAAGCATTTATATTTTTTCTCGGCCATCAAATTTTCAAACCAAAAACACATGATTTCGCCTTAAGGTTAAACGCAACGCTCGTTGTATTCTACGTGTTCACAGATGGCGTTAATTAATTAATTTTGTTTAAATACGCTTTTTCAAGGTATTGCTTTACAGTATTAAGACAAATTATTTGTTTGCGCCCTCATATACGCAATATGAATATGAATAAATAGTTTTGTCCATATAAAAATTCAATTCTATCGAGAAAGGCATACAAATACAATATTGGATTGAATCATCGGTAAAATATTGTATTTGTGTGCCTTTCTCGAAAGAATTAAGTCTTTAAACGAACAAAACTATTAATTCATATTCATATTGCGTATATACGTGCGCAAACAAATGATTTGTCTTAATATTGTAAAGCAATTTTTTTTTTTTTTTTATATTTACTCCACACAGGAGGCCCTGAAGAAAATAATTTCCCTCAGGGCCTATGTCATCTTTGGGGATGCTGTGTGGAGGGTCTTTTTGTGGAGAGGAAGGAGTGAACATGGGTCTTGAAGAGTCCCATGTTGTAGGAGGGAGGAAACACAGAGGCCGGCAGTTCGTTCCACAGCCGAGCTGTTGAACTTAAGAACGAATCATAGAAGCGACCCGTTCTCATGTGACAAGTGTCAACTGTGTACAAATGTTGGGCGCGCGTTTGGCGTGTATCCCGACTACGCACCGGTGCCGAAGGGATCAATGACGCTAGTTCCTCAGAGCATCTTCCATTGTAATACCGATAGAACAAGGACAGCATACCTACCTGACGCCTGTGCTCTAAAGATTGCAGTCCGTTTGTTAAGATTGGGGAATCTATCAAACGGACCGCCCGTTTCTGCACAGAGTCAAGGGTTTTTTTCAGGTATTTTGGGGCTCCAGACCAGAGATGGCTGCCAAATTCGACAGTAGGGCGCACTTGCAAAAGCGTATTTAAACCAAATTAATTAATTAACGCCATCTGTGAACACGTAGAATACAACGAGCGTTGCGTTTAATCTTAAAAGCTGGTATTCAGACTAAACTACATTATAAATTATTGGTTGATTTTTTTGATAATTTCGAAATCATGATTGAGCATTGCGATTTGATATTATTGTTTTTAACAGTTTAACCCCTTTACAATAAACGAGACGTGTAACATAATATAATAATATTATATTACAACGGAGCTCTCAGCGGCAGATTCACACCGCAAACTGGATAGCCCTAAATAATTCCGGTCGATATTTTTTTATATTCGAAAAGATCTTTTGACATATAAAATCAAAGCTTGTGAAAAGATCTTTTTTATATTCGAAAATATCTTTTCACATTTTTTGATTTTTTAATCAGGACCGTAAAAAAACCTTGTACCTTCTGCTTTCTGCTTACTTCTGCAAAAAAAAACCTTAAAAACAAATTCTTATCGCAAAACGTTTCCGTCGGGGACTACAAAAATAATACATTTTGACGATTTTTATCTTCACAATTCAAAATACCACCGCGACGAAGCAATTTCAACGTTATCAGGAACAGAGCTATTTGGCTAACCCCAAATGTCAAGGACATTGTAGACTATGTCAGACTTTCAATATATACATTTTCAAAGCTCCCATCAGAGTATTGACAAAATCTTTAGAAAATCAGTGTTCCGCGTCCTCGTTGAAATATCATCCTTGTTTGTTCGTAGTGATTTAAGTACCAACAATGCTTGAGATAATAGAGACAATTTACCCAATTAACTCTGTGAAAGAGTCTAAATAAGTATCATACAGCTACAGAATTTATCGGCTTTTATAAGTCAGCGTGCCTTCAGAAGGAAATTGTGATGAATAGAAAATCAATAAGCGTCGTCGAACAGTGGTCGCAAACTCATTAATCTAAAGAGTCGAACAGTGGTCGCAAACTCAATAATAAAAAGAGTCAAATATCAGCAGTACCTACGTACAATCATTTCTTTTGAGCCAAATTTCTTTACAAGAATTCCTTTTTTAGAAGTCGGTTAAAACTAGGTATACTGAATAAAACTATTCAAGTATCATTATTTATTGATAAAAATTACATATTATATATAATAGCTTTTCTAATTACATATCGAAGTACCCATGAACTCTTATATCAATAATTTTAAAAATAAACAGCATAACAACAAGCACAAACTACGAACTCGCGAAAATAATAATGCAAATATTAGAGAAGTACAATTAATTGTCTGCAAATAGACGATTAATTATTACGCTTATTAAAAAAAGTCTCGACAGTAGAGAAAATGTTAAAACTCCAAACGCCTACCAATAGATAAGGATAATTACATGGGAAAACTCCGCGGTAAACGCGTACCAAAGTAACCGCCAAGAGCGCATTCTGCCGGACTAGAACAGTACCGTTTTAACTGAAATTATTTACATATTTGTAATAAGCATTTACTTTGTGGCTCGTCATAATTTACAATAATAGATATAAATTTGTTTTAGACCACTTTAATTTTAAATGTACTCTACCGGTTTCGGAAGCACCCTTCCTTCGTCAGGAGAATATTAAAACTAACCTATGATACAAAATATCTTAATTTAATCTTAATTTCTTCAATAATTAAAAAAAATGTACTAAGACGTCATTCGTCGAAGAGCCGCACAGAAGTGGCCAAAGAGCCGCACTCAAGTGACCAAAGAGCCGCATGTAGCTCGCGAGGCGCAGTTTGCGACCACTGGGCTACCAAGTAAATGCCATTAGTATTTTTAGGGATGAACGCAGTCCTAAAATAATGAATAGGCTAGCGAAAGGCTATTTCGACGATTCGCTGTTGGTTTTACGGAGGCCTTGATTGAAATTGTGGGTGTTACGTAATAACTGCATTGCGTAACAATTAGGCTAAGGACTCACGGAGCGATTTTTACCCGCGCCCGCTGCGGTGGCGGAATGGAGTTTTATTTTCAAAACTCACGAGACCGCTCTTTTTTGCGGTGACGCAGCCGCCGCGGTCGCGGTTATCGCCCGCAATCTTGGCGGTTGATTATCGCAAGACGGGCGGTTGCAAGACTTGAGTTCCACAACTCGCCCGCCAACCGATCGCAGAGCGCGCGGGAGCAACCCGCCGCGGCGGCGGGGCCGCGCCCGCGCCCGCCGGTACAAGATAACCGCGGGTGCCGCGGGCCCCGCAAACAATCGCACACGCCGCGGGCGTAAAACGCGTCGTGAAATGTGCTTTAATTTTTTACATACATATCTGCATTCTACAGAGGCTGCGGGCCCGCAACCGCGGCGGGCGCGGGTAAAAATCGCTCCGTGAGTCCTTAGCCTTAAGAGTCCCCTTAGTTTTCAAATGGCATCAACATATAATTATGTGTAGAATTCCATTGTGTTATAGGAGTAAGATAGGTAATGATCGCCCGCTTAAGGAATTTTTTACTTTGAATGGCAAAAGGTTTGGTCCTACCCCCCATATTCCAAAACAATAAACGGGTAATATTATGTAATGGATTAATTATTTATTTATTCACGCCATGAAGCCTTTTACATGTATACAATTTACGCTGATCAGGAGTACAATAATGAGTGTATATTAACCTAGCATAATAGGCAGAGTGCAGACAATATTAGCAGGTACAATAGCAGTTGTCGTTGAGAGTGGTTGTGCATTAAAGTAATAGTTGTTGTTCAGTAAAATAAATATGAAATGTCTATTGTTGAGCGTGTTAGTATTTAACAAACCTTTATAATGCCAGATTGGGTATTATACAGGACATAGATTAACATTAAATATGATTTAAGATTTTCAGGGCCAAAAGTATTTTTGCTATTTGTTTTTGGGGTGTTATAACATATTTGGTGCATAACACCCCCAAAACAAACAACAAAAATAGATTAAAATTAGTATAGGAATAAGCAATAATGGTTTGTTGTAAAGCAAAATTGTAATTAACAAACATTTATTACGCACGATTGGGTGTTTTATGGAACATAGAAATAATATATAAAGGCAAAGTGTGCATGTAAAAAAAATACATTTTGTGGATCAGTTACAAATATCCTAATGTATTGTTTTTTAGTTCGATTGAACTATAATTATCACCTAGTCTGTGTAGCCTCTGAATTGTCGAATTTTGGAAATAATTATTAACAGACTTTGAAACATATATAGAGAGCAGTGGGTACACGAAAAGTAATAAGGTTCTTTAAATCCATGGCGTCCAATCTGCCATTCGCTATTTTGAAAAGACAAACTAAAATGCCTTGATGATAAGTCGGTCAAGTTTAGTGTCCATTAAAAAGGTGTATTAATAAATGTAGACTGGAATTCCTAATTTATAATTAATAAATCTTAGAAATTTATGCTGCACTCTCTCGATTTTTAGTTGGTGAATCCTATACAATGGAGCCCAGATTGTCAAATTATACTCTAGATTGCTTCTCACCAACCCAGCGAATAGTAATTTAAATAATAGAATTAATTCAAAATCTTTCGCCGTCCTCAAAATAAACCCCGAACATTTCATGGCCTTGTTTGTTATTACATTTATATGAGGAACGAAAGTTAATTAAATATCAAAAATAATACTGAGGTCCTTAATTTGCTAGACTCTATTTAGAATAATGTTATTGATGGTATATTGATGCATGATAGGATTTTTGATAAGGGCAAAAGTTAACGTTTGACATTTTTCAATATTTAGGAATAGTTCATTACGGGTGCACGACTCTTGTAATCTCACAAGATTTAATTGTAATACATAACAGTCATTGAGATTAGTAATAGTTTTGTAAATTTTAAGATCATCAGTAAATAGGAGTATCATAACTCCATCACAAACGGTAGTTATGTCGTTGATAAATAAGGAAAACAATATTGGTCCCAAATTAGACCTTTGTGGAACACCGGTGTGAAGACTTCAAACTGGTGTGAAGTGTGAATTCCACCTCTGTGAGTCCTGTGAGTACTTTTCGTTACTGTGTACAGTAAGTGCAGGTACAAAAGAATACCTGTTAAAAACACTCTGTGAGAGGTAATTCCCCAAATATTTCCGGTATATGATTCCCCACAATAATTTTTCAAATCCATGGGGGAGAGGGGGTGGCTAGAAAATTCCCTGTCAAAAATTCCCCACTTTTTTCGTGTCCTCTGGTGGTTTTGCTTTGTGATTTATCCGTATTTGGGTTGGAGGAACACTCTTCTCCGCGACTTGCGGCTGCCGAGTATTGCATATTAGAGGTGAGTTCTCTGTGGGTACTTTTCGTTACTGGGTACAGTGAGTACAGGTCCAAAAGATACCTTTTAAAAACACCTACTAACAATACCAGTTAAAAATACCTATTAAAAATACCTGTTAAAAATACCTGTTAAAAATACCTACTAAAAATACCAGTTACCAAATAGTCACAAGTATTTTATATTTATCTGGGGATTGGGGACAGAAAGTAATAAATACTTAGTCCCAGTATAAAATACTTGTGAGTATTTTGGAGATTTGTCAGTAGTAGAAAGTACCGCATGAAAATACCCCTTACTTTTACTTTTACGATAAATACGCCTCTTCGCTAGTGTGAATTGAGTTTAACTGATATGTTTCTTTTGTGCAGATAACTTTCAAACCGTCTCAAAATATTACCCGTTATTCCAAGGGTTCTTAGTTTTTAATTATAATTTTATGTGAGACTTTTCAAAAGCCCAACTAAAGTTGGTGTACACTTCGTCTGTTTGAAGACGTTTATTCATTGTATTAAATACATATTCTTGATAAGTTATTAAGATTGTTACAGTAGATCTATTTGCCATGAAACCATGTTGACGGTGCGAAATTATTTTATTTGTCTCAGACGAGAGTTTAGAAAACAGAGAAGATTCAAATAATTTCGGGATTGAAGACTGCATACGTGTATGTCTATAGTTAGATGTATCCGATTTATTATCTTTTCTTAGATTGGAGACAAGAAGATTGTTATCCATTTTTTAGGAAAGGTGCCAATTTTTAGAGTAAAAAAAGTGTAGTAAGAGGATAAGTAAAGACTGATAAACATTTTGTAAGAGGATAAGCCAAGACTGATAAACATTTTGATAAGAGGGTTATCAAATCCTTCCATTGATTATATTACACCAAATGGTTTTTTTTTAAATTTACTAAAAAAATATAGCTGTTCATTCAGGAATTGCCCATTTGTACAGTGATTCCCACAATAATGACAGTGATTGCCCACTTTAGTGATTCGTTAATAAAACAACCTGAATATTAAACACACTTATACTGGGTGCGGCAAAACAGACAGCGGAATTTTGAGGGCTATTAAAAAAACGGCGCAACTTAGAGAAATGGGGTTTATTTTATTTTATTCGACATCAAAAAGATGATGGCCCCAGCAGCCATACATTGACGAAGGTGATTTCTGAAGTTTTCGGCCGCATTTTGGCACATTTCGCGGCGAATTCCTCCCGAATTCGATCTTTGAGTTCTTCCAAGGTGTTAGGCCGATGCTTAAAAACATTTTTCTTCATGTAGCCTCACAGGAAGAAGTCGCATATTGCAGGCGGAAGGCCCGCCAGGTGGCGACGAAATAACGGCCATTTTTTAAGAAACGTGCGGACGGCGAAGCTCCGGCGTTGTCCGGACCAAACCATGGTAACGACTGAAAACGGCACGACTCTCCCGACACAATGAGACCCCTCCTAGGTTCCTACCTCCACCACACGGGATGTACCGGCCCTCCAAAACAGCACTGTCTGTTTTGCTGCACCCTGTATATTTTAAATAATAATACTAGCGGCGATTCGCGGTTACTTCGTTCCTTTCTCATAATTCGTCATTCGGCTCGCGCAAATATTGTCCTGTTTATATACAGCTTAAAACTGTTTAAATCATTATATGTATGTCTCACCGTTATACAAAATAAGATAGCATGACTTTTATCAGTCGGTGACAGGTTGGGAGAAATGTTACCCACAAAAACATAGGGGTTGAAACGTTTTTATAATAATAACAGAAAAACTGTGCACAATAATAACCGACGATGGCAAATAATTGTCATTGTTTTACTCCTACTGTGTAGTTGAGGTGAACGAGGTTCAATGCGCGCATTATGCCCTTTGATGTCCAAGCTACCACGCACAAACATGCAGACGATGTCCATTATTTGGATAGTAATTAACTGACGTCTAGTATGATGATGAGATGGCATGATGATAGAGCGAGAGAAGACTTAGATAGTGTGTCCAATGTCTCAACTGTTACTCGAGATAATACATTGTGTTAATTACAGTCTATTGAATATTATTCCGCCGTCCAAATCCTCAGTATCGTATTAATGTAATGATAGATGGCTGGTCTAGAAAGAGACGACACGAGAGAGCGAGTAAACTATAAAATATAGGGTGGCCGGTTTGACCAATTGTCTCTTCTTCACGCAAAAGCCGAAGGCTAACAAAATAACGCTAACGAAATAACATTGAATTCAAAAGTTAAACTATGGCCCGGTATATCAGTCAGTCCGTATCCTCGCTATGTGCCACATTTCTCGACCAAATTAAGCGAGCTAAATCGGCTGTTTAAGCCTTACTTGGTAAGCCGCAGAATAGTTCCTATTTTAAACGTTGAGGCACTAGCAGTAACAAATGTCAAATATGACGTTTACGTGATTAATTATGCACTTCCATCTCACCGAAATACACGTAAATTGCATAATTTTAGCAGTGTGGACTATTATATTAGTAAATCGATGAGGGATTTTGATGTTATTAATTGATAATCAATCTAAAATAGACAATTTTCCAGCGTTTTGGCAGTTTTTACAGCAATATTTTCATGAATAGTGCTTTGTCTACAGCAAACTGATGCTATTTAAAATTCAATCAGCCACATGCAGTAAGGAACTTTATCAAAAACTCGCAAATTAATCTTGCCTAAGACCTTTGACATTTTGGAAGCTCGCGATCTCCCGATGACAGTAGAAAGCATAGATGTACCACTCACATAGACAGTAATTTGGTTTTACATAGAAGAATTAAGAACATTCCTCTATTAAAATCAAAGACAACACGTGCACTATTACTAAGCCGCGCTAAGCTCGACGTTCCGACCAAGCCTAGCTTTAAATCAACCGATATACCGGGCCTGAGTGGTTTATCTATCAGAATTAGACCCCCAACTATCTATGAACTTTTTTGTCTAGACACCAGACTCGACCTATGGTCAACTCAAGCTATTGAATTCCTATTATAAGGTCGCGGGTCGATAGTCGATACCGCCAGAGATAAAAAAGTAATGTTTCACAAGTACACTGGGTTCAATGTTTAATCATTCAGTTTTAATTTGAATTTTCACGGACTACTTTATTGTGTTTCAATAGTGCAAAAATATTCGGAATTTAATTGTTCTGATATCATGATAATATATTCGTAATTTACTAAAGTTTATCAGAAAACCTGTTAATTGATTCGTGCCTGTAATCCCGTTTTTAACCACATTACAAATAATTTGAAAAGATTCTTAATAAATTGGTAATAGCCATTTTTCTCCGTGTACGTGACATCGTTCATCGTTGTCATCGTTCTTCAGTCTTTTTCGTTTTCATACAAAACGTGTGAGAAGGAAAAAGAGGATTGTCGATGACGTACATATAACCTCTCTCTGGGACAACTATAATAAACCAAAAATTGAAAAAAAGACCCTCCACACAGCATCCGAAAAGATAATCCCTCGATAGGCCCTGAGGGAAATTATTTTCCCCAGGCTATTATGATTTTCCAAAACGTTTGCTCGTCTGAACTGAATCTGAACTCTATCAACAGGGGTGTTAGTTGCTATTATATGAAGCACGCAATGCGTACCTCCGTATGAATGCCTCCTCACGTTTATGCACTCCTGGTATATCGAAATGATAATTTCAGTATGAAACAATGACAATTCCAAAATGTGAAGACATACCGCAGACTTCGTTATACAAATAAATCTCTTCTCCTTCTTCATCATATGCGATATACGAATCGGAAAGACGTTACAGCAGAGCTCTCAGCGGTAGTACCTACAGTAACGGAAGTAACAAGCATGTCGGGCACCCCGCCTGTTTCTGCATTCCCGGCACTTCTCATTTCGGAATCCCTGAAACATTCCTGCTTCGGATTTTAGGGAGGAGATTCTCTCGCTGCGGCTGTTACGCATTCCGTAACCGCTGAGTTCTTCTGCGCGCCTGGTAGCCGGGAAGGAAAAAGGGGAACAACGTGAAAAATTGCGGTTTAAAAATGAGATAAGGGGAATTTCTCGCGTTTTTCCCCTGAAACCTATTTTTCGTCTGCAGAAAACTCAACGATACTTTCACAAAAAGAAGGATTTTGTTTCTGTTGACTTTTTTCTCTCTTGGCAAGTTAACCTAAACCTAACCCCCACTATCGTTCAATTCCGTGAAAAATGGTACCTACTTTGAAAATGATATGAGGGAAAGGGAAATTCTCAACTTTTCTTCCTGAAACCTTTTCCGTTTGCAGAAAACTCTGAGAAAATCAAAGTGATTCGATGAATTTTTTGGTTTTGAACTTTATTCTGTCGGCAAGTCATAACCATTATAACCATAATTTAAATCAATAAGTTACTGTTAACTAACCTGACCCGACAAGTTTACTTCACTGACTAGTAATGATTACAAACCAATTAGGACGGGTTGTTTCACAGAATTTGAACGATTCAATAAATATCAAGTTCTGTGAAAGTTCTACTCAAGTTCTGTTATTATTCCATTATGGGTGGGTTGTTTTGTTGAGAATTTGGCTGAATTTAAACGGGATTTAAAAACAAAATTATTTAAAAAATCTTACCATTCATAAATTTTAACTTCTTTTCAATATTTTATAATAAGCCATATTCTAAAACTTCCGGTAATTGTTTGGTTTCGGTTGTCTTCTTATTGTACCTTTTTAAAGTGTCTGCTCAGAAAATTCTCATTTCTGAGCACAAACTGCCTCCTGTTTTATATTATGTTTTAGTTTTAATTATCGTGTTTTGTCCTATCCTGCTGTTATTGTTATTCAAGTTTTGTCATCACTTTGTATAAACAGTGTATTTAGTGTTATAATATTAGATCTGTATTTGGGTAAGGCACACTGTAGGAATAATTTTAGAACCACTAATACTGAATTACCATTTTTTTAAGTTTGTTATACGAGTAGTTAAGCGCACTTGAAGTGAAATGACACTAAACTGCGCTATATAAATGCCATATTATTACTATTATATTATTATTGTTTCAGAGAACTGAAATAATAACAGAACTTGAAATTTAACTTTAAAATTTGATGAGTTGTTCAAACTCTGTGAATTAGTATTACCCGGCTTTACCCGTGTTTCAGCACAATTTCTTTCAAATTTAACAATGGAAAAATATTGAATAAATAATCAGTGTCTTTTATACTTTTCAATATTCCATATCTCTTGTTTCAAATTGCATTGTGAGGTGAAAGGATTGGCTCAAAAGGTCCAAATAGAAGATAATGTGCAATTTTCAAGACGTCAGAGGTCATCTTTCTACGGTTTTTGATGCTTGGACTACCAATTGTAATTTCTGCTCTCTGAAAGTTAAGGTATACAAATTGATATAAATAAAACAGTATAACTTTGTTTGAACCATATTTTTTTATCGTCGTTATATTAAAGTCGACCAGTTTCGGAACAACCGTCCCTTCCTCAGGACAAAAACTAACAGTGCATATTTAATAATAATAATGTTAGTACACGGAGAAATGAGAGTAAGGCTGATTTATTAAAATACTGTTAAAAACGGGACAGCATGCCGATTCCTAGTAAAATATTTTCCTAATAAATCCAGATGTTAATGCACCTGCGTTTACACTATAATATAATGAGTAATGACGAAATGCGAAAATACAATGATTTTTATAAACACGTGTTAATACTCCTTTTAACTAACATTTTAATATGAAACCTATCATTCATTCGTTAAGGGCCTACAGTCCCGTTATTAACAGAATTTAAAAAAATCTATATTTTATATCAGTAAGATTTCTCCGTGCTTGTGAATATATTTTTTTTTATTGAAAGACAAACATTCCCGGGTTACAAATAACCTGACAATATTTGAAAATTTCCTACCACCACCACAGTACGCGGAAAATGTTGCTTGTGTTGTGATGGAGGACTTAGCCAGCCAAGGAATTGAACACACTAAGCCTGAACTCGGCCACCGACCGGTCTATATACTCGTATTGTCCTGAGGAAGGAACTGTTGTTCCGAAACCGGACGACTTCGACACAAAAAAAGATACAGTGATTCAAAGTAATATTGTTTGATTTATTTATAATGGATAACAACAAAGTTATAGCTACATTAAAAAGTTCAAATGAATATATTTGGGAACAAAATAAACGGCGTGTTTTTTTACTCCTATCTGAATGGGGCTCAACCGATCTCACCAAGTTGGCAGATACTTGCATTCGCCTTTAGGGAAAACCTGTACACATTCCATACCCAACAAAAGCAACACTTTCTTAATGTCATTCAACATACAATAATTCCACACCACGTTGTCCATATACATTATTTATACAATATAAATCATCATTGCATAAATCAGCTTGTGTTACGAACGGAAAAATAACCTGCTGGTGTCTCCACAACAACAAGCACACACCCGCTTTTCAACAAACATGGGATGCGTGCTCCCTAAAACTAGAACCACATTCACTCGACGACAATTCTGGTTCATCGCTCCTAAAATATACAATGCATTGAACACCGATATAAAGTCAACTAATTCTATATCCTTTTTACTATCCGTGTTCAACATTGGCTATTTGAAAGGGGACGAGATTTATTTAAAGAATACACGAGTTCCTAATACTGTTTAAAAAAATCTATCATTTATTTTTTATATCGCCAAATTGAAATGTGACCGTAAATAGGCACATTTCTAGATAAGTATGTACCTCGATAAAGCTGTGTTAAAGAAAAAAAGATAATGATATAAATAATTTGGTATAATTTCGCATGTATTTTTATCATACTTTTAATAATATTATTTCTATTTTCTTTAAAATATCTTTTTATCAATCAGTTTAATCTTTGTTTTTATTTCTAATATGGTTTCTATAGTAAAATTTATTAAAATATCTTTTTATCAATCAGTTTAATCTTTGTTTTTATTTTTAATATGGTTTCTATAATAATAATAATACTTGGATGACTTGTATAGCGCCGTTTTTGTGCAAAAACACCTCAAGAGCGCTGTACAAACTTATAATACATTTCTACAGTGATATATGTTATTACTTAACTATTTATGGAGAAAATATACAGTACAATACTTACCTGGTAGGTCACTTGAGATTAACACTTAATTAACATTATCTAATTGTTTATTGGCGAAATTTAGATACAGGATTTAGGACTTAATTGAAAATTTGAATATAACTGGACTTTCTCTTAGGATTGGTATATTTAATTTAAGGGTACGACAGCTTAAAAAGGTAAGTTTTTTTTAAAAGGTGTATTTTTTTAAATTTTGTTTTATACATGTCTAAAATTAAAATTATTTTGTTATTCTTACATAAATCATGTACGACTACCATAATACGAGCATGATGGTAGTTGAGAAAATCACCAAAATTGTAATCTTTTAAAATTTATAAAAAATGTAAATAAATCTTCTTCAAAAATTATCAAATAAAATAATATTTTCTCCTTGTAAATTTGGAACTTAACATCTCTTTAGAGCACATAAATGAAATTTTCCAACCATTTTATTAAAATTGTTAAACTCTAAATTCGATTGTTGTGAACTTCTGCATTTCATAAATCCACATACGAACAACTAGACTAACATTAACATATTATATATATTTCATTCCCCAATACAACGTTTACATAGTCTTAACAAATAATACGATATGGATGTATTTGACAATAAATAAATAATTTAACTTGGCAAACTTCGAAGGCCGTATGTGAAAACTATTTCTACGCATTACGCATGTGACAGACCACGCTATATTCTCGTGGCTTGGTCTATTTCAGCAAATCGCTCGACATATACATATTTAAATTGGTAGTGTATGACGTTGGATATGATATGATCTGATAATAAATCACTATATTTTTATGCTGGACATGATATGATCTGGTAATAAATCACTATATTTTTATGCTGGACATGATATGATCTGGTAATAAATCACTATATTTTTATGCTGGACATGATATGATCTGGTAATAAATCACTATATTTTTATGCTGGACATGATATGATCTGGTAATAAATCACTATATTTTTATGCTGGACATGATATGATCTGGTAATAAATCACTATATTTTTATGTTGGATATGATATGATTTGATTATAAATCAGTGTATTTTTATGTTGGATATGATTTGATTATAAATCACTATATTTATATTTATTTATTTGAGGAACATAAACAGTCTTAGTAATACAATATACATAAGAGGATAACAAAAAAACAGACCAATTATTAATGTTCACAGATAGATATTCAGAAACATAAAAATAACCTGTAAACTAGAATATTTAATAAAAATGGAAAAAAAAACAGAATAAAGCAGCAAATAAGAAAAATAATAATAATAAATTATGTTGGATATGATATGATTTGATTTTAAATCACTATATTTTTATGTTGGATAGATATGATTTGGTAATAAATCACTATATTTTTATGTTGGATATGATATGATTTGATTATAAATCACTACATTCATATGTTGGATATGATTTGATTATAAATCACTACATTTTTATGTTGGATATGATATGATTTGATTATAAATCACAATATTTTCAAGTTATTTATTTATATTTCATATTAACAAAATTTTTTTAAATTTTCTTTTTCTCTACAATTTTTCAAAAAAAGATGTACTGCATTCTTTGTTCGTAAAATACTTTTGGGCATTTAACTAAACACAAAAACACTTCACTTTAAAATCGCGAGAATGTCTCTCCGAGGAATTTTTATTTTAGCTTATTTTATTAGGCGTTATATTTTTTGTGAAAACATATGACATGGATGTGTACGTACATCTTGACTTGGTATTGAATGATTACTTGGTTACATCAACTAGTGAAGTTTTCGCTAATAATATTATTATTCTTTGTTACTAAGCAGAGAGGTTTACCCCACCTGGGCAGAGCAGGGGTTACCCAATTACAAATTATTATACCAGAAAAGGGGTATATAGATAATAAACTCCTTATAACGTCCTATGATACACTTTCACATAAAAGGCCAACATGTTTGGCATCTCTGGAGCCATTCGCACTACTCTCGTATTAATATTACTAATATTATTTTCTCATAAACGGGAGAAAAATGAGTATTGCTAATTTATTAAAAAAAACTCTTCAAATCCGGTTAAAAGGGGATTGCAGGCCGTTTCCTGATATACAACAAATTCCTAATATATCGGAACACGTGTTCATTTACCTGCAATTGCCTTGATAACATATAAAGACTTTTATGAACACGTTTTCCGACATCGCGCATCGTCACAATACGGAAAGTTAAACATACTAAAACGTTCACCAGGAAACCTATCAATTCATTTGATAAGTACCTGAAATCCCGTTTTAACCGGATTACGAATAATTTGAAGAGATTCTTAATAAAATAGCAATAATCATTTTTCTCCGTGGAGGTAACAAAAATATTCATTTATAAAATCAACATCCCCAGTGGTAGATACTCTCATTACCGCACAGACTACTATTAACAATCAAAAATGTTGATGACCAGATCTGACTATCCAGATACTTCCCAACCTTCCTCTCCCCGTGTCCTTCCTTTCCCCGCATCACAATAATTGGAGATACCATAGTCCTACTCACTCGGGACAGTTAGGACTCTTGTGCAGTATTCACATTAAAATAAAACACTAATTCGGCGGGGGTTTCCAGGATATTAATAATATAAATTTTGAAAGCGCAGGGGGCATAATTGACCCAGTAGTTACTCCATAAATACCAATTTATCAAAAAAACATCTCTTAACTATTAGATGGTATAAACATATAGAGAAGATAAATCAAAATCTCGCAGTTTGGATAGGGGTGACCCGACGCTCCGTCTCTCTCGCCCCCGTTGAGGGTAAACCTGACACGTGGAGAGAGACGCGGGGTCAAGGTTCCGCAATCGATAGTGGCAGAGCGCAGAGCGCAGAGCAGCTTCCTTTCCAACACACACACACACACACACCCTTGCGACTCTCGGAGTTATTCGACAACAAATGGGATGTTTTATTGCACTAAATTAACATTATAATAAGAAATCATCAAATAATGCAAGCTAAATCTTTAGAGAATTAGGTACCCGGTATAAAAGCAATATTATGTAGGTACTACAAGTAAACATGTTTATTTTTATCATTATTTTAACAAACTTACTTGACTTAACAAATTACATATTATAAGCAATAATTACATGCCAGAAATTACCATACAAATTGAAAATATCGCTAGAGTAAGAATAAATTGATTGAAATACTAGTACATATTGAATTATTTGGCCGGTTGGGAATAAGCCGACGTAGCTTAGTGGTTCAGAGCACCTGACCGGCAATCAGAAGGTGCGGATTCAATTCCGGTCGGCGGCATTTATTTTTACTCGGGAGATATTTTCAATTTGTATGGATATTTCTGACTGTCCTAAAACAGGTTAATCTCCTAGTTGGACAGCCAAAGATCACTGTAATATGTAATGTTTTTTAAAAATTAATAAATAAATAAAATAAATAAATTTCAGACGAGTAATTATTGCTTTTAATAATTTGTTATCCTTTGTGCCATGCATACAAAAACTTGTCTTATAAACATTAGTTTATCATTAAAAAAATAATTACTTTAACTACGTTAATACACTTATCAAACTCTATTGCACATCTTTCGCGATGTATTATTATATCTTTTATACTTCTTCATGTGCACCTTTTATCGCTGTATTAATCTAACTATGTTCTGTATAACACCCAATCTGTAATACAGGTTCGCTAAATACAAACAAGCGTTACAACAAACTACTGTTCATGTTTGCTTTTATTAATACCAACAAAGTTACTACACGTTGCTCTGTAACTATTTCGAAATGTACACAGACATAGGAATTAATAGACGAGAAGATAATGGCGAGGGGTAAAATCAACTGTTGAAGAACGAAGGGCGTAAGGCTGACTGTGATTCGTCAATAAATCAATCTGACAGTAAATAGGCATCTCGCATTATAATATCACCATTTACTTCTTAAAAGTAAAATCTGCTTTGGAATGAATAGACATTTTTACATGGGAGCGCAAATTACTCGCCACGTTATGAACAAATTTGCGAAGTCCAAATTCGGAAAAAAAATTCGGTTTTATTTTCAGAGTCGAATATTTCGTTTAAGTATTTAGTTAAGACACTTTTATAAATGTTCATAATTTACTTCCCAGCAACCAACCAGCTTTGTGTTTCGCGTCCAGACGTTTCTCGATATGATAGTATAATATGTTTCTAAAACTGATCTATATTATACGATGTGAATATGCTTAAAATAAAGTAAAATAATGCTTATATATGGAATGTAATACGACAATTGGGTTTATTCTCTTTTTCACATCTATTTTTACAAGTTTTCATAGTACAAGTCAACATTTTGCCGTGTTATTTCGTAAAATGAACCGATGATGCCTCGACCATAGTTCGCACAAGAATGATGACGTCACGTTTTCAAATTTCACTTGAGGCCATACGCCAGCCCAGCCGGTTCCAATGGAACCGGAATGGGGAGTGGGGATAATACGCTTTTAATCACTTAGGGCAGGTCTACTAATATTCATATGTCTATGGAAATGTACTTATTTTGTACTCCGTCATTATAAGCATGCAATAAGGAAGTTGAGTGAAAAATATTTTGACTTATAAAAAATATGTTCATGTAGATAAAAAAATATCGATTCTAAAAATATAAATATATTTCTATATTATTATTCTTAGAATTAGTTAAACGTTCTTGAAAAAGCATTCAATAGCAATAGACTGTAGACGCTCCACGATTGGTCGAAAGAATTCTGACGTCACATGTGTCGTGACTTGTACGTTCAACGGATCACCTATGGTGCATCTCTTTCTATTACATGAGAGATGGTCGGTTTAGATGAGAGAGGTGTATAGGCCAAAGGTTTATTTGGGTTTGTCAAATATATGTACGTATTTGTTGTTATTATTATATGAAATGGATTTCTAAAGATACATATTCGTATAGTGCTTTATAATAATATGTTGTTTATTGCATAACTTAGAAGTTTTTATTATTATACATGTCACATAGCATGTGATACACTTCAGGCCGCCGGCCGCCCAGAAAGGTCTCACAGTGAACTGGGCTGTAAACCGTTATTTTACTTTTGGTCTTTACTTTTCTGCGCGGTGGTCCTGAATTAGCGCGTGGAACGTCAACAAGTAGCGACGGCAATTCTGTACAAGTACCGTACCGGGCGGGAAAAGCAAATATTCTAACTTAAAATATTAATTTAACTATGAAATCTTAATCAATTTTCTTTTTTTTTAATAACATCAATTCTAATAGACGGTTAACATTGGTAAAAAAATTACTGGAATTCCTTGTTGAAGAATTAAAAATTTTTCCATACAAAATGCTTGAGCGTCGTGGTTTTCACAGTTCTAATGACGTCACACCACACCCCGCCTCTTACCGCTCGGATTCCGCTCGTTTTGGCGGGCTTAATAAAATTTAAACTTTGAGAATTAATTTAATTATGAAAACAAACTTAAAAAAAAAAAAAAAATACCAGTATTTAAGTTTGAATGCGAACATTGATAAAAAAAAATAAAAAAAATGGACTCAACTTCCTTATTATTGAACTTATTTGTTCAACGGAACTCTCTATGATAAATTGTATTGTACATAGACATATGAATATTAGTAGACCTGCCCTAAGTGATTAAAAGCGTATTATCCCCACTCCCCATACCGGTTCCATTGGAGCCGGCTGGGCTCGCGTATGGCCTCAAGTGAAATTTGAAAACGTGACGTCATCATTCTTGTGCGAACTATGGTCGAGGCATCATCGGTTCATTTTACGAAATAACACGGCAGAATGTTGACTTGTGATATGAAAACTTGTAAAAATAGATGTGAAAAAGAGAATAAACCCAATTGTCGTATTACATTCCATAAGTAAGCATTATTTTACTTTATTTTAAGCTTATTCACACCGTATTATATGGATCAGTTTTAGAAACATATACTATCACATCACAATGTGGCGATTCTCAAGTGTGCTCATCGTTGTTTACTGGGGTAAGTAAATTATGAAACATTTGTAAAAGTGTCTTAACTAAATACTCTGAAACTAACTACGACTCTGCAAACAGAAGAAATTTACTTTGCCGAATTTGGACTTCGCAAATTAGTTCATAACGTGGCGAGTAATTTGCGCTCCCATGTAAAAATGTCTATTCATTCAAAAGCAGATTTTACTTTTAAGAACTAAATGGTGATATTATAATGCGAGATGCCTATTTACTGTCAGATTGATTTATTGACGAATCACAGTCAGCTTAACCCCCTTCGTTCTTCAACAGTTGATTTTACCCCTCGCCATTATCTTCTCGTCTATTAATTCCTATGTCTGTGTATTGTACCCATATTGTACCTGCTTATATCGACCATATCCATGTTTATTACATTATTACACACTCATTATTGTACTCCTGAATAATAATAATAATTGGATGACTTTTATAGCGCCGTTTTTGTGGAAAATCACCTCAAGGGCACTGTACAAATTTATAATACATTTCTACAGTGATCTATGTTATTATGTACTAACTATTTATGGAGATAATATACAGTACAATACTTACCTGGTAGGGCACTTGAGATTAGCACTTAATTAAAATTATCTAATTGTTTATTAGCGAAATTTAGATACAGGATTTAGGACACAATTGGATATAACTGGACTTTCTCTCAGGAATGGTATATTTAATTTAAGGGTATGACAGTACCCTTAAACACTGATTGAAGTTTGTCAATTTGATATTTTGGAAGGCTGGCATAAATGCCGTTGCAGTAATCGAGACGTGAGACTGCGTAAGAGTTGATAAGTAGTTTTTTTGCTTCTGTAGGAAGGTTTCTTCGGACAGACTTGAGTTTTCTTAGGTGAAAAAACCGGTGCTTACAGTCCTATTTATTTGACGTTTAAACGAAAAGTCTGAATCTAAATTGACACCAAGAAGTTTAATAACTTATCTATAAAAATGACACATGTATAAAAGCCAGCGTGAATAAACAAATAATTTAGATACTATACTAGCAAGACGATCTTACCTTTATAATTTTTGGAGGGTGATATCAAAAATAAAATCTTACCTGAAACAAGAGAAAAACAACAAGATTAGTTATTGAAATAATATACTATGTACAGGGTAGATCAGCACGTCGATTCGTGATCATTGATCATATTTGGAGTAAAAGTAGATTTAAGTTTTCTGTCCGACATTTTCTTAAATATATATTTTTTCCATTACATGTCGCCACTGGTAAACCTAGCGCGTCACGTGATTTGCACTCCGCCTGGTTCTAGCAGCACCGTTCCTCCAAGGACACGTGGATCCGTTGCAACGTATGGCAGTGGGGTTCAGTGGAGACGTGAGAGAATTTTAGTTGTTGTTTGTAATTGAAAAAACATCTTTGGGTAGAACAATCACATACATTTTTTTTATTAAAAAACGATCGGGAATCGATGGTTAAAGTATTTCGGGTACGTGCTGATATTTTCAAGAGGATTCACACTATTCCCATGCAATTCTAAAATCTGAAATAACACGAGAAAAAATTACAGTTTAGTGAGGTTTTCAGAGATGTCACAAGAAAGAGTGTACGAGAACAAACGGAAGAACTAATTGATATAATACATTATTCGTAATACGGATGCGCAGACCTTAAACGAATGAATTGACAGGTTTCCTAATAAACTTTCAGTAAAACGCGAATGTGCTAACGCGACGTCGGAACACGTTCATAAAAATTCTAATATTTTCGTATTTCGTCCTTGTATATTATCGGGATAAACGCAGGTGCATGAACACGTATTCCAATATATTATGAATGTACTAAAAGTTTATTAGAAAACGACCTGCCATCCCGTTTTAAACAGGACTTTAATAAATCATAAATACTCATTTTTCTCCGTGTTCACCTTTCGTAACAATAATAGGTATTGCACAAATGCACAGTGTTGGTGTTATCGTTATCGTTCTCGTATACTCTGTCCCTGACTTCTGGCTTACCTAGTAATCATGTAAAAATCATTCTGCATTTTTCTTGTTTTATTGGAATACCGCACAAGAGTCCCAAATGCTCCCAACCGTCTGGAGCCAGTGAGACTATGGCATCTACAATTGGTGTATGTTGTGAACCTGAAGGTAGTGGGGAGGGGAAGGACATTGAAAGAGGAAGGTGGGGGAATACCTGGCTATCCAGATCTGGTCACCAAACACGGCCAAAACTATTTAAAGCAACGTTTCAATTCTGAACGGTGGTCGTACACCAGGGCGATACTGAGCGTATCTTCTACTCTGGAACGTGCCGCAAATATACTATAAATTGTTTTTAATGAGTAATTTGTGAAATAATACATATTAATCAAATTAAATTTACTTGCGCACGCCGGGATTTGAACCCGCCACCTTCAGCTAGCTAGTCGAGAGCCTTACCCCTCGATCACGGAGGCCGTTAATATGATGTATGAATGTGAATAAAGCGAAGAGTGTGTGTCAAGACCGAGTTGTTTGGCGGTCCGTCCTCTCTGCCGTCCCCTGCTTGATGTTAAACGGAGTGATGGTTCGCATGTTTGTTAGTTAATTAGGGAGCATTCATTAGACATTTTTAAAATTAAGTCGTAGTACTTAATATATGATATCCTATTGTATTTTTATTGATTACAAAAAAACTAGATTAGGTTCTGAATATTTCAGTTTGTATAAAAAGCAATTCCCAAAAGCAATCTAATTGAAACCCGTTTTCCGGATGATTTCTTATTTCCGCATTATATACCGGAAATTTAAAACGAAGGAAATATATATATTACCTGTCTACCTACCGGCGTTAAGTACCTATAGATAAATAATCCCCCTTTGCAATAAATGCTATTCATTATTAAGCGTGTTACACACGAGGAATATAATATCTCCCGACATACAATCCCATACGGTAGTCAGAGACGGTTAAAACTACTCTCACACGTACGCTATATTCTCATACCTTAATTAGGCGTGACCGATACAGATTATACTATATTCTAGTCTCACACGGAAGCTATAATTTTAGCATAGGGCTATCCTAGCGTAGGGTGGAAGAGTAAATGGTGGAGGGAGAAAAGAATATACATTATTATACGGGATCGGTCATCTTGGCAGCTGATAGACACCCGATAATAGGATTTTATGACCACGCCCAAAAATATTTTCATAACTATTACATCCCTCGTGTGAAACAAGCTTTGATATTCCGTACATACGTACGTACGATATTAACAGTAAAGTATTTTTCAATGTCTGATAGAATATTCAAAATTTTATGATGAAAAAAAAACTACCTTTATAAATTTGAACAGGGGACAATATAATTATAAAATATCTCCCCCTGCAGATATCGAATAGAATCGTCTGGTAGTTCGTAGACCTTCGGACATTTCCGCCGATATCCAGCTGACTGCTAAACGTTGCCGCGAACAAAAGCTAACCACACATTCCAAGCATGTAAAATAAAACCACCGAACAAAAGTGGCGAACCAACTGTATAAGAATATATATAGAATCGAAATACTATCGTGGCGGTTGGCAAAGTGCCTGTTTACTGAAACGTGACCCGCGCTAAAATATTCCCAGACCGACGCCGCGCTCCCCTCGAGATTAACAATAGTGGACCCGTCCGAGCAGCCGAAAGAACCTTTTCGCTCTCACGTTGTGCTGCCAGGTGGTGGGTAATTTATTAACATTGACAAAATTAGAATATCTGCTAATTCGTTTTCCTGCATAGATCAGCTCTAATGAAATTACATTAAAAAAATATACGATATAAAGTAAAACATCGACAATGTGACCTCCCTTTTTCTCATAAATGCCGTATAGAAATAAAGATAACGGATCTTTCAGTGGCAAGATAAGTAAATTGTTTAGAAAACAAAACTCATAGATAAAATTATGAAAGCCTTATTAAAGGGGAAAATAACTTTTTGTTTACAAATTTTGTAACCAATCATCAGTGTGCATTATTTACCCCATCGTGTCGATTTATTACTTTAAATTTAAAAAAAAATAATGAAGAGCAGAGCGTTCGTTGCTTGGTATTTTTTTATTATGGAAAAAAGAAGTAAGAGGGACAAAGCGCTTGCTAAATGGGCAAGAATAAAAAAAATCAGTGGCGATACTGGTTTCCATTCAAATCTACACGGAAGGCATTTTTAGTGTGTTATTATTTACTGAGTGATATTTGAAGCATCCTTAGCGATTGCTTTTAGATATTTTCAGTGTTTAGCGCACATTTCACAAAAATTATAAAAATTACACAAGTAATTTTCTGTACCTTAGAATCAAACGTGATCAAACCATTCCAGAAAAATATGATAAAACATTTTTCAAGTTAAAATATTATATTTTGTCAAGGAAAAAAAAGGATTTAGCCACTTTTTAAAGAAAATATCAGGTGGTTTTAATGATATAGATTTCTTGAATTTAATTCTGAGGTGTTATTATTAACGGCGTCGGCCTGGCAACACCAAGCCCGCAGCGCTCACAGCTGACAGCTGAAAGTCCCACAATTCGCTGGAAACGGAAACAGTTAGCAGTGAAGCGGTCCGCTCCAATCCATCGCGCTCGTCGGGTCCGCCATATTACTATCAAAGGTGAATAATAATTATATCAGTGTTAAATTGCGCAAAATAACTTAATATCGCAACCTCCCACAACAACAGGTCGCAGCGAACTACCTGCCGCGTCGCCATCTTGGCCGTCGTTCAGTGCTGTGAGTGAAAAGTGCGTAGGACATCGCGTCCCGTGTTCAAACTGTGAAATCCGGTATAATTCACACAATAATGGATACCTGCAATAATTCCACAGCGTTGTCTGAAGAGATGCACTGCGGATATATTAGGTAGGTTGCCGCAAAGCACCAAAATATGCTCGTGAAATAAGCTTCTAGATTGTTGACTGGCAAATGTCAATGTCAAATGGCTGGCATTTTGTTTCTGGAGTTTTATAAACGTCAGCTGGCATAATATATCAGAGTAAAACGTGGCCGATGTATTTGCAGTGAATGAATGTTTTAACTTATCGTTACATAAGCGATGTGGCGAGTGCTTTCAATGGCAATATAAGGTATTCTTTGGCGGCCAATACGAGAAGGCACAGGCGGAAATCTTTCTTTCGACAGATTGCAGTCAGACATTTTTTCAATTGGCGGGAGACGAGTGCCGCTAATTTATGTTAGGTAAAATGGCTGGTTCGTGTTTACAAATAGGTAGTAATATGGCAGAGCTGTCAAAACCAGTAACGCCTAACTAAAAACTAGTTATAATAGGTCGTAAAACATTAGCGGCAAACCGCATATAATATATTCTAATCCTAGGTACCTCCACTCGAGCGATATTTGGCATATTATGCAAACTGTGCAAAAACGTTTTCAGTTATCACTTGCCATATTGTGCCAAATTTATAGAACCTACAAATATGGGATAATCGGTGAAAACTAGATGGATTCATTGATTTTAAATCGCAGTAAGCAGTTTTATATTTTCCATAATAATATTTTGAGGAATGGGATTAATTAAATAATATGGTAAAGCTTTACATATGACACCAATCGCTCCAGTGGATACACAAATTGTATAAAGTACGTTCGAAGACGGGAAGCGCTGACCTTTCGCATCTTGGACTCTAGCCTTTCCAAAGACTAAATTATAATTTATGTATATTTTTCCGCATGGATAAACAGCTTTTTATGCGGAAAATTATTCTAGCCAGAGAGATGTGTCCCAAATAATATTATTAAACTCGTTTTAATTTCAACGAAATCAATATTAAACGGATATAATCATAATGTCTCGCCCGTTGAGATAAAATGAGCCCTTAAATCCTCTCACAATTTTATATTACGTACATACGACAAAGCGAATGACGGAACAAAACATGATCTTGTGATTTTGATTTCAGGGGCCGAACCGCTTACGACTTGCTCAACAATAATTGTATAATCAAAGGCCTATACACTGTCTCAGGGCTCTGAACTACTGTGAATAATATAATATTATTAATATGCCCACATTAGAACAATAGGAATTCTGTTAGAGGTATCTGACTCATAAATGCGACAAACAAAAATGTAAATCCGGCCCCCAGTACCTACGTATTATCCTAAGGCGGGTGAAAAAGTAATTTATTCAGAATATACCTAAAGGCAAGATATAATTATAATATGGAGGTGAATAAATTCATTCAAGTACTTTTATTGATTGGAGAAAATATGGCATTTAGTAACGTAGCTAATAAGTGAGTCGATAAATAAATACATGTTATGTTGTCAGTTAGGTTAGTCAGCTTTTTGTAGTAGTACTAATTTCAGATATGCTTTGGCGGTAAGAAGGTATATTCCACAGGGAAATTGTGTTCAATAATACTATAATGTTGGGTACCTATTTAACCACACATAAAAATAGTTTGTAAGTTAGGATAGATTAGATTTTTGTAGTATTAGTACCTACTTATTGACAGCTGAGGCTAAGCAGCAAAAAAAACATTCGAATCAGCAAACAGTATTTGTTGATAAGTTAGGTCAGGTCTGCTTTTGTAGAATCTGCTTATTTAAAACTGAAGTTTTGGCGGCAAGTACAACTTACCTACAACTTTCAAAAGACAAATGGTTCCAAAATAATATAATGTTGGGGTATTATTTTGAACCCTCGTAAAGTAGGTACGTATAATGCGCAAACGTAAACGAAAGGTCAAAATAAACAACGTTTCCACTATCGTTGATGACAAACAAAACAATCTGGTTATCTGGCAAATCAAACATAATAAAAATATTATTCCGTACAAATAAACAAATGCACTGACACGTACCGACCTACCTAGAACTCAATTATAGAAAATTGCATTTAAACCATGCTTTTTTATGGTGGAAACACACTATTAAAACCCGACGCGACCCGATGAAACGCGATGCGTGTTGAGTCGAATCAAATGTATTGTTTTCTTATGACCAGAATCACACTATGAACATCCGACGTGACGCCATGCGCGCACACGCCACCCGATCTAGACGTGCCAGGTCGGCGAGTTGCCCATGGTGGGGGTAAACACGCCACCCGACGCGGCCTGCGCAGTATGTTTCTAGACAACACCCGACGCCACGTGTCAGTCGTTCGAGAACTGTCATCGAGCATATACGGAATTTTGGCCAATTTAAAATTATTTTTGCATTTATTTAGCGAAATGACCGACGAACAATTAGTTGAGTTGGTAAAACGATATCCTGTTCTATATGACATGAGTTTAGCTATATACAGGGATCATACTGTGAGAATATCCTGTTCTATATGACATGAGTTTAGCTATATACAGGGATCATACTGTGAGAATATCCTGTTCTATATGACATGAGTTTAGCTATATACAGGGATCATACTGTGAGAAATAATCTTGTGTATGTCACTTTGAATAAATTCGTGTATTTCTTCAAATTGTGTTAACCCGAAAATACATATGAAATCTTTCAATATCTTAAAGTAAGTCTGGATACAGAGTATGATATTCACCACACATACTCCTCTTTTGATTTATTTCATGAACCCAGTAACGCCTAGTTATTCTCTTTTTCTTGAGTCGTTAAAGTATCATATATGTACCCATAATTTGCATCAAATCTTCTTCAAAGTCTTCATCTGACTCGTTATTTATTAAATCCATAGTACAAAACCATTCACTTCCACTGCTGTTAGCTAACTGTATTCAGAAATTGCTAGTATGTCGTGGCGTCGCGTGTTGGTAATGTGCACGGTGCACATCGGGTGTCGAGACGTGGCGTCGCGTCGCGTTTTAATAATGTGTTTCCTCCATTATTATTTACGTTACCTTACACGTGAATAATACTAGTCACACTCAAAACTCTTATCATTCTGTTGCGTGACAAGAACCTACGCCATGTTGCAAATTAAGTATTCATCGTGTGCTGAATTTAATTGTCATTGGGCTGATTGGTGTCAAAGTAACAATAACAAGCAACGGTTGTGAATAAGGCAAGAAACGGAAAGTACTACGTGTGCAAGCGGAAAGATATTGTGAGCCGCGTTCTTATTGGCTGGCTACTGGAGACCAATCGGAGCGCATCACACTGCAGCTAGAATTTTATTCCTCAATCTTTTAAAAATGGCACTAAAGAATCATCAATATTGTGTTTTTTTGACGAGCGAATTAAAAAAAATATGTGGGAAAAATTCGATGAGAGGATTGGCAAATTTCTTTCAATTTAAATACGGATGTGGTGAAGTAATAGTTGGAGCGGAATAATTCATCTCTTACGTATGTAGAATGTGGTGAAAAAGAACCGATTAGAGGAGTAACTAATTTCTTTCCATTTAAATATACACCTTGGCGAATTAGTGTCATACATGCTAATTTATAATTATCTACCATTTGAGTAGCCGACGAGCTAAATACACGGTTGAAATGAAAGCTAAGCACACAGCAGCTGCGGTATTGGTACATGCTAACAAAACGTTATCGGACAATTAAAATTGTACAGTTGTTATTCTTCATTTACGGCAGTTATATTTTTTGTTTTAATCTTTTAATGACTGTTAGATTTAACGGTTAACCTTGGAATGCATATAAAAGCCAAAAACATTAAATTCTATCGCGAAATACAATTTATAACATTGTTCATTTTACTATCGTAAAACTCATCAATAAAGACATAATTAGGTTTCTGGTTTTCCCCACCTGGAAATAAACCCAAACAAAATGAGAACACTGACAAAGTGACAAGTGATTGAATACACAATACTCAATAAAATTAATTGTATCATCATTATCATCCATTCTATATGTATAATAATAAATAGTATTAAATTATCCGGACCGAAATTCAACTAATTACTTTGATACGTTGACGATAACAATGCACATCAAATATTAATGGTACCTATTTGATAGTAATATATTGATTTATTTTTGTTTGGATAAAGATACGTTTAACTCAGAAGTCATTTATTATTTATTAATAAATTCAAGCTCTGATAACCCAAAACACTTTCACCATATTTAGATAAAACCAAAACAAACTGAAAGTAACTTTTAGTGATAATGTACAGCAAAACAAATATAATTATAATACGCAATAACGATTTATCTGTCTCCACGGACATATAGTTATTATCTGTCGAAGAAATTGGTTTATTTTTAAAATTATTTCATGTTGAGTGAAGTTTTAGGATTGTATACTTGCAAGTTGGAAGCACGTAATATTTACGTAACATAGGGGACAATATATCTTATGACGCAAATTGATTTGACCTCGCTAATTATTTTTTTTTTCGCTAATTATTTCTTTTACACTACAATGTAATGAATAATATTGTAGATACTCGTACATACACTAATATGTATTTTCCATTAAAAGTTCAAAATAGTGCTCAATGGCTGTATTTTAAACAAAATTTTTACCACTAAAGATAATATCGGGTTGGGAACCATATTAGGTTATCGAATCCCCTAATAATAATTGCCAATATTGCCATTAGAAGTCATATTTTAGCCCCAATGGATAGTGGTACTTAATAAAAGGTTATGTTGCTATTAGGTTATATTATTGTAAGAGGGAATGATATTGAACTAACACAACATATCATATTAATGCTAATGATTGCGTTCTGGTGTTCATTTATAATAAATGAAATTATTTTTCGTATCCATTTTTATTTTTAAAAGACAAACATTTCCGGGTTACGAACCTGACAATATTTGAAATTCCGTACTACCACTACAGTAAGCGGAAAAGGATGCTTGTGTCGTGATGGAGTACTTAGCCACCCTAAAAATTTAACACGCGACGCTTGTGTGGGAACCAGACGCGATGTCAACTCAGCCACTGAACGATCTATATAGTTCACAAGTAATGTATTTTTTTATTACGAATAGTTTACACTTTTATACACTAACATTAAAATGTTTTACAGCGATGAAATGTGATATTTCACAGCGCTACAGTTATAAAAACCATACTCGATCGAACATAGAATACAATCTAAATATTATATTTAGTAATGCGCGCTACTTCGAACTTCGCGTTTTCGTTACGTGAAATAAAATTAATGTTATTGCAAATATATTTTTTTCAATCTCCACACGCGGATAACGTGTCGTTTGTTCGTGAAAATCATGCTTTTATTTACATGCAAGATAGAGAAATTGCCTCGCATAATAAGTAGTGTTAACAAATGTCAACTTTCAAAAATATATATTTTTTTCTTCTTCTAGGGATCATAAAACTAAATAGCGAAGTAATATGGAACACTCATAAAAACGGTCTCCATTTTTTTTCGCAACATCATCATCATTAATAAAATGGCCACGAACGCCAAATTAAAGATGACACAAAGCCGCAAAAAAACATGGCGAGGGAGTCGTATATTTATTTGCCTTTTTTCAAAGTTCTTTTACTTTGTTTGTGTGCTATCTGAAGCGGTAATACTCACTAACAGCGAGCTCTGACGTCATCATATTTGCATTCTTGATCATCGCAACTACTTTCAGCTCACGTAACACTCATTTATGTCGGGAGCTACTAATAGTAGGGTTTCGAAATATCACTCTACTTGGTGAATCAGCAGAAGCACACAAACTGTGAGCTCTGGTGTTAAGAACTTTCCCTCATGAGCTACGGGGCCTTATAATGCTTTTTTGTATAAGAACAAAAAATTTAAACTCAGACTTTTGATCATAAGTTCATCCATAATAGTTTATGTTAATTTTTTTAAACATTTTACTGTGCTTAATGAATGAGCTCTGTGTGTTTATAAAATAATATAAGATATTTTAGTGAAGCATTCTCTGAGCACTGTGTAATTTTGTATACATTAGAAAAATGTGTCTGCGTTTTTTGTTTTCGCAAATTCTTTTATTATCCCCAGCCTTGGCTACTTTCGTGGTATTTATTTTGAATTGAAAATTCTTCGCATATCATTACGACTTTTAGTATTACCACTGCCAATTTTTAAGAATTACGTCTAGTTACATCTCCGCTCATGCATTAAAAATGTTTTATTTTTTTATTATTTACACTACTTGTTTTGTGTTTCCATAGTTCGTGATTAAACAGATCCCCTACCTCCGGCTGAGAATAGTTGTTATTTTTCAACCTTCAATAAGTCATGGCGGATTTGCATTTTAAAAACATCTATTTGAATTTCATTCTTGCTTTAGTGAATAATGAAATTAACCCACTTCCCGACATCTGATCGAGCTAAAAAAACCAGTCGATACATTCTGTCAAGTTTTGGTGGCAATCACGCATACATACACACACGCACGCACGCACTTCTCTGAAATTGAATGACATTATAACAGTTATATTAGATAAGTATCGGTCTTACCCAATCGAAATTTAGCTCAGTTGTTGACCACAGTCAAACCAAAAAAAAGTCTATTAATAAAAATAGATGTATTATGGTAAAAAAACTTTGTTTTTACGGATTGATTTTTTTATGGAAACATAGTTACGTTGACCTAGATATTCATGACAGAAAAATCTATGCAAATTTCATTACTCCACGTCTTACATTTAAATAGTTTTTTTTGCTGCTTCGGCAATTATCCAGTACACAATAATTGGTACTGAAAACCATATTTTTTTAGTTGCAAACCAAACGTTTTCGATGTATTTTGCATGACATTAGAAATACAATCCAGTTTATTTTCGTCGTCAATCCATTCCTATTATTTGGCAAAGTATTATTTAGTTGGGTTCAGCCGCGAAGTACTGGCTCCATGGGTCTAAGCAAAAGTGTGTCACCGGGGTTTTATGCTTACACAATAATGTACCACACTCACACTAGTAAAGCGCTAAAAATCATTATTCAATCGACAAGGCTTCATGGATAATCTATTAAGCACCGAGTATTTGTTATCAATTATCAAGTAATATATTATCTTGTTATTTGGATAGATTTTCGTAATGTATCAACGCGAAACAAAGGCTCACCTAATTTCGTATTGTTATCTAAAATGTAACCAAATTTGTTAAGTACATTTTAAGCTATGCGAATAAGTTTATCTACTTTCGCGGTGGGAGTGAGAAAGTGAGTGCGATTAGCCACAGAAGAAAAAAAACCCACACCGTTAAAAGATAATAAAATAATGTAAATCGAGCTTCGCACCGCAATCAGCAAGACCGAGTGTTTCCTCTCCAATCTTACATTGCGCAGTTGTTGCTTGGATTATTATTAGTTGGGGAGTAGTTACGTTAATCTGTAACCCCATACATTGCAAAAAAACCGACACGAGGCGCAGTACAGGCGTGGTATTATACAGGGTGTATCGGCACGTACCCGACAAACTTTAACCAGCTATTCCTTAGCATATTTGGAGTAAAAAATCATGTGCACTTTGCTGTCCGGTAACGTTTTTTTTAATAAAAAATTTACTATTCATATTTTCACCACATGTCACCACTGTTTTATCCTTTGTCAAAGTTTGAAAACCCATTTGGCAATATTTTATTCGAATTCCGTTGAATAATGTACGTGTGTACCTATATTGGCGCGCTTTTACAATCACAACGAAATGGCACGGCACCATTCGTCTCATTTTTAACTATTATTATTTAGTGTGTGCGAAAGAGCGAAGACGCTTTTCGACATACTTGCTTATAACAGCTGTTGAACACGAAAAGCAATGCCAATGACAGTGATGGAGTGTGGAAATTTTTATTTTTTTTGTTTTTAATTGAAAAAAAATTCTACCGGACAGCAAAGTGCCCATAACATTTTTTACTCCAAATGTGCTAAGGAATAGCTGATTAAAGTTTGTCGGGTTAGTGCCGATACACCCTGTATAGTTATAATAGGATATAATATAATAGGACATAATAAAAAAAAATAATTAATCTTCTGATAAATACGTTAATTATATAATATCTGTCTCATTTGAATAATTCCATCGGTTTTTACGACTTTACTTCGTTTTGCAACGTCGGGTGTAAAGCATAAAGTATAATAACACGCCGCAGACATAATAAAGTAGTTTTGAGAGCGCGACCGAGTTGTCGGATACCCCAATCACCGTGACGAGTTGGTCAGACTCAGGGTGAGTAACCTCCGCTTCCTGAGAAGACGTTTACCGCCCGTTAACCAAAGCGGGTTCGCCGGCAAACACTGCGTTACTTAGCGGCGAGTCTTAACGGTTTGGGAACATTTGTTATGTATGGAACAATGGTAAGCGGAGACGGGAAGGACACAAACCATGCGGATGTATACAGTGTGTATGATCCGCTGAAGAAATATCCGCGGCATAAAAGCATTGCGAATTAATTTAGAATGGCTGCGCCACTTTCTCTTAGCAATCTTAGCACAGTCAGAGTTACTTGTGATTATTGATGAATACTATTGGGGCAGTAGATTATAATTGTTACATATTACATTATAATTGTATCAACGTAGTATCACTTTAAAAGGTTTAGGTTAAGTTCGATGGTTTCCAAACAACGTTAAACAGGAATTGTGTTTTTTTCCAACGAAAGAAGCTGTAAGGTCTGCGAGGAAAAGTCTTATTGCTTTCTCCAAAACAATCACTGTAATTAAATTGTAATGTGACTTTATTTATTTATTTATTTTTTATTTATTTATTTATTTAACGCCCAGAGGGCTTTTACATGTGGGTGGTACAAATTTAATGACAGTATTGAAACATAAGAAAGAAAAGAAAGAAATAATAAAAATAAAATTACATAAGTATATGCGAGAAACAAAATTAAAAATATCAAGAACATAAATTAAAAAAATACAGCGATTTGACTGGTTTACAAAAATATAACTTCCATTTAGGAATAGTATTGAAATAGGTCTTTTACATAATCCACAAAATTCGCAAAGTTAATGTTAAATATATCGACATCACCTAAGTATTGGTTTCCCATAGTGTGAAACCGTTGTATTGGGGAGTTCGCAATGTAATTTCGCTTATGTGTGTTGCAGTGGAATAGTGTATTTTGTCGTGTTGTTATTGTAGGTATTCGTAAGTTTATGAGTTGCAGAAGTTCGCAACAGTCGAATTTAGAGTTTAGAATCTTGAATAAAAAAGTTAAATCGTTTATTTTACGCCTGTCTTCCAATGTGTGTATTTTTAGAGTGTTTAATAAGAAATGATATTGTAAGTCTTCTAGTGGGATATTTAATTTAAAATTTATAAAACGCAGAAATTTTTTTTGTATTCGCTCAATGTTATTAATGTGAATTTTGTAAGAGGGAGACCAAACTACTGAGTTGTATTCAATTATGCTTCTAACTAGAGATATGTATAACAGTTTAATGGCTTGTATGGAGTTAAAGTTTTTAGTTGTTCTTAATACGAAGCCTAGTGTTTTCATGCCTTTGTTTACAATTTGGTGGATATGATTGGCGAAACTTAGTTTTTCATCCAAAATAATTCCGAGATCTCTCATTTCCGTGACTCTTTCTAAAGCTGTATTGTTAATGGAATATTCAAATAAAACAGGATTTTTATTTCTGCAGAAAGTCAGGGTTTTGCATTTGTCTACATTTAAAAACAGATTATTTTGTACGCACCAATCTTTAAACTTATCAATATTTGATTGTAGTATTTGGCAATGATTTACATCAGTTATTTTTTTGTATTATAAATATTAATTGGTTTATTAATAGTACTGTTTAGTTTACAGATCGCGTGTATCTGTTGTTAATAATCAGTCCTCGAGGATACGAATGTACGTAAATATTGCACAGCCTACTTGCAGACGGAAATAGCTGTATTTTAGTAAAAAGTGGTTACATTGGCGTCAGAGCGAGCTTTCAGTCAGAGTACATTACGACTCTTGCTAGTGACGGTGGTTGCTTTCGAAGGGAAATCACGAGTGTTCCAAAATAGACCATATGAGGCCCCTAGAAACAAAGACGGAAGTGTCCACCAAACGTCAAAAATGAGTTGAATATGCAGTTTTATAGAGAAAGGTTCATTCTATCTCGAGAATATATCTGATTTTAATATAATTGTCATTAAACCATAGTATTTTGGCTTTAAAGTTTTGTTGTTGTAACAAATACGGCAGTGTCCACCTCCTTCCGAAACAAAAGCGGCAGTTTTTCAAATAGCCAATCAGGAGCCTTTATTCATAATGGCGGCCGTACTTGAATTCATACAAACTCATGCGGAAGCGTGAGTGAATCGTGTAGTGAAAAGTTGTTATTTTTTGTGGAAATAACCATTTATTGTTAGTGGACGTCAAATATTCCAAGAATGGAAACTTTCCCCGATATATTGCCACCGGAATCAGTGAGAAAACGTGTCAAACAACCGCATAAATGGAAGGCAAACATCGCCAAGAAAAAAAGGTAAACCGTCATCATGTTGTAGGCAAATGTCAAAATATGACATTTTTAGATTTATCTGAATTTGTTCACAATTTTTTTTCACAATTAATCAAGTAAGGGGAGATGTCTACTAAATAATAGTAACTAATCGTTTTAATATTATTCACAGATATTCTCCAACGTGTTTACCTGCAAATATGATAAATCCCAGTTTAATTGAGGCTAATCAAATTTCGGTTAATCCTTTAAAATTACGAGATGTTGCAAAACTGCTAAATATCCACTTTGGCGGTGACTGGAGAAATATTCCCGAATTGAATTTCTACTCGAAATTATGTCCAACTACTTCTCTTGTACCTCAAGAAGAAGAAGATGATTATGTTCACATAGAATGTAATGAGGAATCGGCAGAAATCGTGTCAGACTTATTAATGATTTAGTTAATTTTTGTATTATTTTATAATTTAGTTAACTTTTCTTTAAATCTATTTTTACCTTTAATTAAATCTATTTTACCTTTTTTAAATCTATTTTCTGTTATCCAGAATTTATGAAAATTTCTAAGATAGAAGTGACCTATCAACTTTCAATAATATCTTCAAGAGGAACTCAACTGCAACTTTTTCAATAAAAAAAAATCTTCCTAAAAATATTGTTTTCTTACATTGACTGCAACATCTTTGAAATTGTCATTTACATCAAAACCGGCAGTTTCCAATTGTTTGTGAAACAAAACAGCAAGTGTCCAAAATGGTCAAAATGATTGAAACAAAAACGGAAGTGTCCATCAAAAAAATTCATTTTTTAAAGAAACTGGGGCATTTAGATACATAGATGATTTAAAATAGTATTCTTAAACCGGTTTACTATCATATTATTAAAATTTCCTTGCATATTGATGAATAACGGACTGATTAAACGTTTTTTTTAGATTGCCAACAATTTAACAAAGTGGACACTTCCGTCTTTGTTTCTAGGGGCCTCATATTTACGCATCCCGTTTATATTTAGTACTTGCCCTGTTACGCTTTTTCTCTTCATGATATGCGTAATTTCAAGCAGTAAGAATATGTTTATTTCCCAAGTTTTCCTGTATTGAGTTAAGTCTACAAAAGTTATTTGAATGTTAAAATGTATAAAGTTCATTCATAAAAGTACCAATGTCAATGTTGAAATTCACAACGCTATATTATTGTTGTTAGTTATATTAGTCAATGTTGACTTTGGTACTTTGAGCATTAGGATTTGATGACGCACTTGTGTTTAATTAGTTTGTTTGATTTGTCCGCAGGTAGCTGCCTCTCGATCAGAAAGCCATGGTCGGCTCTCCGGCAAAATGAACCTCCACCGGCAGGGCCTGTTAGTGGTGGTGGTGGTGCTGGGCCTGGTGGCATGTGGCGGCACGCTCTGCCCCGAGCGCTGCTCCTGCGCAGAGCCCGCCCGCCTGACGTGCGTCGGCTCCTCCGCCAACACCACCACCCTCTCGCGCGCATCGCTCGCCGGCGCGCCCGAGCCGCTCGAGGCGCTCTGCTGGACGGACGGGACCTGGCGGGCAGTGAATCCTGACGCGCTCCACGACCTCGTCAGCTTGCAGGAGTTAGATTTAAGTAGGAACCAAATTGAGGGCATCGGCCCCGACATCTTCGGATCGTTGAATAGTCTTAAACTTATGAACTTTAGTAATAACAAGTTGGACGACCTCCCGCGTAATATTTTCAAGGGACTCGACTGGCTGAAAGAGTTAAGAGTGTCGCACAACGAGCTCCACGTTATTCCATTCCAAGTGTTCGCGCCGCTGCGCAGTCTGCGGTTGCTGGACCTCTCTCACAACCGAATAGTTTCTTTCCTGCACCACTTCAATAGGACGAACAAAGCGCTGGAGACCCTCCTCCTGAACGACAACCGCCTAGTCAAGTTGTCTGCGAACGCGCTAGAGGACCTGAAAGATCTCAAACACTTAGATTTGTCCAACAACGAACTGACGTCGATACCGCGGGGTTTTTTCGATTCTTTAGTCCAACTGAGGTACTTAAACCTGAACAAAAACCCCATAGCGCACTTCTCGGAAAGCACGTTCGCCTGGCTGGCCGCCTTGCAGACGCTCCATATTGGAGACAACCTCATTCGAGAGATATCTCCTGGCACTTTCAAGCGAAACACCATCTTGGAGATCATCTACTTGGAGAATACGAAGATCGAGAAGATCGCCGATGACCAGCTGAAGGGGTTGAATAATTTGAAAACATTGATTTTGCGCAACAACGAGCTGCTTAAAGAAATCGACCCAATTGTGTTCCTAGATATAACGAAGATAGAAAAATTAGACATAAGTAAAAATGCACTGACTTATTTGCCCAGCACTTTAGAGAAACTGGAGAAATTACAGGGGCTAAACATTGGTAATAACCCGTGGGCATGTGACTGCAGAATGGCATGGTTCGCCACGTGGGCAGAGAAGAGGCTTCCGATTATGGAATCCGATTTGAGCTGCGGACCTCATGCATACCCCAACGAGATGGTGCAGACCCTGCAGCACTTGAACTGCACCGCTCCTCGCATAGTTTACAACACCCCGCCATCCTACTACGTCCTGAAGACGAACGCGCTCCTAGAGTGCAAGTACGCCGGGATGCCGGCACCGTCCATCACGTGGATAACACCCATCCACGAGATATTCCACTGGAATCCCGATCCCCTGATACCCGACGTCTTCTACAAGCACCCCAAAGCTCACGACGAGTTCATGGTGTCTATAGACCAATCCTACAGAGTGCGCGTGCTGAACAACGGCTCTTTGCTGATTCAGAACGTGACTCGCGAGGATACTGGCCGATACATTTGCTTCGCCACTAATCCCAACGCCAACGTCACCACTTCGGTAGACTTGATGATAGACCCCATCACAATGTACGAGATCAAGATTAACAGTACCCTCTTTGGATTAGCTTGCGCGGCTATGTTCCTGGCACTCACGCTAATGATACAGCTTCTTCGATATATCGTTGACAAGTGAGTAAAAACTTAATAATATTAGGTAAGTTTTTAGATTCTCACGGCCAAAAGCATTTTTGTTGTTTGTTTTTGGGGTGTTATGCCGTGTTGCGCTAACTCCTTCTTTAGCCGACGTTTCGGACAGCGTTGCAGTGTCCATCATCAGGGCAGATCCGGTAGATCCGAATAATATTACTTTAATTCTAAATTCATCTGAAATATATAGCGTGTATTTTGTTAAATAACAAAGATAGCGGAATCACAAAATATATACATATATACACATTACGTGCGGCCGAAAAGGTTGCAGTAATCGCCTACATTATCGATTTTATCTTCGCTAGACGGATACAACTTACGAGATAACCTGAGAAAGGAATATTTTACTCACTTGTACTCTAATTATTTTATTAATAATGCCGAGTGACCTTTATTTGTTTTGGGCTTTAGCTACGATATGCATTAAGTAACTAGTAATGCGACTTTTTTGCAAATATCACAAATTTTATATGATTTTCAGGTTGGGGATTATCGAGAAATGCTGCAGCTGCTGTATGTGCTGCCGCCCACCGGACAAGGAGGCCCCGAGGACCAAACAGATATACGCCATGCTCGACAACATCGAGTCCTACAAGAGTCAGCAATTGGAGAAACTGCGAGAGAATTATGCCATGCAGGTCAGTTACCATCCACTAAATCTCAAGTTAACTTTATATCTACTAACTAGCATTTTCTACTTTCAAATTCTTGCAAAAAGTTTTGTTCAACGGTAAAAAGAACCTAAAAAGAAACGTACCCATGGTTGACGCGTTGTGAACATATTATCACCATTTTATTTACATGTAATTAAAAAAAGATTGTTTCGTAAACAAGCGTTTGAAAATCTGTTTTTATCTTGGAGTTCACATCTCAAGAAGCACATTGTTTATCTGATACTGGGTAAATTTTGATTAATTATTTTTCAAAATAACATCGCAATTTAAATTTGATAGTGTCAGACCAGACACAACAACGTCGAACCAAAAAACGTGAATTTTCGCGCTCGTTACATTTAGCGGGCCGAATAATTTATTGTTGTTCATTTGTCGCAGATCGGTCGATATCGTAACGCCGACTTTTACAGCGGAAAATACGCTGCTCGGTCGGACTGTAATGTATTATAAAATAGCACTGTAATGCCGACTACAATTCTACGAATTAAAATAATACAGTAGCTTTTTCCGAATATTACTAGCCTCATGAATGGCATTTTCTAACTGCTTTTTGCTGAACCTAATTCCTAGAAGATTGGCGTAAGATTATATATATGTATATATAAAATACCTGCCGTTAATCCATTGTAACTTCTTCAACATTCTCATAAACGAAGCAAGTAACAAAATTAGAGTTTACAACTGAGCCCCCAGCGGTAGGAACAAATAATTCGTACGTTTATTTTTCATCTGTTGATATTTTTTGGAACTTCATCGTATTAATAAGTTAACAATTTTCAAAACTTTATTTTGATAATAATAATAAAGTTTGGAGAATTGCTTTTATTTTACTTTTTAAATAACAATTTGTATGTTGGAGTACATAATTTAGCGGTGTTTTATATTTGCACATAGGAACATTCTTAGTAGAAAATGAGTGGATAAACAAATGGCTCGGGCCAAGGTCGCGTGTTTGAGGAAAACTCTGTTATTATTTAACGAAGGTGGAAATTTAGTACTTGTTTATATTTGAGAATGCCTCACCAAACGGATGTAAGAAGTTATTATTTAAATGTTTAACAATTCTTTCTAGTCGAATCGTGTTATTAAAAGTTAAAAGTATCAATATCTTACATATTATGTTATTTGAAGTTGCATTAAACTTTTAAGAAAATATATCGATTTATGAATAGTGCGCAGTACTTCATTACGCGTTGTGAAATCTCATTATGAAAACGTTTCATTTATTTTGCTTTTTACATTTTGCCGGGTCGTTTATTTAAAATAAGTAAACATTTTCCGCCGCTTGCAATTCGTGGTAAACCATTTTAAATTCTTCACGCCCACATAGAGTCGACTAGTAAGTTATAGACGGCCTGCATAATTCGGTCCATCGCTTTTTTATTTGCCAAATAAAATTTGTCTGGCCCTCTCTCTATTAATACCACTAAAGTAAGAAGTATTTCATGCCTCCAGTCCACGCAGTCCATCACGTTCAACGTGATGATAATAAAATAATTAAAAATGACGATGACAGAAATGGTTGGGATGGCAGAGTTGGTAGATGCGTTAGTACTCCCGGATAGATTTTAATAAGGTTTTTATTTCAGAGTTTCGGTCACAGTTACAAATGTAACCTTTTTTCGTGTCATTTATTCTATCAATAACCAATTATATGATATTTTATTTATTCAATGCTTATTTTACAATCATAGATTGTATTGAATATTTTTTTTTAATTTTCATATAATTAAAATGACACCACAAAGTAATTTTCAACTATTGAATAAGTTATTTTAATTGTAATAACTGATTATCACAGACTATTATTGGATTGTGAAATATATTGACAATAACAACTAGCAAATTGATTGTAAAGTTACGTAAACAAATCCATTAGAGTTATTGACAATGTACCAGTAAAAAGCACGCCAGGTGCAAAAGTATCTCTATTATTATTAAATAAACACGTATCGATCACTAAGCTAGAGTTACACTGTGTTATAAAACAACACTAGTAAACTTCAAGTAAGCAGAATAACATAATTGGTAAACCAACCTTTTCAGGTGTCTAGTGATATCAATTCGGTTTTTCCGAAAAGCACACAAGTAAATTTGACGATTTCATCGGAGATTAAAAATACATCGAAGAGGAAGCATTTTCATATAAATATTAAAAAAAACCTCCCGGCCTTTTTTCTAGCCAATGACAACTTCCTTGGCAATAATTGTGACACTTTTTGAGGCTGCAATTAGCTAGAAGAAACGCCGGGAGCTTTCAATGTGATTAGGACAGCTTTGTATCGCTTGATAACTTGTATAACTTGTAAAGTTATAACGCTTGTATAACTTTGCATCCGTTGGCATCGCTAGTGTTGTTTAGGTTAAGAAATAGTTGGTTCGTTTTCCTTTAATTCCTCCTTCGACCGGCGGCAATAACAGTTTTAAGTTGTACTTATAAGCCAAGTAATATCGATGTTTATTTATTAGGACGTTGGTACTATTAGGTGAAGGTAGCCAGCCGATGGTGACGCGTCGTGATCGTACGAACAATAAATTATTTACATAATATTATTGTGCTGGTGATAACGATGCTAAGGTCACACGCAACGTTTTGAGGGTTTTCTTCTGCGGCCGGTGTACAAAATCGTGTAAAATTCATTTACCGTCGTCAATAAAGTACAGTGATAAAAAACATTGAAAAAGCGAACTTTCTTGTGATCAATTCGGCTACAATATCAATAAAATAGATAACACTATCTATAATCTTCTTTATTGCAAAAACAACTAACATTCGTTATACGATTTTATCATACGTCATATAAAACAAAATATTAATGTGACTAAATATAGAATTTCAGGATTTTGGAGATTCAATCGAAGATATAACTATAAATCGATATTTCGAATATTTTTCTATTGATTTCAAAGTAATACTTTATATTAGCAAAATACCTTTTAATTAACATATTAACATTATTACGATTTTTACTGTTGGCACATTATCAATGTATTTTATACGTTAACAACGGACTGTCGCTTAGCAACTCTTGTTTGTTGTCCGTCATACTTTAGAATTATTATTATTCAATAGAAATGAACTTTTCATCAGGTACATCGCATCAGAGACAACTGCGCCCAACAGGTTGAGTGGATTCAGACCAGTTACTCCAGCCAGGCCAAGCACTTGCGTGAGATCCGGGACATAGGCACCAACCACCTCACGCAACTGCGGGACCAATACTACGACCAGGTGAGCTAATCTGCACTTAACACATTTTAACATGTTCCTTGATGCACCTAGAACCTTCACAACGTAGTTTATTACTCGGCTTTTTCCGAAATCTTGACATTTTTAACAGTTTCCTTAGCCCAGAAAATCCAGACATAAATAGCTGTGCAAATTTCACAAATTAACAGTTTCAAATTGCGTGGTATACTCTTTCTTATTACTTGATCTCAACTTCGAATGTAATCAAATTGTGTGTTTGAGGGACTGTTTACTGCTAACTGCTAATTAGTATCTGGTATGTACATTTAATTTACCTTGGTATTTTGAACCGCCTTCTGCCATCATGACTTAATTATTTATTAAAAGCCTTTTAAAGTACGCCTTGGCAAAAATAATGAAACCGACTATTTGCTTCGTGTAATATTTAATGCCCACAGACGTTATTGATGTGAAAATCGTATAATGAAAATTTCCTAATTGACTAATAGGATTACCATAAATTTTACGTCCATTTCGATAAAATTTGTCGGGCTGAACATTTTTATACATGAAAACTTTCACTTTTTTGTGCTAGGAGTGTACTAGTATTTTTAATAAATTCATTGATACTGAACTAACCATCATAAATCAAAGAATTATCCGAAATTCCTGTTTGAATCATAATTTATTTATGCATTATAACAATCAAATTGCGAATTTGAACAACACAGCGCCCTTGAGGTGATTTTCCACAAAAACGGCGCTATACAAATCATCCACATATTATTATTATTATTACTACCCGGTTTCCACCAAGATATAACCTTTAATGAGTTTTTATTATTCACAATGTACTCATTAAAAACAAAAAATGTCTAGAAATTGTTACATAGTGAATGCCAAAGAAATACAAAAAAAAAGATATAACCTTTTGAATATCGCCTTATTTATACACGGAGAAAAATAAGTATGGCTGATTTATTAAAATTCTGTGTTGATGCAGCTGCGCTTATCCTGTTATTATAGAATGATGACAATTTAATATTTTTTATGAACACGTGTTCCGACATCCTCATAACATATTCGTGTTTTACTGATAATTTGTTAGGAAATCTGTCAATTCATTTGTTCAAGGCTTGCAGTACCGTATTCAAGCGGAATACTAACAATAATAATTTGACCAGATATTTAATAAATTAGCATTAGTCATAATTAAGGTACTCATTTAATTTGTATTTCCGTAGTTTTTCGTATCATTTGGATTTAAGATTGAATGAATTGTGATCAGTGTAGTAAATTACGTAGTTAATTTGAACCACCCCGCGTCGGGCGACACATTGTTACCGATGTACCAGAATACGTGCCGAAATTACTCAGCGTGCTACGGTACAGTGCAGTCAGTCGCATAGCGGGAGTGACTGTGGATATAGAATTGAGAACCCCGGATTAAGTGGAGCACTAACCAGACGACGGGTTATAAATAATTCACCAACGGACAGACAGTCCCAGAAAAATCGCTCTTTAAAGTTGGCGATAATTCGACACATCACACCACATAATAGAGGCATACCCCTACCCTGTTAGGTCCGTTGAAATCTATTGAGAGATGTCAATTCTGCGCTTGAAATGCAGTTAGAGTTGCATCCCATCTGAATTCAGTCAAGCTCCAGGAATATGAATGCCAATCTCCGCCGCCGCAATGCGTCATTCCCTCTACATTCACTCATGACGCTTTGAGAGTAATTGAATGAATCTCTTCATCTGCACAAATCTCCGTTGGGTAATCATGGCCATGGCTGTTCTCGTAAAACGTATCGTAAACGCTGAAAGCACGCTTCCTTTTCTATGCGGGTGGTATTTATTTATTGTCTATCCTGTTTTTGATCGAATTTCATTACTGAAATGTATTTGGTCCGCCGACGCACGGTCAAAAGCACCGTTTACTTACCTAAAAGCCCCCACCTCAGTGCAAAGTGAGATCACTACGAATTGTTTATTCATTGAATAAATAAAAGAATTAGCGCGAACAGTGAAATTGCGAAGCCCTGTTATTACAGTACTTTGTCTTCAAATACAATGTGGTTTTGCAAACTACGGGGAGAAATAACGCAAAAAAACGGCAAGGATGTCTCTATAATTTACTTCGTCTATAATTTACTTCGTCATCGGTTACTGGATAAGGAACAATGTTTTCTTATGATTTTTAGTTGATAATTTTGGATGCCATCTTCACTGTGGATCTGACCATGTCGATTGAAACCAGTATCGATTCGAATGGAATATAAAAAATAGTGGGTTATCAATCGACCTTTTTGAATAATTGAGTTTCGCGATCGTTTTAAAATGAACTACGTTGTATGGCGTGTAGACTGTAGGTATAGATTTTGTTGATGACCTACATTCTTTACTTCTTACTACAAATATGCACCCGGATTGTGAGGTCGCTATAAATATTGCGCTTACAGCTTCCACTTCCAATTATTATAAATATTCCTACTTCTGCACCTACTAGCCGACGCTACCGGCGAGCTACACGTAGAAAGCTTTGTTTAATGAACGCATGCACATAATTTATCTTCAGCACACAGTAGCCACACTTGACCTTGAGTTAGCCTGAAATAAATATTCATAAAATGTGCCTAGTTGGTGTTTTTGTGGCTCGGAAACTGATAACTGGGTTACAGAAAGTTATCGCGATGTTTGGGGAGAAGTGTGTCTGAGATGTTATATTTCACTATTGGGGGAGGGAGGTTTGTTTCCCCAGCGTGATTTCCTGATTACGCTCGGCTCAGACTTCGTCTTGGATCCAGACGAGGAGTAAATATGGATATTTTAAGTAGATTAGAGCGGACGCCTAGCAAATAATATTTCGACGAAAGAAAACAAGACTGTTAGACACGCTACTAGCTGTGTTAGAAAGTCGATAGCACCTTGAAGTCGGATACCTCTATAATCATTCGTATTATTTGCGTAATATGTTCTATGTTCAATTTAGCCACTTTCCGTGACTTGAATGTTGAACGAATGTGTTGTAAGTTGTAAAACATTAATAATAAAATGATACGATCTTTGAACCTTACAACTTGCGCGTCAATTGTCCCTACTCGTATATTACATAATTATATCTAAATGAATAATGATTTGATGTTTGTTTGCGAATCGTGCTAGTTATTATTAATGGATTCTCTTTTCGCAGGTCAAGAGGGTTAGAGATTACTCCACCAGCCAGCTGAACTGGGTGCGCGAGAACTACGTGTTCCAGCGGAACAAGATAAGGAAGTTCAGCGCGCATCAAGTGCTGCGCATCCGGGAGTCGTGCAAGTACCAGCAGCAGACCCTCAATAAGGTGCTGGAGAACCTGCCCAGCTTCTACTTCGACAACTGCAGGAGCGGCTCGTGCGGCAGGAGCGACTCCATCGTGTTCGATACCAAGGACTTGGACGGGCTCGACACTTACATCAAGGGCAAGATCGAGCAGTTGGCTTCTCTGCAGGACGTGGACGAGACGCAGAGCAAGATATCCGTGTACTACACCCCGACAGAGAGGTCTCTGGGCTCGAGGAGGGGCTCTCCGCCCATGATGCCGGACGGAACTCACATCAACTACATAGAGGAGAGGAGACCGCGCATGCCGCCCATCTTCGGGCCGCACGACTTCCTACCTCCCTCGCTGGAGAACGTGCTGCAGTCTCCGCACAACATGCTCAACTCCCAGTCCAAGAAGCTGCTGGAAGGGCTGTTCCCCAAGATGGACGAGGACGAGTTGGAGTACGCGGCGCACAGCGAGGAGCCGCTGCTCGGGGACAACCACAAGCTGTCGTCGCGCCTGCTGCAGAGCACCAGCCTGCCCGAGCTGCGGCCGAAGCAGCGCGTGCCGCCGCTGGCGCGCCCGTCAGCCGCGCGCGTGCTGCTGGCCATCGAGGTGCCCGAGGGCTTGGAGGGCCCCTCGCCAAGGCCCCAGTCCCCCAAGGCCCCCGTGTGCGTGTTCGTCAACGACAGTAACGTGGCAACGACCCCCTTGTAGTACAGGTTGGTCACTAGACTGTTTCGAGTCTACACCTTGTCCAGTGACAGGATATTTATAAAGAAGGAGATCGGCAACAACCAAACTTAAAACACTTATTCCTAAGACTTAGCAGCGAACCTTTATCGGGCGACCCGGGCTAAGTTAATACGTAATATATTAATTACTACTTTTGATTGACTGCGCTATTCCTGTTGTCTTGATAATAATAAATAATATACACTGAATTAATACGTTCATTATTTTATATGTTGAGACACGAATTTATTCAACATTAATTTTCACGTAAATTACTGCTTCAGGCGCCATGTCATGTTGGATATTAAGTTTGATGTATTTTGCGACTGAGATATAATTACTATCCCCTGTTAAGAATTGAATCTTTTACATATTGTCAATTATTTTTATGTATTTATTTTTAAGAGTGAAATATTTAAAAGTGAACACAATATTTACATAAACTGTCATGAGGGATCTCACAATTCTCAGGTCGCCCGAATATTCGCTTAAAGAAACTTGACATAAATTTAATTGTCTAGAATCGACTATTTAATAATAGATTTTATTAATCTTTTGTAAGTGATACATTTATGTTTTGTTCATATATTTTTATAAACTTTTTAGTGATTTTTTTGTTTTGTTTTTAGTAATGGTCAGAAAAAATAAAAGGGTTTTTAAAAGTGAATTCGAAAAATGTGATTTTTTTTAAATTATAATTATACAGTTAATCTTGCCTTTAAAGAAACTTTTTAAATCATTGGACCATGGAGTTTTGTGAAGGATAATAACTATTTATTGTAAACAAAAGTGAATATCTACGTATATAATTATAATGCAATCAAAACTGTATAATATTGTGACATTCATACAAAGATATAAATATAATATCCGTGTTTCAAACATTCAAAAAGTCATCGAGTGTGGCATACCATAATTTAAGTGAATTTTGTGATTGTTGAAGAGCCAAGTGAAATTGTTCCTGGACCGGTTTATTTGTAGCTTGTTAATCATTGGTATGTTTATAAAGTAACTATGTATAGTACATAACATCTTTAGTAAGACTAACATATAGTACGGGAAAGTTTCAAAATTAAAATCTATACTGTTGTAACTTCTCGATTAGTGTTCAGTGTGAAAAGGTTTGTTTGTTTTAATTTACTAGTGGCGCTGCGCTACTGCGGCCCGACAGGTCCCGGATAGTGCGAATGCATCTTTATAATATAATGCCAAGCCTACTACTACTACTACTACAAGTCTACACTTCAATGTAAAATCCTTCAAATGAGAAGTTGCAATTTTCTGAGCTGTGATTGAGTGATTGTGACGATTGAGTGTTACTCTTCCATTCTCAAGGGATGACTCCTATTGACCCTTCCAGTCCTGGGTTATGAGGCGTCCTTCGCTTTTCCATTTTAACCCTTTGGAGGCCAAAATCAGTCATGAGTATATTATGTGTTTTGAATAAGAGATGGATGAACATTGGTTTTTTGTTATATGCATCCAAGGGGTTAATGGTTTAATCAAAACAATATGCTCTTAGAATTAATTATACGCGATCAATTAAATGTTTCAATTAAATTCTTTGTGTTAGGGCTGAAAGGGTTAAAGTATTAATATTATTCAATTGGTATTTTAACCCTTTGAATAATTATTTTAGTAGATAAATAATATAATAAGATGTTGGAATTATTATAAAAATGATATATAATATTGTATAGCATATATTTTGGCATCAACGTAATTTTAGCTATTAATCTCTTGTTCGGGAGTAGTATAAGTCCACCTAGCCTATATTCATATCGCTATGGTAGTTTAGTAACAGTCGTAGCCACTGTACTGGACTGGATATAACACCTGCGGCGTGTATTATGTGGTATACAATTGTAATAATGAAGTCATCCTGCTAACTGATTTGTTCTAAGTGTTATACAATGATGTTATTGAATTTTTGTAAGGAAAAATGATAATGTTTTAAAAATAAATCTCACGACCAAATAAGAAAAAGAATAATATGGTTTAATTAACATTTGAATCACTCTGCAGGTGTAAGGCTCCGATTCCACTAAGTAGCTAACAGCGCCCCGTTACGGTTGCGGCTCGGCTCGCCTCTGCTTCTTAATGGAATCTGGGCCTAAATTGTCTCTTCTCATCCACGTTTGGGGTGGTTCAACCTCTCTTGTGTGGTGAAGTTATACCAAATGAATAGAGCAATTTAGACTAAAACACCTTTCCAATATCACACTACACATTTCACCTCCTCCACTCTCATAAATTTACATATATATTCACATGATATTGAAAAATTACTTGCGTTTTTAATTTATTGCAAGGAATTGATTATTTTTCTAAAATTCAATAGAAGCTACAAAACTTCTCATATTAATTACAAAACAAGAAAGTCTACAAAATTCCAGATATCAAATTATTTTTTGGAAGTAAATTTTTCAACAACTTTTACACAAGTAAATTATATCAAAATTCCTGTACAATTTTTTTTCAGCCATCACAAAAATTATCAAAACACTAAGAAGTCACGCAAAGAAAAAGTGGATGAAAGAGACAACTTTAAATCTGTAAGTTAAGTAATTAGGTTTTAAAGAAGCACCGAAATTATGAAAAATGAAAAAAAAAAAAACGCCGCTAAAACATATAAAACGTAAATTTGAGCTAGAACTATTTCATATTTGTAATAGCTATTATTATTGAAGACCAGGCTCGTTTATCAATCAACTATTTTCTCATAAACCAGTTGTCTAACTATTCACTTTTATTGTCTCTTCAAAACCATCTCCTAATAGGACTAGTTTTCTTATACAAAATAAATTGTTTCAATTCTTAATTGAATCGCTGTTAACTCTTAACAGAAATTTATTTTGTAGTGTTGTTAACCTGAGTGCCGGTGTCACCACGATGGTAATTCAACATTTATACGCGTAATGTGCCGGCATACCACAATTGTAAAGGCATACAGTATTATCTATTAATGGTTTTTATACTTTAAAACATGTTCATAGCATATTTAGATGAATGACTAAGGCCTGTCAACAAAATGATCAGTCAGATGTTTCGTTTTGCTTGGCTTGAAATTATTTGAAATTGCTGAAGTCATTTGAGTGGTCCGGTTATTTACAGGAATTTATTATTTATTTATTTATTTATATATTTGGGAAAAGCACTAATGCATACAATTTTGATAAACACAAGTGAGTAATTACTAGTCAGCAAGCGCAGAACGCCTTTTAAGCCCGGCGCACGACGGAAGTTGATGCTCGTGGAAATCCGGCATTCCAAAGGTTAAATGTATGAAATAAAAAATAGGATAGATAAAAAAATGTTAATATTTTCTTAAATTTTCTGCTCATTCTTTTTAAATACAGAATTTAAAAAGAATGAGCAAATTATTTATTCATACTTCAATTAAGCATCGTTTTGATAGAATAAAACTTAGATCTCACAATGTAAATTCTATTGCTTGGGAATTATAGGGTTGTTTTTAACCCCTCAGGCTGATTTGTTCGCTTTTGGGAATAGCTCATACAGGTCTCGTAGAAACCGTTATGTGTAATTACTGTGGAGAAATAAGTTCTAAACGGTGTTGGAAAGAAAAAAACACCACTATTTATATTCAAATCTAAAAGTTAAAGCAAAAGAATTAAATGTACCTCAAGCAAAGTTTCCGACCGTAATTTGAAAAAATTGAATGAAAATTTATTAATTATTTTTATATGAAATGACAAAAAACGGAGGCGACAATAACGTTTAAATTTGTCTAATAAAATGTGTGTGTTTTTATTTTTTCATTATCAGTATTTTATTTCTCCGATCTTCCGACAGAACATGTCAGAGGCCTGAGGGGTTAAATTAATAAAATACATACGTAAAACTAATCAATAATGTAATACTGTATTTTTTCGTTTTGAAAAATTTCCATACCCATCATTGAAGAAATAATATAGTAGTTAGAGATCAATTTGAAGAGAAGTCATCAGCAGTCAGATTGTTGAATAGAGAGAGTTGATAAGAGTGGAGAAAATACGAACATCTGTTGGAGCAAGATCAGGATACGAGCAAAGCTTTTGTAATATTAGCAGTCTGATTGTTGAATAGAGAGAGTTGATAAGAGTGGAGAAAATACGAACATCTGTTGGAGCAAGATCAGGATACGAGCAAAGCTTTTGTAATATTAGCAGTCTGATTGTTGAATAGAGAGAGTTGATAAGAGTGGAGAAAATACGAACATCTGTTGGAGCAAGATCAGGATACGAGCAAAGCTTTTGTAATATTAGCAGTCTGATTGTTGAATAGAGAGAGTTGATAAGAGTGGAGAAAATACGAACATCTGTTGGAGCAAGATCAGGATACCAGCAAAGCTTTTGTAATATTAGCAGTCTGATTGTTGAATAGAGAGAGTTGATAAGAGTGGAGAAAATACGAACATCTGTTGGAGCAAGATCAGGATACCAGCAAAGCTTTTGTAATATTAGCAGTCTGATTGTTGAATAGAGAGAGTTGATAAGAGTGGAGAAAATACGAACATCTGTTGGAGCAAGATCAGGATACGAGCAAAGCTTTTGTAATATTAGCAGTCTGATTGTTGAATAGAGAGAGTTGATAAGAGTGGAGAAAATACGAACATCTGTTGGAGCAAGATCAGGATACGAGCAAAGCTTTTGTAATATTAGCAGTCTGATTGTTGAATAGAGAGAGTTGATAAGAGTGGAGAAAATACGAACATCTGTTGGAGCAAGATCAGGATACGAGCAAAGCTTTTGTAATATTAGCAGTCTGATTGTTGAATAGAGAGAGTTGATAAGAGTGGAGAAAATACGAACATCTGTTGGAGCAAGATCAGGATACCAGCAAAGCTTTTGTAATATTAGCAGTCTGATTGTTGAATAGAGAGAGTTGATAAGAGTGGAGAAAATACGAACATCTGTTGGAGCAAGATCAGGATACGAGCAAAGCTTTTGTAATATTAGCAGTCTGATTGTTGAATAGAGAGAGTTGATAAGAGTGGAGAAAATACGAACATCTGTTGGAGCAAGATCAGGATACGAGCAAAGCTTTTGTAATATTAGCAGTCTGATTGTTGAATAGAGAGAGTTGATAAGAGTGGAGAAAATACGAACATCTGTTGGAGCAAGATCAGGATACCAGCAAAGCTTTTGTAATATTAGCAGTCTGATTGTTGAATAGAGAGAGTTGATAAGAGTGGAGAAAATACGAACATCTGTTGGAGCAAGATCAGGATACGAGCAAAGCTTTTGTAATATTAGCAGTCTGATTGTTGAATAGAGAGAGTTGATAAGAGTGGAGAAAATACGAACATCTGTTGGAGCAAGATCAGGATACGAGCAAAGCTTTTGTAATATTAGCAGTCTGATTGTTGAATAGAGAGAGTTGATAAGAGTGGAGAAAATACGAACATCTGTTGGAGCAAGATCAGGATACGAGCAAAGCTTTTGTAATATTAGCAGTCTGATTGTTGAATAGAGAGAGTTGATAAGAGTGGAGAAAATACGAACATCTGTTGGAGCAAGATCAGGATACCAGCAAAGCTTTTGTAATATTAGCAGTCTGATTGTTGAATAGAGAGAGTTGATAAGAGTGGAGAAAATACGAACATCTGTTGGAGCAAGATCAGGATACGAGCAAAGCTTTTGTAATATTAGCAGTCTGATTGTTGAATAGAGAGAGTTGATAAGAGTGGAGAAAATACGAACATCTGTTGGAGCAAGATCAGGATACGAGCAAAGCTTTTGTAATATTAGCAGTCTGATTGTTGAATAGAGAGAGTTGATAAGAGTGGAGAAAATACGAACATCTGTTGGAGCAAGATCAGGATACGAGCAAAGCTTTTGTAATATTAGCAGTCTGATTGTTGAATAGAGAGAGTTGATAAGAGTGGAGAAAATACGAACATCTGTTGGAGCAAGATCAGGATACGAGCAAAGCTTTTGTAATATTAGCAGTCTGATTGTTGAATAGAGAGAGTTGATAAGAGTGGAGAAAATACGAACATCTGTTGGAGCAAGATCAGGATACCAGCAAAGCTTTTGTAATATTAGCAGTCTGATTGTTGAATAGAGAGAGTTGATAAGAGTGGAGAAAATACGAACATCTGTTGGAGCAAGATCAGGATACGAGCAAAGCTTTTGTAATATTAGCAGTCTGATTGTTGAATAGAGAGAGTTGATAAGAGTGGAGAAAATACGAACATCTGTTGGAGCAAGATCAGGATACGAGCAAAGCTTTTGTAATATTAGCAGTCTGATTGTTGAATAGAGAGAGTTGATAAGAGTGGAGAAAATACGAACATCTGTTGGAGCAAGATCAGGATACGAGCAAAGCTTTTGTAATATTAGCAGTCTGATTGTTGAATAGAGAGAGTTGATAAGAGTGGAGAAAATACGAACATCTGTTGGAGCAAGATCAGGATACGAGCAAAGCTTTTGTAATATTAGCAGTCTGATTGTTGAATAGAGAGAGTTGATAAGAGTGGAGAAAATACGAACATCTGTTGGAGCAAGATCAGGATACCAGCAAAGCTTTTGTAATATTAGCAGTCTGATTGTTGAATAGAGAGAGTTGATAAGAGTGGAGAAAATACGAACATCTGTTGGAGCAAGATCAGGATACGAGCAAAGCTTTTGTAATATTAGCAGTCTGATTGTTGAATAGAGAGAGTTGATAAGAGTGGAGAAAATACGAACATCTGTTGGAGCAAGATCAGGATACCAGCAAAGCTTTTGTAATATTAGCAGTCTGATTGTTGAATAGAGAGAGTTGATAAGAGTGGAGAAAATACGAACATCTGTTGGAGCAAGATCAGGATACGAGCAAAGCTTTTGTAATATTAGCAGTCTGATTGTTGAATAGAGAGAGTTGATAAGAGTGGAGAAAATACGAACATCTGTTGGAGCAAGATCAGGATACGAGCAAAGCTTTTGTAATATTAGCAGTCTGATTGTTGAATAGAGAGAGTTGATAAGAGTGGAGAAAATACGAACATCTGTTGGAGCAAGATCAGGATACCAGCAAAGCTTTTGTAATATTAGCAGTCTGATTGTTGAATAGAGAGAGTTGATAAGAGTGGAGAAAATACGAACATCTGTTGGAGCAAGATCAGGATACCAGCAAAGCTTTTGTAATATTAGCAGTCTGATTGTTGAATAGAGAGAGTTGATAAGAGTGGAGAAAATACGAACATCTGTTGGAGCAAGATCAGGATACGAGCAAAGCTTTTGTAATATTAGCAGTCTGATTGTTGAATAGAGAGAGTTGATAAGAGTGGAGAAAATACGAACATCTGTTGGAGCAAGATCAGGATACCAGCAAAGCTTTTGTAATATTAGCAGTCTGATTGTTGAATAGAGAGAGTTGATAAGAGTGGAGAAAATACGAACATCTGTTGGAGCAAGATCAGGATACGAGCAAAGCTTTTGTAATATTAGCAGTCTGATAGCATTCCGATAGATACCAAAACGGCACAGCTGGCTCCTTGGTTAAGCTCAAATAAAAGGATTGTATATATGTGTATTTATTGTAGGCAACAATTAAATCTCTTTCATAACACTATTTCTGTGTACAAAAAAAAATTCAAGTTCTTTCTAATCCGATTGTATGTATTATATTTATGGTAGTTTACACTAGTTTCTCCATCAGGCAAAGTTTTGGATCACATTCCAATGTCCATTATCAGGAAAGGTCTTGAGTTTCAGAGTGACCACAGGTATTGCAGGTATTTCGAGCATTTTAATGTTTATCAAATAATTATTTTAGGATAATAATATATTTTTTAATAAAAAATACTAGACTAGATGATTTATGTATTAAAGATAATCAAATAAATGCTATTTCGAAATTGGCTTTTATTGGCAGTTTTATCAACGCAGTCAAGTACAGTGAAACCTGTATCTATCGCTTTATCAACCCAGTCAAGTACAGTGAAACCTGTATCTATCGCTTTATCAACCCAGTCAAGTACAGTGAAACCTCTATCTATATTTTTATCAACCCAGTCAGGTACATTGAAACCTCTATCTATCGTTTTATCAACCCAGTCAAGTACAGTGAAACCTCAATCTATCATTTTTGAAGGGGCCTATTGAGAACAAAAGTTTTCACAATAGATGATGTATGAATGTGAAAGAGTTGTGCCAAGAACGAGTTGTTTGGCGGTTCGTCCCCTCTGCCTACGCCGGCTAACGGCGTGATGGTTATATTTAGTAAAGTTTTCATATTCTTAAAACACCTTCAGCAATTTGCTAATGGCTCGCATATGTCAGTTCCATTACTGTTGACGCAAAACAACACTGAGATCGTCTTGTGGCGTATTCCTGGGTCAATAGAACCAATTTGGGGTTGGTAAGGTGAGACGAATGATGTGGTGTGAAATCACAGCGTTTATTGAAGCCAGTGTAGATGTGATGATGACCTCAGACCAATGGTCAACGCAGTTGGTAGACATTATCGGTGGTGAATTTCCTAGGCCGATGGTCAACACTGTATTAGCTGAGATGGACAGTGGTGGAGTGAAGTAATGTCAGTAGTTTGAATGCGTACAAGCGGACTAGACTTGCAGGTGATATTCATCACCATGGGTCTTCCAATCTTCTGTGTTCAATCTTTTATGTTCTAGGACGTACCACGAATGACTCGCAATACGCTAGTCTCTTTCAACCCTTTACCACGGTGGCAGGACTCGCCTGAACGTCAATGTGTTTTTCTAGTTTTTTCAAAGATTTTCCACACAGTAAAAAGATCACTCGCACTGCCGTGTTCGCCCCAACAACAACTCATGACTTGCTTGTTGTTTACAAGTACCATTAATTGAGCATAAACTGAGCATTTGGCTAAGAAATATGGTGTTTTGTATGTTCACTTTTTGAAAAATGATTGAACAAAAAAATATTTAGTACAAAAACTGCATGTTTAAAAGGATGAATGCGGTAAAAAGATTCATAGAGAATGTTCATTGCGAGTTTTGCATGAAGTTAATTTGTGACTGGAAGAAAAGAAAAAATGTCAAATGCGAGAAAACGATTATTTGGGAAACAATTGACCGAGATTTCACTGTACGGATTGTATAAGGAAAGAAGGAAAGATGCAATTTTCTATGAACAGAGTGGATTAAATTCCCAATTAAATGATAAAGCTAATATATTAAAATAAGGCGATGCAATATCACTCCTTACGTAGATGGCGATAAGGTTTAAATTCCTGCTTAACACCAGCTGCCTGTTTTGATTTATGCAAGAATTTTTTTGTTGTCAGAAGATGGTATTACCATAATTTTCTAAATAACTGAATTTGCCACATTATACAATGAAACCATAACCGAAAATGGGTTCGTAATTAAGAGATTTTGAACTTTAAAGCGGAAAATGCTCAATTATTTTAAAGGCCAAGGTGTGTTTTACTCACAGTGCTTAAATCAAAGCATCTCAAAGATTCCTAAGCAATCAAATTTTCAAACCTCCAACACACAATTTTGCATTACTTTGTAGCCTTCAGCTGTAAATTATCAGAGTGGAAAAAAGACAGCTATGAAAATAGAACCGTAATTAAAAATATATTTTTTGTTTTTAAAAGAATGTTAGTTGGCCAAAATACTTTTCTAAATAGAAAAAATACCAATTTGCTAGAAAAAATTACTGAAAAATAAATACTTTTATCATAACCTTAAGTAAGAAGCAACTTTTAATTAAAATATATAAAGAAGAGTGTCCTGGTGTGTTTTTTTTTAAAACAGTCTAGTTTTATTCTGATTTCTTAGATTTCGAAAAACCTCCCTCGTCCGCTTTTCCCACCCCTTTAAGCCGAATAAAGTCAGGACAGCGCCGGGGCCGGGAACTTAGCTACAAGTTAGTATTAATATAAAACAGAACCACTGGGTTCAAAGTAAAGTAAACAGTTTCAGTGTAATTATTGCTAGCTGGTATTTACATTAGTTTATAGACACAATTAACATTATTTTTCCTTCTCGTTAAATGTATGAGAAATGTTAATTCATAACATATTATGCAAACTTGAAAAAGCTCTAATTAGAATACAAAGATATTGGCAACTGTCATTGTCAATAAAGATTAATCTCTTAGCCTCGAGCACCCATCTATTGTCACACCGAGACAATGCCTAACATGACCGATCTGTTGACAAACTTTGTGCATTATAAAAAAGACAATATAGAAAAATAATAGGTAAATATTTACTATTGAGACACATCTAAGTAAATTCTTAATTCAAACATTGTTTATGTAAGACAAAGATAGACATTCATAGAATATGCGTATATGACCGAAATATATATATATGCAGTGTTTACGTACTTCAAAGTTGTGAATACTACATTCTACATCACAGGAGAGACTGCTTACACTCAAGCGAATACGTAACGCTGTATAAGTCAATCTTCGGCTTGAGGTATTAGCCTGTACTTGTACTATGTGTTGCTACGTTCGCTATCTCACTTCTTTTTATTTTGTCATTTACCATTTTGGGGTAGCTAAAAGCCTTGAGAATAATTGTATTTATGAACGGAAAGAAACTGTGATAATAATAATAATATCTTTATTGTGATAAATTTTCAAACTATAACTATAGAAATATATACATGAAAGACTATTTTATGTACATTGGTTTATAGATTAGATGAGTATAATTTTATCAACGGAAAGTAATATATAAACAGTAGGTAAAATAAATGTAAATAATAGAAATGTTAATGTAGTTATATGTTAAGGTTTGTCATAGCCCGCCTCACTAGGATTAGCCTGTGTTGAGGCAGCTATCTACCAAGTTTTATTTATAGTACTATAACGTACTTTTTTTTTTTTTTTTTTTTATATTTACTCCACACAGGAGGCCCTGAAGAAAATAATTTCTCTCAGGGCCTATGTCATCTTTGGGGATGCTGTGTGGAGGGTCTTTTTGTGGAGAGGAAGGAGTGAACATGGGTCTTGAAGAGTCCCATGTTGTAGGAGGGAGGAAACACAGAGGCCGGCAGTTCGTTCCACAGCCGAGCTGTTGAACTTAAGAACGAATCGTAGAAGCGACCCGTTCTCATGTGACAAGTGTCAACTGTGTACAAATGTTGGGCGCGCGTTTGGCGTGTATCCCGACTACGCACCGGTGCCGAAGGGATCAATGACGCTAGTTCTTCAGAGCATCTTCCATTGTAATACCGATAGAACAAGGACAGCATACCTACCTGACGCCTGTGCTCTAAAGATTGCAGTCCGTTTGTTAAGATTGGGGAATCTATCAAACGGACCGCCCGTTTCTGCACAGAGTCAAGGGTTTTTTTCAGGTATTTTGGGGCTCCAGACCAGAGATGGCTGCCAAATTCGACAGTAGGGCGCACTTGCGATTTGTACAGGATGAGCAGTTGTGTACTATTAAAGTATCTGCGGGCCCTGTACAGTACGCCCAGCTTCTGAGAGGCCAACTTTACTCTAGCTTCGATGGAGCCCCCGTACCTGAGTTGGTCACTTATAGTTACACCAAGCATATCAATGGAAGGCCTGTTCGGAAGATTGCTTCCGTTGAAGGAGACTAGATTATCATTTGGATCCCTTTTAGACGTAATCAGACAGGATTGAGTCTTTGAAACATTAAATTCGACGAGATTATTTTTACCCCAGGAGGAAATACTCTCGAGATAACCGTCCATTCTCTGCTTCAAAGCCCTCCGAGCCGTTGGAGTTTGTGTGCCCTTTGGGGGCTTGTCAAACAAAAAGCTATCATGAACTGTACTGTCATCCGCGTAACAATGAATCGGTGCACATGTCAAAAGGTCATTGATGTGCAACAAAAACAAAGTTGGAGACAGAACCGATCCCTGTGGGACGCCAGCATTTATGGAGTGCGAGGAAGAGGTGAAACCGTCAGCAACCGCCTGAATCGACCTATCCCTTAAAAAGTCAGCAATCCACGTACACAGGGATGCGGGAAGTCCGTAAGAATGCAATTTGTTGACAAGTCCTCGGTGCCAGACCCGGTCAAAGGCCTTGGATATGTCTAGTGCGACCGTTTGGGTCTCACCGTGACGTTCCAGGCACCGCCCCCAAACATGCGTCACATACGCGAGAAGATCACCGCACGAGCGGTTCCGCCGGAATCCGTATTGACGGTCGTTGATAATTTTGTTCTTCTCGAGGTATGTGAGCAGTTTGTCGTTGATCACACGTTCCATCACTTTGGACAGAACTGATGTGATCGCTATGGGGCGGTAGTTGGCCGGGTTGGAGCGGTCACCTTTCTTGGGAACAGGGTGAATTACCGCTTTTTTCCAACCAGAGGGCACAGTGCCACACTTCAGGGACATTTTGAAGAGCTTTGTCAAAACTGGAACTATTTCCGCAGCACACCTCTGCAATACCAGGGCAGGTATTCCATCAGGTCCACTAGCTTTGTTAACATCGAGCCCCCGTATGACGTGGAGTACATCCCGATGCCGGATCCTCAGCTTTTTCATATAGAAGCCGCAGTGAGGAACCGACGGCGGAACAGCACCCCCGTCGTCGAGGGTCGAGTTTTCCGCAAACATTTTCCCTAAAAGGTTTGCCTTTTCGGTGGCGGTGTTTGCTAGTGAGCCGTCAGGTCTGGTAAGAGGTGGCAAACTGGGTTTGCAAAAATTTCGACCTATTGAGCCCGCAAGCGACCAGAATGCTCTGCTGCCATGCGGGCAGGCAGCCAGCTTTTTGCTGATCTGCAGGTCGTGTTCGAATTTTGACCTATTGATGATTCTCTTGCATTCCTTTGCCGATTTGTTGTATGCTGATCTGCTTTCGGGCGTTCGAGATGTGTTGTAGGCTCGGTAAGCCGCGTTTTTTCGTCGAACTGCTTCGGAGCATTGTCGACTGAACCACGGCTTTGAGCCCACACCAGTTTCTTTAGTAGTCGATTGTATGAAGCCATCCATCGCCGAATTGATGACTTCACCAATCTCCTGGGCACATCTTGAAGGGTCCGAAGTCCGAAAACAAACAGCTGACCACGGTACCTACAATTATATAACAATGCGAACACTCAATAGTTAGGTAGCATAAATATCAATACAACATTTACCAAGTTCGTTTATAGTCCTAATAATATAGCTATAACTGCATGAGATCTGCTTTTTGCTTGCAAAGGAATTTTGCACGGCAAGACATTTCGCAAAAAAAAATATCCTAGAGCGACGTGTTTGTGGCAGCTGTTAACAGCTTGTCTGATGAAAAAAGTAATGTGCTATATATACTAAACCTCAAGTATGTCCACTGGGCCTAGTTCGGTGAAAGCACCCGCATTGTCTAAGTAACCTATCTTCACTTTTTATTTCATCTAGGATTGTCACGGTTTTGAGAAACATTTTTCTTAAACTAATAGGTTGGTTTTTGACTGGAACATAACTGAGAATAAGAAGGTGAAGTGATTGATATAACAAACGTACCCAACTGTTTGAAAACATCATCAAAAGAATAATTGTAAGCACATTTACCATAAGTTGCACTCGGGAAGATATAACTTTCAAGAACTGCCATAAGATGCAATGGAAATTATCCAAGTACTGTCGATGATTCCTTTATTGAAAATAGTAGTATAATTATGTAGTTGATAAAAGATGATTATTTTATTAATTGTACAAGTGTCATTATGACTGTTGCATAGAAATAATAATTAGCAGCAGATCAACACTTATTGATTGGTAGCTTGAAAACATAATGGTCACTGCTGTTAGTTGGATTGAAGAGTGGTCACAAGGGTTTTAAAGTTACTTAAAGACAGTCATTTTTTCTTGCTTCCTGATAGTAAAAAAATATAATGCTACATAAATTATTAAAAATGTAAAGACAAGATATAAATTCATAGCACTTTATTATGATATGAGGCGCCATTGAGGTGATTTTTCACAAAAACGGCGCTCTACAAATTATCCAATTATTATTATTATTATAAAAAAATTGAAGGTCGCAACTAGAAGAGCGTATTTATCGTACCCAGTAAAAGTACCGGGTATTTTCATGTGGAGATTTGTCACAAGTACAAAACTTGTGACAAATCTCCAAAATGCTCTCAAGTATTTTATACTGGAACTAAATTTTTATTAGTTTCTGTCCCCAGTCAGGTATAAAATACTGAGTATTTTATAACCGGTATTTTGAATAGGTACTTTTAACAGGTATTTTTAATGGGTACTTTTAATAGGTATTTTTAGCAGTCAGTTTTAACCTTTTAAATGCCAGTAGGTAGAAGTGTAGCTGTGCACAGCAGGCCGTGAATTTTTAATCAAAATAAATCATTTTTAAATCTTATTTTTATAAATTAAAAACATTACACCTTGAAAGGATATTTAAATGACTTACCAAATTTATTCAATATTCGACGTTTTTGCTTCCCTTCACTTAGATAAAAATATTTTTAAAAAAACGGGACATATGTATGATACAGAGGATCAAAGAAGAGCGAGTAAACTCGCTATTTTTCTATGGCTGGCCTGCTGGGCACGGCCAAGAATGCGAGTAAACTCGCTCTTGGCACAGAAGCGGTTAACGGCAAAAGCACTAGAGGACATGAAAAAAATTGTGGGGAATTTTTTGACAGGGAATTCTGTAGCTATCCCTCCATGGATTTGAAAAATTACTGTGAGGAATCGCACATTGAATTTTTTTGTGGGGAATTACCTTTCACACAAATCCTCTAACAACCCCCCCCCCCCAAGAATTCGAATAATCATAGGGGGAATCGCTGTGGGCAATTATCTGAGTACACTTACAAAAAAATACTCACAAGTATTTTACACTGGGACTGAGTATTTATTACTTTCCGTTCCCAGGTACTCAGGTATCCTAATCCTTAGGTCGGTATAAAATACTTTTGGGTATTTTGTAACCGGTATTTTTTTGTACCTGTACTCACTGTACCCAGTAACGAAAAGTACTCACAGGACCCACCTCTGGTCGCAACTATAACCTTTTCATTTGTGTGCTTTTTAACAGTGGCTTGTACACAAAACAATTGGTAGTGCGCTATAAATATTGTCAATCTATATCCCTACGTCAGGTCAGGTAAACCTTCAGCGGTGAAAGGCACTAGCAATTTTGAACTGTAAACTAAAGTGGCGCCATCTCGCCAAAGAGCTTTTCTTATTATTTTGGTACAATATTTTAAATTTCATTTTTAAGAGGCATTGGCGAGCGCCGTTCACGTTTTGGAGAAATTTCAATACTTTGGTCAACATCGACGTTCTGCACATATAAATAATTGATGTTCCCGGGTGGCATTTCTCTGATATGGAATTCGCTTGCACCACGTGACTTATAACACATGAGAAAAAAAAGAAGAAAATACGAGTTGGTTGAATTTAACTTCATATTTTTATTACTCTTATTTGCTTTGATTTTCGATGATATTATTATCGGTGCGTTGATCCAATGCTCCTCAGAGCGCTGCCACTGCTTTTTAATGAACATGATTTGGTGCCTCTTACTATCATTTAAGCACTATAAACTGACTACTACATACTTTGCACAATTTTTTTTTCAATTAACTAACTTCCTGAAATGATGTTATAAATTTAAATACCATATTATGAATATAAATAATGACAAAATATTTTTATATGTCAAATTCATTAGTCTAATTGATGTGCCATTAATGACATCAGTTCTTCGGCGCATCTTCCATTGAAATACTGGTAGAACAAGCACAGCATTCCCATCTGGTGTCTTGTTGACTCCAATCCATCCGTTAAGGGAGGGGAATCTATCAAATGGGTTGGTTGCACGTTTATCAGATATCTAGGGGATCCAGATCAGAGGTGGCGACCATTACCAAGACTGTATTACCAAGGTGTATTATTGAAATGAATTGCCTTAGTAATTTTGTAGAGACTTCAGTTTGCTATATATTTCTTTGGCTAACCTTTTATAAACAAACTGTCTAATATGAAATACACATCATCCTTATCTAATATATGTAAACATTAATCAACTAATATACAACCAAAGACTACAGAATTTGGTAATTATTCGGAATCGCTGGACAAGGATTATATGAAATATTTTTAAATAAAACCTTCTGATTTACCTTAATTATTATAAAAGGAATCTGACTGCATTTGGGATATTTTTAATTTTAGCATTTTAATTTTTAATTATGTAAATCGAAAATTCACGTTCGTTGTATGGGATGACAGCTGGAATGGTTTCTGTTGATAACATTTTCTTTTGTTGGTATTCCTGATACGAGTGGCGAGATTTTTTACCAAATGCAAATACTAGAGGTAGGTACTATTTTAGCCAAACTCGAAAAATAAAATAAAGATATTTAGGCATGTTTTATAAAATCGAAATATTAAAAAATGTGAGTTTATTACAGGTTAGGTTGGTTTATTATTAGGATTTAGGTTAGGTTAGGTTAGATTGGATATTATAGGTTAGGTTGGATAATTATAGGTTAGGTTGGATTATTGTAGGTTAGGTTCGATTATTTTAGGTTAGGTTGGATTATTATCGGTTAGGTTAGGTTGGATTATTGTAGGTTAGGTTCGATTATTATAGGTTAGGTTGGATTATTATCGGTTAGGTTAGGTTAGGTTGGATTATTATAGGTTAGGTTAGGTTGGATTATAATAGCTTAGGTTAGGTTAGGTTGGATTATTGTAGGTTAGGTTCGATTATTATAGGTTAGGTTGGATTATTATTAGGATATAGGTTAGGTTAGGTTGGATTATTATAGGTTAGGTTAGGATTAAGGTTAGGTTTGATTATTATAGGTTAAGTTACTATAGTTTAGGTTAAATAAAACAATAATTATAATAATACCTAAATATAAATAATTTAAGTTTTTTAAGTAACATAAAAATATTTAATTTTTCTAGTTTGGCCAAAACATTACCTAACTAGAATTTGCATTCAGAAATGATTCAAATTCTAGCCACTCGTATCAGGAATACCAACAAGAGAAAATTTCATCAACAGAAATCATTCCAGCTGTCATCCCATTCAACGAAAGTGAATTTTCGATTTACGTAATTAAAAATTAAAATGCCAAAATTAAAAATATCCCAAATGCAGTCAGATTCCTTTTATCGTAATTAAGGTAAATCGGAAGGTTTTATTAAAAAATATTTAGTATAATCCTTGTCCAGCGATTCCGAATATTTACCCAGAATTTTTATTCAACCTCTGTGTTAGAGTAGTAACTTCAATTACCTCATGTTCAAAAAAAAAGAGGCAAAAGGGAGATTCATTTTATAATTTTTTTACCCATAGAATTTAAATTGTTGTCTTTAACTAGTCATTTTACGCTCACATGCGAGCGTCATTTTTTACGACCGTACTCAGCTATGGTGCATGTGGGTGCTTTTTTTTTTTTTTTTTTAAATTTTAAAAGAAAGACAAACATTCCCGGGTTACTAATAACCTGACAATATTTGAAAATCTCCTACTACCACCACGGTAAGCTGAAAATGTTGCTTGTGTTGTGATGGAGGACTTAGCCAGCCGCGGAATTGAACACACTACGCCTGGGTGGGACCCAAACGCGATGTCAACTCGGCCACCGACCGGTCAATTAATGCTTTAATGTCATCCATGCTGTAATTTTAACTTTTATGATTTGAAAACTTTACAGAGCAAAATCAGATCGCTTGCGCTAAGAGAACGTCTACTTTTTATTTTGTGAATGTAGCTAGCTACTTTGACTGCTTAGAAAACATTTTATCTGTGCATTAACGGAACTCTAAAAATATTTTTTTTCCAAAGGTTTCAGACAGTGGGAATTTAATGCGGTGCCCCATAAAACAAACTCCGTGCCCAGTTCTATATCTTCAAAACTGACTGAGAAAGCAAACTAAACAAATGTCGGTTTTTGTGCTCGAGTCAAAGGACTGTCACCGTGGAGGGCATACCGATATCAATCCAAACAATGAACGTGCAATACGAAAGTGAGGGTGTAGCATTCGTGTTTCTAAGGAAGGATTAGACGAGAGTGTGTTTGGTTCTATGACAACTCAAAACACTTTTCGAAAGTCGTTAAAAGTGAAACTAGCCTAAAAACCTAAATTCACCTGTTTTTTTTTCATCACTCTTCAAAAGGCACTGATTGAGACTGAGAAGAATACATACGATTGTTAATTTTCTTCCGAATAAATAAATAGATCTAATATTATCGACCTCCGTGGACAAATGATTAAGGAAATGGTTTGTTGGTTGGCTTGGCTCCGAAACCAGAGATCCACTGATCAGATTTGCATGATTCATTTGCGGTATTGTCTTTTAACTGGCTACGGATCCAGACATCACCTGATCTAATTCGCAAGATTCATCCGCGGTGTAGACTTAATTTGAATACATAATACTTGAAGTTTGGTGAATTATTGAAATTCTGTAAAACGTGTTTTTTATTATGGATTTGAGATTATTTAAATAATCTCAATTACATTATTCATCCAACTTGTCACCTTAGCCCTTCGTCTCACTGGCTTGGTAACAGTAAGGAATCAACAAAAACCAAAGACCCTGCACAGAAAACTAAAGTTTGCCACGGTTTGCAGTGCAGTTATCGTGGAACTTCACTGAGCAAGTTATCCAGTTTTTGTCAATTCGTTACCGATACCGAGCTAGTGGGATGACGGGCTAAATCGCAGAAGCACCCAACATGGGACACATACAATAATTTTCCAATTAAGACAAGAAGAAAGGCTCCTACCTTGCTGGCGGTTCGGTTCCACACAACGACTTTATGCCCCGAGTTGAGCAGGTTCTTGACTATCCCGCTTCCCATGATGCCGAGTCCCAGGAAGCCGAACTTCATCTGGCTGGGCAGGATGTTCTTGCCCTTCAGCGTCTCTGTGATGTTCTCCAGGTCAAGGAGTGGGGTGGCCTGGAAGGGGGAGAGACGAGGATAAGACGAGTTATTAAAAAGATTGCTGAAAATTTTACAAAAAAAAACACTACCAACCAACACGGTACAAACACAGGCTTTTGTTAACACCGCACAAGAGTCCCAACTGATCCCTACGGTCCTGAGCCAGTGGAACTATGTAATCCCCAATTGAGCAGAAAATCAGCATTATTGAAATAACACATTTTTTTGCGCATATCCATTCAAATTACGCAACATATATCCAACTACATTCACAGTACAAATGGCTTTGAAATCTCAAGCAGTACGGACGACAGTATAAGGCTCGCGGTGACGGCCGGTAGTGTGCTCTTAATACAAGTCGGCCATTACTTTAATGAAACTGACATTTTTAGCGATCGGTGTAATATTGCATAAAGTTTTATATCTGCATTCTGTTATTTGTTAATATGTATGTTGTAACATGTCTGGAAGTTTTATATATCCATTCTGTTATTTGTCAATATGTTGTAACATGTCTGGGAGTTTTATATCTGCATTCTGTTATTTGTCAATATGTTCTAACATGTCTGGAAGTTATACATCTGCATTTTGTTATTATGTTGTAACATATCGAAAACTTTTAATTTAAAAATATCTCTTAAAAAATGAACAAAATATCGATATATGGAAAAATGCCATTATTGTTTTTTTTTATGTGTTTTGTATTCAAAACTTATGAATGAATTGATTAAAATCATAAAAGTGTTATCTAAATTGAAATATCTTATTACATATAAATTTATTTGATTTTCAATTTTTCAAATAATGTTGTTTTTCTGCATAATGCTCAGTTGGCGATTGTTGTTAGGTTAGGTTAGGAGGTGGAGGGAGGAAGGACATAGGGAAGAGGCAGGTTAGAAAATACTTGGTAATTCAGATCTCGTCACTAAACACGGTTATTGCCATTTCAAGATATAGTTCAGGAAATCTACAGATATTACTAGTCTACTGAGAAATGTTGATTTCTCTCGGGAAGGACGAGACAGGCAGAGCCAGTATGCTTCTTGGCTCCAAATCTAAAGGTAATTTTTGTTTGTTTTATGGGAATAGCCAGTCTAACTTCATCTATTGTATCGGCGGCTTGTACTCACAGAAATGGGTGGTGTGTAGACGAGAGGCGTATTTATCGTACCGGGTATTTTCATGCAGTACTTTGTACTTGTGACAAATCTCCAAAATACTCACAAGTACTTTATACTGGGACTAAATATTTTTAATAGGTACTTTTACCAGGTATTTTTGATAGGCACTTTTACGAGGTATTTGTAACAGCTACTTTTATGTATTTGGAAGAGGTATTTACTTTTGATCGGAAAAATATGGGGAATTTTTCAACAGGGAATTGCGTAGCCACCCCCCCATGGATTTGAAAAATTACTGTGGTGAATCACGTATGTTTTTTTTTTTTGTGGGGTAATAATAATTTTTCACAGAAATTCTCTAACAACCCCCCCCATGGATATCGAATAATTATTGGTGGAATCAAGTTTACGTAGAAAATTTGTGGGGAATATGTGGGCAGAATTTATGTGAGTATAGTATAGAAATGAATTATTCTTAATTAATCCTCAGGTCAGTATTATATACTTTTGAGTATTTTGTCACCGGTATTTTTTTACCAGGTTTGTATGTGTACTCACTATACCCAGTAATGAAAAATACTCAAAAGACTCACCTCTAGTGGTGCGCTAAAAATAATGCCAGTTTATCCCTACATCAGGTCGGGTAAACCTTCTGCGGTTAAGGACACTAGCAATTTTGAAGCTTATACCAACCTGCTGGAATGATCGGTATGCAAACTGTAAACTAAAGTGGCGCCATCTTTCCGAAGAGTTTAAGAGGTTTTGGTGGAGCGCCTGTCATATTTAGGAGAAATTTCAATACTATGGTCTGCATTTACGCTCTGTACGTATAATAAATTGATGTTCCCGCGTGACGTGGAATTCATTCGCACCACGTGATTTATGACTCGTGATACAAAGAATGAAAAATTGATAAGGTTGAATTAAAATTAATACTTTTATAGTATTACGTTTATTAATGTTATTTGCTTTCATTTTCGGTGATATTATTATCAGTTAATAATTATAATTCATAAATTGACTGAAATTTTTATAGTGCGTTGCTCCAATGAACCTTAGAGCTAGCCGCCAGTGCTATATAAAGGGCGGTCGGTGGCTGAGTTGGTATCGCATCTGAGTCCCGCCCAGGCGTAGTGTATTCAATTCCTCGGCTGGCTAAGTCCTCCATCATGACACAAGGAACATTTTCCGCTTACTGTGATGGTGGTAGGAGATTTTCAAATATTGTCAGGTTATTCGTAACCTGGGAAAGTTAGTCTTTCTTTAAAAAAAAAAAATAATAATCTAAAGAAAATATCAAAGAACAAATGGATACATGATAATTCAACACACCTTTAAAAAGTGATATAAAGTCAATAAAAGTGATGAAAAAAACGAGTTTGTGTTTCATCACTTTTTAAAGGTATGCGATCCATTGTCATTGAGTTATCCGGTTACCATTTAGCAGAGAGCTATTTTAATATAAATTTGCACATCGGTGTCACATAAATAAATGTAAAAAAAAATATATACATACATCTATTTGAATTTCGATTTTGTTTTGATTTTAATTGAATGAATAAAATGGAATTTTGGAAGTGGAACCCACTTCCCAACATCCGATCGAGCTGAATCTCCGCAGATAGACTCGTTGTTGATGACAATGTATTTTACCAACTTTTTCACATTCTCATATCTCTGATATTAGATGACATTATAAAAATTTACAGCAGTTAATATACAAAATAAATCTCAGTCCCATCCAATTAGGATTTGGCTTAAGTGATAGAGTGGTTCACTCATTTTAGTCAGCCCCGGAGAAGGAAGGTAACATTCAATATATTTTTTTTAAATAATTAAATTTAAATTAATAATATTTAAATTATACAGGGTTTTCCAATAAGAGGTGTTATTTTGAATAGCCGGCTATTTCGGTAGACTTACTTTTGAAGCTGTCATTTTTTGACATTTGAAAGTAGAAACTACGCCATTAATAAAAAAGGAACGATACACGCTTCAACAACGCATTGAAATTATTAAAATTCACTTGAGTGAATCAAATGCAAATCATCTTAAGTGATGAGGCCCATTTCCACCTAGGTGGCTTCGTCAACAAGCAAAATTGTCGCATCTGGGGCTCGGAAAACCTAGCGTTATTGTTGAAAAGTCTCTCTATCCTCAACGTGTGACTGTTTGGTGCGGTTTATGGTCCGGCGGAGTCATTGGACCTTACTTTTTCTAAAATGAGGCTGGAGCAACAGTTACGGTGATGGATTTCGCTATCGAGAGATGATTAATGTTTTTTTTATGGCCGGAATTGGATGGTATTGATCTGGACAACGTTTACTTTCAACAAGACGGCGCTACGTGCCACACAAGCAACGAAACCATTGATCTTTTACGATTGAATATCAAAATAACACCTCTTATTGGAAAACCCTGTAGTAAAAAAACATTATTTTTTATGGGTTGATTTTATTAAATTTAAAGTAAATCAAATTTAATAATGTAATTATTAAGTTGTACAAATTCAATAATGTAATTATTAAGTTGTACAAATTTAATAATGTAATTATTAAGTTGTATCAATTTCATAATGTAATTATTGTTGTACAAATTTAATAATGTAATTATTAAGTTGTACAAATTCAATTATGTAATTATTAAGTTGTACAAATTCAATAATGTAATTATTAAGTTGTACAAATTTAATAATGTAATTATTAAGTTGTATCAATTTCATAATGTAATTATTGTTGTACAAATTTAATAATGTAATTATTAAGTTGTACAAATTTGATAATGGCCTTGAACACCGAAAGAGCAAATAAAACTAAAATACTTGTACAATAGAATTTAATAATCAAATATACTAATTTCGGTTGTCCGTGTCGTGCATTAGTTTGTTGTGTGAAATCTGGTTCAATGAACTCAAATTTGATTTGAACTGATTGTTTGAAGAATTCAGACAAACAATATAGTACCTACCTATAATTTAATAAAGGATGATTCAATAAGAGCGCAATCTGTAAAGGTTCAATAAAACATTGTTTTGAAATATTATTAATGAAATTATATTGTATACAGATTATGTGTGAAACAACACATCTGGTAAATGGTCACAACGGGAAGAGGATTGGAACAGGAATGAGTCTAGCCAAAGTATGCCGTAATGGTGTTGGTTGAAAACATAGACCTCCAAATTGATTGACTACTCCATCAGGGTGAGGGAAACAAACCGAGTTGTGCTGAGCGGGGAGGCGGCGTGGTCTCCCTTTCTGCTGTTTACCAATTACTAGTCCTTTTTACAAAGGCGCGTATAATTACTGACTACGTAATTTTTTTTAACTATAAATCCCAAATCGGGTGAACAAAAGTTCGGGCTTGCAATATTTAATGAAGACACTTTTACAAATGTGTTGTAATTTACACACTTCACTCATTTTTAGCGTCGCTACGCACTAGCTAACAGTTACGTAACCGACTATGGATCGGTTAAAAATGAACATTCAGAACATGCGTAGAAAAGTCCCACAGTGGACTGCGCTGCAAACCTTTGCCTTACTTTAGCAAACTTTTCTTTTCTGCACAGCGTCTGTTTATTTCAATGTGCGCTCTTCGGCGGTCAATCGACGACTTATGTCGTAGTTTATTCAAATAATTCTAGAACACTCCTAGTGCCAAAAACATGGTCATGCGATTTGCCTCCAGTTTGTCGAAATGGTACTCTTATTTCATGATAGGGCAAGTCTATAAATTTGGATATCTATGGTTTAAAATTCTTTCAATAATACTCACAGGTCTGTTAATGTTGGGGCGGTCTAGCAGCGAGGAGCTCGAGGACTTCTTGAAGGAGTGGTTCAGCATGGACTCGCTCTGGTTGTCCTTGTTCAGGTCTAGGGAGGGCACTATGTCTACGGTCTTGGCCTTCTTGCGTGCTGACACCGGCTTGGTGGCGGAGGATACCCTCTTCACTGGCTTTTCCTGAGGAAATAACATTCAATGGATTCAAATATATATTAAAACCGGCGTTGCTAGGAGTTATCCAAAGCGCCCCTGAGGATATCTTACAAAAGCGGCGCTATACCTTCCCAGGAAAATGTAGGAAATAGACATATACCATCCCGGACTTTCCTTTAGGCCTTTTGAAGACATACAATACCGTAATACATTACTTTAACGTATCTCGTAAGGTTTGGCCAGTGTTAGCAATGTAAGCGCCAGAAAATATTTTTTTTACGACTTAGTTACAAAACACTGACTTTCTATGAATATAATATGCATGTATTATATACATAAGCCTTCCGGAAGAAATTTTCTAAACGATAGTGAGTACAAAATGTGTAGCGTAGTTTAGGAGAAGTAAGCGCACAAACAGACAGACACGGAAAGAGACTTTATTTTATACTACAGTCGAACTTAGTTATAACGATCACGGCTAAAATGATCAATTACAAAATGATATTTTAGTTCAGGCTTATCTTCATATAATTGTTGGATACTGCCACAGACATAAGAATATATTGACTAGAAATTAAAGGTGAGGGGTAAAATCAACTGTTGAAGAACGAAGGGGGTAAAGCTGACTGTGATTCGTCAATAAATCAATCTGACAGTATATAGGCATCTCGCATTTTAATATCACCATTTAGTTCTTAAAAGTAAAATCTGCTTTTGAATGATTAGACATTTTTACATGGGAGCGCAAATTACTCGCCACGTTATGAACAAATTTGCGAAGTCCAAATTCGGCAAAAAAAATTTCTTCTATTTTCAGAGTCGAATATTTTGTTTACGTATTTAGTTAAGACACTTTTATAAGTGTTCACAATTTAATTCCCAGTAACAACGATGCGCACACTTGAGAATCGCTACATTCGACCAGATGTATCTCGATGTAATAGTATATGTTTCTACAGCTGATTCATATTATACGATGTGAATAAGCTTAAAATGATGCTTACATATGGAATGTAATACGACAATTGGGTTTATTCTCTTTTTCACATCTATTTTTACAAGTTTTCATATCACAAGCCACTATTTTGCCGTGTTATTTCATAAAATGCCTCGACCATAGCTCGACGCTAGTTCGAACAAGAATGATGACGTCACATTCACAAGATTCACGGGAAGCCATACGCGAGCCCAGCCGGCTCCAATGGAACCAGTATGGGGAGTGGGGAATAATACGCTTTTAATCACTTAGGGCAGGTCTACTAATATTTATATGTCTATGGATACTGCAAATAATTTTGTCAACACAATTTCTGAATACTTGAATGGGTCTGAAAAGAAATTGACTATTTGGGAATTATTCTCGAAGTTAGTAGTAACAAACAAAGGGGCGATATATCTCGCTGTACTCGAAACAATAACACAGATTTACTCCAAATTCCTATAATGCATACTACTTTCGGACAAAGAAAAATTAAGGTACATTGCAACAAGATTGTACAATACTCTTCCAGAGAACATAAAGTGTGATACTCGAAAAATTTCAAAAAGAATATTATAATTTGAATAAGAAGTAATAATAGGGCCTTTATCAGCGCCCTCACCCAAATTCAAAACTATTGATGCAACAAAAATATTGAGTGTTTATATTATAATATAAGCGTAGGTATACTCATAAGTATTTAAACTAACTATTAACACATTGTTTGCGGGAGACGCTTAAAAGCGTCTTTTGCTTACTGTTGGTAGAGAGCGGGAGACGCTTAAAAGCGTTTTTCGTATTTGTACACTATTGGTAAAGCGCGGGAGACGCCAAAATGCGTTAACAATATATTACGAGTAACGTATGATGTTGGTTACGCTGTGAATTGAAAATTATGCGTCAGCTCTCGTGACACGTGTACTAGGTACCTGACAATTCGTGGAATTAGGGTCGGGTCGCCGGCCGACTGTGGTCATAAAACATGCACTTGAAATAAAATAACTGTAAGATAAATGTTTTGTTTTTTTTTTAAATCTTTACATTTCTTCAGTGTTAAAGCGATATTGCTTCGTTCAAGACGTTGTCTATTTTCTTTTCTGCCTACTTCTTCTTCTTCTTCTTCTTCCTAGCACTATCCCAACTCATTGCCTAGGTAGGCTGTTGGGGTCGGCTCTTCTCGTTCTCAGGTTATAGCTTCTTCGGTTCTGAGTGTCGCTTTCATCTAGGCCGTTTCTTTGTAGGATTTTGGAGCATTGGGTCATCCAGGAGTTCTTTGGTCTACCTCTGGATGACTGTCTTTGAAGCTCTATAGACATTGCCTGCTTCACTGTGTGGTCTGGTGGTCTCCGTCTTATGTGCCCATACCATCTTAACTGTCGTTCCTCTAGCTTACTGTTTATGTCAGTGACACCCAGGCTACCACGAATGCGTGAGCTTTTAATTTTATCTTTTAATGATACTCCTGCCGTCCATCTAAGCATTCGCATTTCTGCTGATTACTAGCCTACTTATTACTAGCTAAACTACATTCCGCTTTAAAAATTTCGTACAAAGTATTTGTGTGCCGTGCCCGAAAAGTTATTTGTTACATAATAAAGGGATATTTTTTCATAAAAAATACCCTATAAAAATGGACTACGGTAATGATAATCGATTACAATAAATATATGAAAGGCGTTGACCGAGCAGACCAATATCTTTCGTATTATTCTATTTTACGAAAAACCACTAAATGGACAAAAAGTCTAGCGATGTATATAATAAATTGTGCATTATTCAACTCATTTGTTGTGTACAACTCCGTAAAAGAAAGGAAAATAAAATATAAACAATTTTTTAAGGAAATCGCAGAGCACTGGGTGACTGATCAGATTTCGTCAGATAAAAGTCAAGACCCGGAACCAACACCATCAACATTTGATATCCGAAAAAAATCTTTATAATCTGATCCTCTAGGAAGACTATCGATGGATATGCGAAAACATATACTGGAAAAGATTGAAGGCCCTGGTAAAAATAAGAATCTGCGAAAGCGATGTCGTGTGTGCGCGGTACACAAAATACTTAGCGAAACCCGGTACATGTGTAAATTCAATGATGTACCTTTACATAAAGAGAATTGTTTCCAACGATTTCATATTTTCAAACAATATTAGTGTTTAGTGGTATGTATTTTAAAAAATATATATACTATGTTGAATGTGCATAAAATGACTAAATCGACAATACGACAAAAGTGCAGTTTTTTCAAATTTTTTAAATTTAAACTTATATATCATAAATGTTTCTTCAAAAATATAAAAATTTGTGAAAAGATCATAATAAAAGATTTCGAATAAGGTAAAATACTGAAAATTTTATTTAAATTTGATCAATAGTTCAGAAGTTATAGCTATTTTACATGAAACGGAATTTTGCGCGCGAAAGTGATAAAAATTGCCCGCTTTACGGCGTAGATTGATTAAAAAACCCCCCGCAAACATTGTGTTAAAATGACTTCCTCAACACAGGCTAGCCTTACTAGCCTAGTGAGGTAGGTTATGAAAATCCTCAACTTTATCTAATTGTTATGTATTCTATCTATTTACATGTTTATAGTTGCAAATTTATTAAATAAAGATATTATTATGGCGCGCTGGTTAGCTGCCCGGTGTGCACAACGGCGGTTGGCGGGAATTTCCTTTCCCGTTAGGGACGGATTCATATCTTTATGGCACTACCCATGTAAGATTGTCTACAATGTGAAACATTGCTATCTATCAGGCACTGTGTAAAATTGTCATAAAATCTGCGAAAGTCATGTGGAATTTGAGCTTTGCAAATTTTTTCCCTTTTTACGTCTTCTTTTGTATTACAACTCATCGTCAATTTGGTTTTGAAAACCAATAAATATGTTTATGAAGGTACCTAGTTATGAATACCTACATCCTTGCACGGGGTAAATTTTGATAGCGATGCAGAACTTTTTCAGCAGAGGGGCCGCTTTGTCTATTTTTCAAACAGTCCGCGACCTACAAGTCTATTTTTTTTCGAACCCGAAATTCAAGATTTAGGATATCTGTTAGTTTTTAAAAATTTGGTATTATGCAAACCTGTTCTTCAAAATTAGTTCCATTTAGGACATGCAGCGTAAATTAACCCAAACATTTTGATTTTTCTCTATAATCAAGTTGACCATATGAAATTGACATGTGTACCGCAAGAATTGGTCAGCGGGTTATGCATCACTGGTTTGTGACATGTTAAATTTACAGCCGAAAACCACAAAAATCCCACACGTTGTTTATGACAAGTGAGATTTTACAACTGGTACGATACGCACAAGCTAATGACAATGAGACAATTTAGTGATATTTTTCATGGAAGCCTTGAACCAGGTGATGATAGTTATAATCCGTTGATTGTTTTGAGGAAAAAATTGAGAAGCATGAAAGGTAATCTTTAAAAAAAATATGGATTATAAATTTGGTTGATAAAAAATTAAATAAAGTAAAATATTTTTCTATTTAATTTTTTTAATATGTAATATTATGTACTTACTTGTATTTTGAAAATTGCGAATATATTGATAGGGGTGGTAGGTAGGGTATATATGACTTTCAAAAAACGTATTTTGGATATAACCAGTAATGGCTATAAGGAGAAAATTTACAGTCCCCTCGTGCTCGTTATAGCCAAGTTTGAGTGTATTTATTAAAATGAATCACGGATTGCCGAAATTCGCTAATCATTATTTTATATTATCTCTACACAGGAGACCGTGAGCTTTCTCTTCCGTGAGGCCTAGTTCTCCTTTGCGAAAGCTGTTCCACATTGAAGGCGGGAGAAAAGATAAAAGCCGGCATATTGATGATCCACAGTCGAGATGTTGAGTTCAATCAACCCTTTGACCCCCAGGGTTAATTCAAATTAACATGAACTTTGTGATTTTTTTCCTGTCAATATAAAAGATTTTTATAAAAAATGTTTTATAGGGATCTTCCTTATGGGTTAATATTTTTCTGGTAGGTTACACTCCTTATTTCCGCCACAAATATTCCAAATATAATAACAGCTCCTGTTTCGGCGGTCTTGCTTGCCCTGGCATACATTTTATTTGATGTTATTTTTGTATTCATTTACATTACACAGCAAATGAATTTTATTATAAGTAGAACAATCTTTTGCCTTGCTGTTAAAAAATAACTCTTTGACGCCCAATAATAATAAAAATTAAATTGAATAAAAATAACTATAGTAGTATAACTATATTTTTTGCATAGGAAAAAAAAGGTGTTAGAGCGAACAATATTATGCTCTTTATGCGGAGCTAATAGGGTTAAGAGTGGCGAATGTTAACGGTGTCAATTGAATGTCTCCCGGCTATGCAGCATTGCCGTAAGTATCAATGACGCTTGTTTCCCATTGAAATACTTCAAACCTACGCGGGTATAAAAATGTATTTTCTGGTAAATTGATAATCTAAAGCTGTGTACACACTTTTCACAAATATATTTTTTTACATTCATAAATAAATTAATATTTCATTTGAAGAACACTTATCATTATTTTACCCAAACTTGTCTTACTTAAGGTTTAGTAGTAAGTGTGTGTGTGTGTTTGTTTTTTATATTAAAAAGTGTTAAAAAAAAATTAAAACGATGCATTCATACATACACGAAAATGTGAACGATATAGTAAAAACGAAATAAGCAGCTCAAAAACACGACCCATCTCTGAGGCAAATTCAAACTGTGTAAAATACATCGCTAACTTTTGACAAGCCTTAATCGTGCTAAAAATAGAACACTTCGAGTCGAAACCGGCGAGCATCTCTCGGACTAGCAGAAATTGAAACGCATTTAGCGCGGGGGCGTGACTCGTTCAAAAGCATTAAGTGGTTAAATATTAACAAAATATATTCATGTTGTGGACGAGTCTTGTCATTCAAACAAAAAGCCGTCTAAAGTTGACCAATTAGAAAAGTTATTTATATTTTTCACATCTACCACCCCGAAGTTAGTGCACTTTACCTCTGGACGCCATGTATAAAATTGACCATTTATTACTATTACTATTGGACATTCCTAAGCATCATTTCTGTTAACCCTGTCATAACGTATATTTTTGAAAATACATTGTATTTCATGGATTCCTACCTATCTAGAACGAACTTTAAAATTGTTTTTTCTAAGTAAGTTTTGAAGGTACATTTTAAAATTTGTGTAAATTTTTTAAAACAAAATAGTTTTTTTGTACAGTTAAGAAAAAGTGTATTTTTAAATGAAGTTATGAGATCTAATTTTCTTTCAAATGAAAGTAGCAATAACTTCTAAAGTAAAATACTGACAAAAAAACTACATTTTGTCAGTATTTAAATTGTTTTAAATACATCATTCAAAATCATTACAACGTTGAAAGACTACAATCGAATACAATCCGACTTGCAGAAGCCAACACGTGGAACCGCCGATGGAATTATTATTACTCCGATAGTCTTACAAGGGAATAATAATAAGTCTGCTTTTGAAAGTGGGATGGTGTGTAGGGCCTAAAACAATTGCATTGCAATTAGCACAAAACAACAATTAATTAGTAAGAGTCAACAATAATTATTAAATTAAAAAAATTGTGATACTTAAACTAATTAATAAAATAAATTCATAATATTCAAAACTATTAAAAATAAATTATTAATTACTGTCAAAATTAATTAATTAATAATTGTAAAAATTAATTGATAATAGTCAAAAGTTGTACTTTAATAAGAGCCTAAATTAATTAAGTTAAATTATAATTACAAAAAATAATTAAGAAAAAAAAACATTAAAATATATAATTACATATTAATTAAAACATATAATTATAAATGAATTAAAATACGTGGTATAATATAATTTCTAATATGTATTTTGTTTATGTGAAAGAGCACAAGAGTCCAAACTGCTCCCGACCGTCTGGAGCCAGTGAGACTATGGCATCCCCAATTGGGGTATAAAGTCAAAGCCATTTCAATTCTGAATGGTGCTCTTAGTACATCGGTTTATCGGGACAGCCGGTTAATTGGGAAAAAACTAAAGGAAAAGAAAATAATACCTTTTTTTTTTTTTTTAAATAAATTTAAAATAAATCAAATTTAATAATGTTATAATAATTATTAAGTTCTGCAAGTATTTCTGTTATTTTTACAGTTTTTAATGTGACAGCTGTTTCGGCTTTTGAGGCCATTATCAAACTGTGGATATGTCCACACGGCGACGACTTATTTATATGATTTTATTTATCCCCACCCATTTAAATTTCTATAATGGTCAAAAATGATTCATTAAGAATTGGAATAACCAAAATATTTGGTAATCCAGCAGTGTTTGCACACCTGTTAAAAGTAATGACCTAAGGGTTTTCTTAATTGTTGGTATGTGGGTGATTATGCTACAGAATTATATTGTTTGGGTTTTTTGAAAATATTAAGTAGGGGAGAATTGATCATTTTTGTTTGATTATTAATTAGGGTTATGTTTGGATCATTAGTTCTTTTATTTATCTCTAATTGTTCTAGTAAATTTAATCTAAAACCCTTTCTTTCTATGTGTAAAGGTTTAGGCTCGTTGTTGTCAAGCGGGACGTGGTTTTTCTCCAAGAGGTGAGCTGCGAATTTTGAATCAATTTTATTATTTTTATAGCAACGCATATGTTCTTTGAATCTAGTTGAAAAGGCTCTCCCAGTCTGTCCAATATAAACGGCATCACAGTCTATATGGTCGCATTTTAATTCATAAATGCAAAACACTGCTGGATTACCAAATATTTTGGTTATTCCAATTCTTAATTAATCATTTTTGACTATTATAGAAATTTAAATGGGTGGGGATAAATAAAATCATATAAATAAGTCGTCGCCGTTTGGACATATCCACAGTTTGATAATGGCCTCAAAAGCCGAAACAGCTGTCACATTAAAAACTGTAAAAATAACAGAAATACTTGCAGAACTTAATAATTATTATAACATTATTAAATTTGTTTTATTTTAAATTAATTTAAAAAATTAAATGGAGTTCTACGAATTAAACACCAAAACAATAAATGAAAATAATACTGATTTATCTGAGACACCATTCCGTTTAATTGGGACAAATTCCCATTTCTAGTTCATGCAAAACGTGTCTCAGTAAATGGAATTTAGTTAAGAGCTCGATTGATACATTTATGATTTTTACTAAAAGCCACTGCATTTTTCGACAATAACACAAACGAGTCTTCCCTTGATTTATTACACACACATGTACTTTTTGGGTAGAATACAGTCAACATTTAAATATGACATGTGCGTCATATTGCGCAGTCCCTGCATTTGACACGTTATAGTAGGGCGGTTGGTAGGGGCTCTGCGATTTTAGTGTAGGTTGACTTCTTAGTGAGGCGATGAGATGCGCCGCGCTACGGTAGTTTCAAGTTCATTCAGTAGACTGTAGACTGTTCGCCGTCCGCCGGCATTCGTCAATGTAAAGAGCCTGTCCAGATTATGCGATTAACGCTGCATTTTACGCGTGAGCGCTTACCATACTACGATGTGTTTAAGAAGGGGTCAGATCATATTCATACATCACCATCATGATACACACTAATTTATATCAAGAATAAATAAAAAGTTGTGCATATGGGGCTAGGAGGTTCTTCAAAAGTGCGAATGATCAATGAATTGAATTAGGTGACCACCACTTCTCTACGCCCAATTCTTGCCCTTCCCCATCTCCTTCCCTTTGTCACAATAGCTCCCGACAGAATTAACATTAAAAACATAAAGCCCCAAAAAACTTGAAAACTGCGATATCCTAGATAGAAGTTTTAAAAGGTTACTCATAGACGGCACTGGTAACAATAAAGCCGTCCACAATGCAGGGATTGATAAATACGATTGCAAGCCCAAGGTCGAGGTCCAGAATCACCGCTTACCGCTTGCTAATAAAGCCACCCAAGCTCATTATAATCTAACTAAAATCAAGCTATAAAAAATAGTCCAGTGTTTTGTTGACCCCAGATATCAATGTATCGTCTCCTCTACCGTATATAGAGGTGGTTTATAGTCTGGTGGGTAGGTACTTGGCTAGCAGTCAGACAGGCAGAGTTCGATACTCAGCGGGTAACCAAATAAATTATCAACAAGTTATAAGCTTGGTGAAAAGGTCTGTAATAGAAATGAAAGGGTTTCTTTTATAATAAAATAAAACTGTGTACAGACATGGGATTTCTTGTGAGATGTCACTATAGACAATAGAAACAAAAGAAGATATGGCAAGGAAGCATACTAATTATCGCTAAGTTGCGGACAGACACAAAGGTAGGGCGCCGTTGTGCGTTGATGCGATTTGGAGTAGTATGAGTGAGCAATGTTTCTGTATGACACTTTTGTATGTTTGGTTTCATATTAATAATGGTTCATAGCCCATCTCCCTTGTTTCTATTATCTATGAGTGTCGATAAAATATTATACCTTCTTTGCTTTTGCAGGAGTAGCTTTGGGAGTTGGCTTCTCGTCATCAGAGACTCCTTCTTTCAGCTTGTCAAACTGCTCGTCTGAATTCTCAGGCAAGTCGTCGTTGGAGAATTTCTGGAGAAGAAGATACATGTTTATTAGAAATATAATATACAAGACAGAACAAGAATAACAGGTGGGAATGTTGTCTGCTATACGGGCATTTAAATAGAAGCCGCTCCGATGAACTAGAGTCATTGATCCCTTCGGGAGACACTCCAGACCAAGTGTTCCAACATCTTTTGCACCACGATAACGGGTCTTTTTGGTGCTCAACTTGCTGGCTTGTGTGTTTCCTCCCTCCTAGATCACATGTGTCTTCAAGACACGGCTTTATTCTTCAACTCCTTAAAAGACTCGGCAAAGCATATCCAACGATGACACAATAACAATAATTAATCTATTGCATAATCCCTGGTTTCTCCTACATTCCTACAATGGATCTAGGTTGCTGTGTATGTCGGCTGAATAAGTTTCAACCTCCTTTTGCAGTCTGAATGCTGCACAAGTCCCGATTGCTCCCTATTGTCTGGATCCAGCGAGACTATGGCATCCCTATTTGGTGTACATTGTGAAGCTGAAAGGAGTGTGGGGAAGAAGAAGGGGAGAGGAAGGAGATGGGGAAGAGAAAGGTTGGGAAGTACATGAATTTGGTCACCAAACACGGCTAAAGCCATTTCAAGCAATGTTTCGATTCTGAATGGTGGTCCTTCACCAGGGCGATACAGAGAATATTTACCACTCTGCATTCCAAGTCTTAAAAATGGTGACCGGATAAATCATCACAATGATAATTCATCACATCTTTAAAAAGTCATATAAAGTCATGGAAAGTAATGAAACAAAAACTTTATTAACTGGGTTAATTAGGTTAGGTTAAAAAAAAAAATTCATCGTTTCTAATGACTTTATATCACTTTTTAAAAGTGTGTTGAATTGTCACTGTGTTGAGTTATCATGGAACCCTTAAAAATACAGTCCTCCCTTGTACTAGTGGCACCGGGACAGGAGTGCTCCTGACTGCAAGATTTATCAATTACAGATTTTTAAAATAGTATATATTACTCTAGAGTAGTCTAAGATAATGTTTCAATTTTAGCTGAAATTCATGGATATTTTCGATAATTGTTAGATTTAAAGAAAGGTTGTTAAAGGAAGTTATTCAGAGATAGGTATTTTCAATGTGTTTGGTATTTTAATATTATTCTGATATCTTGCTGATATATTGAATCGTAAGTTATTTCATTGCTTTTCCAATATTTTTTATACATTTTGTCTACTGTGGGTACATTGAATATTGAGAAGAGAATTTTGGTAGAAAATTTAGATGGTTTTTTCAAGATTACCTTAATTATCAATCTTTAAACTATTGTATTTGCTTATGTTCCTCCACATCCAATAATACCATATTGTAATGTAGATTGAACAATTGCATAGTACACTTTTTTTAGTCTAAGAATATTTCTAAGTCTTATAAAAATATTTCCTAATTCTTTTGACAAGTTCGCAAATATGTGTTTTCCATTTAATATCTATAAATCACGATATTTCCCAATATCACAGCAAATGTAAAATAACATTAAACAAAAGGCAAAAGCATTACAGTAACGCACCATGGCAATAGGTGTAGAGTAGCATTATCTCATTCAGCTCTTTCTATACTAAACCATCATCCAAGTGAAGACATTACTCCGCCATAATAGTATTAATCAAATAATCATTGAAGAACTGTTCTAGAACCAAGTTTCCCACCTCACACTAAATAGTACTGTTGAATTCATTGTTGAATGTGATAATTACCTCAGGATCCTCGATGTATGCATCAATCTGGGTGATGGCTTCCTTGAAGGCTGCCGTCTTGCAGGACTTAATAAGCTGCTCCCTGAACTCATGGAAGGGCTTCAGGTTGCTCTCCTCAATCCAGCCGCTAAGTAAACAAAATGGGACATTTGGTCAGATTATTTATTTTTAAGGAATGTCTCAACCGTAAGGGAAATGGGCCATGAATATACTAGTACTACACTGCAAATCGCATCTTTGCGCAGCGGCACCCGACTCCCGTTTCTACCTGCACACCAAACTCATGCATTTCACTGGCCCCACCGCACTGATAGCCCGTGCAGTTTGGCCGTAGCTTGGTGACAGTCCGCATGCTTTCATGCCATATCTCCATTTGTTTCTATTATCTATAGCCTCAACTGATAAAGAACTGAAGATTACGAGAGATCTCCCGGGCGATGGTGCCTCAGCTTGGGTGTTGCTGCAATCACGAGAGATGAAAGAAACTTGTCTGTTGCCGGTTGTTTTATCTATTTAGGAGTTTGATTATATTTTATTTATCCTAGGAGTATGTTTACGAGGGATGGAAAGGCTAACAAGGAGACTGGAAAGAAAGATGAATGCAGGAGTTGCTAGCAAAAAGTTTTCCAAAGGAGCGAAGGTAGCAGTCCAAAATAGAGTGCCAATATCAACCCTGACGTATGGCAGTGTAACTAGGAACTAGCAGAGGAAAAATGAATGAGGCGTATGTGTAGTAAAACCATGATTTATAACGAGCCATACCAATTGCTCGAAGCCCTGCCAATAACATTCATAAAATAAGACAGTTCGGCTAGGAAAGACAAATAGCAAGGATGAAAGACAGCCAACAACCAAAGGCTTCTTTCTAGGAGGTCTAACAGGTGGAGGGAGTGTGGAGCAATCCTGGGCAAAGGAACTGGACGGCAATAGGAGATCGGCAGGAGTGAATGAAGAATGATGATGATTGCAATTTCAAAAGAAATGACTATTTGAGTATCATTGTCTATGGGTAGTTCAAGTATAATAATTATTCTTTTAATTCTATTTGTTACACAACAATTAAATGTTTCATTATTCAAGGTGTCCAGAAACTAGAGGTACAAACGGGAAACTGGTGAATTTTTGATTTTGAGCAAATCGAGTTCAAAGTTTTTAGGTCAAAATTAAAAACATCTGTCGCTGCATGCTACAATTGGCTGCTTATTGTCTTTCAAAATACGTTTAAGCGTAGACCTGACTCCAAATCATTTATAACCCTTTAGTTGACGAAAAAAAGGAAATAACTTTTTGGGATGTAATTGTTGTTAAATTAACCTGCTTAAAAACTGCTCTGGCTGATTAGTGGGTTTTATAACAATATTAGAAAAAATAAGTAAGATGCCACCCCAGAAATAGTAGGGGAAATCGGATGTGTGAGATTGGCAATGGACGACGGCCGCTGAAGTAGCTCAGAACAGGGACAACCTCAATAGGACAATGGGGCACATTATCAGAATAATGAAACAAAAGATGGACAGAGAATGCCTGGGACGGACAGGAACGCCATAGCACTTTCATCCATAGTATATAAAAGAAGAGTTTGTCATTATTTTTATTGTATTTTGAAAGAAACAATCTGTTGCTTATGCTAAAGTTTCTTAGATAAAATATAGGACTTTTATTATGTCTTAAAACTAACAAATAGGTAAATGGGAGAGAATATAGGATGGTGAGGGAATTACACTATCTAATTCTGTTGATGCCATAGTTTCACTAGCTTTGGACAGTTGCGTCTCTTGTATGGTAATCATGTAAACAATCAAGGCTATTTTGATATTTTGTTAGCCACTTTTGAAATAACAAGGTCCACAATGCGAAAGGGTACCGGATACCGTATGTATCCGGAATTAGAATTAAGTTAAAACAGAATCCAATTGAGATTTTATTTCATACCAAACATGCGAAAATGTATTTGTTTATTGTCTGACGCATTTAAAAACTCAAGTCCTGTGTTCATGTAATGCACAATGTATTTTTTTGCATTTTAGATTGATTTCTATACAATGTAACCTATCACCCATTTTTTCATACATTATGTGCTGCCTTTTTACCCAGTATTCTATGGAACGTATTAATTCTTCAATGGCAAATATTCAATTTTTCAAAACATAACGTTAGTCTTGAAATTCATATAATAAAAGGATTTCACAAAAATACAGAACAATGTATTATTTTGTTACAAAACTAATAAAATCAGAGAATCGTGCAGCAGCACAGAGATAAAAGAACATTTGCACACAATACAAGAATTTCAGAAAGAATGATCAGTCAGAGAAGTCAAAGATTTGAGTTGAGTATTCAAATAAAAAAATACAAAACCTGAATTTTGGAAAAGATAGAATTATGGTGACTTACTAGTTGTTAGATCCAAAGAAGTAAATGCACTGAACGGGGACATTCTTCTTCGAGGGGTGCTTCATGTCACTGGTTGGCTGAGCCACCTACAAAAATAATATTTCAAAACTCCGATAGAACACAATATATTTTAGGTTATGTTTTGTTATTTTGACGGATAAGCTAACAAAACTTTACACAAACTCTCTGTTATATTTGAATGAACAATTATTGTTATTTTAATTAGTCAACAATCGAGAAAGTGGTTTGACTACGCCCTCGGAAACTTGAAAATTATGGTTTCCCGCGCTATATTGTTCAAAAAAGGCAAAATATTCGAAACTTCAAAATGTTGCACAAACGTAAATAAACTATTTAAACTGGCGACAAAACTAAATTTTAACAACGAATTTGTGACGCAAGTCGTCCGAAGTGATTATTTGACAATATAAATAACGGTTTCGTCTCTCACCCGGCCTGGCCACGGGCTGAATCCCTTCATTTTCGCCCTGTAAAAAAACACAATTAATTAATTACACTATTCAAGATGGTAGGTAATCTGTTCACAACAACAAATATAATAGTCTTTGAAAGTTTTAGAAGGAAACCTACCAAACTAAATCGTTCAACTTGTAAGCAACAGCCATCGTTAATGCTTTCGAAGCGAATTTCCAAACTCAACTAAATTTGCATCAAATAATGTGAGGTACCAACTCACAGAAGAAAATAAGCGTCATGATAAGGTGCGCGTGCGCAGACCCAGTGTGGCAATACGCATGATAATTTTTTTTAAAAATATTATTTATGGCTTGGAAGTGAGGTACATTATCTATCTTAATTTTAATGAGATAAATTAATTCACACACGGAAAAAGATGCTCGTTTTTAATATGTATTAATAAACTATAAATTAATTCACCATCGTTTTCGAAAAAAATCTATTTCTGAAACAACCAGCGGATGGAAGGAGTCTAAGAATTTACAAACATGACTAAAATAACAAATTTTGCAAGTTTTATGGAAAAAAAATGTGTATTTATTATATTTAATTTGGTTCGAATATAAAATGTAAATTTTTTAATAGTTAAATTTGAATAGTTTTTTTTTAGAAAAAATGATTTTGTCGGATTGTGTCACTAAGTAAGGTGTTTCGTTTTGTTGAGCAAGGGCAGGGGCTGGCAGATTTTTAAGTAAGAAGTTCCTGTTGTCAAGGGAACAGGACTATAAATGTATCAGAATCATATAATCCATGAGGGTGAAACTGTTTAATCAAAGTTCATTCGGCGGCTCCATCTCATAAGGTTGAGCTAAGGTAATCATCTCGTTCCTATTATTTCTATTATATTAACTTTTTAAATTTTAGGAAGAAAAATCGTGTTGAATTGTCTGATGTTAAAAGAACACCATTTTATTTGAAATAATAAAAAATCGTTTTGTTTTAACATCAGACAATTCATCACCAATTTAAAAAATGGTGTTGAATTGTCTGTCATTAAAACGACGTGATTTTATTGCAAGCTTTGAATAGAAAAAAAAAAAATTAAAATTAAACCAAATGTTTTATGATGTCACAGAATATATTTTACAAAGTTATTTTACAAAAATTTATCAAATGGCTTTCCAGCAACCCGACCAGGTCAAAATAATAATAATTGGTTAGTTTATATAGCGCCGTTTTTGTGAAGGGCGCTGGTAACGTTAAATAATTGCTGATGAAGTTTTAAAAACAATACATTACCTATTCATTTTTCATAAAAAAGGACAAAAATTAGGTGCATGTGTGGACAGCTTTTGTATTACCATGAGCAAGTACTTTATATCTATCCCAATAATTTTGAAATTAATTTTATCCATATAATGTTTGACAGCCTGTTCTGTTTTCTTATCTAAAACTAGCTTCAGGCCAATCACAAAACAATGAGCAAAAACAGCTGTTTGATGTTCGGTCGTCCTGCCGCTGATAGTTCCGTTGTCATTTCTCTCTCTGTCACATGCGTTGTTTATAAGAAAGAGGGAGAAACTATATCAGACCTGTTGGCGGTAAGCCTTTCAATTTTATTCTTTTCTTGCAAAGTTGTCACACTGGCCATAATATAGTGAAGTTTGAATATGGTTTGAAAAATGTTTTGAATTTCACCGATATTTTTCATAAATTGTTCTTCCTTCAAGATATTACAATGAATATTGTTTTATAGGTTTAATGTGTATATTTGAGAATACCGAAACAATTTTAAAAGATGTATAATGAAGAGTTAAGAAGGTATAAGTAGGTAATATTAAATAAAATTATTAATAAACTTCGAAGGTGGCAATTGATTCAAAATTTGTCTATTATAAAACTTGATTAGAATTTGCACTCGTCAAAACTGTTTATATGTTGTTATTATTACGCTGAACGGATACTCGCAAGAAGCGCGATCTGTAGCTACCAATTTGAAAAAAATTGATGTCGCCAATTTAGAAATTGGTAATAATCTGTTCAAGAGGAAAATTTAATATTTAAAGCAATTAACTAAAAATTGTGCTCCCACAATACTCCCATAACACATGTCTGGCGGTTCATCTCTTCAGTGTCATTTCATTATTCATAATTTGTTCAATATTATTTATGCATTCTTTAATTTAAACTATTTTTTGATTTGGCCATGTCATAAGTGAAGTACCTAGCCCTGTGAATTAACTTTATTTTAGGCAATAGTCGACGGCTCTAATGAAAAGAAATTCATCTTGTGGAGGAGTTGAACTGGCGGTAGAATTCATCAGTAGGTTGGTTTGAGTTCATCACTCTGTTCTGGTTGAACTTATTCCTGTTTTGTTGAACCGACAGTTCCTCATTATCTTTCACAATCTGCTGAGCCTTTTCTCTGAAACACAAAAAAAAAAAATCCATTAAAAAATCAACCAGTAAAAAACAAAGTTTTTTTACTATAATATGTCTGCTTTAAAATGTCTTAACTTAAAAAAAAACATCTTTTTTTTGGTTTGACTGAGTATTGAAAACTACCAGGAAATGGAGTCGACCACTCTACCAACTTCGCCAAATGCAGATTGGGTATGACCTACATTTATTTCATATATTAACTGATGTAATGTCATCCGATTTCAGAGAAACGTGTGTACGTCCACGTAAGTGTACTTGATTGCCACCAAAAGATGCAGAATGCATTGTCGTCGACAACGAGCCTATCTGCTGAGTGTCAGTTCGATCGAAGTGGATTAATTTCCACTTCATTCCCGAAAACAAAAGTGAAATTCAATTAGATATATTTAAATAAAAGGTATTTCACATCAATGACCTTATGTCATGTGCACCAATTCATTGTTACACCAGTACTGTGGTCCATGATACAAAACGAAAGAACACACAAATTCCAATGGATCGAAGGTCTTGAAACCAGAGTTAAGTAATCCTCTCAGAAACTTGGCATACTGTACAATGTACAGGGCCTGCTGATAAATGCTTGAACAATGCACAATTGCTGACTCTGTATAAATCGGAAGTGCGCCCCACTGTTGTATTTGGGAGCCACCTTGGGATCAATGACGCTAGTTCTTTGGAGCAACTTCCATTGAAATACTAGTAGAATAAGTACACTTAACTACTGTCCGGTCCTCTAAAAAAAATCGTTTGTTAAGATAGCGGAATCTATCAAACAGACTGCCTGTATTTGCAAAAGTCAAGTTTTTTTTCAGTTATTTTGGGGCAACAGACCAGAGGAAGTCAGCAGTCGAGTAGTCATTATTTACTATAATTAAATAATGATATTTGGTATTTTATTTATTTGATTTATAAACAGTCTTCATACATACATATTTTACAGTGTTAAGAAGGTTATAGAATTGTTGTAAAAAAATGACAATTTACGGCAATTTTTGTTGTTTGTTTTTGGGGTGTTATGCCGTGTTGCGCTAACTCCTTCTTTAGCCGACGTTTTGGACAGCGTTGCAGTGTCCATCATCAGGGCAGATCCGGTAGATCCGAAGATGTGTAAAAAAATAATGTGTGTGTGTAAAAAACTAACCAATTTACGGCAAGTTCCAGACCATTAAAAATTGAAACACTACTTGAAATCGCTTTAGGCATTGTTTGTTGACAAGATATAAATATTTACCCTACCCTTCTCTTTCGTATCTCTTTCCCTTACGCACTACTTTCAGCATCACGACATACCCTAAATTGAGGATGCCATAGTCTCACTGGCTCCAGACGGTTGGGAGCAGTTGGGGCTCTTAGTATTTACATAAAAAAGATTATCTGCTATTACAGTTTAGTAAAAATTAAATTAAATTCTTACTTCATTCGTCTTTTTTCGTTGCAGTCCTTGATGTACACATTCCTCAAGATACTGTTGGAAAGATCTTCCCAATGACAATGCAGCAGTTGTTCTGCCTCTCGCTTGGCCTGTGGAAGCAGAATTGGTATTAAATGAAAAAAACACACTTTGTAATACACCACCGAGCTTTTATTAATTTATAAATGACAGCCAACCAGCTTGAGATAAGTGAAAACTTAATAAAAGTGGTGAATTACGAAGTGTGTTTTTTTCAATTAATATATAATTTCACACCCCAAAGTAATTGCTTCCTTCGAAAAAAGAAAAAAAGACAATAATTCGTATTGTTTAGTCATATTTTGACATCTGATGTTAGGGCTCCTAGGCCCCAGACAGACGGGCCAATAAAATTGATAACATATCGATAAATCTTGCGTGCGTATCTTGCGGCACCGGTGCGTAGTCGGGATACACGCCAAACGCGCGCCCAACATTTGTACACAGTTGACACTTGTCACATGACAACGGGTCGCTTCTACGATTCGTTCTTAAGTTCAACAGCTCGGCTGTGGAACGAACTGCCGGCCTCTGTGTTTCCTCCCTCCTACAACATGGGACTCTTCAAGACCCATGTTCACTCCTTCCTCTCCAAAAAAAGACCCTCCACACAGCATCCCCAAAGATGACATAGGCCCCGAGGGAAATTATTTTCTTCAGGGCCTCCTGTGTGGAGTAAATATAAAAAAAAAAAAAAAAAAAATCTTGTAAAATCCAAAGTCGTATAATTTATGAACACTCTTTAAATAACGTAAAATTAACAAAAGTTGCCCAAATCAGGAACTTGGGTGTTATATTTGACGAAAAGCTAACATTTAAATGAAATAACCAATAAATGCTTGGTTTCATATGCAGAACTGCAGGTGACTTCAAGTCACTAGAATGCTTGAAAACTCTGTACACTTCATTAGTAAGAAGTCAGGTAGAATATAATTGGCCTATTTGGTCTCCATTCTATCAAATACATTCCAACAACATAGAAAGGGTACTGCACTTATTTACTGAATATTCCAATTCAAGACATTAACTACCTTGAAGCATATGCTTCTGATGAAACAAGTCAATTTGATTATGCTGGCAGAGAGGCATATTATTTCTGACCTTGTTCTGTTAAGCAAAATTATTAATTATTAAATTGAAAGCCCTGAAATTCTCGCTAAAATCAAATGTACCTACCAGAAATACAAGACAGAGTGCTACACTTTTCTGGGACAATTTTTTAAAACAAATTATTTATATATACACATATAAATCGACTGAATAATTTTGGTAATAGATTTGGGAATGTTGTAGACATGTTTAAAGATTCCGTATTAGTGATGAAAAGAAATCTTCATAATCACTTTTCCGAATTGAACGAGTTTACCTCTCCATAGTGGATATATATCTTTTCCTGTTTCTTTATTTTTATTTATATATATTCCCTTGCAGTTTGTTCAAATGTCCATAAGGCAGACCAGTTTACGAATAAGTACAGTGGTCGAATTTAAAGACTACAAGAGCTGATATATTAACCTTTGGAACACCAAGCTCCCCCAAACTAACCCCAACCCCATTGTGTGCCAGTTGTATTCTATTTTGATAATTTTTTTATAATTGGTTAATTTAGAAAAATTGTATATTTATATGTCTATCATTAATTTTCCCAGAATAGCTACTTATATTCAATTCATTCAAAATCAAAATGATATTTTTCTCTCTCATGCTATAAAAAATTATTATACAATAAAGAAGTACGAAAATATTCCTGGGGTTTTATTATTTTATTTTTTTCCATAAAGTGAAAGAACTGTTATTGACAATTAAAAAATCAACCCGTTTTTTAATACAATACATTTATTTTTATTAATTGATGTATTTAAAATATAAAATGAGGATGACTCCAGTTAACCACGCTAACAACTAAGCCAAATCCCGATTGGGTAGGACCGACATTTATTTAGTATATGTCCTCCAATTTCAGAGAATTTGCGTTTAGGTATGCGTTTGTGTGTGTGCGATTGTCACTAAATGTTGATAAAGTACATTGTCATCGACAACTAGTCTGTCTGTTGAGTTTCAGCTCGATCAGATATCGGGAAGTGGGTTAATTTCCACTTCTAAGATTTGCCTTCATTCATTCATTCATTCACGAAAACAAAAGTGAAATTCAAATGAATGTATTTAAAAATAAATTATATGAAGCTTTCCTGTAAATATATCACTGAGTAAAACGCAAGAAACTGCGTTCAGACTGACGAGTTTCGTAATAAAAACTGAGAATTCCTATGCTTGAGTGCTATTGTACAAAACGAAAGGGAAGAACTCTTATCTGGTTTATTACTGTGCAGCCAATGGAATATGATTTATTGTAGTATGCTAGGAGCATTTTTTAAGGCAAAAAATCCAACAAAGGAAATACTGATAGGCAAGGTTGGTGTTAAACGGATACAAATTTTACCTTGTCGATAGGCAAAGTTGGCGCACAAGCGGTTAAGGTAGGTAAATAGAAAAATTAACATTTTATCGATAAATTTAATCGATTAAAGAAGCTCGACGAACTGACATGGTCACGTTTTAAAAATGTCACAAAACCGATTTCCTCTGAAAATACTAAGACCCATTTCAAAGGAAAGCAGTCGAATTGGTTGCACTTAGCAAAATTGGGAGAAGCAACTCCAGAGGCTGCGCAAAGAGAAATTGGACCTACTATGGACGGAGGCCGCGAAAGTAGCGCAGCATAGGGACACGATAATGTGGAGGCGATATGCCCCATCCCAACTAGCACAAGGGAAGAAGATGAGATGAGATAGAAACACCTTATTCTGTATGATCTGCTCCTGCTGCGTCTTCCTGATGCGGTCCTTGTCAGCCTGCGTCATGCCCTTATACATGGCGCCCACCTTGCGTGTGGGCCCCAGTGCGCTGGCTGCAGCCAGGTGTGCCTCGGCCAGCATGCCCGACGTCAGGTTGTTGTAGATCTCTGCCTTGTTATCCTGCTGCTCATGCTCGTGACGGATGGTGTCACGTTGCCTGCGCTCGTCCGCCTGCAACATATATTAAATGTCTGTTGTGAGTGGTTCTTGATAATAATGACACCTTTTTCACAACAAATCGCTAGACAAAATCTAGACTAAAAACTCTTTTAATCAGCAGCGCGTATGTAAGACGGCTTGGAGGCCAACGTCTTCTCTGTTGTGTTTTCAAAATCTCTCTCTTGCTAGAAATCAAAGTGCTAGCCCACCTTGGCTTTGAACATGAAGGGGCAAATTTATATATTACCGACATCTGTCAGATAACCTCTAAGATCTCTCTAGCCATCTACATCGGAATGCGATTGTTTCCAGCTGCCTTTTTACTTATCATAGCAGTAGGATTATGGATATGCACGGAACTCTTTGTGACGTTTACGATCTTTGAAAATGAACTATCACCTGTTAACTCATACGCATAATAGTATGAATATAAGTTAACAGGTTCCCTGCCATTAAATATTAGATCATGATAAAATAACAAGTCAGGTAAATTTAGATTAGTTTAGGTCAGATTGGGTATGTTGTTTTTTGTTATTTTTTCTTCACCTTTCTTCAATTACTGTTCTACTTTGTCATAGAACCTTTTATAATGTTTTCTAACATTTTCTAAATATTTTTATAGATCACGATGTGTTCTTTACCAGTGCCTTATTGAAGCGCGCATTAGCGGCGTCCAGTTTCTGTCGGCACTCCCTCTCGATGCTCTCTAGCTGCAGCGCCCTCTGGTCTCGCGCCGTGGTGGCCCTCCGATATGACTCATCCGCCGCCTTGCGCTCCTCCTCAATGCTCTTGCGCTCTTTTATCTGGAAACAGTGCCATCCATGAATTATTTTTTTATTTTTATCTTGGTACAATGTTGTACGTTTCTTAGTAATGTTGGCCTAAGTGGGTGCCTAACCCGTGCTGAAGCCTCCATTTTAATGCTAAGAAACACATCATTATTGTATCTGGAAACAGTACCAGCTATGAACTATGCTAAGAAACACATCATTATTGTATCTGGAAACAGTACCAGCTATGAACTATGCTAAGAAACACATCATTATTGTATCTGGAAACAGTGCCATCTATGAACTTTGCTAAGAAACACATAATTTTTGTATCTGGAAACAGTGCCGTCTATGAACTATGCTATGAAAAACTTCATTATTGTAACGGACATGTTGATTGTAGAACCATGTCAGCATGTATGGCATGGTCACGTAAAGGAACTCGAGCCCAAGTCGGTGCACAGACCAACCACGGGCCTAGCGGGAACCAGCTCTCCAGGATATGTTCCCAATTATGTTTTGACATTGTTATTGTCAGTGTAAAATTGAATTATAATGTGTGCGGTAGCGTCAAACCACTACCAACCCCCTATAAATACGGGCCACAAACCTTTTGCAAGTCAGTCGTTAGTCATCATTCGTCGTTCATCTGAGTCGTCATCAGTCGCTACATCTACACCTCTCTGCTTTGCCCGCTCTACCTCGCTCCCACTTTCGCTTCCACACGCTTTGGTTCTCTTCTGACCCTCGCCTTACCCTGGACCACAGACTATTCTACCTCTCTTTGGACCAGACCCGACAATGTCAAACGGAATGAAAAGCCTCTCGAGCGAATCGGACCAGCTCTACAGCGGCAACAGGGACTACACTTCTCCCTTCACACGTGGTGAAAGGAGCGACATCTTCCATCTCCGTGGATTGGCAGGTCCGGTCCTGCTTTACATTACTTGTGTGTCTAACCCTTACAATTATTGTATCTGGATACAGTGCCACCTATGAACTAAAATGTGTAGTACACTATGCGACATCGAATTCACTCCATCAGGAGTATAAAATATTTTCAAGGGCTTGCCAGAAGATAGTGCTGCTGGCCCCGGTAATATTCCTGCTATTCCTGCTTCTCTAAAAGTGTGCAGCGATTCTTAGTCATTCTATTGCTCTGGTTCTGTAACTATCTTTTTTAAACTAGAAACACCCTAGAGATTGAAAAAGAGCTATAATTACACCCAAAAATTCAAACCATCAAATTACAGTCCTATAAGTTTGACTAATATCATTTGCTAAACAAAGGAAAGAATAATATTGAATGAGATACGCTCGTTCTTCATAAAACTCAAGATTTGCATTACGTCTGGTTCTAGGCTAAATCTATTTGTTGCCCCAAGTTAGTCCACGTGGTGCGCGATAAGTTTCATGCGTCCGCATATAAATGTATTTATACCTGGAATTTTTTCTCTGGATTTGTTCCAGTAAGTTTTTTTAGTGCGGAGTTGTACTCCAGCTTGCTTCTTATAATGTTATCGAACATGGCTATCATTGCATACGGGTTATTAAAATATATGAATGAACATACCTGTTGTTGTAGCCAAGCAAGTCTCTGGGCTGCCATTGCTTTTGTCCTTTCCACACCCCGGATATCTTCTCCTTCAAACCTGAAACAGTTAAATGTATTTAAATACATTATGTAGTTCTTCTTCTTGTTTTATGGTGGTTTCAGACGGTCCGCATACCTACGAATGCGTATTATAGATGGTCTTATTGCCTGATTCACATACTTAAGTGATGTTATAGGTGCCTACTATAAGTCAATGTACACAAAGATCCGTGGCGGTTCTTCAGGGGAGGGAAATGGGGACGATCCCCCCCCCGATACTCCCAAAACCTAATTAAAGAAAAAAATAGTCAATGCTTTCTTTGTATTCACCAAGATGAATGAATTCTTTAAACATAAATGCAATTACATATTAACATTTGCGGAAATATAATTGAAAAATTTATTTCAAACATTTTCATGTTTGAATTTTGGTGAGATATCAAGGCAACAGGCGACCTCTCCACACTGTATGGGAGCTTACTAGAGACTAGACAAGTTCCTTCATGCATTTCTCAGTGTACAGAACCTAGGGCACACGTGGGGATAATCTGAGATGTCCCTTTAAGTTCCGAGAGGAATTATGAAATTTTTAAACAAAAACTCAAAAAACATTTTACTATTAAATAATTTTTAAGTATGTGTTACGATGTGCCAACCTATATTTCCATTATGTACAAAATAAATGCCATCTTATAATTTTCATTATGTATAAAAATAATTTTTCATTATGTACAAAAAAAAAAAACAATTGCTACTTATATTTTTATTATATATAAAAAAGTAATTCTTCATGCATCCAAATTGTAACAACTGATAAGTATGTATAGTACTGTCAATTTGATAGTGCTCCCTCCCTAAACACGAGAATTTCTCAATTAGGGAGGTATTGTTACCACTAATATTATATATTATATATATTGTTTAGTTATGTATTATATGTATATTGGTTAATAAATAAAAAATAAAAAAACGTTTTTGGGTACATTCCTTGAATATCTTTCTCAATCTTATATTAGGCAATCTGCGAAACCGCGCACACGCACTTGTATGTTGATTTCATATAGTTCGGGGACAAACTATAAAATCTTGTGACGAATATTATTTGACCGTTTGTTTTAGTCTAAGATGCAGTATCGGGCGGGAATCATGCACGTTTGAATTAAGTTCGATGATAATCTTGCAAAATATTGCATTAGTTTCACCATTCTATATACAGTAATTTAAATTTATTTTGTTTATAGACTTTTGATCATATTTTATTTATTGGAAAATTTGTATAGCGCCGCTTTTGTAAGATATCACCTCAGGGGCGCTTTACAGTTGATACAGGTATTACAAAAAAATATAAATATTAAAAAAATAAATTGAAATAAGTTAAATAAAATGAAGTACAGGAACAGGTGATGAAGTACAGAAACAAGTGACACGAAGATGGTGACTCTGCAGCAAGAATCCTAGGTGGTGAAGAAACTGGACCAGCTGCTGCAGCGAGAGAGTGCACCGCGTCCACCAACAGTGCCAGCACGAGGTTCATCATCCGTCCAGTTATGTGTCTGCTGATAATAGAGCGCTGACACAATATCCTCACATTGATACCAGACCTTGATGCCCTGACTTGTCGAAGAACATTTTTTTTAGAGAAATTTTATACATTCTCCGGATAGTGAGATTTCTGTAACTACACGTAAAACATTTTGGTCCTCACTATTAAAGAAGTGCTCAAACCGCCACTGCAAAGATTTACACATGTAAATGAAGCAAGAAGTGTGTGCCAAGGCAAGCTCACGACGTTCAATGTGCTGTGCATGTTGGTTAGAAATTCATTTTCAGTGTCACAATATTAATATTATCGGAGTCGGTTTTTATAGCTCCCGTAAGCACTCATAGGGCCATTATGTTATCTCCTATTCCACCGGAGTTATCATTTAATGTTTGGTGAAGTCTCCTGGTTCCACAACAGCTTACCAGGTATCTGAGCCTTCTTCCCGTCGAGGCAGGACATTGACAACGTAGATGAATCTGTGTTTACTCATCCTCTTCCCATTTCCTATGCCTCCTAAGGTTGTAGTGTTCTGTAAATAGTCTGCTAGCTCTCTAAGTAACATCTCGCCATTCTCTTACCGGCTACTCTAGTCAGAATCATAATATAATAATAATAACAAGATGCTTACTTCTGCGCTGATGCTAGGCTGATCTCCGCGGTGCCGTCACACCTCGGGGCCAGCTGTTTCTTCAGACCTTCGGGGTCGTTCAGGTCATACTCTCTGCGATCCTCCTTTCTCTGGAACTTCTTGCGGTATTCGTTGATCTCTTCATTGATTCTTCGCCTGTCCTAGAATAGTCGGAGTGGAAGACACAAATATTTATTGAATATAAAATGCATAGATCTGTTTTTCCTTTTTTTTTAAGAAAGAAATATGATAAAGAATTTTCAGTTTTCCAATAACCCCACAAAATGTATTTAAATACCACCTACCATCATCACAATAAGCTGAAAATGTTGCTTGTGCAATAACGGAGGACTTAGCTGGCAGAGGATTGAACCCGCAAAGCCTGGCTGGGAACACAACCTCGAGCCGCTCTACCAACTAAGAGACCTATGATGTAAACAGTTATTCGTATAAGGTAGGGTCATAAGACATTTGGGCATCAAAACGGACTTACTGGGACTTACGGACCAAGGCTGTCTGAGAAATTCAAATAGATACATTTCAGATTACGTGAATCCATAGACACGGCACAGACAGAGGCGGATTTGCAGTCTTGGCCGCCCTAGGCCCCAGACCATGTAGCCGCCCCTTTCTCAGTACCCATCATAGGTGCGGCGAGGGCGGCTGTGGGGCGTGGGGGCGCGCTGTGTGCTGTGTGTGAACACGCTCTTGCATATCGCTATTTCGTACGTAGAATATTTAGGTACTTAGGAAGAAATTTCTTGTTATCATCTGTGTCTTTTTCGTCACGATTGGCCGCCCCTAATATCTGGCCGCCCTAGGCCCGGGCCTACATAGGCCTAAGGGCAAATCCGCTTCTGGGCACAGACATATTTAGCTGCCCATAAACAAGTAGTAGGTGTGTAGCAGAAATCTATGCAGGTCAGGGAAAGACTTATTTTTACATTATTTTGAAGAAGCAAGTAAATGAGCAAGATTAATTGTCTATTATTGCATTTTTCCCGAACAATTGTCTTGCCTGTCAATAGTCTTGCTATGCAAGGTGTTGGCTGTCAATATTGCCATATCCCATCAAGATTGCTGTAATGTATATGACATATGACAAATTGTTCACAATAACTCCACCAAATTTGTATAAATTTGGAAGCAAGCAGTTTTGGTAATGGGTAGGTAGGTTGCGAAAAGATAAGTACATATGTAACGGAGCGGGAAGGAAATAGATTAGGCCCGGCAATATTGTTGTTTTATCAATGATTCATATAAGTACCTACGTACCTTAGTGAAAGAGTTAGGTACTTATTTATTTATTACAAAATAATAAGTTATAATGTATTCTTCCCAGTGAGTTTTCAAAACTCATTTCGGGAAAGACAACATTAGATTAGACAAGACAACAAAGATTCATTAAAATAAATAAACGCAGAAGTTATTTTGGAGTTCCAAAGAAAGAATGTGTCAGTCATTAATAAAACTGCTGAGGAAATAACTTTTAAGAGCTTTTGCAAATGTTTTTTTGTTCGTTGCCGGAAGTTTTAGCTTACTAGGTAATGCGTTATATTGCTTACATGTGATGTATTGTAAATAGTTAATTCCAAATTTAGTCATGTAAGTAGAGGACGATAAGTGTATTTGATTTTGTGATCGTGTTTTGTGCTGGTGAATGTCGGAATTAAAGACTTGTTTAGTGTTGGTGTGTGAGGAGCGTTGAATTATTTGTAGAATGGCATTTGTGATGTTATACTTACTTACCTCTTTTTCCTTTTCATCTAACTGGAAAGCCAGAAAGCAATCCCTGTCAAACTGGTTGGTGAAAGCCTTGTCCAGACGCTTCTCTGCCTCCCTCTTTAGCTTATTTTCTTCTATTTGTCTGTCCAAAGCTGCAATGTCCACCTATGTTTTAAATAAAACATCAATTTTTTAAACAGATCATACACCTTATCCTCAAATCATATTTACGCAATAGAAAACACACAAAAAGAGGCTACTGGTGAACTTTCCACCAGGCGTAGGTTTTACCAGGTGAAGGCTCTACCCAAGGTTAGTAGAAAATATATTCAATATACCTATGTATAAATATAGTTTCGCTATTAGGCACGGAAAAAAACCAACAGCAATTATTAGAATGTGTAAAGACTTATCATATAATACAACGCCTACGTAATATTATATGTAGGTATGTCATATAACTTCGTCCATTTGAAATTCACTGAAAGAATGAAAACTAATTTCTGCTAAGTAACAATCAATATTATTTTTCCAAGGAACTAGCTCTAAAATTTCAAGATTACCATTTACATTTACATTACTGACTATCGACTACTATACTCCCATGAAGAACTGTCTGAGAATAATTTATACGAACGCGAGAGGTGTACAAAACAATATTGACGAAATTGAAGAAAAAGTCAGAAGATTATGCGATACTGTTCATGTTCTTGTCATCACTGAAACTTGGCTTGATGTTGGAGAAAATCGTACCCATACATGCACGATTTAAAACACATTTTGAAAAATACTACCCAAAAGTAGACAAGATAGGCACTAATACATTAATACTCGGAGATTTCAACATTGACACTTCCACAAATACACCTTCTTTAAATTTTACCAACAAACAAATCATATCCCACGAGAGTCACCGATACAAGCAGCACATTATAGATCACGTTATATCAAACAGACAAAACATTTCAATTACCATATCGAATATAGATGACCCGCTTAGAGACCATAAAATGTTTGTTTTTTTTAATAATAATTGTATAATTTTTTTTAAACTAAACCTATCATCAACAGTATGGCAGTAAAATCTTATCTTGCAGCTAACAAATTCTCTATCAACTCAACCCAACCCGAAGACAGTTATAAAGATTTTAACGATTACGTCAAAAATGCAATTGAAGCAGGTAAAACTACACCAAAAGTAAAAATAAGAAATCGGCAACATCTAAATACACCGTGGTTTGATTCTAAATTGAATTCTCTAATCAAGGAACGAAACCAGCTTCACAAGCAGTGGAAACAAGACCCAGGTAATATTACTCTTGTATTACGTAAAAATAAATTAAGAAAAATAATTACTGATTACTGGAGAACTTTAAAAACCAAATATTATATTAATAGCTTTCAACAAAGCCTAACTAACCCAAGAAAAACTTGGAAAACCATTAACTCAATTCTGTCAAACCGTGCACATAAATCCATCAACACAATCGAATCTCTCATCGTAAATAATTGTGAAATTAGGGAACCCGGTCAAAAAGCGTCAGCATTTAATTAGTTTTTCCTGTCAGTAGGAGAATAGTTTGCAGCTGCCATTCCATGATTCCCTGCTGACTGTAATACAATCAATGTAGAACCGAAGGCACGTCAATCCATAAGAATATATGACTAGGACGAATAAGGATGAGGTATTAATGTTCATCTCAAAACTTAGGTCGAATGCAATGACAGGAATCGATGGAGTAACACTGTGTATCCCTAAAACCTGTAAAGAAGACCTAGTCGGGCAGCTAACCATACTTGTCAATTTTTCCATATGCTCGGGAGCATTTCCAATCTAATTAAAGCTGGCGAAAATTATACCGATTCATAGAGAAGACTTATATTTACAAAGTAGAAGGTGTTCGAGACAATTATCAAAGATAGAGTGATAAAATACATCACTAGTAACGATGTCCTAACACTCCTAACCCCACAGCAATATGGCTTTCGGAAAAACTCCACTACCCAATGTGCCACCTTCGATTTCATCTCTAACATTCAGCAGCACATAGACCAGGGCGAATATGTGGCAGCTATATTTATAGACTGAAAAAAGCCTTTGATACGGTAGATCATGAAATGCTCCTAAAGAAGATGGAATGTATATTAACGAGAATGGGCATAGACGGAAATTTTTTAAATCTGCTCGGAAGTTACCTAGCTGATAGATTTTGCCTTGTCGATATCGGAGGGAAACTAAGCGGTTTTGGAAAATTCACACGTGGAGTGCCACAGGGCTAAATTCTTGGACCTCTACTTTTCTTACTATACATCAATGATATAACTAAATGTGGCATCTCGGGAAAACTTCAACTTTACGCTGTAAAAATCTGGAAAAACTCAATTTTTTTTCTTTAACAAGAAAAACAAACATTCCCGGGTTACGAATAACCTGAAAATATTTGAAAATCTCCTACTACCACCACAATAAGCTGAAAATGTTGCTTGTGTTGTGATGGATGACTTAGCCAGCCGAGGAATTGAACACACTACGTCTGGGTGGGACCCAAACGCTATGTCAACTCGGCCACCGACCGGTCATGAATAAAGATATGAATAATGAATAAAGATCTCGCAAATTTTGCTAAATGGCTGCGATTAAACAAATTAAGCCTCAATGTTAAAAAAAAACATTGAAAAAAAACATGAGCATGAATATCATTCTTGAAAATGAAAAGCTCCAAAATGTACAAGTACCGAAATGTTTTTTTTTACTCATAGACTCTAAACTCCCGTGTTGAGAATGTAAAATCCAAAATTTCCTCGATAACCGGTGTACACTATCGACTTCAAGGTGTGCTCCCCACATCTCTACTGCGTGCCACATATTATGCTGTGATCCACTCCCACCTGAGTTATCAAGTTAGTATCTGGGGCACCATTACCAAAAAAACAAACATCCGAAATATAAGTCATTCAAAATAGAGCCGTACGGAATACACATCATCTACCATGGGATATGTCAACGATATATACTCACAGACACAAATACTTCCTTTTACTATTCTGCCTAAGTATAACATCACAACTGCCATTCCACAAATAATTTAACACTCCTCACACACCAACACTAAACCATTCTCTAGTTCCGACATTCACCAGCACAAAACACGATCACAAAATCAAATATACTTATCGTCATCTACTTACACAACTAAATTTTGAATTAACTCCTTACATGTAAGCAATACAAAGTATTACCTAGTAACTTAAAACTTCCAGCAACGAACAAAAAAACATTGGCAAAAGCTCTTAAAAGCTATTTTCTCGGAAGTTTTATTAATGAGTGACACATTCTTTCTTTGGAATTCCAAAAGAACTTCTGTGTTTATTTCTTTAATGTTTTCGATTAAACTGTGTAAAGTCTATCTAGTCTGTTTTAAATCTACGTACACTGTTCATTGACCTCCCTTTTAAATTCGTTTTCTTGTAGGTATGTAAAAATAAGTTTCTTTTTTTTATTAGTGTTGTCTTTCCCGAAATGAGTTTTTTTTAAACTTACTGGGAATAATATACTATACATATTATTGTTATGATTTTGTAATGTATTATCACTAACTAAATAAAATTTATCATTTTAGATACATTTTTTTGACCCTGCAAAATATAGTTTTCCTGAAAAAATATGAAATTTTGTCGTAAAATACTTCGGGATTTTTTTTTAAAGACTTTTGATTTATTGTGAAGTTAGGAAATTTTCCACGTATTTGATGTCGCAAGAGAAACGATTTGTTTCCGATATACGAATATGTGAAACCTACCCAAATAAAATCCAAGGAGACAAATTTATTGCATGACAAGCCAAGAGTTTAAAAAAAATTAAAACTTGAACTGAACAGAAAGAAAGGAGACGAGACAATTTGTCAAAAATTGGATAAAATTATTTACAATTAATTATTTTTTCTGAACAATTTGATTTAAAAGTAGAGCTGACTATCATATTGTTTTAAATGGAAAGCGTAGAGACCTTGCAAGATTCATAACACGTTTTCCGGAAACTCGTACTACACACGGGAAACTGGTGAACCTATATCACATAAGGAACTAAAAAATTTATTTTTTCGATATAGTCATTTCGATTTTTTTTTCCGGCTGCTGAAGGGTTAAAAAATATGATTGGAACTGGTCCAAGCAATGGGGACCGTTTTTTAAATTAAACCTAAAAAATGTCAACTTTTGACTTGAATCAACGACTTCATTTACTCAAAAACGAAAGCTCAACTCAAAAAAGTTATAAGTGCCACATAATCGACTTCAAATGTGATGTATATTCACCAGTTTCCCGCTTGTACTACTAGTTTCCGGCCACCGTGTATTGTGCCCTAAGGTAAGCTTGGAAAATGACAAAGGATAGCAAAAACATACCCCAATTTTCCTGAATCTCGGATCAAAAATCCTTTCCTTTCTTTCTCTTTCAATTTGTTTCCTCTTTTCTCTCTTCTGAGCTTCTCTCCTGTCTTTTTCAGAGGCTACATATAGCTTGGACAGCATGGCGATACAAATGTACAGTAATATTAACTATCTGAAAGTGAGACCATCCGAAACTAAATGCTGCACCTAAACACGAAATCGATCAAGCAATGTCTGCCGTCATTGTTGATGTCAAATCAAACACGAAGAAAACATAATTCGGAACTGCCGCCCGGTTTTTGAAAACAGACCCATCTCCCTGGTTACGCGCAAAGGGTACCTACTTACCGTTTTGTATCGACTATAAAATGCATATTTATTATATTTGATGACGCGAGAGAAACGATTTGTTTCCGATATAAGAGTATGTGAGGTGGTGACCAACCCAAATGAAATACAAGTAAACAAATTTATTGCATGACAAGCCAAGAGTCTCATTTTTTTTTAAACTGCACTGAACAGAAAGAAAGGAGACGAGACAATTTGTCAGACGAAAATAAAATTGTACAAAATTATTTACAATGAACTTATTTTTTCTGAACTAACAGATAGGTACTTGAATTTTTATTTAAAATGAGAGCTCAATATCATTTTGTTAGCGTAGAGACCTTGCAAGATTCATAACACGTTTACAATGTGTATTTATAAGTTATAGTATATTTACTTAAGAATAATAAACATGCCCATTGCCCAGGGATGGAGCTGGGATATCATTGATCTATTTCAAAGAACGAATCGTTTGAGAATGGGTTAACATGCTCTATCCTATAGTAGATTCTATATAAATGATAGAATATAACGAAAGTAGAAGTTGATTCAACATTGGATTTCTATTTCTGTCGGGTGTTTTATGGCTTAGAAAGCCCATTTTATATGAAATCGATCGTAGAAATAGATGAGTTGGGAACGCGCCATTAACTAGCACAGGATTAAACCCGCGACGCCTGATCAAAAAACCAACGTATTTGTCTACTTGGTTACAAAGCGCTCAAAATATAATTTTGTTTTATTGATACATTACAATATCTTTTTTATAAAACGTGATTGGGTAATGTGAGCCTCACTGGGTGCTTCTTTACCCGTGCTGAGGCCTCCATTTTGCAATTTTATGTGACAAATTATGTAGGTAAATATAAATGTGCTGTATTGAAATTATGTTAATTAAACGAATTTAAATAAAATATTAATAAATAAAATAAAATAAAGTAATGCAATAAAAAAATAATAACAATAGAAAAAAAATCAAAATTAATTTAAATTTGAAAATATCTGGAGTTGGTGAATTATTTTCCCATTTGATCTCTGGTGAGTTGACATGTTGTTCTTGTATTGTTTTGTATTTATTTTGCTTATATGTATAATGCACTTACATAGTGTTGATTGACTAGATTCACTAGATGATCATTTGTGGAAAAGTGTGTGTGGAAGGGTTTAGTTTTTCCTATGGAATGGTGAAGAATTAACCCGGATAATAAAATCGGAAGTTTGAATATAAAATTAAAATTAAAATTAAAATTAAAATTAAAATTAAAATTAAAATTAAAATTAAAATTAAAATTGAAATTAAAATTGAAATTAAAATTAAAATTAAAATTAAAATTAAAATTAAAATTAAAATTAAAATTAAAATTAAAATTAAAATTAAAATTAAAATTAAAATTAAAATTAAAATTAAAATTAAAATTAAAATTAAAATTAAAATTAAAATTAAAATTATATTAAAATCAAAATTAAAATTTATTTTAAACTTAAAATTTAAATTTAAATAGGCAGGGAAAATTAATGAAGTACATGTTATAGGTAAATATCTATCGAGCGATTATTGATCCATTCACAAGTAGCTACTTTTTATTGAATAATAATTAAAGAAATTAGTTGAAACAAAGAAAAGAACCGTCGCGTCGCGGCGCGGCGCTGGTATCGCGGCGAAGTGTCAGATTCGAAGGACGATGGGGTTTACATTGCGATTTGACTTGAGCGAGTTGTGTACGTAAATACGTTATCAAAGCTAATATATAGATTAGATCTCAAAAAAGAATGAGCACCAAGCAATGTATTTACTGGACATCTTTCTCTCAATCTCGCCAAAACATTAAATAAGCATGCTCATTTTTATTATTATTATGAGTATTAAATTAATTTTGCATTCCTCTACTTCCGTACAGTTTTAACATTAACACTAATATTACGGGCAAGTCAAGTTAACGATAGACGTTAAGGACGCCCCATAAAAGGGTTGGACGGTCAAACTAATCAAATCAAAGAAGGATCATGTTAGAGTTAAAAATGAAATATATTGCATATACAGGGTCTATCGGCACGTACCCGACAAACTTTAACCAGCTATTCCTTAGCACATTTGGAGTAAAATATGTTATGGGCACTTTGCTGTCCGGTAACATTTTTTTTTAATAAAAAATTTACTATTCATATTTTCACCACATCAGAGATGTGCTTTATTTCAAATAAATCCATTTCAAATGGAAATGCAAAATGCAAAATGGGTATTTTCCATTTTGCATTTTAAATGCTTTTCTAAAAACCATTTTGCATTTTGCATTTTAAATGCTTTTCTCAATGCATTTTCCATTTTAAATGCTTTTTTGCAACATTCTTCCTGTTATCTCCACTCATCTTTTTTTCATAGGCCCCGTATATGAGTCGGTCCTCAACCTAACTATTAGAGATAATTTACGTCTGTCAAGTTGCTACCTGGTAGAAGCCCTGGCAATTAAGTGATACCATTAAAAAAAATACAGATTCAAATAGTGAACACGGGGCCATGACGCTGAAATATTAAATTTTAGATAGGAGTTTCTATTTTTTTACGTTGTGTTTTCAATGGTTTCATAATCTGTGGTCGTGGTGTTTTTGGATTTACAATCATGTAAGTACTGTAATTAATATTAATATATCTCACATCGAACTATCTACCTATGCACGCTTCCTAAAGAAAACCAATATATTATGCTAGAATTGTAGAATGCTATGTTAGTATTTATTTATTTATGTCTATTCTTGGATACACGTTTTACAAATGATTACAGTGGTTTATATTGTAGTACAGAGAAAAAGTACAGAAAAAAGGTATAAAAAATAAAGAATATAGGTTGATATAGGTAAAACTGTGTGTGGGTGATATTGTATGTAACGTGAACACCTCACTAGGAGAACCTGTGCTGAAGTGTTAACGTGTTTGAGATTATGGGTGACGGGTATGTGTTATGTGTTGTGGTAGAAAGTTATTATTATTATTTTTTTTCACAGACATATATTGAAACATGAAATCACACTTTTATATGTGAGTGTATGTATTTTTAGATAATTCTTGAAGAACGTGTATAATATTTAATTTTACTTATCATATTTTGGTTATGTTGGGTTTGGAATTATAATCTTTTGAATAAAGTGAATATCTTGATTTTTTAACCAGGCAACGATATGTTTTTTGAGAAAGTTTGAAGATGTGTTTGTAGTCAATAATTGTTTCAAAGTAATGGGCATACTGTTAAAAAGTTTGGTTGCATAACTGCATTTTAACCAAATATATTTTTCTTTCAGGGTTGTGAGAGATTTCACAATACATTACCACAAAAATGAAGTATTTCCTTCAAAGATGTTGGAAATGTTCCCGCCACTTACTCAACTTGTTCAAAGGTTTTAAAAGGAAACATGGTCGCTACTACAAGTACAATTTGCGCTACAGTGTCGTATCCATTTTTTAAAATGAAGTGGACACCTAAAGAACAGAAGGACAGAGTGCGTTCACTGTTTTTACTACAAATAAGGAAATTAAAAGAAAATACCAAAAAATGTTATGTAAATCCACAAATTGGAACTAATAGTCTTGTACGGGATGAATCTTATTTTTTTCGAAGATAATGAAGATTCATCTGATTCTTCCGCAGCAACAGCAGGAACTCCAGATTTAGAAGCCTTGCAATACCTTCAAGACAAATTAACCGATTTTGAAATGTTCCATGACTACTCTACTGTTAGGCACATGTTCATAAAATGCAATACTTGTCTTCCGAGTTCAGCACCATTTGAATGTCTCTTTTCAAATGGAGGTATAATCACGAAACCTCATAGAAGAAAAATGAGTGATGATGTTTTTGAGAAGCTTGTTCTTCTAAAATCTAATAATGGCTAAGGCTACATAATACCTACATAATGTAGAATATATATTGGTTTTCTCAAAGTTGTATCATATTATCTGTGGGTTTTCTAGTGCGCCTGCTTGGAGTTTTCTGTGACAATCTATGATCAAATATTGGGTGCGCACTAGAAAACAACATTTTATATTGTCTGATTGTCTCACTGTCCTGTATTTCTTTACTGTTCACTGGTGGATGTCCCCTCACTAGAGGGTTACTACACAAATTAATGATGATGGCCTTATGAAAAAATCATTAAAAATGACAATTTTTAGTTAATTATAGATTCTATTATATTCCACTCAAATTCAATTGTTTTTTAGACAGTACATATCAGTATGTATGATTTGTTATTCCACAAGTTGTTCTACATTGATGTCCATTATTAAATGACAAAGTTGTTTACAAATTCTATAATTATTTTAAACCTGAGAAACCATTTTGCATTTTCAATGCATTTTGAAAATAGGTATTTTGCATTTTGCATTTTAAATGCTTTTCTAAAAACCATTTTGCATTTTGCATTTTCAAATGGAAAAGTTTTGACCCATTTCCATTTTGCATTTCAAATGGTTTTTGGTACCCATTTTGCACATCTCTGCACCACATGTCACCAATGTTTTATCCTTTGTCAAAGTTTGAAAACCCATCTGGCAATATTTTGTTCGAGTTTCGTTGAATAATGTACGTTCGTACCTACGTTGGCGCGCTTTTACAATCACAACGAAATGGCACGGCACCATTCGTCTCATTTTTAACTATCATTATTTATAAAAAAATCTAAAAAATCTTGTCTTAAAAAAAACATTAGTTTACCAAAAAATAATAAAATTATTATTTAGTGTGTACGAAAGAGCGAGGACACTTTTTGACACACTTGCCAATAACAGCTGTTGAACGCGAGAAACAATGCAAATGACAGTGACGGAGTGTGGATTTTTTTATTTATTTTTTATTTTTAATGGAAAAAAAATGTTACCGGACAGCAAAGCGCCCATAACATTTTTTACTCCAAATGTGCTGAGGAATAGCTGGTTAAAGTTTGTCGGGTACTTGCCGATACACCCTGTATATATAATATACGTTTGAGACAACGTATGATTATTAATTACGTAAATAGTATGTAAAAGACAGAATTGCAGGATGTTCCATTCCATCTGAATAAACCTGATGGGAGATGGTGTGTTTGTTGGTTGGTTAAGGTTTTTGATAAAAATAATTGCAAGCAATTTTAATATTATTATTTTGAGTTATTATTTTGTAAAACGATTATTGTTGATTTTCGTCGACACAAAAAACGATCTTGGAACCAACTTTGGCCCATTGCGTTGGCCCAACGTGTAGGGATTAAGACCTGGACAAACCCCACCCCATGAACCCGAGTACCTGTGGTAAGTCACCAAACATAGACATGTTGGTTATTCAATAAATGTTTTCCGGGGCGGCGGTACCCAAACCCGCCTCCCAAATAGCAAATACTGTTAATCTATTTACAATAGAAAAACAATTCTTTCAAAAAATACATTCACCTATCATGATAATGTCTTATTACTATATATATTGTGATGCTTTATGTACTAAGCACATTGTTTCACATTAAATAGAAACAAAAAACGTTTTACGAATTTTTGCATATGCGTCAACTTGACTGTCATCTGAATTGCTCCAGTGGAAGTCAATAATATAAACCCGCCTTCGAAATGTAAACCAGCATAGCGCTCGCCGCCCGCCCGCGCCGTTCAGCCGCTGTCAAAATTCAAAATCAGTCTCTGTTGAATTATCGTGCAGAGAGCATCGTCGCCTGCTCCGTGTAGATCTCTCGTGTTTTTATTAACAGTCAACGAAAAATATTCGCGTAAAACCCTAAAAAAGTGTACATTAATCAAATTGTGCTGTGAAAATTGTATAAATCTCTAATGAATATAGATGTTTTACGTTCGTGAATGCTGTCAGATGTTATTGTTGTGGTAAAAATATGAGTTTTAGTGCGGGTAGGCAAATTGGCAGGGCCAAATCTTCCTCCATGCAGGAGGAGTCTTCTAGGGGTACTCTGCGTACCCCTGCCGCTACCAAGGTGAACGATGAAAGTGAAAAACTTGTGAAGTATATTAACGACAATGTCGTCGGCAGGAATTCTACGTTTCTGGGGCCCTACGGAAAGCGTAAAGGTAATGAAAATACACATTTTTTTGTATTCAAATGCTGGTTCATTGTAATAATAATATTATTGTTATTGAATTCTGATAGCGTCATTGTTTTGTGGTAATAAAAACGGCAATCGTAATAATCTGCAAGTATCTAGACACTTTTTTATGTTCTAATTCGAATAACAAGTAGGTAGGTTATTTTTTCTACAACGTATTTTTGTAATTTGCGCGCGATTTTTCGCGGTTTTTTCACGTTATATCCATGGATATCTGCCGTTCCCTCATGTTCAGTTCCTCGCGTACCAATTTTAAATTTGTTTTATGTGTTTACCGGATTATAAATGCCCGCAGCCAGTTGGACTACGGCATTCTCAATTTGTGAAGGTTGAAGGAAGTGGACAGTGGAAAAAGATGGGGAAGAGAGTGGTTGGGAAGTAAGTAGGTACCTGGCTATTCACTCATTTCATAAAACACACAAATCCCAACTGTCTGGAGCAAGTCGGACTATGGCAAGAGGATGAGGTAGAGGAACGTTGAGAAGTAGTTGACTGTTCAGATCTGGTCACTAAACAAGCCAAGATGTTTCTTTACAGGACGTTACTGGGTTTATTAGATCCGATCAAAATCTCAAACCCCCCACTTCGGCCTCAGTATTGCGTAGGAAAAAAAGAGATTAGTACTCGTATTATTTGCATAATCTCTTTTTATCGACGTGATGTAAATAATAACTTATGGTAAGTAGAGATCCCCCCCTTTTCTCCCTTGACCACTCCCCCAGGATCGAACCCCCTTCGGGTTGAAGAATATGTGATAATATATTGATTTCAATAAAATTCATTTCGGGAAAGACAAAATCATACAATTAAAAGGAAATTATTTTTACATTAGACTACGAATTAAAAAGGGAGTTCAGTGAAGAGTGTACATATTTATATTAAACATAGACTATAATAAAGCTACATAAAAAAGCTAATGTTTTTTGTTGTTTGGTATTGGAAGTTTTCGGTTACTAGGAAAGCGTTGTATTGCTAATAATCAATAATAATAATCGCAGAGCCGAAGATACTTTCAGTATCGCCGCGGTGAAAGATAACCTTCCGGAATTGAAACGTTGCTTGAAAGTTGTTCTCAATTTGGGAGGCGGGTATGGGTACATTGGGTAACCCAACACCTATGCCGTAGGTCACCTTAAGTGGTTCGTTACGTTTGGCGACTTAGCAGGGGTGCCCAGGTTTATGGGGGTTTGCTTGGCGGGACGGATGAGGAGAGGCCGGTTGAGGGAGACCTTTTTACATCTCCAGCCGGACTCTCTCGACCCAACGCCTTACACACCCGGAGAGTGGGAGAGATATATTCATATGTCACTCCTGAGCATACTGACCCTCAGATTCTTACCCACACTTCATACCTCTTGTTTCCCAGAACTTCCTCTCATTTTTACTTAAAAGTACTCTCCACACAGCATACCCAAAGATGACAAATGCCTAGAGGGAAATTATTTTTCTCATGGTCTCCTGTGTAGAGTTAATAAAAAAAGCTTTCGCTTTGTTTGGTGACCATGTCTGAATATCCAGGTACTTCCTTACCTTTCTCTTCCCCATCTCCATCCACTCACCACTACCTTTAGCTTCTCAATATATCCCAAATCGGGGATGCCATAGTCTCGCTGGCTTCAGACGGTTGGTAGCAGTTAGGACTCCTGTACGAAATCCACAACAAAAACAAAAATCGTATTATATGTTCCCTAAGTATTTTTATTATTTTTTCTCTTATTCCGCTTCACTCAAATAAATGGATTTAGCTTTATTAATTCAAAACATGATTTATTATGTCGGGGGAGACGGAAAAATACGCACTTTTAATTTTAATTTCGTTTATTAAGTCACTTACGCGATATGTCAATTAGTATGCGGCGCGCAGCCGATGGCGACTATGTTCATATCAAGAGTTGGATTATATTCATAATATCGTATTAGAATTAAATCACAAACTAGTCTATACAAACCTAGCGTAGCCCACAAACTACTTGAAAACTGGGATATAACTCAGGGGACGCGAGTGGGCGTTATTAAAGGTTCCCCAACATTTATAGTAACTTTTAGTAATAATATAACTAAATTCAAGTATTAATTCAAAGTAAACATTCCATATTTACCGTGAAGCGGAATTCGTAACCTTTACCGTATTTTTTATACGAATCTCAGGCGAAACCGGTTGGTAAATAGTAAACTGGTTAGTTATATTGTAAAACGGCACTCTCGCATCTATCTGACAAAACACTTTGTCTGAGTAGTTTCGAAGCGATGATTCACGCTTTGCGCCGGTGTTTTTCCTATAACTTCCTGCTGATGCGGCACAGTAATATAGAATAGTTTGCCTGTATTGAATGCCACGCACACGACTTGAGACTGACAAGATAAAAGGAGTTAACGCACACTGTTCGGATGTTTTTATTTTATTTCATTTGGTTTTACGCCAAGCTGGGCTTTTATATAGAATATCAGAACAAAACATACCTAGTCAGCTATCGAAAATTATACAAAGCGTTTTAAAGCATGAACTATTGTTAGACTGATAAACTAATTATGAAACGATATTAGTAAAACATGTAACAGTAACATCAATGAAAGTAGAAACAAAACAATACTACATATAAGTCAAATTACTAAAACTAAATTACCCACGCTACTATAATTTATTTGATTCAGCAAAGAGCTGGTATAGATTACGCTTAATTCTATAAATGGAGTCAGTGAACATAATATCAATAGTATCACTCAACTTGTTGCCGAGATCATGCATCATATTGGTTAGTGAGTGTGTCTGATAGTTGGTTGTGTATGTTACATTTTGTCTTGTGTTCCTAGTCGGTATTGAAATTTAATAGTGGCGACGATGGCAGGACTGTCAGTTAAGACTGTCTAATATAACCAGGTCTGACAAATAGCACTTCTAAGATTTGCATTAATTCAATCCCGAAAACAAAAATAAAATTCAAATAAATGTATTTAAGGCGATGCCATACATAGTAATGCAAAATCATGTGTTTTTGGTTTGAAAATTTGGTCGCCTAGAAATGTTTCAGATACTTTAATTAAATACTGCGAGTAGAATACATCTTGGCCTTTGAAATAATCGAGTATTTTTATGTAAGTCTTTTTATAAGCCCAGAAAAAAATAATGTATTGGCCTATGAAAACTGCTTTAAAATTCAAAATCTCCTACTTACGAACCCATTTTCGGTTATGATTTTCTTGTATAATGTGGCAAATTAAGTTATTTATAAAATGATCGGAAAAAATCAATATTTATCCCTGAACATCCACAAAATAAAATAAAAGGCACTTTTTGGCCATGTTTTCTTCTTGCATAAATCAAAACAGGCGGATGGTGTTAAGCGGGAATTTAAACCTTATCGCCATCTACGTAAGGGTTGTTATTGATAGCGGCTCAATTTAAAATATTACACGACGTAGTGCATCGCCTTAAAAAGATAATTCAAGTTATAATAGTGTGGATTTCTTATTGAAGCCTTCTACCTTTTCACCACTGACAATAACAATAATATAAACACAAAGCAGCCATCATTCAAATACTATAGCATAATAATATATATTTAGTTGCATCGCATTAAATGCAGTTATGATAATTGTCACGCAATGCATTACGTATTGTTCTATGATTCTATGCGCATGGCTTATTTACTTTACTCGTGGTGCGTGCCAATTAACCGTTGTACTGTTGCCATATTGATATGTATTATTATTATTTTTAAAATTTATTTTCTAATACACTGCTTAGGATATCATACTGTTGTTGGAGTGACCGGGAGCCAGGACAAAGGTCAATAAAGACAAAAATACAGTCGATCCCGGTTATAACGAACATGGTGGAACCTCAACCAACGTAATTTACTTTTTATTAGTTTAGTCTTTCAGCTTAGATACCTCCTTTTTCAAATTCTCATGAAGTGACAAAGACTAAAAAACTTTTTACGTCAACAAACAGGTTTCCAACGTTTCTAATTGAATGTTGCTTAGTATAAAAAAAGTATAAAAAACATGAACCACCTTAATACATACAAATTATAATCCACTGTACGACAAATATACAACATAACTTCAATATCTCGTGTTTAGTGATAGAAACTAGAACCGAAATAAAATAGGCATTACAATAGACCCAGAGGTTCACAAACTTCTTTGGCCCACGTTCAGATTTTTCCGATTTGTTTTGAATAGACCCCTGCTTCCTAATACTGATTTTGCAGACCGAATTTTTCTTACTTTTTCTTCTTTTCTTGAGTTTGAATTCTTTTTTTTGAATATGAGTTTGTGGAGGGAGGGGTGGGCTTTCAGAATTTCGTTGTTGTACTTTGAAAACAATTCGATATGAAACCACAAAAAATGTTGCCTAAATGGGATCTACTCTCGTGGATTTACATCTCACGCACCCCTATTTTTTTAATTTACATGGACCCCCTGCAGGTCTATATCGACCCTGGGGTCTATATAGACTATATATTTTTATTTTATACACTTTTTCTATAGACTATATTTTTGTATATAGGTTATATTTAAAATAAATTATTTTTTAATAAAACGTTAAAAAAGTGTGGTGACAATAACGTTTGTTACATTCTTCTAATAAATGCGTGTGTTTTTATTTTTACTATCGCTATCGGTGATTTTAGTTATAAAAAACGTAAGGTGAACCATTTTAATTTTTTTTATGCTCACATTAAAAAAATATATATTTTATTTATAGTGCTAAAATATGAAAGCATTTATCAGATTTCCAAAGAAGTTTTCAGTTTTCGGATAAGTTCAAAAATATTCAATTTATTTGGATTTTATTGGAAAACGGAAATACTCCGACCTCTGTTAAAATATGGCAGAGGCCTGAGGAGTTAACATATAAATAAAGACATTACGAACATAATAACACATCCCCCTCGCAGACACACACAAGCCTAGCTTTATTATGGTGGTACATCTTATATAAGACATTATGTAAAATGATTCCCATGTACAATGTAACATATTTTTTGTAAATGGACACATTAAAAAAAAAATAATGTCCGAAGTTCGAGAGTGCTGAGAAATCTCAAAATAAATTTAAGGTTTGGCAATGAATCGAACAACAACAGCTAGTGGAATTTTAACGAGTTCCTAACTGCAAGAAAAATATAGGGCAATCTTCGGTTAGGTCATCTTAATATCGGTTACTGGGCCATAAATCCGATGCAATATTGTCAAGCGAAACATGGTTGCTTTTTAACTAACTAACTAACTAACCATCACGCCGTTTCCCCGCAGGGGTAGGCAGAGAGGACGGACCGCCAAACAACTCGGTCTTGGCACACACTCCTTGCCTCATTCACATTCATCTCTTCTTGTTGGTTGCTTTTTAAATTCATATTATGTGCCTACTTCCGAAATGATCTATAATCTTAGAATTAAGGTGCGAATATTTATTTATTAGGTTTTGTTGGTCACCTAATGTTGTTCAGTATAATATCCGTGTAGTATACTCGTTTAGCAGCGTTCAATCATTCCGACTATTTTGGTGTTATAACCGTGTTGTCGTTATAAGCATTCGCGTTATAATCACGTTCCATTGTAATTTATTTTGCCAATTCTGAATAAGATAATTATTTACCATTCTATGTATTAGATTGTATAACATACAGATTTTGGTAATGTCACGGTCATTTGATTTAAATATTCAGTTTCGAGGTGAACTTTGGTTTTCTTTTCGACTTTCACTCTGATTCCCAAAGGTTGCGTCCACTTTAAGGCTTCCCGGTTACATATATAATATTAAAACATCCTTTTATATGGATTCTTTGCTCGTCATCAAATTTACTTTCACTCAGTCTCTTGCAGGTCAAAAATACCACTGTTAAATACCACTACAAATGTGTTATAAAAAATTATATTATAATATTTCATGCTATTTAATAGTAGGTACCTGCCTAAATAATTCATGTTTATTATGCATTTAGCTTCTAGCATATAACAATAAAACACGATTGTATTCACAAAAACATGTTCAATCGTATTTGATTTATGTTTTGTGGGCTCTTTCAAAAAATCATATTGTAATGGGATTGCGCAATATTTGGGCAAAGAAAAATAATTTTTAGGTTATTTGGTAGATTCTTTAGGTACGGATTAGCAGAGATCGTTTTGAAAGCCTAACATAAACCCAACTTTTAAAAATGATTATGTGTCTACCGTTGGATGTTCCGACGTTGTTTGTGCCAAGGGCATGGCATAATAACCCACAAAATCCCCAGCCTATCCTTGGAATTGCTACTTCTTTCTAGTTACATTAACTTCGGCAGATCTTATAATAGCTGTCGTCTGACGGTGGTGTCTCGTGTAAAAGCGCTTTTCACATTGGGGGAAAAATTACTCTGAAGATCCGATGCAAACAGCTTTGAGTTTGACATTTTTAATAATGGATTTATAAAATTTTCACGAAAAAGGACAGTTAATAATAATATTTTGATGAATTGTAGCTGAGCAGTTGGACATAGTCGTAGAAATGACCCGTTCTTTTGTGACAAATGTCAATCCTGTACAAGCGGTGTGTTTCCCAAGTATGCACCGGTGCCGAAGGGATCAAAGATGCTAGTTCCTCGGAGTATCTTCTATTATAATATCGGTAGGACAAGGACAGCATACAACCTGACGCATTTGCTCTAAAGATTTCAAACCTTTTATTTGTCAAGATAGGGGAATCTCTCAAACGGGTGATATGCAGACGTGATTGAATTTTGGAATTTACCTAGGCAAATCAAAATATAATCATTATCAAAATGATGAAACAATGAAAATCGTCACTAGGCGAAAGATAATTCAATTTATGGTTTTCATTGATGTACGAATGACAAGCATTCATTTTTGGACAATTTTCAAATGAGTAAGAAATATTGTGAAGCTGAAAGAAAGGAGAAGAGAAATAGAAAAGTTATGAAGAAGGCGGAACTACAGTTTATTCAGTAGTATAAGTGTCTATAAGTATTATATTAAATACAATACGATAGCTTTGTCCAGCTGTCATTAATATTCCGATCTCCCGTGGGACACAAGTCGAAAAGTCACCATGTATAAATATACCTCCTCAGGATGTCAAGGTCGTCACGTGTCCCAACTGAGAATCAAACCATCTCATCCCAACGCTAACTGAGCACGTCAGGTAATGTGGTAATTATAGATTATGAGTTTCAGGCGGTATCCAGTGGCGGGACTTCTAATTATCTAACAATTATTATTATTAAGATCTACAACACTCTTTTAAATTATATGAAAATGCTTTGTCATTCAGAAAGATTTTCACTGACTTGGTATTTCTATACAAATAATTCATTTGATATCCCAGAATTGCTTGCATTGATAAGCTTTTGGATTCAACCATGTAATACTAGAAGTGGGGATTTATTTATTTCGGGATTATTTCACTGCATAAATTATGGGACTTACTACCAAATGTATTCCTCTCCGCCCAGAATACTTATGGAGGGAAATAATTATATCAGTTGACATTACAATTTATCACTAAACAAAATATACAAAATGTTATTACTTATGTGCAATAACTATGCATAAGTTTTAACTATGTTTACTATTCATTTGTAAAAGCCTCTAAAAAGGGCGTTAGTAAATAAATAAATTATTGTAGGCCCCGATGAATTAAAAATCAGCACCCCCATCTTATAAGTACAGGGTGGGGCCTAGAAACTTTAAATTTTTTATGGCGAATTAAATAAAATGCATATAGGCACAGTTTATTTTTTGGTAATGATAGCGTAATTTCAAGTTTCAAATGAAAAAAAAGACATTAGAACACTTGGTTATTAAAATGATGATGGATGATCTGCAGTCTCTCGTGTCTAGGATGAACGAAGTATGCGTGAAGAATGAGTTAATGATGAATGTAAGTAAGTCTAAAGTAATGGTGTTTGAAAGAGAAAGTACGAAAACAGTGTGCAATATAGTTGTGAATGGGGAATACTTGGAGCAGGTGGATGAATTTGTGTATTTAGGAAGCATGTTTACGAGAGATGGGAAGGCTGATAGAGATATTGAAAGAAGAGTAAATGCAGGTACCTCCATTAATGGAGGACTGAACGCAGTTGGCGCTAACAAAAAATTGTCCAAAGAAGCGAAGTTAGCAGTCCACAATGGAGTGCTGGTACCTACCCTGATGTATGGAAGTGAGGCATGGAACTGGCAAAGAAAGGATGAAAGTAGATTGAATGCTGTTGAAATGAGATCCCTGAGGCGTATGTGTGGTAAAACCATGTATGATCGTGTGAGGAATGTGGATATCCGCAAATAGTGCAAGGCTGATGTAAGCGTAATGAGTAAGATCAAGAAAGGGACGCTTAGATGGTTTGGGCATGTAGAGCGAATGAGCGAAGAAAGGAGTGTAAGGAGAATATACGATGCAAATGTGAATGGTATCAGAAGTCGGGGACGCCCGAGGAAGACATGGCACGACCAAGTGAATCAGATACTTGAGTCGGGCCATGTCAAGAGTCAGAACAATAGAAGAGTATGTATGAGACGATGTATGAATGTGAATGAGGCAAGGAGTGTGTGCCAAGACCGAGTTGTTTGGCGGTCCGTCCTCTCTGCCTACCCCTGCGGGAAAACGGCGTGATGGTTAGTTAGTTAGTTAGTTTATTAAAATCTCAATTTGGAAAGTTAGTTAACCAATTGTCGCTTTTTACCGACAATTTATCTCCATTGTTATGTTTTCATAGTTACGCTACTGAAATCACATTTTCTGTATTTCAGGAAGTTTTCTAGAGAACTCACAAACTTAGTAGAGCGGAGAATATCTCATTATGACTACTGTTCTAAATGTCATCCGGTGTTGCCCTTGCGAAACTATAATTACCCAATGAGTTATTTCTTGGGGTTGCCCGTACTTGAACGGTCTGTCAGGTAGGTACCCTCTAATTGATTCTCCCCGAAAGAGAACTTCTTCCTGAACGTGAGAACAGAGCTCGAGTCCTTGGCATAATACTATTACTCTTATATATTTGGTATGACTAGATTTTAATAATGGTCAATTTCATATGGCATCATTGCCGCGCGCCGTTTAGTGATTTCATTTTGTAGGTCGCTTTTTCTAAAAAATTGTGTTTTTACATTACTTTTATGTTATTTTATCCATGGCGAGCAAAAATGCAAATAATTATATAAATACATACATATTCTAGTCATTTTCCTGTTTTATTGTAAACTAGCTGAGGTTCTCGGCATTGGCCATCCTCCTGTTTTGAAGGTCAAATGTGAAAAAATATTAATCACGTTCTCAATAAAAGTAAAGATTTACACACAAATCAAATCCACACCTCCTGCCACAGACACTCTTCTTAATATAAATAGATTTTAGGCATTTATTATGCGTATAATCCGATGTCTAATACTGATATTTGAATTATGACTAATGGGATAGTGGATATTCCTCATTTTCTCCGAAGTTTCATTCTTTAGATCCAGCTGCTCTGCAATGTAATATATAATATTCCATCTGAACGGCTCATGATGCAAACGCAAACGTTGAGATACTAATTCAGTAATCAACACCCACGCCTCTAATTAGAGCACGATTTCTTGCATTCCAACCGTCTCGATCTCGGTCTCGATACACGTGTAAATCTGCCAAAAGCAGTCACTTATTAATTCATTTGTAAACACAGGCATCTTCACCACGATAACTACATTATATCGTTTGAATCACATTCCAAATGTGACATATCAAACGATTGCTTTTGTTTTTTTCAATGTCACAAAACAAATGTCAGACGGCCATCTTGAAATTCTCGCAGGTTTTTTCTACGCCTGCAACTCTGGCAACATTGAAGACTTAAGAAAAAAAGATATAAAAGGGTATTTATGAACAACATTTTGATGGGATGTATGTAAAGTTATCTTTATTTTGCTCTTTATTTTGTTTTTAAATTTTTGTCCCCATTCGAGAATTGTTGTGACCTTGTACCTACTTACATTTGCAACGTTAATATTATTTCCTATGTGCAGTATTTTATGAGTGGTTCCTTATCGACACGACCTCGGCGAGCAGAACCTACTGCAACTACATTAAATACTACTGCACCTATATTGTAATTTATACTGAAACGCTGGCAATGCGGTTGATCATAATAATATATTATCGCTTTTGACAATAAAACGAATTTACTTCGAGTTTGGTTGTCTCCCGGTGGCAGATTCCTTGGCTACGCACATCTCCTTAGTGTACCCATCCCCCTAATTTTGGCTTTGGCATAGACTGGAGCGAGTGCGACTATCTCACTCGCTCTGTTTTCAAGGCCGAAATGAGAGAGAAGAGTATATTGGGGACCAGTGGCGGCTCGTGACTGATGGAGTGACAAGTTCGACATTATTGATGTAGTTTAGTCCAACGATTTTTTATTTTTTTGAGAAATCGAGATTAGTTTGGCCGTGACGCACGGATTTCCTGAAAATCTTCGTACGAAACATCGAATTTTCGAAAAAAAAAAACAAGACGTATTTACGTACGACAACAACATCAATACTACATTTTTTTGTAATATTAGCACTCTAGTACACCCAAAAGTCACGACCCGCCACTGTAAGGGAAATTCGCCTTCTGGTTCCACAACGTGACTCTCAGGTATTTGAACCTTCGTTCAATTTGGATATTGATACTATAGATAAACCTGTGTTCCTTTATCCACTTCACGTTTCTTACGGCTATTGGTGTTTTTCACCCCCCTTACCAAGCTGCGTGTGTCTCCTGAGGTAACATTGCCCTTATGTTCGGTTAATGGTCCCCGGCGACTTTCTGACAGAAATTCACTGAGTCTATGAGCACTATAGATTGTCCAATAGAAACTCACTGATTCTATGAGCACTATATATTGTCTGATAGAAATTCACTGAGTCTATGAGCACTATAGATTGTGCAATAGAAACTCACTGATTCTATGAGCACTATATATTGTCTGATAGAAATTCACTGAGTCTATGAGCACTATAGATTGTCCAATAGAAACTCACTGATTCTATGAGCACTATATATTGTCTGATAGAAATTCACTGAGTCTATGAGCACTATAGATTGTCCAATAGAAACTCACTGATTCTATGAGCACTATATATTGTCTGATAGAAATTCACTGAGTCTATGATCACTATAGATTGTCCGGTAACCGGATAAATCATCAAAATGATAATTCATCACATCTTTAAAAAGTTATATAAAGTCAAGGAAAGTAATGAAACAAAAACTTTATTAACTGGGTTAAGTAGGTTAGGTTAAAAAAAATCATCTTTTTTAATGACTTTATATCACTTTTTAAAAGTGTGTTGAATAGTCACTGTGTTGATTTAGTACGGAACCAGATTGTCCAATAGAAACTCACTGAGTCTATTTTTTATTTTTTTTTGGATCTTTTATTTTGTGTAACAAATAGATATAATGATATCCTCACTGGGATCTCCCGTGCTGAGGATTTCATTTACATATTATGAATAATTTAATTATAAGAAAATTAATATTACATCAAAGTTACATATGAATTTAATTATGAACGTATGAGCACTATATATTGCATAATAGAAACTCACCGAGTCTGTGAGTACTATAACACTATAGATTGTCTAATTCTGTGTATCTTGACTAAATTTCGTTGGCTATAAAAACCTTCCATACATTATAAACTATTTATCCCTCTGTTGACTTTGTGCTTCAGTTTTCACCTTTTTCACCGAAGATACAAAATCTATTTGAGTGTAATCTAAAGTTAAAATTAACTTGTAAACATATTTAAAGTAATAACGTCAGAGGGTTGGAATGTTACAAAAGGGACACGCACGAAAATCAATAAATAAAGTTAAATTATACTGTTGGCACGATACGAGAGATTATTCTGGTGACCATTGGACAGTGACGCTATTTGTTGGACCAAACTTTTAAAAGTTAGTGATGTATTTGGTTTAGAATTGGAATCTTGGAACGGTCAAATCTGTTTATCTTTAGGTAGGTATAGTTACTTTGTGAATAGGTACGGCATATTTTCTTTTATTAAATGAGATTAATGCACTCCTTTGTAATTATTTCTGAGAGCAATAAATATTGCTTAGTGCTTTGATTTTTGCTAATCCGTTGGCAATCAATGCAATATAATGCACAACGATCGATTGACGTCATTTTGATAATTCATTTTTATGCGTTTTACACAATGGGTAAACATTGTAATCTATAAAACTCTGTATGACTTCATAAGACACTGTATTATTTGCTTCCTGGTTATACCAACACGCATTATTTATTTTATTATAGAACAAATGAATGTTGCCATAAACCGACCAGGCCTCCTAGCACAAGCACGTTGATAAAGGTTTTTATCGATAATGTTAACTTTCTTGAGCACGACTGCAGAACAAACAAACAACAGTTCGCGTCTGCTAAATAAACTTAATTTAATTTATTTATTCGTTAGCGATCTGCAGTCATGCTCGGAAATTATTGATGAGTTGTCGATGTTATCGATAAAATATTTGTCGATGTACTTGTTGGTAGGGTACATTGATAACTAAGCAAAATCGACACTTCGCAAAGATAATAGTATAATATATTTGGGTTTGAGCAACTTTTAGTCGATTAGATCTGACAAACGACCTTGACGATTTTGACCGTGGTAGCGAAGGTCGAATAATATTGATAATAACTTTTATCGCGTAAGTGATGACTATTTTATGGCGTTTGTTAGCCCTTCAGATTTCTAAATATTCGTAAGAATGTGGGAATGCGTCCAAGATGGCCAAACAACCAAATGAGGCCCCAAAGAGTTTTGTTTATGTAACTCTGGACGAGTTGTGAACCACATAATATGATATGTTATTAGTGATGGGTTTCTTGTCCCAGAATTTAAAGCACTTGGCTGACTGTAATAATAATAATAATTATACTTGGATGACTTGTATAGCGCCGTTTTTGTGCAAAAACACCTCAAGGGCGCTAAGCTTTGAAACAAGTCGTAATTTTTAAATGCATAATTTTTTTTAACTGCTATGAAGTTCAATTCGTACTGCCGTATTTATGAGTAGGTACCTACCTACGTGTAAACATTGCGTTAATCTACCTATGTTTATTGCGTAGGCTCATTAAAGGCACAAACTGATAGAAAAGTCTTGCGGGTGTGGCTGTGTACCCGAAGTACCTAAGGTTTATTTTTCCTTATTCCTTCCTTACACTCCTTTCTTCATTCATCCGCTCTATGTGTCCAAACCATCTCAGCGCCCCTTTCTTAATCTTATTCCGGATTTGCGCATCTGAAACACGGTCTTAGACGTTTTTACTACGCATACGCCTCAGGGATCTTATTCTACAGCTCTCTGCTTGCGAACGATACGTTCATCTACCGCGTTCAAGGAAAACAAACGTTATTCTAAATAATTTATGACAAAGTTTAACGCTCTTCCTGTGAAAATTTTGCTATGAAACGCCAAACGACAAACATTTCGCGGCTCGTTAAAATAATACTGAAGACTCATGGCCACTGGCATAATAGAAGAAGAAGAAGGTGAGCACAAGAAGGAAAATGGGATGGGAGAGGAAGGTTAGGAAGTACCTGGAAATTCAGATCTGGTCACCAAATACGGCTAAAGCCATTTCAAGCAACATTTCGATTCTTGTGGTTCTCTCTGAATGGTGGTCTAACACCAGGACGATCGACGATTATCAGGGCGATCGACCACTCTAGATTATGTTGGTTATTGATAAACATAATATCGTCAATTTAGACAAACTGATTGATCAATTTTTTTTTTGTAAATCTGGACCCTGTGTGGACTTGAATATTGTAGTTCCTTTTTCGGGTTTCCGTAAGTTATTAAAAAACTATTAGTTTTAGTATGGTTTACTTATATTGTGTACTACGTCGAGTTAATTTCGGTACTTTTCTCTTTGAATACTCGTATATCTATCATTCTTCTATTTCATTAAAGGAGAGTGAATCTGTGAACTGTGGCGGACAGCGGGTGAATTTGGTTTTTATACATATCTTCAGTTTCATTCCGAGATTGATGAAATTTTTCACACTTGCCCTTGAAATCAAGAGGAAGAAGAGAGGGAGGTACTGTCAACATTAAATTTTGAAAAACTCTGCGAAAAGCCCGTGCAACGCCGGGGACTTTGGGTAGTATATTTTTTTTAACACTAGCTCCATGCAAGAGGCCCTGAGGAAAATAATTTTCCATAGGGCCCAGGTCCTGTAGGAAAAAGTATGAGGGTTGGGTAGGAATCTGGGGTCAATGTGGTGCAGGAGTGATGGACGTATGAATCCATCCCTACCACTGCGGTGCAAGGCGATGGGTCGAGAGAGTTCGGCTGGAGAAGTCAAAAGCAGTCTCCCGATCCGACCCGCCACGCAGTAGGCGGAAAACGCATCCAATGCCAAGAACTAGACAAAACTCACCCCATGAACCCGGGCACCCCTGCTAAGTCATCGAACGCCGCGAACCATTGGGGTGACCTAAGCGGCGGTACAAGTATAATAAATGTATAAAATTTGTACCGTGAGAACTTAAATAATTACAATCTTTCGTGAAACTAAAATGAAAGCGATTTCCTACATTTGATGCGAGGGATATTTTTGAATGTCTTGTTTTCCTGTTCAGGAATAGATTGATGTCATTGCCATTTGATCCCAAATAGATCGCCAGAAAAATATGTGATTTTGGGTTAGAACAACATGGAAAACAAACTGACACATCACACTTCTCTCATTCTTATTTGATCAATAAAAACTTTGCTTATTTGATTAAATATTAGTTAATTTTTATTTTTAAATTTTATTTTTGTTAAAGGTATAATATTGTTTGCTATGATACTAATAAAATTATTGGGTGTTGCACGGAAAAAAATGGGTATTGTTAAGGAATTAAAAATCTAATTCCAGGCCTTCAACGAATGAATTAAAAAGTTTCCTGATAAACTTTAGTCATTTTTTAATACATTTGAATTCACCGGTTTCGTCATACATGGCCAAAACATCGATTTTTTTTCAAGTCTTCGATATTCCTTTAAATTGCTGATTACAACACGTTACTCTGCTATTTTCTTAGGAAACCTTCAGGTCTAGATGCAGTCAGTTTTAATGTTGTAGCATGGTAGTTGTTGCATTAAATCCCACAGTCTTCTTCGATACCTCTTCATTTGTGTGAGTTATCATTATTCAGTATCATTTTCAGAAACTTATTGGCAAATTTAATGAAAATAGTAAAATTAGAATATTGATATTTCAGCCGTTATTCGATAACACGGGACAGAAATAAGAACAATGTCATAGTTTCAGAATTACAAGCAAAATCAGAGCGTCAATGATTAAAAATGTCTTTACACATTAGCCGAACATTTCGGGACGCGATGCGTTTGCGATTGTGCCATGATATATACTATACTAGATACTAGAGATATACATATGTATATGTGATACTGAATAGAGAGATAAACGAATCAAAATAGAAACACCAAAAGCTTCTTCCATAACAGAGAAAGAGCTTTGAAACAATTTATCACCATATCACCTACCTTTACCCTGCGTAGTTTATTAAACACATTTAACTTTGTTACACGGTTATCTCAGAGGAACAATAAAATATGTAACGAATGTACCTGCGCGTAGTTGGAAATAGCGTTGTAATAACGTTAAGCGGAATCTACTTTGACCTAGAAATTTCAGACAGGTAAAGCTGTCCGGTGTAAAGGTCCCGGTGTGGCCCCTAAACCGGAAGCATGAAAGTGACAAAATCGAAAGATGGAAAAATGTTGACGAATGAGGAAAAAATAAAAGAGAGATGGATGAAGTATTTCGAGGAAGTCTTTGAAAGCGAAGTGAGTGACAGTGATTCTAGCGGCGAATCAGATATGAATGATGATGGTCTGAATGTTACCGAAATTAGCATGGATGAGATAGAAAGATCAATTAAGTGTATGAAGAATGGTAAGGCTGTCGGTTTCGACAATATTGCTGCTGAATATTTTAAAGGAGGTAGCCGTATAATTCTCACATGGTTGTGCAATCTTTTTAACCAATGTTTAAAGGAAGGTTACACGCCTTTAGATTGGAGAAGGGCAGTGATTATGCCATTATACAAAGGTAAAGGGTCACGTATGGAATGTGGGAATCATAGGGCTATTAGCCTGCTAAGTTCAGTTGGCAAGCTGTATGGTAGAATTTTGATTGAAAGGGTAAGAAAGGAAACAAAGGATAAAATATGGGATGTGCAAGGTGCTTTTATGAGTGGAAGGGGGTGCATGGACCAGATCTTCTCATTGCGTATGCTCACCGAGAAGTTTCTGGCAAAAAACCTTTCTGTACCTTTGTAGATCTACAAAAAGCATACGACCGAGTCGACAGGAAAAAGCTATGGAAGGTGTTGTCCAAGTATGGAGTGAATGCGAATCTGACTCAGGCAATTGCGTCTATACAGGGTGTATCGGCACTAACCCGACAAACTTTAACCAGCTATTCCTTAGCACATTTGGAGTAAAAAATGTTATGTGCACTTTGCTGTCCGGTAACGTTTTTTTTTAATAAAAAATTAATTAAACATATTTTCACCACATGTCACCACTGTTTTATCCTTTGTCAAAATTTGAAAGCAACATCGCAACTCTCGCGTGTTGCTGCGAACGAAGCCCGTATTACATAATCCAGTACCAGAAAAGAAATATTTTATTTAACAATAATGATTATTCACATTTTTCGTATGCGAATCACTGATTGTCTTCTTGTATTGTACACATCAGTTTTATTTTTGTATCTAAATTGTTTCACCTCTGGAATGCTTTGGTTTCACCTCTTACGCGTTTCACGTATTAAATAGTCTAATTTTGAAACTAAGAAACTAATTAGTAGATTTCCTGAATTTATAATCGAAGTCCAATAATTCTGAGCACTTTTAAAAACAATTTTCCTCACTTAGGTACTTATCAATAATAATAATTGGATTATTTGAACAGCGCCGTTGTTTTTTAAATCACCGTAAGTGCTCTGTCAAAATGTTACTTGCTAGGCTATCCTACAACGTATATTTTTTAATAAATTTAGTTATTTACAACTTCGCGGAATGTGATTTATGAATATTATTGCTTATGTTAAAAGCCTTCCAGAATTACCGGAATATAACGAGCAGCTTGACACACTTAAGTTTATTTCCACTAATTTGAAGGTACAAAGAATGTATAGTTTTAAAAACAATCCCGATGAATCAAAAAACGGTTCATATAAAACTGCTGCGCAACACACTGAGACAAAGGAAAGCACTCACACAAACGTCATGACTGCATTGGATTGACCACCTGCAAATGAATGCTGCCAGATTGCTAATTTATTTAAACAATAATTATTAAATTTTATTTAAAATATCGCAATTTTTTTAAAAAATCGACAATAAATTACAACTATAATTTAAAAAAAATATTCTTAACCCCACGCTTTTTCGTAATTGATTAATTAATTCAGAATTTAAACGTTGCTTGAAATGACTAGCCGTATTTGGTGACCAGATCTGAATATCCAGGTTCAGAATTTAAACGTTGCTTGAAATGACTAGCCGTATTTGGTGACCAGATCTGAATATCCAGGTTTAGAATTTAAACGTTGCTTGAAATGACTAGCCGTATTTGGTGACCAGATCTGAATATCCAGGTTCAGAATTTAAACGTTGCTTGAAATGACTAGCCGTATTTGGTGACCAGATCTGAATATCCAGGTTTAGAATTTAAACGTTGCTTGAAATGACTAGCCGTATTTGGTGACCAGATCTGAATATCCAGGTTCAGAATTTAAACGTTGCTTGAAATGACTAGCCGTATTTGGTGACCAGATCTGAATATCCAGGTTTAGAATTTAAACGTTACTTGAAATGACTAGCCGTATTTGGTGACCAGATCTGAATATCCAGGTTCAGAATTTAAACGTTGCTTGAAATGACTAGCCGTATTTGGTGACCAGATCTGAATATCCAGGTTTAGAATTTAAACGTTGCTTGAAATGACTAGCCGTATTTGGTGACCAGATCTGAATATCCAGGTACTTCCTCACCTTCCACTCCTTCCCTTAGCCATAAAACTTACCCCAATTCAACATAAAAATTGTTTAAATTATCGGATGTAATGAAATGCATAATAATTAGACCCCAAAATACTTAATTATTCAGGGAAATAAACCCCTGAGTCATCAGTTGGAAATACCAACGACATTAAGTGAAATTAACAATGCAATAATCCTATTATTGCATTGTTTAAAATTTCACTTAATTATTAGCATTAGCAAATAATATTGGGATTAGCAAATAATAATTTACGACAATTTACTCGGAAATCAATAAAGCCAGAATAATAAAAAAAGAAAGTTATCACTTACGTCGTCTGTAAGTGGCTTTACCAAAGTTTGATAATGCCGTCAGAAGGTGAAACAGCTGTCACGCGTAATAATAATTACAACTAGCAGAACTTGTTTATAAACACACTGTTTTTATAAATTTTTTAATAAGACTGTTAAAATAAAAAAAATCTCTAAATTGAAATGGAGTTCTACAAACTAAACTTAAAATCAAATAAATTTATTGCGAAGGTTCAAAGTACTGTACTGTAATATTATATTAAATAATTTTTACGTGTTTAATTATTGTTTAAAGTCAGATTAAAGCGATTAAAAAACCCACCTGGCAATTCTTATTCGAGTTTCGTTGTTTTTACGTATTGGCGCGCTTACAAGCATCAGTCGTCTCATTTTTAACCATTAATATTTAGTGTGTAGGAAAGAGAGAAGACGCTTTTCGACACACTTGTCGAAAAACTTGTTGAATGCCGACGGGCATACTCTTCTACAGATTTTATTAAATATTGATATGTAGGTAATATTGATGTGTAAATGAATGACATTGTGAGAATTTTACCAATAAATAATAAATGAAAATGCGGACATGTAGTTTATGTTAATTTTTTTATTGGAGCATTTGTTCGAAGTGACTACCATTATTTTCGATGCAAGCGTGTAGTCTTGTTATATTTTGATTATTTAAGTTTGCAGGATTTGCTTTAATTTCTGCAGCGGCTTCCATCACTCGTTCGAGCAGTTGCTCTCTTGAGGCTATTGGCTTAGCATACACTTTTTCCTTGAGAGCCCCCCACAGGTAGTAATCCAGGGGGGTCAGGTCGGGTGATCTTGGTGGCCAAGCAATGGCCGGACTTCCACGGCCTATCCAACGACCAGGAAACTCGACATCCAAGTAGTTCCGCACGGCAATCGAATAGTGTGGTGGGGCTCCATCGTGCTGGAACCACATTCTCCGTAGTAATTCGAGGTTCACATCTTCCAGAATCTCGCCCAGTTGCACTTGTAAGAACTCCAAATACATCGGTCCATTTAGTCTGGGAGGCAACTCGATTGGACCGAGTATTTGATTTCCCAGGATTCCTGCCCACATGTTGATGGAAAATCTGTCCTGGCTCGACGACTCCCGAACAAGCTTGGGGTTTTGTTCAGCCCAATGGTGCAAGTTGTGCACATTTAGCACTCCTGTTTTAGTGAACTGTGCTTCGTCGGTAAACAATATGTTTTTCATGAAGTCTGCATCTCTTATGACATTATGCAGCATTCTTCTGCAGTACACGACTCTGGAAAAGTGGTCATTCTCCATGAGGCCTTGGCAGCGCCTATAGTGAAAAGGTTTGAGCCCGTGCTTCTTCAGAACTCTCCATACCGCCATGTGTTCCCTGTGTCCTATCATCAGAGCGACCCGACGCACGGACAGCGTGGGGTCTTCGGTAATTAAGTTCAGGATTCTCTCCTCAACTGCCACAGGAACGATGTTGTGTCCTCCGCCGGCGCCTTCAATCCGTCCGATGCCACAGTCACGCAATTGTTGATACATCTGAAACAAAACAACAAATAACAACTGCTTTTATTATTCAGCTCAGTAATAATGTCAAATAAACAATCGCGGGCTTTTTCACTCATTTTATTTTTAAAGAACACTTATTTTAGGCACATATCAGAAAACTTACGTTTTCTCTTCATTTATTTCATTTTTTTATAGTAAAATGTATAACAAAGTGTTTTAAATTATAATTTTCTTAACTAGGTACGGTTGATATCTTGGATTCACAGGGGTGAAATTGAATTCAAGTAATTTAAATAATCCCATGGTGAGAAAGGGAGTGAATTCAATTGCAGTGAATGATGCATTTATTAGAGATTAAAATTAATTAACTTTTTAAAACGCCGTTTAGTGACCACTGAACACAAATCACCTAAAGTACAATTTACATTTTTAAAGTTGGTGGCCCCTTGTTATGTTTTTAATGTTCCCAGTTTAAATTTCAAAAGCGCTTTTTGGCATTATCAATGAATGTAAATAGTTTCAATAAACAATTGATAGGGTACAAACCTGGACAAAGGTAGCATGGTGTGGGACGCGTCTTCCAGGAAACCTCATGCGATACTCCCTTACGGCTGCTCGTGAATTTCCATTGCAAAATCCATAAACAAAAACAATATCTGCTTGCTCGGCAGGTGGATAATTGAGGGGCATATTTCAACAGTAAAAACTTAGATAACAAAACAAAAACGAAACTAGAAACTTGATGACATGCGAACTCCCAAAACAGCACTGACCACTGATACGAGACGGGGTGGCGGGAACCACACGGGACTTGAGACAGAATATGTGTGAAAGAGATGACAGTAGCGCGGCGTTGCCAATTATTTTACCCCTATACTGTGGGCAGTAGCGGAGTGTGGAAATTTTATTTATTTTTTGTTTTTAAAAGAAAAAAAATGTTACCGGACAGCAAAGTGTACATAACATTTTTTACTCCAAATGTGCTAAGGAATAGCTGGTTAAAGTTTGTCGGGTTAGTGCCGATACACCCTATATGAGGGAAGCGTTGCATGTGTTAGGGTGAACGGTGGTTTTACGGGGTGGTTTGATATCACGAAAGGTGTTAAACAAGGCTGCGTAATGTCACTGTGGTTATTCAATCTATACATGGATAATTGTATGCAAGAATTTAAAGAGGTGGGATTGGGCGTGAATTTGAGTAATCTTAAAGTATGTTGCCTGTTGTATGCTGATGATGCGGTGCTGATTGCTAATAGTATGGATGATCTGCAGTCTCTCGTGTCTAGGATGAACGAAGTATGCGTGAAGAATGAGTTAATGATGAATGTAAGTAAGTCTAAAGTAATGGTGTTTGAAAGAGAAAGTACGAAAACAGTGTGCAATATAGCTGTGAATGAGGAATACTTGGAGCAGGTGGATGAGTTTGTGTATTTAGGAAGCATGTTTACGAGAGATGGGAAGGCTGACAGAGATATTGAAAGAAGAGTAAATGCAGGTAACTCCATTAATGGAGGACTGAACGCAGTTGGCGCTAACAAAAAATTGTCCAAAGAAGCGAAGTTAGCAGTCCACAATGGGGTGCTGGTACCTACCCTGATGTATGGAAGTGAGGCATGGAACTGGCAAAGAAAGGATGAAAGTAGATTGAATGCTGTTGAAATGAGATCCCTGAGGCGTATGTGTGGTAAAACCATGTATGATCGTGTGAGGAATGTGGATATCCGCAAAGAGTGCAAGGCTGATGTAAGCGTAATGAGTAAGATCAAGAAAGGGACGCTTAGATGGTTTGGGCATGTAGAGCGAATGAGCGAAGAAAGGAGTGTAAGGAGAATATACGATGCAAATGTGAATGGTAGCAGAAGTCGGGGACGCCCGAGGAAGACATGGCACGACCAAGTGAATCAGATACTTGAGTCGGGCCATGTCAAGAGTCAGAACAATAGAAGATTATGTATGAGACGATGTATGAATGTTAATGAGTCAAGGAGTGTGTGCCAAGACCGAGTTGTTTGGCGGTCCGTCCTCTCTGCCTATCCCTGCGGGGAAACGGCGTGATGGTTAGTTAGTTAGTTAGTTAAAGCTGTGCAAATTTCATGACACCAGAGATGTTTGTTCGAGTGTTTTGTTCTTTCATACAATCAGTTTTTATTTTCGGATATCGATCCAGGTATAACTATCAGTATCGCCGTTGTGAAATATAACCATTCACGATCAATACGTTGATTTAAATGACTTTAGCCGTGTTTAGTGACCAAATCTGAATAGCCAATCCCAAACTTCCTCTTCTTAATCGCCTTTCTTTCCCACTCTTTCGCTCTTCGTGACAAGCTGTATAACAAAAAAAATGTGAATATAAAACCCCGCAATTTTCCTTTTACGAGTAGCTAGAAGCCGTTACAGTCTTGTGATAATTTATTGCTCCTCGTGGATTGGCTGTAACCTTGACCCATCTAAAATCGCCTTTGCAGACATCAATTCAATCCATTGTATATTCGAATTATTATTTTATTATTGTTTGAAATGGTCGCACGGGTAGAGCTGAATGGCACCACGGAATAGCAAAAGTTGAACAGAAACAGTAACTACTTTGTCTGATGACATTTAAACATGAGTTTTTTAATGGAGTTTCGTTCGTAAAATTTTGACAAATATATTATTACGTTATGTTATTACACGAGGTCTTAAAAGTGATAAAAATTCTGAAAAGCAATGCGCATATATAATTGAGCCATATTAAAGGTATTATAGGTCCTGTGATATCCTAGATATTAGTATTCGAGCTCACCCATAGATGCACTAGATTATTCTTACTATGTATTTAGGTTACCCATAGATTGCGTAAGTTGTCGAGAAGAATAGGACAATCAATAAGGTGAGAATCGCTCTTCCCGTAACTTTTTAAATAAAAACAAAAAGGGTCGGAAAAGGGGGTTTTTCAACCTCAAGGTCGGGGTCCAGATTATTCGAACGGCCTGCTAATTAAGTTATCAGAACAAATTTTAAATCTACCACAATAAAAGTTCAAGTGCTTTGTTAAAGCCGGTGTTGTATTGACTAAGAGAGTTTGTGAGAAAGCCCCGGAGACCCAACAGGTCCCAAAGACTGCGATGAGCTGGACATGTTGAAAGTATGGCGGATAACAGAACACCAAAATTTAGGGTATAATATAATATTTATCAAACTTAGGACTGTGGACAAGATTCTTACTGAAGAGGTTGATTGACTGTGGAAGAGAATAGGAGCAATCCTTTCCTGGGATGTAGGATTTAGGGCCGCCAATTAACTTATTCTTCCTGATCTTATAACGTTTTAGTATATATTCCATTATCTACTCGTATTTATCAACCAAATGTCAAGAAATTGTTTCACCTGTATTTAAAGAACGCGCGAATTTTGTCGGCCAAAATTGACCTCTGTGCTGATGGATTATATCACAGAGGTTATTTGCGTTTAGGTCATATGGGTTATAGCACAGGGGTCATTTTGACTTCCTTGTTTTAGTTGCCTTTCTTGCAGAGAGAACGAATTATTTATGTATAGGTATTAAGAATAACAAAAATCTTCAAAAATGACGGCAAAGGTACCTAAAGTTTAGGGAAATGCGTTGTTGAACTGTTGCTGTCACTTTCGGTGTTACCCCTCTCCCCCCGAATACTGACCGAAAGGGACCACTATTGCACCTCCTCACCAAAAACAAGGTTTTGTACTCCGCGGTTTTCTTCCCTAAAACTGGACAAATATTTTAGATGTTTTTTCATGATCTGTATTAGAAGAAAATATTCTAAGTCTTTATGTTTTGGTTTTGTCAAATTTATACTCTGAACGTCTGTTGATAGCATAAAACGAACGTCTGTTGAAGAAATAAAGCATACAAAAAGCAAAATGTTAGGACATTCCAGTATGTTTGCACTGGTGACAACATCCAGAGAGGAAATAAGGGAATATGATATCATTAATGTTTTATTGAACTTGAATATTAACTTTGTAATTTGATGAATTGTTCAAATTTTGTAAAACAACTGACCCTTACACGTTGGTATTCTACGGCGAGTAGGCGCTCTCGGCGTGAACTCTGAACTACAAGTTGCGAAAAACAGAGCCATCAAAATATATTTGGCTTCATGAGAATCACGTCAAGGATATAATATTATTATTTGCTAAAACTCAAGTAATGCCTTTCACAACACTGCCCAAACGTAAAATCGCCCACACCACATATTATAAATCATTCAACGTTCAACGCGTACTAACATTACGCCATCACAAACAAAACATCCACACATAACACTCGAACATACAAACATAAATCTCTTAACTCGACAACATTACGTGCCTTGGGCATAAGCAGCATACGTCAATATGTCACGACTGTAACAATTTTATGTAAAATTTATCACTTTGGTTGAATTCACAATTTGTCTTACAGCCATGTCATCAGTACAGCCCTCATTAAACATCTTTTGGTGCCATCTTCCATCGGAGGTTTGCTATCATCAGTGTAATCTTTATCTACGACCTACGTCTTCGATTAACTTTACTTTGTTTTCTTAATTGGGTAATCTTGTGTTTATAGCTCCTCATAAATAATAAGGAAAACATATTGGAGATATTTTAGTTTTTCACGGCCAAAAGTATTATCGTGATTATATTTTGGGTTATCTTCTTTAGCCAACGTTTCGGACAGCGTTACAGTGTCCATCATCATGGCAGATGTGGAGCAGATGATCAGAGTTTTCTTATTTTTTATATCTAGTACTATTTCACAATTTTTGTCTATTCGATGAAGAATTTACAGCTTCTGTCCAGGGTATTTTGAGTGGGTATGATTTATAAATTATTTTATAACTAGGCACACATAAAACGGCATCTATCTTCCTCGTTAGCTTGGTTACTAACCAGTGTCGCGGTTTCTTTGTCGGACACAACGTAACAACGGATCATTCTAATTCTTAAATAGTCTCAGGTTGAGGAAAGTTACAGAAGAGTTTCTTGAAAGTGTTCCTCTTCGCTTACTTCTTGGTCATCTCAATGCAAACTTTGAGGAGGATCCCATTTATCGATAAACAAGAGTTCTCGAGTATTTTTTTTACCACAAATTATAAAACATTCATGAATATTTAAACTTCATCGATTCTATAGAAGTCAGGTTGCCAGGTTTTAGAAAGAGATTTTAATAGTTTGCGCTTTAAAAAGCTGTGCATTTTAATCTGATCCTATTTCTTCGCATGCTTTCAAATGGTTTTTGTGACTACAGGCGTATGAAGAATTAGTTAGTAGGTCGAGAGGTCCAAAGATTTGGGTTTAGTCCTCTGCTAGCTGAGTCCTTTATTATTGCACCAGCAACATTTTCCGCTTATATTAATGTTAAAGAAGGAAGTAGGAAGAATTGAGATATTGTATAAATGTTGAATTTTCATAACCTGGGAATGTTTGTCTTACTTAATATTCAAATTGTTGTTGGTGAGCCTTTGTTACAGAGAGGATGACATCATCACCCTTAACGTGGTGGTATTTCAGTAGAATAATTGGCAAGCGGTAGAAGCAAGCCGGTCGAATTAAAATGTCAATCCAACTTTATGCGAATAAATTCTTTATTATTCAGACCGGTCGTTTAATTTGAATAATAGGCTTGGGTATGTTTTAGCGTAACCGGTGATTGTATGTGTTTCGTGTGACGTCAAGAGTCGCGGGGATGTCAAACAAACATTGTCGATGTGGAAGGAGAATTACTAGGGTGGAGGTTTATGTGACGTCATACCGCCCTGCTATATTTTTAGTGTCAACGTAATATGGAATCGGATGGAGCCAAGTTTGGGTTGTACGGAGGGGATGATTTCCATATATTCCTCTCATGAAGAAGTGGTTTAGGGCCCAGCACTTGGAAGACGATGAAGATCTTCATAATGCTTTAACAGGTTGGCTACATTCCCAGGCGTCCGAATTGTATGCAGAAGGATTTTGCAAATTGGTATTGGTGTATTAGACAAACCTGCGGTTGAATTTGCCCTATCAAATCTCTAAAATGAAGTGGGAATCTTAACGACATAAGGGATGAAGTCGAGTAAAAGCAATGTTCGGCGCGTGGCACAGCGTAATGGATGGACCTGCCAGGGCAAATAACATGACTAGAAAATCGATCTTTCCGTGGGGTTTATTTGAATTATGTATGATGAAAGTCTTACTAAATTCTCAAATGTTTCTAGAGGGATCCCTCGGAAAGTTACTAATTCATCGCGTAGAAAAATTAAATTTTTTGCTAACCGCTAGTTTTATAGTTGAAAAACGTTTTATAAAATTTTCTGACTGTTTTAAATAAAATATTTTAATTTTAAGATCATATTTTTGTTAATTTTAAATATAAATAAGTTAAATCGTTATCATTATCGTAATTTGTGTAGCACACGACCTGACTGACCATGGTGTTGTAGGATCTATGTACAATTCCATAAATTCAAGAATTCCTACAAACATGGCCGACACTGGATATATTTAAATAATTATTTTAACACCCACATGAAAAAGATATTATCCGATTATTGTGCACCAGATGACCCTAAAACCTACCATTTTGTCGTGTGCCATTTCAAAGTGCGAATAGGAGTCCATTATAAACAATTTAGATGACATTGATAAGTGTGTCATATTCATAACACGTCGAAAGATGCCATTTTTGGCCGCTATCATTTGTGCCAATCTCAGAATCAATTGAATTTATATTTGTTCATGACGCCTTTTTGTCTACTACGTTTACCCAGGGTTTAGTCTACTACGTTTGTTCATAGAAATAAGCTTCACATTGTCCAGATGTCCACAAATTTACTTTATATTATTATAAATATAATATATTTTTTAAATCTGTAAGAATTGAAATAGTTGTTTTAAAACGCACGTCGTGAGCTGTAGCTGTAACTCTTAGGGCCAGTTGTTTCACAGACCTTATATTAGCCCCACACAGGAGGCCCTGAGGAAAATAATTTCCCTCAGGGCCTATGTCATCTTTGGTGATGCTGTTTGAAGAGTATTTTTTATGTAGATGATGTTCTGGGAAGGAAAGGGGTATGAGGGGTGGGTAGGAATCTCAGGGTATGTGTGACTATAATATATCCCTCCCGCTGTGGCGTAAGGCGGTAGGTCGATAGTCAATAGTCAATATCCATTTTACTGTGAAAAAATGAAGAAAGAAATGTGTTTAAATCTTCTGAGAAAACAACTAAATATGTAGACATAGCCAGGAAGTAGAAAAAACTTTAAAAAATAATAAAGCCAAGAATCTACTCATTGTTTTTTATGAGGCTTTCGTTTACTAAACAAACATTATATTTGTATGTTATGACACGGTTCTATGGGGTCCTGAAAATGTATCTTACTTTTTGAAAGTATTTTTTATTATTCTCTTTACCTTATCAATTTCGTATTCAAAACAGTAGACACATGTTCCGAGTTCCAAGAATGTTTTATTGTATTTTCATAAAATTCATCGGTACTTCTGGCTTCTGGCAGCTGGGTAAACACTTGAGAAACGGTTTGTAGTGAACTTATGATTATTTAATTATTTTTATATAATTATATGACATGTTTGCCCTGTTAAACAATTTAATGTGCAAATTAAGAGAGTGTTTGGCCTATACATATCTTCATAAAATCAAAACGACTCTAATGGCCATTTAATGACAATTTTGTATTTGAATTTCTTCGAAACAACTGTGCCTAGGTGTTGTCGATGAATGTCGTTATGTCTCCGTGGTTGAGGGGTAACGCTCTCGACTTGCGAACTGGAGGTCCCGAGTTCAATTTTATTTGATTAATTTGTGTTATTTCACAATTTACTAATTTAAAACAATATGTACATATATTTTATATTTGCGGCACGTTCAAGAGTGGAAGATACTGTTTGTATCTACGTGGTGTAAAACCACCCTTTAGAATTGAAACGTTGCTTGAAATGGGTTTAGCTGTGTTTGGTGAATATATCTGAATAGCCAGGTAATACCCCCACCTCCACATTGCTCCTCTTCCTCATCTCCTTCCACTCCCCACTATCTTCAGTCTCACAACATACCCCAATTGAGGATGCCATAGTCTCACTGGCTCCAGACAGAGCAGTCAACACTCTTGTACGGTATTCACATAAAAAATGTACATATATGACATGACGTATGACATGGAGTAGATGAAGATGCGGGACACCCTGCGAAGACATGGCATGATCAAGCGTATGAAATTTGACGAATTGCTCAAATTCTGTGAAACAACCCGTCCTAACTGTTACGAAACGAAGTAAAGTCATTTAATCACTTTACAAGTAATATTCCTTACTGCATTATGATGTTTTATTTGTTAGAGCTAATATTTATTTTGCATATCGTTTTATCTATTTGCAGCTTCCATCAAATGATAAGATTGGCCAATCTACATACAGAGTTATACATAATATATCTTGTGATAATTTCCTGATAAGTCGTCAACATACAGTTTCTTTTATGTTTAAGGCTTTGCCAGTTGTGTATTATTATTATTTTTATATGTTTTATCATATTATTACTATGTTTTTCAAATATATATTTAAATTTTATTTTTGTTTTTGTGAATGAATGGATCCAAATTTTGGAAGTGGAAATTAAGCCACTTTCCGACATCCGATTAATCTAAAACTCGCAGATAGACTCGTTATCGATACCAATGTATTCTATCAATCACACATACACACGCGAACATATACACATTTCTCTGAAATCGGATGATATTAGAGTAGTTAATATACGAAATTAAAAAGAAGCAGCTACAATCAGAAGTAGAGATCAGATCATTTCGGACAGACATTGCGTGAAATTAAATTTAACTAAATTTACCAACAAAATGATTATATTGTGTTACGTTTATTACATTAAAGAAAGGTGGCAGAACCTGCAGACAAGCTGTCTCGTGATAAAACCTGCAGACAAGCTGCCTTGTGGTAGAACCTGCAGACAAGCCGCCTTGTGGTAGAACCTGCAGAGAAACTCTACCTTGTGGTAGAACCTGCCGACAAGCTGCCTTATGGCAGCACGGGTGACTACTTTTTCGGCATTATTAAAATTGTAGTAATATCAATGATTTATAATAAAAAATAGTAAATAAAAAAAATGTCGGTGCTACCGGATCGGCATTTGGCAGGTTGGTAGCGTTGTCGACTCCAGTTAGTGGGTAGGAAGGTTCAATCCTGAGTCAAAATAACAACAACTTTAAACGGAGTATGTGCGAACTATTTTTACCTAATTTGTAAACTATTGTTATACTTTCTTATTATCATTATGGTTGATTTTGTGGATTTTGGAAGATTTTATATTTTTCGTCTCACTTACTCTATCCATACCTATATTTTTAAAATTCTTATATTTTATGTAACATATTTTGTCAACTCTGATATTTTTTTATGTAACCTGTATTTTGCTAACACTGATTTTTTTATTTTTTTTAAATTTTTTATATGTAATCTGTATAACTAAAAAATAAAGATGTACATTATTATAGGTAAAAGCCCTATGGGCGTTTAAATAAATAAATAAAAATAAATAAAATAAACAATTTTTTTTTTTAAGTTTTAAAAGATATTTTCAAAATAGATTTGTACGGGTTGATTTTTTTACACTCTGTTTTGTGTTTTGATATAATATATCCCGCCAAGCTATTCGACCCATTTAACTCTCTCAATAGTTTTTTTAGTCTATTTGGTGATGCTTTCAACGGAGAAAATTGATAGTTTTAGAACGGTAGCAATGTGAATATCCGAGGCGTTTTAGCTCCATTCTGACTCTTGATAATGATTCTATTACGAAATTTTTCGTTGGTAATAGGATTGTAAAGTTGCCTATGAATTTGGCGTGTATCTGCACATATAGTGTTGTTGTCTATGTCGCAAATTAAATGTGGGTCGATGAACCTCGTTTTTACACTGTGGCAAAGACATGTCAGAATTTTTTCACAGTGGAAAAGTTTGAATTTGTTTTGAAAGAGACCGACGCGCCTATTACTGATTGCGAAATCATATTTGACTTTACTGAGCGTTCGAGAGATCTTTCTGTTCCTGAAGACACCTTTGGTTTTGCCGCTGATAGTTCCCTTGTAACATCTTTTTTCCATTATATGTATAGATAACAGAAAGAACTGAGATGGGCCATAAAGCAATATCAATGTCGCCAAAATTGTTCACCCGTACTGTTACAAATCGCAACAACGCACAGCGGCGCCCCGCCCTGGTTTCTATCTACACACCAAATATACATATATAACTCCGCCAGCGTTGATAGTCCGTGCAGTTGGATCATTTGTCAGCTTGACGACAGTCGGTATGCTTCCATTGCGTCGTTTATCAGAAAGAGGTTGGTATTACGAGTTACGGCTTGTGCACTGGGTTCTAGTGTTTGGTGACTAGATTTGATTAGCCAGGTTTTCCCCACTGCTCACAACATATTCCCGTTGCGAATGCCATATTTCCTCTTGCCATAGACGGGTGGGAGCAGTTGGAACTCTTTTGCGGTGTTCGCATAAAAATGGTTCTCTTGTAAATAATTAATTGTATTTTTATTTATTTATTGGAACAAATTTTGAAGGTTATACCCATCCATGTAATTTATCATCGAAGGAGAAGATAGTACTAATAAACGTAAAAATAATAATTGGGTCGAGTAGTTAAAGACGTTGTCCCGGGAAGATTCCCAGTTGAGACCGTTACGTATTTATTTTTCTGTGTCTTGTTCTGTTTCATTTTTCGTATGTATTTATTTTCCTTATTTTTGTCACTTTCCATTAACTCAAAACACCATAAAGGGAACATAATAATTTAATATGAGAATAACAAGTAGGTAAGGCCCTACTCAAAATAATAACAACACAAAGAAACTCGTTTCTCAAATAACATTTTTTTAGAACCAATGAGATCAGAACCTACACATTACACAACAGTTTATTTTTATGGTTTTTGTTTGCAATTTGGTCACACATGGAGCTTGTTAATTATCGTAAATGGTTGTTTATCAGTTATGTAAAATTTTAAACACTGGTTCTGATAGTTAAAACAACTCTTTGTTTATTTCACACAACTTTAACTTTAGAGTCTGGTGTTCCTTGTTTTTTCATGTTGAAGATTTGAATATTAAATTTGTTGACTTGTAATAATTTACGAGTGGTTCCAAATAGCAAAACTCTACATTAGTGATGTACGCGATATAGCATCTACGAGTATTAATGTATAGGTGATATCATCGGTCGTAGTACTAAACAAGTCTTATAATCAATTTCTCCTTCTCCTTTCTAACGAAATGTTTAATCACTTTTGAAAGTTATTAGTTAGTCGATGTTTTACATACAAACCATTATTGAATTATTATCGGAAGTACAGTTTGGCACAGATTTGTAGCCGATAGAGTCGCCGCCATAGATAATGGGAAACCAGTGTAAAGTAATCCATAGAAGTAGGCCTCATTTGGAACAATGTGCTACCTTCTTCCCAGTGTCGCCCCGGGTAAAGACCACCATTCATAATCGAAACGGAGCTTGAAATAGCTTTGGCCGTGACCAGATCTGAATAGCACGGTATTGCCAAGCTTCCTCTCCCTTTTCAGCCTCAACATACCCCAATTGGGAGATGTCATAGCCCCAAAGGATCCAAATAATTAAGAGAAGTTGTGAATCTTGGGCGGTATTCACATAAATAAATTGTATGTTAAATAGGTGTTCTGTATCTGGCCAACCTTTTTATTCCACCAGAGCGTATGAACCACTAATTAACTTTACGCTAAGTATGCTGTTCACTGAACTAGTCAAATCTGTTTGAAGAATCCCAATCTATAGTACAAAAGAATGTCGCGTCTGTCTGTTTGCTCGCTTACTTCTTCTAAACTAGGCGGATAGTTAACACCCTGGCGGGGAATAGGGTAATTTCACTATCATTATTAGAATATCATTTAAGATCTAAATTTAATATCTGCTTAATGACCTTCAAAGCATTGTAAGGAATGGCGCCAGTCAAGCGATAGACACCTTACTCTAAGGTCAGCAGCAGATCTAGATGTTAGTAATTGTCTAATCGAACTTTTTAGGTCAAATCGAGCTGTTTACTATGATGGCTCTTTTCGCGTAACAGGCCCGCTCATCTGGAATAGACTTCCCCCAGCTCTTACATCCAGAATTTAGCTGAATTTAAATGGGCTTTAAAAAAAATATTTTAAAAAACTTACCATTCATAAATCTTAACTTCTTTTCAATATTTAATAATAAGCCATATTCTAAAACTTCCGGTAATTGTTTGGTGTCGGTTGTCTCCTTAATGTACATTTTTAAAATGTCTGCTCAGAAGATTCTCATTTCTGAACACAAACTGCCTCCTGTTGTATATTATTTTTTAGTTTTAATATTCTTGTTTTGTCCTGTCCTGCTGTTATTGTTATTCTAAGTTTTGTCATCACTTTGTATAAACAGTGTATTTAGTATTATAATATTAGATCTTTATTGGGTAAGGCACACTGTAGGAATAATTAATTAAGAACATGTCCACTAATACTAAATTACCGTTTTTAAGTTAATTATAGTAAAGCGCACTTGAAGTGAAATTACACCAAACTGCGTCATATAAATGTCATGTTATTATTATTATTATTATTTAGAGAATTTCTTCGGGAAGGTTTGAGTATATAATATATGCAGAATATATTTATAGAAAGTAGTGAAAGTTTTCCGAGCAACGCCGGGTAAACGTCAGCCAGTTTAAAATATTTTACTTCTGAATAACAAAAATATGATCTCTTTAGTTCGTCATCTTTCCGCCTGCAAAGTTACCTCTGTCAAGCTGTAATTGCGATTATATTTGATCAATTAATCAGTCAAGGTTTTAACGCAGAAAGTTATTAAGTAATTATATGTTATAAAGAGCCTTGGACGTTTTAAATGATTACCATCTCATATTTTAAATATGTTTAATTCGTAGAGCGTTCTGAATGGACTGTGATGACCTTATACGAAATATTGCACGATTTCAGCAGGTAGGTTTAGTACTGATTAAAATAATCCTCGTTGATTTGTGCAATTTACAAGGTTAACGTTATGGTTATGTTTTAATGAAGCCAAAATTAATATAAATATTTTATTCATCTGGAATTAGCATTTATTTATACTGTTTGTTAATGTTACGATAAGATTTAAAGTACAGATTTGCTCTCTATAGTTCAATAGCTTATTAAGAATATATGACACAAATATGAATAGCAGAAAACGTCTAGGACGCCCGAGGAAGACATGGCACGATCAAGTGAACCAGATCCTTGAGTCGGGCCATGTCAAGAGTCACAATAACATAAGTATGTTTATGATGATTTATGAATGCGAATGATGCGAGGTGTGTGCGCCAAGACAGAGTTGTTTGGCGGTCCATCCTCTCTGCCTACCCCTCCGGGAAACGGCGTGGTGGTTAGTTCGTTATTAGTTACTTAAACTCTATACACCGCATTTTACGCTAATACTGTGAAACTTCTGGGGTTGATAATTCGCAAAAATCCGTGAAAAATATCGTCGTAAATATATTTTTTTAAATTTAATGTATGTAAGTTAGTGTAATATATGTTATAATGTAGCGAATAATTATAAAAAAATATACTACATGATATATGTTTATAATTAAATTCATTTGTTACTTTGTTGTAATATTAATTTCTTATAATTAAATTATAATACGTAAATGAAATCCTCAGCACGGGAGATCCCAGTGAGGATATCATTATCTCTATATGTTACTAAGAAAAGAAGACAATAAATCATTATTATCTGATAGTATTATTATGCCATCGTCTGGACGGTTTAGGCCCTCTGATTGGTCGAATTCAAATCGTGTGTTTCGGGTAAATTCCGCGTAGGAAAATATCACGCATTCTACGGTTCCTTGAGAAATTCAATCCCTGCTTTACCGGCCGCAGGAGTAGTTTCCCTATTGGCCGACAGAGCGCACCTCTGGCGGCATAATAGCGAATAATTTCATTTGAAATAATTCATAACAAATACGTACAATTTCATCTATTTTAACTACCAATCTACCGTTTTAATACGCATTTTAAAAAGAAAACATACATTTGATTCCACTTAATGACAATAACAACAACTCTTTGCATTTACGATTTAAAAAATATTGATATTGAATATTATTTACGTAAATAATAATTTCGCGCCATTTTACACAACACGGATATGAAGTTCGCTCTTAATACGCGTTTGTTTGTAAAATTAGACAACAAATCTCTAATCTGACATGTTCTTATATGTATAATAAATTGTACATGTACTTATGTGTATAATAAAATGATAAGTTAGGTTAGGTTAGGTTGGGTTATTATAGGTTAACTTGTAACATTACATGCCAATTGATGGGTGATGAAAAGATTATTATAAATAATTAATGATGGATCCTAAGATTGTGACATTAATTTGATAATTCCATTACAATAATCAAGTCATCTCAACCACGCGCACTGACAATAAATGTATGTGGGTAGCAAATGTAATCTGTGAAGGAAGTCCTAAATAAAATAAGGTTTTAATTATTACAAGAAGCTAATTTATTGAAATAACAATTTTTAAATATTTGATCAATAAAACGAACATGAAACTCTAATAAATTTTATCTCAGGGCGTGTCAAGAATGCACGTACAATAAACGCCATCTTGATAAAATATGACTAATGTGCCGATAAGATGATTATTTAAAAACTCTAAGTATCTTGTAAAGAAATGTCTGAGTGGGCGCCAGCATAGTATTTATTAACTATGCAAGAAGTTAAAACAGTAATCCCTTCGGAATCGGAATGTTAAATTAAATATTATAAAATAAAAGTTAAAAGAAAAGACCTTCCGTGAATTGCAAGAAAGACACTCATGTTCAGCGTCGCACGAAACACATAAAAACACACGCAATCTCCCGAGACCAGCCACCAACTAAACCAGTCGAAGTACGCTCGGCACCGTGAACTCGAAAACAGGAGTGCCAACAGGAGAAAATTAGCCAACTGATTATTTCTAATCGGGTAGGAACTCGCCGCCCAGAGGCGGATTTGCCCTTAGGCCTATGTAGGCCCGGGCCTAGGGCGGCCAGATATTAGGGGCGGCCAATCGTGACAAAAAAGTCACAGATGATAACAAGAAATTACTTCCTAAGTACCTAAATATTCTACGTACGAAATAGCGATATGCAAGAGTGTGTTCACACACAGCACACAGCGCACGAGAATCGACAATTATACAGTAATTGAACTAGCGAATTTAGCAAGCGTATTTTTTTACATTAATTCCACACAGGAGGCTTTGAGGAAAATATTTTCCCTCACGACCTATGTCATCTTAGGTGATGCTGTGTGGAGGGTCTTTTTAAGGAAGGGAAGGATAGGAAGTTCTGAAAAGGAAAATGTATGAGGGGTGGGTAGGAATCTGGGGATTAGTGTGTCCAGGAGTGACATACGTATGAATACATCCCTCCAACTGCGGTGCAAGGCGATGGGTCAAGATAGTCCGGCTGGAAAGGTCAAAAGGCCTCCCTCACCCAGTCTCTCTCGATCCGGCCCGCCACGCAGCAGGTGGGCAGACGTATCCGCCACTAAGACCTGGACAAATCTCACCCCATGAACCATGAATGATAATGGCAGGAAAATTAAAACGGTTTTGACCCTAGGAACTTACTGAAAAGTTTGGATACTCCTGGTCAATATGATGGGTATTGAGAAAGGGGCGGCTACATGGTCTGGGGCCTTAGGGCCTAGGGCGGCCAAGACTGCAAATCCGCCTCTGTCGCCGCCCATTAGTAAGAACTGCTACAAACTATTGATAGTATCACTGAAACTGGGCGAAGCCCAACTAAGTTCCGCCCGCAGGGCCTAGCAGCGAAAAACCCGCAAAGCGGGTTTTTAACTGCTAGTTATTATATATTGGTCGATGGATCTTTGCTTTCCTTTATGCCTATGACAGACCACGCCATAAGCGCGCTGTATTCTCATGGCTTGTTCGTAAAACATTTGGAATTTTTTTTTTGGTTGAAAAACTTTTTTCAACCAATGTATGTTTTTTTTGGTCATAATAAATAATAATATTTTGACGAATTTAAAGCGCTGCGAAATAATGCAAAATCGTGTGGTTTAGGATTGAAAATTTAATACTATATTTTTATATTTTGGTAAAAAGCAGTCACTTTGTGGCTTGGCTTGACATATTATTAAATAAAAAATAAAACACTTTGTTTAAAAACCACGAATTATTGTAATTTTGAAAAAAGGAGTTGCTGTTCATTTTTGGGTATTATGCCGTGTTGCGGCAAAAACAAATAACAAAATTGCTTATAATATATACATATCATAGAGTGAGACAAAACATTATAATAATAGAAAAATGAGATAGCACTCATTATACCTTCGAGTAGAACACATCATTCTTTGCCTTTGATATGCTTTCACAATTCTTTTTATAAGCCTAGAAAATATAAAATAACGGGCCTCTAAAAAATCTCTTTGAAGTGCAAATCTCTTCTTACGAACCCTGATTCGGATATGGTAGATTATGTTCTGATTTTTTTTTTAATTTTCGTGAAGTTGAGGCACAAGCCTGAAATCCACGAAATAAAACAAAACACGCATTTGGCGATGTTTTTTTGCAGAAATCTGAACAGATGACTGGACCAGTGTCAAGTGGGAATCCAGCGGCGTAGCTACCTAGGGGCTACGCGGGGCAGTGCCCCGGGGCCCTCAAGCTCAGGGGGCCCTCGAATCCTTACCAGAAATCTCGATCGAACTGAACTTTTGGAAATTTCACCCATTTTCAAAATAAATATGACAGGTTGCAACTTGCAACCCCACTTTAATCATGACAACTCAGTTGAGAATAAATTCAGCTAAATTCAGGAAACAGCATCAAACGTTGGGATCTACTGTCAAAATTCACTGGCGAATCGGACCCCACTCTAAAAAAACTAAATCCGACTAGATGGTCCAGTAGGGTCAATATATGGATATTATCAAAGCATTATCAGAAATAGTTCTAAATAGTCCTACTAAAGATGAGCGTAGTGAAGCAGAGAGTATTAAAACAAAAATGCTAAATTTCGAGTTCGTGTTGCTTTGCAAATTCATGCACAGTGTATTGAACGACATCAATTATGCATCCAAAACTTTACAAAAAATGCGACATCAATTTGGGCGAGGCGAGTAAAGTTTTAGCAGAGACCAAAGCAAAGTTGCAAATTTATAGAAATGATTTCGAACTATTCAAGTGCAAAGCTAGTGAAACTGCAAGAAAATATGGTATTGATACCCATTTTCAAGAAAAAAGGTAGCTGCTGATCACCGATTTCCAAACCAAGAAAAAATATTTATAATTGAGATTTTCAATAATGTACTAGACACAGTAATATCTCAATTAGATACACGTTTTATTGGTATGAGTGCAGTCTGTCATATATTCGATTTTCTAACACCAACGTTTTTATTACATGTTGATGAAGCAACTTTATTACAAAAGTGTGACGAATTCCAAAGAAAATATTCAGATATAATAGGCCCTAGTTTTTCACTTCAATTTATTAATATTTACCATCTAGTTTTACCTCAACTAACTCAAGCATGAACTGTTCACCAATTATGTAAGGAAATAATGAGCAAATATGGAGTGCTAGAATGCGACCTAACGGAAGTATTTACAGCAATGTTATTATTCTTTACAATTCCTGTCACTTCTGCAGCAGCTGAAAGGTGATTTAGCAAATTAAAAATTATTTAAGAAATAAGATGGGCCAAACTCAACTCCGACATTTATCGCTAATAGCAATTGAAAACAAAACCGCATCAAGCCTGGATTTAAACGAAGTCATTGATACTTTTGCGAAAACTAAAGCTAGGAAAAAATTGTAAATATAATTGTTATTTAGTCAGTTGGAAGGCCCGACCTTTATATAATAAACCCTTAAATCTTCTCTATTTCGTTTTATTAGCCAAACCTACACCAAGTATTAATTGTAATTTATGTTGTTACTTGTTCTTGTTACTGTTTATTACCTGCACAAAAAAGAGCTTAAGTAGCTTAACATTTTTAAAGTGTTTGTATATTTCATATTTTTATTTGATAAAACCTAATCAGTTTACATAGCAGTGGGGCCCCATTTTTTAATTTGCCCCAGGGCCCTTGGTTACCTAGCTACGCCACTGTGGGAATCTCAACCTTATTGAAGCCCCATTCCGAATGTTGCACGCTAAGATGCATCGCTTAAGTAATAGTTTATAAAGTTACAATATAAGCGTAAACACTGTTCATATCATTAAAAAAAATCATTGCAACACATCTGGCCCGAAATATATGGGCAATCAAAAACAAATTGCTCCATCATATTCTTCAGTCATTTATTTTTTTCTATCAGACTCTGATATCATATTTGTTGCCTCATCTCCAACATCATACGAATACAAGATATCGCTCAAAAAGATGTTCAAAAACTTTCGCCCTTTTCAGTTTTAGAGGACACAGAGTTCTTTTAACCCATGGCCGACCTCTGTTGAGCTTTTGAAAGTCAAAAAATTAACCCGGACGGTATGAAACGAAATTTAGAATTGATCGAAATGTTCGCCCACACGCATTTTCAACATGTCTGTAGATAGTACATTTATTATTATTCTACAATGTACACATTGTACATCATGTCTGATTTAGTATTGTAATTATTATGTGTTAACTAGGGCAAGTTTATATAATTTGTGATCTGAAATGTTCTACTTCTTGTCTAAATATTATTTTGTTGACATATTATTTAATGATAGTAAATATTTTAATATCTCTAATTCTTTATACATTATGAATACAACTTGACACGGAAAACTTTCCATTTAGATATTTGGGATATTGGTGGAAGATTTAGTTGACTGTGCGGTCCAAGGCGTCGGGCTCTCATCCAGTGGTCGTGAGTTAAATTAAGTTACATCCTCTGTTAACTAAGTACTCCGTCATTGTCAAACATGGTGGTTAATGATGGTGGTAGCACGAGAAATTAAAATATTATAAGGTTATTCGTTTCAGAGAAGCGATTCCGTTTCTAATTAAGGACAAGGAATTGTCTATAATCGCCCGAATCGCCCCTAGTTAGCGAAAAAGTCTTTAATTTTAAGGTTAAGGACAATTCCTTATCCCGGAATCGCCCCTTTTGGAATGATTTAAATTATTCGTAACAAAGTTTTCGTGTATCAATTTTTATAAATAAATTTGCAAATATATTCAAATATCGTCAAGCTGGAGTTGCATATTTTAAAAGACATTATTTAAGGACGAGGTTGAATTATTGAAAACGTAAATATCATATTCATTGGTAAAAAAACTGCTATTTAAAATATAATTTGATTACAAAATGTGAGGTTAGGTTTTTTTGGCAATGACCTTTTTAGTGAAAGTTGTTGATTGTTGATGTTCATTATTAAATTGACTGCCAACAAGTTCTTTTCAAAACAAATCAATTAGGTAGCCATATTTATTTTTAAATCGAAACGTCATTTTGTTTTTTAACCTAACCTAACCTGACCTATTTATTTTTAAATGTTCTTCAATCGAAACGTCATTTTGTGGCCATTCTAAATATCTAACATAAACAAATTAGTATAAAAACAATCTTTTCTAATAGTAGGTTACGTAGGTATGTTTTATATGTTAGTTTTTTTTCATAGCTTTTTACGATAAGTTTTCAAAGGTGTGTTGAATCGTCCCTGCGTTGAGTTATTATGGAACCATAATTCTTTTTTTGAATTAGAGCGCTTAGGTTTGTTGCTCGATTTCGTATAATTTTCCCTTTTTTCCATATCTAAATATGTACCTTTTACTAATATTTTGTATAATTATTCAATTGACCTTCAAAACTTCGGTTGTTTTCTCCGATGCCTTTGGATATGAACCAATTATAATAATTCGAATGTTTCAATTTGTAAAGAAATCATTGCCTTTGTTTTCAATATCAATAGAAACCGATGTGTGATATTTGAAGCGTGAAAAATAAGGTAATTGGGTTATTATTGATATTTTTGCCTTTACGAAAACGTTGAGGTACGATAGATAGAAAATACTAAAATAGAAATAATTGTAAACTTATAATGAATAACTCCTGTATACAAATTACTACTACTAAAATACATATTAATTATAATAAAGTAAAATACATTTATTTTGATTGATGGAACATTATAATTGTAGGATTTGTGAAGCTGATTTTTTATAAATATAATGTGATACAGTAATAATAAAAAAAATTGTAAATCAACATATTTAAATAAAAATACTAAAATGATTGTTTAGACATTTAGGCGTCAGTTAAAATTTAAATAAAATTGTAATTAGCAAAGTTTTTGTTAAAAAATGAAAAATTATACACCAATACAATTTAATTTATATATTAATTGACGCCTAAATGTCAAAACAATCATTTTAGTATTGTTATTTTAGCAATTTAGTACACAGCTTCTCATTCTTGAATTTCTAGGTCACCTATTTTCATGTTAGCTTTATTCATTGAATCGTGTGAGACAAGCGTTTGAGTTGTTTCGAAACCGGTACCCTTCCCCTCTTCAGGGAAGATTTACTCACTTGAAATAGTAATTAGGATTTGTAAACATCGCGTGCGAATTAATGAAGATCGCACGAGGGTCACGCCATGAGATTACCTACTATCCAGCTTGAAGTACGGGCTATTTCGAAGGTTCCTACGTGGCCAAACCACCAAAGATAGGTGCCTACCTAGAATAAACTAATTATTCTAAACTATCATATTATACATAGAGCGATGACACCCACTTTTCTACTCGGGTCCCAATGTGTTCGAATTCTTTTAAAATATATTAAACTAAAAATAATTATTTTCAACTACTAAATAAAACGTCAGACATGAATTTGATCACCATAAAGCAATGAGCTATACATTTCTAGTCGGGTTCTAATAAGGTGGTCTAATTCTTTTAAAACTGTCACCATCTACAAGAGTGACATCTATCGGTCAGTAAAAAAATAAAGCCACGTAGTAACGAAATAATCTTATTTTCATTGAGTTTTATAGCTCATGCAGCGTATTAATTAGCATTTTTACTTATAGGCTTCAAGGTTTGTTCTGTTCGCTTTTCGCGTGGTGCCGCCGAAACCAGCGTCGCGCTGTCTACCACGGCCGGGCCGGCGGGAAAAAGCCTGGCGGCAAAAAAACAAACCACGTGTTCCTAATTTTATTCGAATGCTATTTCAAAATAATGAATTATGAACACTGAGCAGAAAAAATGGCCGTCAGATTGGTCGTAATAATCGCAATTAGTTTTTGATTATTGATGGCGTATTCTGAGAAACGGATTGGTGATGTCAGCTAAATTGTGGAGGTAATGAAATAAGAACAACATGTCGGTGGGTAAAGACATGACGGCAAACAAGAACATTATTAATTTAAGTGTTTTAAATGTATGTTTTTTATTTAGGTTTATATGTTATGGTGCATAATATTTTGTATAATATGAATGATTCTGCCGCTGAAAGTTCCGTTCTAACCTCCAATTCTGTACACGATTCCAGGATATCAGTATAGTGAAAGACCATAATTACTTAGAATCGTTTCTTTGAAATGGCTTCAGCCGTGTTTAGTGGCCAGATCTAGCTCCGGGCAGATGGGACTCTTGTGGTTTTGGTATTCATTACTCATTTAAAAAAGATGGCGCATAGGATCACATGTTGAAGCATGAAGGCACTTCAATGATTGCCATCATTATTCAGCGAATTCATAAATAATTCATAATTTCAAACGAAGACACTGACCATAAAAATTCCATGAAAGAAAACATATGAGGAAAATGCTTTAGCTTTGTCGTACCTCACATAATTTATAAACATTTTATTATAGCTAACTAACTAACCATCACGCCGTTTCTCCGCAGGGGTAGGCAGAGAGGACGGACTGCCAAACAACTCAGTCTTGGCACACACTTCTTGCCTCATTCATATTCATACATCGTCTCATACATACTCTAATATTATTCTGACTCGACATGGCCCGATTCAAGAATCTGATTCACTTGATCGTGCCATATCTGCCTTGGGCGTCCCCGTCTTTTGCTTTTTTTTCCGACATTATGTCCGGGTTAAATCTTCCCCACAGGAAAAACTAAACCCTTCCACACATGATCATCTAGTCAATCCACATTATGCAAGTGCATTATATAAGCATAATAAATACAAAATAATACAAAAACAACACGTCAACTCACCAGAGATCAAATGGGAAAATAATTCACCAACTTCAGATATTTTCATATCAGAGGGTTCGGCTCGGTAGAACTTCTAATTGGACCTATAAATCCTAATGATCCCTATATATAAATATTTAAAAAATATTTCGTAGTCCTACATGTATTTGAAATGACTAATTTTAGCATTTTTGTGTATAAATTCTTTGACAGATCTAATATATATTCCATTGACATTTGCGTTATAGTTATATTTGTTATTTAAAAGCTCAGTTGAAAGTAATATAATATAGTAGTTATATAACGTAGAGCATCGGTGAAAAATCTTCCTTCTCGCACATCTTCTATGAAACGAACAAGACAGAAGACACTAGAACGATGAACGTACGTCCTCTCTCTGACACCACTTTAAACTCCGCTTTGACTAAAAGAGAAGCGATCTAACCTACCTAGCAAGATTCATAGATTGTCTTCTCAGGAAATTCCGGAAAGTTTGTTTCGCACATAAAATGTTGTTTTCTTTACTATAACGGTCTTGCGCGAGTCCAAAAATGCATCAACTACTAACTGCCTTCTACAAACACTGGCATTCCAATTTAAACTGTGCTAAATTATAGACTTGAAATAATTATTTTCTTGTATCTTTTGTGGGTTATTGAGAAATGATTATTATTAATTGCATTGGTTTTAACAGCTGGTTTTGTGAATGCTGCCATACGTTTAAAAAAACAGGACGTACTGTTTGCGCAATCTGTGTTTTTCAAAATGAAGTCATCTTTATGAATTTACTTGGATTATATTATTTATAAACATTCTAAATGAAGTCATCTTTGGAAATAGAACTCCACTGAACAAAAAAGTTCTAGATTTATGGTCTATAAAATCTATCCAGGTTTGAGTGGATAATGAACTGATTGCATAACACCTTATTAAGGCTCAAACGTAATTTCGATATTTGATCAAAGAGTTTGATCATTTACACCCGAAGTAAGGAAAAATTGACCTTAGATATTCTTCACTTATTTTAAAAAACTCATAACATTATTTTTTGATTTGTATGAAATTGATGATCACTGGCATTTTTTTTTTCATTTGAACGGTCTCAACGGTTCAACGCCGATTCTCGTCCCGTTTCAGCTTTTGATCAAATTGTGATCAGCTGAGCGGTCACCTTTTTATTTTTATACGATTAAACATCTGCCCTGATGATGGACACTGTAAGGTAGCGCAACCCAGCATGATACCCCAAAAATAAATCCTTAATAATACTTTTGACCGTGAAAATCTCAAATCAAATCACCCCACTATTTGGTTTAAGTTACCCACTATTAAACCCGAAATCCATATTTTTGTATTTTTCTCCCTCTGATAACTTTCAATCAAAGTAATTCTGAATTAAGATTATTTTCATGTTATAAATTACCCCCCCCTGGTCTCCTTAATCTTTCGTATATTAAACAAAACTTTGAAATATTCCCCTGAGCTGTAGTTCTTCATGGCGTTAGTTCCAGTTTCCAGAATTCACTTAATCCCCGTCGTTCGTGATGTTCTTCTCTCTCGTCGTTCTGCGAAGTCGGAGGTATTACGCCATCGCCAAATAAAATCAGCCAGCTGGAATGCCTGGAGAATTGTTTGCAGACACGTGCTGAGAATTTATAATAAATATAATATTACATACACTCTCGAACGTTGAGGATCCGAACCGCAAACAGACCGTACCAAGTCGATAAAAAAAAACAATGAATAATGCATATATAAGCCGGGTTTCGTAGAAATGCAACTCGAATCTGACGGTTTATTAGACGATGCATTTTCGCCATGCTCGTTTTGTTATCTTTGTTTTGACAGGATTACGATTATTTCATCGTAGATTAACACTTTGACCACTGTGCCTACCTATGAGCACCCTTGATGCGAAGGTTTAACAACAACATGATACCATATCCAAGGTGGAGGCCATATCTCAAACTAGAGATGATAGACAAAACTCGAGGCAATTTTTAAATCTGCAGCCAAAGTACATCATCTTCTATTATTATTTATATAAAGAATGGTGTCCGTGGCGGGCGGCGTGGATTTGATTTTCATACAAATCTACAGTTTTATTCCTAGATTGATGAAATTTTCCACCCTTGACCTAACAAAAGAAAGATCAGTGTCTACATGAAATTTTGAAAAGCCCCCTTAAGCAGAATGTAGATACTTTATGAAATTTTGCACAATCGACGTTTAAAATAAGGGGAAAATGATTACTGTTTCGATCTGATTTCGAAAAACTGCATAAATCCCGAGCGACGCCGGGGACTTTAGCGGAGTTGTAGAAAGATAAAAAAATGATAACTAATAATGTGTGTATGTGAATGAATGTACTTACATATTGCAAAAGTGCATAATTCCACAGGGGTGCGATCTAACAGGTTTCTTAGAATGTGTGAACAATAAATAATGTTCCGGAAAACCTTCGAAACCTGTAGGTATTTGTATTTCAACACATGTCTGCAAGGAATAGCTGTTATCTTTGGCATTTCACGACGTTTCATCTCTACATCAGAAGTAACTCACTGTCGAAGCTTCCTCCACATATTCGACTAACATCTTTCTCTGATATATTTATATTTCCCCGTCCACTTATCTCTTTCTGAGAAGAAGCCGTCATCTCATTGTGCGGACAATAATTCGGGACCCGCCGCCATCTTGTCCCACTTTCGCGGTTAATCATCTGTCAACGTCATTATTGCGGGAGCGAGCGGTTCGAATTTCGAATCTTGGAACGCGGCCAGGATTGTACATCTGTCGCACTGGAAAATCTTTTTTTCTCTTCTTTTATAAGCCGTTTAAGACCGTCCTTGCTCTAGTAGGATTAGGAACTCGGATGACAAAGCAAAGGTTAAAGTCTAAACGGGCCCCTGCAATTATTTTTCGTAATAATTACTAATGTGGTACTTAATGACTTCTTCATTTTTAAAGCGCGTAGGCTAAACAATTAGAATAGTGAGATAGGCTGGTACCACCGAAGAAAGAAGAACACAAGAAATGTGACGTGGGCGTGTTTAGCGATCCAAAAGTCTGACCATTCTTTGCTTAAATTATATATGCAGAATTGTGTTTCATCATCATTATGAAATTTTCATTTCGATCGTATGCTATGGCGATATATATGATATCAGAAAAGTGTAAGAGAAACATAATGCGTGCAGGGAGAAAAATACTGTTAAGTTGATTTATTAAAAATTTCTTCAAATTATTGGTAATCCGGCTAAAAATGGGAATGCAGGCCACTTCCTGATAAACTTTTAGTAAATTCGTAATAATATCGGAACGCGTGTTCATTCTCCTGCGTTTGTCTTAATAATATACAATGAAGAAATGCGAAAATGTTAGGATTTTTATGAGCATCGTGACAAAACATTGATATTTTACTAATAATTTCAATTTTTAACCGGATTACGAATAATTTGACGAGATTCTTAATAAATTATCAATATTTTTTTCAGTAAGTTTTCTCCGTGTGGGCTATAGCCAAAAGGAAACTAAGTTAGTGGCGACATCGGTTTCCATTTCTAGCGTGTATCGTCTGTTCAGTGTATGGTAGGTACGTAGGTAGGTTAACGATTTACAATTTACTGTAGAAATGTATTATAAGTTGCGCCCTTGAGGTGATTTTGCACAAAAACGGCGCTATACAAGTCATCCAATTATTATTATTATTTTACAACTCAATAATTGACAATATCTATACGTATAATTGGGTACCTACCTAATTATTGCTAACCTCAATCAAGTAGTTTGTTTTCAGCAACGCATAGATAACTACCTACGCAGTATATACATATATTGTGTAATTATTAATTATGATTATACTATATGTAAAATATCGTTTCTTTCGATAAGCATTCTAAACAATATTAGAACGGCCCCCTAAATCGAAATATCAATTATTTATATTTAACTAGAATATATTTTAACTACCCTTTTCAAAACTAGAACTGATTTGTCGAGAGTTCAGACTCTTTAGGTGAGACAAATTGGTTCCACTTTTTTACATCCAATTTTGGGAGGCGGGTTGGGTACCGCCGCCCCGTGAACTATTTGTTGAATAACCAACACCTCGGCAATAGGTCACCCTGAATGGTTCCCTACGTTTGGTGATTTAGTAGGGGTGCCCGGGTTCATCGGGTGAGGCCCTTTGACCTCTCCAACTGGCCTCTCGACCCATCGCCTTGCGCCGCATAGGAGGGATATATTCATACGTCCGTCACTCCTGGACATACTGATCCCTAGATTCCCACCCAACCCTCATACCCTTTTCCCCTGATCCATGACAAAACTGAACTATGAAAAAAATCAACACATAAAAACAAAGTTTTTTTATTAAAAGGTGCATTTAAATTTTTTTTTATGGTTTGACTCAGGATTGAACCTTTCTCCTCAGGCAGTGGAGTTAACCGTACTAACAACTGAGCCAAATCCCGATTGGGTAGGACTGACATCTATTTCGTTAATTAACTGCTGTAATGTCATCCAATTTCAGACAAATGCGTAAATGTACGTGTGGAATGCTTTGTCTTCGACAACGAGTTTATCTGCAGAGTTTCAACTCGATCGGATGTCGGAAAACAAAATTGAAATTCAAATAGATATATGTTTGTTTTTGTTTTTAATTCGTTACTCCTTTTTTATTTTTCATTTAATATAAATCAAATTAAATAATGTTATTATTAAGTATTTTTTTATTGTGTTTCTAAATACCCTTTAACGCCACAACAGCTGTCACAATTTGATTTAGATTAAATAAAAATCAAAATTAGATTATGTATTTAAATTAAAAAACAGAAAAGAGAAGAAAAAAAACATAAATAAACCTAACCTTATTATTATTGTATCGTGTTCTGTTTTACCCGGTTACCGCTTTCATGTGACGATCTTTACGAACTCCAGTCTATTGTTATAATGTTATATTAATATATTGTAAAGCCAAGGAGATTTCATCGCCTCCCGAGTGGGTGTCGTTGTAAGGTGGGTTAAGGAAGGAGCTGTAGGAAGGATGGCTCTGGAAATGAAGGAGGAACTACTCGTTTGTACGCCGGAAGCTCGCATTCTGTTTTACAAAATAACGAGTCGAAAATGGGTGATTCGCGCTTGCAACGTCAACAACTGTGAACGGTGTTGTGAAGTCTTCCTCGATAATAAATTATTAAACTTTTAGGATGTTTTCCATGTCTGTTTTTGTGTCTAGTGACTAATTTAATGTTATTTTCTTATTTGTTCCAGGTGAGAGATATTTACAATCATTATAAGATAAAAAGCGACACCGAGAACACAACAACTCGGTATCTACCTAAAACGTGAGTAATTATTACTTATATAATTATTGAAGGCAATATTAGCGATTCGAAACATAAAAATCAGAAAAAGATACGGTCACATCTAAGGACGTGCAAAGTCGAAAAAGCCATGCATTTTTTTCTCTTCAACTGTTAATTGTATTGCCTTAATTATGGTTTTATTCGATTCTGCATGCCAAAAACATATCAATTGATTGATCAATTGATCCCCACACATTTTATTCTAAATTTTCCCGCCCCCCACCCCCCCATTCATTAGGGACTCTTCGGATTCTCAAACTACATTATAATTAGGAGTTATATAAGTTTTTGTGAACGTACCAAATATTATGTTAGTGGTGCTGTTATTAGAACAATTTTTACCTTACTATTATATTATTTTTGCCTTATTTATAAATGTATTTACGTAATGTAATAAAAATTGACAATATTGACAATAGTATGTTTGGTTCCTATCTTATTTGTTCTATTCTATTTCAAACAACGTAAGTTGATGTCGATTCGACTTTGGGTTTCTGTAGCATAAAATAAAGCCTGTTCTTACTAATCTATTTCTTATATTCTATGAATATCATAAAATAGATCAGGACTGATCCCAGCTTTATCAACTTTCCTAATAAAGAACCAACGAGAATAAAATTATAATATTACAGGTAGAGCTAGAGCAGGTAGGTACCTAAGTACTGTAAAATAAATTATAGATATCTACTTGAAACGTGAGTAATTGTAATGGTAGTATACAATATGCTATTTACAAGTTTGAATCATTTATTTATTTACCTTAATTAATATAATATTATATCTACATTAAAACATGGCAGCGTTAAACAATAGCTTATATCTGTTATTCATTTTTAGTTCTACTATCACAACTTCGTGTTATTCATACACCTTATATTATTATAATTTATTGTTAACTTCATGGCTTTATTTGTGATGTTTCTTTATTCACGACGAGATAAAAGAACCAAATATTGATAATAATTAATCAGAATTAAGTGGTCTTAAAACACTTGATAATTTATCATTTGTCTCCGGTAACGTATGAAGTATTGAGATAATAAACTAAGAAGAATATTGAATAAGTCATTTAAATTTTTACTCCATTTCTTGCAAAATTGGATTTAAAAAAATTGATTATATATATATATTTTTGGTATTCGGTACTCGACGGCTACACAAAACTAATCACCGAAAACCACAATAATTTTACTAATTATTATAACATAAATATTCCGGATCTAGGAGGATTAACGCGCTCAACACTACATCACCTCTACATACAAAAACACACACTTTATCCCAATCTATGTACACGTCTTCTGTCCTGATGATGGACCCTGTAACGCTGTCCGAAACGTTCGCATTGGCTAAAGGAGGAAGCGCAACATTGCATAGTAACACAAAAATGAATCACGATAATATATCTGTATTTAAGAAGTAACGAGGACTCTCGAACGAAGAGTTCTGTCTTCGTGAAATTTAATTATTCAATTATTTGCAGTTCGAAGTTGAATTTCAATTATAAGCTTCGAAATTTCCATTTAAGGCGATGCAATACGTCGTGTTATATTTTGAATCGAGCCGCCATTAATAACACACCTTACGTAGATGGCGATAAGGCTTAAATTCCCGCTTAACACCATCCAGCTGTTTCGATTTAGGCAAGAAAAAAACATGGCCAAAAGTGCCTTTTATTTTATTTTGTGGATGTTCAGGCAAAAATATTAAAATGTTTTCCGATCATTTTATAAATAACTTAACTTGCCACATTATACAATAAAACCATAACCGAAAACGGGTTCGTAAGTAGGAAATTTTGAACTTTAAAGCAGTTTTCATAGGCCTTATAAATTATTTTTTTCTGGGCTTATAAAAAGACTTATGTAAAAAATACGATTATTTCAAAGGCCAATATGTATTCTACTCGCGGTATTTATTTAAAGCATCTGAAACATTTCTAGGCATTTCTATTTTCAAACCAAAAACACATGATTTTGCATTACTACGTAGTGCATCGCCTTGAGGGTAAACGTTACGTACGTTATAATGTAAGCCATCATATATGACGATAATTTCATTATTTTATGAAAAAACACGTTTTACAAGTTACGCTTTAAAATATTAAAACAAATTATTTGTTTCGCCCGTATACATAATATGAATGTGAATAGTTATGTATAAAAACTGAATTCTTTCAAGAATGGCATACAAATACAATATTGGATTGAATCAACGATACAGTATTGTATTTGTACGGTACATGTACCTTTAACTGGAAAACAAAAAGGTCAAGATGCTATAACGGTAGTCCTAGACTGGGGTCGTACGTCGTGCGTGACGTCATAATTCTATATCTTTATTTTTTATATCATTTTAGGACGATGACGTCAAGTACAACCTATATCTGGGACTACTTAAACATTGTTTGGTTACCTAGACTTTTTACCGTTTTTTTTCTGTTTTGGGTAGAACTCCTGCTTTCCTAGTGTTGATTTTTTTACAAATTCATCAACTTAAATGTTATTTTTGAAGCCGACACGGGTGACTGCGCTACGGTACTAGTTTGGACAAGGGTTGATATTGAGCGTATGTTTGCAACGCGGTGCTACTGGTATCAAATGTGCTTGTTTTTACTCGTAGGTACTGCGACCACAAAGCGAATAGCCTGCTCACACAATTTTATGAAATATACATATAATAATTAGGAAATTTATATATCTACCATAAGAAGCTATTACGTAAGTACTTCTACATAGGTACAATCTCTGTTAGGTTAGGTATGTCTACTATAAGAAACTATTTCGTAAGTACTTCTACGTAGGTACAATCTCTGTTAGGTTAGGTATATGTCTACTATAAAAAACTATTACGTAAGTACTTCTACATAGGTACTATATGTGTTAGGTTGGGTATATATCGACCTATAACACATAGGTCGATTCATAGATTTACGGGAAGCCAATATTTTGGTGACAGTCTGCTTTAATGCCCATTTACATCTCATGCTCACCATTTTTTTTTTCATTTCATGACCACTTTGGAAATAACTGGTCTAAACCCATGACCTCTGAATTCTGGTTCATAAAATCCCATATCCAATTTTTAACCCATATTACATTGTTGTCAAACCACACAAAACAGCTTCCGATAATTTCGCTTTGAAACATTACTTCTATTACGTCTGTTAAATTTTAAACGACTGCGCTTCAAAATTCTCTTTTCATATTTTCACATAGTCGAAGAGCTGACCCATTTTACATGAGCTCTATTGTGCTCCCCTTGTCAACTAGTTCAGTTAGAGTGGTCGTAGAACTGGGACAGTTTTTAATACGCTCTCCGTGCTGTAGAACGCTCGGCGCGGAGTATTTATTTGCATAAGTTGTGCATTTGGATTCTGAAAAAATTAAGTGCCGACTGCGTCGCCGGCTTTAACTCTGTGGATGCGGAGATTTTAGATAGCTGGATTAAACAGAACAATGACAAAACAGAACACTAAAACAACGGGTTAGGTTAAGCTAGCTATGTTTTATTTCTTCCTTTTCTCTTGACTTTTCTTTAATATTCAGTCGTCGTTCTGTTTTCCATGGACCGAGATTTTTAGGTATAAATATTCCAAACATGCCACCGTTGCACCATGGTACCACCATGGTAAAAAAGAACATGATGACACAACACAATTCTAAAACGGAACATGAAGAAACAGAACAGTGAAGAAAAATAAAATTAATATATTATATTAACGTGTACAAAACAGTGAATAAAAACCCCACAGGAGAAAGATAACGTAACCTAACCTAAACTAACATTTTTCATTGATGTATATTATTTCACATATACCTATTTGTTGTATTCTGCTTAGTTTAAAAAATATTTAATACATTATATCGAGTTGCTACATTTTTTTTATTCATTGTTCTCTTTTATCACTGTTCCGATTTGTAACTGTTCTGTTTTGTTATATAACCATTTACAGTACCCATCATTCCCACCTTGCACTGCTATACAATACTTAATACTCAGTTTACATATAAACTGTATGGAAATAAATTAACAAAAAATTTACGATACCTGCTATAACATTAAGATCGAAATCAAATTCAGCCTGCTTGTAACCAAATACATATTATAATACAAGGAGATATGCTGTCAAGTATTTTTACCAAAGATATTATAATACTTCTATTATCTTTGCTTTTCAAATTCGCTCAAACAGCGATCGTTGTTGGGAGTTCTTGCCAACAACAATTATTCGTTAACTGGCTTCCAGACGGTTAAGGTTTAGAATTATGGGTTTTTAATATCTTTTTGTTTTAGCACGGCAAAATATTTGTTTGTGTTTTATGCGTATTTGTGTCTTTAAGTGTCTCTTTCTGGCGATACAAAGAGACAAGATAACAATAAATTTGCCGGAAAATGTTCGCGAAATTATTTCGTTGCAAATACGTATTTTTGACTATACTAATTTCGGTTGTAGGTGTATGGGTAAGCAAGTAATGCGAAATATTCTTGCGTAGTCATCATTCAAGTTCGAGAAAATTTTAATTTTCAAAATTGGTACTACTTATCAAACATGTCAGACAAGCGATAAAGTAGGTACAAAAATTATTTTATTAATTCTTTATTAGAAATTCGTACCTATTTGTACTGTTCAAATACTTGACAGATACTTAGATGAATTAATAGTGTGAATATACGTTACTGAGACAAGGAGTGTAGTTTCTCTGAACTAAGTCCAGTGGACATACTTTAGCGGCGCGTTCATATGCATAAAATATTCTTTCATTAGTGGTATTTTTTTATAAATACTTTCAGCTTCACAAATCCTACAATTATAATACCCCGTGACTTTTTCACGGGTCTGCGCTAGTATTATACTAAAACTACACTCTTTCCATCCATTATATTTTTTCAATTGACAACTATTTTACTCTGTCCGCTGCTAGTAAATTATGAAACAATTGTAAAAAGGTTAAAACTATTAATGCTCTACCAATATATCAAGTGAACGAAAAAAATTCAAACTTTCTTATGATTTTGTTGTGATTTCTCGACTTTGCCTGCATTGTCCATAACCATCTGAAAACAGAACGTTAAATGCAAGGAATACCAAATAAGGCTTTACAGTTTTAACTGACGCTCAATAATTGTTTTGGAGAGTCCTGTCTCCTAATTGTTCCGCTTGGAAACCAACAATTACTCTTCCTCAGAAGTATCTCTCACGACACATGAGTAACGTTTGTTTTCTTGTTGAATCTCTTTATTCCCTGAACCAACAACAATACGCTACAAAACAAAGCTAAATACTGGCCATGACCGAAAATTGTTTTTGGTATTCTAATTGAAATTTTGCTTTTTGTGGCAAATATTTATCAAGCCGCTGTTTCTCTCTTATTTCTTTGTTTTTATTGCTTCCTAGCGAAACTTTCAAAAACACATTTCAAATAATAAACATTGTCTTAAGGTAAAGTGTAAATTTAATAGATACCTGCTGTGTTTGTTTTGTGATTACCACATTTTAAATTTTATATTTTTATAATAATGAACAGTGTTTTCTTTATTTAGTTTGAAGAATCGTCTACAATTATTCGAATGCGTAGCTCTCTTCATTGGAAATATTGCTACTCTTAAAAACACTATTATTTGTCGAGTGGTTAAAAAATATTGTCTAGCTACAAGTTATGAAAAAAAGTATTAAAAAAATTCTAATGATCTCACTCCAGGAGATGGTTATTTCAATAATAATTACACATTGTGACCTTTATATTTAGGGAAATCAAGAAATTTAAACTCAAGACATATTTGCGTACAACAGAAATTTAAATTTTAAAGTATCTATTTTTAATTCTTACTAAAAACGCGTATTAAAATTTAACAACTGATGAACAACCCCTTATCAAACAATCATATCTGTTGTGTATAATTTAAAATACGTTTATTAGTAAGGAGGTATGAATTTACCTTCTAACCGTCTTGATAATGCTGGGGTATGTTGTGAGGCTGAAGGTAGCGGAGAAGGGAAGTGCTTGACTATTCAGATCTGGTCACCAAACACGACCAGAGTCGATCAAAGCTTTCAATTATTAATGCCACCACCGCCTTGCTAGTCGAAAGCCTTACCCCTTCACCACGGAGATGTTAAACTATACATTGCTAACAAACAAATCTATAATAATAATAATAATGTTTATTTCAGCTGGACAGAGCGGTGTGTGCAATGCTCTGCCTGCCATAAAAGTTTACATTTAAGTTAATACATAAAAATAAAATGAATAAAGATATAAATAAAAATAATAAATCAAAAATCAATACATTGATGTGCACATTAGGACTTTATGGTGGCTTGAGTGAAATTCTCCATCTCCGGTGTAGAGGCGCTCCCTGCCACTGGGCAACGGCCTGGACAAGAGTGTTGTCCGATCTCTGGTAGCGCTGACTCGTCCCGGCTATTCTGTGGCGCATCAAAGCAGCGAACCCATGCACCCTTCCTTCGGTGAACATCTGTGAAGCGCTGCATCGCCAGGGGAGGCCAAATAGGGCTCTGTATGCGTGGTTGTACTGTACTCGGAGTGTGTTCATGACGCCTTGTGTGTATGTCGTCCATAGCTCGCTAGTGTAGAAGCTCATACAATATGTTTGGAAAAGTTGCTTCTTCACCGGAGGACTGCATTTGTTGAATCTCCTGGCAAGCATGTTAGCTCTCACACTCAGTACTCTTCTTTGACGTTCTATGTCTTTTTTATCATTTAGGTCATCGGTGATGACATGCCCCAAATATTTGATTTCGCTGCAAATTGTCAGGTTGGCCCCGCCGAGACGTATGGGTGGAATGACAGTGGGACCAGTATTTGCTTTAAATATCAGCAGGGATGACTTTTTAGCATTGTACATCAGCCCATGACTGTCAACGTAAGCTTCGCATATTGCCAGAAGTTTTCTCATCGCTCTTATCGATGGAGCTAGTATGACCATGTCGTCTGCATAGCTAATATTGTTCATACATACCCCGGCAATATGGCATCCGATTCTTGTCGTATTTAGTGTTTTACTAAGTTCATCCATATATACGTTGAAAAGCACTGGGGACATTGAGCCTCCTTGTCTAACGCCGCACTTTAATTTGGCTGCTTCTGATAGGCTTTCATTCCATCTGACAAAGTTTTCCTGTTGGTTGTACCATATTCTCAATATATTAACAATTTGTGGTGGAACTTGTCGTTCGGTCAGTTTTTTCCATAACGCATTATGACAAACCTTGTCAAAGGCTTTGCTTAAGTCTAGGAAGCATGCGTACACCGTTGTTTTTCTGGCTTTATAGTATTCGATTGTTTGTTTCATGCTATATATGGCCGTATCAGTAGAGCATCCAGCTTTGAAGCCCATTTGAGAGTTTTCTTTCTTTCTTCTTTTTTCGTAAGTTAGTATGAAAGATAATTATACCAACTTACACAAACGATTAGAGCTTACAGAGATCATGTGACGCCATTTTTAGAATCAGCAGTCCAAATATACCTACCCAATAATGCGCTCAATTTTCGGGCACCTAAATGTGTGTTGGCCAAAGATATTTATCAAATTTGATGTTTCAATGATTTCTTTAAGCATATCAATACCATCGGTTTATTTTAATCCTTTGACTTGTAGGACACAACTGAAATGGCATTACCAACAATAACATCTGTCAGTATAGTTCTTTTCAAACACTTAATTATATAATATTGTCTCAAAGATAATGTTAAGACGCGGCCCCATGTTCAAAGCTGGACACAAGAGGGTTCTTAAAGAAGAAGATTATTGATACGTTGAAGAATTTTCAATAGGCCAAGGAGAAACGTATTCTCATCTCATCATCCGTCTCTCCCAGCGGATATATAAGTTCAATGCAGTAATCGCTTAGCATCTAGAATGTAGAGTTTGGCTTCCAATCAATATCGATACTGTGCGCGAGTTGGCATTTACTTTTTGGCCAAAGGAGCAATGCTCGCAATCAAATTGTGTTTGGTAATTAGTCCTCATTACACAGATGTTAGTTAGTTGGGTGTTGGCACGGTTCATTTGTAGGTTAGCAGGGTCGCCACAAACCGGGAAACTCCGGAATACCCGGAATTGGAAGCATCTGCTTATTTAAATCTGCATGTTGCCATAACAAACATTTTAACATACTTATATAAAATGTATATATTAAAAGATAGCGTAAACTTTGTATTATGTAATATCACTAATCAGAAACTTGTACTTCTTTTGCAAAAAATGATTTGAGCAAATATTATTGCAACAAAAAATGGTACAGTAAGTTGGAAGAGTAAAATATTTATTTCTTGATGGCCCGTAAATATATTTGAACACCTCTGAAAGCAGTGATGTTACAACAACACCTAGGAATTACCATATCACAAGACTTGAAGTGGGAACCGCATATCGCTGTAATTATCAAAAGAGCATATTCAATAACATATTTAATCACGAAAGCCTTCCTTGATCTAAAACTGGACATAGTGCTAAAATATACAAAAAATATTTGCGACCTCTCCTGGAATATGCTTTCCAAATATGGACTCCATATCCAAGAACATAGATCTAATAGAAAGGGTACAGATTTACAAAAATACCAAGAACTTTGAAAGACCGGCGAAATGAAGTACTCAAAGAAACTATACTCAGAAATACCCAAGGAACTAAGATTACCAACGTTAAACGTAAGAAGAGAAAGGAGTGACTTAATTGAGATATTCAAAATTTTATTTAAACATTATAGTTGTCCTGGCATCCAACAAATCTTCACCACCAACAAAAATATAAATCTCCGTGGACACTCAGAAAAAATTAATACAATACGTTTTGCATCGTATGGCATGGAAAGCATGGAAATAAACTTCCTCAACATGTCATCGATTGTACTGATATAAACCAATTTAAAGCTCGATTGGATTTTTATTTTATTACCCAATGCCTCTTCAACATCCGCATTAGTAAATCCCTTCGTACAGTCTCTACCCTAAGACATAAGACTCTAATAACGGGGGTTTGCTCTAGGCTCACATTTTAATTAATTTCGACGAATTCGAAACGATAATATAATTTTTTTAGAGCAATCGCTACGGATGTAAGTTATTTATATTTACGATTAATTAAAACAGTGCCTTAAACGAAATAATAGCGGTAAGCACCGGATTTTATTTTTCTGGACGATGAATTAGTAACATCCCGAGGGATTACTCTAGAAACATTTGACATTTTAGTAATACTTTCATCAAAAATGATTAAAATATACTGCACTAAAAGATCAATTTTCTAGGCCTGCTAGGTTAAATTCGACCGCAGGTCCGCCCATTACGCCGGGCCGCGCACCAACTATTGTTTGTACACGACTTCATCACTTATGTCGTTATGATCCCCACTTTGTTTTAGAGATTTGCAACTGAAAATTCAATCGCAAGTCTGTCAAATACACCAGGGCCGTTCGTCGCATGTTTTTGTGTATGGCTTCTTCACTCATGTCATTAATATTCATTTTAGAGAATTGTCTCGTCTTAACCCGCTTTAAAACGCTACCCAACCGGATGGTGATATAGTTCCCATGTCACAGGGACGCTCTTGTGAGATGAAATTGACTTTGTTCTTGTTGTTGGTCCCTCGAGTCCCGACCGATCGTCCATTGTCATTAATTGGTGATAATTATCATTAATTTTCCATTAACTCCATACAATTCCCCAGGAAAATTATTTCCCTCAGGACCTACGTCGTCTTTGGGGATGCTGTCTCGAGGGCCTTTTTAAGTAAATGAGGTAGAGTAAGTTTTGGGAGGGCAAAAAGTATGAGGGTAAATAAGGCATTTTTGTGATGTTTAAATATGTCTATTTGAATTATGATAATGAAAAGCTAGGATGCATTTCTGTGAAATCGGATGACATTACAACAGTTAATATACGAAATAAATGTCGGTCCTACCCGATTGGCATTTGGCGAGGCTGGTAGAGTTGTCGACTTCAGCTCCTGGGTAGGAAGGTTAAATTCTCAGACAAACGAGCCAAGAAAGAAGAAAATTAGTAAAATAACGAAAATAGGTTTGTGAAGTCATTTACTACGCTAAATGAATAATTTTTAAATTTCAGATACAAAGGAATTATCTGTTTTTTGCCAACCCTGGTCATAAAGTTCTTAGTAAAATGTATTGCCAATTGGAGCAAAATCTGTTTACAAATTAAGAAAATAATTCTCAGAATTTGTTAATTATTTTTTCTTTTTAATTATTAATTTATCTTCACAATTCTCAATAAATTGTTTTCACGCTTCGTAATTTGAACTTTCCGGTTAATTTTTTTCAAATGTTGCCAATTGCAATTAATCACCGTGTAAAATTTGTGTCAAGGTAACTAAGTAAGAACTGTTCAGTAAAGTGAGAATAATTTCTTTATAACATCCTCTCAGGTATCTTATTGACCTCGCTCAAACATAAGTTACACTTGAAAATAGCGAATTAATAATATGATTTATCACAAAATCATTTTTTCGTAGGATTATTTATGGATCATATATAAAGATAGCAGCCAATAAAAATGTGCGTTGAGAAAATGATGATAATGTTGGTTGTTATTATTCGAAGTACGAGACCCAAGGAGATAGGGTCCCATTAGCTCAGTTGGTAGAGCGGAACCCCGGCAAGGCAAAGTTCCTGGGTTCAAGTCCTAGATGCGTATGTTTTCTGAATTTTCTGTTTCAAATTTTTGTTTAAGAATCACTAATATTGTCTTCAATAATGAATTAAATATTTATGCTCTTGGTATAATGTTCCAACAATAAAACAAGATTGACGGCATACTGTTGTCAATATCAACCGAACTGAACTCGAGAAAATTGAATTGTCTTCACAAATACCTTGAACAAATATTTGTAATGGTTGCACATATAAAGAGCACAACCTTGAAGTAGAATTTCCTGATGCTACGTTTATTCTGACGGGTGACTAGAACCATTGTATGGGACATCGAGAATATAATAAATTCGAGCCAGGACATCTTTAATCATGGCTCCTATGAAATTATAGAAATGTGTAACATTATAAATCTGCCACAGAAAAACTATGTGTACAACATTAATTCTCGATCTAGTATTTTATATATATACACCACAGTATTGTACTCCAGAGCTTACCTTAATCATTGTATACGTATTATATATATAGCCTCCATGGCGTGAATAAGTAAATAAATAAATAAAATGTGTATCAGTCTTGACTTATCATTTTACTAAACTTTTTAACTTATCTCTAAAAATTGACACTTGTCAGAAAAATGCAAAACAAGAAAAGATTTTTAAAGAGTGGAGAAGTCTCCAATCTTTAAATCTTATATTTCTAACTCTAGAAGTCAAATCAGTCATGCAGTCGTCAATCCATAAATTGTTTGAATCTGCTCTGCTTTCTACTTTCTAAGTGCAATGTATAAAAGTTCTGCCACAAAACCAACTCCAAATGTGATGTACATTCATCTGTTTCCCAATTGTACTTTCTGGACACCATCACATTATGTAGCTTATCGGCGTCGTAATCACAATTCTCAATTATTATATGATAATAATAATTCATAATTGTGATTATAATTTAGCTCTTTATCACTGATCATTAAGTTTTTTCTTAATGCGATGCGATTAATATACGCCTCGTTTTTTCTACTGGTCATTAGATGGTATTGTTAAAATAATAGAAAGTTTATAATTTAATAATTTTTCAATAACTAGATTTAGGCACTAATTTAAAAAAATCACGCCAAGTTCCTCGCGTCTTTTACAATTTTTCGCCCTTGTTACGCGTACTCCAGATAGATGGTTATTCAATAAATGCATTTTGAATATAACAGACAATGCTGGCGACCTGTCTCTACGCGTAAAAGCTTGTTCCCTACGCGAACCCGTCTTTTCCGTACTGTTTATAGTCCTCCGCCTACATTATAAGTCACTAAGGTAAAAATCTAATCATTCGCCCATTCACCGTGCAACATTGACTTTCATCTCAAAACGCTTTGATAACGCTATCATAGGATTATACAGGGAAATTAATCGCGATAAAGTAATTAAGATAATGTGCAAGTAAATGACGTCGTGTAACGGTTTTGTTATCTGTGCAAATGAGATCGGTTTGTGGTTGAATCGTATTTACATTTAAATTGGATGCATTTGCAAGCCTATTATTTGTATGGTGTAATGTGCTTGTTTTATAGGTAATGTTAGTAATTCCATAAATTAACTGCCAAGGAAGATAAGATCAAAGTATTGCATTATTAAATCATGTTATTTTAATTTTAAACAATTGTATTATTTGGTACAAACTACCCAATACTAACTATTTGTCGCTCGTCGCTTATGTTAAAATATAATAAATTAATTTAATAAACTTTTAAATAATTTTTTTAAAATTATCTAATAGAAATGTGGGGAAACACACAGATTACACACTTACCCGATTTCCGAATAACACAGAATAAAACTCTTCGATTATAACTCAGATCGCCCCACGAAAAAACTATACCAAGAAATGAACTTTTTGTAAATAAGAAAATTCTACGAATATAACATATGTATGCCTTTTATTCTACAAAATACTAGTGCACGAACACTTTATAAACGAAAACATAATAAATTACACTAAAAGGATAGGCCACTTTCCAGATATTTCCAGCCTGAACACGGAGAATCAAATAAACAAATATAAAATTAAAAAACATAAAGGATCACTTGACCTTCAGAACAATATCAAGGTCACTCGCTGTCTACGTGGCTTTTTGAAAAACCAATCCATCCCCTTATCTTACCCAAACAGAAATTCGATACTTATTGATGAAATTTTGCACACTTGACCTTCAAAATATAAAGAATATTACTGTCTACACCTAATTATAATCAAGCCCGGATAACGCCGGGGACTTCTGCTAGTAAATAAAAAAATAACTACGAACTACGGTGAACAAAAGATAATAATTTAGCCTAACATTGCTACACCTAGTTTTACTTACACCAATGTACCCTTCTCTATTGGCGTTATAAGTCATAAGACATCACCAGATTGTATTGTGAATTATTTAAGCAAATGGCACAAGACACTGAACTCTCCCAGCTCACTGTTCTGTAAAAGGTACCGGCTTTCTCTTCGGCAACCTCTTAGAGGTTTGCTTATTATAAAACTTCATAAATAAACCTAGTGAAAATTTTATTCAATTGATAAACGACCGTGTGTGAAAACATTACTTATATAGAAACTAACATAACATAATTTATGGAAAGATATATCATAGTTTACACAGCCAAAGGGGGTTGTTTATCTCTTGTGTAAACTTTTACATTTCCAAGGTTTTTTAAATGTGCTATATATTTTTTCTTTTTGAAGAGGTCGTAAAAAAATACCATTTTAATAAACTAGATAAAATTACCCCATTAGATTTTTGTATGTGAAATAGACTTTGATATTTATAAATTTGAATATTTCATAATAATTTTGAATATTTATATAATAATTTGAAATCAAACATGAAAAAAACAAACGTATTTTACTCCAAACTTCGAAAAATTGAGAGAATGCGAACTTTTGAAAACATTTTCCTTTTATTTACAGAATCTGTAAGAAAACTGTCACCTCACTTCAAGTATATACAGTAAAAATATTATAATAATTCTCGGAGAAGAACAAAAAAAATTTGAATTTTGAATTCATTGTTAGCTCAATATAAACATTGATTTCTATGATTTATATTTACGTACATATACATAAAACATCTATGTTATTATAGAAATCTTATTAAATTTTCGCTGTAGCAGTCAAATGGCTTTAGCCGTGTTTAGTGACTAGATCTGAATAGCCAGGTACTTCCCCACCTTCCTCTTTCCCTTCCCCACTTACCTTCAGCCTCACAACATCCCCCAATTGGGGATGCCATAGTCTCACTGGCTCCAGACGGGAGCAGTTGGGACTCTTGTGAGGCATTCACTGTAAAAAAAAAAAAAGTCAATTAAAGAATAATGTGTCCGAAATAACCTAACTTTTTCAAGACCAGAATTTTTTATGACCATGTCTGCGGAAATTTTTTTCTCAACCCATTTAAAGATATATTTTTATTAGTACCAACTCGAATCTAAATTTAACAGTCTTTATACAATGTGTAACAAACAGTAGAAGTTAGCGAAGCAAATATAGTATAGTATTTACCAGTGGCGGGTCTTCTATGAGTGTCCTTTCGTCAATGACCTCTCAAAATATGCGACAGTAGTATTATTATATAAAAAAGGATTTAACAAACTACCCGCTCATTAATTTAATTTAAATATTCTTGCGATAATAGCGGGTTCCAGTGCCATCTAGCGTTCAAATGAGAAGTTATTATACATATAATATATACCTGCCGTGGGTCACATTAAATTTTGTCCCCAAACTATATCCTTTCTTTCATTTTGCTATACAGACAAAGGAGGTAATACTACTATGTCTGACATATGCTTAGTATCATACAAAATTTATTTTGAAGGGATTTTCGGACATGATCGCTGTGAGATAGAGAAATCTACGGGAGAAGTGAAAAAATGTCTAAATTTATTTTGTGTGATAAACTATAGCCATCTTGGCTATTCGTTCGCGAACTAATGTTTGTCATTTGTTGACATAATTTGCATGGAATTATTTAAAATGTCAAATTCTGTGTATATCGCATTGAAAGAAATCGCAAAGAATTCATTGAATCGTGACAAACATATTCAAATAAAGTGACAATTAGTTTATGTAATAAGAGAGAAAAATAAAGAGGTTCAAAACGATAATTTAAATCGAAAAGGTATAATTTTTGTCCGTGGTTTTTCGGGTGCGAAAAATGAACGTATATATACTTTGGTTTGATTGTTTACGTTTTCAGTTTACTTATAAACGATTGACTGAGACTAGAGTTAGTGATTTAGAAAAGGAAAAGATCTTACAAAACATTTAGATATATATGTAAATAATTAGGTAAATAATCTTAAATTAAACAATAATAATTTGTACTACCGGCTTCAGAATAGGTGAGTACCGGGAAATTAATTACATACATTGGCGTTTTTATGAAATTCTCTACGCTACTTTGACCTTCCACTTCTGCACCCCTAGCCGCCTAGAGCCGCCTCTGGTATTTACACCGTTCTTCCTTTGATTTTGACAAAGATAGTACAGTAGGTAGGTAGTTCCGAGACACGTACGCTGTAATGTGATTATTATGCCAAATTTAAGTATGCAGTCGGTGTTCGGGAGGATTGCTAATATGGGCACAAAACATTGTTGTAACAAATTGCTTGTGGAAATGAGCGCAAATATTGATGGTACGCCACACGTGTCGTAATTTTTAATATTTAGGTATATCATATTTGAATATTGTACGTTGACATCCGTTGTCTATGCCGATTCCCAAATTTTCCTAAAGTCAGAAAAATAGTCGTTCTTACTTCATGTGTTATCCCGTAGGTATCCAATGTACCATCATTTTTCGTTCGCTATTTTTTTAAAGAATGTCAAAAATTTCCGGATTGCTAAAATCCCAAATATATTTACCGTAAATAATAAAGAAAATTTAGTCTCCAGTTTTTTTTTTCAAGATAAAACGTAAGGGAAGTATCTACTTGATTTACCAGTAATTCTATTCATTTCAGTGATTTGATATTATTTGTAGTAAAAAACGTAAGGGACATACTTGATTTACCAGTAATTCTATTTATTTCAGTGATTTGATATTATTTCGAGTAAAAAACGTAAGGGACGTACTTGATTTACCAGTAATTCTATTTATTTCAGTGATTTGATTTTATTTGGAGTAAAACACGTAAGGTACGTACTTGATTTACCAGTAATTCTATTTATTTCAGTGATTTGATATCATTTGTAGTAAAAAACGTAAGGGACACGACTTGACTTACCCGTGATTCATGACATTATTTGGACTAAAAAAGTTAAACAAAATATTGGTCTCAAGTGAAATTTAATTTATTCAAGAAAAAACATACATACTACAAACAGTAGGAATTGGGTATCTAGGGACGACCCCCTTGCATACATACATACATTCCCACTTCCTTCCCAGTGAAGATTACACAAAATAACACGCATGCAATGCTTCTACATAAACAAGACAATAGTTAATTCCGTTTCGCTTTAATATTCAAGCAGGTAAGTGAGTAGGTACTTTAAATTTGTGTCTGAATTCCATTTTGTTATTTAATGCCTACTTGTTTACATAGTCGATAGACTCGTAAAAATAACCGTGTTGTTGACAAACTCGTTGTGAATTATTTTATCTCAAAAGTAGCTCTGTAAACAAAGTCGTTCAGTTGATTGTGTATTCAATTCGCTCTAAACCGCTGAGGAATTTTCCTTAGTTAACCATAACATTAAATTCAACACTTTTCTATCGCACAATTCCAATGTTATTGTAAATATACGGCACCAATCAAACACGTGCATATCACTTAAGAAAATTAAAATTTTAGATTTTATGTCGGTGAGTACCCATACCTATGTACCTGTTGCTTAGTAATTAGAAGATAGATAAGACATCTCGTTTCTTCTCCTTCGTCTCTTTCGTTTTTTGTCTCTCTCGTCTCCTTCGTCTCTTTCGTCTCTCGTCTCGTCCTTCGTTCGTTTTCACTTTAACAGCTGTTTGATTAGATAAACACGTTTTATCTATACACACACTACTTTTCAAGTCAAATGCACTTGACATGTAATGAAGACTCCGCAAATAATAAAACCTCGCTCTATCTTTCATCTTTGACTCAAACTTGACCCATAATGACAACAATAATCAATTAATCAATCATTACTGTATTATGCATTTCATCTCAAGTTTATTTGTGGCAATCCGGCTACATAAATAAATAAATTAATTAATCTTAACTTGCACAGAATCTTGCCGAATTCACTTCATCTAAGGATGCAAGGTTGAACAAAAAAAGCATTGTTCTCCACTTTTAGAATGGTTAACCTCTTTTAATTACATGTTAAATTATTCGAAGGTTCTGTTGTAAAAAAGTCACGCAGTGTCTTGTATGAGTCACGCAAATGTGACACTTACACGTGTAAAAAAACTCTCACGCTACTAAACTTACACATATGTGTGTGTGTTTTTTTAAGCTGTCACATGTAAAAATTCAAATATGAAGAGTATTCTCCGACTGGCAGCAGTGGCGTAGTGAAAGATTTGCGCCCCGGGGCACTTTTTTTAACCGTGCAATGAATATGATTTCAACTAAGTAATGGGTATCTAATTACGATTAATAGGAATGTTTCGCAAAGTTTAATCTTAAATACGAAACAGGAAATTTGCACTGAAACAACAAAAAGAACTTGAACAGTGAGACAATATCGACCTTATTATTTTCAATATCTTTTATTACAATCTATGAAGCTTTTAAATATTCATTTATCTGTGTTTTTTTTTTAAATTAACCTCACACAGGAGGCCCTGAGGAAAATAATTTCCCTCGTGGCTTATGTCATCTTTGGGAATGCTCTGGTATTTTTTTAAGAAAAGGAAGGAGAGAAGTTATGGGAAGTTAAAAGGTATGATGGTCTAGGAGTGACGGACGTATGAATATATCCCTACCGTTGTGGCGCAAAGCGATGGGTCGAGATATCAGTTGGAGAGGTCAAAGGGTCGCCCCAAACCAGCCTCTCCCGATCTGGCACGCCATCCTGAACACACCTCACCCGACGGACCCGGGCACCCGGGAGGTGTTGAATGCGACTTAAATGAAGCGATTAAAATGCAAAAGATTACCTTCACAAGGGGATTTTATTGTCGCAGGGTGGTTACGCCACTGTTCTTTCTGACAGCTCTGGTCATCACTCACGCTTCGGTCTTGTCACCCATTCACAAATAAAACATTAAAAAAAACCGCGAATGATCCGGTGGAAAATTAGTAGTTAGCATTTCGTTTGGCACAATAATTCACTTGACCTAAATAAAAAAAAAACTACCTATTAAAAAATTGCTGTCCCATTGCGTGGAAGTCTGCGTAAAAGTTACAATACCCACGTTTGACTGTGTGTATTATTATACATACATACAATATGTCAAGATTCATCATGCGATTCGGTTAGTAGTCGAGTGAATAAATGCGTCGGGATTCAATCATTTGCCAGCAAGTCCTTCATCATTGCACAGTAAGGTGGAGTGAAATTTTTTTTTGAGAATTTCGAAATCGACATAGTTGGGAAAGATGCTCCATAGATTAACAATTACAACAAAAATAATAAAAAATATATATTCACAATACCTGGACATCGCCAAAGCTTTATATTTTGTCATTTTCACGATTTTACCTAAGTATGTATAGCTCATATACGCGAAATAAAACACATATAAAATTTGTATTTTACCATTTATTTTACAGATAATACATTCGTAGATTGTTAGAATGGAACAAATAGTGGAAATAAAAAAATGTACATATATTATTTACCGCATTGAAAAACTTGATAATTCCAAAAGTTACTATGAACGGTACTGCATTTTGGTGTTGAAAATAGGCATAAGGTGTCGTGACTCTTACCTTGTTTTTATGAATCCATCTCGCCTCAAGGGTCCACAAACAACGGCTCAGGCTTCTGTTACAATTTTCACACATCTCTCTGTAGCTTGAGTGTGGCAAGGAAAATTCTTTATCATTGGTAGTATGACATCGTCAATTATCGTGTGATCGGTAATGGCTTGTAAAATTGTCTCGTCACTTACAAATTTGGTTAGTGGTGGCTCGGTTATATTTTTCCACTTTATAACATCAATAATCATCTGCTGAAAAATCAAAAACAGGCACTTTGAAGGTACGAATAAAGTCTGATTGCATTTTCATTTGCCGAGCTTTCAATATTCTTCTCAACGCCAACTCTCTTACGTATTTTCGGTTGTCATTTAACATGGCTAACAATATATTTTCGTGATTCCCAAAAAAGCCATTACGCTGGATTACTGGATCAATAATATCTTTTAAATCACTGGGCAAATACCGTGAAAGCACTATTGTTTCGTGTAAATGCCTTGCACCGGAAAGACATAATGGTTTGGTCTTAATGTTGAACCACGTAGGTGCGTAAACTGTTAATACAAATGTCGTTAAAGTTACCATATTTTTTATGGTTTTAGGGTAGAAATGTAAAGCCGAAGAATCCGATTCGCTGTAATCACCCACCTGGATTTTACAATTTTACCGGGATTTTTTTTGATAAATTTTCATTGCAGAATCCGGAGTCAATAGTTTTACACATTTTCAGTAGATACAGCTGATCTGTACTTAAATCCTGTGTATTTGTCATACTTCGTAATGAACATTGAATGATTTTAAATTTCACGACAGGAAGTTGTTCACACTTATTTAAAGATTTACCAATAATTCCAGTGAAACTTTGCGGTCCAGTGTCCAGTCGTGGTTCCGTCGATGTTCTCAAAGAGATGTAGCAAAATGAGTTCGTTTGCTTGTAATTGACAGACAATCCACTGTAAAGGCCGTTTGAGATGTGATTCAAGGCGCCGAATAACACCTCCTTTGTACCCAGTATTAACTGCAGTTCCGTCGCATCAAATTGCAACAATTTTTTCCAAAGCAATATCTTTCGAAGATAGTAATGAAATAATTCCATTACTTATTGCTTCAGGTTTTCCGATTTTTAATGAAATTTGTCCCATGTACTCGCTACCTGGTTCTTTTACTAAACTAACGTGTTCTTCAGTTATTATTTTTCGCCGGTTGTCCTCCATGCTTAAAGTTTTGTCCTTCCGTCCGTCGAAGTATAAACCAAATTGATTGGAATCGATTACTAACGGCTTACTAGTAAGGGCAGTTCTTTTCTTCATTCGAGCTCGACGAATTTTACTCCTATCCACAACGCGAGATGTATCGTTGTGTGAAATTAAGCCAACATCTTGTAATACAGCGAAAACAATTGCAGCTCCTGCTCGATCTGAAATACAATATCTGTCTAGTGTTCTGGCCACAACAGGGAAGTCTTTCACCTCATGGTGAGAATTATTTGGTTGTGCTTCACTTTGCATTATTTCTTGAGGAATTGAAGAGGAAGCACATTTTTTTGAGAGTCTAACGTTTAAACTACAAGAAGGAATAGCGTCAGTACCCCGATCTACTAGATAATGTCTAGCGGATCGGAAACTTCGCCAAGATGATACGCGATACACTTCACTCTGTTTGATACGCGTTTGGGGTAGAAGGATTCGTTGCTGTGTGGGAATAGTTTAACTGTTCCTACAGTCCCACTTTATAATTATATTATAAAATAATAATGTAATTATATCATAGGTAATAAATATACACTCAATTTTTTTTACATAATTATTAGCATTTCTACGAATCGGGAGAACATTATTGGTGTTGTCAGTGTTTTTATCAAAAATTCAAAGTGGTGGCGATGTCGCAATTATAAATAAATATTTTTTTATATTTTTTATTTAAGAAAAGTACATAACGGAGCACCAATCCCGCGTATGCCGAATTCTATATTACGAAAAAAAAAATTCTCCATACTAGACCGCTCCACCTTATTGCACAGGCTTCATTTTCCGTTTAGAATGAGGAAGTGTGGGACAATCAAATATCGTCAGATAATTCATAACCGGAGAACTTTTGCTTTATTTTTTTTTTACAAAAACTACGTATATGTTATATAAGCAGAAACCGGTTTGCCGAAGCTACTGAAAAAACTCCCAAACGGTGAGTTCTATCGTTATTAAATTTGCTCAGTTATTTGTCGGAAATTTGTAGATCAAAGCAACCAGGAGGTGTGTAGAAATCTCATGTATACTTATATGACTCTTCCTCTTGTTTTGAAGTTCAGAGTGTGCAAAATTTCATCAGTTTTGGAATAAATAATAAAACTGTAAATTAATTACTGTATTAAACAAACTCACAGACCCTCATACAGGTGTAAAAACTTCGGGAGGTGATTCTACTTGATGGTAGAAATAAAAACTTAATCTTTACTTAGGTACACAATAAATTTTTCGAAATTCCATTTTTGTCCATAGAATATTTTTTTCGTACAATTAAACTTTTTTACCTGAAAAGTACCTTAAAACGTTGGAATTGTGAAGAAAGTTTATCAATATTTTTTACTTGTATTATCAATCGCCTCCTGAAATTAGTGCTTTTTACACCTCTTGACACCTCATAAAGTACTATGTAAATAGAAGATTATTAGATTAGGAGTAGAAATATAATTTAACATATTAATAAACTTTTCATGTTTTAATTTCATATTAAGAATTCCCTATTTTCATATTATTAGTATCCCAAAATTATCCAGTACATAATAAAAATAAACGTCCAGAAAAAAGAAAATGCATTTCAGTATTGTTTGCTTTAAAAGTGAATTATTTAATAACCTGCAAAATTACCTGTGTCAAACTGTACGTGATATATTAGCAGGTGTGAATATGATAAAATGATTTCCTTGTTTCATACGAGAATATCTTCACAAGAAAACAAAAACAAGTTTCACGTTATGTAGGCCAAATTATTCACCTTCGGATATAAAGATCCTTCAGGTGATAAAATATTTAGTATTTTGTTGAAGTAAACAGTGGGCGATATATGAAAAGGCACAATACTGTCCAATCGTTACTTTAGTAATATACGTAAAGGCACAATACTGTCCAATCGTTACTGTAGTCATATACGTAAAGGCACAATACTGTCCAATCGTTACTTTAGTAATATACGTAAAGGCACAATACTGTCCAATCGTTACTGTAGTCATATACGTAAAGGCACAATACTGTCCAATCGTTACTTTAGTAATATACGTAAAGGCACAATACTGTCCAATCGTTACTGTAGTCATATACGTAAAGGCACAATATTGTCCAATCGTTACTGTAGTCATATACGGAATGGCACAATACTGTCCAATCGTTACTGTGGTCATATACGTAAAGGCACAATATTGTCCAATCGTTACTCTAGTCATATACGGAATGGCACAATACTGTCCAATCGTTACTGAAATCATATACGGAAAGGCACAATACTCTCCAATAGTTTTTTATTTTTTTATTTTAGCGACTATATAAAATAATTGTTACATACAAAATATAATGGTGAAATTAAGTATAAAATATTGTATTTCTTAGTCCTCCTCACTAGGGGGTCCTGTGCCGAGGCGGACTAAAGTTATTTAAATATGGTTTATTTGTCTTCTATGTCGTTTTTAGTGTCTTCTATGTCGTTTTTAGTGTCTTCTATATCGTTTTTAGTGTTTTCATTAGGGTTTTTTCATTGACCTCTTTCAACCATATTTTTATTAATGATTTGTATTCATTAGGATTTTTTATTAGTTTTATGTCTTGGGGAAGGATGTTATGGAGTTTTGTTGCAAAGTATGTATAGTTTCTTTGTCCGAATGTGGTTTTATAACTTGGAATATTTTTTATATCATTTTTGTTCGATCTAGTGTTATGCATACACAGTTTAGTAGAGGATTTGTTATTTTTGAAGAGCTTCAATAATATATTTTTGGCATATATTTGCTGTACATTTGGTACGTCAAAGGAATTGAATATTTCAATTGAAGGCGTTCTAATTGGTACTTTCAATATGGTCTTTATGATTCCTTTTTGAATCGTATTCAGGTTGTGTAGGTACGTATGTGTAGCAGATCCCCATCCTATGATTCCATATTCAATTCGAGAATGACGTAATGCGTAGTAGACCTTTTTCATATCCTTTTTATTTAATACGTTTCTTAGATTTTTAAAGAAATATATATTTTTTTTTTTTTTTTTAAAAGAAAGACAAACATTCCCGGGTTACGAATAACCCAACAATGTTTGAAAATCTCCTACTACCACCACAGAAAGCCGAAAATGTTGCTTGTGTTGTGATGGAGGACTTATATATAAGGCTTGTGAGTTTTTCCGTAATACCTTTGATGTGTAGGTCCCATCTAAGATTTTCGTCGATTATTACTCCGATATATTTTATGTTTTGTGTTTTTTCGATGACGGGGCAGTAACATTGTATATTATTTCCATGGCATTCGTGTAGTTTTAGTTCTAGTGATTTTATTGGTTGGCTCCTTGCGTTTATTGAAAATGTTATATATTTTGTTTTGCTTATATTAAGGGTAAGCGAGTTGATTTTAAGCCAATTTTGAAGTGCACTAAGCCCCTTTTCAGCCTCATTAAATGTATCCGTCCAATTTTCTTCTTGAAATAATAAAACAGTATCATCAGCAAAACTGATTATGTTTCCTTTAATGGTAAGGTTAGTTAAATCGTTGATATAGATAATGAATAGGATCGGTCCCAGTACACTTCCTTGAGGGACGCCATAGTTTAAAGATAGTAGTTTGCTCTTTTGTTTGCCAATTTGTACTTGTTGTTCTCGCCCTGTTATATATGACTCTAATAAGTTCATTGTTGTTTCGGCCATTCCTATTTTTTTTAGCTTAGTTAGTAATATTTTATGGTCTATTGTGTCAAAAGCTTTTTGAAGATCTATGAATAAAGCCAAACACTTTTTCCCTTCATCTATGTTTTTTATGGCTATGCTTGTTAGATTTTCTATGGCATCATTGGTGCTTAGATTTTCCCTAAAGCCATATTGGGATGGTGATAATAATTTGTTTTGTTCAAGAAAATGAACAATTTGCTTCTTCATTACAGTTTCCAAGATTTTTGAAAAGGAGCTTAAGAGACTTATGGGTCGGTAGTTATATATATCCTTTTTGTTACCACTTTTATGTATAGGTATAACTGTTGCTTTTTTAAGGCATGAGGGGAATACATTTGTAGATATAGACAGATTGACCAAGTATGTCAAAGGGAAGGTCAGTTCATTTTGGAGTTGTTTTATTGTTTTATTTGAGATTATATCATTTCCCGATGATTTGTTAACATTGAGGGATACAATTGCGTTTCTGATTTCAGTATTGGTTACATTAGTTAACTTTAATTTATCTATCTGGTTCATACTTTCCTTTTCTTCTGGTAAAATGCTAGTTTTTGGATGTCTGATTTGCTTTGCCAATTTTGACCCTATATTTGTAAAAAATTCGTTTACGTATTCGAGAATTTTGTCCGGATGTTTTTCGAAAGAGATTTGGGTATTTTCAATTGTTAGTTCATCTATGCTTTTGTTATGGGATGATTTTGCACTTGTAATTTCATTAATGATCTTCCATAATTTGCGTGGGTCATTGTTACATTCGTCTATTTTTTTCTTATAATAATTTTCTTTGACATTGCGTACAACATTTTTGCAAATATTTCTGTATCTTTTATAATATCGTTGTATAAAAATATCACAAGGATTTAAACTAACTTTCCTGTGTAGTTCATCTCTTTTTCTAATGCAATTTATAACGCTTTGGGTTATCCATGGTTTAAGATGTTGATTTTTATGTGAAATCTTTTTTTCTATTGATTTGGTATTTGACATGATGGTATGAGTTATATATTCAATGAATTTACTCCAGGCACTATTTGTACCAAGGTTCTCCAGTAGGTTTATCCAGTTTGTATTTAGTAATTGTTGTTTTACTTCATTCCATATGGTTTCTGTCTTCTGCACGATAATTGGGTAGGGCTGCGATCTTTGTATTTTCTTTTTTGTAATAGATAAAATTGTTGTATAGTGGTCGGTTATAGTAGAGGTGAATATGATAGAGTTGGTTGGTTTAACAGTCTTACTGAATATGTTGTCGATGCAAGATTTGCTGTCATTTGTAACACGCGTAGGTTTATTTATCAAACTTTCAAGTCCGTGGGCGGCCAGTGTTTGCAGATAATCATTTCTATTTGGATGACCGTTTTCTAGTATGTCAATATTTATATCTCCGATGAGGAAGACATTTTTTTTGTTTTTTAGAAGATTGAGTTCATTAGAAAGCGTTTCAAGAAACTGATTAATATTAGTTGTAGCTGGTGATCGATACAGAGCTAATATAGTGGTTTCATCACCCACTTTAATTTTCAAACAGTTTGCATTTGGGAATTTTATTTCATTGACTTCAGTTTTAGTGTCATCTTTAATGTACACTATCACACCATCATTTTTTGTGTAATTCAAATTGGTTGCATATGAGGTGTAATTATTAATATGTAAGGGTGAATATTTATCCTTTATCCAGCACTCAGTGAGGATAATTATATCAAGATTAATTTTTAGATTCTTAATTAGTATTTGAAGTTCATCGAAGTTTTTGTTGATACTTCGTATATTTTTATTTAATATATTAAAATTGTTTTTAAGAGTTAGCAGTTCATCTGGTTTGTTTGTAGTTATTGTTTCCTTATCCATGTTCTCAGTAGGTATTTCAGTTTGGTGTGTTCAAGTAAGTGATTTGTTATATTAATTTATCGAGGTCGTCCAGATGATTTACGTACAAAATTTTTTGATCATGACCTTTACGAACCATTATTTTCCCATTTTTGATCCAAACAAATTCATAATTTTTTTCTTTGCTAGTTGCTTTGCTTTCCAAAGCAACTCTTTTTTGTAGGGACTTATTACTTCACCTATGTACACTTTTTCGTTTGTCAAATCCTTTAGTAAATTAAGGTCCATTTCTCTTTTTTTAGATAGAAGGATTTCTTTTAGTTTAATTTCTGTAAATTTTACTAGGATTTTTGGCGGAGCATTAAGTCTTCGGTCTGTAGTTCTGGTCACATTGTTTATATCAGCGTGTTTGATTTGAACTCCAGCTGCAGATGCGACTTTTTTTATAATTTCCTCCAGTTGTTCACCATTTTTTTGTGGAATTCCTGCAATTTCTAGGTAGTGCAGATTTGATGTATATTCAATTTCATCTAGTCTTAGTTCCATTTTTTTTATTGTAGCGTTTTTTCCCACTTGCTCTTTTTTTATATTTTCAAGTTCGTTTTGGATTGATTTATTTTGGTTATTATTTGTATCCAATTTTTTAATAATTTCGTCATATTGAGCACTTATGTACTCAATACTTTTTATAGATTCCGTATTCTGACATTCAATTTTTTGAATTATATCCTTTTTTAAAGAATCAAACTTTTTGTCGATATAATCAAAAATTTTATCCATAGTTTGTTTGTCCTCTTTATCAAGGTTTGATTTATTGCTACGTGTTTGGGTATTAGACATTTTGTTCACAGTTTACAAGAAAGTTGGGTTCAAAAATGCCCCCACTTCAATTCAAATTCAAAATATTGTCTCTGGTTTCAGTGACAGCCAGAACAATATTTCATTAGGTTTAAGTCTATGGCTTTAAATGTCACTTGTCACGCAAATAAGATTTTGTTTTTAGAATCACTGTTATAGTAGATGTGTTCACACTTTGATTATTTAATAATCGGAAAACGATCCACTTTTTGAATGTGATACAATTAGTTTTTGTATGAAAATCACAATGTAGATAACGATTTTTAAAACTTTTTGTAGGACGAAAAATTTGCTTGCTTAATTGAAAACTTCATAGAAGGTTAGAAAGTTACTGTAGTCATATACGTAAAGGCACAATATTGTCCAATCGTTACTCTAGTCATATACGGAATGGCACAATACTGTCCAATCGTTACTGAAGTCATATACGGAAAGGCAAAATACTCTCCAATCGTTACTGTAGTCATATACGTAAAAGTAGAATATTGTCCTATCGTTACTAAAGTCATATACGGAATGGCACAATACTGTCCAATCGTTACTGAAGTCATATACGTAAAAGCAGAATATTGTCCAATCGTTACTGAAGTCATATACGGAAAGGCACAATACTCTCCAATCGTTACTGTCGTCATATACGTAAAAGTAGAATATTGTCCAATCGTTACTGTAGTCATATACGTAAAGGCACAATATTGTCCAATCGTTACTCTAGTCATATACGGAATGGCACAATACTGTCCAATCGTTACTGAAGTCATATACGGAAAGGCACAATACTCTCCAATCGTTACTGTCGTCATATACGTAAAAGCAGAATATTGTCCAATCGTTACTGTAGTCATATACGGAATGGCACAATATTGTCCAATCGTTACTCTAGTCATATACGGAATGGCACAATACTGTCCAATCGTTACTGAAGTCATATACGGAAAGGCACAATACTCTCCAATCGTTACTGTCGTCATATACGTAAAAGCAGAATATTGTCCAATCGTTACTGTAGTCATATACGGAATGGCACAATATTGTCCAATCGTTACTCTAGTCATATACGGAATGGCACAATACTGTCCAATCGTTACTGAAGTCATATACGGAAAGGCACAATACTCTCCAATCGTTACTGTCGTCATATACGTAAAAGCAGAATATTGTCCAATCGTTACTGTAGTCATATACGGAATGGCACAATATTGTCCAATTGTTACTGAAGTCACATAACCTCCATTAAAATGCAAATGGTTTGAAGTTTAACTGAATACGTTATTTCTGAGAAGGCGTGTGATAAAGATGACCCCGAGTTAGTCATACTCAATTTAATAATAATACGACAGTAATTTCATGGAATAAGTCGGGTACATCCGAGGAAGAAATCGCACGTATGACATTTTGCATGGAATCGAGCGAAGCAAGGAAATGAGAAGACATTGTTGTATTGCGTTATATTCTCTGCATACTTCTGCGTAGAATTAGCGTAACAACTTCTACAACAACAAACAACTCTTTGACGATAAGGCTTGGCGTCATGAAATTAGCACAAGAGCCATAATTAATCTCAACGCGAAGTGTAAGACCTAAAACATCTGGGAATATATACATACCTAGATGCAACACGACAGCTGCACAACACCATTACGAATATTTAGTCCCAAAGCTATATTTGATCTAATAAAAAGTGGGAAAAGCTATTCCAAATCTATCTAGACAAATTAAAATGTAAATATACGTTTGTTCAAAATCTTAAGCTCCGAAAGTTGCATTCGAATACGCGTCTGTCCTTATATACCTATATAGATGTCACATGTGACAGGTAAAAACATGATTGTAAAAACTCCATCATCTGATGGACGTAAAAACAACACGCGCTATTGTTTTTCTATCTGCGCAGACGTACTGAGCGTACTGGGTACAGCTAGTTTAAAATAATACTAAGGTAACATTTTTTCCAAAACCAACAAAGTGGTTAATATTTTACGTTTAGACCCGAGAAAATTTTTCTACGAGCTTGGTAATTAATCATGTAACTTATTATTAATTTGTATCTTTGCTTTATAATTTATATATATATACTAGGGGGCCCGGGTAGTGAAATTAAAATTTGTGGTTGTATGTATTTTTGGATGAGAAATCTGAAAACACAAAAAAATCGTTGGAAACAATAAAAAAAAAGATCTCGATACACATCAGGTCCAAAACTCTCCTATATTTCAAGCTGGAACCAACCATACAAATTCGCAAAATTTCATTGAAATCGGTAGCGCTGTTTCGGAGATTAGTGTGATTAGTGTACGAACACAGGGACACGTGATTATTATATATTATGATTTCTTATGTATGTAGGGAGTGGGGAGATGAATGAGATAGGGAAGATGAAGATTGAGAAATACCTGATCACTCCTGGTCACTCACCACGGCTAAAAGATTATTCAGTAAACATTAATTATTTTATTTTCACGAGAGCGATACTGAGAGTAAGTATCTACCACCCGAATCTACTATAGACATGTGTAAATCAATATTAACTACGTTTTTGACTTCACCTTCCTTCATGACATTATCAAAATCAGATAAAAATTCACAAATATAATTTATTAAACGGTTACCTGTCATTTTGACTGCAGAGGTTGCCAACAAAATAATAAATATCGGTTAATTTAATCGAAATTGAATGTAAATACGCATAAAATTACATTTAAATAAATTATACATTTATTGCATGAATGGAGGTTAATTAACCACAATTTTATTGGTTTGTAATTTGCTTACATTCGACTCAATGACTCGCGTGGGGTTTAATGTAATCAGGCATTTAATATAAGTATATTTATAGCAATATTATTTAAAACTACCGACCTACCTAATGTGGTCACTGACTGAATTGGCATCGCGTCTGGTTCCCAACCAGGCTTCTATCCCGACACAAGCAACATTTTCCGCTTACTGCGATGGTAGTAGGATATTTTTTTTTAATATTTCAGGCTGTTCGTAACTCGGGAATGTTTGTATTTCTTCAAAGAACATATATATTTAAAAAGAAAACGTAATAATATTTTCTTCCAGACTTCCCCAGAAATGTTGTATTGAACACATTACAGTTAGGTGTGATTTGAGATTTTCACGGCCAAAAGTATTATAGTGATTTGTTTTGGGGTATTATGCCGTGTTGCGCTACCTGGACACTGCAATGTTGTCCGAAACATTGGCTAAATAACGAGGTAGCGCAACACGGCATAATACCCCATAAACAAATCACTATAAAATTACAGTTAAATGGATTTTTTTAAAGCTCCACAGCTCACGTATAAAATGGCTTGCGTTGACCTATCTCATCTAAATCTCATAAAATTTCATGGTCCCAGAGCTCATAGTTCGAGAGTTCTTGGTGCTTCATTATTGAACATAATAATTGACCTATTATTGATTATAATAATAAAGTTTAAAAAATCATATTTTATACAATGTATTTTATTTATAATAAATAATCATTCACTATTACAGTATTTTAAACAGGTCAAGGTTAGTTGGGTAGGTAGATTTATTTTCAAATGGCAACACTGTGATAATAATAAGAAGGAATCGTTAAAGTTACGGTACTGGCAATAAAATATATGTTGATTTTTTCCCGTAGACGTTTTTCAAATTGGCAAATGGCAAATAACGATTGTACTATTTTAAATTTTCCATAATAATTATGAACATGGTTATTTACACACTAGCACCTGCTGATGTAAAATAATAAAATAAATGTGCAAAATTTCATCAAGAAGTATCAAAATTCTACTTTAATAATGGTTGGGAAAAGGGGATGAGGGGTGGTTTTTAGAAATCTCACGTAGACCTTCCTCTTGTTTTGAATTTCATCAATATCGGAATAAAACCTTAGATTTTTAGAAAAAACAATCCCACAGACGCTCATCTTTATATATTATATTATATAGCGAAGACCCGTAAAAAATATGGGATAAAATTAATTCTCGACAAATCAGTTCCAATTTTGAAAACGGCAGTTTAAATAATTTTCTGTTCAAAATATCACATTAGTATAGGACGGTACCAACTTTATCGCTTGTCTAAATTGTTCACACAAACAGCATTAATTTTGAAAATGACACTTATTTAAAGAAAATTTGAGTTCATTGAACCAGATTTAACGTAAGACTAACACACTGTAATATAACCGAAAATAGTATGTTTGATTATCACATCAATATTCATTATGTTCTTGAGCTCATATTCAACATGTTATTTGAAAAACAGGTCAAGACTAGTATTACTCGCCTATTTTTATTTATTTTTGAATGATTTATTTAGCTGCTGACAAATGAAGAGAAAAAGCATCTCTCTCCATTCGCCTCCACTCTTCAGTTTTTCCCGCGCTTTTCTTCTTCGTATGGATTATTTAGCCAGTCAAAGGCATCGGGATTCAGAAGTCACTCACAGTCAGTCATACAGTACAGCACAGACGTGCCACAGGGTAACTGATGAAGGGGACGTTCTTCTACTGTCAGTTCACCTCTTGCTCGGTTTCCTCGGGGACACCCAAATCGTCATGATTATTGGCATCTTGTCATCTGGCATTCCTTTAAAATGTCCAACCTATCTCACTCTTATACTCACTCCTACGAAATCTTTTAAAGGTCTCATTTACTTTTCGGGTTCATTTTTAAAACATTTCAATTCTGTATGTTCATGTTTAGCTTTCAACGGCGCGGCGCACAATGGGCTGAAAATCGCCTTTCATAGACATAGAGACTTGAATTTTCAAGGGTTTTTTTTTGTTGTTTTACTCTTCGTACCTTTTTCCTTCCGAGATCTTCCTCTCCTTCCTTTTCTTAAAAATCCCACTAAACGGCATCCCCAAAGATGACATTCCCCGAGGAAAATTATTTTCCTCATTTCATCCTATCTCATGTGGAGCCAAGTTAAAAAATAGTTATTTTATTTTAAAATACCAAATTAAAACATTAAAAACATAAAGTCCACATCCTAGTAAAACTTAGGTATAACTAAACTATGTACAGTATTGTTTCAATGTTCCAACATAAACTTTAAACAACCGTCCAAATTGCTCATTTCTCTAGTTCACCTGATGTTAAGGTCAGTCGACATTCATTATCGTTGTTTTGTCTCGTGAAATCTTTATAAATATATACAGTATTGTTTCAATGTTCCAACACAAACAACCATCCAAATTGCTCATTTCTCTAGTTCACCTGATGTTAAGGTCAGTCGACATTCATTATCGTTGTTTTGTCTCATGAAATCTTTATAAATATGTACAGTATTGTTTCAATGTTCCAACATAAACTTTAAACAACCGTCCAAATTGCTCATTTCTCTAGTTCACCTGATGTTAAGGTCAGTCGACATTCATTATCGTTGTTTTGTCTCGTGAAATCTTTATAAATATGTACAGTATTGTTTCAATGTTCCAACACAAACAACCATCCAAATTGCTCATTTCTCTAGTTCACCTGATGTTAAGGTCAGTCGACATTCATTATCGTTGTTTTGTCTCGTGAAATCTTTATAAATATGTACAGTATTGTTTCAATGTTCCAACATAAACTTTAAAAAACCGTCCAAATTGCTCATTTCTCTAGTTCACCTGATGTTAAGGTCAGTCGACATTCATTATCGTTGTTTTGTCTCGTGAAATCTTTATAAATATGTACAGTATTGTTTCAATGTTCCAACATAAACTTTAAACAACCGTCCAAATTGCTCATTTCTCTAGTTCACCTGATGTTAAGGTCAGTCGACATTCATTATCGTTGTTTTGTCTCGTGAAATCTTTATAAATATGTACAGTATTGTTTCAATGTTCCAACATAAACTTTAAACAACCGTCCAAATTGCTCATTTCTCTAGTTCACCTGATGTTAAGGTCAGTCGACATTCATTATCGTTGTTTTGTCTCGTGAAATCTTTATAAATATGTACAGTATTGTTTCAATGTTCCAACATAAACTTTAAACAACCGTCCAAATTGCTCATTTCTCTAGTTCACCTGATGTTAAGGTCAGTCGACATTCATTATCGTTGTTTTGTCTCGTGAAATCTTTATAAATATGTACAGTATTGTTTCAATGTTCCAACATAAACTTTAAACAACCGTCCAAATTGCTCATTTCTCTAGTTCACCTGATGTTAAGGTCAGTCGACATTCATTATCGTTGTTTTGTCTCGTGAAATCTTTATAAATATGTACAGTATTGTTTCAATGTTCCAACACAAACAACCATCCAAATTGCTCATTTTTTGTCTAGTTCACCTGATGTTAAGGTCAATTGACATCCATTGTCGTTGTTTCGTTTCCTGAAATCTCTTGATATTTTTATGTTGTCTCCTCAATATAACTTGATTCATAGAATTATAGGTATCGCAGCCAAAGTAGACACGAAAATAGTAACTACTCACAGACTAACACAGATGCATTGCTTACATATAGCATGCCTAAAAATTGTTATTCGACTTTAGAAATGAAAATTTAAGCGAAATTTAAAAAAAATATATATATAATTAAAACAATATTAACACAGGAAAACTTTCCAACAATAACTACACTAAAAACGTTCAGAATATTCAAATTCGACCAACGTGTACACTTCTTATTCACATTTCGCTAAAAAGGATAAACAGTCCTATCACTGTCGACCATAGACATATGAATATTAGTAGACCTGCCCTAAGTGATTAAAAGCGTATTATCCCCACTCCCCATACCGGTTCCATTGAGCCGGCTGGGCTCGCATATGGCCTCAAGTGAAATTTGAAAACGTGACGTCATCATTCTTGTGCGAACTATGGTCGAGGCATCATCGGTTCATTTTACGAAATAAAACGGCAAAATGTTGACTTGTGATATGAAAACTTGTAAAAATAGATGTGAAAAAGAGAATAAACCCAATTGTCGTATTACATTCCATAAGTAAGCATAATTTTACTTTATTTTAAGCTTATTCACACCGTATTATATGGATCAGTTTTAGAAACATATACTATCACATCTCAATGTAGCGATTCTCAAGTGTGCTCATCGTTGTTTACTGGGGTAAGTAAATTATGAGACATTTGTAAAAGTGTCTTAACTAAATACTCTGAAACTAACTACGACTCTGAAAATAGAAGCTGCCTTACTTTGCCGAATTTGGACTTCGCAAATTAGTTCATAACGTGGCGAGTAATTTGCGCTCCCATGTAGAAATGTCTATTCATCAAAAGCAGATTTTACTTTTAAGAACTAAATGGTGATATTATAATGCGAGATGCCTATTTACTGTCAGATTGATTTATTGACGAATCACAGTCAGCCTTACTCCCTTCGTTCTTCAACAGTTGATTTTACCCCTCGCCATTAGCTTCTCGTCTATTAATTCCTATGTCTGTGCTGTCGACGGTATTTACACCAGTGAACAGTACCAAGACCAACAGGACCTCGCGTCCATAAAATTATATTTCTAATTTTTTCTTATTTAATTAATCAAAACCAAAATTTTCTAGCAAATCGTAAGATTCTTACGTAGGTACTAATACCTACCCAATTAATTTTAAACCATAAATATTTTAAGTAAATTTTTTTATTTAAAATTAGAAAATTCAGAAATTATACAATTTTGTCCAAATAAACGTCACTTTGAACGAGCTTTGATCCTTAAAAATTCAATGGCAATTTTTTTTCTAAACTTTTTTCGGGTCGGTATTGATTATTCCGATTTGACAGCTCGTAGCAGAAACCACGATCATGCGAAATCTGGCGGGATAAAAAGGTATTATCTAACACGGCCACCACATTGAACCGGAACCGGAACGAGACAAACAAATTACTTTCTACGCTCAGTCAACAATATGGATCAATACACGCAATCCCCAGTTCATGTTGTTCACGTCAACAAAAATTGTGCGACCTATAATCAGACTTACCTAATTATTCACAATACCCCAAAACAATAATAACTGGCCTTCCTCAATATTCTGACAATAAACTACTATCTTGATTTTAGACGACTAATAATGACATTGGGAGTCAATTCTCGAGGCCAAATTTGTAACAAATTTATAATAATAATAATAGTTATTAGTTTTGTTTTTAGTTTTGAGATGCCCCAGACATAACAAGGTCGACCAGAAGTAGTTTACGATCAGATGCTTCGTTGGCTTGTTGGTTGTTGGGTAGTTAAATTATAGGCAGGGTGTAGTAAATCTATGTGTAAAAGTTGAAAGTAATATATTGTTTATGTGAGGTTATGTCTGACTAATGTCGTCCTCAATGTCGCCCTGGTGAAAGACCACCATTGAATCGAAACGTATCTAAAGAGGGTACTTCCTACCTTCATCTTCCCATCTCCCTCTCCTCCACACTCCCAACATACCCCAGTGATTAAGGATGCTAAAGTCTCATTGACTCGAAATAGTGAAATTTAACAAGCAGTTGTGTATCACTTAAAAATAATTGAATTGCTATTGTTTACTGATATTCCTCCGAAAATTACAAATTAAACGTAGGTAGATATCTACTCTTTTATTAGATTTAGATTTTCTTGGAACCTACAAAATGTTTCAGGGTTTTATTCTCGCCCTTGCACGAACTAACCGCAAACCTTTAAAAGTTTACTGCGAATCGGTTTTATTACTACAATTAATTTCACTTCCGACGATTCACTGCTACTGGTTCACTAAAATCTTCTCTCACAGTCTCTCCAGGGCACGAGCACGTCGATAGAGGTTTTATCGACAATGTCGGTTATTTTTAACGTTGAGCTCGACCGAAATACAGCACTTAACTGTCAACTCACACTCTAAGGAAGTTGCGATGCACATTATAGACACTGCATGTGATTTAAACCAATCATTTTTTTATATAATATAATATATTTGTAGGTAATATATTCCATTGTTATGTGTCAGAACTCTCAAGTGTATTATTTCTCCCCAAAGTAAAAATCATTAAGATAATGTTAATAATTTTTTTTTAAATGTGAATACCGCACCTAGTCCCAAATATAACTGCCCCAACCGTTTGGGGACATTAAGACTATGGTATTCCCAATTATGGGAGTACTTGGTACGTTGAGAGGCTGAAGGTAACGTGCAGAGAAGGAGTTGGGAGGTGGGGAAGTAATTGGTTATTCAGATCTGATCACCAAACACGGCTAAAGCCACTTCAAGCTACGATTCAATACTGAATGTTGGTTCTTCACCAGGGCAATAAAAGAGGTTAACTTTTATGTCCCTAACAATTATACTCGAGGGAGATCCCATGCAGTCTTATATGCTCCGAAAGCGAGGACTTCTGCCTATCAGAACGCGCCAATAAACAGAGCGACTCAACTGCTTAACGATTCTGCATTAGCCATCGACATTTTCAATGTCACCTACAGACAATTCAATAACTATCTTTTAACACATGTCACAAAATAGTAATACTGCCTCTGTAAACTTTTTAATTTCTAAGCTTCTCCATGATATATTGGTGTATAACCGTTTTATGGAGAACATGAAAAAATAAATAAATAAATGTACCATATTATTTTTTTATAAATACATTTTGAATTAACGCAAATTAATCAAATAAAATTTCCTCGCACACGCCGGGATTTAAACATGGACCTCCATGGATCCGGCTAAGAAGCCAAGGATGTAAGCACTCAACCACGGAGGCCGTCAAATGTAATAGAGTCTTTATAATTTTTTTGAATCGGTTTGGACTTGTGTTGTTCGCTAGATTGTAATCCTGAGTGGTTTCGATGAAATGAAAATCCTTCGGAAGCAAGGAAGAAACAATAATTTCCGCCCACATGTGCCATTCAACGTCTTAATAATATATTATTATTAGTATTGACAATATGTCGTTATCTCTGCCCTTGTTACTACAATCGTAGGTATCTCCTGTCTATATTATTAATACGCGATCATCCTATGCAACTGTTCGTGTTTTATGTTCATGTTTACGTACGTTTTCAAAAGTAGAAACACATTTAGCAGTAAACTGATGAACGTCTCCTTCACCAGTTTCTCTGTGGCACATATTTGTTGAACCAAGTGAATTCCGATTCTGTCAACTGACTAAATAAACTCAGTATCCCACTTTACTCCATAACTCTCCTCCACCACACGAAGAAGAAAATAAACTTGGTTGCGTAAAAGCGTTTCTCTTCTTCCTCTAGTACCATTGGCTGCAGCCGGGAACAACTATTACCGATCTCATAGGTTTCGAAGTCACTGCAGCGTTTTCTCTCGTACAATTCAATCTTTCTGTATTTGTTGCTCCTTATGACTTTGGAGTTAACTTTAAAAATATATTTATTACATACAACCAAGGAAAATAATTTGCAAACACATGCAATATTCGATTGTGCGACCACTTGTTTTAGTTTAGTGTGTTGATTTTCATGATTTTATGAATCAATTGAGAGATCTTACGTATTTTGATATTGGAATCCCCCGAGGAACAGTTCTGGATCCTATTTTATTTATTCATATTAAAGCACAGATAAAATACGTAATTTTCATATGGTCCTCCTTCATTTTAATTCCTCGTTCTGTTAAGTGCTTCGTTTATAAGAAAGAGGAAGAGGTTATGGAGGAGCTGTCAGCAGAATGCGTCTACGAAATACAATAATACCTGTGCATATGTATTTTATCATTGAATACCAGAAGATGTACAAATTACAAATTAATTAACACAAAGCGTTCACAGATGGCGTATACCTGATTATGTTTGCTATTCTGTCATTGCAAAAATTATAGCATTTCGCAGAACGCGGTGCTTATCTAATTGCATTTTATGCATTTCGAACCGCAAAGAGTGGGCATATAATTCGTGCTTTGTCGAGTACTCAGCCTCCGGTAGTACAACGCCAGTGCTTATTCATAATGTTGTTGTTTCCTTGAAATAATGATGTTTAAATGTATTAATAACTAACGAACTGAGCTGTTATTGTTCCGAGAGGTTGAAAGGGAGAAATGTCTTCACGGAAAAACAAAACAATTAACCCCGTTTTTAGAACAAATATAACGCTGCGATAATGTCAGTAACTTGTCATCGTTCCCGATTACAGATCACCAACGAACAAAGAACAGTTCTGGTACAACGGAGCTAAGCTTAATAGTTCTTGGTGGATACCGTACTTGACGGTTACATCAAAACTAAACCCTAAAAATTCATTGGTTTTACTATTTATTTTACCGGAATACCGGCCATAGAGGATTAACGCGTGCAATATGGTATCACTTCTACGTACATAAACACATACTTCACCACAATCTGCACATCTGCCCAGATGATGGACACTGTAACGCTGTTCGAAATGTTGGCTAAAGAAAGAGGAAGCGCAGCACGGCAAGTAACCAAAAAAATAATCAAGATAATGTTTTCGATTCTGTTTCGGGGCCCGGTCACTAAATATAGCTAAAACAATTGTAACTAACTTTTCGATTCTGAATTTTGGTCTCAGGAGGGACTTCTAGAAATTCTCTGTTCATTGACTGTAGTAAGTAATTCAGTCTTGCTTCTAATGACTCCATCAAATAGTCGTTTGCTTTTGGGTTATTAATACCGAATAGCGGCGATCCAGTAAGTAACACCTCAAAATTCTTCGCCACCGTTCCGGTTTACTACGTCAATTTATTCCGCTGCTATTTCAAACAATAGGTACAGACATGGAATGGAAACTGCAAAATTTCCACCCGGTTATTCATTTTCCAGTACGTAGGTACTGCGTAACTTTATTACGGCGTGACAACTATTCAGAATGCTCTACTTTATGGACGTAAACGTTATAGTTGTGGAAAATTCAGAGTTATGAACGGTTTTAGTCAGTTGGTCGAGTGGTCCAAGTTGTCGGGCTCTCCCCACCGTCGCGGATTCGTTGTCTGCCTAGTCAATATTGTGATGTAATTTGTAACCTGACATTGTTAGCCTCTCTTAAAGAGAAAAATGGAAAGAATGGAAATCATTGACATATTATATTACCAGCGCAGACCCGTGAAAAATTACGAGGTATTTATAATTGTAGGTTTGGCGAAGCTGAAATTATTTATAAAAAATATTTGTCTCATTATCACTGCCTTTTAAAAGAAGAAATTTACCTATCGAATGTTAATAAAATTGAAAAATGATGACATTATAAAAATACAAGACACGTATTATTCATACTAATCGAACAAAAATGTAGCACCGTTTATGAAAAGTATGGGTATTCAAAGAATGCGTATATGAACGGGCCCCCAAAGTGTGTCCACTGGACTTAGTTCAGTGCGACTAATCTCGTTGCCTCAGTAACGTATCTTCGCACCATCAATCCATCTAAGCATCTGTCAAGCATTTGAACAAAACAAATACGCATTTTTAATAAAGAATTTTCAATTCATAAAGTAATTTTAGTAGGTACCTATTTTATCGTATTATAATTATTTCCAATTTTTTAATAAAAAAATGAATGAAATTGAATAATGTTACGCATTACGAAGGAATTACATTACTTACTCACATACCTGTGCACCAACAGCCGAAATTAGTATGTTAAATAATATTTTCTTATGGCCATAGTCAAAAAATACAGTTTTAAACACATGTGATTCGTTAGTTGATTGAAGGGCTTTGAAACCTGTTACTAATGCAATTTTTTTTATCAAAGGGCTTTGAAAGAAAAGTTATATTCAAAATATAGGTAACATAGCATATAAAAGTAATAAGAAAAGATGGGCAACGTAAAGTATAAATAAGTGGCATTAAATTGGATAATCTGCCAGTGTCCTTCAATTCAGAGATAATAATTAATGAAAAAAACGTATAAAATTTTGTTACATTTAATTTATAACTAGGTAGAAATAGTTTTCATATAATACGGCTTTTGAAGTTTGCCAAATTTAAATTATTGTCAAATACATCCAAATCGGCTGCCCGCAATATTTTACGCAACTTGTAACTAACTTGTACCTACTTACTTCCATCACGAATGCATCAAATATAACGGTAGATTGCCTTATTATGGTTTAAAGATGCGATCGATTGATAAAGAAGATATTGTAATCAAATTGATTTGAGTGGCCGGAGAGACAATCGCCAAAACACATTTCAAGATCTGTGCCAAATATCTTCTCATCAAAAATACACGATAAACATTTCAAATACACACAGATCAATTTGAAAGAAGGATTTTATAGTGATTTCATTAAATGTTATTAGCTTAGTATTGGATACAAACCGAATAAAACATTTTAAATGTTTAAATTTCTAGACACATTTGAGCGATAAGATTTGAGATTTTCACGATTAAAAGTATTATAGTGATTTATTTTTTAAGTATTATGACGTGTTACGCTACCTCCTTCTTTAGTAACGTTTCGGACAGCATTACAGTGTCCATCATCAGGGCAGATGTGTAAAAATAAATCACTATAACATTTGATCAATAATTATTATGAATAAAATAATATGTTAACTAATGTTACTACTTATACGAATTCCAAATTTCGTAACATTTGTTGAACATAAAATCGTCGATCCGCGCAATTTTGATTTTTTTAAATTTAAACGCTGATTTTTTTTCTACTTTGATCAAATTAAGAGCAGGTGGCTTACGTTTGATTAGAAAAAATGGTATTGAACTCTGGCGAAGCCGGGTAGTAATCTTTATTATATCGTTTTTAAATAACTATTTTACTGGTATGATACACCGTTTCTGCAGGGGTATAGGCAGAGAGGAAATATGGAATAGGAAGGAGGACTCTTGGCGTGACCCGAATCAAGTGAATATTTGATTCACTTGATCGTGTCCTTTCCTCTGACGTCCGCAACATCTTCTATATACCATTAACATTCGCTTATCCTATATCCTTCTCTTTACTAATTTCTTCCTTCGTCCGTTCTACATGCCCAAACCAACTAAGCGTCCTTTTCTAAATTTTATTATCAACCTTGCTTTCTTACCAAATTTCCAAAAAAAAAAACAAATTTTACTATTGGAAATAAACATAACAATTTTATTATTGGAAATAAACATTACAATTTTAGTATTGGAAATAAACATTACAATTTTATTATTGGAAATAAACATTACAATTTTATTATTGGAAATAAACATCACAATTTTTAAATTTTTCATATTTTTAGTGCGAACATAAAAAAAAAAAAATAGCTCACCTGCCTTTTTAGTACAATAACACGTTTTTATTGGAAAATGTATTAAAAACGTCAGTGTTGTTTCATACAAAATAGTTAATAAAAAAATCATGAATTTCCATAATTTTTTTACAAATTGCGGTCGGAACCTTTGGCTTCATACTTTTAGATTTGAATATAAAGCAAGGTGTTTTCTCTTTCTAGCACCGTTTATATCATATTTCTCACCGTGATAGTAAGAGAGACACAACGATTTCAATGAGACCATATTTAATAAATAACCTTTCTCTGCATAGTTTTTTGTCTGCTTTCTGCTAACTTCGCTTCTTTGTTTAATCTTGCATTACAAAATGTTATATTAAAATACATGACGAGATAATACGTACACTTAGAAGTTCCCATTCAAACAAAACAAGTTGCTAATGAGGCCATCCACCATGTGTGCACCCACGCATAACTAATTCAATAAATCTTATTACAATTTTTCATTCGTCATTCGTCATTATCTAAAAAAACATTATTCGCATATGGTCCACGTCTACAGTCTACACGTCACGACAGTCGGTTGGTTTGCGGCTGACTTAACGCCTATATCACGAAATACCGCGGGGCAGGTGCTAGGGTTGCCAACTTTACTATCTATTTGCCGAACCACTTTCAAGAATCAGGTGTTAACGCCCGATGCCGATAAACAAATGTGTGTGCCTAGGAAATAAGCTTCTAATTTACAAGTCAACAAATATTAGGCCGAACACGCGCAAGCCTCGTCTAGGCACACGCAAAAATAATTTAAAAAGCCTTGACATTCCTGGGAGAAATTCTCAAAATATCTTTGAACCCTCCTCAAACAAAGCAGAATTGATATTATTATAAATTATTGTTAGCTTTGTTGTACTCACTTTAATTACTTTCAAAAATTCCGCTTATTTTCGATAAATTATTAATAATAATCGCTTAATTGAGTATTCTTTATTCGAATTGTGTATTTGTTCAAACGTTTGACATATTAATGAACACAGTGAAGGTAAGTTAATAAGACAAAGCGCGTGGTTTCACTGAACTAGGTCCAATGGATATACTTTGGCGGCTCGTTCATGTACACATTATTTGAATGGCTATCCTTTTTATAAGCGGTGGATTTTTTGTTTGATTAGTGTGAATATAACGTGTTTTGTAACGTTATTGTGGTAATTCTTTAAGTTTTCTAACATTCGATAAGTAAATTTCTTCCCTTGAAAGAAAATGATGCTGATTTTTATAAATACTTCACAAATGTTTCAATTATAATATTCCGTGATTTTTAACTGGTCTGCGCTAGTAACTTATAAAAATGTCTGTATTTTTGTTGTTGTTATAAATATCCCACCTGAAGGGTTGGTAACCCTAGCAGTAGTGTTGCTAGTTTAGTACAATAATAGGTATCCACCTAATAATAATTGCTAGTCCTTGACCGATATTTTTCGCCAGTATGACCAGCCTCTTTTACCTCTAGTATATTTTTTGCATTTTTTCGTCTCCAGCCCGAGGTTATCGCGCTATGATAATCTACGGTGAAACAACACACACACAGTGCTGAGTGCGGTACAAATGCCGGCCTATCGGAATATAATTACAGTGCGGCGTTTAATAAGCAGGTATATGATCAATCACTTATTTAATTCGGTAGCCATGAAGGTTTTTGGCACCGAATAATAAATTAGATCATTCTTTCCGAGTCGGTCGTGCTCAATGTAAACTTCATAAATTGCCGGAATCGATTTTGTTCTACATTTGTTTCGGATGGAAACACTTCCGGATCATTTCCGGTGTTCAACATCGTTTCAAATACCCGTGGTCCAGTGGCAGTGGTAAGACCGTATTTTAGTGGGATTCGGCTCCCTCCGCAAATGCTCTCCACCCCAAACCAAATGTGTATTTTTTTAAAATATTTTTGACAAATCTAAATCTGAATCACTAATGATTTTTAAAGTTTTAAAACGGTGTTCATTTGAAAACCCAATTTCTGTTCGTTTCTATTATTTTTATTAATAATTTATTTGGTAGGCCCGAGTCTTTTTCGAATATTTTACAAATATTTTCTGTTACAAATCCTACAATAATTATATTATCCCGTGATAATCAAACTATCGTAGGATCTGCGCTTGCAATTAACAAATCATTGTCAAGTATTTTTAGTCTAAATATCGCACTACAGTCTTAACTGCTCCCGCTTTCATTCAAAAATCACAATATTATAACATTTATATCTCAAATAAAAAGCTCGATAAAAAACTCAGATACTTCAACACAGGAATTTCCTAGTGAGGTTAAAAATTATAACATAAATACTGTAAAGAAACAACAACGAAACCATTGATCTTTTACGGGAAAGGTTTCCGGACCGTGTTATCTCTCGAAGAGGTGATCACCATTGGCCACCGATATCTTGTGATTTAACACCTTGCGACTTCTTCCTTTGGGGTCACGTGAAAGAGAAGGTCTACGCCAACAGCCCAGCGTCGATTCAAGACCTCAAAGATGGAATTCGTGAGGCTATCGAGGACATAAGGCAGCCACTTTGCGATTTGGTTATGGAAAATTTCATGAAAAGGATATGGTCCTGTAGGCGTGGTCGTGGTGGTCATTTGACTGATGTTATTTTTCACTATTAACGGCATACCTTCCTCTTTATAGTGAACTAAATATTCGATCATTCATATTAAAAAATGGCATTTTTCTTTGAATATCAAAATAACACTTCTTATTGGACAACCCTATATAACCTGAAACAGAAACCACTCAACGGAACTAAAAACACCGTGTTTTATATTTATAATTATTTCAGAAAAAAACACTACCTTATATATTTATTACGTTATTTGGTCTCCATTCTATGATGTTCAAATTAATCATATCGAATCCATACAGCATCGCTTTTCAAGGGGAATTGCTTTGAAGTTATGGCTAGAAAGAGGCAATTACTCATATGATTAACTTGAAGTGAAATTAAATCTTTCTTCTTTAGAAAAACGTAGGAAGGACATTGATCTCATCTGCATTTTCTAAATTATTAACAGTAGGATTGACGCACCTACTTTGTTTCAACTCATCCCTTTCAATATCCCTTCCCGTAGACTCGAAAATAATAATTTGCTTTTCCTCAATGTACACTTCACAAATTAAATTTGAATAATATGTAAATAAAATCCTTAGCACGGGAGATCCCAGTGAGGATATCAATATGTCTATTTGTTACAGAAAAGGATCACCATAGAACATTTATTATTATTATGTGAGCAAGCGGTCCTATGGCATCACCAATTGGGGTATGTGGTGAGTTAATAAAAGGTTGATAAGACTAGGGAGTGGAAGGAGATATGTACGAGTATTTAAGGCAAAGGAAGGTTGAAAGTACCCGGCCAATCAAATCTGGTCACTAAATATGGCGAAAGCCAATTCATCAGCACAAGGGTGTGTTTGTAATAATTTTCTCGAATATGAAGGTCATTTCAAAGGCTTTAATTCAATATGTAAATAATAGCAAAAAATACTATTTTTATAAAGAGTTCTAACTATCTGGTACTGAAAAGGTAAGTTAATTGTTTGTTACAAGGACCTCGATGCATATTATTTTGTCAGTTTTGTGTGAATAGCATTTAATAACAAATCGGAATAAGATATTGATTACTTTTCAAGGCTGCGGATCAAACTCCAAGGTAATGTTTGCTAATTTAAATCAGCAAACATTAGATCACTTCGCCTCTCAGCCAATTACAGACAAGTTATTTATAATTATCCGGGTGTTTATAATATCTAAAGGAGTAATCAATGATATCATTATATAGGCGTGTTGTTTCACACTAGGTATATAGAGCCCTCCGCACTAGCGACCACATTCTTGTAAAAGTATTACGAATTCAATTGGACGCTTTACACGAAGTCATTCCACTCGAACAACGAGTGGGTCGAACGACTTTTGACGTTTGGCGTATGTAAGTATGTAATTTGGCGAGACTCAAGAATAAGAATGTCGACCAATGTATGTACTTTTGACGGCGATTGCGATCGGTCTGGATTGGAGAATCCATACCCAGTACCGCTTCACTTGGCCTGGCGCCATTCGACATTGACCCTCGATACATTGTCTTTATCTCTAATATCTACTAAATTCTATCTTTACTCTCTAAAATAAAACAAGCAAACAATGAAAGTTATGAGGTTACAGTTTGTAAGTGTATGCAAGTGATTACATACGATTTATGGAAATAGTGTTTCAACATCTAAATCAGTTTAGTTCTTTATTTTATCTATTTATTTATTGCAAGTATTTATTTGTATATTTATTAATATACGTTATCCTTTGGATAAGCTGTTAAGAGTATGGCCAAAGACCCCTAAATGTACGAGGACCAATAAAACTTCTATGCGTTTGTTACGATAATTAATTTAGTATTAGTTTAGGGGTATTTTATCTATAAACTTATCTTTATTAGTTATTTTGCTATTTTCGTTATTTTCGAAATTAGTTTTTAAATATGTGCTTCATATACGTAATCGAAGGAAGCATTTACCTTGAGATTTGTCATAGATTACAACATAAGCACGCACATTTGTTTGAAACCAATTTATTTTGTAAATTATTTCTCTACCGCTTTCGGAAGGCACCTTCCATCATCGGGAGAATTTTAAAACTAACATAACATATGAAATGCTGACATAAATATGTATGTAAAATTTAGGTGTTGGAGTGGAAGGTCAACAAAAGGAGACCTTATTTTTCCAGCTGTGTTTCCCCAATTACCCCTTGTCTTTTGTTGATCATCTCTTTTCCCCTAATTACCCCTTGTCCTTTGTTGACCAGCTCTGTTCCCCTAATTACCCCTTGTCCTTTGTTGACCTCCCACTCCAAGATCTAATACTTATGTATCGGTATTGTGAATGTAATATTCTCCTGATGAAGTAGAAACCCGTAGAACAATAATAATTAAAATTATATAATATATCGTCTGATTAAAAACTCTATTTTGTTTCTCCTGAATATTAATGAAAATTTTACTTTTGTTAAAAATAATACTGCCATTAGTTCTCGTCGAAAGGTGCACAGGTAATGGGTTATGATTTCTTCATTTTTATTCTTTCTCGGCTTTGCATTCTGCAGCTTTTGAATTATTCAGAGCGTTTAGTTTCACTGCAATCCCCCGGCAAAGAAAGTCTGACAAAGCGTTCTTGGCATTGTTTGATAAAAAAGTCTTTGAGTATTTATTTTCCTAAAATAACGATATAAAGACATTTGTCACTGTCACGCAATTAAGTCATACACTCTCCTGTAACTCTTTCTTCGTTCATCACTTACGTCTCATTTTACCACAAATAATTATTTGATTTGTGCCTTCCTTGGGTATCCCCGACTATTTCTACCATAAACTTGATGAAATCCACATTATTAATGTTAAAAAACTACATTATTTAGACTTTAATTCGACTCTGTATCTCATTCCACTGCAAAGATAATGCGTTAAGTCATTCTCGATCCTCCCAGACTTCTACCATTCTCTGAACACTCCAGGCACTAATAATAACAAACTTTGACATTTGTAACGTCTGATGAATAGTAGATATAGAAACACGTACGGGACAGACACGAGTATATTTTTATGTATATACTCGTGTATATGCGCCAACGTAGGTACGTACGTACATTATTCAACGAAACTCGAACAAAATATTTCCAGATGGGTTTTCAAACTTTGACAAAGGATAAAACATTGGTGACATGTTGTGAAAATATGAATAGTAAATTTTTTATTTAAAAAAAAAATGTTACCGGACAGCAAAGTGCCCATAACATTTTTTACTCCAAATGTGCTAAGGAATAGCTGGTTAAAGTTTGTCGGGTACGTGCCGATACACCCTGTATATATATATAATATATGCGAGTTAAATTCACAGATAGTCAAGGTCAGGATGGCTTTCGTTAATACTCGCATTATGAAGAGAAATGACTCTTCTGTATCCGGGATTTAGGCCCAAATTTAGAAAGTACTACTAGGGTGCAAAAGTCATCACACTATCGGAAAATGCTCTCATTAATATTCGCATTATGAAGAGAAATTACTCTTCTGTATCAGGGTTTTAAGCCCAAATTTAGAAAGTACTACTAGGGTGCAAAAGTCATCACACTATCGGAAAATGCTCTCATTAATACTCGCATTATGAAGAGAAATTACTCTTCTGTATATCAGGGATTTAGGCCCAAATTTAGAAAGTACTACTAGGGTGCAAAAGTCATCACACTATCGGAAAATGCTCTCATTAATACTCGCATTATGAAGAGAAATGACTCTTCTGTATCCGGGATTTAGGCCCAAATTTAGAAAGTACTACTAGGGTGCAAAAGTCATCACACTATCGGAAAATGCTCTCATTAATACTCGCATTATGAAGAGAAATTACTCTTCTGTATATCAGGGATTTAGGCCCAAATTTAGAAAGTACTACTAGGGTGCAAAAGTCATCACACTATCGGAAAATGCTCTCATTAATATTCGCATTATGAAGGGAAATTACTCTTCTGTATCAGGGTTTTAAGCCCAAATTTAGAAAGTACTACTAGGGTGCAAAAGTCATCACACTATCGGAAAATGCTCTCATTAATACTCGCATTATGAAGAGAAATTACTCTTCTGTATATCAGGGATTTAGGCCCAAATTTAGAAAGTACTACTAGGGTGCAAAAGTCATCACACTATCGGAAAATGCTCTCATTAATACTCGCATTATGAAGAGAAATTACTCTTCTGTATCAGGGATTTAGGCCCAAATTTAGAAAGTACTACTAGGGTGCAAAAGTCATCACACTATCGGAAAATGCTCTCATTAATACTCGCATTATGAAGAGAAATTACTCTTCTGTATCAGGGATTTAGGCCCAAATTTAGAAAGTACTACTAGGGTGCAAAAGTCATCACACTATCGGAAAATGCTCTCATTAATACTCGCATTATGAAGAGAAATTACTCTTCTGTATATCAGGGATTTAGGCCCAAATTTAGAAAGTACTACTAGGGTGAAAAAGTCATCACACTATCGGAAAATGCTCTCATTAATACTCGCATTATGAAGAGAAATTACTCTTCTGTATCAGGGATTTAGGCCCAAATTTAGAAAGTACTACTAGGGTGCAAAAGTCATCACACTATCGGAAAATGCTCTCATTAATACTCGCATTATGAAGAGAAATTACTCTTCTGTATATCAGGGATTTAGGCCCAAATTTAGAAAGTAGGTACTACTAGGGTGAAAAAGTCATCACACTATCGGAAAATGCTCTCATTTTTCCAAATGGCATCTTATCATCACAACTTTGTCATATTTATTAACTTTGCGAATTTTGTGGATCGCGTAAAAGATTTATTCTAACACTATTCCTAAATTTTTTTTTTTTGAAAGATGATAAACATTCCCGGGTTAAGAATAACCTGACAATATTTGAAAATCTCCTACTACCACCACAGTAAGCTGAAAATGTTGCTTGTGTTGTGGTGGAGGACTTAGACAGCCGAGGAATTGAACACACTACGCCTGAGTGGGACCCAAGCGCGATGTCAACTCGGCCACCGACCGGTCAAAATAAAAGTTGTATTTTTGTAAACTAGTCAAATTGCTGTATTTTTTAATTTATGTTCTTCATTTTTTATTTTTGTTTCTTGCATATATTTTTTAATGTAATTTTAATTCTTTCTCATGTTTCAAAATTGTTTGTCATCAAAATTGTACCACCTACACGTAAAAGCCCTCTGGGCGTTAAATCAATAAATAAATCTCGCTTCATTGACGGTTCGCTACGTTTGGTGATATAGCAGGGGTGCCCGGGTTCATGGGGGTTGAGGTTTGTCTGGGTCTTAGCGGCAGATGGTCTGCCTACCTACTGCGTGGAAGGTTGCATAGGGATTAAGGGACTGATTAACGAATGAAAATCTTGGAAGCGGAAATTAACCCGCTTCTCGACATCCGATGGAGCTGAAACTCGGCATATAGAATCTTTGTCGATGACAATGCATTCTGTCAACATACACACGGACATATCTGCATTTCTCGCATGAAGTTGGAAGACATTACTGTATTTAATATACAAAATACATGTCGGTCCTCCGATTCCGTATTTGGCAAGGTTATTAACGCGGTCGACCAGTTTCTGGGAAGAACGGTAAAATCCTCAGCCTTTTTTATAAGTTTTAAAGCATATTTTAAAATGGACTTTGTTTTTTACGTGTAGATTTTTTATTTTGTTTTATTTTATCTTTATATTTATTAATATCACTGTAAAAAAAGTTGTACCTAAACCATATTTTTTTAAATATTATCAAACTCAGATTATGTTATATATGTATGTGAAGACAATAGTACGGTGCTGAAAAGGTTAAAACGTGACCAAGCCTCCTTAATTGCGAATTTTCTACAATGACATGCAGTAGTAAATTATCGAAAATCTTTCTTTCATTATTGATAAGGGTATATTCCATCACCCGTATAACGGGGTATAATATACCTATTGTTGTTTTAACCGGTGAATAATGTTTTAAACAAGATAATGGCTACCATAAACAAGACCTTGGTCCGAGAAACACTATCATATGGCCACTGTGAAATTTAATTTCAGATCATTCTGAATGAAATGCTATTTAAGCAATGCCGCAGCTACAAATAATGTCACACTCCAGTGATCTTGAAATCCGAACAGTACTCATGTGGGAAGGTAACAGACACCAGGGGCCTTAGCATGAGAATCGATCGAACTTAACGATATCGTATTGCTAAGCGTATCTACCGACCATTTTATAACGACTTCCCTAGCATGAGAACACTATTGATATCTCTAACGACATCGATAAGGCAATAAATACAAATCGATATACGCTGGCAATACTGGGACGGAATTGTCTATGAATTGGATAGACGTCAGACGTCAAACGTCAGATTTCAAGCTTGATCATTGTAACCGCCTTGTTTTTTTAATATTTTACGATGTCGCAAGCAATGGTAGCTGGGTAAGTTATTTATTAATCTTTTTATGTGAAAGAATTTCCATTATTATCAAAGAGATATACTTACATTCTATTGTGTCAAAATTTTGAAGTTATTTTTACTAATATTTCAATCATACGCAGTATTTTAAGATATTCAAAATGCTGATATTATGATTTCAGGAAGAGAGTAAGGTCGACGACCAGTCAAATGGACTGCTAACCAGCTATATGGCTGACCATTCGGAGTTCGCCGCTGGAAGGTTTGTGGGACCTCGGGGTTCGGCGGAACAACTGGCAGAATTATGTCCTGCTAAGTCAGACGAGCAGTGGAAAACAGTGAGTATTTGTACCTACCTATACAAACTGGTTGCAGCAAACTTTGCTGACCTTCTAATATAATCTATCATCGAGACACTTGATATAAGACGGTAAATCACTTTTAACCTGACATTATTTTTACATTTTACAGACATGGCGTGACATAGCTTCCCCTTCTCGCCCGAGCAAGAAGAGGAAGCTAACTGACAAGCCAGATGTGGGGGTTCGGATGGTGATGGCGCAGGAGGCTAGTAACGAATCATCCAAGGAGCTTGTGGGAGCTATTAATAAATTCTCCAATATTTTTAAGGTATTTCCTATTTCTCTTCGAATCACTCCCAAATACAGCGCTACACGTGTAAGGGCCCGTTCCCACTTCCGTTTTCAAATCGGGGGCGGGTCCCGTTTTAAAATCGGATGCCCTAGTGGCTGTAGTGGATGTATGGAGCTGTTCACACTTGTCCGACACGATTTGAAAACGGATCCGACATTTTTTGTCGGATGGCTCGCCTACGCAGCGCGTCCGTTTTCAAATCGTGTCGGCACACGCTCGCTCATAGTGTTGTATGGAGCTGTTCACACTTGCCGTCCAGTCGTTCCGGCAGAGTCCCCGCCAAACCCCGACCCCTCCCCGCCCGCTCCCTGTCGCAAGGAAGCAGGCACACTGCGTGCTTGTATTTGGTTATTTGTTTAAGTAAATAAATCAAAACTACAATAATGGATAAGGAAATAAATCCCGAAAATTTAATACCACTGGTCGAAGAAAGAGTATGGTAATATTTTATCTTTAACTAAATAAAAACAAAACACTTGGTGTACACAACTTTTGTACATCAAAATTTTTATGTTATTTTATTTAAGTTTACTTTTTTTTAAATTTTAAAGCTTTAATGAGATGCACGGAAGAGCGTATTAGTTAAATAAACACATAATAAAAAATATTTGAGTGTTTATTGTTTTCTTACTTTAAAATATCGATAGCCTTTCTTCAGGACAAATGCACTTTCTCAATTTTGTATTTTGATATGTTAAGCTCTCTGAAACTCATTCCAGTAGATGGTTAAAGGAAGTGATAGACATTCTCTTAAGCCATTAAGCGCCCTTGAGGTGATTTTTCATGGTGAAAACGGCGCTATATAAATAATCCATTCATTATTATTCTAAAATAATTAAAGAACTTTAGTTCATCACTTCTTAACTCACCAATTAACACTTGGAAAATTCCTACAGAAAATCATTCGGCTATGATTGGGTGTACTCAAAATTTTCTTTTCACTTTTTTCCTTCTATTTAATAAGTACCACATGACAACAAGAGCTTCATCGTCGTCCATTGCGCACCATTACTGAATAATGAGCAAATAACATGTTTTTGGTGAATCGACAATTATTTTTTTTCGTAGAGTATGGTCCGTTTTTAAAACGGTAGTGTGAACAGGGCCATTGGCCGTCCGTTTTGAAAACGGGACCCGCCTCCGATTTGAAAACGGAAGTGGGAACGGGCCCTAAGTTGCCAGATTAAAATATAAAGAAATAGCGTCAATCCATGTTTAGGCCACTGCCAACTTATAAGTGTGGCACTGTACTTTTAAATTAGAATTAAATCTTAGTAGAACAAAATAAAATGCCCAGCTTTGACTTAACTAACTAACTAACCATCACGCCGTTTCCCCGCAGGGGTAGGCAGAGAGGACGGACCGCCAAACAACTCGGTCTTGGCACACACTCCTTGCCTCATTTACATTCATACATCGTCTCATACATACTCTTCTATTATTATTAGCTTTGACTTATTTCATTTATTTATTGTACTATTCCCAATGTACTATTTTTCCATTTTGCGCGGTGGAGTTTTTATTGTTCTGTTTGTTTAGATATTCTTTGTGTTAAAAAAAATTAATAAACATGTAAAATCCAGCTTGGCGAGAAATTCAAAATGAATAAATTCATTTATAATCTTCCTTTTAGTATGTCGACTACCTATTGTTATTTAAATTAAATTAATGAGTTGTTATTTATCATTTCAGAGTTCAATGGATCGATTTGCTGACATTTTTGAGGTATTTCCTGTTCCTTTTTGTAATTATTTGTCAAGGCACCCCGAGACCGGGCAAGATACAGTGTCTACATAGACATGGTGCTTTTCTGGTCTCGTCTCACTGGCACTAATAACTAATTTACTATAGAAGGTAAATTAAGTTAGTAAATTAATGAATTATCATCTCTTGTTTCAGAGATACACGGCAGTGGAACGTGAAAGGGTTTGTTTACTCCAACGACAGTTGGCGAGGTATTTATTTGCTATACATCTATACAGGCTTTTAAAAACATTTAATGTACAAAACTGAACAAATTAAATTAAATATTGCATTATTTAATATGTCACTTGAGAGATTGCGAAGTATGTTCACAAGAGATGGAACACGATTATTAACAATTGTCCTTGGAGAGGCAAGCAGTCCAGCTAGGAGGTACGATGAAAGTAGAATGAATGAGATCTCTAATAAAACATTTCTAATTCTAGACAAACTCAACCATCGAAACAACCGTCAACATAATTTGCTAACTCGCCCAACTATACGTTGCAGTTGGAGTCGGAGGATGACTGCGATTAGTTTTTAGGTTTTTTTTTATAATTTTCAAGATAATAAGTTTTTTGTATACTTTGTGTGTTAAATTTTTATTTTTATTAACGTTTTGTATGTTCATAATTTTTATGTTTCTTGTGAAAAAGTGAAACTCAACAACAAATGTCATTTTTTTACAATTTAGATACATACAATACCATATTTTAAAGTACGTGTTGTGTAATATTGCATGCAGCACTTTGCATATACATATACTTGATTAGTAGCAGTTCTTCAAACTCTTGCAATGTCTCTGTGAGGCGTGAATTGTTTTTACAATGTAGGTACATACAATACAATGTTTTAAACTACTATTGAAGTACTTGTTGTGAAATATTGCATGCAGCGCTTTGCATATATGAATATGTACTTGATTAGTAGCAGTTCTTCAAACTCTTGCAATGTCTCTGTGAGGCGTGAATTGTTTTTACAATGTAGGTACATACAATACAATGTTTTAAACTACTATTGAAGTACTTGTTGTGAAATATTGCATGCAGCGCTTTGCATATATGAATATGTACTTGATTAGTAGCAGTTCTTCAAACTCTTGCAATGTCTCTGTGAGGCGTGAATTGTTTTTACAATGTAGGTACATACAATACAATGTTTTAAACTACTATTGAAGTACTTGTTGTGAAATATTGCATGCAGCGCTTTGCATATATGAATATGTACTTGATTAGTAGCAGTTCTTCAAACTCTTGCAATGTCTCTGTGAGGCGTGAATTGTTTTTACAATGTAGGTACATACAATACAATGTTTTAAACTACTATTGAAGTACTTGTTGTGAAATATTGCATACAGCGCTTTGCATATATGAATATGTACTTGATTAGTAGCAGTTCTTCAAACTCTTGCAATGTCTCTGTGAGGCGTGAATTGTTTTTACAATGTAGGTACATACAATACAATGTTTTAAACTACTATTGAAGTTCTTTTTGTGAAATATTGCATGCAGCGCTTTGCATATATGAATATGTACTTGATTAGTAGCAGTTCTTCAAACTCTCGCAACGTCTCTGTGAGGCGTGAATTGTTTTTACAATGTAGGTACATACAATACAGTGTTTTAAAGTACTATTGAAGTTCTTTTTGAGAAATATTGCATGGAGCGCTTTGCATATATGTATACTTGATTAGTAGCAGTTCTTCAAACTCTCGCAACGTCTCTGTGAGGCGTGAATTGTTTTTACAATGTAGGTACATACAATACAGTGTTTTAAAGTACTATTGAAGTTCTTTTTGAGAAATATTGCATAGAGCGCTTTGCATATATGTATACTTGATTAGTAGCAGTTCTTCAAACTCTTGCAATGTCTCTGTGAGGCGTGAATTGTTTTTACAATGTAGGTACATACGATACAATGTTTGAACATGATGAAGCACTATAAGTCAGTTTCCTTGTTTAATATATTATCATTCGTGGGAGAAGTACTTTCGCACTAGTTCGTCTCTCACTCTGCGGGCTGCAACAACCCTGCTGACATCTTCAGGCTGGTGCAGCAGCTCAACCTCTCTTAACTCTACATTATCATTATAATCGTCTGTTAATCTGAAAATAGAGAAAAATTTATTAATATTTTGTACTGTTGCCTTACTTTTTTAAATGCATATAGTTCAACAAGGAAACTGACTTATAGTGCTTCATCATGTTGTATAGTATAGCACAAGTAATAATTATTTGACCAGCAGCATCGGGCTCATAATGGAGAACTCTGTCTTTCCTGAGGCAACGGGATATAGCCTTCCATGCCCCAAATAGGCGTTCTACGGAACATCTCGCCTCACAGTGCGCCTTTGTGTATCTGTATTGGGCACTCCCCTCGACTGCATTCAATATTGGTGTCATCAGATAAGGCTCGAGTGTATATCCAGAATCGCCTGATTGAAACAAAACACCCATTATAATAGGTACATATAACTACTAAATTATGATTTTTTTGCCTTTTTTTTAAATGAGTTGTTGAAATACATACCTAGCAAGAAATATGTCCCAATTCTCTGATTGTATAGTCTGTTCATTTCAGTTTTGACTAAACTATTATTCCAAATGAATTGGTCATGGACAGTACCCGGGAAGCGTGTGTTGATGCTCAATATTTTCAACGTAGCATCGCAGACCTGTTTATCAAACATAAAAAACCTTCAATAAAATTTGAAAACAACAATCCGGCTGTTTTATTTCTGAAAAAATATTTACCACTTGAACATTCAGCGAATAAAATCCTTTGTGGTTTTTGTACTGCTCCTCGTGTCTGGAAGGGGTGACGATGGCGATGTGGGTGCAATCGATGCATCCCAGAACATGTGGAAAGTTTAATTTTTCCCTAAAACTACTCTCTACTTGCTTGCGGGCTTCATTTGTAGCCGGAAAATGTATCCATCTTCTGTACAGATGTTCTAAAACTGCTTTCATAAACAGTTTTATGCACTTGCTAACGGTAGTTTGCCCTATCGCCAAGAAGTGATCTTGGCCTACTCCACGTTGGTAGCTCCCTGTAGCAAAGAAGCTGATGGGTGCGAGTACCTGTCAACATCATAAATAATACAACTAATTAATAAACTTCACTTTTGATCATTTTAATCACTTTATTGTGAAAAATTATCATCACCAATCGAAACAAATTTATTTATTTCACGTGGTCGTTCCAGTGGTGGATAGATTTATATTGTGTTTTTGTTTTACTAAGATATCAATAATATTTAATACTCTCACTTTAATGTATACTGGAAGTCCTAATGTATTTTTTGACACTAGAAAAGGAGTTAATTCATCAATGAGATCTCTAGCCATAATGCGAGATATTCGAAACAATTGTCTGAATTCCGTCTCTGCAAGTTCGAACGGATTCAATTGATCGCGTAAACGACGCCTTTCAATCCTACGATCTTCCCTAACCTGCCTCCTTTCATTGAACCAGAAATTTTGCATAATGAACGACATTATTAAAAAATATATGTATATCGACAGCCAACCAAAGTTTTAACTGACACTCAAGACCCCACGTTATATTCGGCGGGCTTTTAGCAACCGTCGGTCGGAAGTTATCCTATCGATACATTCTCATGCTCGCAATTTTAACGATACCGTCGCTACTTTGACCATAGACAAGGAATTTTAACAATCGTCGGTTGTTATATTTTGATCGTGCTAGCATATGTCGTTAAGTGCTCATTGATGACGTATTTTAACGATATCGTATCGCTATAGGGCTATATCGACTTCTCATGCTAAGGCCCCAGACACTATTTAGATAATATATCACACATGGTAATAACGATAATATCTTTTTTATTATTATTAACTACAGCACCATTCAAAGTGCTACAATTTTTTTAAATTTTGTTTTTATAAATGGCAAGTCTTGTGGCCTCGGGCAATAAAAATGTCTACCAAAAATGAATATATTAGTTTTTCTTTCTCTTTTACTTCCGATTAATAACACCGAGGGAGCAGAGAAACTCTTTTGTAGGTTGGTGTCCAGAAATAAGTGCATTTATGTAACACTTTGTATTTATAAATGTAATTAAGTATATCATTGAAGTAAAAGATACTATCAATAAATCTTAACGGAACATGGAACACAACAAGACGGTTCCATGATAAATCAACACATCGACAATTCAACACACCTTTAAAAAATGATATAAAGTCATTAGAAACGATGAAAAAAATAAAAATTAAACCTAACCTAACCTACTTAACCCAGTTAATAAAGTTTTTTGTTTCTTCTTCACTTTCCATGACTTTATAACTTTTTAAAGATGTGATAAATTACCATTTTGATGAGTTATCCGCTCACCGAACAAGACATAGAAAAATAAAAAGGTAACGGTCTCAACTGGGAATTGAACCCAGGATCCCTGTCTTCCGGATAAGATCATTTTGTTATTTCTGAATTTGAAATATAAAGTCGACAATAACTCCGTATAATAATTAGGTCACAATGGCCAAGAAGGTTAGAGGCGTTGTCCCGGTTACACGAAGATCCTGGCTTCGATTCTCAGTTGAGATCGTTTCCTTTTTATTTTTCTATGTCTTGTTCTGCTTCATATTTCGCTTAGATTTATTTGTTTTATCTTCTTGTTTAATGATAAAATATTATTCCAATAAAATTGAAGTAATTAAGTATGTTCGCCCTAAGACTCTAGTTTTAAGCCATAGTTGTAAGTCATATTGTAACAGTATCTATTGTATATCAATACCCACTCGGAAATAAATAGGCATAGTTTTAAGTCACTAGTTACAAGTCTTAATTGTAAGTTACTAGTTTTAAACCACTAGTAATAAATCTTAACTGTAAGAAGCTAAAAATAATCTCCACACACGTGATGTAGATTCCCCAGTATCCCGCTTTTACAACTACTTTTAGGACACCATGTATTTAAATAAATTTGTATACAATTACCAAATAAAACCGCTGAAAGAGTTAGGTAGAGAGAATGAAAGTTAATAGTTGACTTTTAGAGTCGGATACATTTTGACCTTATCGCTCTACTTTTTTACCTTATTTTGACCTGTTTGACCTTTCTCTTACAACGTACAGCGTAACTTCGCAATATCAGAAATCCAAGTTTCCATGTGTGTTGTGAGCGTGTTAGCAAGTTAATTTTTCCTTCTGGTGAAATTGAAGTTTCCAAATACATATCAAATAATCACTTAAACATATTTGTCTGTGTGATATTTATTTCAAATCGCAACACACTAGCATGAATAAAATCATAACAATGCCACGCGGTAGATGGAAGATACTCTCAGAATCGCCCTGTTCAGAATATAAATGTTTGCTTGAAGTGGCACTCGGGTGACTAGATCTGAATAGGCCCCTCCCACTCCCTTCAGCCTACAACATTCCCCAATTGGGATAGTGCCATAGTCCCACTGGGCATCACATAAAAACCTGTTTGTGCATGTATGCAGAAAGATAGATTTGCGACAAGAAAGATTTATGGTTTTTTTAACAGCTTAGGTTCATGAATAGTCAAATGCAATCAATGAATTTTCGAGTGATTTTGCAAGACCAAATCGCGAATTGGAAAGTTGATCTCGACGGCTTAAGGCAGCTTCACAATACAACGATAGATTACTAATATTGGTTTTTATTTGCATTTCGTGATGTTCATACAATTGTCATCGTACGACGTGGATGTTGGTAGTTGGTAGGTGTATCTACGTATAGAATTTTTGAATTTTTTAAATGAAAAATGTTCTGTGGTCTCAGAATTAATTCTCATTTTCACCATCAGCAACAATATTCTCGAACGATGAGCTCAAGCATCTTGAAACTTGCACAGCTTTTCTGTCTTACTGATTTATTTATTTATTTCACATATACGGCACAACATGTGCCATTCACATACTTATTTAACAGAGAATAGTACAGCAACATAAGGAATACAACAATATAAATGTAAGTATAATATTATAATCAGTAAATAGTCAGTAAGGTTAAAAGTATGAAAAAACAAAGAGATATAAATATAAAATAACTGCACATAATTTTGATTGTATACATAAAAAAATGGATAATATTTGCAGCTGTGAAAAAATTGATTTTGCAAACGAATATACTTACCTTGGCATAATCGTAGACAATAACTTTAAATGGGACAAAAGCGTGATCAAAGTTTGTAACCAGCTCCGATGTTTGGCGAGTAATTTTTATAAATTAAAATTTGTATTGCCTCGATGTACTCTCAAACTTATATATCATTCTATGGTCGAATCAATACTTAGATATGGAATTCGAACTTGGGGACATTCGAGTAATATTAATATTAAATACATTCAAAATCTACAAACTGCTATAATTAAAAAAATTGTTAAACCTAGCATTTACAAACAAAGAAACAACTTAAAATTACTGTATGGCTCTGAGGGCCTACTCCCAATTAAAGGGCTTCTCTGGTTTATTATAATTATGAATAATCCGGGAGAAAATGCGTACAAAAAGCCATTGGTGCATAGTCACAAAACAAGATTTACTGAAAAAAAAGGCCTAAAAATTCCACTAATATCAAATAAGTATGGTAGCAGAACACTTGACTATTTGATACCTGTGATTTATAACAAATTTAACGAAAACTTTAACTTGAAAAATAATGAGGAACCCTGCCCTAAACTGACAAAAAAGTGGTTAATAAATGAACAAAACGTTTATCTATCCTAAACATTATATTTGGTATTAATATTTAAACTTAAGCTAATGTGTATTATGTTATAACATTAAATGGTAGAACCTACAGACAAGCTGATTGTCACAGCTTTGTGGGACATATCTAGCCATATCTTATATTGTATTAAATGTAATTATATTAAATTTAATAAATAAAAAAATAAAAATATATATATACGTAGCAATCTGTAGTATAGTAATAAGTCAAAGTAAGAAATTATATGTAATAATATACAATAAAGTAGTATAAGGAAGAATGAAGTGCTTATAAAATGTCTAAAAGGCATTAAGAGTTTGTAAAAAATAAAATAAAAGATATTAGAAAGGTATATACTATTAGGAAATGAAAGGAATAAAATATATACTATTATAATATGAAAAGGAAACAAAAGTAATAAATTACGTAAATCTACCGGGAGAATCGCGTGTATAATAATAATGTGCGACACTGCTTGACAGTCCGATAAAGTTTTACATAGTACCTATGATGACTATGATATATAATGCACTGATATCAGCTTCTACCTATCGAGTACTAGTAGTTTTTAATCTGAAGTACATAATATAATCATTATGATGGTATGGTATTAATCGACAATTTTTGTTTTATGCATCTTTTATATGATAATAGACAATCAGCGTGATCGATGTTGGAATATTCATTGCCTAATCTGTGCAAGCGATGGATTATTGTATTTTGTTCTGCGTTGCAATAATAAGGTGACTTGAGTCTAGTTGGTCTACAGGGAACATGGTAATTTATCAATCGATGGTAAATATACGGTAAAAAATAAACCATTTTTTTTTTTTTTTTTTAAATATTTTCCGACTTTATGTCCGGGTTAAATCTTTCCCACAGGAAAACCCTTCCACAAACTTTTCCTATTATGTTTTCCGACTTTATGTCCGGGTCACATCTTCCCCACAGGATAAACTAAACCCTTCCACACACTTTTCCTATTATGTTTTCCGACTTTATGTCCGGGTCACATCTTCCCCACAGGAAAAACTAAACCCTCCCACACACTTTTCCTATTATGTTTTCCGACTTTATGTCCGGGTCACATCTTCCCCACAGGAAAAACTAAACTCTTCCACACACTTTTCCACAAATGATCATCTAGTCAATCTACATTATGCAAGTGCATTATATAAGCATAATAAATACAAAACAATACAAAAACAACACGTCAACTCACCAGAGATCAAATGGGAAAATAATTCACCGACTCCAGATATTTTCATATCAGAGGGTTCGGCTCGGTAGAACTTCTAATTGGAACTATAAATCCTACTGATACCTCAATATAAATATTAAAAAAATCTTTCGTAATCCTACATGTATTTAAAATGACCGACTTTTGCATCTGTATATATAAATTTTTTGACTGATTTAATACGTTATTATCATTATTATTACTATATTTTTGTTTTGTTCTAAAATAAAAATTAAATGTCAAAAATTCTTATAATTTTTTTTACATTAGCTCCACTCAGGTAGGCCTAAGGAAAATAATTTCCTTCATGGCTTGTGTCATTTTTGGGATGGTCTTTTTTAAGGAAAGGAATGAGACAAAGTTTTGGGAAGGAATGGGGGGGTTGGTAGGAATATGTGGATCAGTGTGTCCAGGAATAACGGAGATAGTTCTGCTGGAGAGGCCAATGTTCTCCCTCAAACAGTCCCTCCTGATCCGTGGGTAGACGCATCCGCCTCCCAGACCTAGACAAACCTCACCCCATGAACGAGCGCCATGGTGGTGTAACTCTGTGACGATTTTTAGTGTCAAATCAAATTGGGACAAACATTTTCCCTTCATTATTTATTTTATGAATTTTTACTATTTGTGTGTTTCGTACACCACTCAACCCTATACTATGATTTCATTTATTATTGTTAGCATGTCGCAAATTCGGCGCCGTCACGTTTGCTGTCTCCGAACTTTGTCTTTGTGCAGTATTCCTAAGGATCCGAAAGGTGTCGTTTTAAAAAAATTCGCTGTGGTCAGTTGGTCATGGGCCATTGCCTTTAACTTGAAATCTATTGTCTTTTATAAATTGGATTACCATAGACATATGAATATTTGGATTACACATTTAATACGATATAAATCAGTCTGGAAACCCTATATTCGAAATTATACACGTACTTTACTAATTTAGTTTTGTATGCTTTATTTACTTAATTATTATCTATTTAATTTATTATTATCGTATGTAATTTATGTACGTATTATTGTATACTTACAATTATTTCCTTATTTTGATGCATGTATTTAATTTGCCTATATTTATTTACTTACTATTATGTATGTATTAGTTGTTGCAAAATTTAAACTTACTTAAATATTGAAGACAATGTTAGTGATTTCTAAACGAAAATCTGAAACAGAAAAATCAGAAAAGGAAACGGTCACATCTGGGACTCGAACCCAGGACCCTTGTCTTTCCGGGACAGTGCTCTACCAACTGATCTAATGGGACCCTATACCCCTCGGTCACTTTTAACTGTATCATACTTCGAATAAGAACTACTAACATTGTCTTCATTTTTTCACCGCACATTTTTATTGGCAACTATCTTTATGTATGATCGCAAGATTCAACCCGAACTAAATGCAATCCAGACAGCGTCTTTTTAGATAAACCTATCTTATTTTTTTATTTTTAATGTCAACATCTGTTGACTTTTCTGCAAGTCTAGAATGAATAAAATGAAGACAATGTTAGTAGTTCTTATTCGAAGTATGATACAGTTAAAAGTGACCGAGGGGAATAGGGTCCCATTAGCTCAGTTGTTAGAGCACTGTCCCGGAAAGACAAGGGTCCTGGGTTCGAGTCCCAGATGTGACCGTTTCCTTTTCTGATTTTTCTGTTTCAGATTTTCGTTTAGAAATCACTAATATTGTCTTCAATATTTAAATATTACAATTTGAGGTTTTACTCAATAAAGTTATTCCGAAAAATAAAAATTTAAACTTACTGTCCATCTGTAATTTTAATTTGAAAAACTGTTGTGTATATTTTCCACATTATGTTAAGTTTACGTGATTTTTTGATTATTTACTATAATTGTGTTGCTACGCATCTCGACACAGGAATTCCCTAGTGAGATGAGCTAATTTTGATTTTTTTAATAAATAAATTACAATAGTAACATAAACATAAACGTACTGTAGCTTCTCCTTAGACAATCGATATGTGGATTCTGTTTGCCCATTTATTTATATATTTTTTCTTCTTTTTGTTTCAGGTACGAGATATTTGCAATATTCACAAGATAAACAACGAGAAGAACACAGTTTGTCCCCCCTATTGTAGACTAGCCTAACTGAATTTTAGTTATTTTACAGGAGAGCACTTTTTTCATGAACATTTTAACATTAACATTTTAGATAACTGTTGAGAATTTCACATAGGCTTGTTCTGGTTCCAAATAGAGAATCGAAAAGTATTCAGTTAGGCTAGTTCCTCAATAAGAGAACGAGGTATAACTTGGTGTCTACTTAAATCGTGAGTAATTATTAATTACGGTTATAGTGTAAAGTGTGCTACGTTTTGTACGTCAATGTCACATTGTCCTCGGGTAGTTGGAAAATTGGTCAGTAGCACATACAAGTTGGTGGTCACAAAGATTTTTATAATAAATTTTTTGTGGGTGGTTATTACCGCATTTAATTTTTTTTTCAAATCGTCAAAGCGGAGTCAAAAAACTAATTGTTGTCTCCTGGGTTTCTCACAAACTCTCTGATTAAATAAAACTCCGACTTCAACAAAATACTTGTACTTTTAATGTGATAGATTTACAATGGACTCTGATATCTTAATTAGCAGGGGGTTGGAATAATCTGGAACCCGACCTTGAGGTTATTTATATTCCCTTCGGTCTCCACAATTCTCGACAGCTAACGCCATCTTTGGGTGAGCTCATACACTAATATCAAGGATTTTACGCAACTGGTAGAGGAATTTACAATTTACGTGTGCTGTTCATCTGTAGGTACTTCCCGTATTCGTTTCATTGTGAATTTTGCTTCTCCAAAAGCGTTCAATCATCCGACAAGTACATAATGTAATGGAGACCTTCTTGTTTACTGACAAACAAAATTAATATGCTAATAAATTGTCCACTGAATAATCACATGGGACTTATTAAATATACGAGTTAAATGTGGCAATGTTATTTGATGGATGTTAGTAAAGCTAGATACCTGCCGCAGCAAATGTTGATGCATATATAAAAAAATCAAACTCTCATTCAAAACTCTAAATGTAAATGTAATCTCAGTACGGGAGATCCCAGTGAGGATAATATTATTTTTATTAAATATATATATATATATATATATATATATATATATATAGTGTATGTACCTACTAATCTGAAGAGGACGATTCTAAAGTACCTGGCTATTCAGATCTGGTCACCAAACTCGGCTAAAGCCATTTCAAGCTATTCTGAATGGTAGTCTTTAACCAGGGCGATACTGAGCGTATGTATTACCTTATATGAAATGTAAAAAAGTCTTTATTTTTACAAAATAATACAAGATTTCAAATTATAACAGAATTAAAATAAATTTTTAAAAAATCCTAATTATTCTACTACTCCATAAGGTGAGCTCTAGGAACTCGTGTTTATGAGAGGAGTAAGAATATACAAAAAGAAAATAATGCTTAAAAGGTGATGTGTATACAATATTCAAAGACTTATTAAATAACTACAAACATCATTCAATATACAAATTAACATAATTCAGTATTCAAATTAACTACAAACACAATTCAATATCCACAATTTTAGAGCATTAGTTTTACAATAATAGCCAAATTTTTTTTTTAGTAATGGCTAGATAATATAATTTAAGTAAGCGTGTAAAATTAATCATTAACAAATTTCAGGCAGTTAATTTGCTTTTTGAACTGTTCATATTTTAATGTTTCCGTTTCCTTAATTTTGTTTTTGGTACCATTTCACACCTAAATACAAGTAGTGGTGCTGAGTCGTGGTCGTTCTAGGCATTGCGATGGCTATTAGGCTCGTCGTTTTGAATATATTGCTTATGCTATCTGAGGGGTGATTTTATTGATGAAATGTTCTTTATAATTTTGATATAAGGCTTTTTTTATACAATTCTGTGATAGTTGGTAGATTAAATTCCCGAAATATCTCTACAGTTGGGAAGTCGTACGGTTTCCTAAGGATAATTGTAATAATTGTTCTTTGAATTGTTAGTATGGGCTGTAAGGTAGCTAAATGTCCCCCATCCACCCAATGATGCCATGCTGCAAAATAGGGACTGTATTAATGCATTGTAATCGCAAGGCGAATCAAGAATGGACTGTAAAATCAATTGTGAACTTGAAGTTGACACAACGATGGTTAGAGATGGTGAACAGGGAGTAAGAAAGGAATCCGACTTACCCCTTTGATGTTCGTCAACGATGTTGCTGTTGGGTTCACTCACAGGAGATGATTTATTTCACACGCAACTTCCACAACATCTGGGTTGGGTAAGAAACACACTGATGGGAACCGAATATATTCACTGCACAGTAGGTATTCTACCCCGAGTTGATATCAATAAAAGCACTGATCATAAAGAGATGTTCATCAAACCGGCTTCATCAATAAACTGATTTGACAGTTAAGTTTATTATTGTAAATGTCACACAAACGTGGGTACAGTCGGATAATGACAGGTACTTGTAGGTAATAGGATGGGAAAATTTCAAGGACAATGTTAAAGGAAGATAGTTGCGTCAACATGCATAATAGACAATTTTGATGGTTTTCTTGTTTAATATTTGAGTATGTTATAGAAGACATACTCGTAGATAAGTTTTATTATTATTTCCACTGTGAGATTGATTTTTTATTTTTATTTTTTTTATTTATTAAGATTTCGAGATATTTAACATTAGATTTATGATTGAAAGTGAAATACCTCTGAAAGAGCCAAGAAGCTTAGCAATCTCACACGGAGGTCGTAGATTATATACAAATTATTAAAAGCACTTTTTTCCTTCATATTGCGATTTTTATTTGTTTTGAAATTCATCCTATGTACCTACTTAGTTGAAATGTCGAATTGCAAAAACAAACATCTGTAGAAAACCGCGGAGTGATCGCACTTCATCTCGAGTATCTTATCCGGTAGCTACGTACCACTACCTAGGTGTAGGTAGTAGGTATCTGCCAACCTCATTCCGTCAGTCTGTCGGACACTGTTGTAATTACATCTTCAATATTATTTTAATGAGCGAGGCAGCGTTGTTTGACAATTTGTATGCTGATGAGATCAAGTCAAAGATGAAAGAACCATACAAATGATTTATGTTTTGAATTTATCCATTTTATTCGCCTTTGTCGCACTTGTTATGTTATACTTTATTTTATGGGTTAGGACATGAAAAACATATCGATCTTTTGATCCAGCGCATTTAGGAAGTACGTAGCTCTCCTCGCAGCAAAGGAGGTTATTGTGTCGTCCTCGAGAGTGAGACTCTGGTGTAAAGAAATTTATTTGTGATGGAATCTCATAGATACATTTCAGTTCATTAAAATATAGAAACATTAAACAGGGCAATAACTCTACGTGTCAGTTTTTCTCTTCGGAGTCATGTCCAAGATATAAATATATGGGTATATAAAAGCCAGGGGTGATTTCATTTATGTAAGAATAACAATTTATAATAAAATATAACGAAAAATAATATTTTATATTCAAAATTATAAAATAATATTTTAAATTATATCGCCCATTGCATCAAAAAGAACCACATGTGCGCAAATCGTAATTTTTAGTTAAAAATGCAGATATATCCGTGAATTCAACAACTTTTTTGCGTAAAAAAACCACACCTGCTATTTATCAAATTACACCGTTATTGTTAGATGTGTTTCTTTGTAATTATTACAAATTTATGTAAAAGTACACGTTTATTAAAAATATTTTTTTAATATGAAAAAAAACATAAAAAACTATTTAACACTGAAAACAGAAATAAAACTGTATATTGCATTTGTTTGATTTTTGATAAAATTTTGAAAATTATTCAGACGATTTCCTAATGTAGTTGTTTAAAAGTTGAGAAATGTAGATACGTTTCTTATGAATTACATGAGCGAATATTAGTAGCACAGACGCAGTGACACATCAAGAAATATTTAGTTAGGAAATAACGCTTTCATGGAAATGAAAAAGCACTGACCTTTGAAAAATAGCGAAGAAAAACTATATTTGTCAAGATTAACCCTAATAAATTTAGCATCCAACACGGCCAACATCTTGAATCGGAAACGGATCGCACAAACAAATTTACAGACATATAAAACGGTCAACGGCCAAATGGTAATGTTGAAATAGGCGAACACAAAACACTTTATTATTCCTGTGGAAGTAGGTTTTTTTGCCTTATTTGAAAGGACTAAATAATACATCAATGGAATAAATGGTATTATTTAAAAAATTCTCTCTTGTTGTTTCCCCCTTGTTTACATTGTTGTATGTAAATTGTATATGTTATTGTATTTTTATTTGGCAATGCTTTAAATACCGATTATCATCTACTTCTGTTTTGTTTTATTCTCTTTCGTGTTAACTGTATCTTTACTTACACTTCATGTTGTAGCCCTTTCTATTCACGGCACTATGTCTATATTATATGAAACAACTATTTACCTATTATCCTCCTCGAGTACTTCAAGGAAGATGATGTGTTTTTACTTATGACGGCATATAACATTTTCCCAATACATGCGAACACCTCAGCGCAGGTTCTCCTAGTGAGCTATTAATAAAACTTTTGTAAAGTTATATAAAAAATAATGGAAATAAATAAATAAAACACCTTAATGCTTGTTTACGGTTTTAGCTGAAATTGAAATAGGAATAATAATGCCTAACTGCGGATTGGGAAATTACAAAGGACTCGATTAACATACATGTAATTTGGTAGTATGGATTATTGTTTTTGTCGAGCGCTGTTTTTTGTTTGTTTCAAAGGTGTTTGAAAGGTTTATTCTGGAACCTTCTCGGAATCTAAGAGGGTAAATCGCACCCTTTGATGAGCCCCTCAAATATGTAGTAGAAGATTATGAATTATGTGGTTTAGTATAGATCATGAAATAAACAATAAAGTAGATGATGTTATAGATAGTGAAGCAGATTACTAGTATATAGATGATAACGTCGATTATGAAGTAATGATGAAGTTAATGTGAAGTAAACGCTGAATTTCGTGATGAACCGATTCTGAAGAAGATTTTGAAGTAAATGATGGTATTGATCTTAGTAGTAATAGAATAAGGAGATGAAGTAGAGGATGAAGTAGATAATTCAGCAGATGGAGAAGCAATATGATTAATATTGTGTGATTATCCGATGAATTCGATCCTGAAGAAGATGTTGGAATAGATTATAGTATTGCTGACAAAGTAGATCATGGTGATCAGATGGTGAAGCGGATAATAAATTAGGCGATGAATTAGTTAGTAATGAAAATGATAAAATTAAACAATATTTGTCAAAATAATTGTAAATATACACGGTGTCCCGAAACTCGTAGTAAAAGCGGGAAACTGGTAAATATACAGCACATAGACAACCCAAAAAAATCGATGTAAACATTTTCGGCAATTAAAGAGTTAAAAAAAGTTTTGGAGCCGGGTCTACACATCGACTCATTTAAAATACATTAAACAGCTAATATTGTCCCCCTTCGAACGATTTTTTTTTAAATTCCAACTTTGTACCCGATTTACTCGAATACGAAAGCTCAAATCAAAAAGTTATTCCACAAAATCGACTTCAAACTGACGTAGATTCCGCAGTTTCCGTTACTACGAGATTCCGTCGTAATGAGTATATATATCGAAATGTTTACTGTACTGGAGAGAGTTTCTTTCCTTCGTTCGTGTGCTGCATCCTATTACGAGTACAAACTGTATAAATAATCTCGTTCATCTTTTTATATTATTATGTCTGTCCCGTTGAAGTGGTTTTTATTGTGCGAAAGGCCTTCGGAGAGAATATAATTCCTCGCTGTGTGTGAATGTGCCCCTGTTGTGCCAACAGTAGTTCCCAGCAACACGTGCCGCGACCGTACGAGAGCTTTGCGATCCCGTATCGTATTTCTTTTAAGCGCTCATTGAACTCTACTTTGTATTTGACTACTGTTGTAGAAGTATTCTCTACCTTGTACGTAGATTAAAAAATACTTCAAATAATCCACAAACAGAGCAATGAGACAAAATTTGAAGCGTAGTAAATACAAATCAATACAGAAAATGATAATTTATGAAATGAAGAATTAGATATAATCAGTGCTAAACAAAGATAACGTTTTATTCTTTTTCTACAAAGTTTTTAACAATTTACTTAAAAATGTAATAAGTAGTGTAAATTAAAAATAATCGATATTATAATTAGACCACATTAAATGAAAGACAATTTCGTGACGGTCTTCTTAATATACTAGTCAGTTATTTTTCTGATAATTTGTTAAGCCAAGATTTGACGTACTCAATGCAGTTATTATTCTGATAATTTGTTAAGCCAAGATTTGACGTACTCAATGCAGTTATTTTTCGGCTTAATCTGTTTGACACTAGGTGGGTGTTGCTTATATAACTTTACAGCTAGAAATTGAAAGCTTCTTTGTCCAAAGGTAGTGTCTATTTGCTTTTCTCTGGTTTTATGAGATAAAGAATGAGATTAACCAAACTAAAGAATATAGTACTAACATATATAATATATCGGAGCGTTTTTTCAGGAACAAACAAAACACTAAACATTACACTGTGGAAATTTCATGTCGTCAAATGTATGTAGTGTATTGGTGTTGTGTGTTGGTCAATGAGGTTATTTTTATTCCTTTACATTTTAGTAGAGTTTTACAATTCTGAAAACAAGTTTTTAAAATCTTATTTTGATGATGTTCTTATTGGTACTTTCACGATTATTTTCTACAATACTTTTAGTGTTTTAACTAGCTTCTTCCTGTGGGTATTTCAGGCAGTTATACCTGTCTTTTATAAAATCACGAGATTAAAAGATAATTGTTATTACTTTTATACATTGTTATTACCACGACAGATGAGATGGCTTTTAACTCGGGTAGGTACCTACCTAACTTACTTCATCGGGGATACCTTTGTAACCACCGTGAATCTGCAAAAATGATCTTTTTTCAAATATTTAATTAGTGATATTGATTAATTAAATTCCTTAAATTAATTATGATTAATTAATTACCCGCCTCAAAACAGAAACCTTCTAGTGAGGCGGGTTAATTATTTTTATATGATTATGTTATTGCAATAAACGCTCGGGTTGCCGGCAATTAAAAAAAATATATATTAAAATAAACCACTATTATTATGCAAAATCATTATTCACCCCATGTCCTTCCTACATCGTGACACATTACGTTGATTACGGGTGCGAAGTTCGCATGGATATAATTTAATAATAGGATCCTTATGATAATAATACATGTGTAATGCTTATTAAGTGTATACGTTCAACCATGTTCCCGCAAACCGCACATAAACTAGCTCACTTATATTATAATAACTTCATTATTAAAGATATTAAAGCGTAATGGTCGTTTTACACGATGTGTTTTTTCAAACCGATCACAATAAGTAAACTATATCGGAACCCTTGTGAAAAATCTTTGCTTTATACGATCGTTACTTTCATTTGCAGATTTCATAGTTAGATAATTGCATTCCTCAAAAATTGCAATACCTTGAACATAAGCATAGATCACATGAAAGCAACTGTTATTTGCCCTTGCCGTCTACAAAAATTATCCTTTTTCAAATATTTCATTAGTTATATTGTGTAATTATTAAAATAAGCCACCGACAAATGTTTGCCGTCAACAAATCATTAAAAATATGCGAAATTCGCAATACTGAACAACCAGTAAAAACAGTATTCACTATCAATAATAAATATATAATATATTCTTTATATCAATATTTTAAATATAAAATGAAATAAATAAAATGATAGTTACATAAAAAATGACAGATGTCAAATAACGTTCGCCATCTTAAACTATACCGAAATCGGTTAAATAATATAACATGTCCTTTTTTCAATCCCGAATCTAAATGAGAAACGAACCACTTGGAAACTGGGAAATAAACATCATATAAAACGCCCATACGTCTACCTTGTATCTCAATTTATGGCCAATAGTATTAGAATGTGTTTTAGACTTCTAGTTTAAATGTCTGGCGCTTGGAGCGCTTCTGCTCCCAGTGACATCTCCGCCCACATCTTTAGTACATCTGTCATCGATACATTTGTCTTTGGCATAATTGGCTAGCGCCAAAAACAAGTGCAATTTGCATCATCACGTGATTGGAGAATATAGCAGCAGGTAGCAGGAGGGAATTATTGCCGATAGATAGGTGAAGATTTGTGGGACGGTTCTGCTGGGTAGAAGAAGCAGCAAGAATAAAAATTGAAGGTAACTGATCACAAAAGCTGTCAATCAGAATCTTCGGAGTCGTGTCATCATAAAGGGTTCCATTATAATTCAACACACTTTTAAAAATGGATATAGTCAAAAAACGAATCTATAAACATCTTGCGTAACCTATTTAAGCTTGTTTTTATTTCATCACTTTTCACGACTTTTTATTACTCTTTAAATGTGTGTTGAATTGTCATTTTGATGAGTTATCCAGTCACCACCATAAAGACCGTTCAAAGATAATTCAATTAAGAAGAAACCCTATAACCCTTTCAGACCTGAATTAAAACCGGCACTGGTAGAAACTTATTGATCCTTTTCGATAATTGGTATAGTTTATTTATTTATTTATTTATAGAATACATGATAATACAATAATACATTTTCTTACATGTGATACATTAAATCACCACACTAGGCAACTGCCTGTCTCGTGGCGACCAATGGTATATAGTTAGTATGTGAGGTCTAGTGTTAACATATAAATTAAATATTTATACATGTTTAAAGTATGAAAGATTATATTAGAATGAATTATAATGGAAATAGAAAATATAAAAATGTTAAAGTAGAAAGCAGAAGACAAAAAAAAGAAAAATAAAAAGAATAAAGAAGAAATAAAAATAAAAGAAAAACAAAAAAATATAAAAAATTTAGAAGTCTAAGACATGCTATTATGCAGGAAAAGATCAAATACATAACTCTCTTTTCTGGTTGTGTAAGTGTACATGCATGTATGAGCGCGTAAATACGCGTGTACACGCATACATCCACACACACACTTATTCATATTTATAGATGCATACATATTCATACAAAGATATACAAATATATATGTATACATACATACATACACATATATATATATGTATGCATACATACATACACACATATACACATGCCTACTTGTACATAGTTGTTTATTCACTATCTGAGAATGAGAAACAAGTGATTAACACTGTCACAATCATTAATCAAAAAGTCATCAAGCGCCTTTTTGAAAGTGAGATATTTGGTTATTGACTTTATTTCAATTGATAAATTGTTAAATATTTTAGGGGCAAGAAAGTTAAACTGGGACTGTGCCATTGAAGTTTTTGTTGCCGGAATAATATAGTTGTATTGGTTCGAGTATCTTGTGTTATAATTTGAATCGGATATATATTTTTTTGTAAATTTGAATTTAAAATAAGAGGTAACATTTTTTACATATAAGGATTTTATATTAAGAACTTTAAAGTCTTTAAATAAGTCCTTCGTGGGTTGTACCTATATAATGTGCTTTGTAGATAGTCCGTATATCAATTTTTGGGCTTTTATTAGTGGATCTAGTACAGTTTTAGAGCATCCTCCCCAGACAATTATACCGTACGATAAAATTGATTCACACAGGGAAAAGTATACTGTTTTTAGTGTGTTTTTGTTTAGTATATTTCGCAATGCTCTGAAAATATATGCCAGTTTCCTTATACGGCTCGTGGCATTAATTACATGATCTTCCCATCGAAGTTTATTGTCGATTATTACGCCCAAGTATCTAATTGAATCTACTCGTTCCAGTGCGTTGCATAGACAACTAGATATATCCCTACAGGAATGTATTTTAAGTACATAATTAATTGAGGGTTGATTTGGATTATTTGTGCTAAATGTTAGGTATTTTGTTTTACTTATATTTAATGTGAGTAAATTATTATCCAGCCATTGTTTAGTAATTTTCAAGATTAGTTCTGCTCTATGAAAAATTTCTTCCCATGTTTTACTTTTTATTACTAAGGCAGTATCATCGGCAAAAGTGATTATATTGCCATCAATTTGTAATCTACATAAGTCATTAATGTATATGAGAAAAAGTATAGGACCGAGTACGCTGCCCTGTCGTACACCAAAATTAATTCTGGTAGGTTGAGACGATTTTTGTGATGGTAGCTTAATACATTGCTTTCTGTCTGTCAGGTATGATTTGAACCATTCAAATGCCTTATTCTTTATTCCGATTTTCTGTAGTTTAGCTAGAAGGATTGGACGAGAGACTGTGTCAAATGCCTTAGCCAAGTCCAGAAATATTTCCAGACATTTATCACCTTTATCTAGGGCTTGTGTTATGTGTGATGTTAATTCTAGAATAGCTGAGTCTGTGCTTATCCCTTCTCTGAACCCATGCTGGTTTGGCGAGAGAATGTTGTATTTTGTAAGATGGTCGATAAGTCTTTTTTTTACAATTTTTTCTATAATTTTGGACAGTGATGATAAAATGAAGATAGGTCTATAGTTTGAAATATCAGTTGGAGTTCCAGCCTTAAAAATTGGTTGAACCAGAGCAAGTTTGAGTTTATTCGGAAATACGCCTTTATTGAGACTGAGGTTAATGATATGTACTAGTGGTTGATTTATAAAAGGTTCAATAATTTTGAGTATGTTTGAGGATATTTTGTCATGATTACATGAATGGGAGGGCTTTAATTGTTTGATAGTTTGCGTAATTTCAGTAGAGTTGGTGGGGTTAAGTGTGAGTGAATTATTTGTTTCACAAGCAGAGTTTTTGATTTTGTCGGCAAGAGAATTTTCATCGGTTGATGTCTTATTTAAGATTTGTGATGCTAAATTTTTTCCGATATTACAAAAATATTCATTTATATGATTGGTCACAGTGTCAGGGTCGTCTTTTAGGGAGGTATCTAGTCCGTTGATATTTAATTTATTGATTGGTGGTATTGATTGGTTAGTGTCAGATATTTCTTTAATAATTTGCCAAATTTTTTTATTGTTATTGCCAGCTCTGAACAATTTTTGTTTATAATAGTTTTCTTTAGTGATTTTAATGAGATTGTTACATATGTTTCTGTATTTTTTATAAAATATTTGAGCTTGTGTATCTGGATTTTTAAGTAATTTTTTGTGGAGCTTGTCCCGTTTTTTAATACAAAAAATTAGGCCATCTGTGATCCATGGTTTCAGTTTTTTATTATTTAAGTTATTCAAAGGGGATTCAACTGTAACAGCCTCAAAATGTTTCAATAGTGTTTCAGAAAATGTATTAAATGCAACATTTACGTCTGAAGAATTAAGGGTAGAGAGCCAATTTTCCAATTTAATTTTGGAGGTGAATTCCTCGAAATTGATCTTAGTCTTTATTATATTTTCACATGAGGAAATGGAAATGGATTTTTTATTCATGAGGCCAATTACTATTGAGAAGTGGTCAGTTATGGTTGGTTGATATACAATTCCTTTCGCATTTTTTTTGTTCTTAGGAATATGTGGTCAATAGGTATATAGCATAGTTTAAAAGATAAGTTATTATATAGATTATATTGTAGGTCAATAAGTTATTATATAGCATAGTTTAAAAGATAATGCTGATTCCATTTGAAGGAACATCAGGTCTCAGAGGGCGAGTTTCACATAAAGATAATGCCAATGCCATTTGAAAGATAATCAGGTCTCAGAGGGTGAGTTTCACATTAATTGATGAAATGAAAAGCGTACCCTCTGTGCGAAAAATATAACAATTTATTCAATAAAAAATATATATAAAAATTAATCATTAAAAAATTACCTCCAAAATTTACATTTAAAAAATCGGGTAAACATTTATTATAGAAATTGAACACGGAAATCACATTCTAAATATAAAGATAACTACCGCGTGAAACCAGTTATACCAGCAATTGAAAGTTCCGTGATAACTCAGCACAATGACATTTCATCACACCTTCAAAAGCCATTAAAAGCGATGAAAAAACTAACAAATTAACCTTACTTACCTACGTAACCTATTTCCTAGTTTTTGATTCATCACTTTTCATGACCTTTTAAAGGTGTGTTGAACTGCCGTTTTGAAGAGTTATCGAGTCACCCAATCGAATAACGAAAACCGTTCTAGATAGGTAGGAAAATAATTCTTAATGTACTTACATTCTTCTGTGTATGCTGTCATTACAAAATAGAATCGAATTTAATTAAGTTGAACTCGGGTAATAGAACTAGGGACAAACGTTGTAATGTGTTATTATAACGTGTGTCCTGTCCTGGCCAATGAACGACAGTTTAATCGGTAAAATGGTGTAAAACAAAGCATTTGTTTGTTTTAGCTAAGGTGTCGAGTGCTTTTCACGAACACGATTTTTTATAAGAATGTCCTTGTAGTTATCATAAAATCCAATATAGGAGTGAGTACCTGAAGTATTTATCAAATCCAACACAGAAGTGAGTACCTGAAGTATTCATCAAATCCAATACAGGAGTGAGTACCTGAAGTATTCATCAAATCCAATACAGGAGTGAGTACCTGAAGTATTCATCAAATCCAATACAGAGGAGTGAGTACCTGAAGTATTCATAAAATCCAGATTAAAACAATAAAATAAGACGCTTCTCGATTACTTGGAATGCTTCTCCTACTTTTCATTTTTTTTTAAATGTATTTTAATTTCACTTTTGTTTTCATGAATGAATGGGTGCAATTGAAGTGGAGATTAACCCACTTCCCGACATCGGATCGAGATGAAACTCGCTCGTTGTTAGCGCTTTTGCCTCCAGCTTGACTCCAGTCTCTGGGGAAGAATGTTCAATCCTCAAGTCAAACCATTTGTTTTCTTTGAAACTGGCCACTAGCCGGCCCAAGAGATGGCATAACTAAGTCGAAAATTTGGAAATAAATGTTTTACAGCTAAAAAAACGTTAACAATTATTTTTATAAGCAATAATTATTAGCCTGAAACACTCATCAACATTGAAAAAAAAACGTTGTTTTTACGGGTTGATTATTTTTATCTCTGTCCTTCTATAAAAGTAATAGTAAAAAAATATAATATAAATAAATATCTTCTTAAAGAAAGACATTACATGTATATACATTTTTTGTGCAATACTTATCACTTAGTGGCTCTTTATAAACCTAGGAAATAACTTAAACAAGGTTAAAAATTACAGAAAAATCGAGAAACAACACTCCATTTCGATAAAACCAGTCAATAATGGGAATTAATCTAGAACTAAAATAAATAAACTAACTCGCATAAACACGAATAAACTTTCTCAATAGATAAATCAGTATTCTGTTTCAGAATAAAACTTATTTGTAGTCTTTGAGCATTGTTTTGCAAGTTGCGTCGAAGTTCAAAAATAAAAAGGAGCGTTGCTGAGATTTTTATACTAAATAAATAATACTAATAACAAGAGACCATCGTCTAGTAATTGATTGTATGATCTCTGAAATAACTTGGATATTGGAAGATCGCCAGCTGCTAGTGATACCGGATTACAGAAGTTGGAGAGATTTCCTCTCCTGTTATCCGAAAGATACCGAATACCCTGGATAAGTTTGTTAATTAACCCGCGACTATTCAAACAAAAGGTGTTTCCAACAATAAGTAGGAAATTAAATTAGTTTTTTCTGTCACGATTTGCTTTTGGGTTATTATGCCGTGTTGAGCTTTCTCATTATTTAGCCAACGTTTCGGACAGCGTTACTGTTTCTATCATCAGGACAGATGTATAGATTGAAGTTTGTGTTTTTTTTAATGTAGACGCGATAACCTGCTGCGCGCTCCAAACCTCCTTTGCGTTGGAATTTTCAGTATAATTCGTTAAATTATTGTGACGGACGTACTGCTCCGGGCTCGGCCGCAGTCACCCACGTTAGGATTATAAGATAAATATAGAATTGTGGAATAAAATTAAATGAATCCTAACTGTCCTAAAGAAATAAAATTGTATAAAATGTATGTAATAATGTAAAGATGTAAATGTATGAAGCAATGTAAAATGAAAATCTTATCAATAAATGAAACGTCGGAGCTTGGATAGAGGTATACGGGCAGAGAAGTATTGTTAGAGCTGGTACAATCATGAGATCATTTAATTCGGGCACGATTATTAGAGTCGTGCTTATACGAGAGGGAACGTTCGGCCCCGGCCCGAAGCAAGGGGCCGTGCGCCGTCGTGGCGTGCGAGGTGCTTCGCCGTCAGAACGTTCCCCAAGCGCGATTCTGAAGATCGTGTCTGAACAAAGAGAGGCCGTGGTCGCGTTCGACCACGAGCCCGAAATTACCGGCCGAGAGGCGGTAGCCAACCCGGCGGCGAGCCGCGGGCGCGCCACAAACACGGGCTTCGATTCCAGGAATCAAAGAGAAAGCGGGCCCGTGTGAGCGTCGCTCAGCCAGCGAAGGCCGCCGGGGTCCTATAAAACGGGCAACAGTCCCTTGAAAAATTAGATATCCAGCAACCACCGCCAGCTCTACACTTCTCTCTGCTCTGCCTTCTACCTCGCTCCGACTTCTGACTCTACTCGCCTTCTCTTCTTCTTCTGACCCTCGCCTCACCCCGGACCTCTCTGCCCCTACGAAAGACCCGGACTCTACAGCAAGGACGAGTACTAGCATCGGACCAGCTACAACGGCTACAGAGACGCCCCGTTCTACCCCTCCACGCCACTGAAGGAAGGCATCACACGCCTCCACGGATTGGGATCACCGCCCTGTTTACAGTCTTGTGTGTCACACATTACGTCTGGCACAATTATTATTGTTTTCAGTGTTTAGTTTTGGTGTAGCCATCAAATACCGGAAGCCAAGAATCATTACGCTCAGCCCTGTCGTTTTGTCGATTTCATTAGCCTTCGTAATTAGGCGGGCTCGATGCGTTTTATTTACGGCATCCCTAATTATTTGGGAAATGCATTGAGGCTCAAGGAACAGGGAAGAGAAAGGTTGGGGAGAACCTGGCTATTCAGAATTAGTCACACGGCCACAGTAATGTGAAGCGACGTTTGTATTCTTTACAATGATCTTGTTACTTGAATATCTACTGCAGAATCTTTATTGTAAACCACTAAATAAGTGAATAAAAACATTAAAGCTCGTTTTTCAGAATCTTTAATTTTCTAACTTACACGTTTCGGGTTTTCATATTATGTAGGACGTAGATCGATCATTGCCAAAATAATCAATTATTCGCTGATTTTGGATTTTCAAATTGTAATTACTTACATTATGTCGTAAAATGTCTAAAGCTGGCATCAATAAGTAACTCATAATAATATTTACGTAATTTATATGTACACATTTCTATAACTTTGTATCAATCAAATTAATCAATGGCGGGTAAAACTATGTTGAGTCGAATACTGTATCTACTCAGATGCAACACGTGCATACAGCAAAAACAAAAATTATTATTAAACCATTTAAAAATAGCACACTAAAACTTTTAGAATGTTTACAGTCGATAATCGTATAAAATAATTGTTATCCTTTTCTCGCTAATAACAATAAGTAGCGGTAAACCAGAAAAAACGCCGTCGGAAGCGTATACTCATTCATATGCACCAATACATACAATCCTAATGGGCGTTTTAGACAATTTTCTTCGTCCATTTTCCATATCGATCGTCTTTTCATATGGATTCCCGACAAAAATACGTGTTCTATAATAATAATAATAATAATGTTTATTTCAGCTGGACAGAGCGGTGTGTGCAATGCTCTGCCTGCCATAAAAGTTTACATTTAAGTTAAAACATAAAAATAAAATGAATAAAGAAATAAATAAAAAATCAATACATTGATGTGCACATTAGGACTTTATGGTGGCTTGAGTGAAATTCTCCACCTCTGGTGTAGAGGCGCTCCCTGCCACTGGGCAACGGCCTGGACAAGAGTGTTGTCCGATCTCTGGTAGCGCTGACTCGTCCCGACTATTCTATGTTGGTATCGATTTTCATACAGTTGTCGTGTCATTGTTTTACGTTTAATTTATGTACAAAAAATACTACAATATGTGTGTTTATTACTGATTGTGAATGTACGTTGCGGTTTAGTATTATTGTGAACGTATAATACTATTTGGTATTGTGAATTTCGCTGGTATTTTTGTTGACGGCGACCCAAAATGACAAATGCTTTCATTTAATATATGGTTACTTTCAATATATGATTCGAATGCGAATTGTAGCGGAAGTCGGGGACGCCCGAGGAAGACATGGCACGATCAAGTCAAGAGTCAGAATAATAGAAGCGTATGTATGAATGTGCATGAGACAAGAAGTGTGTGTCAAGACCGAGTTGTTTGGCGATCCGTCTCTCTCGGCTTACCCCTGCATTGCCATTTTTTGACGATTTGGACGTACCAAAATATTATTTGTTCTCATCTGTATTAATTTGTTGTTTTTAAATAGATGTATAATCCTTATATACATATATTTAGAAATAACATCTTTTTATTAAATTAATACTAATAAACACATTTTTGATAATTTTAAATTGATTATTTTTTCTCGAAAATAATGATCGTGCAAAAGAAAGATTTTCAATATGGGTTCCGATATAGTTACCATGTGGGATCGGTATGAAAAGAATCATCTTTTAAAAGGTCCATAAGTATGATTTGTTTGCCTTTATTCTAATTGCGCGACATAATGAAGTTGAAGTGACAAGTGACATGACTCAACAGTTTTGACATTAATTATTGACTTCACATTTATTTAGCTATCTTCAGATAGTAAAATTAAGGAAATGATTGTTATTGAAATCAAATAATAATGAACTCGTTCAAAATACATATACGACCAATATACGACTCCTCGTATATTTTGCTGACGGAATTTGGCAAATGTTATTATGGAGTTCGGAGAGTTATGGTTTCTGGGAACTTCGCTACAATAATAATAAAACATGAATAATTAATTTGTTTACCTCTATCGAAATATACTTTTTACGGATATATCTACTGACTTTCTATATAATATATTGCTTATTATCTTGGATAGATAGATAGATTAGTAATAGGAACATTAATATAAGTAAAATTAAAATAATATCATCGACCATTTACCAAACGTTTTATAAAGTAGAGAAGAAAATAAAAGTTATAGTAACAAGTGTTGAATTAAACAAAACATACCTTTTAAGATTTATTTGAATTTTATAGGTAAGTTGCAGAACATGTCAATTTCATTGATCGTTCCATTTTATAGGTGATTTGGAGAACATGTCGATTTCATTGATCGTTCCATTTTATAGGTGATTTGGAGAACGTGTCGATTTCATTGATCGTTCCATTTTATAGGTGAGTTGGAGAACATGTAAATTTCATTTATCGTTCCATTTTATAGGTGATTTGGAGAACATGTAAATTTCATTTATCGTTCCATTTTATAGGTGAGTTGGAGAACATGTAAATTTCATTTATCGTTCCATTTTATAGGTGAGTTGGAGAACATGTAAATTTCATTTATCGTTCCATTTTATAGGTGAGTTGGAGAACATGTCGATTTCATTGATCGTTCCATTTTCGTTAACTTTACAAACGACACACACGAAAAAAAGGGTTGAAAAAAGCTGTATTGCAATTAGAAGGTTATTTTGTTTGGGTGTGTTTCTCGCATGAAGATTTATTTTAAAGTCGTTCTGATTCAATGATGTTGTTTAATAATATTTAGTATAAGAATGACGAGACTGTTATTTTACAGTATTTTAATCTTTTTTTGTATGGAAGATACTCCGAAAAAACTAGCTTCATTGATCTCTGCGCATGGTCGGAACCGGTGCATGGTCGGAACCGGTGCATGGTCGGAACCGGTGCATGGTCGGAACCGGTGCATGGTCGGAACCGGTGCATGGTCGGAACCGGTGCATGGTCGGAACCGGTGCATGGTCGGAACCGGTGCTTGGTCGGAACCGGTGCATGGTCGGAACCGGTGCATGGTCGGAACCGGTGCATGGTCGGAACCGGTGCATTGTCTGGAAACACTTGATTTGGCTTATTTGTACTTCAGTATGTACTTACAATGTGTTAAACTAAACTAAACAAAGTATATAGCAATGGTAAACAGATAATAAAGTAGTACGCCACACATAACACAACTCCGATTTGACAAACATTCTAGTTTCAATTACATTCATACATATTCTTCACATAGTCCTTACAATAGGACACCTGGGTAAAGATTTTCCTATAAGATATTTACCGTATACCGTATAAATACGTCAATACGTATAAAACATTAGTAATTCATTCGCACGTTAACCTAAAACTTCACAACAATGCATAACATTTAATGTTGTCATAAAGTAGTGGAAAATATTTTTATTTTGAGACATTTCTGATTATTAACCTCTATTTCTCATGTGTTGAGGAGAAGGAGATGGGGAAAAGGAAGGTGTGGAAGTACGTGGTTATTCAGATCTGATCACCATTTCAAGCAACGTTTCAATTCTGAATGGTGGTTTTACACTAGCGTAATTCTGAGAGTATCTTCCAATTTGAAATGTGCTGCGAATATACATTATTTTACGTAAATTGTGAAATATCAAAATTAATCAAATAAAATTGAGGCCGTCAAATGAACATGTTTCGCTCATTGAAAATTCTTACAAAATACGATTTTGTAATGGAAACTGTCTTAGGCTATCGATTTTTTATTTATATCAGAAAACTCATAAATTCTAATAGAAAGATTACATTGATAAATGTGTAAAATTTCCGATATTTGAAAAAGATTTTGGCAGATAAATTGGAATACTAAAATAGTTTAAAAAGTGTTTTCTTCTCTTTGCGGTTTCGCCTTATTATCAAAATAAACAGCAAATATTTGGCTCGAGCAAAACATTAAACCTCCCAACGTCCTTGGCGACTATCGGCGCGCCCGTTGGCACTGCGGCGGCACACACCCCCATGGGAAGGGGATGGCACGAGGGGGATTGCGGGAGAATAGTGGGGAAATTGCGGAGCTTTACCCGAAAGTAGAGGCTTTCTGCCGCCGGGACAAAGAATCGCTCTGAAAAGATTTCAAAAGAGATGTGATTTGTGTGGATTAGTTCTTTAATTCAAACATACAATATTACAACGTGTCGATATTAAGGGATTATAGATACTGAATAACACATTTTCTACCTACGTGATCTATTTTTGTGATACTCATTTGCGTGCCTTCAACTCGAAGGGTCCTTTTTATGTCAAACCGCAATTGCTCTCGACCGTCTGGAGCCATTGAGACTATGGCATCGTCAATTAAGGTATGTTGCGAGGTTGATGTTAGTGGGGAGGGGGGGGGGGGGGGGGGAAGGTGAAAAAGCGCCTGGCTATTCAGATCTGGACACCAAATACGGATAAACCAGGGCGATACTGAGAGTATCTTCCACTCCTTTCAAAAAACTCATTTCTGTTGGCTGTGATGAATTGCGTGATGTCAAATATTACTGCGTAATTTTAAAAATTGGAATCGACTGTGGGAAACAAGCGAGTGCCTAAATCTATGTATTTTAATAGTAATTCCGTTTATAAAATATATATTTCCTTACTTTCTATTTTTGACAGATCTATAGATCGAAATCACTAATGATTTTTAAAGATTACTTTAAAAATTATCATCTTTATTACATTTTTTATCGTCTTGCTAGTAATTTGTTTGATAGGCAATGATTCCGTGGCAAATATCGAATATATCGTTTGCAAATTATGTTAAGTATCACGTAGTTTTTCACGGGTCTAATTGCCACTGCCAAAGAAAAGATTTCGTATAAAGTTGTTGTTGTTGAAATTCAGTTCAAAAGCTGGGTAAAATTATCTAACCATTTCTGACCTGAAGAAGAAAAAAGGTTTTTTCCCAGAATTTTGTTATTTTTAGAATAATACGGAAAAGAAAATAAAACTAACTAAAATGTATAATAGTATTACTTAAATAATTTATATATTGGTATTTTTAAACAATTTACGTGGCAACTTCGTTGTTGACGCAACATTTTGATAACTGGTAATGATGTCCCTAGTGGAAAATTTCAAAAACATTGGCCCAGTCTAGCACAGTGAAATCGATAAATTTACAATGTCAGATCGATAGGCGTAACTACAGATGATTTTATGACGATCCATAAAGACCTATATCAATACGATATCGACAAAATCCGAACTGAATTTCGTCTCTTCAAGTTTGAACGGATTTAATTGATCGCACAAATGATGTCTTTCATTCCTAGTAGCTTCGATAATCCACCTCCGCTCAATAATATTTTAAAAAATAGACGGTCCCTAACGATTGTATTAGCCAGGTCTGAAAGGGAAACGCATTTCCATAATTCAATATTATCTCTTTCTATTGAATGCATGCTTATTAATAATAGATCAACGTAATCATAACTTACATAAACTACCCAATTCTCACCTGATGTAGTAGCTTCGTTCTGCAAATTCATTGATGAAACAACCTTCAAGGTCAAATAATACTAATACGTATCTACACGTGTCAAAGTATAAAAGAAATAATAAAATATTTCTGAAAAAGAAAAATATATACGTTGTATATATTGCCACAAATATCTCTCAATTCTTTAAATTCTGGCTGGAGACAGACTGGGATATTTATTACCCGCAGTGGAATTATTTATGTGTTTATGGAAGACGCAAAGCGATTTGTATGCGTACCAAGCTTGTTATAATTTATAATAGATGGTTACTGTATTATCGATTATACCGTGGCAAGTATTTACTTATAACAAATGTTTTGAATTATCTAACTAACCATCACGCTGTTTCCCCGCAGTGTGCCTTGTCTCACAATCCTCGCTTCATTCACATATGTATATCGTCTCATACATGCTCTTCTGATATTCTCTGACTCTTGACATGACCGGAGTTAGTATTTGATTCGTTTGTTCGTGACATGTCCTCCTCAGTCGTCCCCGACTCCTTCTACCGTTCACTTCCACAACACATTCAAGATAATGCCATTTCCGTGCTTTATTTATTTACTGTTAAAACTAAAAATAAAACAAACAATAACCTAAACGAATTTTATGTTTCAAAAGTCTAATCGTGTCTGTGCGTTTACGATAATCTATCTAGTATCCTTCAACTGAAGCAATCTTCCTAACGAGCTTTCCATTGACGTAGTTAGGTAGTCGTTGTGGCTTACGTGGATTAGGTTCAACCAGGGTTCCATTAAAGCCACGGTTAAGTTAGTCTCTCTGAAACAGGGTTTGCTGGAGGTGTTTGTAGCCGCCACATAAGCTCCGTTAAAGTACACTACTGTTCCCTCTGACTGAGGCTGTCCTGTCCTCTATAAATCTCAAGTCCGTCCTACTGCCGACATAAATCCTATAACTTTATTAAAAAAATAACCCGTAAAATACTATAATACCAAGCTTGTTATAATTTATAATAGGTGGTTTCTGTTCTGTTTACCGTAGCAAGTATTTAATTGTAACAAATGTTTTGAATTATCCAACTAACCATTACGCTGTTTCTCCGCAGTACATCTATTTTAACATTAAAAAAAATGGTTTGACTCAGTATTACTAGCTTTATCGGCGGCTTCGCTCGCGGGATATTAGGGAGAAATTACTGTACAAAGAATTTTCCAACGGGAATGAAATGTTTTTCCGGGATAAAAAGTTACCTATGTAATTTTCCAGCCCTCCGACTATCCCTATGCAAATATGATCACTTCGATCGGTCGCTCCGTTGCGACGTATAAGAAGAACAAACAAATAAACACGTTTCCGCATTTATAATATTATTATTGCTACGCTATTTTAGTAATTCTGTTAGTTGATATGTTTTACGTTTATTTATAGGTTTGTACAGTTGTTTGGCATTATCGGCAAATACTTTTATTTGGGATAATTATTGTCATATTATGTTCAAGGGCGTATTTAAGGGAGGGGTTTTAGGGGGTTCCAACTTCCAACCCCTCCTATCGGCCTCAGTATTGCGTAGGAAAATAGAGAATAGTACCAGCAGATTAAATTCCTGGAAAATGCAATAATATTATTTGCACCATCTCTTTTATCAATGTGACGTATATAATAAAGTCCCAAAATTTTTTCTAATAAATTTTCTAAACCCCCCACCCCCCCCTTCTCCCTTACCCTCCACCTGGGTCGAACCCCCCATGTGATTACTATAGCTACACCACTGAATACATTATGTATTTTTTTTAATAATATTGTTGATAATTAAAACTATATTATTAATAACTAATTATTTACTTACTTTTTTACTTATATTTTTTTTAGTTATTCTCTAGTTGATACTTGTTACTTTATAATTAAGTAAATGGAAAATATTGTGCCGGTTCCATGATGAATGACAATTCAACAATTCAACAATTCAACACACACATAAAAAAGTGCTATAAAGTTATGAAAAGTGATGAATCAAAAACATACATTAACAACAACGGTTCCATGACAAATCACACATTTAAAAAGTCATTAGAAACGATGAAATTTTTTTTAAACCTAACCTAACCTAACCTACTTAACCCAGTTAATAAAGTTTTTGTTTCATCACTTTCCATCACTTTATATTACTTTTTAAAGATGTGATGAATTATCATTTTGATGATTTATCCGGTCACCAACAACAACATGTGTTGAATCGTTTTGATGAATTATCCGGTCACCGTATCATATATGTAAGCCTCTAGGAATAAATTCTCGAAATGAAAACCCTAGCAAACTTCGTAGCATAGTTTAGAAGAAGTAAGCGCACAAACAGACGCCCGCGGATAGTGAGTTATATTATTTAGAGATATTGTCACGATTATGAATTTACTAAAAGTGTATCAGGAAACGGCCTTTAATCCCGTGTCTAGTTCATTATGATCTGGGATGTTCCAGAAAGTTCCAGACTATTTCCGAACATTCCACTACATTTCAGAATGTTCCGGGATGTTCTGGAATGTTGTAGAATGCTATCGAATACTCTCGAATCTTCTGAACTTGAAATTTCTAGAGGGCAAAACTTCCAGCCCTTATATCGTCAAAATCACGCCCTTCAGGTAAAAACGGGAACCTTCTTCGTGGGTGCAAAATATTTAATTAAAATACTTCGATAGCTGGGTGGTGTGTATTGCACGAATGAAATTCAATCAAGCAAAGTTTTCTTATTTATCTGGTAGAATTAGAAACAAAAGTTAGACAGAGCTTTATGTTAGTTCGTTGATAAATAATGTTTATTCGGCTTTTACAAGTAAATAGAAGACGTCGCCTAGAGATAATAATATTATTGTTTCGGAATCGGATAGCGTGTGAGTTTACTGTTTAGTTATGTTACGAGAATATGCTGATGTTCGTTTTTGTGATTTGATTCTTCGTTTGTTTTTATTGGCGACCTTCACAGATGAACATTTTTACTGACACTGAAAGTTTTTTTTCGATAATATCGGTAAGTTGTCACAGTTGTCAAGTTGACGGCCGGCATAGTCCAGTGGTAACGCATTGGACTGCCATTCCGAAGGTCGCGGGTTCGAACCCGGCGTGCGCAAATAAATTTTATTTGATTAATTTGTGTTATTTCACAATTAATTAATTAAAATAATATATAGTATATTTGCGGCACGTTTCAGAGTGGAAGATACTACCAGTATCGCCCTGGTGACCACCATTCAGAATTGAAACGTTGCTCCAAATGGCTTTAGCCGTGTTTAGTGACTAGATCTGAATAGCCAGGTACTTCCCCACCTTCCTCTTTCCCTTCCCCACTTACCTTCAGCCTCATAGTCTCACTGGCTCCAGACGGGAGCATTTGGGACTCTTGTGAGGTATTCACTATAAAAAAAAAAAAGTTCCTAGGCACGACTGCAGATCGCCAACGAGCAGATTTTTTAAAGTTTACAATACATTACACTAGGCATTTGCATGTTGATTTCGTTCTATTTTATTTATTTAAAATATTTATAAAATACTTTTACTTATTGTTTATTACAAATTGTATATATTATTCCTGTTCGGCTGTGAATTTCGGGTGTATTTTTGATGATTTGTTGACGGAAACGGCAAAGGCAAATAACAGAAACTTTGGGTGATTTATGGTTATGTACAAGGTGCTGAAATTTTTTACGATTTAATACTATCCCAAATTATCATTTTATTATTTCGTCTCTATTTGCAACTATCTGTATGAAATCGTAAGTATGAAAATAATGAACGTGTAAAGCATTTTTTTTTATATATGGGCCCGATATAGTTTCCATGTGGAAATCGGTATGTAAAAGGCCCACAAGCCCCACTTTCACTTCTCCGCCGGGTATAATGTTTGTAGAGTTGCGTAACACAAAGCTCAAGGCAAAACTTGTGTCCCCCTAGAGATGGGCGGGGAGGTGAGGGGGGGGGGGGGGGGGGTGCAGTTTGCCCGCTGGGAGATAAAGTGGCGTAGCGGATATCCCCTTGCGGGAGGGGGGGGGGAGTCAAGTGGGCAATTAAAGTAGGCGACACATTAAGCCTGCTATACGCATTATGGCTTGGTATATTGCAGCGTATCTCTCGCCATACACTTTCAATGCGAATGTATGGAGAGCGATACGCTGGAATAGGTCAAGCTACGAAAATATTGCGTGTTCTGTCACAGGCTCATATTATGACCAGTATGATCGTAACTTTATATTTTCATCGTCGTCATCGTTCCACGTTTTCTTATTTATTGACGACGAATATTTACGTAGAGTTTTTTTTTAAATACATTTGAATTTTTAATATATTTTTTTACTTGTTTATTATTTTTTAAATTAACTCCACACGTAGGCTTTGAGGAAAATAATTTCCTTCAGGGCCTACGTCATTTTTAGGTATTCTGTGTTGGGGTTCGTTTTTAGGAGAGGAAGGAGTCTGAAGAGTTCCATGTTGTAGGAGGGCCGAGATGTTGAACTCGAGAACGAGCCGGAGAAACGACCCGTTCTCATGTGACGAATGTCGACCGTGTACAAATATTGGATGCGCGTTTGGCGTGTTTCCTCACCACGCACCGGCATCGAAGTAATCAATTACGCTAGTTCCTCGGAGCATCTTCCATTGTAATACCAGTGGAACAACAACCAGAACCACAGTGTTCCCACCTGACGCCTGTGCTCTAAAGATTGCATGAGGAATCTATTAAACGGACCATTTCTGCACAGAATCAAGGTCAAACACGTCTACGGATGTTCCTGTGTTACGCCGGACTGTGCCCCTGAAGTATTTAATTAGTTTTATGGGCCTTACGAAAACTAAATTTTAGCATTCCAGAAATGGTACAAATTTGCCATTATCCAACATGCTTTTTAGAAGACCGGTTTCTCTGTGGACACGTGACCTTGTAGCGGCCTTTCATCCCGACCTCCCCCCTGGCTGCCCCACCCCTCTCACTCCAACCAACTCTGTTATATCGATCAGGCCATGTTTAATAATGGGCCACGCTCATAAATCATCGCTATAAATATTATTTGAAGAGTGTTTTTACTTGCAAGGGTCGTGGAGATATTTTAGCTCTCATTGGGCATTTTGGTCATCAATTTTAACAGTTAATACAACAAGTTTAACAAGCAATGATTATCTATAAATGTAGGTACACTAAAGGCCACTTTTTCACATAACTTAAAGAAATCATATTTTTTTTAGGTATGAACTGGTTGTTCCACAGAATTTGAACAATTCATTAAATTTAAAATTCGATGAATTGTCAAATTCCGTGAAACAACTCTTCAATATGCAAGTTCTGTTTATTTAAATGAAACAATGAAACAGTTAACCCATAGTAAAACTCATACTGCAAGTACCATTCTACACAGACTCAACCAAAATCTTCAAAACACTAGACGTCATGTCAATAAGACAACTTTACGCCAAAACTGCTCTCCTACACCTCATCCATAATAATCTTCATATTACAAATCAAGCAAAAGCCATAATAAAAACCAGGTCCTCAACAAATAAAACACTGAACATTCCAATAACACACACCACACACGGTCAAAGACACTTTCAATACTACGCAACCAAACTTTTTAACAGTATGCCCATTACTTTGAAACAATTATTGACTACAAACACATCTACAAACTTTCTCAAAAAACATATCATAGCCTGGATAAAAAATCAAGATATTCACTTTATTCAAAAGATTATAATTCCAAACCAAACATAACCAAAATATAACAAGTAAAATTAAATATTATACACGTTCATCAAGAATTATCCACAAATTCATACACTCACATATAAAAGTGTGTTTTCATGTTTCAATATATGTCTGTGAAAAAAAAAAAAATAATAATAATAACTTTCTACCACAACACATAAATATCTGTCACCCTTAACCACAAACACGTTAACACCTCAGCACAGGTTCTCCTAGTGAGGTGCTCACGTTACATATAATATCACACACACACACAGTTTTACCTAAATCAACCTATGTTCTTCATTTTTTATACCTTTTTTCTTCATTTTTTATACCTTTTTTCTGTAATTTTTTTTCTCTGTACTGCAATATAAACCACTGTAATAATTTGTAAAACGTGTATTCAAGAATAGACATAAATAAAATAAATAAAATAAAATAAAATAAATAGTGGAATAATAACAGAACTTTCACAGAATTTGAACATTAACTTTTTGATAAATTGTTCAAGTTCTTTGAAACAACTGACGCTAAAAGTCGTTTATTCGTTTTAATTTTGTGTCTCACCTGAAAGACTGAACGGGTCAATGTATAGTACATAGGGCAACGTAACATTGTTTTCTGTTCGCAGTAGGTATATTGCGAACTAGATGCGTTCGTTCACTGAACAATTTATCGTTCCGTTTTTAGCATCGTAAAGGTAAACCTTTTTATCTTAAATGCATTATTACATTTTTAAATATCTTGATAGGGTAGCTCAGATTATAGAATACTATGATCTGGGGTAGGTAGGTAGATAGATACTAGGGCAATTAACTAAAATAACTTTATTTTAAGGATATTGTAAAACGGCCATAAGTCATGTTTTGAAGGTTACTAATTTAGTATAACTGGAAACAAAAACGTGCTTTTAGTGTCCCGTTTTGTATAACTTTGGGCCCACACAATTAAATCGATTCGGTTCTATTTTAGGTCGGCTTTTGTCCTGAGCACATAATGGACCTTCCTATGTTTTATTTATGTATAATGTCGTAGCTTCAAGAATTTTTGCTGTTTCACAATCTCGTCGCAGTCGCAGATAACCCGGAACTCTTCAAATAGTAATGGCAACAAAAACATGTTGTTGACAATTGAGTTATGAAATAGTAGGTACGATAATTGATTGAACCATAATATACACGATATCCGCTAGTACAATCGGAAAACTGGCGAATCTACATTACATTTGGAGTCGACTTTGTGGCTCTGAATATATTCATATCTGAATATGGCTGTGAATATATTTTTACAGCGCCCTTGTGGTGATTTTAAACTAAAACGGCGCTATATCAATTAGCCATATTAATAATAATATTATTATTATTATTATAACGTTTTTGAGTAGTTCGAAGACCGAAGTTGGTTTTTTTAGGTCAAATTTTAAAAATATCGGCCGCCAAGTGTTAATACCAGTTGTTTAATGTCTTTTAAATTGCATCAAACGTAGACCTAACTCCAAAAGTTAAAAAAAAAAAATCGAAATGCTCAGATCAAATCTCTTTGTGGTATAGATTCGCCAGTTTCCCGCTTTTACTATGACTTTCCAGACAGCATGTATAATAGAGACAAAGGGGATAAGCAAGGGTGCCGACTGTCGCCAGATTACGACTCGGTAACACGGACCATCAAAGCGGTGGAACCAATGAAAGTCATGACGCGTCAGATGCGATTTGAAGGGGTGAACGATGCTTGCGACTTTTTTGCGCGTTGTTTCATACAACGGTTCATAACCCATCTCCCTTGTTTCAACTATCTATGGATTTGACTCATAATATAAACCTACCAAGTTCCGTTGAGCTGCGTCACTTATAAACGTCTGCACTGTGTTCATTTCGAATATGGTTGTAGATAATTCGGTTGTGCCAACCTCGAGCGATGCCAACAACAGTGGCTAGTCAAGTTTAGCAGGGACCAGGCAGTCCAGTAGTTAAGCAGTTCAGCAGTTCAGGCACTACTTGCTATCAAACGACTATCAATTGATATCAAAAGTCTCGCTTTTGTTATTGACATTGGCCTTGCTGTATAAATACGCGTTACTCTACAGTCCAAAGCGACGTGGAGTTATTGTGGACTATCTAGAGTGTGGTCTTTCGTTTGAAATAAAATATTGATTTCCTTATCAGTATTATGTAATCTGAGATATTATAATCTTCTTATGGTTCTGTGTGATTAATATTGCGAATTTGACGTTCAATATCTCTGTGAAGGCATTCCTTTAATAGATATATTGTAACCACTCGACCTATCCATCTTTCTTACAAACGACACGTGTAACAGAAACAGATTATTAAACAGTACCAAGGTAATAAATATGTTTTCTGTTTTACTGTGGACTTTATGTTTAAACGTTTTTTTAAACTTTGGTTGGATTAGTCCTGTTGGATAAACCGGTTATCTTACTTCTATTACATGAATTTCGTCCACATATTTCGCATTTTTAATTTTTTCCGACTTTATGTCCGGGTTAAATCTACCCCACAGGAAAAACTAAACCCTTCCACATAGTTTTCCACAAATGATCATCTAGTCAATCCACACTATTCAAGTGCATAATAAGTGCATTATAAGCATAATAAATACAAAACAATACAAGAACAACACGTCAACTCACCAGGGATCAAATGGGAAAATAATTCACCGACTCCAGAAATATAGATCGAGACACAAATAGACATCTATAATTTCCGCAATATATATATTTTTATTTTTATTTTTATTTTGAATATCTATTTATGTGAGACTTCTTATCATTTTTACTGATGTATCTTATTTTATTATATGCTTTTGTTGTAACATTTGATATTTTTTCTTTTTTCGTTGTATTATGTTTCCTTTATTGTTTTAATTTTGTAGAATCTATAATAACTGTGATACTCTACTATTAAACTTTGTAGTGTGTAAAAGCTAATTAGGGCATTAGGGCGTGTAATAATAATAAATAAATATAGACTCGGCTCGGTAGAACTCCTAACTGGACCGATAAATCCTACTGATCCTTCAATATAAAGATTTAAAAAATCTTTCGTAACATGTATTTAAAATGATTGATTTTTGCATTTTTTATATATAAATTCTTTGACAGATCTCATACGCCTAAATTAAACTGAATGATAGAGAAATAGGTATAGTGCCAGTAGTCGAAACAACAAATGGTAATATTTTTATAGTCTGAGAATGCCAAATTCTTTTAATCTCATTTCCTAAATCTGTGTATTTTCTTATTTTTTCAGAAACAGTTTTTTGAATATTACAGAAATTTGGAATAGCGACATAATAATGACTACACATTATTATAGTATTCTTATTGTTATTCGTGTCACTAACCCTTTATAATATAATAAATAATAACTACACCCTTACTAATAAACTTGTCGCATATTTCACACGGCTGATTAACAACTATTTATGTACTGCATTAATGGTTGTTTGTCAGCTGCGTAAAGTTTAAAACACGTTTATTAGTAAGGCTCTTGATGTACAATACTCTAATAGTCGGTTAATGTAAATACGAGTATATGCCGATACTTGGAAAAGCTCCCAAATAAAAAATAGACAGATTTTCAGTATTTTCTAGGGCTGAAAGGGTTAACACATAGATACTTTGGAAAGCCACAATAATCTTTCTCTCTGTGTGGTCATTCGTTTTATTTCGGGAAAGCAATATACAGCTCAGATATATTACGTATTCTCTACTTAAATTCACAAATTATTATTTTTTATCCCTTGACCTCTGTATCACGAAGAGACGATTTGAAATACACATCGCCAGTTTGTCTGTCGGATTGTATTTTTGGTTCGCATGTTTACAATGGCCAATAGATAACAACGAATGATTAATCAATATTGACAAGATAATACTATTTGCCATGGTATCGCATTTCCATACTATAATATTATGATAAATACATTTCAAAGACTCTCAACGGCGGCTCTGACAAACTCTTCTCAAAAGTGTTTATAAAAAGTTCTCAAATCCGTAATTTCTATGTCCAGGGTGATTTTTTCTTAATCATGTTTGTAAAATGTAAGCAACGAAACCGGCTTGGGGCTCAGCAGCCTCTAATTACATAAAAAGAATAAAGATAACACAAAAATAAGGTTCCCGTAGGACGTTCGAAGTATACAAAAAACCTTTGCCAATTATATTCTGGTTCATTATCTCATAAAAGGCAAACACGTCACATTGTCACACTAAAATTGGAGCTAAATATACTTAGTGTAATACTACCTTTAGACAACGAGCTCTCAAGTTTTATTAAGCATTGTAACAAACTCCCACATAGCATTAGACAAATTAAATCAATTAATAACTACATTAAGTCCAGCTAGGAATTATCATAAAAAGATCTGACAAGTTTTAAAAACAACATCGTCATATAAGTTACTGAAAATTTCTACCCAAACCTTGAAGTTGAAGTATACAAGTCGCTGAAAACCAGTTCGCCTCACAGGATTTCCTAATTTTCTAGTGAGAAGGACTTATACCTTACCTAACTTCTTAAAACGTCACAATTCAATAGTAATCAATAAAATAATACTGGACTTACACTTGTAGGTATCGTACGCTGAGCATCTACACCGAGAAAAATGAGTTAATTAAAAATCTCTTCAAGTTATTGATTTGGTAATCCGGTTAAAACGGGATTGCAGGCTGCTTTCTGATAAATATTTAGGACATTAATAATATAACGGAACACGTGTTCATGCATCTGCATTTGCTTTGATAATATATAAAGACGAAATGCGAAAATATTAGAATTATACTGATAATACATTCGTATTTTATCATTTCATTCGTTAAGGCCTGTAATCCCGTTTTTATCTAGATTACGAATAATTTGAATAGATTCTTGATGCATTGGCAATAATCATTTTTCTCCATGTACCTATGCTAGACTGTACTTCTTAACGCCTATTTAGGTTTTTAATACCCTGATAAACACGTCTCATCTTCACACATATTTAATTTATCATTTTATCTACCACAAAACCAATGATATAATTGTATCGTCCGATCTATAAGTGTTTGTCTCCCGCACAGTGGGCGCCTCGATCCAATCTAAGAATAGCTCCAGATCACTTGTCGAGCTTCCGCAACTGTCTCGGCAACCGCTTTTCTCCACTTGTCGCCGCTATTGAATAATAATCACAATTAAACATACGTACATTATATATATTATACATATATTGCAATGTATGATACTGGTATTGATAGTAATACTGTGACACGGAGAGTTCAGGCGGTTAGCTGATGTCTCGTTGTCGCGGTATGGTGACTGAAACAGTCGATGGCCCTGAAGGAAACGTGCGAGAATTCCACTCAAGTTGTTTGAAGGTGATAGGCAAAGAAAGGCGTCGTTTATATTTGTTTTATGTGACATTTCACAAGAGTCTGTAATAATGCAAAGTCAGAGAGTTGTTAATGTGAGCCTTGATAAGGTTCACATTAAAAATAAACGAGAATATAATAAGAGGGGCCAGTCTTCACGAGAGAGTACCATCAGATAATATGGAGTAGGATAAAGGACGTGTTCTCATGCTGCCGAAATCAACTGCTATCTGATGTTTAATTCTTGTCTGTCGGTCTCCACACGGTTCTAAAGTTCGCTTTAGTAAAGTTCAAATCTATGATAATTTACCATATATTCACCAATTTACGTCCGACACTATGAGCTTCTAAACAAGATGTTCAATACAATTTTACAATCAGAATTGCCGGCCTCTGTGTTTCCTCCCTCCCACACCATGGGTCATGAAAAGACCCACTTCTTCACTCCTTCATTCAATTAACCTATTTGGGGTATTATTTTATTTGATCACCCATACCTCTGACTATCATATACATTGTGCGTCTGTACAGTTGTAGGACAGTAATTCATCATTACATTATAAGTCATTAGTCATTAGTTACGGTGACAGTCACTCCGAGATGACTTTAACACGTTAAATGGCGTACCTCTTCCTTGGGTCAAATTGCGTTAATTTATGTACTACATAGTAAATATATATTCATAAGTATTTTATCATTGACTTTTCCAAGAGAATAATTTATAGTATGACAACCGTAGCTTAATTATAGTAGTTGCTATAATTTGAGCAACTACTATAATTAAGCGACAAGCTTGTGTTAATCTACTGCAGGGTTAAGGCTGTCAAGATGTTTTATGTATTATTTTATTTGGAACGTTATAATATAAGTTATAATTAAGCCCATGGGCAATAACGGGAGATATTCTTCACAAACATAAGGGAGGAAATTCTTTCTTGCAAGCAAACAACGAACAACCGTGGAGTCTTTTTGGGAGATTTGTATACAGAGTGTATCGGCACGTACCCGACAAACTTTAACCAGCTATTCCTTGGCACATTTGGAGTAAAAAATGTTATGGGCACTTTGCTGTCTGGTAAATTTTTTTTTTAAATAAAAAAACTATTATTCATATTTTCACCACATGTCACCAATGTTTTATCCTTTGTCAAAGTTTGAAAACCCGTCTGGCAATATTTTGTTCGAGTTTCGTTGAATAATGTACGTACGTACCTACGTTGGCGCGCTTTTACAATCACAACGAAATGGCACGGCACCATTCATCTCATTTTTAACTATTATTATTTAGTGTGTACGAAAGAGCGAGGACAATTTTTGAGACACTTGCTAATAACAGCTGTTGAACTCGAGAAACAATGCAAATGACAGTGACGGAGTGTGGATTTTTTTATTTATTTTTTGTTTTTAATGGAAAAAAATGTTACCTGACAGCAAAGCGCCCATAACATTTTTTACTCCAAATGTGCTAAGGAATAGCTGGTTAAAGTTTGTCGGGTACTTGCCGATACACCCTGTATATCCCAGCCTGACACGTTTTCGTAAAAGTTATGTTATCTCATCTTGTGTTGCGGTTACAGATATGATTCAAACAGTGTTAGAAAGGAATACTGAGCTTTCAGTTTGCATTCAAAAATAAATTGAACGATACCGACAATTTTTAAATAATTCTATCAAACAAAATTTAGCTTTGAAAAATATTTGTCAAGGTTGGCAAAATTTTAAATATATATTTTAATGTTAAACGAAAAGAGTGAAGTGACATTAACTTTTATAAAACCTTGGTCTAATTAAATATGTTTTTTAGATTCGTGTAAAGTAGTAATTACAGCAATATAAAAAAACCATCGGTCAGCGACTTTAACTTAAAAACCTTTATCTTCGTTTGCGTTCAAAATTTTAATAATTTTAATTGCATCAGTTGATTGGCACTACTAAAATATCAAAGAATCTTTCATCTGTTTTCAACAATGGTATTTTATTTTGAAGTGCGTTCATAAACGGCGAATTTACCTGGAATCAAATGCAAAGCGAAAATATTTTCCGCGGAATTTGTATGACAGTTTTCCTAAGAGAAATACATTGCAAAATCTCAGAGGCTTCAGGAATTAAATATTTCTTCGCGCTGTTCTTCTTTCTAAATACTAGACAGATTATTAATATTGTGATAAAAAAAAACTTTGTTTCACTTATTTATTTGAACTGGATTGGTTTCACCTTTCTGTATTTGACTTCTTCAAACTAGTATTTTTTTAAATATTCTATACATCGTAAACATGTAAAAAAATATTTTACCGCATTGGAGTCATAATGTCCCGAGCCAGTAGAACTAGTGCATCCCCAAGTTGGATATGTTTGTTGTGAGGGTGAATCGTGGGGAAGACAAGGGGATGGGAAACTTGAATATTAGGAATACCTGGCTATTCAGATGTAGTCACCGAACACGGCTAAAGACATTTCAAGTAACCAATTGATTCTGAATGGTGGTATTTTCACCAGGGCGATACTGACAGCTATTCGCTATCGCCGAGTGAAATAATGATTTGTATCTATGAATATTTATACGAAGTCGCGCTAATGGAGTGTTCACTCTGATTAGAGTGAACATTTCTACATTAAAAATCTTCTTTATTTTATGTTTAAAATAAACAAACAGGTCGACTTGGTGAGCTTTTACACCGTTTTGCACTTAATGTCTAAACAGTGTAAGGAAAATATGTTTTATCATGCCAATAATGAATTTATTGATTCCGTTGGTATTAAATCACACATTCTCCACATTAATGTAACACGTCTGTCAAATGGTAATAATGATCCATAAATGTAACTACTAAAACGTAAAAGCAATTCTTTGAAAACTATATGTAATATATATCTGACACCTCACTAGAGTCCTGTGGATTTCTCGATTCAACAGTATTCGTATCCGGTCACTAAACATGACTAAAGCCATATCAGCATTTGTGCTACAGTAACCTACAACATGATACATTAATTATACCTAACTAGCTTCTTTGGCCGGGCTTTACGCACACTTTTTCTGAATCAGATGTAATCAGAAGTAATTTTGCTTTTATTCTGAACGTCAAGTGTGAAAACATTTGATGAAGAAGTATATAAAATCTGCTCTGTGGGGTGGGAACAGGGAGTGGGGGTTGTTTTTATAAATTTCATGTAGACAGTGACCTTTCTCTTGTTTTGAAGATCAATAGTAAAAGTAATAATAATAATCGGATAATTTACATAGCGCCGTTTTGTGTAAATCACTCGAAGGGGCTGTACAATTTATTAAGAGTTCCTGGGCTCTATCTAATTTTATTATTTACAAACACAATCAGAAAAAGTATACATTTTATTTACAGTTACAAATATTTATTTTCCTCATTGTCTCTTGTGTGGATTAAATGTAAAAAAGGATTTAGCTCGACTGTGGATTGAACCCGCGACGCCTAGGCGGTAACCCGACGCATTTATCCACTTGGCAAACAATCGGTCATCGTATGTTGTATATATTGTATTATAGTTAGGTATTGATATAATTTATAGCTTTGTTGTCCACTTTGCGTTTGAATGCACGCTGTTCCTTCCGCGTTGTTCCAATGTATCTATTATTGTATTTATGTATTCTAATTCAGAGCAGAGTGGAAATTTTCCACAAAATTGTACAAATAGCGACGTGCAAATTATATTGCTCGTAGCGTAGTCACTACGAAGCTACTTGTAGATCATTGATTCCCAATCTGAGCAATGTAAGTAATATTTTTGCTGTTACGGTAAACATGACAAATAATGCCGTGAATCATTGAAGAAGGAGATAAAACGAATCAATCTAAACGCAACATGAATCAGAACAAGATACTGAAAATAAAAAGATAACGATCAAAACTAGGAATCGAACCCAGAATCTCTTATCTTACCGAGACAGGCGTCCAACCACTAGGAAAAAGATCTTGGGTTCGATTCCGAGTTTATTTTTTGTTTAGATTTATTTTTATTATCTTCTATTTTAAATAAATGCTTTCATATGTAACAATTTATTGTCAAATAAATGTTTTTACTATAATTATTCCGTGCTCTCCCCCGCTAGCACATGTCGTATCCATCTAGCATGGAATATTTTTAACATAATACTGTTTCGCTCCTGTGAACCACTGTAAACATAAATCATGTATATTGTAAAAGCCTTTTACGGCGTCTAAATAAATAAATAAATAAATAAATATCATTTCTTTGTACGGGATCTGTCGTCTTGAGAGCTGACAGCCGCGTGACGACGGCAGCTCCCTAATTGAACTGACCCCCTCTCCTGCCAGAGGGAGAATAAGATTATAGCGAAGTGTGACACCTCAACATATGATCTATTTAGGCCACGCCCAAAAACCAACGCGTGGAAGAGTTATTTTAAAAAGTAGGCAATGGGCCCAAAAAGGTTGGGAACCTCTGTCATAGATTATGGCTTTGCAAATAGTTATATCTGCGTTTAGCTAAACTTCCTGCCTAGTAATCAACTTGGCTCGGGTTAATATTGTGTCTACAATAAATTATAGTGCTTAGTTAATTAATTAATTATCATTGACGTGCGGTCAAAATCGTTATTGATTAATTATTAGTGGCGCTCTGAGATATCTACTATTTGTAAGAGAGGTAGATACTCTCGGTATCGCCCTGTCGAATACCACCATTTAATATGGTGGCATTGCTTGAAATTAATGATTTCCACGTATTTGGTGACAACATCCGGTACTTACCAACCTCCCTCTTCTCATTTCCCCGTCCCACTCCCCCAATGTCCCCAGTGGCTTAAAAAGGTTGGGAATAATCGGGACTCTTGCGCTGTGTTCAAAATAATATTACACGTGTATTTTTTCTATCAATACAAAACCATGCTCTGTGCACATTGCACATATTATATGATATTGCTACATAGAGTTCCATTGTAAAAAGAGATTTGCAACGGATCTATCATCGTTGACAATAACAAATAAACAGTTCAATCATACGACGATGACCTAATTAATTGAATATGTGTTTATTATGAATTTAATTCGCCACATTATGCGGTCACATTTCTACAGGGCTGTCAACTATATTCCTAGCTCTGCTGTCAACCGAGAGATAAGAATGGGGTAATTTAACTAATAACTAGGACACTTAACCGCTGCGCAAATCATTAATTGTTACCTATACTGATCCTGATGCAAACAATAGATAATAAAAGTAATATTTTATCACATAGGTTTGTTTATTAGCTTCATTATGTAATCCTTCTGCTTGAGGTAAATATCAGAATCAAGGTAAATAACTAAGTAACCATCACACCGTTTTGCCGCAAGGCTAGGTAGAGAGGATGGACGGCACACATTTTTGCTTCATTGTCTCATCTATTATTCTGACTCTTGACATGACCTGAGTTAGCGGCGCACCCAGGATTTTGTCTTGGCAGGGGGAGAGTTAAAAATATGCCATGCATAGTTATTATTTTATTAAATAAAAGTCATAAACATGTAACCGTATTAGATCCCTAATTATGTATCTCAACTTTATGAAATCTGCTTGTTCACACGCACATATGAAGATCTGTAAAACCTATGTTGGTTTCGTGATAACTCAACACAATCACTATTCAACGCACATTTAAAGTGATATAAAGTCATTAAAAGCGATGAAAAAATTGAACCTATAAACCCAACCTGTTTAACCTAGTTTTTGTCTATATCACTTTTCATGCTTTTATATCACATCTTAAAGGTATGTTGAATTGTCATTGTGATAAGTTGTCCGACTACCATCTAAATCCTACCGCAAAAGAGTCCAAACTGCCATATTGCCACTAACATAACAAATGGCAAATACAATAATTGCATTGTCTTCCTAAAGGAATGTTTACTGCACAAACTAATGTTGACCAAGCCATAATGTATTCACGCTTGTATTGCAGCTTATCCTTGACATTTCCAATACCTTATTATATTATTTGGCCTAATATGTTACTAATAAGTTTTTTTCTATCAAATTTACAATAATAAATAAATAAAAATAAGTGCATACCACGTCAACATCAGTAATAGCATAATAAAAGTGTAAACAAATGCATTAGTTCTACACGTGGTAGATTCAACCATTCATAGCTGAAGTTGCCGCGATAGCTCAGTGGTTTAGAGCAGTCTCCAGTCTCCAAGTGACGAGTGCGTTCAACTCAACTTTGGTTTCGAATATAAACGGCAGGTTAAAGATTTTATTTGGTGGTTGGTTTGGTATCACTGGTCTAACTAGATCAACGCCGTTTTATTTGGGGGTTAGTTTGGTATCACTGGTCTAACTAGATCAAAGCCGTTTTATTTGGGGGTTAGTTTGGTATCACTGGTCTAACTAGATCAACGCCGTTTTATTTGGGGGTTAGTTTGGTATCACTGGTCTAACTAGATCAAAGCCGTTTTATTTGGGGGTTAGTTTGGTATCACTGGTCTAACTAGATCAACGCCGTTTTATTTGGGGGTTAGTTTGGTATCACTGGTCTAACTAGATCAAAGCCGTTTTATTTGGGGGTTGGTTTGGTATCACTCACTGGTCTAACTAGATCAACGCCGTTTTATTTGGGGGTTGGTTTGGTATCACTGGTCTAACTAGATCAACGCCGTTTTATTTTGGGGTTGGTTTGGTATCACTGGTCTAACTAGATCAACGCCGTTTTCATCTTGTGTTATTATTCTTCGCCTTGAAAATCATAACTAGACACGTTAGTTAAAAACAAATTTTAACGATTCAAGTTTCTGATATTAGATTTTTTTTAAATTGGAAAACTTTTAATTCTCTGAATGTATGCAGAGTTTGAGACCTTGGAGGGTGGCCAATAATTTTATTTGCGATATTTCTTTCAGTCAACCAGACAGAACAGTCGTTTAAAGAGACACAAATTGCTTCTCTTTTAGTCTATAATTTTTTTGTTGGCAAAGTCTTTTCAAAGTCATGCGTACTAAAATATAAAATTTAAGACAATAACAAAGAAAATATCACACCAAAAACGCATCCAAACGTGCGTGGGTATTATAGTACAAGTATCTACTAAGTATTTTATTTATTTAAAATATATATACATACTCAGAATATATATACTCAGAATAATTCAACATAAATCATCTTCTATGATCAGAAATTGTAATGTACGGTATAAGCAATTAAGCACAGATACTCTCAGTCATGCCCTGGAAACGTAACTTTAAATGGCTTTAGCAATGTTCGGTGACCAGTTCCCAATCTTCCTCTTCCGTATATCTTTTGCTATTCATTTTGTATTGCTTGGACCAATTTTTGGTTTGATTTCAACTGTTTTTGTTTTCAATTAATAGGATTTATAAATTTAGGAAATATAGGATGGACATTCATAAAACATAAATATTTTAAAATTGTTACAAATCAAATTAAAACACGTGTTCAGAAACATGACCGTTGGCAGATTCTCTGACTAGTCTCTACCTGCTAGTGATCATATCCATTTATTTACGATTTTTTTAATTTTTTTATATAGTTCAAAAAATCATTTTTATATGTAGTAACCCTTACTAACTTATTTGTATGACATTTAGGCAAACTTTACAATACATCTTATTCTTTATGGCATTTGATTTGCCTGAAATTCTGAAAGATTTCCACTGTTGTGATTCTATATTCTGTTGCGAGTGCAATATGTGTACTAAAAAGCTATAAAACGTTCGGTAGTAAATTCCTCAAGGTAGTTAAGTAGTAAACATAAAGTAGAACGCAGGTAATGTTTTCAATAACGAATTTAGTGTAGATGATAATCAACCTTCCACTACACAATCGATATATTAATTCACTGTTCTGAAGTTTTGATAACAATTGTAGTAAATCAATTGATTTAAATAGGATTATACCTTTTTTCTAAAAAAACTATCATTAATTTTGATAAAAAAACATTAGTGTAAGTTTTTTCTAAAATGAATCCTAGCGTTAAGATATCACGTCAGTGATCGTGTATAATTATAATTAGTAATGTGTGTATAATTATTACCTGTAATGCCGTCATACATATTATTAAATTAAATAAACGCTTGTTTTTTGATCACAAATGTATAACTTTAAAAAAAAATATATTTATTGCATCTCACTATACATAAAACACGTTTTTCTTTTTTTTCGTTTTTCACATAAAAATCAACCTCACCAGGACTAAGCCTGTATCGAGGTTTTTTTGACTAAGTAAACTTAACTATTTTGTTTATATATATATATAACCAACCGGTTTCGCTTGGCTTAATATTCACCAGAGTAACAATTTGAAATACTTTTAGCTCTTCGATTTAGAGTTGATGAGATAGGAGTGAAGAAATACTGTGTTTACTGACCACAATAATTAAATTAAATTTGAATGCACTTTTATAAACGTACCTACATTGCTGAGCATTATGTACCAGCCCAGCTGTTAGCTGTACTCTGCGTTCTAAGAATGCACTTTTATCAATGTACTTAGATTATTATGTACCATCTCAGCTGTACTCTGCGTGCTAAGAATGCATATTTATCAACGTACCTACATTATTATGTACCAGCCCAGCTGTACTCTACGTGTTAAGAATGCACTTTTATCAATGTACTTAGATTATTATGTACCAGCCCAGCTGTACTCTGCGTGCTAAGAATGCATATTTATCAACGTACCTACATTATTATGTACCAGCCCAGCTGTACTCTACGTGTTAAGAATGCACTTTTATCAATGTACTTAGATTATTATGTACCAGCCCAGCTGTACTCTGCGTGCTAAGAATGCATATTTATCAACGTACCTACATTATTATGTACCAGCCCAGCTGTACTCTACGTGTTAAGAATGCACTTTTATCAATGTACTTAGATTATTATGTACCAGCTCAGCTGTACTCTGCGTGCTAAGAATGCATATTTATCAACGTACCTACATTATTATGTACCAGCCCAGCTGTACTCTACGTGTTAAGAATGCACTTTTATCAATGTACTTAGATTATTATGTACCAGCCCAGCTGTACTCTGCGTGCTAAGAATGCATATTTATCAACGTACCTACATTATTATGTACCAGCCCAGCTGTACTCTGCGTGCTAAGAATGCATATTTATCAACGTACCTACATTATTATGTACCAGCCCAGCTGTACTCTACGTGTTAAGAATGCACTTTTATCAATGTACTTAGATTATTATGTACCAGCCCAGCTGTACTCTGCGTGCTAAGAATGCATATTTATCAACGTACCTACATTATTATGTACCAGCCCAGCTGTACTCTGCGTGCTAAGAATGCATATTTATCAACGTACCTACATTATTATGTACCAGCCCGGCTGTACTCTACGTACACTTTTACCAACGTACCTAAATTATTATTGCATACTATAATATGATGTTTGGAATTTTAAAAGCAGAAAGTTGATTAGGTATTGTTTGTATAATAAAATGTAATTTCGCTCTGTGAATGGATGGCATCTTATTTAATATTATAATATTATTTACATTTAAATTGTCTCAGTGTCGAAGGTGTTATGGAATATGACGTGTGACCTAATTAGGTTAATTAAACGCTTTTAATTTCAGATTATTTATTAGTAGCTGAAGTCCCCAGCGTTCATAATATTTTATACAATACCTGGTTATTATAATATATTTATACAATATTTTTTATAATACCTGCATCAATTGTAAAGCGCCCTTGAAGTTATATCTCACAAAAGCGGCGCTATACAAATCGTCCAGTAAATTAATTAATTAATAATAAAAGAAAGATAGATAGGTAAATAGATATCTAGATAGATAGATTACACAGCGGCGTTTACATAGACATAATAAACCAAAATTTCAGATGACTTTAAGAAAGTACGTACCTAATTTATCTATGCGTCAGCTTTTCCAGATAATTGTTATTTTACCAAATCGGGATTATTACCATGTGAAATTCAAAAAAACGGTGCTACCCGATAACCGATTTTGACTCCACAATAATTGATTCTCAATTTGCAGAATAAGACGATTTACAATTTAACTATTCAATCTTTGGATTTTTTATCCCAAACCGATATATTTTATATAAATCTCATTTGAAAAAAACCATAAATTTAGATATAAAATGCTTCTAGTTTATTAGAAGAAGAGAAAGGTTGCAGTTTTACACAGGCACCTACGCCGTATTAAGTTATTTATCCCATAAATCTCTTCTCTTATCATTCGTATATTATCTTATGCATATGCAGGGTGTTAAGGGACGTACTTGACTTACTTTAACCAGTGATGTCTGACATTATTTGGAATAAAAATGTCATGAATAACTGTTTAAAGTAAGTCAAGTACGTCCTTTAATACTCTGTAAATTATATTGTTTAGCTTGTAAATAGGTACTACTAGCTACTGCGAGTGTTATTGCTACGCACAGTCTTTACCTATGTACACTGCTTCATCAATCATCCAGTTTATTTGAGTACCGTCATTCATCGTCCAATCGGTAACTTCCAACTCTGTAGGATTATAAAATACCACTGTCTGTTGGTCCAACTACTTATAGTAATTGCATAAGACGATGATCTGTCCTGACCCAAGTAAAAGTGTACTCATCACTCAAAGGGCCCTTTGCCGAGGGAGGTATGTAGTATGCATCGGAGATACGAGTACCTATATCAACATTTGTTATAATGTTATTTAATATGAAGGGCCCAGTCTGATCAGGATTCAAGTGTGTCATATCGGCATTAGGTAGGTAGTATGTAGCACTCAAGAAGAATTTTCATTGAGTGGGCACTTCACTGAAAACGTTGCACAGAAGATTACAGATGGACACGTTTAACTTTACAGTTGGCGGCGTCACCACTGACCATATGTCTAAGCGCAGGAGTGTGGTAGACGCGACTCTCCTTGTCGGCGCTTGTCACATGTCAAAAGACGCTCAGTGAACCATCACTGTGGACTGTGGAGGCAGTTAAGGTACACTGATAATGGAAGAACGAAGCCACTGAAAATATTAGCATTCGTATTATTATAAAAACCATTAATGTGTATAAGTGTTGGGCATCATCCCTGTTCTAACTAACTAACAATCACTCCGTTTCCCCACAGGGGGAGGCAGAGAGGATAGACTGCCAAACATTTAAATGTAACTCAGAAATGCACCATAAAGACCATATCGATGGCCCAGCGCACACGTGTGTTTCATCTTATAAGAATACTCCAGGTTAAAATAACTATACAGAAGATGTACAGCAAAAAATAAAATTTTAAACATAATTAATATGAATATCCACTTTTACAAAATACGTAATTGTTTTTTCATAAAACTGCAGTTGACATATGTGTGCAATAGGCCATCGATATTAAAGCTCCCCGTTAGGACACCAACAAAAGAAATATTGAAACGTTCCAAGTACCTATGCTAAAAATATTCTGTTTCGTCATCTCAAAAAAGACAAAGAGTCAAACATCTCACGTAAACCAGAGCAAAGCAAATAGATAAGCTAAATAAACTTAAGTGTAATACTACCTTTGTTCAAAGAAGCTCTGAATTTTTAACGGCAGTTATATAACAAATCCCCAACTAGTATCAAACAAATCAAAACAAACCACATTAAGTCATACATTAATCTTTGCAAGAAATTATTGGAAAAATAAGTGACTAGTATTTTAAGAACATCGGACCCATATACACACTGACGAATCGAACCACGAATCATGGGAAAGGAACGAACCGACCACTAATACAATTGTAAATTGATTGCAAAGGAGATGAGAAAATTAGTTTCCACAGATGTTATCCAAATAATTAGAACTAACTATAATTGGATCTCATCTTAGACGAAATTTTTGGAATTTTCACTGAATAGCTAGTAAAATGTTACTTCTGTGTCTGAATGCTAGCTGCAAGTACCAATGTGAATGTGTGCAGTAGACAGGGGTAAGTTTAACCCCAGAATACCTTGCACTATAAACAATTGCACTCAGGTGACATTGGCCTCACTGTGTCTCTGTACTGTACTAGGCCAGAAAGCTAACGATTAAAGTTCTCAAAGTTCATAATATATCTATCGCTGTCCCAATTGCTCCAAGGGTCTGAAGTCAGTGAGGTACGGTGTGTTGTGAGGCTGAAGGTAGTGGGGAGGGGAAGGAGATGGGGAAGAGGAATGTTGGGAGGGAACCTGATTCTCAAAGCCATTTCAAGCAACGTTTCCATTCTGGTGAATGGTGGTCTTTCATCTTTTTTTGCAAATAAAAAACTATATTAATATTAACAAATAACTCGTTAATTGTTTATATTAACATAGACAGCTGTCAAGTAATTAATACTAATTAATAACTTACGTATATTGATAACACTGTCAGGTCACTGTTACTGCATTAATCTGTCAACCTTCACTGTCTGTGACATTTGATATCTATTACCCTATTACTTAATCAGCAGTTCATTCGGAAAATTATTGTAACTGCATTTGTATAAATATATAATATGTACGTGTTTATTTTATGTATCTATGTATTATTGTTATTACACCCGCATGTGTGTGTGTATGTGTGTGTTTGTGTTGCATGCGACAATGCATTATCTAGACATTCTAGACAAACGTGACAATTATTACACAGTAGACCAATGATACTCAACCTTTTTCTTCTGCGGGCCACATTCATATTGTATTGGTTGTTAGAGAATTTCTGTAAAACATAATTCCCCACGAAAAAATTCAAAATTAGTGCTCCCACAAATATTTGAAATAAATCCATGGGGGTGGGGGGTTGTTACAGAACTTCGCTGGAAAAAAAATTCCGCACAGCCAAAAACATCATAATTATGTAATTCCCCACAACAAATTTTTCGAAATCCATGGGGAAGGGGTAGCTACATAATTCCATTTTCGAAAAATTCCTCACATTTTTCCGGCCGCAAAAAAAATATTATATCAAATAGATATAAGTTCGAGAGGTTTTTATTATGTTTAGTAGCCTAAATGGCGATAAATCGCCTTCGTTGGCAACACTGGTAACCATTTAACTTTGGAGCTGTCGAAAATTTATGTGTTGCCACTAGCAAAATTATTTGCGCGCATATTTGTCTGTCAAATATTTGTTTTTTGGAGATAGATCTAGCATGTGCAGTAGCAACACTCTTATACCAGATATCTATATTATACACGGTGTCCGGAAACTCGTAGTACAAGCGGGAAACTGGAGAATCTACACCACATGGGGAACCCAAAAAAACATAAAGTTTTTTGATTTGAGCATTTTCAAAAAAAAAAAAAAAACCAAAAAAAAATATTTTTCGGCTATTTTAGGGTTAAAGTTTTTTCTGGTGTTTAGGGTTGAATAACAGATGTTTTAACCCTGCAGAGCAGAAATATTTTATGATTACACCGGGTTAAATGAAGGGTGATTTCAAAATAATGCTTCAAATCCGAGTTTCTTCATTTGTTTTACTTTCAAATAGTTTTAATTAGTTGGGTACTTTGATCTTCAGTAATAATTTATAAGAATTTGATTAAAAAAAAAAAAAAAAAAAATCAACTTAAACTCGATTTACTCGATAACGAAAGCTCAAATAAAAAAAAATTATACTACAAAATCGACTCCAAATGTGATGTAGATTCACCAGTTTCCCGCTTGTACTACGAGTTTCCGGACACCCTGTATAGATAGTATATTATACTTATACTCTCCTCTTCGGGTTTCAATGTCTGTACGTCAAAGTCGCAATTAATCTCAAATTAACGTGATATAGAATGCCAGATTTTGTAAATCATGTTCCTGATATTAAATGTATTGAGGGCCGCACAAAATAGTTCGGCGGGCCGCATGCGGCCCGCGGGCCGTAGGTTGAGTATAACTGCAGTAGACTAATAATAATTATTCATTCTATAATGTTTAACATTAGCATTAGTTTATTGCGATCTATGGATTACTTTAAGAAAAGGTACGATGTTTATATGATTCTTCTTTTTACGAGACAATAGAAATCAGTACGATAATGTTTTATTTATTTATTTTTTTTAGTAACAAATAACCTGACAATAATATAATACATTATTGCTGAAAATACGTATTTATGAATATTCCTCCCACTTCCATCAAAATGAGCGGAAAAATGTTACTTGAGTAATCGCAAAACGCCGCCATCTTAAAAATGTGCTCCTTTTTCGGTTTTCCGTAATTTTCTCGTTAAATGTATATCTTTTCGAAATGTGACTTATTGCGATATTAAAGCTTTTTACATTTCAAACAAAGTTGTCCTCCACGGTTTTTTCACGTAATGGAGGATTTGAAGTTATAGCGCTCTGGATCCTGGATGTAGCATTTTATTTGTTGTAATTCGACAATATTATTATTGAAAAATAATAATAACAGAGGTAATAAAGCTATTAGTCATGCTACTTACATCTAATTATACAAAAGTTTCCTTCGATATGGAGAAAATTATTTTTACAACTTTTTTCAATTAGTATTTTTTCTGTTTTTTCAGTTGTATATTGTGACTACTTCGGCTCAGGCCGATCTCTACACTTCATCGAGGACTTCATCCAGAAGGAGGTGTTGCCGACCTATGGCTCCTCCTCTTCCAGGCCTTCCGTATCACACACGTCCCTCCAGTCTAGTCTATACAGGTGAGGCTATGTTCTACTGTATTTCTTCTTCATAGTCCTCAGCCAGTTTTAGACAAGGGCCTCTTTTCTGAGCCGCTTCCTCCTGACGAATCCGGCATTTCTGTTTAGGAGGAACGCTTGCGCGGCCTTTTTCACACAAAACTTAGATTTGGATACCCAACCAAACTGAATCATTATGTTTTAAATTAACAGGTATAGTAAATATCTAAATTATAAAATACCTGCGATGTGTACCCGGTGTTGCTGACCATACACCACCGCAGACTTTTCTGTAGGCCTTTTGAAGATCTACAATTTCGTATTTATTATTTTGATGTAGATCATAAGGTGTAGCCAGCGTTAGCAATGTAAGCACCCGAAAAAAATACAACTTGATTACAAAACATCGACTTTTCTCTTCTTTCCATAAATATGAAACTCATGTATTATATACAAAAACCTTCTGGAAGAAATTCTCTAAATGATGGTGAAACCCCTATCAAAATCTGTTTCGTAGTTTAGAAGTACTAAGCGCACAAACTGTCAGACGCGAATGGCGACGTTATTTTATACTATTTAGAGATTATTTGAAGTTAGAAATAATAATTTTGCCCTTCTTACCATGTAAATATTATGAAATATAAGATAAAAATTATTAAAAAACCTTTTTCAATTGTAAATAACGTTGGCACACACTGTAAGAATAAGATACATCAATTTTCACCCAAAAAACGCAATTGACTTAAAAATCGGATTTTCAAGAACACTTGTTATCAGGAAACCCGTTAATTCATTGCTAAGGCCTGCAATCCCGTTTTTATTTACCAGAATTACCAATTATTTGAAGAGATTCTTAATAGTTAATTTTCTCCGTGTAGGTAGGTACTAAGTACCAAGTGTAAATATCACATTTGTATGTTATGTGTTTAAGCTCCTTCAAATAATAATTGTATAATGTATAATTTTGTGTAAAAATAAAAACGGGCTTAAAGTGGGAATCTGATTAATAATTCTTAAATGATCTTTAGAGGTGTATTACTCCAAGTTTTTTGTTTTCGGATTGTTTCGGTTGTAATTTCCATTGCAATATCTTATGTTATTCTGTTGATACCAAATTGAACAGCAGAAAATAAATGCAAATGAACTAAACAAAAACGCTTTCAGTCTAGTCGAAAATTGCTTTAGAGCTTTAGGTTCAGCGCCCTTTAGGTGAGTAGTGTAGGGATCAAAGGCTTTACATAATACAACAACGTTTAATTTGAACTAATCGACTGTGAACTGGCGATTAGTAACACATCGAATAACCTCTCTGAACAGGTAAAACCTCCTGTATCGTCCTGCCGCTGAGAACTCCAATGGTGTACATTTTGAAAATGTTTTAAAATGCAAAAAATATCAAAAATTGTCAAATATTATCAAATTTGTGCAAATACAGTAAAATTTGCTAAAATCTCGTAAAATAACGTCATTTTTGTATTATTTTTATTTTATATTATAGAAACAAACAGTACATGATTTACAGAGATGAAACAATATACAGGAATAAGATACTTCATGTTGTGTACCTATGATATGTTTCCTTGTAATGTCTGCTAAGTGGTATGTTTATTCCTTAATTACCAGGTGACTTGTGTAGTTTATCGGTGTGTGTGTGACGTGTGTAATGTATGTGTGAGAGGGTGTGTGTGTGTGTCTGTATGTATGCGCATTGAATACTTTAAATTATTGACATGATGCCACGTTTGAATTTGGGCAGTGAATCCGAAAAAATGTCAATTTTAGAGTTAAGACAAATATTATTTAGAGTATGAAGAGCTCGGTTAATTGTCGAATTAGATGCTGCATTTGTTTTATAATTTAGCGTGTGGAATAGCACTGTATGTCGTGTATGTCTCAAAGGTATGTTAAAGTTAATAAGGGACAGAAGTTCAGTACAGTCAATGTCATTGTTTAAAATTCTGTGAATAAATATTGAGTCATAACCGGTTAAATATCGTCAACTTTGAAATATCATGAAATCTGGTCAAAGAATGTCAAAATAAGTTTACGTAACGTCGTAACCGGTCATATAACGTCAAATTTGCAAAAATATAATGAAATTATATAGTAAAAATATCGCCAATTGTAGTGGAAAATAGCAACAATGATTACCTAATATTATATAATTTAGCCCCTTTTATGGCTCGTTTAGTTTATTTATGAGAAATATGAAGACGTTATAAAAGAGCTAACAGCAACGCAAGTTATTGTTTGTACTAATATATGTATTGTAATGTTCCAGGGAGGAGGCGCGTTCCATCGTGCGCGACGCGTGCCGGTGCTCGAGCGCCGACCGCGTCGTGCTCGGCGGCGGACTGGCGTGCCTGGCGCGCGCGCTGCGGGGCGCGTGCCTCGTGCTCGTGGGGGCCACGGACTGCCAGGAGACCGTGGGGCCCTGGCAGGAGGCGGGGGCACAGGTAAATTAATTATACGTACCCCCTTCATTTCATGATAATCTTTATTCAAAATTGATATAATGATAGTTATTGTTCTTCAAAAGTATATAATCACGTTAAACTGCAATTAAGCAGTTTGTCAGAATGTTTAATTACGCTGGTAATACAAGGAACTAACTATAAATGCACAGATTATTATTATTGACAGAGTCTAATGAAATTAATGCAAATATTATTATGCTAAATCATCATGCTGTACATTGAATTGGAGCCATGTTTACAGCATTTGTAGAAATATCTGAATCTAGTTGGTAATTCACAATTATGTTGAATATTTACGGCACGTTGTACTCCAGGGTTCGCTGTCCGCATTTATTGTTATATTTTGGGCTAAACATGCATTCATTCTTTGTGAGCCTCTACTAGTATTTTTCCACTTTCCTCCTATTTTCAGAGCCAGATATATTACGCTGAATCAATATTCTGTGCCATAATAAGGCCTGCACCGGAAAGAGAATTAAAAAAAACATTTCATATAGGTAAACAAAACCTTAGGCAGAGGAGACGAGAATTGCATTGCGATCCAATTATCTGGGCAGCGTGGTTCTGGTAGCGCAGAACGCAAGCATTGCACATTACCATAAGCACTTGTTTCTATATTTATACAGCAGGCATTTAGGTGTTGGTTTCATCGGAACGAACATATTGGTCATTGTCTTCATTTTATTTATTAACCCTGTAGTTTGAAAACTATCATTTTATTTTATGATGATTAGAATTCGTGCAAAAAACGGAGGATCTGTCCGTTATCAAAGTACAGCTATCAAGCTGAGTATATCAACACTTAACTTTGAAGGCAGCCAAAAGAGGAACTAACGAGCGAACTATTTTTTAAAATAGGTTCTTGAATCCAGAAAATGACTGCAAAGTGTCAATATGCATTCATAACAGGTGCTCAGATTGATAATATTTTTACATTAACCCCCTACCCTTGTAATTTATATTTGAATTTCACGTGACATGTTACAATCTAGTATGTTTAGGTAGCTGTCGATAAATTCGATGTCAAATTTGGAAACTTTTCGTATGTGTTGAATAAAATTCACCACGAAACTCTTGTTAAAATGTTGAACTCCTGTTTATAAAGCACAATGCGCAAAGGTCGCCAACATTTCAATGGTGCGACCTCTCTTTGACCTTACCAAAACTTCACAGAGTTGGGTCATCATTAGGTTCAAAGGTTGACGAACACCGCACAGACTGCGAATCTAAGTGGGATGTTGTAGTTGTGCCCGAGGGTGTTTTTGACCTTTTAGGGCTGTTCCACGCTTCGACGATTGTGGCAGACAACATAGAGTAATGATATGTTGTTTGTTTTTCTAAGAATTTCGGGATTTCAATGAATTGATCGAGGTCCGCGACCTCATTCAACTGTATTATTATTCATTGGAAATCACGAATGTTTTCAGAAGTTCTATCTTATTTTCTGGGTAGGTACATAGTACTTAATGGCTTTGAATTATGTAGAAGATTAGGCACATTACAACATAAATTTAAATTGATTTTGTATTTTGGCGCCCGATAGCATCATAAGGTAATTTTTTTTGTGGATTGGGGTACTCACTACTAATTCTATAAGTACGACACTTTTCCGAACCCTTTCGGAAAGTGGTAAAAGTTTTGTAATATTTTCGTATTATTTTAAAATAGGATTTCCTCACAATGTTTTATGGGGTTTGCACCTAAGAGTATGGATATTATAGTTCCATAGGTTTCACCATCGACAGAGAGCAGGTACTTACATATATTTCGACGATTTGTAAATAAGCTTTCGTTAATTCAAATGAACCTTTCCGTGAATGAGGTCACTTAGGACAGGTTGTTTCGGAGAATTTGAACAATTCTTCAAATTTCAAAGTTATTTTTCAAGTTCTGTGAAAGATTTTTTCAAGATTTGTTATTATTTCAGTTTTGTCAAGCAACTAGTCTATAATGATATAATAACAGAACTTGAATAGGACTTTCACAGAACACGTAAATGAATGTTGAAATTTGATGAATTGTTCAAATTCTCCGAAACAACCCGTCCTTAGTTTACCCATTTGACTTAATTCAACTATTAGGTAGGTACTAACTACAACTTGAATTATTGTGGGATTACCTAAATTTTTAAGTATGAGAAGTAAATTTGCACCAAAACTCGTTTAGGGTAAGTCCCCCTTTCAGAACAGGTAGGTTAAGTAAAACCCCATGTTTTTGATAAGAACCTACATGGCTTGTGATAATAAACCAATAGAAGTGGAGAGGAATACACAAGTCACAAATTTGTATATTCTAAGTGTGCCTTATATCACCACGAATACAGGTAATAGGCATGACAATCGCTTGGCAAACGGAGTCTACAAACGCTTGATTTTAGCATAAAATAATTTTTTATTTATTTTGCGATTAATTTTATAGGATAGAAAAAAATCAATCAAGGGAAACTGTCACAGATAATCATCTTAGCCATAATATTGTATTTTTAATAATTTGTTTATTATATGTATTCACACATTTCTCATTATTTTTTTATTAGTTTACGCTTATATTTTTTAACTGTAACTAACAATTTTATTTTAATTTTACTCAAGCGAAACGATAGAAAAAGCTTCAATTTGTGAACATAATTTTTTTTGGTATTCATAATGCAAACCGATTCCTTGTAAAGGTCAATAGAAAATAGTGATTTCACGGTAATCATCGTCTTTGCCAAAATAATTTCAAACAACGAAATTCGTTCTTGAACAGACATTCAATTTCATTGGCCTATCGACATAGGCGACATGAATTTTCTTTCCAATCGGTGTAGTTCACACTTCTAGAGATTGTCTGTTCAGTGCATCAATAGAACTTGTTTCTCGCATTGCGATGTTGGATAAATCTGTCAATAACACATTATTAAAATCAGCCTAATACTTGATTCGTTTCACCGCCTCCTCTCGTTCTCAATCAGTGTCAGCGGTTTTATTCAATTCTCATCTCAGGGAAATTACAGGGCAGGCTCGATCTACCCTCAACTCGACTGGAGTCAAGTCGTCAAGTGGCACTTCACTGGGAGGCGGTTATAAGTGTCAAGTGCTATTGGACTTCTACGTACTTACTCTCTTCTGCTCTTATAAACAGGTTTTGCGCTAATTTTGTCAACTGTACGACGTACGTACCTTAATCAACATGGTTTCTAAAAAATATCTAAATATTAAATTCATGTTTTCGTATAAACAAAAATTACTGCAGAAAATAAATAGAAAGTAAAGAGTAGTAACATCTCTACGAAAGCAAAACTGTGACATCTACATAAACACAACTGTGACAACTATAAAACTTATTCTATAATTTGGGAGGCGGGAATGGGTACTGCTTGGTGACTGCAAGGGTGCCCGGTTCATGGGGTGAGGTTGTCCAGGTCTTGGCGGCGGATGCTTCTACCCACCAACTCTGCGGGGCGGGCTGGATCGCGAGGGACTTGTTGGGGGATACCTTTTGACCTCTCCAGCAGGACTCTCTCGATCCATCGCCTTGCACCGCAGTGGGAGGGATGGACCCACTGACCCTCAGATTCCTACCCACACCTCTAACCTTTTCCTTCCCAGAACTTCATTTCGTTCCTTTCTTTAAAAATACCCTCCACACAGCATCCCCAAAGATGATATAGGCCCTGAAGAAATTTTTATTCTCAGAGCCTCCTGTGTGGAGCTAATGTAAAAAATCAAACTGTAATAACTACAAAAGTTATTTATTTCACAATGTTATATTATACACATCCAACGAGCCATTTGTATGATTTTTTTTCAGTTCAGGAATGATTTTTAAGGCAACCACGATTTTTTGAACAATAATTTTTTTCAAAACTGCTGATTTTTTTTTGAAAACATATTATATTTTGATAAATCTTATAAGAAAACAATATGTAATATACAGAATATGGCTTTATTATTTATTGCAAACATTCATACCTATCTTTAATGTTTGTGTAACGCAAAACACGCCATGATACTAAATCAAGAAAGTCAAATTTTAAAATGTTTTTATAAAAACTATTTCAGCTTTTTCTAAAACCGATATTCAATAAATGGAATGGAAAATATCAATTGAGTGAATATTATTAATTTATAAGTCTTTGAGTTGATTGGCGTCTACCCTCTCTGCACTACTCATCTTTGATCAATCAGATTTTTTATTAATTATTCTTCTATTTTTTTAGATAATCTACATATCAGAAACACGCGAAGGCTTTATCGACCTGAACGACCTGGAGACCAAACTGCAAGTTCACTCCGCCTGCGGGCTGCGGCTCATTGGCTGCTTCGCCACGGCGTCCAAGGTGACGGGGGTCCTGGTGGATACGGTGGCCGCCACCCTCATCCTGCACCAGTACGGGGCGCTGGCCATCTGGAACCAGACGGTGGCCGGGTCAGGGTGCACCCTGGACATGAACCCCGACCTGCCAGGACTGGAGGACAGCCGCATGGTGCAGAAGGATGCGGCTATCTTCTCGTGTGGGCGACTGGCTGGGGGCATGCAAGCCCCGAGCGTGCTGATTGTGAAGAAGTCCCTGTTGAATAATGGCTCTTTTGATGAAGATTTAAAGGTAAGCACGAGCTAATAGTTTTGACTGCTATTTCAACAAGTTGGTATCCTTTAATTTTCCATTATTTATTATACTTTTAGCATGGCCAATCCTTTTTCTTGCAATACAGATTTATTTTGTTGTTTTCCACTTTATAAAACATAGTTTAATTAGAACCCGTTTTGCAAGATCCGTGCACTTGGAACAACAAGGCCAAAATTGACTTTTTTACATCGAAATTCTTAGTTTTTTTTCTCCTTTTCAAAACCCTATCTAAAATATGTCAAAGTTCTATTTAAGTTTGCAGATAATTTTGCAACAATGTTTGGTTTACTTGATATTTAGTTTTTAGAGCAGCGAGGTTTATTTTGCATTTTACGGGCAACTAACATAATTCTATTTTCAATAACTTTTTTTTTTTTTTTGGAATATCTTAGAGAGTAAAACATCAAATTGTAATATTTAATTATTGAAGACAATATTAGCGATTCTTAAACGAAAATCTGAAACAGAAAAATCAGAAAAAGATACGGTCACATCTAGGACTCGAACCCAGGACCCTTGTCTTGCCGGGGCACCGCTCTACCAACTGAGCTAATGGGACCCTATCTCCTTCGGTCATATTTAACTGTACCATACTTCAAATAAGAACCCGACATTGCCTTCATTTTCTCACCTCACATTTTCATTGGCAACTATCTTTTTTTAGATAGGATGGGAAATAGGGTCCCATTAGCTCAGTGGTAGAGCGGTGCCTCGGCAAGACAAGGGTCCTGGCTTCGAGTCCTAGATGTGACCGTATCTTTTTCTGTTTCAGATTTTCGTTTAAGAATCGCTAATATTGTCTTCAATAATTGAACTTATTTTTATTTTTTGGAACAACAAAGTTTCATTTGAAAATTATTGTATGTGCAACATAGTTCTATCTGCCAAAGATACAATATTTACATGGTTTCATTTGTGTTGTACTTACTGATCAACCACTGGGTCAACAAAGTTACATCTTCCAATAATTGTGTGATTCTGATAATAAAACGATATTTAAATATTTAATTAATAAGAAATTTATTAGTAAATTTCGACATTAATAAATAACGACAAATATGCAGAACATATTGTAATTAAATTATTATTATGTTTAAGACCGTTTTATGCTAATACCATTGTATTTAACAAGAAAAAACAGATGGAACTCTGTTGCTCCAAAGCACCATGGTCGTAAAAGTGTATTTTTGTAATTTATTTTTTTATTAAGTAATACCTACTCGTATTTTGAAAACATACTGTACTTTTGCGAATATATTGATAGTAGAGGCAGGTAGAAATACCTTCTAACGAACTCAGAAATATATATATATTTTTTTTGTATTAGGCAATTCACCCTAAAAAGAGTGCTATGTGCCGTTAAAGTTAAGGGAGATGGTTATAATTTTATGGGGAATCTATACGGGAATAGGAAATCTCAAATATTGAAGTCATTCAAGTCTATGAACTTGTATAGAACTGAGAAAATGCGAGAATTGTTGAGAGAAAGTAAATAAGGATTACTAAGGGGAGATTGGTGGGTGATTTTTATAAGTGAACGATAAATGCCTTTGAAAGATGAATGATTATAACAATTAAAGAAAACATGATCAAGAGTCTCATTTTCCATGCCGCACTGGCAGAGTGGACTATCTAGGACCCGGATTTTAAACAAATGGGTTGCAATGGAGCAATGACCAATTCTCATTCTCGAGATACAGGATATAAATCTTTTGGATTTTTTCTTGTTGTGGAACCAAGGTTTACTTGGAATATGATTTTGTATTCCAGCATAAAAAGCACCAGTTCGGGTTTTAGTATTAGTCCAATTTTCTTCCCAGGTGCGAATCATGTTGGATTTAAGAATTGGGATGACGTCAGAGATAGGAATTCTAAAATCTAAAGGATTAGAGCCAGGAATTGTTCCAAGTTTAGCTATAGAGAATCGGCTTTCCTCAGAAATATTAAAAATATACACGGTGTTCAGAAACTCGTAGTAAAAGCGTATACACTGTTGAATAAATTTTTTCGATGTTTAGTTTTCGAGTAAATTGAGTCCGAAATAGTAATTTCTTTATGTTAAATTTGAAAAAAAAAAATCGGTCGCTGGGGGGTTCATATCAGCTTTTTAAGGTCTTTTAAAATGCTTCAAGGCGTAGACCGAGAAATAATTTTTTTTTAAATTCTCTATGTGATGTAGATTCACCAGTTTCCCGCTCGTAATACTACGAGTTGCCAGTTGCCGGATAATAATATTTGCCTGAAGAGGAAAAGACTGAGAATATCTCCAGTATAAGTGTTTAAATTCTCTATGTGATATACATTCCCCCGTTTCACGCTCGTAATACTATGAGTTACCAGTTGCCGGATAATAATATTTGCCTGAGGAGGAAAAGACTAAGAATATCTCCAGTATAAGTGTTTAAATTCTCTATGTGATATAGAATCCCCAGTTTCCCGCATACTATGTTATTAGTATGTACATATTATCACATGTTTATAAACCCCATATAGGTATATAATTTTTATTTTTTTATTTATTTTTTTATTTTTATTCCTAATACTCGTATGTATAAATAAATAAATAAAATTTTAACAGATTTAAAAAAACTATGCCGATGTCCGTATTATAGGAGTCGAAATCCCAACTTGCACTACTTCTTGCAGTAGTTAAGTAATGTGTTGTTTTGTGTAGGAATGTGACGCAGTGGAAGCCGTCAGGGCAGGACTAGTCATGCAGCTGAAGGAGGCAGTCGGACAACAAACCATCTCTAGCAAGCAGGAGCACATTACAAGGTTAGTACATGGGGGATATGTTGCACAGAATAAACTACGTAGCTCACAGGCTGAAACGGTGTTGCAGTTTGTGCAGGAATGTGACGCAGTGGAAGCCGTCAGGGCAGGACTAGTCATGCAGCTGAAGGAGGCAGTCGGACAACAAACCATCTCTAGCAAGCAGGAGCACATTACAAGGTTAGTACATGGGGGATATGTTGCACAGAATAAACTACGTAGCTCACAGGCTGAAACGGTGCTGCAGTTTGTGCAGGAATGTGACGCAGTGGAAGCCGTCAGGGCAGGACTAGTCATGCAGCTGAAGGAGGCAGTCGGACAACAAACCATCTCTAGCAAGCAGGAGCACATTACAAGGTTAGTACATGGGGGATATGTTGCACAGAATAAACTACGTAGCTCACAGGCTGAAACGGTGTTGCAGTTTGTGCAGGAATGTGACGCAGTGGAAGCCGTCAGGGCAGGACTAGTCATGCAGCTGAAGGAGGCAGTCGGACAACAAACCATCTCTAGCAAGCAGGAGCACATTACAAGGTTAGTACATGGGGGATATGTTGCACAGAATAAACTACGTAGCTCACAGGCTGAAACGGTGTTGCAGTTTGTGCAGGAATGTGACGCAGTGGAAGCCGTCAGGGCAGGACTAGTCATGCAGCTGAAGGAGGCAGTCGGACAACAAACCATCTCTAGCAAGCAGGAGCACATTACAAGGTTAGTACATGGGGGATATGTTGCACAGAATAAACTACGTAGCTCACAGGCTGAAACGGTGCTGCAGTTTGTGCAGGAATGTGACGCAGTGGAAGCCGTCAGGGCAGGACTAGTCATGCAGCTGAAGGAGGCAGTCGGACAACAAACCATCTCTAGCAAGCAGGAGCACATTACAAGGTTAGTACATGGGGGATATGTTGCACAGAATAAACTACGTAGCTCACAGGCTGAAACGGTGTTGCAGTTTGTGCAGGAATGTGACGCAGTGGAAGCCGTCAGGGCAGGACTAGTCATGCAGCTGAAGGAGGCAGTCGGACAACAAACCATCTCTAGCAAGCAGGAGCACATTACAAGGTTAGTACATGGGGGATATGTTGCACAGAATAAACTACGTAGCTCACAGGCTGAAACGGTGCTGCAGTTTGTGCAGGAATGTGACGCAGTGGAAGCCGTCAGGGCAGGACTAGTCATGCAGCTGAAGGAGGCAGTCGGACAACAAACCATCTCTAGCAAGCAGGAGCACATTACAAGGTTAGTACATGGGGGATATGTTGCACAGAATAAACTACGTAGCTCACAGGCTGAAACGGTGCTGCAGTTTGTGCAGGAATGTGACGCAGTGGAAGCCGTCAGGGCAGGACTAGTCATGCAGCTGAAGGAGGCAGTTGGACAACAAACCATCTCTAGCAAGCAGGAGCACACTACAAGGTTAGTACATGGGGGATATGTTGCACAGAATAAACTACGTAGCTCACAGGCTGAAACGGTGCTGCAGTTTGTGCAGGAATGTGACGCAGTGGAAGCCGTCAGGGCAGGACTAGTCATGCAGCTGAAGGAGGCAGTCGGACAACAAACCATCTCTAGCAAGCAGGAGCACATTACAAGGTTAGTACATGGGGGATATGTTGCACAGAATAAACTACGTAGCTCACAGGCTGAAACGGTGCTGCAGTTTGTGCAGGAATGTGACGCAGTGGAAGCCGTCAGGGCAGGACTAGTCATGCAGCTGAAGGAGGCAGTTGGACAACAAACCATCTCTAGCAAGCAGGAGCACATTACAAGGTTAGTACATGGGGGATATGTTGCACAGAATAAACTACGTAGCTCACAGGCTGAAACGGTGCTGCAGTTTGTGCAGGAATGTGACGCAGTGGAAGCCGTCAGGGCAGGACTAGTCATGCAGCTGAAGGAGGCAGTTGGACAACAAACCATCTCTAGCAAGCAGGAGCACACTACAAGGTTAGTACATGGGGGATATGTTGCACAGAATAAACTACGTAGCTCACAGGCTGAAACGGTGCTGCAGTTTGTGCAGGAATGTGACGCAGTGGAAGCCGTCAGGGCAGGACTAGTCATGCAGCTGAAGGAGGCAGTTGGACAACAAACCATCTCTAGCAAGCAGGAGCACATTACAAGGTTAGTACATGGGGGATATGTTGCACAGAATAAACTACGTAGCTCACAGGCTGAAACGGTGCTGCAGTTTGAGGTGTACTCGCCAGCGGGGTTAAACCATCGCTCTTACGTAAATTCGAAATTAGTTTCTACTTATTCATTTTTACAAAAACATTAATTTTGGGATTTGGTGATTTTAGTCGAGGTCGCGCTGTCGTTTGAGTTGTGTTGTGAGCGAATAACTTTAATGTTACCGATTTAAATTTAACAAAACCTTCTAGAATGTCTGGAGATAATGCTAATTATTATTCGTACCAATGTCTAAAAACATGAGCGTTATGATGCAATTTATTGATGCTCCAGGAAGTTTTTACCAAAAATGGTAGATGCAATCTGTTCTCTGACATATTATTATATAAAATTGCATTATATTAACATGTTTTACAATAATTGTGTGTATTAATGGACACTTACGAAGATGACAGTCACAACCATCGATAAAACTTAAAATACAACCACTAAAATCATCTCATATCATATTATACAAATACAAAACTACGTAATAAGATTAAGGGGGTATTTCACTATGTCGGGCTAAATATCTGACTAGCTATCCGTTGGCTGGCTTTAAAGATCAGAATAACTTCGTTATTCAACGGCGATCGTTTCACCATTGTTTCCGAGCTTCCGGATAGATAACACTCGAAATAGTCTGGCAACATCGCAAAATGTTTGCAGTTACTCCATCTACTGCCACGGCTGTCATGCGTCACAGTCCGCACACCGCAAAGTGTGCATTTTTTTGGTTATGTTATGTTGATTATCAGGTCATTTTAGATAGATTCGTGTCGAATTAATACATTGTTTCTTATTTTGAATACAATCAAATAATTCAGGATGGATCATACAAGCATTCAAATTCATTCAACAAAATTCAACTCACTTCTCCGCTGTCAAACTCGGAATGTTTTGACGCCATCTTTGATTCGAGGAATAGCGCCTAACGTGAGGTTCGAGCACTGATTAGTCAAATCGAACTTTAACCCGAGCGTTAGCGTTATTCAGATATAGTGAAATCGAAAAAATGACTAATCCGCGGATTAGTGCTTAGTCAGAACATAATCAGAGATAGTGAAATACCCCCTAAGTGTTTGATAACAAAAATAACACATATCAGAAAAGGCGGAAACGACCCCAGAGTTGAGATGGCAGGAAATCCCCGAAACCCGATACCCTATGCATGTCAGTTCAATACTTCACTAATTTATGCAATAATGAAACTATTCCATGTTCTCGGATTCTATTTAACCTTTTAAATGCCAGTAGGTAGAAGTGTAGATGTGCACAGCAGGCCGTGAATTTTTAATCAAAATAAATCATTTTTAAATCTTATTTTTATAAATTAAAAACATTACACCTTGAAAGGATATTTAAATGACTTACCAAATTTATTCAATATTCGACGTTTTTGCTTCCCTTCACTTAGATAAACATATTTAAAAAAAGGGGACATTTGTATGATACAGAGGCTCAAAGAAGAGCGAGTAAACTGGCTATTTTTCTATGGCTGGCAGCAGGCCCAGCTGGGCACGGCCAAGAATGCGAGATATCTCGCTCTTGGCACAGAAGCGGTTAAGGTCGGAAATATTATAACATATGAGTAGCGATTACAATATTAGGGTTAGACGTCCTGTAGGGAACAAGAGGAAGTTAGACGCACGGATTTATGAGAAAAGTTTTAACAATTTTAATGGTAAAGAGATCACCCACTCTAATTATATGGAACTGGATTACCACAAAACATATGCATCAATGACTCGTTCATATAGGGGAAGTCCTATTAAAAAATGAGCATTATTGCGAAATAACTCTCTAGATCTCGTCTACTGTATACTCCATACAGCGGTCGAGGGATTTAGTTAGGGTTTGTAGATATGCCACCCGAAGGTCGCTATCACTAGCTTAGGAAAAATCAACAGACAAAGGCCGGAGTACGGATACTCACATCAAATATAAAACAGTAAAGGGGAAGGACAATCACAAATGCGGCCATGTCCAGGAGGTACAGATACCTAAACCTTTAAACCTGCATAGACGGATCATTACAAGGAATGAGGTAATGGTAATGGTAAAGGTAATAATAAAATGGGAGATACCACAGTGGCTCTATGGCCTAAGTGTTCACGGGAATTACATGTAAACCGACTCCGCTCTATAAATAAAAAAAATTAAAATCTTAGGTGCAAACTTAACACGGAGTACATTGGACGTCAGATTTCGTTCGACCAATCTTGGGAGCTTTTTTGTTGTTTGTTTTTGAGGTGTTATGCCGTGTTGCGCTAACTCCTTCTTTAGCCGACGTTTCGGACAGCGTTGCAGTGTCCATCATCAGGGCAGATCCGGTAGATCCGAAGATGTGTAACACTGCAATGCTGTCCGAAACGTCGGCTAAAGAAGGAGTTAGCGCAACACGGCATAACACCCCAAAAACAAACAACAAAAATGCTTTTGGCCGTGAGAATCTAAAAACTTACCCAATCTTGGGAGCGTTTGTAGAGTATAGCTTTTAAATCACTTTTCAAGAACGATTTATTAATTCTGAGAGTAAAAATATAGAATTATGTACTTATGTATTTTCAGAATGGGAGTTTTTTGTTCGACATAAACATATTTTTCACAAGTCAAAATATTTTTATTCAACTTCCTTACTAGTAAAAAGTTTAATTTTTTTTTTTTTGGTTCTCTAGTTTCCCTGTTTGTATTACGAGTTTTCGGACACAGTGTATTATTACAATAATTTTTGGGTTCTCCAGTTTCCCTGCTTGTTAAGAGTTTTTCCCTGCTTGTTAAAAAATTTTTTTTCAATCTGCAAAATTAGATTTCATTAATATTTTATTGTGTTTTTGTAGACAAGTCCTCGCCCACATCCGCAACACTCCCGAGCTGATCCTTCTTTGCGGCGATAACAAGAGGCGTGTGCCCATCTTCCCGCTGCTGGTCAGACACCCGCGTGGCGCCTTTCTGCACCACAACTTTGTGTGCGCCGTTCTCAGCGACGTGTTCGGGGTGCAGGCCAGCAGCGCAGACTGCAATGGAGATATGCTGGGGATAGACGAAGATTTGGCCAGGGAATACGCCAAGTTGTTGAGGGATGAAGGGTAAGAATTAATTTGAATCTCTCCAGCCCGACTCTATACTCATTGCTTTGCACTGTGGTGGAAGGGATGGATTCATACGTATATCACTCCTGGACATATTGAACTTCTGATTCCTACCCACCTTCCTCCGTCACCTCCTTAAATTACCCTCCACACAGATGACATATTCCCTAAGCGAAATTATTTCCTCAGGGTGTCCTGTGTGGAGCTAATGTAAAAAAAAGCGTATGTACTTTATGTAACACCGTTTAGTGACTCGGGCAGTCTGTTCTAAAAAGTGTGTTTTTAAATGATTCGTGTTTCAAAACTACATTTTTTTTCTTGCTCTAACTCCATGTAGAAGGTCATCTTCTGGAATTAGATGAATAAGTGTTCCTGAGTGTTGAAGACACCCATGTTGTAGGAGGGAGCCATGCTGTTGAACATTGCAATGAGTTGTAGAAGCGATACATTCTCATCTGAAAAATGCCAACCTTGTCAGCGACGTGTTTGGGGTGCAGGCAGCGCAGACTGCAATGGGGACATGCTGGGGATAGATCAAGACTTGGCCAGAAAATATTTTTTTAATTTTCTTAATTCAGTGCATTGTTTATTACAGTCATTAAGAATTTTTAGACCACCAAGCTAGACATATGCCTGTGTTGTGGTGGTTGAGGCTGATATTGGGCGCTGTTTGGCATATTTCCCTTCTGTGCACCGGTCCCGAATGAATCTATGGCGGAAATTCTTCAGAGTAACATTGAGATACCAGTAGCACAAGGACAGCATTCCCTCGTGACATCTGATCACTGTTTCTCACCCCAGACTGATTGGCAGATCAGTCCGAGAATTGATTGCTCTGTCCCCATGTGAATACTGCACAAGAGTTCCAACTGCTCACTGAGACTATGGCACATTCGCAATATTCATTCGAGAGAGTTCTATATACCAATCAGTTCTTTCCTAAATAGTTTGTATGAATTCATTGTTATCTTCCAGATCAGCAAACTCGGTGAACGAGCACCTCCGGCCGGGTTTCTGTCGCATCTCCCTGCCGTACTTTGTGTCCGACAGTGAGCTGGCCTTCGTGCTGGAGGCGCTGAAGATGGTGGCCACCGAGGCCTGGAAGATTCTGCCGCAGTACATGGTGGACCCGGAGACGGGGCGCTGGAGTCACCGCACGCACTCCAATCTGCTCGCCAAGAAGTCTCTACTCTCCATCAATTACGCCGACGCTAAGATGAGCTTCAACGAGAAACCTTCTTCTGGTAAGTTGTGATACCTCTGATAACGACAGCATTCAGAAATGGAATGTACCTATAAGATATACCCTTTGTACTTTATGTTTACTTTGTATTAGCTCAAGTCCCCGGCATTTCCCGTGTTTTATGCGTACTTTTTCAAAACCCTATGACACACTTGACCTTCCTCTTGTTTTGAAGGTAATGTGTGCGAAGTTTCATCAATCTCGAAATAAAACTGTAAATTTGTATGAATCTATGGTCGTAATGAATTTAATTTAATTCCGCCTGTCCACCACAGGGCAAAGACATTCTGAATTTTATTTTAAATGGTCAGTTCTATGACAAAGCAGAACATCGAAGAAAAATAACAAACTTAACCTAACCGAACCTAACATAAACCAATCTAACCTAACCCAACCTAACCTATTCTTTTTATCATGTTCTGTTGTGTCACTGTTCTGTTTTATCTGGATACTGATTATATTTAGTGCAGACCCTTGAAAAATTATCGCATGTTATAATTATTGTAGGATTGATAATACTAATATTATTGCATTTAGCTAAAAAGTATGTCCATTGGACCTAGATAAGTGAAACCACGAATTGTGTCTCAGAAACGTATCTTCACTCTATTAATACATCTACGCATTTGTCAAACGTTTGAACAAAACAAATACACATTTTGAATAAAGAATTATTAATTCATAATTATATTCAATATTTTTAAATACTTACGTACCCACTCACCAACAAATGAAAATAGCATGTTTAATTCCTCACAAACTTATGAAGATTGTTAAATTTTGAAAAATGTTCATCTCTGATTACAGGACCCGGCACATTCCCTCAGACGTATTATGAATGCCTGCAAACTGCTCGCAACCTCTTCAACAGTGCAAGGAAGTCCGCCCAGAGATATCCCTTGAGAGAAACAGACTTTAAATTCAACGCAAGAGCTGACTACTTAAGGTGGTACATGCTGCCAATGGAGGCCCAAGAACTTCTACTAGGAAACTCGGCAAATGTTAAACACGTTGTACCATTCGATCCTGCCATGTTCAACTCGGGAAGGAAGAGTGTCAGTTCTGGTGGCAGCTCCCCAGTTCCCAGCTCTTCCCCGAGGCACTTTAGCCTGTCGGCAATCGATTCCTCAGAGTTTGCTGCATTCTCCAACTATAATTCAAACTTCAGGTCTTTATCAAGGGAATCAAGCATAATGGAACCATTATTGATCCGACCAGAAGCCATCCGGGTGGATAGAGTCACTCCTCCTCCTGTTCACTTTGCAGTGGGAGAAGAAATCACCCCCGGAGCGTACAATGCCCCTATTAATAAATTAATTAGAAGCGAGAGCAGATTGTCTAGGGCGAGATGCCACAGTCTGGGTGATAGTGATGGGTCCCTCCCTTTGATTCCTCAGACAAGATTGAGCCTCGGAATGAACAACTCGTACATGAGAACACTGGAAACATGCAACTGCAGTAGTCAAACAGATCTGCAGTCTTTGGACGACTTCATCAATTCTCCGTCGTCTTCCAATATAATGTACACCCATAAGGAACACGGGTCCAACTCTGACTGCAGCCAAGGGGGGAGGATCTCTCCCACAGCCTCGGTAGCTTCTCACACGTCTGAGGACTTGCAAGCCTACGTTAAAGAAATGACCAAAGAAATAGCCATAGAAATTAAGTCTGAAATAAGAGAAGTGATCTCAAAAGTAGAAGATGTCCTTGAAAACTCGGAAAATATTGAAATATCCAACAGGAACAACTTCTGTCGCAATCCTAATAATGTCTCTAGCCAAAGCCTAGATTCCAATTCCGTTTCCATTTCGGACGTAGCCGAGTACTTGATGGGCGTTTCCAGAGAGATGGCCAGTGAAGTAAAGCACGAAATCAGGGAAATGGTTAACCAAGTGGATGAAATGATTTCTCCGGAAATTAACACCACCGGGGTCCACTTCTATTTATCGTCCCCGAATGGCTCGAGGAAAAACTCTCCACCGGAAATGGTAAGAAAGAGATATCGCTCTGGCTCGGAATCGGTGATTCAGCGAGTGAAGTCAACTCCACCATCGAGTCTTGATGATCTCCGCCCAGTGAAAAAGACTCTAAAGAAGTCTCCGACAAGTCCAGTGATCTTGATGTCGGATAAGATGTTGAGTTCCCCGATAATGGAAACGGCAGATGGCGAAAAGGAGAGCCCCGTTTTTTTTCGGGCCCTACAATCAATCGGACAAACAGATTGTGGCACCTCGCCGCAGCATTCACCCGATAGTCTTCCACTTGACGTTCCTGGCGCTGGAAGTCTGTCATTCAATTCAAGCGACACTTCAAGCCCTGATACGATTATTCAGGTCCTGAGCAGCACCATCTTGCCATCCTTGCCCATCCCCAAGTCCATCAGCACTCACAAGCTGTCGGACGACGATAACTCCTGCACCGAAAGCGAATGCCAACAGTTGTACTGCAAGAATAGGGTGTGGTACCATAACAACTCGGTCAGTTCGCAAGACAGTGGAATCAATATGTCATTTGTGGACCATGATCAAGGTTGCAGCGAAGCAGGTTAGCAAGACAATACTCTTCATAAAACTCTCTGAATACTCGAGCTTTTAGTTTATGTTGTTTTCTGAGCAACCAGAAGCATCTTGCATTTATAATATTGATGAACCAGAAATGTCTTTTTCAGTGAAAAGGCGTCCAAGTTCCGATTCAACATGCTATCGACGTAAAAGAAGCCACGGACGCAAGAACCAGTCTAGACAGGAGAAGAGCGAAGTTCCAGATATAATAGAGGGGGTTCCTGTGTGTTCAGATGAGTACAGGACATGTTGCTCCAGAATTAATGAAACTCCAGAGAAGAAACTGTCAAATTGCAGACTTGACTTCCAGCTACATAAGGATTGTGACGGCAAGAAAGAAAGGTAAAATAATTAGTTCATGCTCGCTTTAATTGACTTTTATCTTTATTTTTTTGAGGGTCTATGGAACAAAACGTAATATTTTGTCTATTACTGGTTTTGCTATGTTGATACGATTTAGACAATACCAAATATGGAGGATGTCGCAACTCATTGCTTCGTAACTTCCGTGACTGGTACGAGTGCAAATCTGTTGATGATGAGAGCCAATTTCCTATTGGTGATGACATCAAAAGGAGGTGAACTAATTTAACTTCTTGCTTCGCTTGAGATTTTAGTTTGCATGGAACTTGCAATATGGTGGCTTGTCTTATTTTTTCACGTGCATATTTAAAATATTCTATCTCATGATTGAATTTTAACATTGCACGTTGAATAAAGTTGCATATTATTTGAAAATCCATTTATTAAAGCCGCGTAAATGATATCGGAGCTCATCATTTCAGTTGCATTTTAAAAAATCGGCTTTATAGACAATACGACCACTGATTCTGATCTATTGTTTTAGTTCCAGATCTTCTTACTCCGCATCGGGAGACAGCCCGAGTTCCCAGAGAACAAGTCGAGCCTCTACAGCCAGCTCGGTGGACTCCAGCGAGTCGAGGAAGTCCAGCGGATACGACTCATTCAGCTCCAAGAAGTCCAGCCACAACACTGTCTCTTCCGAGGACTATGCCAGGTACAATAATGTTTACTTTGATTTAAAAACTAATGAATAACAGAGAGATTTATGATAATCACTAACCCTGAGGTGATTTTTCACAACAACGGCGCTATATAAATTAGCCAAATATTAAATATTATTATTTGGACTGAAGGCAAAAGTCTGCTTCACTCAGAATACTCTCCCGGACTATTAAACTGCCATTGGGTTTTATTTCCCTCTGAAGATGTGGGATTCAGAGTTGCTATGCGTATATGATGGGGCCTAAAGGATTGAATTGTGTGCATCTGGACAAATACAAACTACGGATGACAATTGGAACATCTGTGATGAACGCTGAGTGACTCCAAATGGCTGGACAACCTCAGCATATGAAGAAAAATAATCACTTATGTATCTTTGTCTATTCCAGGTGTTCATCGCTATCGTGCTGCACTCCCGTGTCGCTGAGCGGGGCCGCAGGTGACACGTGCCGCAGCCGCCTCAGCTCGGGCAGCAGCAGCGACTCGGACTTCCCGGGGGACTGCGTTTTCGATGAGGACGGCAAGTGGCACTGCCCGCCCAAGAGCGTGTGGAAAGGCACGGTCGAGGTAATTTACTTACTATTTGTATTAGACAGTCTACTTAAGTCCTGTAAGCTCGAAGCCTTTTCTTTTGACAGTAGATCAGTCCCTTCAATGAAGTTCACTATAGATCTTCTTTCCCTTGTTCCTCAAATCAAATTCCAAAACGTAAGCCCTGCCCTGCGCTATTTCAGCGGCCTTCGTCTATGGTAAGCGTAGCCTTTCATCGCACAGCTTCTGGAGTTGCTTTTCTCAACTCTTCTCTCTGGAAGCATTCTTAGTACATGCCCAGCAATCTCATTAGCGACTTTTCTATGAAGGGTAGCAACTAGTGTTAATTGATACATAAAATAATACATTTTAATCGATTATAAAAATGATATGTTTGTTTGTTTAGGCGATGCAAGAGTTTGGCATGATCCGCCACCAGGATCGAGTGCTGGTGTGCCTGTCGGGGGGTGCGCATTCTCTCAGTCTCCTGCACACGCTGCACCAGTACCAGTTCTACGCTCGCGCCAAGGGTGTACACTTTACCATCGGTAACTACATACTTCTTTTATAAATTTGTAGACACCTCAAAAATTTGCTTCTGTGGTAATGCGAATTTTAAAGCGAAATTCGTAATTTTTTGTGAAAAATGCGAATATTGCCATTTTTATGAGAATAACGCAAATATTGCCATTTTCATGAGAATAACGCGCAATCTGCGAATTTTTAAATAAAAAATAATATTATAAATCAAAATATTTCTTTTATAGTTATGACGAGCTCGAATAGCCATAAAATGTAACGCAGCTAACTTCACGGCATTTGATAAAAACACAACATTTTGCTACCTTTTTGGTGTTTCTGTTACAAAATACCAAAAAGTTAATATTATGTCAATTCTGTTGCTAAATATCCTAAATATAAAAGTAAAAATAAATAAATTAAAATCACTGAAAAGTAACACTACTTTTCACAATTTTCAGGTCCATATAAATTAATTATAAAGTTTGAATACATCTTTTGGACAGAGAATAACTCTACCAAAGCAAACAAAAAATATAACGGAAATGAATATATTTAAAACAAAAGTAAAAACATGGTTGAGAGAACAAAGTGATATTCAACTTACAAACATTATGAAGACAATGTAGGACAACTCAAAATACATTATTATACTACCTACATCATGTACAAACTTTGTCATTGAAACTAATTCAAAATAATAAGTGACTAACTAATACTGTATTTGTTCAGGTGCCGTGACAATAAGAGATGGACTATCGGACGTGGACCCCATCCACCTGATGGCCTATTGCAAGACCCTCGGGGTGAAGTACATCTACCAGGACAATCTGGAGAACACCTCCACCCCACAATGTTCCTGTAAGTTTCTGACCAGAATTTGCCCTGTCATACTTTGTTACGATTGATACATTTACATTAATGGAATAAAGAAGAACACAACTCTAACAATTCTCTGCATAAATTCCATAATGCAGAATTGTGTTTCACCATCATTATGAAAATCAAACAGGTTGAGGACATACACATTGTCTGGCAAGTGAGAGATAGAGATGCTCCAGACATCTCTCATTCTCTGTTATAATTAACATTGGCTTATTGCAGTATCCCGCAAGCAGCGAGAGCAGGATCTGTGCAGCTTCAGCAACCACTGGACGCGGCGCCAGATGTACCGAGCCGCCACGGAGCACGGCTATAGCGTGCTGGCCACTGGGCAGCATCTGGACGATGTGGCGCGAAGCTTCATCGTGTCCGTCTTCAGCAACGGCCGCCTCAATACCATGAAGGCTCATTACTACATCAAGTGAGTGTCTGTTGCCTTCATAGGCCAATGTCCCACCGTCGAGCTAGTAGGACTAGAAAGAAGGAAATAATAATAATAATTAATATTTATCTCACAGACCTTTTCACTAAGCACTGAGCTAAGTGAAAAGGGAGTAAGTCTTACCTTGGTCCAACTGCTGGCCGACAAACTGAACATTGCTAACTCAGGAGACATATGCAGCTGTGATACATGTTGTGAGTGCATCCCAGGTTACGATTTAGCCTCTTCCACGAATAATATTTCCCTCTAGTCTTTAGGCCTTCCAATCCTGCTCCAAACCTCTTCAACGCAGCCAGTCCAACAAGCTGGCATTATTTCAACATTTTGAAATAAGCAAGCTGCTTCAAAACCAACTTGTGCTATAATCAGAATATATATATTTTTTATTTATGGTTGTAAATTTAATGTGTGTAAATACTATTATTTTCCAAATTCCCAATCATAAATATTGGGATCAACCAAATAAATATTGGGATCGACCAAAATTTGCTCACGATCGACCGCTTGGGAAATCTTGCTCTTGATGTTAGCAACGAAAGCCTGACCCCAAAAACTTGTAACACATAGGAAAGACGTTGAAAGCAAGTGCCAATTAAAATCTTGAAAAATATCTATAAATAACTCTTGAAAAATATCTATAAATTGAAGAAAAAGTGGGTTAACTTTTGTCGTTTTGGAGTAAATTGCAAAATGGCGCATAGCCTATAAAGAGCAACAACATCCCAATTGTCAACGTGGTCTTCTATTGCTTGATTCATCTATCAATGACATGAAAATTTAAATGCAACAATAAACTTTACGCTTCAATCAACTTCAATTATGGGTTTGGGTGTTTGTTGCATTTATAGATTAACCACTCGGAACATTAGAACGTCAAAAGACGTAAATATGATAATAGCGGTCAAGACATTAGAACGTCTTTTCACGTACGCGCGAGATTTTACAAAAATCGATTTATTTCCATCACTAGTATACGGATTGCCATGATTTAAAAAACAGAGTATCGATAATGAATAACGCTACGCGTCTGCATTCAAGAATATCTATGGAATATAGAGGTGAATTATCTGAGTCGATTGAATCTGTCATCTTGTTCGTTCATAATTTATTGCGTTTTTAAATAATTTATTAAAAATATTTTAGTTTGGACGGTTAATATTTTGAGGTGACTAATAGTTTTTAATTATATTTCTTCAATATATAAAGTGTTATTTCTTTATGATACTCAGAAAAAAGTACATTTTTCACAGCTTTGAAATAATGGTCAGCGATTTTTACATATTTTTGACGTTTTCAGAAAATGTATATTTAGACACGCAAATATTTACGTATAACAAAACAATACGATAGTGAATTTCATAATCTTTCCAAAACATTTTTTAGAATGAGGCTACGTTTCCCAAAACGTGAGTTATGAAGCTTTTAACAAAACTCGTGAATAACACAAAAATTTTCGCGTTTTGACAGTTCGCAAAGGAACACAAAGTAAATAAAAGTCCTTTTCTGAGAGGTTAATGCTGCTTTCAAATATAAATATGTATGTATTGATTTCAAATATGATGGCATCTACAATACTATAAAGTATAACACACTACAAGCCTGAATTTTTCTCTTTTGTTCTCATTCATGTATTTGTATTTTCATTGTTTCTTATGTTTTTTTATTTACAATTATTTATCTTTTTTTTAACAGTTAATTAACTTTTTTTTAAAGCAATAATTAGTCTCCTGAAATACCAATACAAATTGAAAATATCTCTCGAGTAAAAATAAATGCCGCCAACGGTAATTGTAATTCCGTGCTTATAATTATTTGTTATCCTTTGTGCTATGCATAAAACCTTGTCTCATAAACATTAGTTTATCATTAAAAAATAATAATAATATTTTTTATTCATCTTTTTTATTTATCTTTTTTATATGACCTTATATATATTTTTTTTTTTTTAAAGAAAGACAAACATTCCCAGGTTACGAATAACCCAACAATGTTTGAAAATCTCCTACTACCACCACAGAAAGCCGAAAATGTTGCTTGTGTATTTAATTTATATCTCTGTTTCTTTTTATGTAAATTCTCATTATCTAAAATTAGATTAAACTCCCGCCACCTCGGAACAGGCTCAGCCTAGTGAGGTGGATTATACCAAACAAAAAATGTCTTATTTATTGGTTAATAAATAATTGAAAATAATTTTAAAAAGTCAATTTGGAGTGAATTGTGTTTTATCCCTTTGTTGCATTAACAGCTCGTTTCATCTGTGTGCCAGGGTTATTCTTCAGTTCATTGTTTAATTTGTCCTACCGTGTTTTACGGCGCCACAAGAGGTCCGAGGTAAATAAAGTCCTTACAGCCGAGTGATGGTTTTATTATTTGCTAACTATTTATTTATTCTCTTCTAGGGAGCTTAATCTTCGCGTGATCCGTCCGTTCATCTATGTGAGAGAGAAGAGCCTGGAGCAGTTTGTGGAGAGCCGCCACCTGCCGCAGTTCAAGACACCCCGCCCCCCGGAGGGGCAGGGCCCCCTGGAGACCTGCGTGTTCGATACCGGAGCTGACAGGAACATATCCCCCGAGAAGGAAGGGACTCATAGTGCCCCTGAGAGGGACACCTCCAACACATCTTCAAGGTAGAGTTAATTCTGTCTACACGATTTTGAAATAACAAAACATTATGGTAATATCCGTTCTTATTAGAATCCTTGATTTTTCCCACCCCCGTATATACTATAACTCTTCAAATATAGGAATAAACAATAATGGTTTTGAATTTCTGCAAAATACCCAATAAATTTGTTTATTCCTGTGCAGTGACCAAGTATTTATTACAAATTGATTAAAATGCCTCAATGTTGTATTGTGCCTCCCTCTGGTCCTCAAGAACGTCTGGATATAGGTTTCCAAGTGATGAACAGTTAAAATGCCTCAATGTTGTATTGTGCCTCCCCCTGGTCCTCAAGATCATCTGGATATAGGTTTCCAAGTGATGAACAGTTAAAATGCCTCAATGTTGTATTGTGCCTCCCCCTGGTCCTCAAGAACGTCTGGATATAGGTTTCCAAGTGATGAACAGTTAAAATGCCTCAATGTTGTATTGTGCCTCCCCCTGGTCCTCAAGAACGTCTGGATATAGGTTTCCAAGTGATGAACCCAGTGATGATTCTCAGCCCGTTTTAGGTTTTGATCAAACTGTGATCAGCTGATGACCACAACAATATTGCCACTGTGGTCCCCGATAAACATCCATCCTCGGCCCATTTTAGATTTTTTTATCATATTGTGAAAAGTTTTTTACTTGATTACTGCACAAGAATCTCAATTGTCCGAAGTCAGTGGGACTACAGAATCCCCAATGGGGGTGGGAAGGAGATGGGCAGAGGAGGGTTCAGATCTGGTCAAGACATATGGCTGAAGCCTTTCAAGCAACGTTTTGATTCTGAATGGAAGTCTTTCACCGGGGCGGCACTGAGGGTAACTTCCACTCATGCTGGAATCACCTGAATCTTAATATAATATTATGTAAATATATGAAATGAAGAAAGAATGAATGAAAAATGAGCAAATATATTAAATGATGCATTATATTTTCCAGCAAGATGAACCGTTCCCTTTCCGCGCCATGCGGGACTAAGAAGCTGGGCATCCGGCCTGCGTCCCGGGCCAGGGCCAGCTCTGCACCCAGCGGGCCCGGCATGGGCCCAGACAGCCTTTGCAGCCTGCTGCAGAGCCAGGAGGCGGCGCAGCCAGGCCTGTTCGCCAGCTTGAAGGTGGCACTTCATCCGCTTATCAGTGCTAGGTATGTTGAATCAGGTTCCATGATAAAACAGAGCATTAAAGAAAAGGATCTAACCGAACCAATTATTTTATCGTGTTCTGTTTTATCCAGTGGTAACGTTGAATGATCTGTAGCACATATTACTAAACATTAAGCTTCCAAATCTTCAAACATCCCTTATTTTAGGTTAGGTAATAAAAGATTGCATGTCAAGGGAGAGAATTTTGGTTTTTATTTTTTCTTGAGTTTTATTATGATATTTGACACGGAATTGGCCACACGCAAATTTTAACAGATTAAATAAATATCTTTGCAAGTGACAAAATAATATAACGATACATTATTTTCTTGCCTAGCGAATAAAAAAAAATTGTACGCTAGGAGCATTTTTTAAGGTACAACATACAATATTATCGGGGCAAGTGTGATGGTGAACTATTAGTAAATTCGCTACGAATTTTCCGGTACACAATGTTTACAAATGTCAGAAATCCGCAACGGATTTCTTGGCGTACTAGAGGTTAAAGAATTCATTCATTTTGATGTAGATAAAGTTTTGATAATTTTTTTCTTAGCAGATTTCGAAAATATCTGAGGATTGTCCCCCCCGTGAGGAACTGCCACTGCCTATAGTAATACATTCATAAATAGCCCATGTAAAGGAGCAATTGGAGGAGCTGACTTGCCAAAGAGCCTTTGAGGTTTTTACTAGCGCCAGGTGACGTTTAGTTCAGAGCCGGCCCATATGTGCTAAGGAATATGTTGCTTTTATAATCATCTTTAGTTTAGATTTTAGCCTAAAAAATATCTAATAACAGTTTTATAATTCCTTCAAATGGCGGAAAGATTTCAAGCGTAAAAATAAATAATATAACAAAATCAAAATCTGTAACAACTTTATCGACTGTCCTGGCTTACTCAATCTAATAAACTTTAAAATACCACCCAGAACGACGAGGCTTAACGACTTATTCCATATTAGCCGGACGCGCACAAATGCTGGTGTCAGAGATCCAATCAGAAGAATGTGCGAATTGTATAATAAAAACCAAAACCTGAAGGATTCCGACATATTTTTTGATACATAGTACTTTTGGCAGGAAATTGAAGTCTGTTTTACTATAAAAAAAAGAAAATGTGTACTTACTTCATTCACTATACTCTTTAAGTACTTTTTATGATCTATCTCTAAACTTGTTTACAAAATATGTGTACACTTTTATTTGATACTGAGCATTATCTATATACAAAATTTTTACCTTATTTACATGTAAAAAAATATTTAAAATTGCTATCTACCAGTCAATCAGTGAGAAATAGTTAGGATGCAGGCGAATTCTCAAGTTATTGTTTTACAAAATTATCTTTTAATTACTGTCTGTATCTGTGTTTTCTCCTTAAATAAATAAATAAACCTGAAAAAAAAAAAAAAAAAATTTAATGATTAAGAAATAACGTAAAAAACAGTTAGTGAAATGTATTAAGTACGGTTTTTGTTTTCTTGTTTACAGAAACATAGAAAAGGATATGAAGGAGTATAGAAACCGCAAGAGATCTGTCATCCAGATGAAGAATGGCGCACCAGTTTACAATTCCGATGAAGGGACAGACGAAGAATCCGTCCCTTGAAAAGGACTATCACAATATTCTGTTTGAATGGCTTCCTTTATTGTTTTAGGCTAAAAACAAGATTGCCGCTAGCACAGGCAACTTATTGCAAATATTGACAATGTGATGAAATTTATAAGAAAGAGAGTTGTAATAATTAATACATACTAGCCACGGTATCGCCGGTAATGTTGCCAACATGTGGGTGGTAATGTTGCCAACATATAGGTGGTAATATTGCCAACATATAGGTGGTAATGTTGCCAACCTATAAGTGGTAACATGGCTGGCAAATGTAAAATTATTCATTTTATTGGTACTCGCTACACCGTCGTTCGACGTTTAATTTTATTGATTCCCTTTGCGTGTAATATTATTTGTTCCTATTGCTTTTGTACTTAAACTGATATTTTTTAAACTCAGATTATGTTTGAAGGTTTTAGATTTTGATGGTTGTAAGATACCTTTCATGTTTAATTATATTCATATTTATTTACGTCAATGGTATGACTGACATTGTTTAAACATGTATTGTAATCACAAAATCATGTTTTACTTTTGGCTGAATTACATATTTTATTTCATTCTATTTACATGTTTCTGTTCATATTCCATTATCATTTTACTAAAGCTTTTGTTTCGATTGGGAAAATGATGTGTATGAATTAATCAAAGATTTATCGTGAATGGTGCACCATTAAAATGTAAATAATAAATTAAAGGTGTAATCTAAGTGACTTAAATACGAGTCGCATGAAGGTTTTTGTATTCTAAGTTATTCAGATATGAGTATGAGTCTTTTTTGCCTCCTAAATTACTCAAATAAGCGAGTCTTTTTGTTCTTAAGTCACTCAAGCATGAGAATTTTAAATTCTAATTTACTCAAATATGAGTAAAATAATATTCTCAATTACTCAAATACGAGTCTTTTTAAATTCTTAGTTACTCAATATTGAGTCATACAAGTCTTTTTTCTATTCTAAGTTATTCAAATACGAGTCACCCGAGTCTTTTTGTACCGTGTGTTACTAAAATACCAGTCCCATGAATCTTTTTGGATCCTCTGACTCGTATTTCATTATTGAATTTGATTTTTAGCCAACTCTTAAATGAGTTGCATTGATTTGTCTGGTTTTGTCAAAGATATGACGTATGGTTTTTGAATGTTACTCTATATACAACGTTAATCTATTTATTTGAATTAATAATGTTAATCAATGTGCACAAGAGCTATTGAAAAGTAATCAAATTAGGTTCCTGACATTAGGCGGAATTAGTATGTAATCTTGTTATTGGAAGCAGCGCGAGCAAGGTGGCTGTTATATTTTAATATGCAATCTTGTTATTAGAAGCAGTGCAAGCAAGATGGCTGTTATATTTTAAGAATTATTTACTCATTCATATACGCTTAGAATTAATGCGAATAGATTAGAATACTTTTTTTTTTCTCATTAAAATTGAGAAATGTTATGTTAATCAAATGTTTTAAAATTTCTTTAGTAGTGTGTAAGTCTTGATGTCTTCCTCATAATCTAGTTATTTGCAAATATTATTATTGTCGGTTTAATCATTGTGACATCAAAATATGTCTCTCACACATGTTTTTAAATTTTTTGGTTTTGAGGTTAAGTTGTCTTAATTCGTCTTGAAGCAACGTTTTAGAAAACCTTGCGGTTTCCATCATCAGGATATACATTGAAAGTAAAGAAAGGTTGTAATATTTGTAGCACAACATGGCTGAACACTCCAAAAAGCAACCAACATAATATCAAAAGTCTTGAATCATGTGGTTAATATGTCTCAAAATATTTGAAGAGTGTGAAATAACTTGTGGAGAAAAACTGTTGCTACAAAAGTTATTACCATAATTGATATATTTTTATGTACTTGGATTTATACTTATGTAACGTAAGTAAGTATATTCAATTCATTTAGGAATATGAATTCAAGAAATTACGGTTCCCATTTAAAAATATATGATACATACTCAAATATGAATTGAAGATGCATAACTATTTTTCTCGCTTGTAGCAAAAAAGCTATAAGTATTGAATTAAATCATGTAAGAAAACCAACATGAAAATGAGTGTTTTTTTTATAAAGAATCAAATGAAGTGTACTTCATTTAAATAATGTTAGAGTGCCCACAGACGAGAGACTTTAGTTGTGTGCATAAAAAAGCATATATGGAAGTGCGCATACGAGCAATGTGACACTAGGGAGACTTTATTTGAATTTTGAAATAGTTTCAAACTGTCACCGTGACTAAAGTCTCTCGTCTGCGGGCGTCCTTAGTGCGTAAAAAATAATAATCTTGCAGATATTTTGTATTAAAGATACTAAAAGGAGTTTCCAATTTCGGTATCAATAATAATTATGCCAACTTTGAAGTGAATGCGGTAAAGATGCTCAATACCAAACCAAAATCATATTTAAGATATACTTCATAGTTTTAATAAGTCAGAGCACAAATATAGAAGCAGCGTGTTTGCAATTGACAATGAATATTAGCGTCTGATTCGTTGTACAATTTTTTATGCTTGCAATACTGGAAACATTATATTATATGACTTGAATACAAAATAGATTATATTTATACAGGGTGATTGTTACTTGAAAACTACATATTGAAGGACCTGATAGAGGAGAACTTATAAGCAAAAAGTAAATATGAACATACTGTGAATTCTCAATGGTTGTTGAGATATAATCTACCTATAAGTAGGCCTACAAATAGTCGCAAACTTCTCACGCACTGATGCACTGATGAAATAAGATATTTTCATTGTAAGGCCCTTCGTTCACAGTATCCCCACCGATCATTGTCGAATTCTCGAAACCCTAAAACTAGAGTGCCATAACCTCACTCAGTCCTGCTCCGGTACTATTCCACACAGTCTGTCCACCTCTTACTCGGCTGGCTTTGGGTCACTTCTTCTACGGCGCTCGGTTGTAATTTTATCATATTTATATATTTTATGATAAATATCAGTCACCCTGTATATAAATGAGGTATTATATTTCGGCAATATGTGGATTGATATAGGGTTTCTGAAATGAAAATGCTTTCTATGCAGCTATTAAATTGTCAGTTTCAGCATTATGTATACATATTGTAAATCTCTGTTCTATAAAAATGTTACCTTGCTATGTTAGATGTTACTGCATAATTCTGAATGAAGTAAGTTTTACATCCAATTCTGCGTGCATTAAGTTTTTCATCTTATTCTGGATGTATTAAGTTTTATCTAGATGGATTTTCAGGTAGTAAATTGAAATGCAGGCTATATTAAATATCCGCATTGCGTCTTTGCTAGCTAGCGTACATTGTCTTAATGGATGTTTTGCTAAGAATTTAATGTAATGTTTTAATTAGTAATGATGCCATATTATTTAATCAGACAAAGGTGATTTTCAGATAATTTATCTGAATTATTGATGAATCCTTTACATAAGACATTCGTTGCCAGGCATTGTGTACCAAAAATGGTCCGAATAGCTCTTTTTTTGTTATTTGTTTTTGGGGTGTTATGCTGTGTTTCGCTAACTCCTTCTTTAGCCAACGTTTCGGACAGCATTGCAGTGTCCATCAGCAGGGCAGATGTGTTATTTGAGATTGTGGTGAAATGTGAGCTTATGTATCAGGATGTGATACCATATTGCCAGCTCCAACCCTCACATATTGCATTGAGTGATAAATAGTTGCCGTTCAAACCGTTTAGATGCGTTTATTCATGATATCTATTTGTACAAAGGGGCGTGGATTTGATTTGTATTCAAATCTACAGTTACATCCTGAGATCAATGAAATTTTGCACACTTACTTTCAAAACGAGAGGAAGATCACTGTCTACATCTGATTTCGAAGCTCTCTTTGTAACGGGTTATTAGTACAGTGAAACTCGCTTAAGAATATCCCACTTATTAAAGTGGAGACGGATAGTTCCCCTGAGCACTGAGGCCGTGGGCCACATAAATAGTTGTCACTTATACAGATAGATCCCGTGAGCGCTCAGGCCATGGGCCCGTTATGCTATAGTTCCCGCTTATTAAAGCCGATACGGTATACATATAAATAGTTCCCGTGAGCTCTCAGGCTATGGACCCGTTGTGCTATAGTTCCCGCTTATTGAAGCCGATATAATACACAGATAGTTCCCGCGAGCACTCAGGCCATGGGCCCGTTGTGTTTTAGTTCCCACTTATTAAAGCCATAACACTATACGGATAGTTCCCGCTATTAATTGGAAAAGAGAGTTTCACTGTATTGGATAAAAATCAAATTCCATGTGAAAGGAGAAAGCTATGGCAATGTTGGTTTACTATACGTAATCTCATTGTTGGCAGCGAATGTGTATGGGGATTAAAGTCGGTACGATTGAATAATAAACTAGTGCTCATTCTTCTACCTCGGTACCTATTCATGTTATTTATAAATGTTTCCATTCCTAGATAAAGACAAAACCCACAAAATGTGCCAAATATGCTTCAATGTGTGAATGCCATTCCGATATCTCAATAAAAAATAAATAAAAACACATTTTTTTGTTACTTTGCTGAAACAATATCATAGAATGTGTTGTTAAAAACATATGTTTCCGTGATTCCAAATTTTGATTTTTGGAACTCATGTTTTTTTATTTAAAATGATTGTAATACTATTATAATAGTTTGTGTAAATTTAAAAGTCATGTTGTTTTAACATATATTATGAACAAAGTTGTTGATTGAGTTGAGTATTTACTTACATATTGTAAAATGCATTTTATCTAATCTGTGATTAGATTGTCAAAACGATGCTAAAGATAAGATTAATTTTGAATTATTAATGGGAAATTTAATAAAAATAGCTCCACTTCCCAGTGAATCAATTTGAATGAATTTTCTAAAACATTTTACCTAGAGTAAAGGGTAAAATTAGATTTGAAAGAATAAAAAATAAAAACTTATTTTATAATTGTTGTGAAAAATGGAAAATTCCAAAATGAATTTTTTACAATATGTAAGTACATATGTAGGTACTTGCAGTTGGATACAAACTAGTGAATGAGAGTTCATAATTTGCATAATAATCATTTTAGTAATAGCTAATATTATATACGTCATATTAATCTTATATATTTTCATAAATATAATATTATTATTCTACAATCGCCATTAGATTATGTGTTATTGTAAGTAATTGGGATATAAAATAAATAAAAATTAAGAAAAAATCCTGTGTTCTTATTAAAAAAATTTTTTTTACCAAAACATAAAGAAAGGAAGAGACTTCGTTTCATTCCAACAAAAAATGCTGTGTCTCCATTTTTTGAGAGTTAGGTAGATATTTCAAACCTCCATAGCTCATGATTGAATAACATTTTTAAGCTGAATACATATAGTTATATTGACCTTGAAACAGTGTTTCCGAAATCTTTATTGAATTATTATTCAAATTTAAAAAAAAAGGAATAAAAAGTATGGCAACCTGCTAATAATAAAAATAAATAATAATAAAAATCGTGATAATTAAAAGGATATTTTAAATCTCCCTAGCTTATGATGAAAATTACTTCTGGAAAATGTAAATTGTGTAAATTTCTTGATCCCTGAACTCTGACGGAGATGGGAAAGAGGAAAGTTGGGAAGTACCTGGCTATACACATCTGAACACCAAATACGGCTAAAGGCATTTCAAGCAATTTTTCGATTTTGAATGGTGGTCTTTCATCGGAGAAATATTGAGAGCATCTACCACTGTCTAGGGCCTAGGAGTCATCAAAAGGTCTTAATTAAGTTGACGACACAACATGGATCACATTTCCACGGATCATCTACTACATAAATAGAACAATACTGAAAATTTACATTTTTATTTTTCAAAAAATAATAAAGATTAAATTTCAATACATAATGTATTACGTAGATAATATCTGTCCTCTAGTATAGATGTCAGTTCAAGCTGTCCGTTTCCATGTTGTAGGCTGGCGGTAGCTGGGCTAGTTTTTGGGCTTGGTGCAGCAAGCCGCGTCTCCCTTTCCTCCCCCTGCGCATTTAGATGCGCAGTTGCAACTCGAGTCGCATTTACAAGTTGAGCAGCACTTCTCACTGGTGCACGTACATTCTGTAATTAAATAAATATTACCAATAAATCAAATTAAATGTACATAATTGTAAACGTTCTCAGCGTGGGGAGGGTATTATGTGTACCTACACCTAACTATGCTTGGAATAAAAACAATATAAAATATTACCTAAATCAAACTATAATAAATGTACAAACATGATCAAGTCAATTAGGCCCTACACATACACAGGGCCTGCCCTAAGGCAAATGGCGCCCCTTTGTTATGATGCGGTTAAAACCAGTAGACGACTAGGTAGGTGATCATTGTAATCCAGTGTTCCGCAAAGCGTGTGCCGCGGCACACTGGTGTACCGTGGTCATCAGTTGGTGTGCCGCGGAAAAAATCAAGGTATTGTGAAGATAATAAGAAAGCAAATGGGAGCAGATCATTAGTCACTTCTGTTCAAACAGAAGTACGATGGCTTTCTCGCGGAAAAGTGCTATTTCGGATTTACGAGCTAAAAAATGAGTCCCAGACGTTTTTAGAGGCCCAGGGTTCAGATTTTGCTTCTGTGTTTAAAAAAGAAGAATGAGTAGTAAAACTTGTATATCTGGCGGACATATTCGCTCATTTAACTGATTTCAACAGAAAAATGCAAGGCAGGAATCCTTATATTTTAACGTCTTTGGACAAAATTGGTATTATGGATCAGCCATGCTGTCAATGGTAGTAATGAATTGTTTACAAATGTCATGACTGCCGATTCAGAAACAAAGTGCAGGCTTTGATAGTGAAACACTCGAGCTATTAGCAGAAAAAATGAACTGTTATTTTCCTAAGTGTGACCTACAACCTATGGACTGGGTACGAAATCCTCTCTTGGATAACATTTCCTTTGGACACTTACTGATAAACGAGCAGGAAGAATTCATGGAGTTAAAAACTGATCGGACATTAAAACTAAAAATTTTCCAAGTAGAGCTAGCATATTTTTGGATGCATATAAAAAATGAGTATCCACTGCTTTCAAAGCGTGCTGTTGAAAATATATTTCCATTTGCCACAACCTACTTCTGCGAATTGGGATTAACTCTCACTACTAAATCGAAAAAAAATAGAACGCCTGAGGACGATCAATGAAGAGATGAGAGCAGCCTTATCAACGATTGCTCCAAATTTTGATCGCCTGTGCTCAGAAACAGGCTCACATTTCTCACTAAACATCTTTTCATATTAGGTATATTGATTTTAGTAATAAATAAATATTGCTTTTTTCTTTGGTGCACCTCTAAAATTTCTTGATTTGATGGGTGTACCTTGAACACAAAAAGTTTGCGGAACACTGCTGTAATCAATCAATTTGAACGATTTGTATTTTTTGTAGCGCGGGTTTTATGAATGTGTTAGGATCGATGTAAATGATCGGTTCTACTTCGGAGGTGTTCGTTGTTTGAGGCACGCCTCAAACTAAACAACAAGCGACCATATTATCTTTTCTACTACTCATTTAATTCCCATTTCATTATCATTTAGTTATAATTTAGTTCTCTTAGGCGGGTTGTTTCGGAGAATTTGAAAAATTCATCAAATTTCAACATTCATTTTCGGGTTCTGTGAAAGTCATTTTCAAGTTCTGTTATTATATCATTATAGGCTAGTTGCTTGACAGAACTGAAATAACAAAAGAACTTGAAAAAATCTTTCAGGAAACTTAAAAATTAATGCTGAAATTTGAACAATTCATTAAATTTCAATGTTGATTTCCGGGTTCTGTGAAAGTCTATTCAAGTTCTGATATTATATCAGCATAGGGTAGTTGCTTGACAGAACTGAAATAAAAACAGAACTTGAAAAAATCTTTCACAGAACCTGAAAATTAACTTTGAAATTTGAAGAATTGATCAAATTTTCTGAAACAACCCGTCCTTGTAATTCTTATTCTCTTTAAGAATTCTCATATTCTCAAATCATAACTCATTCCATTGTGATTTAATTGTCATTTAATAGCTGTACATTTGTTATGCCAAAACGGTAATTATATGAAATTCCCTCGATAGAAAAAAATCTCAAAACTCCGAAAATTATTAAAAGCACGCTGTTTCTGCTATCGTGGTACGAGAACACGCCGTCAGATGGAATGCAGGAAAACACTTCTTCTTGTTGCCATATAAATTTATTAGTTCACAATATAATTGCAGAGGATCTTATTTTCCTCTGCTCAAACTTAAACTGATAGAAATAAAGGTCTAGTTTCCTTTATTCTTCAGTTAACTAAATTAACTTAACTAAATTCTGAAGGACATTTTACCAAAATAAAGATGTTCCACCCGCTCGTTGGCAAACAACATTCTTAACATAAAATAAAATGCACTTAACTATTCTTAATGATACAAACGTGACTTAAACAATACAAATATTTTAAAGGAATTATTTTAAGGGAGATGAAACTTTATTTGGGGCTTTTATTACTATGGGACATGGGGTGGGAAAGGTATTGGAAAATATTTTAAGGCATAATGGTTTAACTAGGGTCATCATAAAATAGAGAGCGAACAGCTCTATTTGAAAGCTGCCGCCGCTTGGAGTAAAATGTCACTAATTCTTAAATCATAAATGATACACAAACAAGACAATATCTTTATAAAAATACCAGGCCAAAGAATTGTTTTATTGTAGGGTCGAATCTGCAAATGTGGGAAACTACACTATCTTTGAAAATACGAACTGTGGGAACTGGCCTGATTTTATATTTTATTGAGCAATATGTAAACGTCGCATTCTCGAAGATCCACACGCTTTGTTTTGTTATTTAATATGTTATAGGCATGAAAAAAATTCACAGTGTATCTTTAAATACAACTAAAGCATTGTCAACAGATTTTTCCTCTATTTCAAACGAGTCGTGTTTTATTAAATATTTTCACCATTTTAATATTAGCGCGCTCCCTCTAACATTCGTATTTAAATATCTCCCTTTCAAACCATCTGTGAAGGCTTACTACGGATCCGAAAAATTACGAAATTTCTAAAAAAATAATAGAATTTAGCATGGTTTTCGTTTGTGCGTCAAATAATTTGAAAAAAAATAACAGCAGTTGGTGTTTTGTTTGTAAACAAACCTATTAAAACACAAACTACTAAACAAATAGGTTTCTTGTAACGTATGGCTAAATATATAGACGCAACGGAGAAAAACAACCCGATTCGGTTTTCTCCGAGCAATCGATATTTCGGTCAACCTGGCCGAAATAAGGCGTAATTTAAGATTTTCCGAAGAACAACAGAACATTATTCTCCAAAAAAATTGTTTATATTGTGTTCTATTCATAACAATTGGCATCTTAAAAGTAAAAGTAATTTAATAAATTATAGAATCTGTAGCGTTTTACAATTTTCTTTATCAAAATAATCCTAAATAATATTTTCAGTTGTTGGATATAAACAAAATCTTTCCATAATACAACAGAATAACGTCGAAACAAATTATTAGTAAGTCAACTAATAAAATTCGTAAATTCCATTAGTGGATTTCCAGATGAAAATTATTCGATTCTACAGGATAATGTTTATAAAAACCGTCTTGTAAAATATATTTTACTATCGCTTGTCTGGACTTCAAAACATTCTTTCTATATTATTCGAATAATTTTGTTAAAACATCATACATCAGTTTCATTTTTGAAAATGTCAGGAATTATAATAGAATATATACATATAATTACTTACTGTCTCCGCAACATTTGCAAGGCATCTTGAATACTTGCTATCAAATCAGAATCTATATTCTAACTGGATAAATGGATTTAAACACGACTTGTGACTCCGTCAACTTTCTAACTCTGCCGGAGTGTGGCGTAAATCAATAACTTTTATTCCAGAAAGTGCGCTCAGTGGCGTGTGCAAGCACTTCCAATGTAGGTACCTATCTACTTGGCAGAATCAATTCCATTTAGAATTAATGCGACCATTGTTGTTATCTTGGGTACTGCATTTCATTTTGTAATATAATTTACCACACGACACTATCATTGCATTAGAAAATTTCTTCATTTCCATGCAGCTCGTTTCTTTATATTCTACCCTTTTCCACTTGAGAGTATTTATCTGTAACGTTTATTTTTTGGTTTTTAGCTAATCCTTAAACAGGGAGTGGCAAGTTTAACCCAGCAGACTCTATATTCATTAATTCCCGAACTTAGTAGAAAAAACTGCACTTTGGTCTCCGATTACATTTGTTTTCAATTAAAAAAGAAACAATTTTTTTTTTGTTAAATTACGCCACTGGTTAGTCGAGTGACAATACACACCCTTCTCGCTCGACCCTCAATGTCCAATACGATTTGATTTCTTTTTGTTTTTTAAGTAAAAATGTTACCGTAGACCACGCCATCTACAGTTTTTACTTAGATAGGGAAGATAAGGGTCAGGAAGCACCTGTCTATACAGACCTGATCACCAAACATGGATAAAGCCATTTCAAGCAACATTTTAATTTCGAATGATGGGCAATACTGAGAGAATCTTCCATTCTGGAACGTGCAACAAATATACTATATATATATTACTAACTTACTTACTATGCATATATTATTTTAAATGAATAAATTGGGAAATAACACAAATTAATCAAATAAGATTTACTTGCGCACTTCGAGATTTGAACCTGAGACCTCCGGATTGCTAGTAAAAAGCGATACCCACCATTTCAAGCAATTCTGACTAAATAATGTAAGCAACGATATGTTGGTGTATAAATGTACGATAAAGAATGGTAAGTAAATAATGTCAGCAATGATATGTTGGTGTATAAATGTACGGTAAAGAATGGTAAGTAAATAATGTCAGCAATGATATGTTGGTGTATAAATGTACGGTAAAGAATGGTAAGTAAATAATGTCAGCAATGATATGTTGGTGTATAAATGTACGGTAAAGAATGGTAAGTAAATAATGTCAGCAATGATATGTTGGTGTATAAATGTACGGTAAAGAATGGTAAGTAAATAATGTCAGCAATGATATGTTGGTGTATAAATGTACGGTAAAGAATGGTAAGTAAATAATGTCAGCAATGATATGTTGGTGTATACATGTACGGTAAAGAATGGCAAGTAAATAATGTCAGCAATGATATGTTGGTGTATAAATGTACGGTAAAGAATGGTAAGTAAATAATGTCAGAAATGATATGTTGGTGTATAAATGTACGGTAAAGAATGGTAAGTAAATAATGTCAGCAATGATATGTTGGTGTATAAATGTACGGTAAAGAATGGTAAGTAAATAATGTCAGCAATGATATGTTGGTGTATAAATGTACGGTAAAGAATGGTAAGTAAATAATGTCAGCAATGATATGTTGGTGTATAAATGTACGGTAAAGAATGGTAAGTAAATAATGTCAGCAATGATATGTTGGTGTATAAATGTACGGTAAAGAATGGTAAGTAAATAATGTCAGCAATGATATGTTGGTGTATAAATGTACGGTAAAGAATGGCAAGTAAATAATGTCAGCAATGATATGTTGGCTTATAAATGTGTGGTAAATAAATTGAAAATAAATAGTGTAAATAATGTTACATTGGTGTATAAATATAAACAATGATATATTTGTGTATTCTTATATGATACTCCTATCATGGCGATACTTATTTATTTATTTATTTAATATCAACGGTATAAATATACCATAAACAATGATAACATGTCACAGTTAAAATCGTAGAAATATTTTTAAAAAAGAATTACAAATATATGTGGCATTTGATTGTGAAATGACATTAGAGAGTGTAAGTAAGTAAACAAGAGATACAAGTACATAAGTTGTTTCTATAGTGCAAATAAGGTAGAATTAGATTAAATTAATATTGATTGAAAAGATTTGATAGCATAGCCCTCTTGTACCTACCTTGCGTGCAGTTAAATAGATCTGCCACATCTGCGTATCTATTACTAACTTCATGCAACCTAGGTACAAGCGAGTGTTTGGAATACTCAGTCCTGATATTGTTGCATTTAAACAAAATTTTAGAACGAGTAGCTCTCGTGGGTATATGGAATTCAATGAGGTTAATTAAATCAGGACTGTCTATACTACCATTTACAATTTTGAACATAAATATTAAGTCGGATATAATTCTTCGATCTGAGAGTTTAATAATTTAATACTGAGAGTATAAATATTAGGTATTGTTACCACTAATATTATATATTATATATATTGGTTAATTATGTATTATATGTATATTGGTTAGTAAAAAAAATAAAAATAAAATTAAAAAAATTAAAAAAAATCAATTACCTACCAATAACAAATATAAAGCGCCCTTGAGGCGATTAAATCGCTAAACGGTGCTATATAAAGTTGAAAATATTTTATTAATTTAGTCGGACAACGTTTTCAAAATATTTAGGTTTAAAATTCATAAAAAAATGAAATACCTGCTACTACAAAATATGTAGTACCAAAATACCCCCCAGCGATTGGTCTTCCTATTTACAACACTTGTAGACTGTGTTTTGTTCGTTATTTTCTCAATGTCCATTAATAATTGAAATTGATTGTTCGAGTTTGTGATATGCAGGGGCGGCACAAACCTTGTGACGTTTTTGAAATTATTTAATTTATTATACAATATATGTACAAGTTGAAATACAGAGTGTCCGGGGGTAAAGTGCACTAACTTTTATTTTTATTTATTATACAAGTAAAAAGTAGAAAAACTTTTATCGAAATTCCAACGTTGTGTGATTCGAAATTCCAATGTTGAATTTTTTACTTGGAAAATTTAATAATATTTTTGTATGGTAAAAAAACAGTGGAATTTAGAAAAAGTCATTTTTCTTTTTTACTTCTACCATTGTGTAGAATCACCTCCCGTAGTTAGCGCACTTATATAAGGCCCTTGAGGTGTTTTTGCACAAAAACGGCACTATACAAGTCATCCAAGTATTATTATTATATGTATAACTTCCGAGCCTAACTCAAGCCATCGGACCCAATATTTTAGAAATTTTTTCTACGAATTTTCTGGACACCACATCGCATCTACTTACATAAACACACACCTTACTATAATCTACACATCTCCCCTGATGATGAACTCTGTAAAGCTGTCCGAAACGTTGGCTAAAGAAAGAGGAAACATGGTATAATACCCTAAAAATAAATCGCGAACTACGTATTTCAAAATATGTGGGTACCTGTGTTGTTTTTAAATGAGTTTTAGTATGGTAAACGTTTAGGGTGCAACGGTGTGCAATTTGGTTATACAGACGACCTACCTATTTAAAATAATGACTGAAGAAAGAATAATGCACTTCAGAAAAAGATACATTTATTTATTTATTTTATTTATTTTATTAATACAAGACTTGGAGGGTACATATGGTTTTTGTGATATTTCACCCTCCATGCTAGGGATGACCCTGTATTATGGCGGGTGAATTTTACAGTTTGAATAGAATCTATACATTAATATGATATGAAAAAGAAAAATAAGAAAAATGATGAAGAGTTAGTTAGGGTTGCAAGAAGAGGATGGAGAAGTTAGAGAATTATAAGAAGATTATAAGAATTACTCAAATTATTAGTAAATAGATCAGACTAATTATTTATTTACATACTATACCGCTAAGTTAGGTAATAAGGATTATGTTATGTTATGTATTATATGTTTATTATGTATTATATGATTATGTATTATGTGTTACAATAAGTTATGTTTTGTCTAACATGTTTCCAAACTTTTGTGTGCAAAAGGTCATTTTGAAAAGGTTACCACAATATCTACGCGAGCAAGTTCCCGTTTCTAGAAACGTACGTTTGTAAAGGTTTATACGTCAACTTCAAAGGAAAAAACCTTCGACGTCTATATTTTTTTTAAATTAGTTCTACCCAGGAGGCCCATCAGAAAATAATTCCCGTTTGGAACTATGTCATCTTTGAGGAAGCTGCGTGGAAGGTCTTTTTAGGAAATTAAGAATAGGAAATTCTGGGAAAGAAAAACGAGGAATGGGTAGGAATCTGGTCAGGCATGTCAGGGGTGACGGACGTATGAATCCATCCCTCCCACTGCGGTGCAAGGCGATAGTCCGAGAGTCCTGTTGGAGAGGTCAAAGAGTATCCCCCAACCAGTCTATCTCGATCCGGCCTGCCACGCAGTTGGTGGGCAAACGCATCCGCCCCCAAGATCCGGATAAACCTCACTCACAAACCTCTTATAGAAATGATTTGTTTCTTTGGCCAGCCCTAGTGGCTAACGTTCAATAATGTCATTAATTGTACCTTGGAGATTTCTGGAAAGTCGATACGTTTTATGGCAATACAAAACAATAAACAGTTCGTTCTCGTTCTCTGTTGTACCTACCTACAAATTTTCAGAATATTATGCTTGTAGTACACGTCCGCTCAATGCATTTGACCAACGCGCTGGCCAAACGTCTACAGGACGACTTGGCTAATTCATGCGTTGGCCGCTAACGTTGGCCGGTCAACCCGATTATTGTCGGTTTTCGTGCACACGTCAAATAATCTTGAGGCCAACCCGCAAAGAGCGTTCTCACGTTGGCCCGGCCTTCAGTTCGCAACACGTGTTCAGCGGAGACGGTCGAGTTGATTATTGCGAGAATAATAATTTAAAGTGCAGTGCAAATAAATTGCAGCGGCTGCGATAATTTTCACATCCATCTAGATTTGACGGCCTCCATGGCCGGTGGATAAGGCCCTCGACTAGCAATCCAAAGGTCGTGGGTTAAAATCCCACAGTAAATTTTACTTGAAGAATTAGAATTATTTCACAATTCATTCATTTAAAAAATATATACTATAGGTACTTCTATATGCGCTCAGGAGTGGAAGATACTTTCAGAATCGCCCTGGTGTAAGACCAACATTCAGAATGAAAAGGTTACTTGAAATGGCTTAGGGCGTGTTTGGTGACTAGATCTACATATGTAGTCCCTCACCTTCCTCTTTCTCGCCACCTTCCCCTCTCCAATACCTCCGGCTCACAGCATACCCCAATTGAAGATGCCGTAGTCTCACTGGCTCCAGTCGGGAGCAGTTGGGATTCTTGTGCAGTATTCACATAAAAAGTAAGATCAAATAACCAACGCAGAATATGTTATTTTCATTATTTTTTACTCCCGAAAAAAATTAGAAAAAAAATGAAAATGAAGGTTTGATAATTTTAGTTTTATGTTGTGGAATAAATTGTATACAACGATTTATTGCCACTATGCCATTTTATGCCATTTCGATATTATGCCATTTTCGATTTGCCGCCTAAACGACATGACCGTTTTTAACCGGCCAACGTTGGCGAAGGCGTTCAAACGTTGGCGAGTTGGCGCCGACGTGGACTGGGCCCATTATACCCACTGCCTCTGGAGAGGTAACCGATAGAGGCGTGTTTCGGGTATCTCAGTGTGCCGAAAAAAGCTAAAAAATGTATCTTTACTTTTGGTAAAGTATTTCAACGGCCTACTGGTGGCCTGGAGTTGAAATGTCTATTAATTGTAAATTGGCGACAACCATTTTACTTCAAATTGGTGTAGTTATACATACCTCGGGAAGACCGCATATGTGACATGTTTGGGGGCGGTGCCTGGAACGTTACACTGTATATTTCCAAGGCTTTTGAACGGGTTTGTCAACAAACTGCTTTCTTCAACAAACGGAATTCACTCATCCTTGTGTATGTGGATTGAAGACTTGAGAGATAGGTGATATGCTGACGGTTTCACCTCTTCTTCTCATTCAACAAAAATGCTGGCGTCCCACAGGGATCACTCGGCTCCGACTTTGTTTTGTTCTGCAGGGCCCGCAGATACTTTAGTAGTACACAAGTGACCCTGTACAAATCGCAAGTGCACCCACTGTTTAATTTAGCAGCCGCCTCTAGTCAGCCCCGAAATAAACACAAACTTTTGACTTGAGTGCAAAACGGTTGGTTCGTTTGGTCCGTTGGTCCTTTTCCAAACGGATTGCTATGTTTAGAGCATAGGGGTCAGGTGGGAATGCTGTCTTTGTTCTACAGGTATTTCAATGGAAAATACTCCGAGTAACTAGTATCATTAATTCCTTCGGTACCGGTGCATTCTTGGGAAACACGCCAAATGCGCACCCATTTAGACAAAGTCAGCGATTTTTGTTTTTTTTTTACTAGTATCTACTTACTATATATGTAAACTGTATGTACGAGAATAGAAATAAATAAATAATATTTCCATTGGTTTTTTTAGTTACACTAATTGTTTAATACAGAAATATTATTATATTTAAAAACGTAGATGCTTTATTCATGTGATATGTGGTTATGTTCAAGGTGTGTCCAGCGCTACACCGGATCACAGCGCCCTGGTTCCAGCACATCTGACCAGCGCTACATCCACGCACCTAGACCACGCGGCATCCTCGCTGGTCTATGCATATCCGCACAACCGCCGACCAGGTCCACTGCACCTTTCGGCTACCCTGTTCAGCACTGGAGCACCCGAAAGACACACGCTCTTCACCAGTTCCTGACAGTCAACGAGTCCGGTCACCAGCAGCGGTGTCGACTCACTGACCCGCGCTTGACCAGCACTTCACCGCCTGCATCCAGAGTCTTCATCATCGGTCCTCAAGTCACATCTCATATACGGCAACCTGACTCAAATAAAACCCTGTGACCTTCATAACATCTTTCATTTCGTGCCTCCTCACCAGATCCCCAAACTTTCATGTGATATGTGGGTATGTTCAAGGTGTTGGTATTTATTATACTTTCATGTGATATGTGGGTATGTTCAAGGTGTTGGTATTTATTATACTTTGATGTGATATGTGGGTATGTTCAAGGTGTTGGTATTTATTATACTTTCATGTGATATGTGGGTATGTTCAAGGTGTTGGTATTTATTATACTTTCATGTGATATGTGGGTATGTTCAAGGTGTTGGTATTTATAATACTTTCATGTGATCTGTGGGTATGTTCAAGGTGTTGGTATTTATTATACTTTCATGTGATATGTGGGTATGTTCAAGGTGTTGGTATTTATTATACTTTCATGTGATATGTGGGTATGTTCAAGGTGTTGGTATTTATTATACTTTCATGTGATATGTGGGTATGTTCAAGGTTTTGGTATTTATTATACTTTGATGTGATATGTGGGTATGTTCAAGGTGTTGGTATTTATTATACTTTCATGTGATATGTGGGTATGTTCAAGGTGTTGGTATTTATTATACTTTCATGTGATATGTGGGTATGTTCAAGGTGTTGGTATTTATTATACTTTCATGTGATATGTGGGTTTGTTCAAGGTGTTGGTATTTATTATACTTTCATGTGATATGTGGGTATGTTTAAGGTGTTGGTATTTATAATACTTTCATGTGATCTGTGAGTATGTTCAAGGTGTTGGTATTTATTATACTTTCATGTGATATGTGGGTATGTTCAAGGTGTTGGTATTTATTATGCTTTCATGTGATATGTGGGTATGTTCAAGGTGTTGGTATTTATAATACTTTCATGTGATCTGTGGGTATGTTCAAGGTGTTGGTATTTATTATGCTTTCATGTGATATGTGGGTATGTTCAAGGTGTTGGTATTTATAATACTTTCATGTGATCTGTGGGTATGTTCAAGGTGTTGGTATTTATTATACTTTCATGTGATAGTGGGTATGTTCAAGGTGTTGGTATTTATTATACTTTCATGTGATATGTGGGTATGTTCAAGGTGTTGGTATTTATAATACTTTCATGTGATCTGTGGGTATGTTCAAGGTGTTGGTATTTATTATACTTTGATGTGATATGTGGGTATGTTCAAGGTGTTGGTATTTATTGTACTTTCATGTGATATGTGGGTATGTTCAAGGTGTAGGTATTTATTATACTTTCATGTGATATGTGGGTATGTTCAAGGTGTTGGTATTTATTATACTTTCATGTGATATGTGGGTATGTTCAAGGTGTTGGTATTTATTATACTTTCATGTGATATGTGGGTATGTTCAAGGTGTTGGTATTTATTATACTTTCATGTGATATGTGGGTATGTTCAAGGTGTTGGTATTAATTATACTTTCATGTGATATGTGGGTATGTTCAAGGTGTTGGTATTTATTATACTTTCATGTGATATGTGGGTATGTTCAAGGTGTTGGTATTTATAATACTTTCATGTGATCTGTGGGTATGTTCAAGGTGTTGGTATTTATTATACTTTCATGTGATGTGTGGGTATGTTCAAGGTGTTGGTATTTATAATACTTTCATGTGACATGTGGGTATGTTCAAGGTGTTGGTATTTATTATACTTTCATGTGATCTGTGGGTATGTTCAAGGTGTTGGTATTTATTATACTTTCATGTGATATGTGGGTATGTTCAAGGTGTTGGTATTTATTATACTTTCATGTGATATGTGGGTATGTTCAAGGTGTTGGTATTTATTATACTTTTATGTGATATGTGGGTATGTTCAAGGTGTTGGTATTTATTATACTTTCATGTGATATGTGGGTATGTTCAAGGTGTTGGTATTTATTATACTTTCATGTGATATGTGGGTATGTTCAAGGTGTTGGTATTTATAATACTTTAATGTGATCTGTGGGTATGTTCAAGGTGTTGGTATTTATTATACTTTAATGTGATATGTGGGTATGTTCAAGGTGTTGGTATTTATTATACTTTCATGTGATATGTGGGTATGTTCAAGGTGTTGGTATTTATAATACTTTCATGTGATCTGTGGGTATGTTCAAGGTGTTGGTATTTATTATACTTTCATGTGATGTGTGGGTATGTTCAAGGTGTTGGTATTTATAATACTTTCATGTGACATGTGGGTATGTTCAAGGTGTTGGTATTTATTATACTTTCATGTGATCTGTGGGTATGTTCAAGGTGTTGGTATTTATTATACTTTCATGTGATATGTGGGTATGTTCAAGGTGTTGGTATTTATTATACTTTCATGTGATATGTGGGTATGTTCAAGGTGTTGGTATTTATTATACTTTCATGTGATCTTTAGGTATGTTCAAGGTGTTGGTATTTATTATACTTTCATGTGATATGTGGGTATGTTCAAGGTGTTGGTATTTATTATACTTTCATGTGATATGTGGGTATGTTCAAGGTGTTGGTATTTATTATACTTTCATGTGATCTTTAGGTATGTTCAAAGTGTTGGTATTTATTACCGTCCCAAAACATTAGTCTCCTCCATAAGAAATTGTAAGTATGAAAACAATGATCTTGTAAACAAAGTAAGTTTCCGTGTGGTATGAATTCACATATTATTTTCTTTTTCAAGTAGGTATTTAAATACCCATCTAAAAAGACTTGTAATTTTCTGTATGTTGGTTGGTCTAATCTCTACTAAATGATAAGGTGGTTTGGATAGCAATATTATCGATAGTATTGTGTACATAATATTGATAATGGAGTTTCCTGATAGGTTTTTGTAATTTGCAAAAAATAATCATATTTTCCTTTAATAAACAAAATAAAAACTAAAATGCAGTAAATATTGTTCGAACGACATCACCACATAGGTAATTAAATAAATAGCGTATTGGTTCCTTCAGCACCGCTGCATAGTGCATATTTAGGAAACGCGCGCCTGTACACATATATGACTGTACAGTTTTTAGGATTAATGTAAACTGTTAAATTTTTCAAACAGCGTCCCCGATGAGAAAATGAAAAAAAAAATTACATACCTTTTTTTGTAAGTTTTCAGTTTCAAAAACTTTTACACAAATTCCCGCCTCATATTCCGCCAATTTTCCCGGAAAGTTTAAAAACTAAAAAAAACTTAAATTAAATTTTCAAATTGTTTAAAAACATAAACAATTTGACACTTCATAAAACAAGAGATAAATTTCTGTAATATAATAATTTTAAGGAGTTTGTTACTCAGTAGAAATTAGTTTTCATTCGTCGAATTTCAAATGAACCAAGTAATTCGTATAATATTCCTTATTTACTTTCTCTCAACAATTCTCGCATTTTCTCAGTTCTATACAAGTTCATAGACTTGAATGACTTCAATATTTGAGATTTCCTATTACCGTATAGATTTCCCATAAAATTATAACCATCTCCCCTAACTTTAACGGCACATAGCACTCTTTTTAGGGTGAATTGCCTAATACAAAAAAAAACTTTCGTATACAAATGTTGCCATACATATATTACGTAGGCATTCAAACGGGTTTTATTTGGATAAAAAAATGAATCGGTTCTTATGTGATAAGTAAATTTTTGCACACCTTAAAAAATTGCTGTTGTACATACAAAGGGGAAAAACAATCAAGGATGGAAAAGGATGTCGAAAAGCCGCCTGCCGCGGGTTTTCTGCTGCTAGTTGTTGCCGGCCTCTGTGTTTCCTCCCTCCTTCGGCCGTGTTCACTCCTTCCTCCCCCCAAAAAGATCCTCCACATGGCAACCCGGAAGATGACAAAGGCCCAGAGGGAAATTATTTTCCTCAGGGTCTCCCGGTTACAAAAAGACGCCGCACCTGGCGGCTTCCGGCTTCGAAAACTACAAGACTTATACGAGTGCAGATTGATAGTGCCCTGATGTGGTCATACAAGGAGAAAAATGAGAATTGCTAAATTATTAAGAATCACTTCAAATTATTCGTAAACCGGTTAAGAACCGGGATTGCAGGTCTTAACGAATGAATTAATAGGTTTCCTGATAAACTTTTAGTAAATGATAAATATATTATCACGGGTGACCGGATAACTTATAAAAATTACAATTCAACACACCTGTAAAAAGTGTTATAAAGTTATGAAAAGTGATGAAACAAAAAGTAGGTTAAATAGGTTACATATGTAACTATTTACTGCTCATAGCACATCTCGTTCTTCTAATATCTTTGGAACCTGTGAATGATGAACGCCTACTTATAGCAGGTGGGAGAAATGGTTTATTTGGGAAGTATATTTACGAGAGATGGAATGGCTGAGGCGCATGAAACATTCGGAATCGGGCGAAGTAAGAATTTATTGGGCGATGACTAATAAAAAGTTGAACCAATAGAGCGCTCGAACGTTTGTCATAAGGTTGAAATTCACAGGTACAAATTCGTTGGATGCCGCCTGTTTTAAATTGTACAAAAAACGCATTTTGCGAAGTTCACACAAAAAAAATAAATTTTTAGGTGATTTTCACTTTTAAACGATTTTTTTCTAGGCTTAATAAAACACGCTAAGAAGCAAAAAAATGCACGATTATTCCAAAGGAATTGCATCTATTATATCAAGTTTTCAAATTAAATCACATTATTTTGTATTACTTGTTAAATCATGTGTTGCATCGCTTTTGGAGGAATTAAATGAATGAAAAAAATGTCAAAAGAAGCGAAGCTAGCAGTCCACAATGGAGTGCTGGTACCTACCCTGATGTATTGGCAGTGAGGCATTGAGCTGGCATAGGAAATATGAAAGTAGACTGAATGCTGTATAAATGAGATTCCTGTATGCCAAAAAAGTGTATGATTGTGTGAGGTATGTAGGGATTCTAAAATAATGTAAGCATAAAGACTGTAATGAGTAATGACCATAATGAGTAATGACTGTAATGCGTAATGACTGTAATGCCTGTAAAGAGTAATAACTGAAATGAGTAATAACTATGAATGTGTATCAAATATTTTATAAGCAATAATTATTAGCCTGAAACACTCATCCACATTGAAAAATCTCCTGATAAAAGATACATGACGCCAACGGGATTGTTGGCGTCATGTATAACATTGTTACCCTTTGTGCTATGCATAAAAAATCTTGTCTTAAACATTAGTTTACCAAAAAAAAAAATAATGACTATGTATGAGTTAGGAGAAAGTCAGGTTTATATGGTTCGGGGCACGTAGAGCGTCTGCATAATGTATCTGTATAATGCTAATGTCAATGGTAGGAGTCAGTGAGGCCCGAGGAAGAGATGAACTAAGTACCTACTGAGTCGGGCCATGTCAAGAGTCAGAATAACAGAAGGGTATGTATGAATATGAATGAAGCAAGGAGTGAGCCGGAGATATTGTATGCATTTTAAATAGAAGGTAGAGTTCCTCTGTCATTACTAAAAGAATTTGCCGGAAATGACGTCATTGTCATTACGCATTTCATTACATATCTAATAATAATAATTGTTTTATGTATTTGTACTCGTGGGTACATCTCGTCATGTTCTTGATTGAGTTTTACAAAAATATTATTGGAGCTTTTATCTCAAAGTATGTGAATGATTCACTTCCAATGAATCACAAAAATTCTAGAATAAGCCAATAATTATTTATTTACCTCTCCCTTCTCCCCGTGTAGGATTAGTTGCCAGAACCCTAATCAGACTGGTGCACGTATAATATTTTATCCGCGACGAGATAAGGAGTGATATTTTCACGAAATGTACGTGAATCACCGGCGGCAAGGTGCCGTAATCAGCCCAGCACACCTAGTTTACGTTATCATATCTCGCAATACCTGTTGGCAGAGATAGCACCGTGATAGCTGAACAAACGCGGAACTCATCCCAATCAGAAGTGCGCAAGAGACGTGTTGGTCAGGTGAACATCCAGCAAGTTGCACGTGGAAAGTGAGTTTTAAAGACAAGTGCATGGTGGAAACAGTCGGACATACATTCATTCAAAGATGGGGCGGAAGCCTGTTGAAGTGCGACGAGGATTCGCGGTGTTAGCATTAGTAGTTATCATAAGTTTAGGGTGTGGTGCCCAAGATTCTGTTCCCAGTTTGCCAGAAGCCGAATTAGCGACGAAACTGAACGACTTGAGTGCGCAGGAAGTCAAACCAATTGTCACTAACAAAACAGATGCCCTCCCTGATGAGATTCCAGAAGACACTGGACCTCTAGATCACGAGACTTCCGCGGAAGAAGCCGTTGATCATGTGGAGGTGAAGAAAACTGAAGACTCGTTGGTTAAAATCAGGGCAGGTCCTTTCTCGTCGAAGGAGGAAGTTTCTGTTGAAGTGCTGGAGGACCCAGAGCCAAGGCACATCCAGAAAACTGGTGCCTACTCCATGGGAGACGATAGTGACACTCTAAACCCGGTTCATCCGACTGGAAACATCGAGGAAGAGTTTGGTAAGTTCCTACCTTTGAGTTATTATTTGATGCGAAGTAATGATTGTCGAACGAAGAGTTTATTTAATAATTAATTTCATCCTAGAAGTGTGTAGAAAAACCTAGCATAAACCTATTATCAATGTGACCAGGGAGAAAAAACTCAAGGGAGCTGTATTACGTGTTAGGTATTATCAGCTCCTTGGCGCCTTGGCAAGGCGTTGCCCAGACCGTACTGCTCCAATTGCGCCAGCACAGGGCCGACCCTGAATACGACAAGTAGCTACAATATGCTTTGTTGTTGTTGAATAACTGAATATTTGCGAGAAAAGTTAGCAGAGAGAAAGCCTAGAAGGACTGTGGGTATGTCACGAGGCTTAAGGGAATGGGGACAAAAAATATTTAGAAGAGGAAAGTGAATCCTCCTAGTTTCAAGAAACTAGCAGGATAATAAGCGCATCTACTGTCTATCACTTTGCAATAATGATCTATGCATTGCTTTGTACCATCTCGGTTTCATTCAATTTCTCAAAATGACCTCATAAATACCTACCCATTTTGAACTTGATAACAATAAATACATATTATTATCGTCATATTTTTTGTCAGGTAACATTGAATAGATTAGAATTTGGTAATATTAGACATACATTTATTCTAGAATTATTCAATAAAAAATGTTATCAAAGTTTGATCAATACTAGACCACCTGCTTTTGTTTGCTAAGTTTATTTTAAAAAGTTCTTATCAATAACTGAAAACTTGCCTCTAAGCTCAAATCAAATAGTTATTTTATTCATTATTTTTCACTGCTAATGAAATCGTCCACATTTCTCATTTTTTCCCTTTCAGTAATATTATTTTAATCGCAATATAGGTAGGCGGTTTTCTATTATAATATTTAATAATATTACTTTCGGAAGAATGTGTAAGATTATTTTCAAAATTTATTATCAAAATAGTTTTCCACGTGCTTACACAGTACACACAGTCTACACACCCGATACATACACTTTCATGGGTCACTACAATCGTCATTTCAAAAAGCCAGTAAGGTGGTAAATAGGTACAATCATACCCAAAATATAAATAAGTTTCATTAATGCATACATGCACATTCAGGTCCAAAATTTACTTATAAAAATCATATTTATGTAATGTAAGATTCCAAATGTATGTCAGTATCATCAGAACATGTTCATCATGTTAATCTGAACATGTTCAGATCCAAAACATAATACAGAATAGCCAGTTAACATTTACGTTCAGAACCAGGATTAATTTACTGTACATAACACAGATGTGTTTTTCAGATCTAAAAATATATTGTACCTTTGGAAATGATTTGAGATTTTCACGGCCAAGTATTGTGCCGTGTTGCGCTACCTCCTGCATACATCTGCCCTGATGATGGACACTGTAATGCTGTCTGAAACGTTGTCTAGAGAAGGAGTTAGCGCGACACGGCATATTATCCCAAAAATAAATCACTATAACTGTACATTTATATCAAAAAGTATAACGTGGAATCGTCAGTTTAAACATCTACATTCAAACCCAAAACAAATTGTTGAATAATAAAATTAAACTTGCACAATAAAAGTGCATTCAGATTTAAAATATAAAAATAATAATAATATTTTGATGATTTGTATAGCGCCGTTGTTGTACAAAATCACCTCAAGGGCGCTGTACAAATATATAATACATTTCTACAGTGATCTACTAACTATATATGGAGATAATGTACAATACAATACTTACCTGGTAGGTCACTTGAGATTAACACTTAATTAACATTAACTCATTGTTTATTAGCGAAATTTAGATACAGGATTTAGGACATAATTGGAAAATTGGATAAAATTGGACTTTCTCTCAGGAATGGTATATTTAATTTAAGGTTTAAGCTTAAAAACGTAAGTTTTTAGTTTAGACCTGAATTCTGTTAGACTTGTTGTGGATCTTAGTTTCTGAGAAAGTTTATTCCAAGCCTTCGGCCCAGATGCTCCGAAAGCGCGATCGCCAAACTTGGTATTTGGCTTGCGCTTAGGTTCCATCAGTCTGCCTACAGCTGATGATGTTTGCTGATCTAAGAGTTGACTGCCTTAGACCAGTGTTTTCAGGGATGCTTAGTTCAGAGACGTAGGTGGGGCCATTTCATGGATGGATTTAGACACCATCCAGCACAATTTGCACTGGATTCTTTCAGAGCACTTGAGCCAGTGAAGGTTTCGAAGGTGTTCTGAAATATGCGAATATTTAGAAACCCCGGTTTTGAGCCGTGCTGCTGCATTAAACAATGATTGAAATTTGTCAATTTGATATTTTGGAAGGTTGGCATAAATGACTACCTGACTGGCAGACGTGTGACTACGCTGTTGTTGATAAGTAGTTTTTTTTGCATCTGTAGGAAGATTTCTTCGGACAGACTTAAGTTGTCTTAAGTTAAGGTGAAAAAAACCGGTGTTTACAGTCCTATTTATTTGACTTTTAAGCGAAAAGTCCCAATCTAAATTGACACCGAGAAGTTTGACTGTTGTTTTTGGGACGATTTCGCTGCCGGGAATAGAAATAGGTGAATCGTCTATGAAATGTTGACGTTTGTTTGTGGCCGCCCAGAGAAACTCAGTCTTAGATGGATTGAGCTTCAGCTTGTTTGAAGACATCCAACGAGTTATTGCTTTTAGACATTCAGTTATACGAATCATGAGAGGATTGATTTCGTTTGGAGCGCAGTAAAAATAAACTTGCTGATCGTCAGCGTAGCAGTGTAGTCAGCATAATGTAGAATCATCAGATTAAATATATACATTCAGAACCGAAATACATACAAATAAACAAGATGGTTGCAGGTGTGTAAGTAGGTACTAATCTCGCTTATTTAATTAACGCTAAAGTAAAATTTTCTACGAAATTCGATTGGTACTTATTTTGTTTATCAGCATTTTATCGGAATTGTTTTCATTTAATGATTGCAGATAGAAATAGAATTAACAAATCACTATTTACCACACAAAGTTCAAATGATTTATCGAACAAAGGAAGGTTTATTGGGAAAGGGAACATTATATTTATATTGTAGTAGATATGTACTCTCAGTATTGCCCGAGTAAAAGAACACCATTCAGAATAGAAACGTTGCTTGAAATGGCTTTAGCTATGTTGATACCTTTTATTCAAAAAAAATAATTTGATAATGTGATTAAAAAGTCCTGTATTTCAGTTATTTAGTTAAAGGCCTTACTAATAAACGCGTTTTAAAATTTACACAACTAGAACAACTAAGAACCTACAACTAGTTTTTGGTGTTGGTTTTTAAAAAAAGAAATAAAAAACTAGCCCACTAACCTACTTTCTTATTATTTCAAAACCGGTGTGAACAAAAGACGTTAAATTATATATTAATTTAATTTGAACGAAATAGCTATTTATGCATTATTTTGGTTCTCCTGAGACTAAAATAGATACTAAGATTGTGAAGAATTCAATTTATCTTGATTTTATAGGCAACATCGGCATTTTATTTTATTTTATTTAAATAATGTGTTGTTTAGTTTGGTTGGGTTTATTGGCCGCCAATCCAAATTAAAGTTTTGTATGAAAAAGGATATCTACCCGGATCTGGTTACCAAACAAATAAAACTATAGAATAAAGGAAATTGACGTATTTCGTGATCAGCAAATCGATCGATCGGAAAATCAGGCCTTAAACTTCCAGTGCAAAAGTGTGTTTCGTGGTTTTATCGAGGTCTCCTCACCGTTATGAAATTCAAATAGGATGACGATAAACGATGTCAGGCAAGTGTAGGGGAAGAACCAAAAGGTTAAGATTAGTTTCAATTTTCAATTCATATCTGGGTGAAAGGCATTTCTAGCGTGAACGTTATAGATAGATTTAGTGGATTTTTAAGAAACAGCACCTTGTTGGTACTGTTATTGCTGTTGGTACTGTTGGTGCTGTTGGTACTGTTGGTGCTGTTGGTACTGTTGGTACTGTTGGTACTGTTGGTGCTATTGGTGCTGTTGGTACTGTTATTGCTCTTGGTACTGTTGGTGCTGTTGGTACTCACAAAAAATCACACAAAGCAATAATTTCTATAATATTTTTTAGTCGTTAAGAAGATACCTTATTTTTTCCAAGATATCGACAAATTATCAACAGATTTTAGAGTTTATCAGTAATAATTATTATCAATTCAAATAGGTAGGCACTAAAAATAGCTATGGCGACACTCTATACTACTTATACTCTATGTACTACGGTACCTACCCACATTCCTTAATAATAAAGATAAGGCAGGTACCTAACAGTACTACAACGCAAATAGTAGTAAAAAGGGAAAAACCGTAAAGTAAGGCATCCTGTATGAACATCTGGCAACATTACAGCATTGTTTGATGAATATCTCAACGGATAATGATGATAGTAACGATTCCAACATTAAATGAAAAATCCCCTTTAAGGTCCAAGGATTCCAATGGTTACTTTCTTTTCACACCGCATAACTCATAAGCTCACCGTGATATTTTGTAACAGCATCAAAACGAATTTTCATTTCATACTTTTGTATTTCCCTTTTCCATGCAATTATTATGTACTCAATCTACATAATAATATTTTTAATTAATATTGAAAACAAGTTTGTCGGGCCTCGGTGGTTGAGTTTTATTCGACTAATTTGCGTTATTTCACAATTTATTTTTTAATTTGAACGTCCATGAAAATAATACAACATATTATATACCTACTTTCGGTATAGCCCAGGTAAAAACCACCATACAGAATCGTAATGTTTCTGGAAATGGATTTGGCCGTTTTTGGTGACCAGATCTGAACAGCCAGGTACTTCCCCACCTTCCTCTCCAATCCCTTCCCCACCCCCTACCTTCAACCTTACAACATAGACCTTACACATGATTGTAGCTCTGGTTCAATTAACTCGAATTTGTTTTGAATTTAAGTGTCATTTTCAAAATTGGAACTGATTGTGTCAAGATTTCAGACTAGCGATAAAGTAGCAATAATATACCAGAATGTCATTATTTTATATTTGAAATGTGTATTGCTGTCGTTTTTATTTCTTAGCGTTAATATTTGTAAGAAAAGTCAAATTTGTGATATTTAAAGAGTCTGCGCTTTTTCCATTTCATTATTATTTACTGACTAAGTAACTAGTAATGAAGGTGGTTTTTAATCTGCGCTAGTACAGGTACAGCAAAACAGACAGCGCAGTTTTGAAGAGCCATCCCGTGTGGTGGGGGTAGGAACCTGGGAGGGTCTCATTGTGTCGGGAGAGTCGTGCCGTTTTCAGTCGTTACCATGGTTTGGTCCGGACAACACGTTGCCACCCAGCGGAAATGTTATTAAAAATCGGCCTTGGATGAACTCAAGGATTGAATTCTGTAGTAAATGTGCTGAGAGATCTGCCAAAATGCGGCCGAAAACTTCAGAAATCGCCTTCGTCAATGTGTTGCCTTTCTGATGTCATCTTCAGGATTTGATGCATAAAACGGCATGATGCGATGTACCGAATAAAATAAAATAAACCCCATTTCTGTAAGTTGCACCGTTGTTGTAATAGCCTTTCAAAACTGCACTATCTGCTTTTGCCGCACGCTGTATATTATACCATCAATGGGTAGCACACTTTTTTCTGTATTTGAGGAGTGTATTTTTTTAAATTCTGTTTATAAATAGACTAATACATTTTTTATCCTGTATTTGAATAGAGTAATATTTGTTATTATGTATTTGAAAATAATAATTTTATGTTCCGTATTTGAACAGTGTTATAATTTTTTTTTACAGGAGAAACAACAATTGTCAGATTTCATCTTGGCAAGTAAGTTAGGAAAATTCCGTGATAAATATACGAGTAACTAGTACAGTCATGTATAATTATATTCAAAATGGTGTATATAACATATTTTGATTTCAGAACGGATTGAAGTTGACGTATTTACTATCAGTTTTCAGAGAAATGTTATCAGAACACGAAAGAACAGAATATACAGGGTGTATCGGCAAGTACCCGATAAACTTTAACCAGCTATTCCTCAGTACATTTGGAGTAAAAAATGTTATAGGCGCTTTGCTGTCCGGTAAAATTTTTTTCAATTAAAAATAAAAAATCCACACTCCGTCACTGTCATTTGCATTGTTTCTCGTGTTCAACAGCTGTTATTAGCAAGTGTGTCAAAAAGTGTCCTCGCTCTTTCGTACACACTAAATAATAATAGTTAAAAATGAGACGAATGGTGTCGTGCCATTTCGTTGTGATTGTAAAAGCGCGCCAACGTAGGTACGTTCGTACATTATTCAACGAAACTCGAACAAAATATTGCCAGACGGGTTTTCAAACTTTGACAAAGGATAAAACATTGGTGACATGTGATGAAAATATGAATAATACATTTTTTATTAAAAAAAAATGTTACCGGACAGTAAAGTGCCCATAACATTTTTTATTCCAAATGTGCTAAGGAATAGCTGGTTAAAGTTTGTCGGGTACGTGCCGATACACCCTGTATAGTATTTTATTTCTATGATACATCCACATAATCTATATCGATAAGCCATAAGGTGTAGCATCGATCGACTTCGTGCAGATAACATAACTAAACAACAAACTGGCTGCCTTAGGTATTATGTACATTGATTGTAACGTTTTGTTTTTCATTATTTATGCGAAAATATACCTAGTGCATAATGGCGTTAGAATAAACCGGTAACTACTACTACCGGAATAGAAAATCACCTGACAAACAAACCGTCAACTCAGGACAATGACATTATAAAAATATACCTAATGGATGGTGGCGTTGTTATTGAATATAATACAACAACTCTCAATAGTGTGGATAATATGAAGTAATTTGTTGTATTGTTGGGGTTTTTTCTGAAATAATTATAAATATATATATATATATATTAATTGAGTGGTTTCGGTTTCAGTCTGTATTTGATGTCAGTATATTTTCTATTTTTGATTTCCCTATGTTTTATATCCAGCTTTTCATTTGAGATTTAAATCCTCAGGCTTATTTATTCGCTTTTGGGAACAAACATTTAATACCATATGGTTTCATAGAAATAATTGTGTCTCTCTTACCGCCATAGATAGACATATGAACTAAGCGGTATTAGAGAAAAAAACACTAAAATCACATTAAAATATAGAAGTTAACCACAGAATTGCTAAAATGTACATCTTTCTGAAACCGGTTCGGACCGCAATTCGAAAAATAATTTTTTTGTGAATTCTTTATTAATAATTTTTACATGGAACGACAACAAATAATGTTCATAATACATTTTATGTCGAATAAAATATGTCTTTTTTTGGTTATCAGTAATTTCAGGTGAGTGTTTAGACGAAAAAACGTAAGCTACGCAATTTTTTAAGCATTTTTACGTGTGATTTAAATTTTTTTAAATATCGACTATTTTGTGTTTATTTCAAATAGTAAAATTTGAAAGCATATTTCACTACCTTTTAAAAACAGTTTTTAGTTTTCGGACACGCTCAGAAGTATCCCATTAATTTTGGATTTTATTGAGAAGCGGAAATACACACAAAGTCTCCGACTTTCTGACAGCATCTTTGAAATATAACGGTAAATTCGCCAGAGTCCAGAAGGATTAAGGCGATGCAATACGTCGTGTAATATTTTGAATCGAGCCGCCGTCAATAACACACCTTACGTAGATGGCGATAAGGCTTAAATTCTCGCTGAACATCATCCAGCTGTTTTGATTTAGGCGAGAAAAAAACATGTTAAAAAAAGTGCCTTTTGTATTATTTTGTGGATGTTCAGGCATAAATATTTAAATTTTTTCCAATCATTTTAAAAATAACTTAATTTGCCACATTATACAGGGTTTTCCAATAAGAGGTGTTATTTTGAATAGCCCGCTATTTCGGTAGATGTTACTTTTGAAGCTGTCATTTTTTGACATTTGCAAGTAAAAACTACGCCATTAATAAAAATGGAACGATACACGCTTCAACAACGCATTGAAATTATTAAAATTCACTTGAGTGAATCAAATGCAAATCATCTTGAGTGATGAGGCCCATTTCCACTCGGTGGCTTCGTCAACAAGCAAAATTGTCGCATCAGGGGCTCGGAAAACCCATAAGTTATTGTTGAAAAGCCTCTCTATCTTCAACGTGTGACTGTTTGGTGCGGTTTATGGTCCAGCGGAGTCATTGGACCTTACTTTTTCGAAAATGAGGCTGGAGCAACAGTTACGGTGAATGGATTGCGCCATCGAGAGATGATTAATGATTTTTTATGGCCGGATGGAATTGATTTGGAATGAAATTGGAATTGAATTGTATGGAATTGATCTGGACAACGTTTATTTTCAACAAGACGCCGCTACGTGCCACACAAGCAACGAAACCATTGATCTTTTACGATTGAATATCAAAATAACACCTCTTATTGGAAAACCTTGTACAATAAAACCATAACTGAAAATGGGTTCGTAAGTAGGAAATTTTGAACTTTAAAGCAGTTTTCATAGGCCTCATTATTTTTTTCTGGGCTTAGAAAAAGACTAATGAAAAAAATACTCGATTATTTCAAAGGCCAAGATACTCGCGGTATTTATTTAAAGCATCTGAAACATGATTTTGCATTGCTACGTAGTGCATCGCCTTAAATGGTACAATATTGCTGTGAGTTTGGAATGAGAGTGGAGTTGTTGTAGAGTTTAGTACCATAGTATAGGTAGCATTTTTTCCGATTGAAAAGTGTTATGGGCGGGTCCGTGTGCCGAAAATATGCTCAATTATTCCCATACTTCTGGTAAAATTGATTTAATATTTTCCTTGTTTTCTGATCACACAATACGTATAACGGCCTTTCGTCAAGTAGAATGTAGGAACGAGTAGATGCCCAGTACCCACACATAGTAATAAATGTTGTGAAATGACTTCATTTTTACATACATATTTAATATTATCTAGGTATATTTTGTAATTTAATCTACGGATGACCGAGTTTCAGGTGCAAATACAAAAACGATAAAATAATTGTATGTTTTATTTTATCTGTGCCAGCGGTACACAACAAGTGCTTCTGATGTCTGGTACCTCCAGAAGAGGACGGACCGCCAAAAAACTCGGTCTTGGCACACACTCTTGGCAGCTATCTTACCTAATGTGGAAAACTTGCTAAGGGACAGTTGTTTGACTAACCGTCACATTTAATAAGTCTAAGTCTATCATTCCTATCTTACCTCGTAGTAGGCCTACGATACAGTAAACTACTCAGATTGTAAGAACAACATTAAGCAAGAAAACATGTAATAGTGTGCAAGTTATAATATTAGTAATTTGCTAACTTAAATTACAAATAACTAAAATAAAATAAATGTAAAAGAAGCAAGAATGATTTGCCTGTATGTCTTGTGTAATTATTTGCCTGTATGTGTTGTGTATTTATTTGCTTGTACGTGTTGTGTAATTATTATCAAATTATAAGAAGAATATTTTCATTTCGAGATGAACGATAAAGGAACGCATGTATTAAATGTTTTACAGTACGATTATTAAATCTATAATATATTTTAAATATCTTATGACCGTATTACATTGCAACAATAACATTTGGCTGTCATCAGTTGTTTTGTTTTGCTCTATCTAAAATTAATTTTTTACCATTCTTTTTTGTTTTCTGGCAAAAAAAAAGTGTAGTGTGTTGTGCCTTGAGGTTTCTTCTCCCTCCTGATCTTCCAGGAGTCACTTTTCGCTGCTGATTTCCAGATATTTATAACCTTTTTTTACTTCTGTCATTTTCCATACTATTATTGTAGTTGTTTACTGTTGTGAATAATGGAGGAAGATTTCCCTCCTGGACCCCCTACAAAGCCCCCAGATCCCTCTCCAGACCCCCTAGACGGGGAAAATGGAGAAATTTCTGACAGTGATTCTGTCATTTTGACTTCTACCAAAAAAAGGAAATTTACTCCTTCTTCCCCAATAAAACTTGACTCTCCTTCGACTTCACAATCCCCACCAGCACTTTCTCAACTTCCTCCAACAAACTTTTATTCTCCTCATTCCCGTGGCCCATTCATAGTATACGCCCAAAAAACTGAGCAAGGAAAAACCATCCACCCTCTTGAATTTGGCAAATTCCTATCAAATAGCAAGAACCTTTCAATCAAGCCTGGAGGTGTAAAAGCCGAGGGTCGCTTCCGAATCTCCGTCGAATTCCTCTCAGGGTCAGCTGCCAACAGTTTCATCAAAAATATCTTCATTTCATCTAATTCAAAGTTCAAGGCATATATCCCTACTTTCAATGTCACTCGCATGGGCCTGGTCAGAGGTATCTCGACCGATCTGTCCATCGAAGAAATTCTGTCTTCACTTTCAACCCCCCAACACATTGGCAATCCCATAAAAGCCAGGAGGCTAAATTACAAGGACTCCTCTGAGGGTATAATTTCCTGGAAGCCCTCCCAATCTGTAGTTATCACCTTTGAAGGTCAATCTCTTCCCTCCCATATATATTTATTCTTCAACTCATTACCAGTTGAAATGTATACTTATCCCACCACTCAATGTTTCAATTGCTGCCGTTTTGGTCATACCAAAGCTGCATGCAGATCTCAACCCAGATGTTTTAAATGTGGAGAAAACCACGCAGCTGACCAATGTCCTTCTTCCTCCTCACCCAAATGTTTTAACTGCTCAGGCTCACATACAGCTATCAACACTTCTTGCCCAGAACAATCTCGCCAAAAAAATATAAAAATTTCTATGGCCTCCCAGAACTTGTCTTTTCTGCAGGCTTCTAAACTATTCCCGCCTGTCAAAAAATCATTTGCTGAGGCTTTATCCAGCAACTCCTCATCCAACCCTCTTCCCTCTTCTACAACAACTTCTTCTCGTTCAACTAAATTCACATACAAAAACGATATCTCTAAACCGGCTCCTGGATACGATCAGCAACAACACAACTCACTGCTCTTAAATCCCAATGGTTCACCTCTTTCAAATGCCACAAATGGGTGTGCAAATAATTATAATCCGTCCTCAATGAACTCTCTAAAACTTTCTGAAAAACTCTCCCAAGACAATTCTTCATTTATCCAAACTCTCATTATGCTTCTAATTGACCTTATTTCTTCTCAAACTAATCTACCGTCCAACGCTGCTACTATTTTTTCCACATTAAAATCATTTATTCAAAATGACTCTTCAAGATTTCAAAATACTTCAGTGGAATAGCCGAAGTGCTATTTCTAACAAATCTGATCTCCTTAACCTATTAAATTCCAACTTTATTTCTTTGGCTGCTATCTCGGAGACTTGGTTTACTCCATCCACCCACTTTAATGTGGGAGGGTATTCCTGTCTCCGCGACGACCGCCCAGAAGGTTCGGGCGGCGGTGCTGCCCTTTTTATTAAGAAATCCATATCATTTTCCCCAATAAATAATATCAAACCCCCCAATGCTGACTTCCAAATGGTTGCAGCTAAAATAAAGGACACATCCTTTATTTCAGTCTATCTTCCCCCAACAGCCCACTTCAATAAACAAATTTGGTTGCAAATTGTAAGTCAACTAAGCCCTCCTTTCTTTATATTAGGCGATTTTAATGCCCATTCCCCCGTCTGGGGTTCTGCTTTCTCCGACCGAGATGGTCGAAGTGTGATGGATTTCCTAGATCAATCCAACCTTTTCCTTTTGAATGACGGATCTCCTACTAGGATCTCTCGCCCCAGCACAAACCCCAGTGCAGTGGATCTCTCGATATGTTCTACTAGTCTGGGTTCTCTCTCCTCTTGGGTGGTGTCCCCCGACCCTTGCTCCAGTGATCATTTCCCGATCACCATTACTTATCAAACTTCTTTCCAATCGGACAAATCTCATATTTCGACAAAGATTAAAACGAAACACACCAAATGGGATGAATTTAACTCTCATATGGACAAGTTCCTACTAAATTTACCCGACACCAATATATTTTCCGTCAAAGATGACTATAATAACTTCAAATCAATGCTCATAACTGCAATAAATAAATCAAATCCTCCCCCTAAAACTAAATCTCTTTTAAAAAAACTCCCTCCAACTCCCTGGTGGGATGAGGAATGTTCCAAAGTAGTAAGAATTCGGAAAGCTAAATCTCTTTCCTATCGTTACAATATGACTATGGAGAACTATCTTATATACAAAAACGCTGAATCCAATGCCAAAAGGGTATTGAGGTCAAAAAAAGATCTGGGTGGTACAACTTCTGCAGTTCAGTATCTCCGAACACTCCAATTTCGGAAGTTTGGTCTATGATCCGAAGATTTCGATCCTCCTTCAGTTCACCATCTCCTCGAGCGTCTCATTCTAAATGGATAGATGAATTCTTGGACAAAATTGCCCCCCCTTCTGTACCTAACTTAGATGAAATAACGCCTATCTATAATACTCCTATGTCTAATCATTGGCTAGACTCTCCATTCACCTTAATTGAGCTAAAAAATTGTTTATCAATAGTCAAGGACTCATCTCCAGGCAGACATGGTATACCTTACAGCATAATCAAAAATAGTAATGATAATGTTCTAAACCACTTCTTAAGCATCTTAAACAAAATCTTCCAGACTGGTATAATGCCTGATGACTGGAGTTGTCAAATAATCATCCCTATTTTAAAAACAAACAAATCACCAAATTCTGGATCCAGCTACAGGCCGATCGCTCTTTCATCCACCCTCAGTAAACTTTATGAAAAATTAATTAAAAACCGATTAGAATTTTTTGTCGAGAGTAAACAGCTTCTCTCTCCATCTCAATTTGGATTTAGGAAAAAAAAATCCACTCAAGATAACCTTGCCATCATCAGCACTGATATTAATTTATCAATTTCTAAACAGGAAGTTTGTCTTGCCGTCTTTATAGATATAGAAGGCGCCTTTGACAATGTTTCCATCCCAATCCTGAAAAAAAAACTTCTAGGCCTTGGCCTTCCCCCCATGTTTGTCCAATCTATTATTAATCTATTTCTAGATAGAAAAATTTTCATTGAACTTCCAGATATTTCTCCTCAAAGTAGGTCTGTTTGGAAGGGTTTACCACAAGGCGATGTATTGTCCCCCTTACTGTATAATATATACACATATGATATGCATGTCACTATTCCCCCACAAGTAAAAGTTATTGAGTTCGCAGATGACATAGCTTTCTTCTTATCATCCAAAATCATCCCTCTCGCCGTCAAATATCTTAACGAAGCCATGAATGCCCTTTGCACATGGCTCACCTTAAATGGTTTTGAACTTTCAATCCAAAAGACTCAGTGTGTCACCTTCTCAAACCGCCATAAAAACCCCCCCGTTCAAATTTTATTTAAAAATTCTCCAATCCCCAACGCTTCTGAAGTAAAATTTTTGGGAGTAACATTTGATAGGAAACTTAAATGGTCTTCCCATATTAATAATTTAGTTACTAAATGCGAAAAAAAATTAAATATCATCAGATCCTTATCTGGCGTTTGGTGGGGAGCTCACCCTACTTGCATTAAGTTGCTTTACAACGCACTTATTCGAAGCCATCTCGATTATGCCTGCCCACTTTTTAGTACTGCCTCAAAAAATATACTTGATAAATTAGACAAAATTCAATCTAAATCTTTGCGAATTATAACTGGAGCGATGCAATCGTCACCCATCAATTCCCTTCAAGTAGAATGTTCTGATCCTCCTCTTTATTTAAGGCGTCAACTATTTGCTGACAAATTTGTTCTTAAATGTTTAAATTCTAAATGTCATCAGGTTATCCCCAGCGTCTCGTTGTTCATTGACTCAACCCATTCATCTACAATCAGAGCTTCAACTAAACCTCTTCCTGACATCTGTAAAAAATTTAAGTCTCTCTCAGAGCTTCACATCATCCAAAATGATCTACTTCCCTTATACAAATTAAAATATAGTCACGTCACCCTATCCCCAACAATATTTGAAGGGATCGGAATCCTTAAAAGTCATTCCAATCTCCCGGCCCGAACTGTCAATAATATTTTCAATGACATTATTTCATCTAAATGGCCCAACTTTTCTCTTTTATTTACTGATGGATCCAAATCTCCCGACTCTCCTAACTGTGGTATAGGTATTAACGTTTACCACAATAATTCTAATGACAGAATATTTCATTCAATTTCAAATCAATTTTCAATATTTTCAGCCGAGTGCATTGCAATAATAGAATCTCTCAAATATATAATCAAAAATAATTTCGAACATTCCCTCGTTCTCTCTGACTCTCTCAGTTCCCTCCAAAAACTTAAATCCAGTCCTCTTCTTCATCCTGATGATCACTTTGTATGCCTTATTCGAGAGATGATAGCCTCCATTCAAAGCTCTGGTAAAACTGTAACTCTGATTTGGATTCCTGGACATGTTGGTATCATGGGTAATGATATTGCGGATGCCTTGGCAAAACAAGGAGCGTCCAACCCTGTTGTTACCCTCGTAAACCACATTCCCCTATCTGACATTTTTTCCATCATCAAAGATAGATCCCGCAATGTTTGGGCAGAGTATTGGCACATTGCTAGTCAATCCAAGGGAGCCTGCTATGCCTCAATACAAAGAACTATTCCATCAAAACCGTGGTTTCAGCAATTCCCTCATTTTTCAAAAAAATAAATTTCTTCACTCATTCGAATGAGGATCGGACATTGTTCCGTTCCTTCCCATCTTTTTAAAATTCACGTTGTTGACTCCCCAGATTGTACATTCTGTGGTCTAGAAGTGGGAACTTTAGATCACATATTTTTTGGTTGTCCCTCTCTAAACAAATATCCTCTCTTCTATCAAGCCTTATCTAAAATTGCCTCCCCTCCATTCAACATCTCATCTCTCCTAAGTCTGAACTCGACTCCAATTTTCATTATAATTTTGAAATTTGCCCATTTAAATAAAATTAATATTTAAATTCACCTTTCATTTCTCAATAATTTTAAATGATGGCCAAGAACACCCTTGAAGGGTGAAAGCCAGAAATAATGTTAAAATAAAAAAAATATGACCGTATTACTCATTTTTGTTATTTGTTTTTGGGGTGTTATGCCGTGTTGCGCTAACTCCTTCTTTAGCTAACTTTTCGGACAGCATTGCAGTGTCCATCATCAGGGCAGATTTGTAATTTATACAATGCTGTCCGAAACGTTGGCTAAAGAAGGAGTTAGCGCAACACGGTATAACACCCCAAAAACAAATAACAAAAATACTTTTGGCGTGAAAATATTAAATCATATTTACCGTATTACTCAGTTTTCTTATTGGCAAGTCAAGTTACACTGCGGGATTTTTCACAGATAACTAGCAGGTAGGTGTATATATCTCTCTTACTGTCATTGTGAGAAAAATGATCTAAGAAATACAAAACGCACGTTTTATATTCAAAACTAGAAAACAACCGCAAAACTCACCTCCATCTCTATGAAACCAAAAGTCCGACCGCAATTTGAGAAAAAAAATAATGAAAATAAATATGAAACGATCAAAAGCGAGATGATAATAATGTTTATAATACACTATAGTAAAATAATGTTTATAAAAGTCGTAAACATTATTTTATCATACATTTGTCTAAAAAAATATGTATTTTCATTTCGTGTAAGTAATTTTAGATCAGCGCACGAAAAAACGTAGAGTGAGCTATTTTTAAAACTATTTTATGTTTGTATTAAAATTTTTATACTTAAAAATTGTATGTTTATTTCTAATAATAAAATTAGAAAGCGTATTTATTGCAAAGCGGAAATACACACTAATTCCAATAGAATATCCCTGAGGGTTGAGATTGAGAAGTCTGAACTCAGAAGTGAAAGAAATTCGCTCCGTAACCAAAAGTTGTGAATGTCGTTATTATTTACTTTTGCCTAATCTTATCAGAGTTTCAAGTCCGCTGTAGTACAATCACGTCCGCTTGTGCAATATTCACCCAGCTCGAATAAAGGACCATCTGCTCATCGCGGATAGAACAAACATATGACAAATATATGATGCATTGTTATTTTTAAATTTCACATTTGTTTGTGAATGTAAATTTTGAATTCTGTAAAATATTCAATAAACTTCGGTGGCAATCACGTAAACATGTACGCTTTTTTTCTAAAATTGAATTACTTGCCGCTTAGTGGCCCAGTGGTCCAAACCTTCGGGTTGCCAGTTCCCACCCAGGAAATAGCTAAGGTTAGCTTAGTTAGCTTTCACCATCGCACTAGCAATAGGAGGAGTTAAAATTTTGTCATGTTATTCGTACTTCGTAATATTTGTCGCACTTTAAAAAACAAGTCGTATTAATTTAGTGTTTTGTTTCCAGCTCACATCGATGGTCGGACCGCTCCTTCCACCAGTTACAGCGTCAATGGACAACCCTACGTCATCACGGAGAACCGGCTGCGGACCCTGAGATCCAGGTTCATGTACCCCTTCTACGATAGGGGCGGCGATGAGAACCTCGGCGACTACCAGCGGGACATCCACTCCTCCAACCCCCAAGTTCACAAGAACTTCAACTTCCAGCTGCCCTTCTACGGGTTTAGGTTCAACTACACCAGGGTGAGTTTTCAAACATTATTACTGAGTTTGAACTAGCAATTCACCCAGCCGGCCGCTTATTTATAGCTATTTGAGGTTTTTACTAGCGCTTTGCGCCGTTTGGCTCAGGACCGGCCCTGGGTCGATATCTGTGGTTCGGAATCTCCTTCTCTGGTAGGAGTTTATTAGGAGACGAAATGGAAAGATGAGGTGGTTTGGAAAATGGACGTGTACTTACTCAGAACATTCAGGAATGCAACTGCAGAGGTTGTGCGAGGAGAGGCAGGGCTGATGTTCCGAATACATGTGATACAGTCCAACCCAATCCTGTCCTCAACATCGCACAATAACCACGAGCAGACTCGACTTCTCAGTTTTTTTTTAGTAAGGTGTCCAAAGATTCTTAGGATGTATTGTAGGCATATGGTAGTTGATATGTTCGATGTCTATATTCCAGAATGGATTGAATGGATCAGTTACCAATAAACCGACAGACCAGTGATATTACGCCTAACGGTTTTAGTAGCTCCCTTTGTCGTCAATTAATGTCAATCAACAGACTTTCACTATTTTATTTATTTCGTAGGTGTCCATGCACGGATATTTGGAGTTCAGCGACCCTCCAGACCACTACACCTACCCTCTGACCTTCCCAGTCAAGGACTGGCCCGCCAAGGCCGATCCTTCCTTCATCGGGATCTTCTTCAGCAAGTGCCGCATTGGATCCCTGAGAGCCGAGGACATTGACCAGAGAGACCCCGGTGTCTACTTCAGGATGGAGAGGGATCTCCAGGGAAGGACCGACCAGGCAGGAATTGAGATGAGGGAGAGGCTGATGTGGGATGTCAGGACCGGGGTCATCGGAGCGGAGGACTTCAAACCTAAGCACTCTGCTATTGTCACATGGAAGAATATGTCCTTTGCTGGAGGATTCGCCAATGCTCTGTTCAAGGTAATTTTACCCACATACTAAGAACACTTAAATCGTTACGTATTTTTCGTGTAAATTAATTATTGGTACACAGGGTATCTATTTACAGATTAGGCCCTCAGCGCTATCAAAATGATGATCTACAATAGGATGTTGATTTAAGAAAATTATAAACCATTATAAAATACGGGAATGGCTTTAGGGGGTTATATTTATGTACACACGAGGGCTAGTTTGTTTCGGCTTTTTTAAATTTTCTCGGATTTGAAATGTGATTCGTCATACCGGACGAGGCTTTTTATATACCCGTTTTATATATTATATATGTGTGGGGATGCCGGCATGAAAGAAATATTAACTCCATTCAGCCTATTGTTGGCATCGGGAGTTACCTGATTCAGCACGGTTACCCGATTCCGGGAAATTAATGATTTTAATAAGACCCGAACTTTCGGATTTCAATGTAATTTTTTTTTATTGCCGGTAACCCGGTCGTTTATTAACATAAATGGTTATTTACAAATCATGTGCGCTACCCGACTCACTATAATAGACAATATCTGTTCTGAGCCGGGTAACAGTATCATTACATATATTTTGTAAATAAATCAGGGCTAAATAAAAAAATAATACATAAAATAATCTAGATATACAATATTACATACAAATACAAAAAAAAAAAAAAAACTTCAGTGTGAGAGTTCTTGTTTAGATGGAGTACCCCATAAAAACTTATCATATGCATAGAGTAAAGTTGTTTTTTTTGTTGTTTGTTTTTGGGGTGTTATGCCGTATTGCGCTAACTCCTTCTTTAGCCAACGTTTCGGACAGCATTGCAGTGTCCATCATCAGGGCAGATGTGTTATTTAATAAAATAATACGTTAAATAACACATCTGCCCTGATGATGGACACTGCAATGCTGTACGAAACGTTGGCTAAAGAAGGAGTTAGCGCAACACGGCATAACACCCCAAAAACAAATAACAAAAATACTTTTGGCCGTGAAAATCTTAAATCGTATTAGAGTAAAGTTGTATTTAAAAATAAAAATAAGTAGGAAAAATGCTAGCAATTGCATTTAAAACATTAGAAACACTCATTAAATTGATGCCTTGAAAACATTGTTATTATTATGTGGTATTTAAATTTGGGCACACATCAAGCAGATGCCTACAAAAGGTAACAAATAAAATGTCGTGTATGCACTGTGCAGGAGACCACTCCTACAAGGACTGTGAAAATAAGGAAACTTCTCCAAAATGTAAAAATTGTGCCACAACAAATGAAAGATTCAATCTAAAAATACCAACAAATCACCTAGCAAATAATAAAGCTTGCCCATATTATCAAAGAATGCTTAAAATAGCTTTGGAAAAAATAGAATTCTGACTATATCATAAAACTAATTTACTAGTTAGATTGTATTATAAAAACTATAATATACCTTCAGTACTTTATATAAAATTCTGTATATTAATTTCCAATAATTTACATATCAATTTATTTCCATTTACGAAAAACTCTCATTGTATACTACAAATTATGATATCGTTTAAATTCTTCAAAACTTTAAATGTGTTTAAAGAAAACATTTCACAACCGTTTAAAAACTATATACAATACAATTACCAATATCATAATATTTTTAAAATATATTCCTTCGCTTCACTGAACAAAAATGCATCAAACGCTTATATATTATTTAGTCCTTTTGCTAAAACTAGAAATGGATGACTACATTATTCAACATCTGGAAAAAATTTTTTACGTAAAAAATGTAATTTGTGACAACTCTAATGACTGTAACACAATACTTCAAACGACTCCAGATTCATTTACCGTAATGCATCTAAACATACGATCTATCAAGAAAAATTTTGATCATTTTCTAGTAAACCTAAATTTATTAAACAAATATCCTGACATAATCATACTGACTGAAGCACATTTAAACACCAACTCAATCATCCCAACTCTCCCCAATTACAACTACTTTCTTAGCTCACATTATATTAACAAAAATAGTGGTATTGTTATATACACGAAGACGATATTTAAAGACGTACTCTTTACTGAAACGAATATGACTAATGCAAACTGTATTATTATAAGACTGAGCATTAATAATAAACTACCTATACAAATAATATCAATATACAGGACACACTCTGCTGTTATATCCACTTTTATTGGAGAATTGAATAATATTATTTTAAATAATAAATGTACAAATAATTTTCTAATTGGCGATATTAATATTAACATTGCTGAAAATAATCACATTATTGAAAAGGACAATTATATTAACATGATGACCGCTTTAAATTTTAAACCCTGTATTAATAAATATACTAGAGAATTTAATAATCAAATACCATCAATTATTGATCACATATGGTGTAATTCCAACTACATTGATAATCTTCAAACAATAATATGGAGAAACAACATAACGGACCATCATACATGTATTCTTAACCTTAACATAGAAAAACAAAACATTAATAATAGTAATAAATCTAACATGCCTAAAATATCGATAAACCAACAAATACTTCATGAAAAACTGTCTCACGAAACATGGGAATCTATACTCTGCACAGAAGATGTAAATAATAGTGCTTTAAAATTTCATGACACCTTACAAAAGCATATAAAAGATTCAAGCTGTGAAATACACAAAAAAATATATAAAAAAAATTTCAAAAAAATTAAACCATGGATTACCCATGGTCTAGTGGTTTCCATTAGAGAAAAAGAAAAATTATTTAAACTTACAAAAAAATTCCCACTAAATAATTCGATTATTTTACATTTTAAAAAATACAGAAATAAACTAACGGCACTAATTAAAATGACCAAAGAAGAATTCTACAAACAAAAGATGTTAAATTCAGGTAACAGTGGTAAAAAAATTTGGAAAACAATAAATGAAATAATTGATAAAAAAAGAAAGACAAGTGACATTTTAAAGCTGCACATTAACAATAATATGATGAAAGTTTCTGATAACCCAAAACTATGTGCGAATGCTTTCAATAATTTTTTTTCAAATGTCGGAAAAAATCTCGCAAACGAAATTACTAACAACATAGATAATACCACCACATCAGGAATTCCAGTAGCTTCATTAAATAAAACGGTAAAAACATTCGAAACGATAACCGAACAAGAAACTGTTGTTATAATACAAAACCTAAAAACTGAGTCCGCACCAGGTTTTGATGGAATAACCGTTGAAATTCTGAAAAAAAATCTTAACTTTTTGAAAAAACCTATTACACATATCATAAATAATAGTCTTAAAAAAGGAATCTTTCCATCTATTTACAAAAAAACTATTATTTCACCGATTTTTAAATCAGGTGATACTAAAGAAATTAATAACTACCGACCTATATCAGTATTATCAAATATCTCAAAAATTTTTGAAAAGGTAGCAAAAAAGCAACTGCTAAAATTTATTGAAACTAATAATATATTGAGTGACCAACAATTTGGATTTCGCGAAAAAATAAGCACACAGGACGCAATTATAGATTTAACAACAAAAATACATCAAGCACTAGACAAAGGCAAAAAATCTCTTGCAATATTCATAGACCTAAAGAAAGCCTTTGACAGCATAAGTCACAAAAAATTACTCTACAAGCTTAACAAAATAGGAATTATAGATAATGCCAAAATGTGGATAGAAAGTTTCCTGAACTCTAGAAGTCAATATGTAAAAATAAATAACACTCTCAGTGAACCGAACACAAGTGACTTTGGAATACCACAAGGCACCATATTGGGCCCTCTTCTATTCATATTATATGTTAATAATATCTTTAAATTACCATTAACAGGAAAACTCATTTCATATGCAGATGATACTGCAATTATATTTCAAGCGAATTCATTGAATGAACTTGAAATAATTGCTAACAATGATATCAATACGTTAAAAGAATGGTTTGATAAAAACTTATTAACATTAAATATTGAAAAAACATATTATATAATTTTTAGTATAAACAAAATAAACCCCTTTATTACATTAAATATTAAAATACATTAAAAAAAATGCATATCAAAAAAATCTACTTGCCAAAATAATGACTGTTTATCCATAGGAAATAAAAATGAAATTAAATATTTAGGTGTAATAATAGATAGTCAACTTAAGTGGAAAACTCACATAAACAATATCATAAATAGATTAAGAAAACTCATTTACATATTTATTAGTCTAAGAAATATACTTAACTTAAAAATTCTTAAAAATATTTACTACGCTCTAGCCCATTCAATAATACAGTATGGTATCGTTGCGTGGGGGGGAGCTTACAAATCATCACTTTTACCGCTGGAAATCACTCAAAGGTTGTTAATAAAAATTTTAATAAAAAAACCATCAGACTACCCAACCTTACAACTTTTCCAAGATTTTCAAGTCCCATCACTAAAAAATACATATACGAAAAATACGCTACTTCAAATCCACAAAGATCTGTATAAGAAGTCACACCATGCCATGGTTCGTGTCGAGAGCAATAGGCAAAATACAATGGGTCGCTTATGGACTCCATTAATGCATACCAGTTTTGCACAACACTATTACACGTACACTGGAGTGGTATGGTTTAATAAATTAACGACTGAGATGAGATTAGAACCGGATTTTAATAAATTTAAAAATAAAATTAACCTCACTACAATAAATAATTTAACGAATTAGAATGAAGATGATATCTCACTAAATTATTTTATAAATTATTATATAAAAAAACTAAAATCTCTTCACTTTATATGTTTTTATGATTCTTTTTTTCTTCTATTTACATATGTATGTTAAGTTTTTATTATTTTCCCTTTACACACGAGTTTTAGACTCTTGTAAAGGTAAACATGTTAATTTTTATTGAAATATGTTCTTACTATGTAAATTTAAACATTATACTGTATTTTATAAAATAAATAAAAATATAAAAAAAAAAAAAAAAAAATTATATTATTAAAATTTTCATTGTTATTTCAGACCAATACTTTCCAAATGGTCCTAGCCACTGACGAGGTGTACACATACGCCATGTTCAACTATCTGGAACTCCAGTGGAGCAGTCACACTGAGGCTGGGGGAGATACTAGCGGAGGAGAAGGCGGAGTACCCGCTTACGTAAGTACCTTTAAGTAAATGGGTAATGCGGTGTTGTCACTCATCAAATGGTCCTAGCTACTGACGAGGTGTACACATACGCCATGTTCAACTATCTGGAACTCCAGTGGAGCAGTCACACTGAGGCTGGGGGAGATACTAGCGGAGGAGAAGGCGGAGTACCCGCTTACGTAAGTACCTTTAAGTAAATTGGTAATGCGGTGTTGTCACTCATCAAATTCCTTAACAATCTTCCAATATTCATATTCCTCATGGCCAGTATTTCAATTCAAGCTAGGCTTAAGAGATCTCTGGTAGGAATCCTGAGCGTACTGTAAAACCAGCACCTAGTGACAAAAACTATGCAGTTAATAAATATGCTGTAATTATCAAATTTCGCAAAATTCATACTATATGCTCTACTAGGCTTAGAAGGTTCAACCGTCAGTTAAACAATAAGTCAAGAAGATATTCTTAATATCGCCCTGGTGTAAGTCCACCATTCAGAATTGCACGTTGATTTAATTGGCTTTAGCCGTGTATGGTGACCACATCTGAATAACCAGGTAGTTCGTCACCTTTCCCTTTACAATCTCCTTCCCCCTACCCTGCCACCTTCATCTTCACAATATACATACCTCTCTGGCTTCAGACGGTTGCGAGGGTTGATTTTGACAGGACTCTTGGAACTAAATGGCAAATAATTTTGTATTTCAGATTGGATTCAACGGTGGAAATGGAACTCAAAGTTTCGAGTACATGCCCTACTCCCAATCCTCTGTGTTGAGAGATCTGACTGAAAGGGGATACGCTAATGGATTACCAGGGAGACACATATTCCGCATAGATGAGAAAATAATGTTGGGAACATGCAACAAAGATATTGGTAATGTTTACATATAAAATTGTTTCAAACTTCAGTGAAATGGTATTTTTTTCACCGACGAGATGTTTGGAGTACAGCTTAATTCCATCAATTATTTTGATAATTGTTATTCTTCGAGGTGTCCTGAACCAATTTTTGTGGTTAAAATCAAAGATCATACATTTATGTTATTAGATTTGACACTAGGTGCTCGCAGATGGATCCGCCACATTGGAGTTCATGAAAACCGTTACTTTCCTCTGACAATCGAGTGGAACTCGATTTGAAGTCAGTATATGTGACGTGACCACTCTATTTATATAACCTCAGTGCCTTGATGGTTATAAAAGGGTTCTTTGACCTAACTCTCTAGTTAAAAAATACCCTTTCTCAGGAATTCTGGGCCTTCTGAATTGCCCTTCAATTGTTGGGATTGCACTATCCTCCCATTCCTGCCGGATTAAGAACCTTTCATAAAAAATCCATAGATGGAGCAAATCTTCCGCTGGTTTTCGCTCCGGAGAGTGGTAACATGCTGGGCGGTACAATCGTCAACATCACCGGTCCCTGCTTCTTCAAATCGACCGACCGCGTCAACTGCCGTTTCGACACGGAAGACGTGGTGGGTTATGTCGTAGACACCAACCGCGCCATCTGCGTGCAGCCACAACTGATGGCCGAGGGATACGTCAGATTCGAGGTCGCCATCAACACGGAAAACTACAAATGGAAGGGAAAGTTCTTCGTTGGTGAGTAAATAGTCTTTTGAAAAAAACCTCAATTCTTCTTGAATCATTGTCATATTACCGAGGATTTTGACCGATACAACAGGCTTATCCACTCTTCGCGGTCCTGTACTGCATGGAGGCATGGACATTGACCCTGCAAAATTTGGGAATAAAGCAAAATACCACATAATATACTTCTCTAAATAAGCTAATAAAATTTCATTCCTCATATAAAACGGGTCTCTTCTAGACCCAAGACCCACTGAAACAAATCTTTTTCTCCAACACCTCTTTAATACGTCTCACTTCAGGTGGCAATACATTGGCCTGGTTTTGGATAGTGGAGACAATGGAAGGCACATCTTCTATTCAAAACCACTAATTTTGTTTCGTGTTTTAAAGTGGCATCAGGGAGCCTTGTTTTTGGTCGCCAATACTAATAGTAGTCGTACGTGACATGATCGTTCTTCTGTTGTATATTCTTCTGCCTTCTTTGTTTTCGTACAAGACGTGTGAGAAGGAAGAGGACGGTCGTCGATGATGTATTTACCACCTCTCTCTGGGACTACTACATTTCGTTTTTACATGATTGGTGTATTTCTGGCATTTAATAAGTTGTGTCTCTTTTCGTAGAAACCCCTGCTACCGCCACCGAGCGAATTTTCTTCGAGACTAACGACGTTCACGAGAAGAGTCCAGCCCAGATCAAAATTTCATGGAACGCCTACAATTTGACCTCGAATTTGAATGCTGGTGTGCGAATTTCCGTTTGGGGCTACAAAGAGACCAAGATCAAGCCAGAGTTGCAGTTTATTGACATCCTGGCCGAGGGAGTGCAGAACGGAGGAGTGTACACTATCGCCCCCGGAGACTATCGCCTGCGAGATAATATCTTGACGAGTGACATGCAATTTGGATTTATTCAAATTAATTTGACCAACCCCAACGAAAATTCTGGAATGTCCATATCTCCGTAAGTAAATGCAAATATCAGATATTTAGGTATAATAGAAGCCTTTCAGAGAATATAATAGACACGCCAGAGCTTGGTGGAGCTTGGCAAATCAAAGAGTGCGCTTTGCCCTTCGTGTCCTGCCCGCGTGTTGCACAGCTTTGCCGAAGTTGTTCTGGAATCCCGAATGGGGAATGATGTCTACCATAATTAAGTCACATTCTATTTTTTGCAGACTCTACACCTACACCTCTGACACTCGACTATATTGTGATTTATTATTGTGGGGTTTGTCCGTTGACCTCAATGACCGACCACCACTGTCATTTTTAAAACTATAAGAGTACGTACCTAATTAAAAAGAAATGATACGTTTTTAGAAAAGGCTACCACTAAATGGTAAAATATACAGGGTAAAACTTGTTCAGGAATCGCTTGTTAAAATTCGTATGCTGTTGATCTGTACTTATTAGGGGTAGATTACCGTTTATTATTGGTGAATTCATATGTTTTTTTCCTTTCAGTGTATTGTGGAGTAGACCCATTCCCCTGGGATGGTATTTCGGTCCTCAATGGGAAAAACAGTTTGGAAGCAAATGGCCCGAGAAGATGTGCAACAACTGGCTGACAAGCGATCGTTACTACAAGAACTTTGCCGCCGATATCCCCCTCTGCCCCTGCACTCTGGAACATGCGCTTCTCGATAAGGGGAGGTTCCTACCCGACTTCGAATGCGACAAGGACGCTAATCCAAAATGCTTCTATCACAAGGGCGCTGTTCACTGCGTGAGGAGTGGAAATCCAAGGTGCGTCATTAAAAAACTTCCTAATTTCCATAACAAAGGTGAATGAATTCCTGGAGGGAAGGACATTATAAGCTATTTTCTTTATTAGTCTACCAAGACATCCACCATGGATTTCCTAGTAGCTCACTGCACTTGCTTTGATTTTATGGTATTTTGAATCTTAAAGACGTTACAAGTTAAAAAAAAAACATAACTAAAAAACGAGTAGGTTATTACGAAAATAGTGTCAGCCTGTGCACGGTGGGCTATTGTCATTTTACCCCCGGAATTTTAAGGGGAATGACTTTAAAAAAATACATATAAATTATATTTTGAGTAACGTGAGTAGGTGCCACGATGTCTGCCCCAAAATAATTATATATTCCTGATTCCTGTAACATTCTCACAATTTTTGGAAGTTGTAAATTTGATAGGAATATTTTGATAAGAACGATGGCGGGATAGTGTGAAATTATGAAACTTGTTCATTATCATCATAAGAATTATGAAACTTTTTCATTATCATCATTAGAATTATGAAACTTGTTCATTATCATCATTAAAATTTGGGAAAAATATTTTTAAAAAATGGATTCGCTTTGGTTTGTAGTTTGGAAGGATCGGGTCAACAGTGCTGCTATGACAAAAATGACTACCTTATGTTGTCTTACGACCAGCAATGGGGCTCCAGACCACACCGCTCCCATAACCTCGGATTCCTGCCATGGAATGAAGCCAACAAAGTAAGTTTTGCTCATTGCCAAACTCATCGGTTAAAGTCAATCAAGTCCATCATAGAACTATTATCCTATTTAATATCTAAGAGAAGCAGTATAATGGATTTTCACTAATATTTGACAAAGTCATCGGTTGAAGTCAATGAAGTCCATCATGGAACTATTATTCTAATATATCTAAGAAAAGCAGTATAATGCATTTTCACAAATATTTGACAAATTCTTTCGGTTGAAGTCAATCAAGTCCATCATGGAACTATTATCCTATTTAATATCTAAGAGAAGCAGTATAATGCATTTTCACTAATATTTGACAAATTCTTCGTGCTCACTTTGAGACCATTTTTTACGATTTGGCATGTTTTGACAAATAATGGATTTGGTTAAATTTCAGAATCGCTCGACACACGTTCTATAAATATTTTATTGAAATTACACTTCGATTCAGCTTAATTACTGTAAAATATAACTATTTTATTCGAGGGAGATTGAAAATACTGCGTTTTAATAGCTATACAATATAAAGATACCGATAATTTGTCATCTTGTATAAAAATATTTGAATGAAACCGGAATCGTTAGGTTCTTTGTTTGGGTTAAAAGAAAAGCGAACTCTTCAAAAATAATAGCAACCAAGTGAACAAACAATTTTAAGTTTTACAGAATAACTATCAAAATGCGGTTTTTTCATCTCCCCCAATTTAAATAGTTTTCTTTCATAGTAATCGAAGTATTATTAAAAAAAAACGAGTAAATCAACTGTGGGTTTTGAGGTTTAATTTTTTCTTTTTTTTTACTAAAACCCAAACAAAGAACCTGTTTTACAAAAGACATTCTTAGTATCGGTTTTATTTGATATGCTTTTCCAGGTTTTCTGTTAAAATGGTCAATATTAAAATTGTTTTTGTTTTTAGGTGCCTACACTTTCTCATTGGTTCCATGACCAAATTCCTTACTATCAGTGCTGTCTCTGGCAAGAAGAACAAGCCGTTGGATGCGAAACTTACAGGTAAATCTATTTTCATATTTATTAGAATTGAAGATGCACTTTACATTGTAAGTCTGAATAACTCTTACAATAAAACGTGTTAGTGAGACCCCAGATAGCCAATAGCACTAATCGACTAAACGTGGGAGGTTCTTTGCATTTCATCGATCTGGTCAAGATGGTAGCCGTGTTGGATAGTACCTTTTTACTCCGTCAGAGTTTTCACGAGCGTTACGATCTGCTAAATCGAAATAATCAATAGTATGCGATGTATACTGAGAACTAGTAGTCAATCCATTAGTAATGTACTAGGCACCAACATAGGCTATCACTGTAACTGTCTGCCTACCAGTGAGGCATAATACCTCTGGCACCACGTTTCAGAGATGAGAGACGAAGGCATTCCACATATAAAGGGGAATACGCATCGGTCATACAAATAAATGCGTGAGATGTACAAAATTGAAATATACGCCAAATTATACTTAAAATAGAATGAAACCCGTTACAATTTCAATATTATTATCTAAAAACACAGAAACTGTGCAGGATGTAGCTGTAGATGTTGAATTGGTACAATACGACATCTACAATATACTAAATAATGTATAATTATAATGACGAAATCTATGATTGGTTTCCCAGTTAAGTAAATTGCACATGTATAAACCAACCAAGTAACTATTAATTTTCCTAAAATAAAATATATAATTACAAAAAGAACATGATACATGATCTTTCCTAAGCATGAGTGCGAATTTGTAACAATAAGCTGGATATCCGTGAACATGAATGATCACAGTAAGAACATGAGAATGGATTTTGCTTAGTATGAGTGCGAATGTGTCTTCTTAAGCTTGAATTTTGTGAACGTGAATAGTAACACTAAGAAAATGAGAATGGTTTATCCTAAATATGAGTAATAATGTGTGTCATTAAATTTGACTTCGATAAACATGAATAATTACAGTAAGAATGTTTTTTCTTTAGTATGACTGCTATTGTGTCTCATTAAACGCGACCATGAATAATCGCAGTACGAACATGAAAATGGTTTATCCTTAGTGTGAATACGAATGGAAGTAATTAAATTTGTCTTTTGTGAACATGAATAGTTACAGTAAGAACATGAGAATGGTTTTTCCTTAGAATAAATGCGAATGTTTGCCAGTAAGCTTGACTTCTGCGAACATGGATGGTTACAGAAAGAACACGAGAAAAGAGATGAGTTTTCCTTAGTATAAGTGTGAATGTGTCTTATTTTGCTTGCCCATGAATAATCACAGTAAGAAAATAAGCACAAAGTTTCCTTAGAATGAGTGAAAACGTGTTGCAACAACTGTGACTTCAGTGAAAATGAATAATGACAGTAAGAAAATGAGAATAGTTTATCCTTAGTCCTTAGTGACATGAAGGCTTAAAAAAGAAACTTACACTAAGGATTTTTGAAGAAACTAACACAAAATATCCTAATATTACTTTGCATGCCAGAAAATTATTATTACCCTTTCCCTCAACTTATTTGGTGGAAATGTGGTTTTAGCGCCATAAGCGATTTACTCATTAAAAAAGGAAATCTATTGGATATAACTAATAGAGGGGACCTAAGACTGAAAATAACAAAGTCAGATGATGACATAAAATTTCTTTTTAGCGAGCGCAACTGACAGTTATAATATATCTATTAGAATAGGTTTTATTTAATTTCATTAGTTGTTCATATGTTTACAAACATATTACAATATGATTTGAATATTTATGAGGGTTATGTAATTAATTTTTTTTAAAAGGAACACAATAGGAAATTTTATTTTAAGTTTATTATAGTTAAGCGCACTTGAAGTGAAACAACACAAAACTGCGCTATATAAATGTTATGTTATTATTATTATTATATATTCGGAACATCGGTGTCCATGATTCGCGTGCAGCGCAAACTGTGAGGAGTAGCTTCTACGTGGCCCGGTTCAATGGGACGATTGTAGTCACGACAGAGGTAACGATGTTCAGCGATAAACTTAAGAAGAAGTGAGATTTTATTGTTAAGGCGATGCACTACGTCGTGTGATATTTTAAATCGAGCCGCTATCAATAACACACCTTAAGTAGATGGCGGTAAGGCTTAAATTCCCGCTTAACACCATGCACCTATTTCGATTTATGCAAGAAAAAACATGGCCAAAAAGTGCCTTTTATTTTATTTTGTGGATGTTCAGGCACAAATATTTAAATGTTTTCAATCATTTTATAAATTATTTAATTTGCCACATTATACAATAAAACCATAACCAAAAATGGGTTCGTAAGTAGGAGATTTTGAACTTTAAAGCAGTTTTCGGAAGACTTATACATTATTTTTTCTGGGCTTATAAAAAGACTTATCTAAAAAAATACTCGACTGTTTCAGAGGCCAGGATGTATTCTACTCGCAGTATTTAGTTAAAGCATCTGAAACATTTTTAGGCGACCAAATTTTCAAACCAAAAACACATGATTTCGCATTACTACTAGGTGCATCGCCTTAATAGTTTAACTTTCGGGAATATAATTACAAATGGAGCAAAGTTTATAAAACTACTAGTCCAAGTTGCCCAGGCTTTTCTCAAACTTTTTAAAAATTTCATGCGAAAGACGACCTTATTCTTGTTTTGAATGTGAAGTGTGCAAAATTTCATCAATCTCCGAATAAAACTTTAGTTTTTTATAAAAAAACAAATGTACCTCGCCTGACCGCCTGTCCGCAACGGTCAGGTTGCGTATCCTTTAGATAAATAAATAAACACCATCGGATGAGGGTTTCCCAACTCTGAACTCTGTTTCTGAACTCCCACTTCCTAAAATTACATCTTAAGTCTCGCGGAATAATTTTATGCGGGTATCCCCACCCATGAAAACGCGTCTATTAATTGCCTCGCCCGGTACGATGAAAATATAAAAACCGTTTATAAAATACCAAAACATATTCCAAGTGAAGAATAATGTTTCATTGCAAATAATTTTACACAAAACCCAAATCACATCTAATTTTTAACACGAAAGGGGCCTTTCGGCCCGGAGCTCTGTATGCCATTATTTCAAAAAGTAAGTTTCATAATTCTGTTTGTACTTTTGGAGTGTATTTAGTAAGTAATGAATGTGTTTATGAAAAGGTTTGAACGCCGCCCTACTCAGGACTGCGTGGCTCATCAGCCGCCGGGTGTTGGAGCCGTGTTTGGGGATCCTCACTTTGTAACCTTCGATGGACTCCAATACACATTCAACGGAAAAGGTAAGTCAACAAATCATGCCAGATGTAGATCTAAGAATATGGGGGAATGACATGAGAAACAACAACTACTACTACTTGCGTCAAGAAATTTGCTCTAGCTTTTTATCTCTGTATTTTCTTGGTGAACTACTTTCAGCTCATAATTTAATTTCCATGACGACCTATGTAACTTTAATGGTATATGGAAACACGCCTTTCGCGCAATTTGCGGTTTCTCCGATACTTTCCCCAGTTCGGTGGTTCGGCTCGCATATTTATACGTAGCATTAGATATATTTTTAACTTTAAAAACAAAAGACAAGACCCAGTATAAATATTATTGTCTCATTTTCAAATACTACAATGGTTTTAGCTATGCCTGTCTCAGTCCCCAAACGATTATTTCTGCTCTACATGATCATTGTAGTAACTGTCCGGGGGTTAAACTGTCGTGTGGAACAGCTGTCAGTCTATTAGGCACTGATATGTTCTTACTTCCAGGCGAATTTGTCCTCGCCCGCACCGACCTGCCCAGCCTGAAGCTGGACGTGCAGGGCCGCTTCGAGCAGGTGGTGCGCAACCAGTACGGGCCCGTACGCGCCACGCAGCTGACGGCCGTGGCTGCCGCAGCCAACAGCTCTGCCACCATCGAGGTGCGCCTGCGCCCGTCTCACGCGCAGTGGAGGTACAGGCTGGACGTGTTCGCCAACGGAAAGCGGATTTACTTTGACAGGAATTCTCTCAAGATCCAACACTTCCCAGGTAAATTATATCTTATTCTGTTCTCGGAGTCTATTACTATCGCGTCATCATTTGATTAGAGGTCGCACACGACTCCATCTGTCATCTTAGAACTAAAACCATTTTATTTGATGAGCAGGTGTGACTGTCTACACCCCTACCTATATCCTCAACCAGTCGGAGGTCATCATGATGTTCCAATCAGGAGCCGGAGTGGAGGTGGTGGAGAATCAGGGCTTCCTGACTGCCCGGGTTTACCTTCCCTGGACTTACATTGTACGTAAAAGATTTGATATCATTTGGAACAAGTTTTTACTATACCTGTCACCTGTTACCCTGGTGGAGTTCCCTCTCTCGGAACAGACATTCTATTCTATGTTTACTGACCTTGCGAGAGATTTCAAAACTATGTTTAGAATAATTTTTTTCAAATTAAACTCTTGAAAATATGAAACCAACAAAAATACTTTATTTTGTTTTTTGCCAGTTAAGTTAATTTATCAAAGTTCCCATAGTTCCTGATGGCTCTTTATTTGAATTACTTGACACATTTCAGAATAAAACTCGCGGTCTGCTGGGCAACTGGTCTTGGGACATGCAAGATGACTTCACCCGACCTGATGGATTATGGACTTCTCCTAACATCAACAACTTCGAGAGTGCACACAAGGACTTTGGCAAATATTGTAAGTCTGACCATAACATTTGTATTTTCATTTAAAAGTTTACCATAGATACTTCCAAATAATTGTGATATGGAAATAATTGTACATAAATCATGAGTCAGAATACCCAGTGAAGTTTCAACTTCCTGAAACACCTATTTTCTCTTGTGTGTCATCTTCACATGGGATTTGGCCTCCTCTACAAATGCTCTCCGTTGGCTGCGGTCCCTCGTCGTACACCTCCAGGCAGTTCTCATCTCAGTTCTTTCCGTTCTGCTCCAATCCTCTGTGCCTGTTTGGTGTTTTAATGTTTGATGCTGTTTAACCCTTAGTGTGCCAAGATTTCCTCGTAGTTCACCGCACTTGCCTCCATTTCAGGGTATTCTAAACCTTAACTCCTCAGGCCTCTGCCATATTTTGACAGAAGGTCGGAGAATTTCCACTATGCAATGAAATCTAAATAATTGGAATGTTTCTGAATGTATCCGAAAACTAAAAACTGCTTTAGAAATGTGATAAAATACGCCTTCAAATTTAATTATCTATCTATCTATTTAAATAAATATATAAATTGTATCCGAAAACTAAAAACTGCTTTAGAAATGTGATAAAATACGCCTTCAAATTTAATTATCTATCTATCTATATAAATAAATATATAAATTTTCGTTTGTTCAAAATCTAAAATCTTAGTTCTTCACCGATTGCTTTGAAATTTTAACAGAACGTTGCATTCGAATACGCGTGTGTTTATAAATATATTATATAGATGTAACCCGTGACAGGTAAAAACATATTTTTTTAAACAGTACCATCTGTTGGACATAAAAGCAACACGCGCCATTGTTTCTCAATCTATACAGACAAACTGAGCCACAGCAACACGTTGCGGGGTGCAGATATTTATTAATAAAAATATAATTTTTGATTTGTTAAAATTTTGAATACGGACATTGAAAATTAAAAATTGCTTTTTGTAACTAAAATAATTGAAAACGAAAAACATATAAAAACCTCACGCATTTTAATAGACAAATGTATTACAAAACGTTACGACATATTTTATTAGACAAACGTTATTGGCACCTCATTTTTTTCTAGAAAACGTATTACAAACGTTACTGACACCTCACGTCTTATTAGACAAATGTATTACAATCGTTACTGACATCTTACTTTTTTGTCGCTTCAAATAAAAATAATTAATAAAAAATTCTTAAGTTAAGTTTAACTTTTTTTTTTCTAATCGCGTTTGGAACGTTTGGTTTCATAAAGGTTCATTTTAATGATTCTGCGGTTAACTTCTGTATTTGAATATAAAGGATGGTGTTGTCGCTTTCTAACACCGTTTAGATAATATTTTCACCATGTTGGTTTGGCATTTAACTCCCGACATCCTACTGATTAAATATAAATATCGGTTGGCATGTATTCACTTTGTGTAACATTTGATTTGACGTATGGCTTTGTTTGATTTTGACCAGGGATGCTGTCGGATAGAGCGGAGGACGGAAAGGGTGCTGCCTTGTTCACGCGTGAATTTGGCCGAACTGCGTCGTATTACAACAACGCAACGTTTGAACCCGTCTACCTCAGGGAGCCTGCTGACTTTTTACCTCCAAACAGGTATGTATTACAACAACGCAACGTTTGAACCCGTCTACCTAAGGGAGCCTGCTGACTTTTTACGTCGAAACAGGAATGTATTACAACAACGCAACGTTTGAACCCGTCTACCTAAGGGAGCCTGCTGACTTTTTACGTCGAAACAGGAATGTATTACAACAACGCAACGTTTGGACTCGTCTATCTCAGGGAGCCTGCTGAATTTTTACCTCCAAACAGGTATGTATTACAACAACGCAACGTTTGAACCCGTCTACCTCAGGGAGCCTGCCGACTTTTCACCTCCAAACAGGTATGTATTACAACAACGCAACGTTTAAACCCGTCTACCTAAGGGAGCTTGCTGACTTTTTACGTCGAAACAGGAATGTATTACAACAACGCAACGTTTGAACCCGTCTATCTCAGGGAGCCTGCCGACTTTTCACCTCCAAACAGGTATGTATTACAACAACGCAACGTTTGAACCCGTCTACCTAAGGGAGCCTGCTGACTTTTTACGTCGAAACAGGAATGTATTACAACAACGCAACGTTTGAACCCGTCTATCTCAGGGAGCCTGCCGACTTTTCACCTCCAAACAGGTATTTATTATCCATTTTTGTAAATGTGAACAATACACTGACCGTAGCATAGAATAAAGAAGTAAACTACAAGCGCCTTACGTACAAATTTGAATGGAAACAAATGTTACATTCAGACCTAAATACATGTTTAAAAAACAAATACACAATAAATTTACTTATACATTATTGTAAATGAACAAGGTAACTCACCCACTGACGACCATTGCCTAAAAGGTTTTTATTAACTAAAACTGCAAATTGATCCACCAATGAAGTCAGCACAGGTCCGGAGCGAGACGTTCGGCTTTATCAGTTCATCCCCAATACGGATGACGTGGCGGCAAAGGGCTACCCTCAGATCTCCAGACCTGAGGCGGAATAAAGCTGTCGAACGATAAAGTCCGACGATCAATCAACGTTGTAATAATAACCAACAGACAGTAAAACACAATGTATTATCACAGAATGACGAAGAGAGACTGGACAAACTTGCACACCAAATCTAGTTCATGTGATATTGAGATGGCGGAATATAGTCAATAGACTCTAATTAACACTTGTCCCCCTTTCATACTTTCTCCATCATTCTTAATTTACTATACCAACGTTGGATATAAACAGGTCGGTGAAATATTGCGGGGACTCGTATCAATGTATTATTCTTATTGTTTTTAGAACGTTGAATACAAATAGGTCGGTGGAATATTGCGGGGATTCGTATCAATGTATTATTATTATTGTTTTATTGTTTTTAGAACGTTGGATATAAACAGGGCGGTGGAATATTGCGGGGACTCGTATCAATGTCGCTACGATTACGCGATGTCGCTCAACAGAGACATGGCGCATTTCACCAAGAATTACCTGGCCTCGGCGGTAAGAATCATCATTAATATATTTCAAATAACAAACTCTCTCAGTGATTATTACCGGACAGCTAATACTGAAAGTTGAAAGCACGAACTCAAGTTCTATAATTTGCAGATATTTGAACGGAAAATTCAGTAGTCCGCCGCATTTATCCAAAAAAATATATTTGCAAACTAGAAGATTTAGCTTAATGACTTACTATTTTATAAGTAATAAACATAGTGTACTACATGATTTTGTATTTAAATATAACTGTAAGTTGCAAGTTCAAATTTCAAAATAAAATCTATTATTTCGAAAGACTTCTTTTAATTTTTAGCATAATATTTTGTTTGCAACTTTTGCAAATTGGAAACTTCAGTGTTTGGGGCAGCGGATTAGTGATTAGTAAGCATTGCTTTCTTATCGCTGAGCTGATCAAAAATCGGAGCAGTCCACTCCGGGCGCTGGCTTGCCAAGGCGTCAATAAGTCAAGGAGCCAACACGCTGATAATACCTATCACCTAATTCAGCACCCTTGAGGTTTTCACCAGTCAGGCACCGTTTGGTTCAGGGCCAGCCGGCGACTAGATTAATAAAAATAACATATAATTATTTGCAGATTAACATAAAAGAAGTGACTTCCAAACGCATCATCAGCTGTGGCGTGCTGGAGACTCCGCGCTTTGGCCGCAAGACAAACTTCTTCTTTGTGCCCGGCACCAAGGTCACCTTCGAGTGCAACCAGAACTTTGTGCTGACGGGAGACCAGAGAAGGACATGTCTGCCCGAGGGAAGGTGGGACGTGCCCGAACACGGCTACACCGAATGTCTGAGTAAGTTTCTTATGTCAAATAAATGATATCATATCATACAGTAAAACTTGAGCACACGTTTCTCATTTTAAAAGCCTTATAACTGAGTTTTACAATAACAGTACTGAATTAATGTGTTTTTCTATGAACCAGGAAATCAGGAGTACTCGTCTCGCCAGTACTTCCTTACAGGGGGAATCATCATGGCGGTGATGGTACCGATATTGCTCATCCTCGGTTGCGTATATTTCTGCTGCGTCAAGAGGAAGAACCAGAATCAGCTTAGCTCTTGGAACTTCAAGAAATTCGAACCTCGCTCCATTTCTAACTCGCGCGCTAATCTCAGATCGCTCTCCATGGGAAATCTAACCGACCCGGTAGACTACCCCATCAAGAGAGACGCTTATACAAGACAACAGAGCGTTCCTAACCTAGACCAAAGAGATTCCGTGTTCCAACAGTCTTTGATGGATGAACCTATCGATGACGTGAAACCGAGATTAGGAAAATCCCCTCCCCCCGTTGACGAACCCATCGATCTTAACTTCGACCCGGTGGATTCCGATCTCAGCGATTCCAAGTCCGACTTATCCGGTCTGCCGAAAAAGCGTCGCAGCTACGAAAAAATTTACCGCACGAACGAACCGTTGATAGGCGCGCCTAGCACAGAATTCCCGCAACTTTGGGACTTACAGGAAGAAGAGGTCGCTTCGTCGGGGTCCAACGACGGCAGTGACGTAACCAATCCGGGTCTGAGTAAGCCCGCCAAAGACATTCGTTACATCAATCAAAATAAGCCCCGGCAAGTAGGACGTAGGGCCGAAAGAAACAACGCGGATTCCGGGTATTCCACCAGTACACTGCCAAACGACCCTCTTCCTTATCCTCAATACAACATCCAAGACCAATACAGTCCTGTTTCTTCTATTTATAGTCCTTCAACTTCCGAACCGTATAGTCTTTCGACCAGTCCCATTTCTGATACCAGTCCTCGTCAGACCTTCCAACCGAGCAAGATCATTAAACCCATCCCCGAAGAGCCTAAGAGCGCTTCTCCCAGTAAGCTCAAGTCTTTCTTCATGCCGTCTAAGAAGTTCAAGTCTTTCGATGCCTTGAACGATAGTCCTAACCAGCAAGGAGTCGTCGATCCGATACAACAGGGGTCTTTGAACCCACCTGACGAAATCGAAACATTCAGCAGCAGAACAACAATGGTTTAATTTCTTTATGGAATGCTTATCTGCTTTAAAAATTGACGTAGAACAAATTATTAATATTACGTATTTTAGGTATTGAAAAATTCATGAATTAGTTTTCAAAATAAATAATATTAATACATAATATATTTTACAGAAATGATGGCGCCATTTCATTAGATTACATTTAATATTATTAGTATCTCTATTTAGGTCTAGGTTACACGCATAAAACATTTAGAAAATAATACTTCAATACATAATTATTATAATATTATCAATTAATAATATATAAAATGTAAAATGATTGTTTGATTATATTCTTTGTGTGTTATTTGAATTTATTATAATGATTGAAAAAAAACAATAAATAATAATTTAAACCAATTTATGTATTGAGGAAAAATTTCTATTCTACATGTTGTTTTCGCGTATTAGAGCAATATCGGTACCAGCTTCCGCTTTCAATTATAATTTAATCTAGATTTATGTTCTTATACCGAATTTTATATGTGGAATGGAATTTTTTCGTAAACATATTTTTTTATTTCAAATAATAATTATAAGAACAAAACAGAAAATTCCACTCCACATAGATTTATAATTCCTTATCTTCAACACAATCTCAGGGCTGCAACTTTACTATTAATGACTATCCTATTATCTTTTAACTTTCATTAATCTTATGTGAATCTGTTAGCTGTATTATAATCAAAACTTAATCAAAGCATTAAATCATATAAAAATATTAATTATTCATCACCTTTGAAAGAAGAATCTTTTAATTTGATCAACGTATACCTAAACACGTTTTCGCTTTCTTATTGTAACAGTAAGCAGGCGTAAACAAATGAAAAGGTTGTTTCTCAGGGAGATCTGCAAATACATACAGTCCTTCCACAGGGATACGCAAATATCGGATTCTCATATTATGTACTGACGTAGCAAACAGTTCGCCATGCAGAATCCAAATTGAAATCCAAAAAGTATAAGCTTTCATAACCTCGCTCAAAAGCGAGTAACTGTTATTTTTATATCCTGTCATTATTTGTTTTGCAAATGTCTGACACATGCAACGCCGTGTTTAAAGTCTCGGTGATGTGAGTAGGAACAAGTTCACCCGGCTGGTCGCAGTAAACTGGTACTGTAGTCGCCAATATACTTGAATCGTCAAGTATTGGATACATGCTTATCCCTGTGGAAAAAGGGAGTTAGTTTTTTGGGTATACCCTATTTGCGCAAATTTCTATTAATGAGGAATCGAGAAAGAGAACAATCCTGTTTGAATTATAATTTAACCATGACAGCCCTGACAGATTTTAAAAACAAGCTATTTGAAGAAGAATGGTGTCAACTGTGATAATGGCTGCTCTGATTATTATTTCTCCGGATGAGTTTATTGATTAAACTAGTATTTTGTTTGCCTGACCCGTGATAAGCAACTTTTATCAGCAAATGCGGCGCAACAGAATGGCGGCATACAAAGGTAATATCCAACACAGCCACTTGAACCGGAAACGGAAATTAACAAACAAATTTACAGACAGTTGAAATTCCAAATGGTCGAGTTAAAGCATAACTTTGCTAAGCTCAGTCAATATGAAAGTTTTTTTTACAACATGCAAAGTAAAACAACGAGTTAGAGATAAAAAGTAAATATTATGTTAGGTTGGGTCAATTTAAAGATGCTAGAATTGTTTGTTTTGTAACTGACTAAATGTTTTTGAAAAAAAATCTGTTTTAAAGCATACTCTAAAAAGTGTTATATACTTTCGTGTAACCTGCCGACTTTCGAATGTTTATTTAACAATAATTAAACAAAAAATTATATTGTAATTTTTTAGATTCGATAGTTAAATGGGTCTTTTAAAGACCCATAGCTCATGATGGCAACTACGCTGTTAGCTGAAAATAATGCGTTTAAACTAGAAATTAGAGACAGGAAAAGCGGTATCAATTTTATGAAGCCAGGACTTTCCGTAGAAGGTTTTTTCTGGTTGTTCAATGTTCATCCAGATTTTCTGCTTTTTACTATAGCAAACATCTATTTAGTATACAACGAACAGAGACTAAGTCAAAATCCCTGTCCGTTGGCAAACTAAGACTGAATAACTGTCGATTGGTAAACTAAGACTGCAGACCTTGGCTAAATCACACTGTTCATTGGCAAACCAAGACGGAATAACTGTCGAATTGCTAAATTCCTTTTGGTTAGCAAACTAAGACAGAAGACTTTAGCAAAATATTCATAAACAAATATAACTATCTTGTAAAATTGATCACCTACGCAAAAACACTTAATCTCAATTTGACAACAAAACACAAGTTTCACCTAGTTAAGGTATCCCCTTGATTGTTTATTTATCTGTCCAGGGCAACAGGAGTACTCGTCTCGCTGGGCCGGAGTCACCTGGGGCATCATCCTTGCCGTGCTGATTCCCATCATCCTGGTGCTGGTCTGCGTCGGATACCGCCTCGTCAAGAAGAGGAAGCAGGATGAAGAAAATGAGAAGCAGATAATGGACAGGTAATACCACTTAACCTGCAGAACGAATACAGCTCGCAGTCGGAGATGGAAGAGTGCCAATTCAGAAGGAGTGATGGTCGGGTTAAGCTTGGTAAAGGTGGCTGAATGGTGTAATAGTGAACTATAACATATATATGAGTGTGTTACCAGTGAAAGCAACCCAGAGGCAGACAGGGAAAAAGGATGATAGACTGCGTGACAGATTGGAATGCAATATCACCTCTTGGGCGCTTAACTTGTTTTTAAAATAATTAAAACTACATTATGCATAGTAATTTAATCATTATTTTCACAATCATCACGATTCCAAAAATGAATGATTTATTTTTAATAATGTATAAATAATATTTTTTATAATTTTAAAGTAATTTCATTGTTGATTTTTAAAGATATTGGTGTTTTGTTCAGGTCTGGCTATTTTATGTAGAGTATAATAGAATGCAATGTATTATACAGAAAATATTCAGACCTGAAAAAACACCAATATCAATATCTAGTTATAAGAAATTGGTATCTACATATGATTAAAAAAAATTGCATAATTTAAAATTGAATCGTACTGATTGTGAAAACAATGATAAAATTATTGTTAAAATCAAAAAACACCATACAATGTCGCTTTGTCATAAATGCAGTTTACGTCATAATGTCGATTTGTTGATATGTCATATCAATGAATGTAAGCTCAGCAATCAACTGTCTGACCTTACTATGTGAAATATGCATTCTGCAACAGCCATAGCTGCCAAAAATAGTAAATATGTATATCTATTACGTAATCACGAGCGCCGTGAACGTTTTTCTCTGATTCATGTCATTGTTACGAGAGCCGTGAACGTTTTCTGCTGATTCGCTAAAAGTCATTGTCCGAATGTTAGGTATTTTGCTGAAATAAACCAGTTACCTCTTGCTATATTCTGGTAAATATATTTTGAGAAATATTCACATTAAATGTGTTTTTAGTGCCGTAGGCGCTTTCTGTTAATTTCTTAATAATTTTCTTTTCGAGCAACAAATATTTGGGAAGGTGATACTAATAATTTTTGTACGAAAGCGGCCTGGCTAGTTTTAGTAGAACATAGAATTGACCTTACTCCATGGCTGGTTTGAGTAGAACATAGAATTGAACTCACTACATCGGATGACAATAATAACTTATTTTTGGTAAAATTGTGGACTGGCTGCTTATTGATTAATTTTTATTTCATATTACTTTGTGTTTCGACGTATCTATTTATAATTTTTTTTTCAGTTCCCTCCGAAGGAGCGATATAGCTCAAACGAACACCCTTCCTATGAAAAGTGATGAAGAAGATGACGATGATGATGATAGTATTCCCTACAAGAGGGACAGCATTCCCTACAAGAGGGACTCCGAAACACAAGACTCCACCACAAGCCAAAATTAATAATTTTTGTAAACCACCTACAGAAAGAAATTTTAACCCTTTGAGACTTTGTTACCTAATTCAAATTAGAGTAACGTAAATAGGCACTATAATATGTGTAAAAAAGCCAGAATTAATAATATCTCAAGGCTCTGGTAAATGAGCTAGTTTTTACAGCAATTTCTTGCCGGCAAGATATTGCCATCAAATTTTCCATATTTTCAGGTAAGATTGTAGTGTATCTTCCTGTCTTACTGGTGAGTTCACTCGCCTACCGATAATAGAACAATATTGTCATGCAAAATCTATTTCCTTCTCACTCTGTTGTCACATAGTTTCGTGGAATTATTGCAGGAGAGGGTTTTCGTTTTGTTAATTTGTCTTTTACATTACAGCAATATTGACGGCTAACACCTTGCCCGGCAAGATATTTCCAATAAGCAATTTATCTTGTTCATTTACCAGCAAAGCGTAAAATTTATTATAGATAGTCTTCATAGATAATTTAATTAATTTACTTGTAATAATTTAAGTTAATTATTTTTAACCCCTTTGTTTGGAGAGAAAATGAACAATTATGTTACACATTAATAATAAATTTCATATTTTAAATATTTTTTTTAGTTATAATTTTTTGTATCAAATAAAGTTTTTTTAGTAATAATGTAAGATTGATAAGGTGTTAAAATTAATGTTTCATTGTATCAGAGTTGGAATAATTTTATTTAAGAACATTTTTTTAAATATTAATATTGACTGGTCGGTGGCCTAGTTGACATCGCGTTTGGATCCCACCCAGGCGTAGTGTGTTCAATTCCTCGGCTGGCTAATTCCTCCGTCACAACACAAGCAAGATTTTCAGCTTACCGAGGTGGTAGTAGGATATTTTCAATCATTGTCAGGTTATTCCTAACCCGGGAATGTTTGTTTCATTAAAAAAATAGTAAATAAATATTGAATAGCGCCTAAATAGTTGGCGCCAATATTTTTACAGAATACAATTAGACATCAAAATATAATGTTTTCTTTCCAACTCTGATTTAATTAACGTACCTAAAATTCTTTGTTTTATTTAAGTTTATAATTATGACTTTTTGACTTGTGTTAAGCATTTATTTTTTTAAATTTTATAAATCACAAAATGTTTGCCATAATTACAACATACGTCATTTAAAATGAATTTAAAATTAAAAAAAAAAAAAAAAAATTCTCTCAACATTGCCACTTTGACACAGATTTCATAATTTACCCTGTAACTGAATTTAGTGGAAATAAAATAGATAAAAACCAAATTATTAGTGTTTTTAATATAATATTTTTATTGGAGAGAAAATGCAAAAGCAGCGTTTGCAGATATTTTATTTGACCGTGTTGGATCCTATTTCTTTAACCGTGTTCCACCATTAGACACGGATTATTTTAGCCACATCCACCAACCATGTGTGACTATATTGCACCATATGCAATGTGTAACCATATTGACCTTAAATGACATGTGTATCCCAGGAACACAATTATCACACTTACGCGCATGCCGACACCTTGAAAAGATGGAATTAGTCAAATGCCTGGACATTTTAATAGATATAATATAACCCTTTAACGCGGAGAAAGCATATTACAAACACGGCTAAAGAATTTTCAAACTAATTTTCTCTTTGAAAAATATACGCAACATTGTTAACATTCAAATTGTATACTGCAAATTGTGACAATCAATATTAGGTAACGCATTCTAAGCTGGGAACAGCCAAAAAAATCGATCTTAGCTAAGGGACAAAAATCTGTAGTAAAAGTGATTAGTAAAAACCTTCCTTGCAGCCATCGACATCCCTATTCAAAGAAACACTTGTACTTTTACAAAAAAACTATAACCTACACATCATGTAGATCAAAACTACACCACAAGATTAAGAATAGAACCATGGGTGATTGTAATCATTAATAAATACATTTGGAAACAAGTAAAATTTTAAAATTGGGACGGAAGTTGCCGAAAAGCAAATTTGCTCCATACAGAACAGACCAACAAAAGGTAAGAAGCAATACTTCTTGGTATCTTTTGACTGCGAGACTATGCAGTTTTTTTGCAAAATGTTTTCGTAAATCAATTGGATTCTTATTTAGAGAGAAAAAAGCATTAACTTTTAAATTTTAAATTTATAACAACTCAATTACTGTTAAACTAATTGTGAAATCACAAATGAGCAGAATGCTGCCTGCTCGTTGAATAATAATAACATGTTTGATGACAGTTTAACACAGATCGGAACGGGTGAGCCCTACATCCCACGGTAAGTAATCGACATAAACCAACCGAAGACACAAAAGTAAAGTTGAGAATGTTTTACAGCGCAGCCATTGTGGGAATCTTCTGCGCAGGGTTTCGGTTTATATCGATTATTTATTACCGATACGATATTACCCAGAGGAAAGTGAAGTGAGTGAAAGTGAATAAAGTGTTGTCGCAAATAAGAAATCAACCAAACCGTTTCACAGTTTCAAAGGCTCACATCACTAATATACCGATAAAATCTCAGTTCTTAGTATACCGGTGTAACTTAGTGGATTAAGCCGCAGACGTAGCTCGTTTCCATCCAATCCCCAAGGAACAGATTTCGCTCCTCGCCGAAACCAAAAGATTTTTTAATTTTTTATTATTATTAAATAATAAAGCTACTTGTCAACAGATGTCAGCTGACACATAAACATTATCATAAATAATTTGATACTTTACACTACCTGACAACAGATGGCAATGAACATAAGAATTTGAAAATAATACTACTTACCGCTAATGTTCAACAGATGGCAATAGGTGGCAATAGGATTTTATTAAAAATTAATAATAATAATCCGAATTATCTAGTAAAATGCAAAAAGGAAACAAAACCCCTTGAAAAAAAATCCAGACCCGTTTACAAAATCATTTATAACCCCACGATCCCCAAACAAACAAGACGAGGATAATGTATCATCTGATACAGAATATAATAGAGAAGTAGAAGAAGAATCAGTATTAATAGAACCAAACGAAATGAATAATGCTCTAATCAACTCAAGAATCATAATAAATTCTGTGAAAACAATACTCACAGAAAGCAAAGAAAAAATATCTGGAAAAATATCTGTAGTGCAATGCAATACCTTCCATATTTTGAAATAATAAATACATATTTTACATAATTAGAGCAACAAAAATAATAATACATAGACGATTATGATAGGCACAATTAAAACGGAATATAAGTGAAAAAAAGCTAAACACAAATGAATTAAAAATACTCTGGCCGCTAATACAAAAATTACCCAAAATTTTAATCAAGTAAAAAAAATATGCAGGAAAATAAAACGCTTTTCATTAACAGGAATAGTAAAAATGAAGACATTAAAAAAGATATTAGAAAAATAATTTTACCTGAAACCTATGCAGAAAAGGTAAAAAACACGAACCAGTTGTATTGTTTATCATAAAACCAAAAAAGAAGGATCAGGAAAATAATGAAACAAAGAGTGAAATAAAAGTTAATATTGACCCAGCAAATTTTGGAGTTACCGGCATGAGAAATTTTAAGGATGGAGGGGTTATAGTAGAATTTAAAAATGCCACAGATATTAACAAGGTTCATGATGAGGTGATAGCCAAACTGGGAGATAAATATGAGGTAAAGATTCCTCAAACAAAAAACAAATCCGTTAAAATTATTGGTTTATCTGAAAAATACAGTTTTCAAGAAATGGAGAAAAAACTAAAAACTCAAAATGAGTCCATCTGTAAATAAAGCTCAAAAATAAAGGTGACATATTATATGAAAGAAATAAAAAAAAAACAAAGAAATCAAATAACTTTTACTATATAATATGCCGACGTCGACGAAAAGACTTACGACTGAATGTTAAATGCAGAAAAAAAATATATTGGATGGGACAGATGCAGGGTCTTCGACAATTTAAATATCATGAGATGTTTTAAATGTAATTGGTTCAACCACAAGGCTATAGATTGCAGAAACGTATAAAGTATTGTCCAAAATGCGCAAAAAATCATGACGTAAAAGATTGCACGAATGAGGATATTCAGTGCATCAATTGTATAATGACAACTAAAAGATTAGGACTGAAACAAAATTGTCACTCAGCCGTGAGTAAGGAATGCCCAATTTATAAAAGAAAACTGGAAGCCAAAATGAGCAGAATTTATTTTTTATAAACAATAGCTACGAGAAAGATGAAATTATATACTTGAACATACAAAGCATCATACCACATTACGAAGAGGTCAAAATACTTTTAGAAGAGAAGAAACCTTTTATTTATTTTTATTTTTAATTTAATTTTATATTATAAAAACAAACAGTACATGATTTATAGAAATTAAACAATATACAGGAATAGGTTATTTCATGTTGGGTACCTATGATATGTTTCCTTGTAATGTCTGCTAAGTGGTATGTTTATTCCTTAATTACCAGGTGACATGTGTAGTGCATAGGTGTGTGTGCGAAGTGTGTAATGTATGTGTGAGTGTTTGTGTGTGTGTGTCTGGTGTGTATGCGCATTGAATAGTTTAAATTATTGACATGATGCCACGTTTGAATTTGGGCAGTGAATCCGAAAAAATGTCAATGTTAGAGAGACAAATATTATTTAAAGTAAGAAGTGAAGAGCTCGGTTAATTGGCGAATTAGATGCTGCATTTGTTTTATAATTAAGCGTGTGGAATAGCACTGTATGTCGTGTAAGTCTCAAAAGTATGTTACAGTTAATAAACGACCGAAGTTCTATACAGTTAATGTGATTGTTTAAAATTCTGTGTATAAATATTGAGTCAGCTACTGCTCGTCTTCGCTGCAAAATTTCAAATGTACACTCAAAGTTATTGTTGAATTTGTTGGTAATATATTTTATATATTTGTTTTGGATACGTTCTATACTATCTATGTAAAGTTTATATTGTGGATTCCAAATAGGCGATGCATATTACAGTGTATTTCTGACTAATGTGAAATATAACATTACAATTGTACGCGGATTACTGAATATTTTACTTACACGCAGCACGAAACCAAGCATTTTATACGACCTATTAACGATTGAGTCAATGTGCTTATTAAATATAAGTTTGCTATCAAGGTAAACGCCGAGGACTTTACATTCCGTTTTAGAGATGACAGGTTCATTGTTGAGTGAATATGAGTACTTATTTACGTGTTTATTTCTGGTGAATGTCATAGTGTGACATTTAGAAACGTTTATATCTAGACAGTTAACATTGCAATACTTGCAAAACAATTAATATAGGTAATTCTGTAACGCTTCGCAGTCAAAAAGACAACGAATAACTTAATATTTTCATGTCACCGGAATAAAGTTCATATTTGGAATTTTGACAACATGATCCAATGTCATTTATATAAATGTTGAACATTGGCGGATCTAGGTGGGACCCTTGGGGGACACACGATTTTACCTCGAAATATTTTATTTTTTTTAGTTTTTTATTTTTATTATTGTAAAAAACAGTTTTTCATATATAACCAATTACATTCCATAGTTTTTAGTTAATAGCTTAACTATAATAAAATATACCAATTATATAATTTAATAGGTACATTAATAAATACAGGTGCTAAAGAATGATAAAGTCGACCATGATATTTTACTAATAAAATTGAGTGACATCGGTTTCTCTCAGGATTTTCTCGCTTTCGTAGCGAGCTACTTACACAATCGTCGTCAGTATGTCAGTTACGGACACCAGTTCTCTCACGAATACAAAACTAACTCCGGGATTCCCCAGGGATTGAATCTAGGGCCCCTCCTCTTTCTTTTATTCATTAATGATATAGGCAAGACCATTACCGCTCAAAATATCTCCTCTTTGCTGACGATATCAAACTTTTCAGAGCTATCAAAAGTTGTATCGATTCCATTCTTCTGCAGAATGATCTTGATTCTCTAGTCAAGTGGTCGGAATTAAATAAATTACCCTTCAGCATCCAGAAATGCAGTGTAGTTACATTTACAAGATCCAAAGATACATTTCTATTCCCATATCATATTAGTAAAAATATATTAACACGCAAAAACGAGATTCGTGACCTTGGGGTGATCTTCGGAGCAAATCTGTCTTTCAAATCCCACATATCTGACATTGTCTCCCGCGCCAACAAAATGCTTGGATTTGTTCTTCGTAATGTGAGATCATTTATTAATGGAATCGCAATACGGAGAACATATGAAGCACTTGTCCGCAGCATCCTGGAATACAGCTCCATTATTTGGGCCCTTTCTGAACAAAACCATATCTTAGAAATAGAAAAAGTACAAAAAAGGTTTATGCGTTACCTGTATATGAGGGAATATACATACTATCCATTCTTATATCCATCCTTGTTCTTAACAGGAATGCTTGATTTCAATACATTCATTATACGTCACGAGTTAAGACGCACACAGTTTCGTCGCGCGTATTTTGTTAACGAATAATAATAATACATATGTCTAATAAGCAAAGCATCGCAGTACTGGATGATTGCTACACGCAACTATCGTCAATGAAAACTAAAAACCTCGAACAGGAGCGAATAATTCGGCAATTATCGAATGAAATAATCACTCAAAATAATATCATTTCGCGGCTCGTTACGAGTATTGAAGTCTTTCGGAGTACCTACAGTGCGAATGACAAGGTGATTACAACGCGATCGAAAACAAAAATCAACCAAAATTCAAACTCAGGTGAGAATATTGATACCATCTCTCTCACACCTGCAGTCAGCCAGCCTCGTTTGGCAAACAGCAGTGAACCAGTTACCGTTTCCCCTGCGCCCGCCCCCGCCTCCGAGTCGGTTACACCGGCTGAGAGCAGCGGCGTTAACGTCAAGCAAACCCCCCGCACCGAGCCGCCCTCCTGCCCATTGTTATCATATTGCGCCTTACGCAATAAAAACAAAATTTTAGTCGTAGGAACCAATGACTCGAGTAAGATTAAAGTAATACCCAAACAAAAATTTATTATCGTTTCACGCTTAGATCCCGACACGACGACGGAGGAAGTCATTTCCCATGTCAAAACGAATACAGCTCTCAGCTGTAATGCTGAAAAGTTTATGGCGTTTTCTAAAGAATACTCATCCTTTAAAATAGGAGTCGACGAGCGGAACATCGAGTTGTTATTAAAAGAAGAACTTTGGCCCCGAGGAGTGGTTGTCCGTCATTTTAGTTTTTACAAAAAACGTATTTCTGACAAAGAAAACAATAAAAAGCCACTTCAAACACAATGACTACTATTGTACCAAAACGTGCGAGGACTCAGATCGAAGATGAACAAATTTTATGAAAATGTTCTTAGCCAAGAACATAAGTTTATCGTAATTACTGAGACTTGGCTTAATGAATCGATTTTCAACGCACAGATTTTTGACAGTAGATACATCGTATTCCGAAAGGACAGAAGCACTGGACAAACACGAGGTGGTGGACTACTGATGGCATTACTGAATGAAGAAAGCATGAAGACAGAACGTTTTTCACAACTAGAAACGGGCGATGAAAATTTATGGGTCAAGGTCACTATTCACGACGTTTGTTTGTTTATTTGTGCGGTTTATATACCACCCAGTTCCAAAACAAGTGTTTACACGACTTTTTTCGAAATGCTAATTAGTAATTTAAACTACCTTGTTCGCAAGAAAATTTTAGTGATTGGTGATTTTAATATCAATTCTTCACAAAATCCACGTGCTGTGAAAACCGAACTCTCGTATGTTATGGAACTATTTCAGCTGAAACAATTTAATATAGTTCTGAACTCAAGTGGTCGTACTTTGGATCTAGTGCTAGGTAATTTTAATATGGTCATAGAAAAATCTGATTTCTGTCTTGTTCCAGAAGACAACCATCATCCCACACTTTTGTCAGAAATTAACCTTAAACATGATAAACCGTTAAAAAATCATCATATACTATCAGAAAATAACTTCCGTGGTTGGAATTTCTACAAGGGAGACTTTGAGAAGCTGTACAGCCAACTGCGTGACCACAATTGGCAGGCTATCTTGGAGATTTCCGATGTTGACGAGGCAGTTAAATGTTTTTACGATATCCTATTTGCGTATTTAGATGAATGCTTCCCAAGAAAAAAAAGGCATCGAAAAGAAAACTATCCTAAATGGTTTTCGCGCGAAATTATTGGGGACATAAAGATGAAGCGCATACATCACCGGCGGTGGAGACAATCAGGTTTGGAAAGTGAACACGAGTTATTTAAAACTTATCGTACTAGAATTAAACGCAATATTTCAATAGCCCACAAAAATTATATTTCGGAGGTAGAGAATAACGTGAAAAACGATCCGAAATCATTCTGGAAATATATTTCTGACAAGAAACGTGACAGAGGTTTCTTAAGTCATGTTAATCTAAATGATAGCACACACAAAGGATCCGACATACCGGAAGCCTTCGCAAAGTATTTTCAATCCGTATATAATTCAAAAAAAGTTGATTTTGAATCTTATGTTCCAAGACAGACTGAATCAACAAAAGCTCAAAATATATCTATTCATAGCGTTGATATTGTAGATTTTGTTTTAGCAGTAAAGAAATTGAAACCAAAAACATCGTATGGTCCTGATTTCATTCCACCCTTTATTATTAAGGGATGTTCTGAACCATTATGTAAGCCACTTCTATATATATTTAATCTTACGGTTAAAAACGGAATTTTTCCTAAATTATGGAAGCTGTCGAAAGTCACCCCTTTACACAAAGATGGCGACAAGTATCAAACAACCAACTACCGTCCTATAGTGATTCTCTCCGCACCTGCTAAACTATTGGAAATAATTATCCATAAATATGTTTATACCAAAGTTGAACCATTCTTGATCGAACAACAACATGGATTTAGACATGGCCGATCAACCACTACAAATTTAATGGTATTTACAGATTACTTGTCGAGAGCACTCGATAACAACGAGCAAGTTGACGCATCTTACCATGACTTTGCAAAGGCTTTCGATAGAGTTGATCACTTAGTGCTTCTAAATAGGCTCGAAGAAATTGGTTTTTCGGAAAACTTATTGAAACTCTTTTGTAACTATTTGAGTGAAAGAGAACAATTCGTGTCCTATGGTGAGTTCAACTCTAATGCATATCCTACAAATTCTGGTGTGCCGCAGGGATCCAATTTAGGACCCCTATTGTTTTTAATTTTTATAAACAATATTCAGGGAAAGATTAAATTCGTCCGTTTTCTACTTTTTGCCGATGACATCAAACTCTTTCTGAGAATAAGATCGATAGAAGACTGTAGAAAGCTCCAGGAAGATATCGATGCAATTATTGACTGGAGTATTGATAACAAACTTGGGTTCAACTTCCAAAAATGTTCAGTGATGTGCTTTACAAGGGCACACAAGACCATATATTTTAATTACAAAATGAAAGATACGTCACTGAAGCACATGGTGACTTGCAAGGACTTGGGAATTGTGTACGACATTCGCTTAACATTTCACGCTCATATTGAAAAGATCTGTAAATCAGCCACTAAGATGTTGGGTTTTGTCATACACAATTCGAAAGACTTGACCAACCTTGCAGTAATAAGGCTGCTTTACTTTAGCTTAGTGCGTAGCATTCTCGAGAATGGATCTCAGGTATGGGGGCCAGAGGACACTGTCTATGTACTAATGGTCGAGAAGATACAAAAAAAGTTTTTACGATACCTCTACATGAGAGAGTTTGGTTATTACCCATGGCTGTTTCCAACAGCATTTATCTCGGGAATGCTGGGTATATGCAGCCTTAGTTCCAGAAGGGATGTTGCATTACTCCTGATGGCGTATAAGCTACTAAACGGTTTAGTATCAATACCAGACATTCTGGCTAAAATAGGATTTTATGTCCCGGATAATTTCGCGCGAGGCCGCCAACACAGGCTTTTGATTCTTCCTAGGTGCAGAACTAACTTACCAATGGTGATGCCCTTGGGAAGAATCACTAGGTTAATTAACTGCCTCGCAGGAAATGTGGATATTTTCCACATGTCCTACAACGTATTTAAACGTGAAATATTATTATTCAATACTTAAAATTGTAAATCTAAATTTGAAACTTTTTTCTTTGTCCCACTTGTAAATGTACCTATTTGTTATTCACTTTTTTGTAAATGTTAATTATCGAAATTGCAATGTTCTGGTTCATACTGTTTTTGCAAATAAACAATAAATAAATAAATAAATAAATAAATACATTAGAAGCCCGTAGAAAAATATTTTTAGGCAAACACTTTTTTATGTTAATCTCTGGTAGGTACAATACACAATCCGCTTATGTTGAAAGAGGTTAACTTTTATGTCCCTAACAATTATACTCAAGGGAGATCCCATTCACTCTTATATGCTCCGAAAGCGAGGACTTCTGCCTATCAGAACGCGCCAATAAACAGAGCGACTCAACTGCTTAACGATTCTGCATTAGCCATCGACATTTTCAATGTCACCTACAGACAATTCAGTAACTATCTTTTAACACATGTCACAAAATAGTAAAACTACCTCTGTAAAATTTTTAATTTGTAATCTTCTCCATCATATATTGGTGTATAACCGTTTTATGGAGAACATGAAAAATAAATAAAGTGACAATTTTTTCAGAACATCAGGATTGAAAATCTGCCCGTTTAGCAGCTTGTGTGCTACTAATACCAATGCAATTTTTCTCCTAACGTCAAAACAATTTAATCCCAGCATTCCCGCGAGAAAATCCGAGGGATACAACAAAGGGTTGCACCCAAACTCTCGTATGTACAGGTACCGCATGAACTTTTTTTGCACCTTTTCTACATCATTTGAGTAGAGGGCATCATCGGGTCCCCATATTACTGATCCACTATCGAGAATGCTGCGAACCAGAGTAAAGTAGAGCATCTTTATGACTGCTGTATTGGAAAAAGATTTTGCGTTGCAGATTACAAAGCCTAGCATTCGCATCGCAGAGTTGCACACCGAATCGATATGAGAACGGAAAGTCAGGCGTGTGTCAAAAGTGATTCCTAAATCTTTCATTAGTGAAATATGTTTTAACGAGGTACCAGACATTTTATAGTTATAGTATAGAGTAATCCTAGCCTATGTATAGCACATAATTGTACACTTTCCGCTGTTAAAATAGAGTTTATTTCGATTATTCCATTCTACGATACCGTCGATTTGTAAATGAGTAGAATCCACTTTTGACGTTATATTGGTATAAAGTTTAATGTCATCAGCAAATAACAAAAAAATTACAAATTTTATAAACAGAGCTATATCGTTTATAAACATAGAAAATACAGAGGTCCTAAATTAGACCCTTGAGGGACCCCAGAGTTTGTGAAGTAAGGTTTTGAAGCAAACTTCCCATAAACAACGTATTGTTTTCTGTTAGATAAATGATTGTGGAAGAACAGAAGCATTCTATATTAAAAACCAAAGTTTTCAAGCTTTTTTAGTAATATGAGGTGATCTACTTTATCAAAAGCTTTTGCAAAATCATTATACGATACGTCTACTTGTTCATTGTTATCCAATATATTTGCGACATAATCCGTGAACACCATTCGTTCGTCGTTGTAGATCTGCCTTCCCTAAACCCATACTGCTGATTTATGAGAAAAAGTTTAACTAAACTAAAAGGCTTTAACTTAAAAGGCTTTACTATAGATATATTTTTGTATAATAAGTTCAAATAATTTGGCCGGTGCCGAAAGGATTGCCACAGGTCTATAGTTCGATACATTTGATTGATTTTGATCGGGGAATTTACCAGAATTTAAGTTTATTTATTGCCGCTAGGAAATCATTTTTTATCTACATGTACTATGTCAACATTTTGAGTTAATGCAGAGTAACCTTCGGGAGTATAGGAGTCAAATTCAGCATTTTGATCACCATAATATACTGACTTAAAGTATTCTGCAAATGCTTCGCCCTGTGTGTGTCTGTCCGTTCCATCATACTTGGTTTAAAAATCCGCCGTCTTTCCTCTTTCCGGAAACAAATTTCCAGAAAGATTTTGGATCACTTTTGACGTTGTTTTCGATATTTTTAATGTACTCCTTGTATGCAATAATTATACAACATTTGATTTTAGATCTTAGAACGCAAAACTTTTCCCGATCTCCTACCGAACCGGTGCGCTTCCAAATTCTGTGATATTTGTCTTTCTTTTTCAAGTCCCTAAGAATCTCACCATTAAACCACTTAGGGTATTTTCTTTCCGAGCTAGGTAAACGTTTTCTTTTAAAACACATATCCAAAAGATCACAAATTACACTATAGAAATAATCTACATCTTAAAGTTCAAAGTTCCAACAAAGGTTTCCAGTCTTGAGAATTCAAGTTGAAATAAAAATGTTAGAAATTACCACGTTCAAGTTTCCATCCACGCTTAACACAATTTCTGTCGTCGTTAACTAATACATTCTGACAATAAGATTTCCTTTCATTGAGTGCAATTTCTATACATAAAGATGGATGGTATGAGTCTTCACTAACAAGTGAGTACATAGATTTGAACACTTTTAAGTCAAAATTACTGATAACAATGTCCAGTGTCCTGTTTGTTATATTAGTGATAAAGTTGTTCTGTTTTATTTTGAATAGTTCCATAAAGTATAGTAAGTCTGTTTGAGTTGCTTTATTACTAGCACAAGAGTTTAAGTTAAAATCACCAACAATAATATTTTTTTTTATCTACTTAAACTTTAAAATTAGCTATGAACTTGTCGAAAAATTCAGAGTAAATATTTATCTGTGAAGCTGGTGGTATGTATACTATACAGATGTAAATACAAACTTAATTTATTTTGGCCTTAATCCATAAGTTTTCACCGTCGCTTTCTAGAAAGGTGAGTCTCTGGTTTTGCGTGATGCGGTCGCGTCTCACGGCTAGTAGCACGCCTCCTCCTCTTGAATGACCCGAGGTCCTGTCCTTTCTGAAGACTTCATAACGTTGATCAAAGAGTTGAGAATTGTGGATGCTGTCGTTTAGCCACGTCTCCGATATTAATATAAGGTCATTGTCCTGTATAGTTATACTTTGTAAGAAATCATCTGTTTTTGATCTCAATCCCCGCACGTTTTGATAATAAATTGTGCAAGGGGGAGGATACTCTTTTAGCCTGCCTAGTCATTCCGCATCTTTAATCAGTTTGGATTGGCTTAAATCAACCGGATTTTGTCTCGGTTTTACGTATCGGTAATGTCTTACCGGTACTCCACGAGGCCATAAATCTTCTTGCAAAAGTTTTTCATACAAGTTCTCCGTTACTCTAATGCTGAATGCAGCGTATTCTTGTGAATTTGCGATTAATTTCTGTACCTCACATTTTGTTATTTTGTTCTTCACTAGATGTGCCCGGATATCTTCTTCTGTAGTGTCCTTTAGAATCCTAGATACAATGATATTCTTTATCCATGGAAATAATTTGACATTCGAAGACTTATCGGAGTAGCCGACGACCAGGTTCTTAGTTGTCCGTTGCCTGGTTTTGCGTTTGACGTTCATCCATTGTTCTTTGTTTGATGGAATGTCTTCCGATTGGGCCTCTGAAGCTGGAGTGTTTGATTCCACCTCACTTGTCTTCGAGGTCATACCGCTGAAAGAGGCATTTTCGGAATGATTCGATGCGTTGTCTTTTGCTTTGGTGGCCGTTCTAGTAAGCGGTCGTTCCTTGGCAGCAGTTTCCGTAGCGCGGGGTGCGGTGTGAGGTCGGTGACATCGGCCTCACGGCGAGCCGTGGCCGTTGGAATGGACGTAGGTAGGCCTAAATTGTTGTTATTGTTTGTCATTTGTTGATCCAACATCGTTTCAACGCACTTTACCCGGGTCGACAATTCGTTAATAGTCTTATTTTGCTCGAGAATAATACTCCTTAGTTCTTGGAGGATGGTATCACTCATTGTTACGTTGTCGGGTGAAAAAAAACTAACGTTATAACTTTTAAATTAACGGCGGTGCGACAAGACGTGTGTTCAATCGAACAATCCCTACTTTACAGTAATCTTAATCAACGGTGTCTTTTGAGAAGACACCGTTGATTAAGATTACTTGATTACGGTTACTAATGTAAGATTTGATCCATCTAAACAGGGGGCTGACTCTGTATCTCTCACAAGCGTCCGTACCGCGGGTTTACTACTGACAAACCCGTTTTCACTGATTTTGGTACTCTTTAGCAAGTCGTAAACCCGAATTTAATCGACAACTCAAAGTGACAGCTCAACGTTTCGCTTTAGACCGACGTCTGCCGTCGCTCCTTGTATTTTGACAGTTCTTGTTAACTTTGGTACCCTCTATCTCCGAAAGCTAGAAACATTATAGCTCCAAAGGCTTGAATGTCGGGTTTATCAAAATAGGTCGAACTACCTCTGGTTTGGGACCGTTTAGAGCTTTATATCGCCCAACGACATATTTTTCGAAGTTAATAAAATCGAATTTACTAGTTTTAAAAGGCAAGTAATTTGTTTTATTTCGAATTAAACAATACCTCAACCGAATTGATAAATATATACCTAACCGATGCACTTTTAGGCACAGATTATGGAAATTACACTTCGTTTCAACAATTACTACAAGAAAAAACTATTTACGTAAACAAATTAGATTATTAGGTTCTTAATTTGGGTTATTTAAGTAATTTGTGCGTAATTTAGATTGGAAGGAAACTTTCGCAAACGTCCAACGCTGCAAAGGGATAGTTTTATAAGGAAAATTTTGATGTTGAATAAAATAGAATTTTAATGCATCTTTTACCATATATACCATAGATGTAAATAGTTGTTTTTTGTAGTTAGCTGAATATTTTATCTTATATGCCCAATAGGTACATGGCTGTTTCAATCTTATTAATAATTTATGTTTTTTTGTGTACCTACATTAGCCACAATGGGAGGTTATCTCCGCCTGCTATTTGTAAATAGAGCTTTGCTCGCGGAAGACCTCCGGGAAGAGAGAGTCCGAAGACGTGAGTTGAGGGATCTCTCGAATCCATTGAATATACCTGCAACATTATTCATTTCGAATTATCGGCTGTCGCAGGACATTTTCAAAACCCTGTGTGAGGAACTGAGGCCGATACTCCCTGTACGTAGGCGAACAACCGGAGTGCCCTTGGAACTTAAGGTGAATACAACATTATTTAATTAATCATTTTTTCTTACAATATCTGCAAATCCCCAACAGCACTTTCCGGTGGAAATTACAATTAGAAATTAAAAATAATTCTCTTTAGTCCATTACCAGTACCTAGGTACTCTTTCATTTATACAGTTTGTATTGTTTCTTACTGCCTATCTTATCTTCTATTGCCGTGTATTTGCCGTACTCATAATACATTATTTATTTTTAAGGTTCTAACGACACTCTCATTTCTTGCGACAGGGTCACAATGATTTTCACTCGAGCCTGTCACAACAAACAGTGAGCCGACACTTGAATGAGATTGTGTCTGCATTAAACAGAATAATGCACCGGCACATCAAATTCCCAGGAACACAACAAGAAAGGAATTCCGTCAAATAAGGGTTTATTTTGATCTATTGTATTTTATTGTTACTTATCTTATTTACCCGAGGATTGTGGCATATTCAGATGACAGACTATAACGTCTCCACTAATGAGGAATGAATGCATCAACATGGATATTATATTGGTATACAAGCGTAGTCTAAGGCCAATTTAAATAATTAATATATCATTATCGTCATAGAATAGCAGAACTATAAAAATGCCATCCATGTAAATTTGAATGGAAACCAATATCGCCACTGACTTGGTACCTTTTGGTTCTAACCCATTTAGCACATGCTCTATCTTTCTTTCGCTTGAATTTCATGATGAAACAGTTTGTTTTTGAAATTTAAGCAAAGAACGGTCCGTCTTAGCGATTAAAGTAATATTAATTTTATAACATGTTGTCTGTATCGAGGTTGAAGGAAGGAACAATAAGAAATACAAAAAACAACTAAATTACATATGTGGTGTAATATTTTATATTTGTAGATTTATAAGAAAACAACAGATATTCATCTTTTTACAGCCTCCATACAGTTACCAATGTATTACAGAAAAGATTATGCATTTAGAACACGTACAGTAAATGAGAAATGGTAAAAACATATTTAGATAAACAAGTAGTAGCAATAACAAATGCATGATACAGTAAGTACATGTGTATATTATTACATACTAATCCAACTAAACGAATCATTATATTGATACTAATCCAACTAAAATGTTGCACCGCTTATGAAAAGTAAAGCCATTCAAAGAATGTGTGCACAAATGAAATAGTTATGTGAACGGCCCGCTAAAGTATTGCCACTTAGTCAAAGCACGTTTGTCTCAGTAACGTATCTACACTCTATTCATATCATCTACGGTATATTGAACATTTAATATAACTCAATATGAATAGTGACGTTACTTTGGAAAAATTGTGTAATTTGTCATTTGAAATAAAACAAAATGTTACACTAAATTTATGGTTTACAATGAAGTAGGGAAGTATTTAAGTACAAATCTTATGACTTCAGAAAAAAATTTGGTTTTGATTTAAATACATAAAACAAAATCAGAAACATACTTTTTTAGATGCAAGATCAAAAAAGTAGATCATACAACTTATAGAGATAAGTTGGTACAACTAGAAATGGTTGATAGGAAATAAGTAAGAGTTATAAAAGTACCTTTTCTACAGTGGGTACTAAATGGTAAAAAGTGATGGTACATGTGCCAGAATCGGCTGTTAATTAGTCATATTTCAATAAGGCGTCGCATTGTCGCGTCTCCAATACATAGTAGTGCTGCAAGCACAGCTCTCAGCTTGTCCTGAAACCATAAAAACAACTAAATTATAAAAACTGTATTGATAGTTCAGTATCTATATCGATTTTAATCATAAAACTCTATATATGTTTCAGATTTTATGAGAAATATCAATTTCCGGGTATAATTGGATGCATAGACGGAACCCATATAGCAATAATAAAACCCAAAGTCCACGAAGAGGCATATTTCAACCGAAAAGGTTTCCATTCGATGAATGCTCTCATGGTAAATAAATATATATATTTTTTAAATATGGACAAACTAGCTGATACACCTATCATATAAAATATATCATGCTATTTTTCACCTGTAGATATGCAACTCAAACCTAAAAATAATAGCTATATGTGCGAGGTATGGGGGTGCATCACATGATGCACATGTATGGGAAATGATGGCAATAAAACCACACTTGGAAGAAGCAAATAATCGAGAAGCTTTCTGGCTTTTAGGTAAATTTCATTCATGTTTTTAATAAAGTGGGCTATTTTTAATGTATTTGTTTAAATGTGTATATCAAATATTATAATATTTCAGGAGATTCAGCATTTCCGCTTAGGCCATACATGATGACCCCAATCTTAAATGCGATACCGGCATCACCAGAAGAGCATTACACGAAATTGCAATGCAGGGTTAGAAATTGTATAGAACGCTGTTTTGGGATTTTAAAAGCAAGATGGCGCTGTCTTCTAAAACATTGTGTGCTTCATTATACCCCAGTAATGGCAGTGAAGATAACGAATGCATGCGCTGTTCTTCACAATATTGCCATTGAAGCTCAAATGCCAGAACCAGAGGATGTTATTATTGAAAATGATTGTAGAGAAGTGTTTGATATTAACGATCCACACGACAATAACCTCAGGCAAGGTCGGCTAACTCAATGTGAGCTTGTTGAGACTCTTAATCGCCACAATTAAATATCTCTGACCAGCTCTCTAAAATCATCTTCAATAATAACATCCTCTGGTTCTGGCATTTGAGTTTTGATGGCAATATTGTGAAAAACAGCGCATGCATTCACTATCTTCACTGCCATTACTGGGGTATAATGAAGCACAAGACGTTATAGAAGATGGCGCTATCTTGCTTTAAAAATCCCGTACCTGCTTTCGCTACTATGTTTAATTACTGCTACAATAGATTATAAGGTGTATTATTGAGAAATCTGACTCAGAATGTTGTAATTTTTGTCTCATCTGTTTTTAAATGACAATATTAATATATGTACGAGTATATTGCCATTATAATGTCTAATATACAATAAATCATATCTTACACTTCCGTTTGATCACCTCTGAGAGTATCAGAGCCATCATCTCTTTCATTTGTTTGAGATGTTCAATCTTCTCCTGCTCGACCAGTAGCCTCTTCCGCTTGATCTGTACCTTCTCCCGCTCGATCTGAAGGAATTCATCCATTCTATTTTTGACTGAAAGTGAAAATATTTATGTTATTTTTTTATAAATATATTTGTTACATACGATTCTTACTCTTTTTCATAGCATAATTCCTATACACCCCAAGATATTTCAGTGTAAGTACTTACATAGTCGTTTTGAAACGTTGTGCGAGGCCTTTCTTCTGATCCAAGCCCTGGAACCTACCGGAAGCCATGGCAGGCCTCTCTGTGAGCCACGCCACCAACAATTCCAGCTGCACACTCGATGCCCCTTGTTTAATAGTCTGTAGGAGAATTATCATGTATTACATAACTAACAATGTAAAATAAGTAAATGAACATCACGCAAATGAGGTGACTAATAAAAACTGACAAAGGCAAAAATACACACTACCTAGTGAATATAATATAATAACATAATGAGTAGCGTCATTAGGTGAAAAGAAATCTACAAATAAATGTCATTTGTACGTATAAAACACTGTTCATTCAAAGCGAATTTGAGGTTATAAAGTCCTTTACTTCTTGGAAAGGTTACGATACCTTACGAAATACATTTACCAACGTAAAAAAATACAGAATAAACATGAAAATTATAAATAATTGTACAACTTACGGTCATTTTTCCTTATTTAGTGATAAATTAATCAATTGTTCAAAATGCGTCAATGGGTAATATTATGAATTCAGCGGAAACGTCAAAATTCAGCGCGCTAATAAATATGCCAATCAGGGTTGCCAACCGTAAAAAAAATTCCCTCGTACGGATGCAGCTAAAAATCTCGTACTTTGACTTTCAAACCTCGTACCAGAGATGGTATGCCCAAAATAATTATTTCCCCAGATTTCGAGGCGAAATTTCCCTAGAATTTCCCTACATTTCGCATTGAACAAAGGTGCCTGTAAACGATCAAATTTGTTTGTCAAATTTACGTGTTTGTCAAATTATTTGAACGTCTGCGGCCTTGTTTGATGTGTCTGTCAAACAAACTACGTGTTTGATGGTGTTTGTCAGAAATTCTGATTGACGGAAAGTTTGATCCGTATCCGTCATTATCAAGAAAAACAAAATACTACACTATTTACCTCACTTCAGACTGGATTCAACAAATGTCAACAGACAATCTCCGGCGAAAGCTGTAAATAAATAAACTGATATTTGACAAAATTTGGTTTGAACGTCTGCGGCCTTGTTCATCAAACACGTGAAGAGCAAACGCAAAATTTGACAAACAAATTTGATCGTTTACAGGCACCTTTTAACAAGATCTTGGCAAACAAAACCCGCTTCGGGGGGGGGGGGGCTTTTGGGGGGGGGGATTTTGATAATACGTATAGCCATAGGTATTATCAAAATCTCGTACATAATTGTACGAGGTTGATAGTCTCCTCGTACCTCGTACGGAAGGCCACAAATCTCGTATTTGTACGAGGAACCTCGTACGTTTGGCAACACTGATGCCAATAGACAATTTTGGCATTTCTGTATAGAGTTATGTGAGATGCAAACGTATCCGACGCCGCCGACGCTAAAATAAACCAGACTTTATCCATGTCGTTACAGAGTACTATTTTAAGTCCGATGTGATAAATTTGGCCAAACAGAAACGTTTTCGTTTGTGAAATCGAAATTTAGCGAGTAAGCCCCCAGGTCACCGTGTATACCAAGTAGGACGAGCTTTTTCAAAAGAATTGAGTGTATAACGCGATCGAAATCCTTAGAGAAGTCTGTATACATAATATCAACCTGCTCTTTGTCATCCATCTTGCTATGCAAGAAGTTAATGAAAAGGGCCAGGTTGGATGTCGTAGACCGACCTATCATGAATTCGTGCTGATTCGGTGTAATGATCGTGGAAATAGCTGAGTATAATTGATCAAAGACAATTTTTAACAATTAATTATTATTAATTAATTATTATTAATCATTTGTAACAGGTTTTATTAGATAATAATAATATCGCCTGCGTCATTCAAAACCACATGTACAATCTCAACCGATTTTTGGGCAGTTGTAACATGTATGTATAACCAACATCGGGATTGCTACGATAATGAAATAAAAGAGAAAAAAAGTTCAATATTACATTTAATTCAATATCGCATAGAGCTAGAGATCTCTCTTACAACAAAATTAGATTAAACTCAGGGGTGAGCGGCAATACAAAGTATTGATCGCACGGATGGAATTTATATTGGTAGCAAAAAGTTATGAGTGTGACATTGTGTAGAGACATTAAATATTTGACCTGTATCACCGGTATAAGGCGCCATACAACCATACAACAAGAAAGTATTGTAAATTTATCAAGCACCTGATGACCAGCGAATATAATTATCTAGCTGAGTCCACCATCGCGTCACCTGGAAATCTGTCGACTAGAGCGGTTGGTCGTATCCATCTATTGTCACGTCCGCTCCGCTTGGCTGCCTGATTGGTACTGGCTTTCGGCAATTAAGTTTCGAGCTACCTTCTAGAAAGGCCCATAGAGCACTCGTCCCAAAGACTACATAGAGGTCTTGAATGAAGATTGATAATTTGTAGAATGGCAAAAGTAAACTGCTACAATGCCCCCTGAGCCAAAAGACTTATGCCTCATATGTCCGAGGTTCTCCTGACACCTCATGTCAAACAGTCTTGAAACATCTCCAACAGCAATAACTAGAAGTGGAGTGATGATAGGTAGCAAGAGGCTTCTGAAAAGCAGGCATGAATATTTCGCAGTCCGCAAGATGAAGCAACCCAGGCTTAAAGATGTAGATGTAAGCCCCGAAGTCCATCTCAGTATAGAACCGTTGCAACCAGAGGAAGACAGCATCGAGAGGATCCAACATATGCAGAGGAATGTTGTAAGTATCCGTTGACTTCAGCATGAATAAGAAGAAGGATGAAGCAATCCAATTGACTTCAGTAGAAAGCAGCATGCAGGAAGTCCAGTATGTGAAGACGATAATTGAGTGTTCCAGTGAAACAGCGTCTTCATTGAAACAGCATTAAGATGAAGAAGAAAGAATGCAATCCAATTGACTTCAGTTGAACGCAGCATGAAGGAAATCCAGTATGTGAAGACGATAGTTGAGTGTTCCAGTAGTCTTCAGTGAAACAGCATGACGTAGATCCAGTGAGAACAGAGGAAATTTTCTTGATGATGTCAGATGCCTAAACCTAACCAAGCTGGTCACCGTCGATAGAAACTCGAATTTAACAAGAAGAAAAAAAAATAACAGGCCCTTTTTTTTTTTTTTAAGGATGTACACACATTAAAAGCAAAAGAAACTATGTTCTGTTTACTAAATGATTACTTGATATTCAAATTGAAAACATGTTTAAAGGACTTAGCAAAACTAAGTTGTAATTAATTATGACAGAAGTTGTACTTTTACAAATGTAAACAATATATAACAAGGTCAAAACCCCATAATAATGAAACGTCATGATGACAATGACAGATAGCATGAATTTAGAATTTCTCTAAAAGAAAAATTATAACTGTACTTAATCTTCACCCAAGATGACAGTATAACTTCCAAGAACGATTGCAAATAACCAATATTCAAACCAAAAAAAGAATTGGTATTTTAAAAGTTATGCTCATCTTGACAACAGATGGCAGTAGTATAGCAATTAAATATTAATTGAATCATCTTGATAATTAATATCGAATAAATATATTGAAATCAATCTAATTTTTCCCGCGCGTATTCCTCCGTCACCATAATTAAAATTAAAAGATAAATAATTATAATTTAAACATCTAGAACTTTGCTTAAAATAGGAAGTTGGGAAATTGGATTTTAACGTCATGCTTATCACCGGTTTTATAGATGGGTGTGATAACGGCTGATTTCCACTTGAGGGGAAACGTTCCTTCTGTCAGTGATTTTTTATAGATGGCGCAAACCGGAAGACAGATATACTTACTACAGATGCGTATAAAAACTCCGGGTAGCCTATCAATTCCTGGTCTTTTTTTTAAATCTATGCTTGAAAGGTATTTCAAGGTGATTTCTTCATTTATTTTGATTGAGGATATTAATGTGTTGTTCATAAGATCTTCCTTATTATTAACATTGAGTGTTGGAAATTCATTTCTAAAAGACCGTTGAGAAGTAATCAGCGAACAAGTCTGTAACTTCTTTGCTGTCCATCGTCGAATGATAGGTCATATGTTCTGGTATAGTGGGAGATTTTCTTTGCGTCTTAACATAATTCCATATTTTTTAAACATTATTTTGTATATATGATTCCAATCGAGCAATGTAAGCGTTATGAGTATGACTAGAAATTTTATTTTGTCTTTTGCGAAGTATTGAGAAAGATTGGTAATCTAGAGGATTCTTGTACCGTTTAAAGGCACGAAAAACTATATTTTTTCTTTTGTTATATTAATTCAAGCCACTGAATACAATGTTGGGAATTTGGTTGATTTGGTTACTTTCTTTGGAACCAGATCATCTATCAGGGCATCAATAATACCATAAAAATGATGTACCGCAGCATCTACGTCCTGTGCATTAACGACAGATGACTAATCACTGCTTCTGAGAGCATCATTAACTACCTCATAGTGAACTTTATTGAACATTTTGACTATCTAGGGTTTAATACTAGAAAAGTGTCATTTGGAAATTCAGTAGCCTGCCTTGTTACATTGGTTGCAGGTATAACTCATAGTGGGTAAATCGATGGAAACAATATTATCACTATTGTTGTTGTTATACGCCCATAGGGGCTTTTACATAGATTATAAATAAGTTTTACATAAGTTATCGAGTTAGAATTTATACTAAGAGTTATAAAAGTGAAGAATTTTAAAAAAATATACAAGTAGTTTTTGAAGAATATGGCGTAAAGAAACATTTTAAACAACATAATATTTAACAATAACAAAGAACAAAATATAATATAAAACATTACAATAACATATCTAATCGTTAAATCTATTACAATAATTTGTATGATTCCACAAAGTGTTGGTTTAATTTGAATTTAAGATTATAAAGGGAATCATGGAATATATCTATAATACCACCAAACTTGTTGCCCAAATCATGCATCCTATTGGTAAGTGAGTTTGACTGATAGTTGGTTTTATATGTGTCGCAAAAGAATGTTGTATTTTGTCTAGTATTTCTTGTCGGTACATAGAGTTTAATAGCAGCAACGATGGCAGGGCTGTCAATAAGGTTGTTCATGACTCTGTATAATAAAATTAGGTCTGAAATGGTTCTTCTGTCAGACAGCGTAATTAAATTAAGTCCATTCATCAAATTTACATAATTAATGTTTTCTATTGGAATTTTAAGCTTGAAATTTAAGTACCTAAGAAATTTGTGTTGAACCCGTTCTAATTTGTTAGAGTGTACTTTATAGAAAGGAGACCAAATAGGTGAATTATATTCCACTTGGCTTCTAACTAGTGAAATGTAGAGTGTTTTCATGCAATCCAATGACTTAAAATCAGTTAGGGTTCTACAAAGGAAGCCAAGATTATGATGACTTTAAGACTATGATGACTATTTACTTCGAAATCGATTTCTGCAATGCAATGTCACTAAATCCACTCCACTTCGTTACTTTTAAATTTTTTAAATTTCTTCCAAGCATTTCTTCCATTTATGCTTATGATGAGTGAAACACATGTGACTGAAGATAGTGAAATAAAATTTATCATTATAATACCATCCGTTGTGACTCGCATAGCAGACATACAGGAGGAGTGATGATTCTCTTAAGTAATAAAGTTCCATATGGAGTGATATCCAGAGATGTGCTTTATTTCAAATAAATCCATTTCAAATGGAAATGCAAAATGCAAAATGGGTATTTTCCATTTTGCATTTTAAATGCTTTTCTAAAAACTATTTTGCATTTTAAATGCTTTTCTCAATGCATTTTCCATTTTAAATGCTTTTTTGCAACATTCTTCCTACTATCTCCACTCATCTTTTTTTCATAAGCCCCAAATATCAGTCGGTCCTCAACCTCGCTATGAGAGATAATTTACATTTGTCAAGTTGCTCCCTGGTAGGAGCCCTGGCAATTGAGTGATACCATTACAAAAAATACTGAACATGGGGCCATGACGTTGTAATATTAAATGTTGGATAGCAGTTTCTATGTTTTTACGTTGGCAACATTAGTCCCGCGCAAATTTTTTGTGGTTTCATAATCTGTAGTCGTGGTGTTTTTCTATTTACCATCATGTAATATGTTTGCTCTACATTGATATCCATTATTAAATGACAAAAATGTTTAAAAATTCTATAATTATTTTATTGTTTGACTTGAGAAACCATTTTGCATTTTCAATGCATTTTGAAAATAGGTATTTTGCATTTTGCATTTGAAATGCTTTTCTAAAAACCATTTTGCATTTTGCATTTTCAAATGGAAAAATTTTGACCCATTTCCATTTTGCATTTCAAATGGTTTTGGATACCCATTTTGCACATCTCTGGTGATATCAAATCACCACCATGAAAAACATTGTTGGATTTTAGCCATCACCATTAAATCAGGAATCAAGAAAGATGTATATACTGTTATTTATAGATCAAAAAAATTGGAAAAGCATAAAATAGAACTAGAAAGATAGAACTCAGCCTACAGTCTGCAGGGATATCAATGGGGCTCTAAAATATTCATCTGATGTTAAAATAACGCGAGGGGTACCACAGGGATCGATGCTAGGGCCTTTGCTTTTTGCAATATATACCGCTGACATGATGCAATCTATTAGACACTGTATGTCGCACATGTATGCAGATGATACACAACTATATTTATCGTTTAAAGTATGTAACGCTCATCTAGCGGTGGAAATGATAAATAGTGATCTACGTAGAGTTTGGGCTTGGGCTCAGTCCCCAAAAAACTGTTGCTTTGTGTAAGAAAGGTTTTAGGTGGTACGCCTGCTTTTTGAATGTGTAAGAGCGAGATGACAGATCGAGGTATAAAAAATGACGGATGCATCTGCTCGCTCTCTTTTCCCAACCGACAGCTCAGAAGATAGAAGTAGTCAATCCGTACTAAATTGTTAATAAACATTATATCCGAACACGCGTTCTATTATTGAGAACCTACAGTACCACCAAGTCTGTACATAACACTTTGTTTATGGGAACTAAACAAAAAATATCATGTGTAAAAAATAGAGGACATGATGTAAAAATAGGTGAAACCACTATTCCCTTTCTTGAATCTGCGCGCATCCTTGGAATAGTAGTGAACGGTAAATTGAGGTATGAGGAACATATTAAAAACAAGTCGCAGTGGTGCTATTCGAGATTTCGTCTGCTGTATAATATAAGAGATCATATATCAATGAAATTACGAAAGATTATTACTGAAAGTCTTGTTCTCTCAATATTGGACTATGGAGACACAGTATATGTTCCCTCTTTACAGAAAAAACCCAAAAACAAGTACGAGTCCAAAATGCATGTGTCCGATATTATTATAATGTCCCGAGACGGGATCATATCTCGCCTTACCTCTATCGGCATCAGATTCTAAATACGTCGAACAGAAGGAAATTACACCAATTGTGTCAAATGTTGAATTTGATGAATTCAAAGGTTCCTGCCTATTTTTTGACTGCAGTGCAGATCGCAGTGGTCCCGCGACTCTCATACACATAGTACGCGTCAAAGAAACCACTTACTCGCTCTCCCCAAACATAAAACTACTGTGTTTGATGGTAGTTACAGCTATTTTTCGTCAAAGCTTTGAAAGAAGTACCACTGTCAATTCGAAAATCAACATCGTTGCATTGCTTCAAAAAGCTTTGCTGCAAATGGTTGCTATCGTTACAATGAAGGGGTTATTTAGCTACATGTGTTTATTTTGAATTTTTGTTGACTATATTATTAATTTGCACTGATTTGTGTACCTACTATTTCTATTTGTTTGTGTTGATTTGATTTTTTATTGTTAATATTATTTCATTGTTCATTATTATACCTAAACATGAATATATTATTATTATATTGGAGGCACTCCTGAAAACCAGCTGCATTCCCGGAGAGATCCGGAATGCATAGCTGAGCAGTGACCCTTTTGTCAATAGAATTTATGTTAAAAAATATGTAAAATTTATCTATTGGCAAATAAATGTTTTATTATTATTATTAAATAATAAGTACATGGCGATAACAAAGACGACATAAAATAGTAAACTTCCCAAAAGATATAAACGAAGAAAACATGGCTAATAGCTTTAATAAATATTTTATAGAAAGCCTCACTCAAATTAACAAATTAATACCTAACATTGTTGTCAACCCCACAAATGATAATAACAACTCAAACAAAGAATTATTGGTCTTCAGAAAAATAAATTCAGAATATATTTATTAAACGTTTTAAACAAAAATAAATTAAAAAAATAGTTCAGAGGGATTAACTATTAGTTTAATGAAATATGCTTTTCCAGTAATTCGATATACTCTATTAAATAAAATTAATCAGACAATTGAAGAGGGAAAATTTCCAGTCATGGAAACTATCTACTATTATACCGGTCCCAAAGGTTAAAAATTCCAGAAAATGTAAAGAATTTCGACCAATAAACACCTTACCGAAATATTAACAGATACTTGAAGTGATAATTACACTAAATTAATAAAAGAGTATTTGAAATACTGAATACAGGTAAAAAAAATTAATAATCAATTTTCCAAAATGAACTAGAGGATGTATCAAGATGGTTAAAAATAAATATGCTTAAATTAAATAAAATAAAACAAAATGTATGGTAATTGGAGATAAGAATTCATCCAGTGAAAACCAAATTAAAATTGATGGTGAAATTATTGAAAATGTTACCGATATAAAATACTTAAAGGGGTTATAATAGATTTTAAACTCAACTTTAACAAACATGCTGAATAAACCCAAAAGAAAATTGGAAAAAAGACATCTTTTTTGGGAAGAATTCGCCAAAACTGTCCGGAAAAACTGCAATCACCATTTATAACTCCATTATTGCTCCACATTTTAACTACTGCTCAACTATCCTTTTCGTGTGTAACGACCGAGAACAAAATAAATTTTAAATTCTCCAAAATAGAGCAATGAGAACAATACTTAGACGAAATATATATTCAAAAGTAAGTAAAATATTAAAGGAACTAAATTGAATAACGGTGAAACAGATGCTGACCTTAAACACGATGATATTTGTACATAAAATAGTAAAAAATCTGCTACTTTTTCTACAAATTTATGCTACAATTTTATTTCTCAAATAAAATTGTATACAACAAAGACATACACAAACATAAAACAAGGACTTGCAATGAAATCAGGCTACCGTAAAAGGACAAGGCGAATACTCAGGATAGTATATAGTATAGTAGATAGTTTTAAAATAATTATTTAATTTATCTTTATTTTCATCGCTTTCTTATTTTCAGTTAAACCTATTTAACCTTTACCTATTTTACAACTGAATGAATCATGTATTACATTTATATAATTATACACAAATTTCGACTACCATAATACGGACATGTGTGGTAGTCGAAAAGCATGTAAAAAACCTGTATCCAAATATATTTTTATGAATAAAGAAAAAAAAAGTATAGGTACTATATAAAGGGGTGAAATACTATAATGCGGTGCCAGAAAACTTAAAGTCTGCAAAAATTGGAAGGTTCAAGATGTTGTGTAAGAGCCACATCAAGCACGAGAAAATATAGTATATATGCATGTAACAATTAATTAGTCATTTTTAACCTTAAATGTACAAATTACTAAAATAAAATTAATAAATAAAATAAAAGTATACAAATAGATCTGGATTTGGAGAAAAACAGATTTCTTGATCGGCTGATCCAACATGGCTTCTTCGGATTTGCCACCCAAATTCCGAAGACACCAATAACTGGATATCTACCCAAACAATGGAATGGAGATGATGAATTATTAGTTTTACTACGTATTATTGTTATTATATTATTTTTATCTGTATTACCATCTTACCACCATAATGCGGGAATTCGCCTAGTTTGGTGGATCTATTTTTAATAATACCTAATAATATAAATATTAATCTGGGCCCTGCAGGCCAGGAGGCTTATCGAAGAGCTTTGCCAAATTTAGTAAATTTGTATTTTTCCCTTTGTATTTGTACAGCAGCACTGAGAATGTGTGCAAATAAATATTTATCACATATTAGTACCTATTTATTCATTTTTCCATAGAAACAATACATAAGTATGCCGTATAACTTCGGTCATTTGAAATCCACTGGGCCTATGAAAACTATTTTCTGTTAAGTGGTAAATTCCCCTTAACTATGGTTTTTCTCCCAATCAGAACTCAAGAAATCAAGGAAGTCCGCCGAAATTGTATATTTAAACACAAAATTCGAGCACAACTCACCACCCTAACCTTCACTATACTAATTTTGAACCAAATCAGTGGAAACCTCTAGAATTACAAGATGACCGTCGAAATTTTGCGTTTTAGGTTTACCTTCCAACTGACCCCCGCTACACTAATTTTGAAAGAAATCGACTGAGAACTCTAGAATTTGAAGATGGCTGTCAAAATTTTGAATTTTTGACTAAATATTCGAATTCATCTCCTAACTTATGTACCTTCCCTATATCAGTTTTGAACCAGATCTCTGGAATTTCCAGACTTTGGATTTGAGATCATTTCACACCTAACCTCTCCTACACCATTTGTTTTACTGCGTAACAAGTGGAAGTGAGTTACAAAATATATATCACGAACCATTACTTTATTATTTCCCAGTTTGGTAGGCGGGAATGGGTACCGCCGCCCTGGGAACCATTAATTGGATGACCAACACCTCTGCCACAGGTCACCCCAAGTGGTTCGCTACGTTTGGTGACTTAGCAGGTGTGCCCGGGTTCATGGGCTAAGGTTTGCCCAGGTCTTGGTGGCGGGTGCGTCGGCCCACCTTCTGCGTGGCGGGCCGGTTGGGAGATGCTGGTTGAGGGAGACCCTTTACAACCGGTTACCGCTGTCCGGGCCGCTCGATAGTACAGGTGCCCGACTCTCAGGCTCACGACTAAGGGTGGGCTGCCCCATCAGCGAGTGAAAAAACCCCGCCACTGCTGTTGTGCCGGTTCGTGACCGGAGGGGACCCAGCAGCAGCGTTTGGGGTGCATTGGATGCCCTCTCCAGCCGGACTCTCCCAGCCTATCGCCTAGCACCGCAGTGGGTGGGCTGGAACCAAACGCTCATCACTCCTGGACAGCCTGAACCCCAGATTCCTACCCACCCCTCATACCTTTCCTTTCCATACCTTTCCTTTCACCTCCTACCCTTACAAAAAAAAAAATTACAATTCATGAACATACAACAGAACAATTTTAACATCGTTACAGCGGCGAGTAGCAGGCGTCCCCGGTGCGGGCCAAAACTGTTGGTAAATTTTGCCAACATTAGCGGCCTGCACACAAATTTAAATTCCGTCCATCACCATCTTTTGTCCCAACGTCCCAACCTTCTTTTCCTATCCGAAACTCAGATAGCCGAGCCGCCAGACTCCTCCTATCTGGACTGCCCGGGCTTTACCCTCGCAAGCAAGTTCCGACTCAAAGGAGGAGTCTGCCTCTATAGTCGAGCTGACGTCAACTGTGTACGACTATTGAGTCTGGAAAACTCCAGATTCGACGTAATGTGGGTGCGCGTCAATCTTGCCAGTACGGCAAGATTCTACGCATGTCTATACCGATCACCGAACCATAGCGAATCAGACACTTCCGAACTCTTCAAACATTTGAGCGATACTATTGATGATCTCTTGCCCCGCTACCCTTCGGCCGAGTTTGTATTTCTGGGGGACTTCAATGTTCATAACGAATCATGGTTGAAGTTCTCAGGCCCAACGGACTCAGCTGGCTGACAGGCGGAATCCTTTGCCATTTGCTACGGATTAGAGCAATTGGTTCAGGAGCCTACAAGGGTTCCTGATGTCCAGACTCACCGCTCCAATCTGTTAGACCTATTCTTAACTACTGTGCCACACGGTTATAAGATTGACGTCACAGCGCCTCTGGGATCATCTGACCACTGCCTAGTAACGACATCAATCCCCGTTAGCCTCAGACCAACCAATGAGAGGCTGAGGAGAAAAGTGTGGCACTATAGGTCAGCAGATTGGTTCGGTATGCGGGCCCATTTCAACGTTTTTCCGTGGTCAGCTGTTTGTTTTCTGACTTCGGACCCTTCAAGATGTGCCCAGGAGATTGGTGAAGTCATCAAATTGGCGATGGATGGCTTCATACAATCGACTACTAAAGAAACTGGTGTGGGCTCAAAGCCGTGGTTCAGTCGACAATGCTCCGAAGCAGTTCAACGAAAAAACGCGGCTTACCGAGCCTACAACACATCTCGAACGCCCGAAAGCAGATCAGCATACAACAAATCGGCGAAGGAATGCAAGAGAATCATTAATAGGTCAAAATTCGAACACGACCTGCAGATCAGCAAAAAGCTGGCTGCCTGCCCGCATGGCAGCAGAGCATTCTGGTCGCTTGCGGGCTCAATAGGTCAAAATTTTTGCAAACCCAGTTTGCCACCTCTTACCAGACCTGACGGCTCACTAGCAAACACCGCCACCGAAAAGGCAAACCTATTGGGGAAAATGTTTGCGGAAAACTCGACCCTCGACGACGGAGGTGCTGTTCCGCCGTCGGTTCCTAACTGCGGCTTCTATATGAAAAAGCTGAGGATCCGGCATCGGGATGTACTCCACGTCATACGGGGGCTCGATGTTAACAAAGCTAGTGGACCTGATGGAATACCTGCCCTGGTATTGCAGAGGTGTGCTGCGGAAATAGTTCCAGTTTTGACAAAGCTCTTCAAAATGTCCCTGAAGTGTGGCACTGTGCCCTCTGGTTGGAAAAAAGCGGTCATTCACCCTATTCCCAAGAAAGGTGACCGCTCCAACCCGGCCAACTACCGCCCCATAGCGATCACATCAGTTCTGTCCAAAGTGATGGAACGTGTGATCAACGACAAACTGCTCACATACCTCGAGAAGAACAAAATTATCAACGACCGTCAATACGGATTCCGGCGGAACCGCTCGTGCGGTGATCTTCTCGCGTATGTGACGCATGTTTGGGGACGGTGCCTGGAACGTCACGGTGAGACCCAAACGGTCGCACTAGACATATCCAAGGCCTTTGACCGGGTCTGGCACCGAGGACTTGTCAACAAATTGCATTCTTACGGACTTCCCGCATCCCCGTGTACGTGGATTGCTGACTTTTTAAGGGATAGGTCGATTCAGGCGGTTGCTGACGGTTTCACCTCTTCCTCGCACTCCATAAATGCTGGCGTCCCACAGGGATCGGTTCTGTCTCCGACTTTGTTTTTGTTGCACATCAATGACCTTTTGACATGTGCACCGATTCATTGTTACGCGGATGACAGTACAGTTCATGATAGCTTTTTGTTTGACAAACCCCCAAAGGGCACACAAACTCCGACGGCTCGGAGGGCTTTGAAGCAGAGAATGGACGGTTATCTCGAGAGTATTTCCTCCTGGAGTAAAAATAATCTCGTCGAATTTAATGTTTCAAAGACCCAATCCTGTCTGATTACGTCTAAAAGGGATCCAAATGATAATCTTGTCTCCTTCAACGCAAGCAATCTTCCGAACAGGCCTTCCATTGATATGCTTGGTATAACTATAAGTGACCAGCTCAGGTACGGGGGCTCCATCGAAGACAGAGTAAAGTTGGCCTCTCAGAAGCTGGGCGTACTGTACAGAGCCCGCAGATACTTTAATAATACACAACTGCTGACCCTGTACAAATCGCAAGTGCGCCCTACTGTCGAATTTGGCAGCCATCTCTGGTCCGGAGCCCCTAAATACCTGAAAAAAACCCTTGACTCTGTGCAAAAACGGGCGGTGCGTTTGATAGATTCCCCAATCTTAACAAACGGACTGCAATCTTTAGAGCACAGGCGTCAGGTAGGTATGCTGTCCTTGTTCTATCGGTATTACAATGGAAGATGCTCTGAGGAACTAGCGTCATTGATCCCTTCGGCACCGGTGCGTAGTCGGGATACACGCCAAACGCGCGCCCAACATTTGTACACAGTTGACACTTGTCACATGAGAACGGGTCGCTTCTACGATTCGTTCTTAAGTTCAACAGCTCGGCTGTGGAACGAACTGCCGGCCTCTGTGTTTCCTCCCTCCTACAACATGGGACTCTTCAAGACCCATGTTCACTCCTTCCTCTCCACAAAAAGACCCTCCACACAGCATCCCCAAAGATGACATAGGCCCTGAGGGAAATTATTTTTTTCAGGGCCTCCTGTGTGGAGTTATATAAAAAAAAAAAAAAAAATTACTGGCGTTTGGCCTTTGCACCCAATGGAGATGATTACAGTGTACTCGTATTATTATTCCCAAAAAATTTAAATGGCTGAGGACGACTGGGGTTAGATGTCAGTTAGTATTGTTAAAAATTAAATCTTATGCAAAAATAAATACTTATCTCGAGGTCGAATTAGATAGTTTCAAAATAATCCAGTATTGTCGTAAATACGGCAATAAAGATTACCTTATCAAATATAAAATGACATAAGTACGCCCATACACCTTGTTGTTATCTTCCACAATGTGTTATTATAGTAAGTAGGTATACGTGGGTTGGCATTATTTTACGATAAGTGTATAATTTACGTTTTATAGAGCATGTTTTTTTATCAACTAATGGTTTTCTCAACCATTGGTTTTATGAATAAAAATGGAACTTTACTTTTCAGTTATTATATTATTATTATTTTAATGTGATTCCGCAGGATTTGAGGAATGTTGTGTGACTGTTTGAAAAAGGAAGATATATATTTTTCAATTAAAAACAAAAAAAAATAAAAATTTCCACACTACATCACTGTCATTGGCATTGCTTTTCGTGTTCAACAGCTGTTATAAGCAAGTTTGTCGAAAAGCGTATTCGCTCTTTCGCACACACTAAATAATAATAGTTAAAAATGAGACGAATGGTGCTGGGCCATTTCTTTGTGATTGTAAAAGTGCGCCAATATAGGTACACACGTGCATTATTCAACGGAATTCGAATAAAATATTGCCAGATGGGTTTTCAAACTTTGACAAAGGATACAACAGTGGTGACATGTGGTGAAAATATGAATAATATTTTTTTTATTAAAAAAAACGTTACCGGACAGCAAAGTGCACATAAGATTTTTTACTCCAAATTATGCTAAGGAATAGCTGGTTAAAGTTTGTCGGTTACGTGCCTATATACCCTGTATATATTAGAGAAGATCCTAACGGCCTCCGTGGTTCGACTGCGAATCCAAAGGTCGTGGGTTCAAATAACGGCGTACAATATTCCACAGAATTTGAGGAATGTTGCCGGGCTGTGTGAATTAGGGAAATTGAGAAGATCCTAACGGCCGCTGATTCAGAATCGATTGGTTGCTTAAACCAGATCTGGGTACATCCCCATCTTCCTCTTAAATTCTCCATCTTATTTTAAAATTTAAACCTGCTAAACTGCTTTTGCATTTTATCAGCAGGTACATACAGACAACAATTCATACAATGACATGGTTAAGTTAATTTATCAGAATAGAAAAAATAAAAACATAGTTGCAGTAGAAGCGTTATATATCAGACAAGTACGATTGAAACAGTCACATCGAAAGAATATCCATATTTAGCATACATAAGTAGGTACAATTTACTAAATATTTTTAAGTTCCATTGTGAATTCCAATTAGCTATACAAGGGCCTCAGTAGGGCATCAGTATATATCATCTGTGTCCAATAGCAATTTTCTTAGATTATATTTGACTTTAGTGGTACTTAAGGTATTATTTTTGATTGAAATTGGTAGATTGTTAGACATCTTAGGCACAATGTAGTTTGGAATGTAATTCATACGAGTATTAAACAAAATTTTAAAAAAGATAAATCTTTATTTTTTATAAACTTAAAACAATATTTTTGAAAGCAAGGTTGTTTAGCAGCGGTGATTCTTGATTTTTGTTATCTTTGTTATCTGCCTCTGTTAGGACACCAGTTCAAAATAATTAAAAAGTTTTTAACTGTGTTTAGTGCGAAAGATGTACTTGACGTTGATATCTTTTTATTGTTAATTAAACCAAATAAGCATAAGTTATTGATGTTGGTGAGGTTTGTAAATTGTTCCTTCCACCAGTGACTAGTAGTTACGGTAGGTAGCAGTGCGGCAAGGCTCACATATTAGTGAACGACATTACTCACGAGAAAGATAGGTGAGATCATTTGAAAAGACCAGGAAATATCTCATTAAATCCACGGTACGCAATTTATTTTATAATAAAAATATTTATTCAGATCACTTTGAAATTCTTCTTCTTCATGAGCCTTCTTTTGTATGCCTTTGAACATAGAAATTCCTGAAAGTTGTGCAGTTTTGTCGATTCTTGGTGGCTTTGCGCCTATCCGAATCTGGAAAATCTTTTCAGCCCATCCCCTCTGTGATGACGTCATTTCAATTCCAACTATCTGTTGCGAATGCGGAGCCAATACTCTCTGTTTTGTGCTTAAATTGGCAACAATGATTCAAGATACCAAACCGGTCTACTGATGGAAGCATCGGTCTTGGCAGACCATACCATTGCCCATGCAATTGCGTTAGTTGCTTCAGGTTAACTGTCCTCCGCCCTATCAGTCCTGTAAGATGGGAAACCATTTGTTAGTTTTACGTACAATCCATTATTGATTTATGTGCACTAAAAATAAACTCCACACCTACGTATTGAAATTTATAGTAACAGCATTTTCCTATTGAAATATGTTTGTAATTTGTTAACTTATTGTAAATTATCTTTTGTTAGCCCTTAAACAGAAATAGTAAAACAAACGAATAATTGTAAATGAATCGAATAGTTCTTAAAAATATTTTAGATATTTAATTTTTTTATTCGTATGATGGACATCATCATGACGAACGTTAATTCACGAATTAATTAGATTGAGCGAAGACAACAGGACTACATATTTAATATGGAGAAAAATAGGTGGGAAGTATTATTATTTGTATATAAGTTTTAAATTAGCAAAATGTTTTGTTACGTTAGTAATTTGACTGATGGCCTCTGAACTCTGACTGAAGGGGTAAGGTTCTAGACTTACAATCCGGAAGTCGCGGGTTCAAATCCGAGCGTGCGCAAGTATTTGATTAATTTGTGTTATTTCACAAATTATTAATTTGATCTCTTCCTCATCTCCTTCCTCTCACCACTACCTTCAGCCTCACGTCATTGGGGGTGCCAGTCTCCTGGCTCCGGAAATGTTGCAGGCCTCCCTGTGGGTATTTTACCCATTTTCTGGAGCACCCACTATAGTTTACATGATTTTGTTATGACGGTGATGTTAGGTTAGGTTAGGTTGCCGTAGGTCAAGTAATTAAATCGTTACAATTTTTAGGAGAGATGTCCCTTGGCAGCCAGGGCTTGGAGGTGGCTATGAACGAACTGGGGAAGGAACGCATTCCCTTCGGCGACAAGGCGCGGCCAGAGAAGACGAGTCAGCACAGCATCCACTCCATCTCTTGGAGGTGGCCCGTGTTCATATTGCTGGGAGGATGCTTAGCCTTCTACATTGTCCATCTCATCGATCACACTCTACCAACAGGAGTCACTGAACAAGAAGCGGTAACTATTATTTTTAGTGAACATTATGCAATTTACTAAAACAGTAAAATTACTTCATCAGTAAATCCACAGTAGCTGTGGCCACCTCCGTGCACTCTTTCTTCAAGGGACCTTCAGGGAATCAATGAGGAATGGACTCATTTCTCATGGCACCCTCTGGGAACTGTCGGGGAGTTTCCATTTCCATGGACTCTTCGCTCTTGGGGCCTTCAAAGAACCAAAACAAAGAGGGACTTCTTATGGGAAAATTCTTACCTCTACAGGATTCTCCTGGGAATTTATTGAGATATTTTTGTTTTTTTCATATAGGTCTCTGTTAAGTGCTCACGGGAACTATCCGTACACCGTCTCTGTTTTAATAATAATAATAAAAACACTGCATTATGCTTAGCAACATAGAGACTGAAATGCGTAAGGAAAACGAACGACAGAGTTGACGTACAGCTTGACTGGATTGTAGTAATTGATTTTAGAGAAGAAATTGTGTTTTTTATTTCATCAGTTGTGATTTGCTTAAACTCGAGCTTCTTACCCTGCTCAGGAGGTTAGTTTATTTGTGTTGCTTCATCAGATTGCGTAGCTTGCTCTACTAAATTCGATTCTATATTTGTGAAAAAAATATTGGCATATTCTAGAATTTGGTCAGCATTATCTTTTGTAGTATCTAAACATATGTATATCGTATCGATTTTTTTTGTTTCTTGTGTAACTCATCTCTTTTTCTTATGCAGTTTTTAAAATTCTGTGTGATCCATGACTTAAAGAGTAAATTTTTATATGAGTTTTTCCTTATAATTTTTATGGTATCAGAGAGAATGGTATGCGGAATGAGTTCTATGAAATAATTCCATGCTTATCAGTATTGCCCATACTTTTAGTTTTTCCAATCGGTACATTGTAGATTGTGTTTAATGACATTCCAGTTGATATCTGTTCATTTTTCGTTGTTAATTTAGCGGTCTTTTCATTATTTTATTTGTTTTGTTTATTTTTATTGAAAGCGAAGTTGTGTAATGATCGGTGATAGTTGAGTTAAATACAATAGTTTGAGTCATTTCATTGAAAGCGTAGTACGTTAGCGTTGTACAATGATCGGTGATAATTGAGTTAAATACAACAATTTGAATAATTTCATTGAAAGCGTGTTGTATAATGATCGGTGATAGTTGAGTTAAATACAACAGTTTGAGTCATTTCATTGAAAGCGTAGTACGTTAGCGTTGTACAATGATCGGTGATAGTTGAGTTAAATACAACAATTTGAGAAAATTATTTTGTTTTACTGATAATATGGTCTATGCAATTGTCGTCCACTTTTCGAGTAGTGTCATTTATTAGGCTTTCCAGTCCATTAGAAGCTAAAATCTGCAGATATTGCAATCTTTTGGACATTTTCTAGAATATTTATATTTACATCTCCAATATGAAATACATTTTAGTGTCCTTTAGTAGGCAGAGTTCCTCGTCTACGCATTTAAGGAATGGGTCTTGTTCGATCGATAGATTGCCAATAAAGCCTTTTCTTTACCGATTTTAATTATTATACTGTTGGAATTTGTAAAAATAATTTCGTCAACACCAGCTTTTATTTCGTTTTAAATGTACATAATTACACCATCATTTTGTTTTTTGTTATTCAAACTTGAGTAGGTTGTATATCCAGCAATTCCCAAATTCAAGTATTTATGGTTTATCCAACATTCAGTTAGAATTATTATATGAAAATTTGTATAATTTTATCTACGTAAATTTTTTTTATTTTTCAATGACAACTCCCTTTCCTCCTGTACTTGCCATTTTCCGTTATTTATAATTTTTGTAAGCACTGAAACCGTTGCGATTATGACAATGTGATTTAAAAATATATAAATAACCACATACTTACCTAATTTAATAAGAAAAACAAATCAATCTTACCAATTCTAGTGTTTCCACCATCTTGGTACGGGAACACCCGATGATAGGCAGGAAAACAATTTCTTCGGTTTTTCTTCAAATCCGTTTTATATTAATATAACCACAAATATTACTTATTTGTAAAAAGCATTAACTTTGTGGCTTGTCATAATTTACAATAAAAAAAGATAAATTTGTTTTTTATTACAAATATTATTAACATTTTATTGGTAGAAACCTTCTTTGAAATGAGTTTTCAAGACTTCCAAATATCTGGTTAACAATCATGACCAGCATACTTGTAGTCAATTGTCGAATATTGGAGCCATTTTAATTAGAGGTTTACCTATAAGAATAATAATTGTCTTTTAAAACGTTGAGAAATGAATCCAACCTGCGGCTCCCATGATAATGATCTTGATGTTATTGAATCGTATGTTTCAGTTGGCAAACAAGCGGTTATTCAGCGGCGTGAGGTCTCGGAATACTCTGCGCAGACTGACCAGCCTGGGCCCGAGGGTGGTGGGCACGTACCAGAATAGGGTCCAGGCGCCAGCCATCCTGCAGGATGAGCTGAGGCTAGCCAAGCTGCAGGCGCACAGCTCCCAGTCGCTGCATTACGAGGTACGCTACAGTGACTAATGCCACATTATCACTAATAACAGGAGTCGGGGCGCCAACCATTCTGGAGGACGAGATGAGACTGTGCTCCTAGTCGCGGCATTACATGGTACGGTTCCACGATATTTCATCAAAATGACAATTAAACACAGTTTTTGTGGTTTTCCATAGTTTTGATGGTCTCTGGAAACCAATTGCCTTTTTGCATTAAGGGTTTTTATATATTTGCTTTTCTTTAAAAATCCTGACTCGGTAAAAGTTAGTAACTACGTGTTTATGCAGTTGTTGAATAGTAAAAATAAAATTCTTATTTTGACTGGGACAAGCATTAAATATTCTCTTTCGTCTTAGCTGCATCTTTGAAACACCTCGTGTACCATCCTTTTACTTTCACTTAATTTTGTTTACTTAATATGTAAAATTACAATGTAACGATTATTAACCTATTATGAATACAATACTGCCGCTAGTTGCGCGTTAGGTTTTAAAATTGAATAGCCTTAAATGTGTACCATTCACCCCCCTTTGCCCCTTGTCCCCTTTCCGTGATCCGGGCCAGAGACAAGGAGTATTGTTATCAGTTGTTATCGTTGCATCTTACCCGCGAACATTTCGTGTCATATTAAAACCCGCATATGTTTGAACTCGGCTGTGATTATTTTGGAGCACAATCGTCCAGTGAAACATTTTTACCCGCAGCAGTGAATGTCACTGTGTTTTTGTTTTGTGTTAAGTGTTAATGTTAATTGTATGCAAACTGATAAGAGAAAAAAACCAGCGGCTTAAGGAGAACGAGACCAGGGTAAGTCTTTGGCCTTTCCTACTCATTTTCCTCTTGCAAAACACTAAGGCAATTCGATTCGTTCGTTTTTGTTTGTCTTAGTCTATATCGCATCCGCAATACCGCAACCCCCCGCAAAATTGCGTACGAAAGATTTCCGCACAACCAGCCGCCATGGGTGGAATCACAGAATCCTCTTTGAGAATCTCAATGACAATATAAAAAACATTTCCTAAAACAATAGTAATTAATAAAAAAATAAAAATAAAATTATAAAATCAGCCAATTGCTTCATTTGCAAAAATGTATATCGCAAACATCCAGTAGGCAGGGAGCAAGCTTATCTTTCTAGCCAAATCACAAGAATGTTATCAACTGCATCTTAAGCTCATATCCCACTTTTTTATGAATTGTTTGGAATTCTTTAAAGAATACTTTAGTATATTATTATTACCGAGATGTCTCTTTGTCGGCACCATAAAACTCAACTTAATTTAGCTAAAGTGTTACGGAACACATGTTCATCGATGCGAGAAACGCAAAAGTCAAAAACAAGACGACAAATAAATTAATAAATAGAACTATTATTATTTAGTAAATCACTAATCTCTTTAAAAACAGTTCAGGATTCTTTGCATGAAACTCCATAACTTTATCGCCCCACCTCGGAAACGTTAGTGAAATGAGGCGAGGCGATGCTGATCCGGTGCCGAGTTGATTATTTGTGCGACAGAAAACTCCAATCAAGTAGCCGATGTAACCAATGTAAACAATGACATTTATGGTTGAGAAAGTAAATCTCAGGTTAGCAACCGATGAGATGGGGTGATGAAGAACTGCCGGCTTTTGGTTACACAATACTCGCCGATCTGGGAGTGTTTTCATCTGGATGTTTCAGAGAGGATGATATCCAAACATGATGAAGAGAAATGTTTGTTGATAATTTAAATTATTTTGATTATCTCAGTTATAGCTTTAAATGGCAATGTTCGCAAGATATCTTATTTTCAGGTTCAAAAAGGTAGCGGAGCTTACACTTTAGAGTTCAAGCCGCGGTTCACCAATATATATGAAAATATCCAGAACGTGATTGCCAAACTAGAAGGGTCCGATCCATCACACAGCATTCTCCTCAACTGTCATTACGATACTGTTCCTACAAGCGATGGTAAGATTGTCGTTTAGTATTCAATGTATTCAGTGAATTTTCCATACCATAAAACAATATATTGCTCACAGATCACTAACACGTTGCAGGAAGAGTTAAAAGATTTACTGCACTAAAATTTAAATGTGTAGGCCATACCTATATGATATGCATGATAAATAGATGGTTTGAAACAACCCGCAGAAAGAAAAAAGCTAACTTGCAGACCACAGCAATTATGAAGCGCAGGGCCGGTCCTTTTCGGGCGCAATTTGAGCAGTCCGCTCCAGGCGCCGAATTGCCAAGCGCCAAGCCGCTGATAATTCCTAACCCCTAAGACATTTTAAAATTCAAATCATACGAATATTACTGATTACAGTGATCACCTACCTAGGCGTCTACTAGTTTTAACAAGGGGCGCCAAATTTGTATTCGCGCCAGGTGCCGTGTGGCTCAGGCCATAGAGGGTGCGCAGGGACAAACATCGGAATATTAGTAAGAACTGGAAAGAGGTCTTTACCTGGCAATGAACAAGGATTAAATAATTACTACACAAGTTTAGGTCTTCTCTAATAGTGTAGAGGTACTGTTAATATGTTGTGGTTTCACATGATAAACACAGAATTCGTTGTCTTAGGTGCATCTGATGCCGCCATAGCTTGTTCCGTGATGATGGAGCTAGTGAGGGTGCTCACGCAGTCCGAAGTTCGTCTCAAACATAATGTAATTTTTTTGTTCAATGGCGCAGAAGAAGTAGCACTACAGGTATGATCATATGTATTGGTTCTAAAAAATCAGATTGTAATTTAAAATAAATCAAATATAATATTGTTATTATTATAAATATACTTCATGTTGATACTTATGAGTATATTTGCATTGCAGGCCTCTCACTTGTTCCTGTCACACAGATGGGCCGAAACTGTTCGGGTATTTGTGAACTTGGAGGGAGCTGGACTTGGTGGTAGGGCGATATTGTTTCAGTCAGGGCCCGACAACGCTTGGCTCTTCAGAGTAAGAAAATATTTGACACAATTAAAATACTGGCGCCCGACGAGAATCGGTTCTCTCTGTAACTTTATTTTAGTTCCACATTGATGAGCACCAACGCTGGAGATGACAGCACATTAAGTCTGTGGTGTGACAAGCCTGTCGTTGAATTAATTTTCACTATTTTAAGCTCATATTTTTCTGTAGCACGAAAGTTAAAATTGCTCCCTTGTAAAACGCTTCATCTGGAAAAATAGGTTATTTCGAAAAGGATTTTCGAAAAAACTGATACCCACTATTGTAATGATCCTCCCTGTTGTGGACGACTCTAAAGATAAGACCTGCGTGCTTGACTAAATCTAACTGAATTGAAGCTGCTTTTATTTTTTTTTCAATAGTAAAGTGTGATGATCCTAACCTCTGCTGTCTAATTTAGGGGATGACTTACCTTCATGTTACCAAACCTCTTTGCAAACTACGTATGCATTTTCTAAACTACCTTCCACGAGCCCCTATGATATTTCACATAGTAAATTAGACCTTCGTGGCTTTATCGTACAATAGTCTCTGATATAACGTTGTGCATTTTATGTTTTAAGATATGGAAAGACTAGTATAATTTGTGTGTGTAGTAACTCCTATTCTTTTTGTTTTTTTTTTGTGTTTCTTTATTCATAAAAATTTAAATGATTACAGTTTTTTTTCTAGAGCCACCATACTAGGCACATGCCCGTATTATGGTAGTCATATTTCTTTAGATTACAATGTTAAGATGTTAGGATATACAGAAATAAGAGAGAGAAAAAAAGAAATAAAAATAATTAGAAAACATATGAATAGAATGGAATAAAAGAGCAGTTATTTTAATTTAATGACACGAGACATTCTTTGCAATAGTTTCTTCCCTTTACCAATAGCCAATTCAGAATATAATTTTATAAAGATGTTTAGTTTCCGATTTTCTGGTATCTACATTGAGTGAATTGAATATCTTGGGAGCAATATAGGAAAATTTTTGCTGGGCAAATGTTGTTTTTGTTGGAGGAATTGCCCATATTAGGTGTGACGAGTAACGCGTATGAATATTTTGTTGTGTTTTTTTGATGATATTTTTTTTCCATATGTATATAAGAATAGTCTTAATGTATAATTGACGAATATCTTTGATTATATTTTTTTTGGTAAGTGGCTCTGATGGGTGCGACGGGTGACATTTGAAAATTATCCTAAGCAATAATTTTTGAGTTAAAATCAAGGGACGGAGAATTGAAGATGCACAACCTCTCCATCCCACAATTCCATATCTAGCAATTGCTTGAAAGAGTGCAAAGTAGACACATTTTATTTTTTTTAGGTTAAGGATAGATCTGAGAGATCTGAAAATGTAGCATAATTTGCGGAGTCTTTTTGTAGTATAATTGATATGTGCCTCCCAGCGCAGTTGATCATCTATAATAAAACCTAAGTACTTGATTTCGTTAGCTATTTTTAGGTTCTCGCATGAGCAATTATTGTGAGGTGATGTATGCATGGTGAGATCTTGTGAGCATGAATGGATGGTAAGTTTATGACAGTTTTGAGGGAGATTGGGCTTACGTATGGAAAAAAGCATGTATATTCTTTTATCAATATTGAGAGTGAGGAGGTTGGCATCTAGCCATTGTTTTACTTTATTTATGCCATAGTTTGCTTTTTCAATGGTTTAATTCCAATTTTCATCTTCAAACACGATAACTGTATCATCGGCAAATGAGAGTATAGTGCCACCAGTATCTAAATTGCATAGTGTGTTTATATATATTAGAAAGAGAAGTGGGTCTAATACACTGCCTTGGGGAACACCAAAGGTGATTGGTGAACTAGTACTTCTATGCTCTTTGGCGGAGTTAATGATAGTTGACTGTGACATATTTGTTAGATACCTCTCAAACCATTTAAGGGTAATACCTTTAATTCCAATCTGCAAGATCCAAGAAAACAGCAAGGGTTTGGCGGCCTTTATCAAGATTATCAGAGACTAATTTAGTAAAAGCTGCAATTGCATCTGAAGCACTACGACTTTAACGGAAGCCGCACTGGTTACTTGACAGGATTAAATTTTCTTCGAGAAACTTATAGAGCCTTCGTTTTGCTGTTTTTTCAATTATTTTAGAGATCGGACTCAGCAAGGATATTGGTTATTTAAAGATATAATCGTTGAATGTTTTAGTGTGTTTGGGAAAAGGCCAGTTTGACAACTTAGATTTGTGATATGTTCAAGAGGTTTAGCGATGATTGGTTTGAGATGTTTGATTAGTTTTGTGGGTATGTTGTCAATTCCCGTAGAGTGTGTATTTTTGAGTGACGTGATGATATCAGTAATTTCTTGTTCTGTTGTTGGAGTAAGTTTAAAAGATTTAAATCTGAGATTAACGAGTGAGATATTATTTGCAAGATTATTTTCAGACATTCTATTTCTTTTTAAGATATTATTTGCTAGGTCTGATCCGATTGTGGAGAAGAATTGGTTGAAGTGATTTGCGATTTTTTCTGGATTTTCAGTAACATTTAGTGTTTTATTTGCAATGGTGATTTTATTTATGTGTGTGGTCATTTTTTCGGTAGAGCATATTTCTTTGATTGTATTCCAATTTTGTTTATTGTCATCAGCAGCTTCATCTATTTGCTTCCTATAGTAATCTTTTCTGGATGTGGAAGTTATTTTTTTACAAGCATTTCTGTATCGTTTATAGAATAGGAGAGATTCGTGATCATTGGGATTGTTTTTAGAATATTTGTGAAGCTTGTCACGGTTTAAGTTTGATTTAACGATTAATTTGTTTATTGTCTGTGTTGGAAGTGGTAGTTTTCAGATGCTTATGAAGGGTTTCGATGAGAGACCAACGAATGGAATTTTTTGAAGCTTGAAAACCACAAAAATGTTAATTACTATATTTCAGTTCTCTATAGTCATGTTTTGGTATGCGTTGGCCCATTCCAGTAGTTTTTTCCTCATATCTACAGTGAGGTGAGGTTTTTTAGCTGGCCGATGACCAATGAGGTTCTCCTCAGCCAATCTCCTCTGGACTGTCCTTTGGAAGACTTCGATATCTTCTCCGTTGATCAACAAAGGTAAGACGAGCCACACTCTTTTTGTGGTTATGGAGACAGACATCTCTGATGTTGCGGTCAGTGCGAGGTGTAGTGATTCGTTTTCTGCCACATTTCCCATTGTAACTACTTCAAGGGGCAGGTTTTGATTGATTTTTTAATTTATCCTGCTAACCACAGACTTTAAAATACCTGTGATGGCTGCTATTTCCCTTTGGGAAGGTTGAGCGTTTAACAATAGTGTCTTCATTTCCGTAAATTTTCATGAGGACGTGTCTGAAGACCTAGCCATACTAAAAAAACAAAACGTTGGACTCAATATATGCTCACAAATATGCTCTCGAAATATAACGTCTTCACTCTTACTAACCGGCGAACTTACCTTAACCTAACGACCTTGTACAAAATCTGTAACAACTTTATCGACTGTCCTGGCTTACTCAATCTAATAAACTTTAAAATACCACCCAGAACGACGAGGCTTAACGACTTATTCCATATTAGCCGGACGCGCACAAATGCTGGTGTCAGGGATCCAATCAGAAGAATGTGCGAATTGTATAATAAAAACCAAAACCTGAAGGATTCCGACATATTTTTACACACATATTGTACTTTTGGTAGGAAATTGAAATCTGATTTACTATAAAAAAAAGAAAATGTGTACTTACTTCATTCACTATACTCTTTAAGCAGTTTTTTTTAATGATTTATCTCTAAACTTGTATAAAAAATATTTGTACACTTTTATTTTACACTGAGCATTATCTATACACAATATAATTTTCTTTATACTTTACCTTATTTACATAAAAAAAATATTTAAAATTGTTATCTACCAGTCAATCAGTGAGAAATAGTTAGGATGCAGGCGAATTCTCAAGTTATTGTTTTAGAAAATTATCTTTTAATTACTGTCTGTATCTGTGTTTTCTCCTCAAATAAATAAAATAAAATAAAAATAAGGCAAAACTATTCATTGAAATAAGTTATGAAAAAAAATTTACAAAATTAGATAATTTTAAAATAGATAACTAATAAATACTTACATTTTTGTACAGCTTAACTGTTAAAACTCGTAAATATGATTATTATGTAAATTTATTTACCAGAACTTCAATCAAAGAAAAAACCTTATATTTTCGAGGGATGTTGCACTTTGCGAGTGTTTCCACTTCTTAAAAGTGTCGTGGTGATATAAGCAACCGAAATAACGAAGGAATAGCCATCATAATATCCAAGTTATTTAGAAGCACAGCCAAAGTAAACATAAAAATCAGGAAATATTAGTACTGTCCCTATTAATATAAATATCAGGCAATTTTTTTATATTCATTACTATTGCAGTTTTCTGTAGTTAGTTCGATAATCTTGGTTAGATGTCGCTGGTATCCTGTTTTCTTTTCGTATTGTGTTAATAATTTTATGTTATCGGGGGTGGTTTTTTCCGGGTGTGAAAAACTTGGGAATGTCCAAATCATCACACTTTCGAGTTTTTGCTATAAAATGAGACACTTGTTTTATTTCAATTACTAAGCCCATTCCGCGCCTCACCCCCATGGAATTTTTTGTTTCAGTACTATGCCAATTCCGCGCCTCATCCCCATGGACTTATTTTTGGTGAAGAACTTTTCCAGAGTGGATTCATTCCTTCAGACACGGATTTCAGAATATTTCGGGACTTCAAAGAGATTCCTGGTAAGACATTATTATTTAAGAATTACACAAAATACTTACATTTTACAAAAAAACAGTTCAACATTATGAAAACATAACATTATACGAAGAAACATGAGTATGACTGATTTATTGAAATCCTTTAAAAATATTAGTCTATTCAGAATATATCTGAACACATATTGATGCAGGTGTCCTTTTCCTAATAAACATAATGATAATATTAGAATTTTTATGAGCATGTGTTCCGACATCCTAATAATATTAAAGGTTAAAGTTATCATCCTATTGTTAAAGGCCTGCAATTGCGTTTTTAACAGGAATACGGATAATTTGACCAGTTTTTTAATAAATTAGCAATATTTTATATTACAGTAAGTTTTCTCGGTGTAATTACATCAGTTGAGACGAAGCCTCTGTTGTGGAACATTGTAAATGAAAATGGATTCCAGGTTTGGACTTTGCCTTTGGCCGCAACGGGAAGGTCTACCACACCGTGTATGACAAAGAGGCGTACATCCCACTGGGAAGCCACCAGCATTTGGGAGACAATATCCTCGCTTTGATCCGAGTCCTCGGACACGCTCCAGAGTTACTAAATTTAAAGGTTACAAATTCTGAAATATTTTAGACTGCGACGAATATAAATAAAGAAGTAATTGAGATTTATAAGAAAAACATGTTAAAACTGTATTTATAATTATCTAAAAAAACCGTGTTTTTCTAAATGGATCAACCGGATCAACCGAGTACCTATTTGATTGAAATCGGTCTTAGAAATAAACAAGCCGAATAAAGTTTTTGATTTTTTTCATGACGGCGGAACTTAATGTGCAAACATGATACATTGGAGCAGGGGCACAATGTTTTTCTTTTCCGTGGCCGATGGAAAATAAAACACGTTGTGGCCCCGACCCAATGTTTTTGCCTTCGTTCGATGTTTTGAAAACATTTGGTCATTGGTGACCCGACTTTGGGCGGCAGCTGCTGTTGATGTTATGATATGAATTAGGTTCTGAATGGAACAACGTGCTGAAGACATGGTATTTTGAGCATATTATAAAAGCTGCCCCCTGCCCCTCTGCCTTCCCTCAGCCGATGCCCATGCTCGTATTATTTCCCATTTCCCAGGAGCACAAGGACGGGCAGATGGTGTACTTCGACTACCTGGGCTGGTTCATGCTCAGCTACTCCGAGGAAGCCGGGATCGCTATCAACGTCACCGTGTTTCTGCTGTCAATCGTCAGTGTAGTCGTTTTCGTTGGACGCATGGCGCAATGTAAGATATTTATGACGATTATATGATTCACGCCAAAAATTGATTGTATATTACCAATGGATGGCAGAACATGGATAATTGCATTGGTAGCTTTTGAGCAAAAAGAAAGATATTTGGGCTGTTAATCATCCAATTAAAGTGGAATAAAAACTTCTTCAAATCCGACTCTCCAATATATTTTATGAATATCGTTTAAAAATGAGTTGGAAATAATAATTGTATTTTATTTTAGGGCAATGTCTGCCACAGAGTATGGGGAAAATGGGAGAGATCTGGGACAAGACAATCAAATCCAAAAAATTGAAGATAAACGATTCTATGTACGCGCATGTGGACCAAAGGAAGAAAAGTTCCAATCGTAGCGATCAAGGTAATTATTATGAATTCGTTTTTATTATTATCATTATCAATTACCTCGCATTAATATTAATAAACATGGAAATGGTTAAATTACTTCAATTAAACATAATATGCAAATTCATCAATGATCATAAACTATTATATTAACAAAGAAATGCAAATCGCAACAATTTTTATATTTTTACGTAAGATTTTTTTTGTGTGGTTTTCAAAAAACCATGAAAGAGGAAACAAACGGACCACTAACCCTTATGTGCCGAGAAATCCCCTTATATCCCTTTATACCCCTACCGCGCCGACCATTCCACAATAGATTCGCTAGAAGTTCACCCCACCTTTACCGGTTTCATTGTGTTTAGTAACGTAATGTCATACTAAAATATATTTTATTCGCCTGACAAGGATTAATTGATGACCACCTTCATGACATGATCCATTTTAAGGGACTTGGAACATAAATTCTACTGATGAATAATGCAATGAAAATTTAACATCAAAGTATTACCAACTTTACAGGCCTCATTTTCAATCAATTTTACTAACCTCCGTGTTTACCAAAAAATTCTTAAGCACAACATCTGTTGTTAAGCCCGATAGGTTGTTGAGTTGTAACGAAAAGCGATTCAATGTCGTTGTAACAGCTCCTAACAAATTTCGTGAGCAAATAGTGTCCTTAAGTGGATACAGTGCCGCCAATTCTTCTATTTTGGAAAATTGACATCAACACCACTGTTAAAAATCGCTACTTGGGAGGTATCTGTTAGGTTTGTACTTTCATCCAATGCTAGAGCATTAAAAATATGGTTCAAAAACTTGGTTTCTCCTTAACTCCAATATCGTTGAAACGCCTAGTAATAGGCTTATTTTTGAGGAATCAGTTTTCTTTTCTGGGCACAGAATTTCAACAATCTCTCCAAACTTTGCTTAAATATTTGACCAACTGAATATGGCTTAGATTTTAAACATGTTGACTCTTGAACCGCTCTAGTAAATATCCGACGTTGTGCAGAAAGTTTTCTTTTTAATTCATTTACTTGGTCTTGTCGAAATTGCCCTTCGTACTTATCAAACATATTTGCATTATTAGAATTGTTATACTCTTTCAAGACAGAAACATAATCGTTGCATATCAAGCATATTGGCTTTGTTTTAAATTCCAAGATAAAATAGTTTATACTTCATCTGTCTTGAAAACTTCTCAGTTCTTCTGTAACTCTTCTCTTCTTTGGTCCAACGTCTTTACTACTTGATGGCATTGTGCGTCTTTGTTTTTAACAAAAATAATAAAGAAAATGACATCAGTATTACATGACTTTCTGACAAAAGGATGAGATGCTTGTGGTGCATTGTAAAACATCTATAATGCCATTAAAAGGATCTGATTCGAGCTAATTCATTAGTAAAATAAAAATAAAGTCAAATCCTAATAAAAGGCCTTTTATTTTTTGTACTAATAAACTTAAATGTAGGTACTCAGACAAAAGTCAGTGGTCAGCAAGGTTAGTAATTTGGTTAGATACACATAATCAAACACAAAACAAAAAATTGAACTCTACAAAATGAAAGCCAAATATGATAGATTAATTTCAAAAAATAAAAGCTAGGTTTGCTTAAAAAAGTAGACAGAACTCGGTTTAGTTGTAGACAGGATACTCGGTTACAGAAACTTGTGTACGAGACAGTTATGTGTCATTGCAGATACTGTAACGATAGGGGAGCTGGACACACCTTGTCAAGAAATCAGCTTCGGGGAGTGTGGTGAAAAAATGGAGTGAAGCTACGTCAAAGTTCAGAAAAGAACTAATTTCTAAATCTGTTTTGACACATGAATCTACTACTAGGCAAAACTGATTTTAAACCGGGAAAGGAACTGATTCTAAACTGGAAAGGAACTGATTTTGCTACTGAATAAAACACTGTTAAATATTTCACTTGGAGACTTGGTTTTGGTTTTTCAGAAGAGTTGTTTCTTCTTCAGAAGTAGTTGTTGAACTGACTTGACATTGAATCTGGCTCTATAGATATAGGGCAAACTCGAGTCGGGTCCTTACTGATGGGAAACTCCCTTTTCATGGGGAGTGAATTAGTTAGGTTCTTTTCCTGTCGGCTGTTGGCCTGCCGAGGGGAAAGCAACTTTATGAAGCATTACCTCTAACTAGGTCAGTTCACTTAGTCCGACGTTATTAGAAATGGTTATTAAAAAAACTGAAAAACTATAATGTGAGAAGTAAGTATGTGAATTGTGCAGATATAAGATTGAATGAGAAGGAAATGGACGGTCTAAGCATAGACGAAACATGGAACCACATAAAAGTGTGTCTTTGTGAATCCGCTAGAGAGGTTTGTGGAATAAGTTCGCAAGGTAAGAAGAAAGGTGATGCATGGTGGGATGATGAGATTAAAGCACTGGTCTCAGAGAAGAAGGAAGCATGGTTATGTCTGATTGCGGCTGGCAGTACTTCCAGCGAAGAGAAGGATCGAGCGAAAGAAGTATATAAGGAATGTAAGAAAAAGTAAGAGTTGGAGTGAAAGAACGAAAGAAACGCCTGGAAGAGGAAGAAGGAATGAAAATGACAGAACATTAAGTTTTTTTAGCAGAAAGTCAAAAAGTCCCGGAGTGGCCCAGAAAACGGAAGCATGAAAGTGATAAAATCGAAAGATGGAAAAATGTTGACGAATGAGGAAAAAATAAAAGAGAGATGGATGAAGTTTTTGGAGGAAGTCTTCGAAAACGAAGTGAATGACAGTGATTACAGCAGCGAATCAGATATGAATGAGTGAATTTTACCAAAATTAGCATGGATGAGATAGAAAGCTCGATTAAATGTACGAAGAAGGTAAGGCTGTCGGTTTCGACAATATTGCTGCTGAATATTTTAAAGGAGGTAGCCGTATAATTCTCACACGGTTGTACAATCTGTTTAACCAATGTTTAAAGGAGACATTCGAGGTTTAGCTTCGTTCTTTAAATGTAGAGTCGTTCATGAAAAAAAAATTAGAGTCCATGCTAGTGCCCTGAAGGGGTAACCATAAGTTACCTATACCGGGGCGGGTAAGTGGTGGGATCCTCGAATGTTTTAAGGAGGGTTACACGCATTTAGATTGGAGAAGGGCTGTGATCATGCCATTATACAAAGGTAAAGGGTCACGTATGGAATGTGGGAATCATAGGGCTATTAGCCTGCTAAGTTAAGTTGGCAAGCTGTATGGTAGAATTTTGATTGAAAGAGTAAGAAAGAAAACGAAGGATAAAATATGTACATAAAATAAAAAGCGGTGCGTGGTTTGTTATTGTATGTATTGAGAAACATAATATTTAACTAGTGAGCCCTAGCATGACAGAATCATTTATTAAATTATACATTTTGGACTTACCCCAAGACCGAACTGCATCCGTTATCATAATCTACACTACGAGAGCAAGTCACTACGTCTCCTATTACCGAACACTGTGTTTTCCTTAATGGCGAAGCGACGGAACGTTCCCCCGGCTCCATCCATCGGCTGACGTTGTAGCAGTTCTTTACTACCCGCTACATTTCAAAATTATTCGGAGTGTGTAAACACTGGACTCCGACAAGAGGAGAGGAGACGGCAACTCGAGCGCGCCCGAGCGGCCAGTACCATTACGGCTCCCGCCGGCTATAGACGCAATCCCGGAAGACGCAGCGAACGCGACAAACGACATTGGACGAACTTCCGAGACATCGATCTTTTGGGGAACAATGACGCAACATATTATAATTCGTCTTGCTGGTCATTGCTTTCTCATCTAAATTTAACGTCATGTAAAATGATGTTTGGCGCCCTCTACTCTTTATAACAGGTCAGAATACTTTTGTCACACACACGCACGTTTCATGTTACTTATTCTTAATTCACTTTTCTAGTCACACCATTTAACATTGCTACCTATTATTAAAAAGTCCGATGCGGAAGGCCTTCGGTCCGACGCACACGCCCTAGGATTAAATTCAATCATGAATATTTTGAGATCTCTTGTTTGCTCTGGTTTTGTACGCTGTAGAAATAAATAATATGTTGTAATTCATAACTCTTTTTATTACTACTTCTTTTATCATCATGTTACCCATTGAGGGATTAAATCCCATCATAATGGCAACGTGCCCCTTAACCTTGAAATCTGGTTATAACGTGACCCCGTGAAGCGTGGATCGGGCCTCCAAAAGGGCAGAAATATATCTCCCGGCCGCATCCACGATCTCCAACTAATAATGCGTACGTATCCGGGTTCTGAGGATGCTGCAACTTAGGCCAGTAGCTTTCTCTCGGCCGCCGGCCACGTGCGGTTGGAATTCCAAACATCAAACGTCCAAAAGAACGAAATTCCCGCTTGACGGTTTTGCGTAGCCCGAATTTACAATTGAATATCATTTAATCTTACGCCGGATGGATCATTTATTTATGGATTACCGCTCCAACTTATTTCGCTAGTCGCGTAGTTCGCCCGTACACTATTTCTTCCAAAGAAATCTCCATTACCCACAGCGGGAATGGTTGTTTTACTGGTTGCGGAAACGAATCCCGTCGTGCCCGAAGTAAACTCGCACTCGACGGTACAAAAAAAATGGAATCCATCAATACAAATAATTACTCTAAAATGGAAATCACCGCGACTATCAGCTGTCCAGTCCTCAATCCCACACGTTGACTGCCCAGCTAAAAGTGGTTCCTTATTTTCGGCCAGGCCCAGATATCGTTCTCAGCTCGCCGCACGAAAAATTTCCAAACTACCATAGACAATCGTCCAGTTCCTAACTAGATTAGAGAAACGAGGGAGATAGATGTGATGATGCAGAAAAAATTAATTAATAAAATATAAAAACAACAGGAATCTAGCCCTGCATCATAACAGGATTTGCAAGGTGCTTTTATAAGTGGAAGGGGGTGCATGGACCAGATATTCTCATTGCGTATGCTCATCGAGAAGTTTCTGGCAAAAAAACAGAAACTTTTCTGTGCCTTTGTAGATTTACAAAAAGCATACGACCGAGTCGACAGGAAAAAGCTAAGGAAGGTATGAAGGTATATAAAAAAGTATGGAGTGAATACAAATCTGATTCAGGCAATTGCGTCTCTGTATGAGGGAAGCGTTGCATGTGTTAGGGTAAACGGTGGTTTTACGGGGTGGTTTGATATCACAAAAGGTGTTAAACAAGTCTGCGTAATGTCACCGTGGTTATACAATCTATACATGGATAATTGTATGCAAGAATTGAAAGAGGTGGGATTGGGCACGAATTTGAGTAATTTGAAAGTATGTTGCCTGTTGTATGCTGATGATGCGGTGCTGATTGCTAATAGTAAAGATGATCTACAGTCTCTCGTGTCTAGGATGAACGAAGTATGCATGAAGAATGAGTTAATGATGAATGTAAGTAAGTCAAAAGTAATGGTGTTTGAAAGAGAGAGTACGAAAACAGTGTGCAATATAGTTGTAAATGAGGAATACTTGGAGCAGGTGGATGAGTTTGTGTATTTAGGAAGTAGTTTACGAGAGATGGGAAGGCTGACAGAGATATGGAAAGAAGGGTAAATGCAGGTAATTTCGTTAATGGAGGACTGAACACAGTTGGCGCTAAAAAAAAATTGTCTAAAGAAGCGAAGTTAGCAGTCCACAACGGAGTGCTGGTACCTACCTTGATGTATGGAAGGGAGGCATGGAACTGGCAAAGAAAGGATGAAAGTAGATTGAATGCTGTTGAAATGAGATCCCTGAGGCGTATGTGTATAAAACAATGTTTGATCGTGTGAGGAATGTAGGGATTCGCAAAGAGTGCAAGGCTGATGTAAGCGTAATGAGTAAGATTAAGAAAGATAGGAGTGTAAAGAGGATATATGATGCTTTCGGTTTTCAATCTCTTTTCTCCGCACGACCACTTATAAATAAATCTCCGAGCAATACTTTTTTTGCGGAAACGATTTTTAATTTTTGATTTGATTTATGATATCGAAATATGTTTTTTTATTCAGCGTACAAATTAATGAGAACAAAAATAACATAAATGTCAATACAGTAAATTTAAGCTTTGCATAAAGAAAAAAATATTTGAAGCTAGCTGTGTATCCCGCCACGCATTGATGTGGCTCAGTCTGTCTGTGAAAGTAGATAAACAATACCGCGTGTTGCTTTTACGTCCAACAAATGGCACTGTTTTTCAAAAGAAAGCATGTTTTTACCTGTCACACTTATTAAATATAGGCATATAAAACACACACAAAATTTCACAGCAATCGCTGAAAAACTTTCGGAGACATAAGATTTTGAACAAACGAACATTTAAAATTTTATTTATATCTATCTATCTACTCTCATCTCATTTTAATTTGCGCGTGTTTTTAAATATTTATATTATATAATATATAGATGTAACCTGTGACAGGTAAAAACATGTTATTGTAAAACAGCTATTTGTTGGATGTAAAAGCAACACGCGCTATTGTTTATCTATCTGCACCGTCAGACTAAGCCACTGCAACGCATCTCGGAGTACAGCTAGTAGATAATAATAATCTTCTTCAATTATTTGACCGGTTTGTAGCCGACGGTTGAGCAGTTTAAACTTCAAATGACATATTATGGTATGTTGGTAATTGAAGTTTACTAATATCCAGGGGCCGCATGGAAAGAGATGTTCTTCGCGTTTGGCGCCCGGCTGATGGGGATGCTGTCGGGGGTGCTTGGAGCAGTTATAATGGGCGCCTTCATTGACGGGGTGGCAACCCTAGCCATGCCGTGGTACTCCAAAGTGTGGACGATATTTCCGCTATTTTGGTGCCCCTGTCTTTTCGGCTACGGGTTGGTGCCTATGGCTGTGGATTGGTGGAGAAGGAAAAAGGTAATACGTGTAATGACATATTATTGATATTGATTACTTCACGGCCCTCGAATTCGAATATCTAACTCGCTTCACCAGCAGCTGGCAGGTGCGTTCCATTAAAAATCAAGACAGGCAAAAGAAATTATTATTAATTAAAGATATTGTGATAATGAAAATTGTGTTAAAATATATCTTAGAATGTAATTCAATATAACGATAGCTTGATTCATGGAGGAGGTTCTCAGTAACTACATTTAATATAACTTTTTATTTGTTTTTTTTTGGATATATACATAGATGAGATATGTATTACTATGTGTACCTTTGTACCCATACGAAGGTACACATAGTAATACAATTATAAAGAGTGACGAAAATCTTGGCCTTTGTTCCAGTCTGGTTTTGCAGTGCGGCGGGGCACTGTTAATACTAAATTGTCTAGTTTAATTTGAGGTCACGGGTTCAAAAGCCGGCGAGGACAAAACAAAATTAATTAAATTTATATGAGTACCTATATCATATTGTAGAATTAAAATAAAATTTATATAGGTACATATAATGAATCTGTACCTCGTTCCAAAGTGGAAGATATGTTCAGTATCACCCTGGGAGAGACCATAATTCAGAATTGACTAGATCTGAATAGCCAGGAATTTTCCAACCCTCCTCTTCCCTATCTCTAAAAATGTGGACTACATACATCAGGAATATAGACGAAATTTCTTCTGAAGACACTTCAATGAAATAAAATGTTATTGATTTCTTCTTAAAAATTCCGTCTTACATGTTTTGGTTTTAGCTGAAACCAATTCTACTTTACTTCTTTTCGGTATTATGCACTTTTCTAAATATTCAGGATTTCTAATAGGCATGCAGCGATTATGTCGAGGATCAATTAATTCGGGTAGCATGCAAATATTGTAAAAGCGTTTCAGCTGTTCAACCATATTAGTCTGCCAAAATTCGTCATCCCGTAATATTTTTCCGATTTTTATTCTGAGTTCAGTCCATACAACAAATATCTTTTTTTGTTACATTTAATTGGCCCTGAACCTGGTAAAACCAATCGTGAGATGTGTACGGGACCAAGTTAGTGAAGCCCACACAAATACTGCAAATTCAATAGGGGACCGGCACACATTGACTCCTTGATCTGAGAGTTTTTGCAGGGGCAGTAGGAAAACATTAAATTAAACAAGTATTACTTTCCCGAGTACTCTCGGATCAGAAGTGACTGTTTGTACCAGTTACTTCTCTATTTATTGGACAAAATTATACATTAAATTTCACACATGTTCAATGAGAGTAATTAGCGATCACCCTTATCTCTTCACTGTGTTGAACAAAACAAAACATTAGTTTTTAAATGTATGGTGGCGCCGAAAATCCATTAATATTAACTATAGCAGTCGCACATTAAGGATGTGGAATAATATTATAGTATCATATTTATTTTGACGCAGATATCTTAATGGTTTTATCAAAAATATTAAGGACATCGTAAAAACTTGAGATCCTGTTATCTCATAATGACTTTGGCTCTGTATGTCCGATATAAGATGTATTTACCAGCATTTCTCCATTTTTGTTAAGTTTCCAAAAGGTATTTTTTTTGGATTTTACTGCTTCATATATGAGCATGCTGCGTGATGCGAAAAGACATTTAATTTCAATACGGATACTCTTCATCTATGAAAAGACCACACTTTTCTATGGTAATGCTTTCTAGTTCTGCAAGCTCCTTCAGGACATTGTATTCATGTTTTTGTCCGTGTCGAATTGAAGGAATATTTGATAAGGATTGCTTGTACAGTAAGGTGGAGCGGTCTAGTATGGAGAATTTTTTTTTCGTAATATAGAATTCGGCATCGCAGGATTGGTGCTCCGTTATGTATTTATCTTAAATTAAAAATAAAAAATATTTATTTATAATTACGACATCGCCACCACTTTTAATTTTTGATAAAAACCCCGAAAACACCAATAATGTTCTCCCGATTCTTAGAAATGCTTATAATTATGTAAGAAAAAAATTGAGTTTTTATTTATTACCTATGATATAATTAAATTATTATTTTATAAAATAATTAAAAAGTAGGACTGTAGGAACAGTTAAATTATTCCCACACAGCAACGAATCCTTCTACCCCAAACGCGTATCAAACAGAGTGAAGTGTATCGCGTATCATCTTGGCGAAGTTTCCGATCCGCTAGATATTATCTAGTAGATCGGGGTACTGACGCTATTCCTTCTTTTAGTTTAAACTTTAAACACTCAAAAAATGTGCTTCGTCTTCAATTCCTCAAGAAATAATGCAAAGTGAAGCACAACCAAATAATTCTCACCATGAGGTGAAAGACTTCCCTGTTGTGGCCAGAACACTAGACAGATTTCAGATCGAGCAGGAGCTGCAATTGTTTTCGCTGTATTACAAGATGTTGGCTTAATTTCACAGAACGATACATCTCGCGTTGCGGATAGGAGTAAAATTCGTCGAGCTCGAATGAAGAAAAGAACTGCCCTTAATGGTAAGCCGTTAGTAATCGATTCCAATGAATTTGGTTTATACTTCGCCGGACGGAAGGACAAAACTTTAAGCATGGAGGACAACCGGCGAAAAATAATAACTGAAGAACACGTTAGTTTAGTAAAAGAACCAGGTAGCGAGTACATGGGACACATTTAATTAAAAACCGGAAAATCTGAAGCAATCAGTAATGGAATTATTTAATTACTGTCTTCGAAAGATATTGTTTTGGAAAAAATTGTTGCAATTGGATGCGACGGAACTGCAGTTATACGGGGTACAAAGGAGGTGTTATTCGGTGCCTTGAATCATATCTCAAACGGCCTTTACAGTGGATTGTCTGTCAATTACAAGCAAACGAACTCATTTTGCGACATCTCTTTGAGAACATCGACGGAACCACGACTGGACCGCAAAGTTTCACTGGAATTATTGGTAAATCTTTAAATAAGTGTGAATAACTTCTTGTCGTGAAATTTAAAATCATTCAATGTTCATTACCAAGTATGACAAATACGCAGGATTTAAGTACAGATCAGCTGTATCTACTGAAAATGTGTAAAACTATTGACTCCGGATTCTGCAATGAAAATTTATCAAAAAGAAATCCCGGTAAAATTGTACAATCCATGTGGCTCACTACAGCGAATCGGATTCTTCGGCTTTACATTTCTACCCTAAAACCATAAAAAATATGGTAACTTTAACGACATTTGTATTAACAGTTTACGCACCTATGTGGTTCAACATTAAGACCAAACCATTATGTCTTTCCAGTGCAAGGCATTTACACGAAACAATAGTGCTTTCACGGTATTTGCCCAGTGATTTAAAAGATAGTATTGATCCAGTAATCCAGCGTAATGGCTTTTTTGGGCATCACGAAAATATATTATTAGCCATGTTAAACGACAACCGAAAATACGTAAGAGAGTTGGCGTTGAGAAGAATATTGAAAGCTCGGCAAATGAAAATGCAATCAGACTTTATTCGTACCTTCAAAGTGCCTGTTTTTGATTTTTCAGCAGATGATTATATTGATGTTATAAAGTGGGAAAATATAACCGAGCCACCACTAACAAAATTTGTTAGTGACGAGACAATTTTACAAGCCATTACCGATCACACGATAATTGAGGATGTCATACTACCAATGATAAAGAATTTTCCTTGCCACACTCAAGCTACAGAGAGATGTGTGAACATTGTAACAGAAGCCTCAGCCGTTGTTTGTGGACCCTTGAGGCGAGATGGATTAATAAAAACAAGGTTAGAGTCACGACACCTTATGCCTATTTTTAACACCAAAATGCAGTACCGTTCATAGTAACTTTTGTAATTTTCAAGTTTTTCAATGCGGTAAATAATATATGTACATTTTTTATTTCCACTATTTGTTCCATTCTAACAATCTACGAATGTATTATCTGTAAAATAAATGGTAAAATACAAATTTTATGTGTGTTTTATTTCGCGTACATGAGCTATAAATACTTAGGTAAAATCGTGAAAATGATAAAATATAAAGCTTTGGCGATGTCCAGGTATTGTGAATATATTTTTTTTATTATTTTTGTTGTAATTGTTAATATATGGAGCATCTTTCCCAACTATGTCGATTTAGAAATTCTCAAAAAAAAAATTTCACTCCACCTTATTGTACAGTACATTTTTGACTGGAGCGCAACTCATATTGCGGCGCATCTAGATTCACTTTCCACTAGATGCTTGAAGTACTGTCACCCTTTCAATTGCTTGCCTATCTTTGGCTATGGTAAAAATTTATAAAAAATCATATTTAGCTGCCTGATACGCTGCTTGGTCCGTATCAGGTTTTTCTGCATTGGGACCACAATGCTGATCTGTTGCTGGAGCGAGCTGCAGGGTTTTTATTTAATTTTTTTTACTTAATACTTGTTGATTATTTTTCTGCAATCTTTTTAATTCTAATTGCTTTACGAATTTTCCGGGACTATAACCGGTTGCGAATTTATGAAAAGAATAGTGTGGACGATTGGTGTTGAACGCCACTACTGCTGCAGCGCACCTTCCATTTAGCCACACATTATTATAGCACTCCACAGTATTGCTGTCTACAATTCAGGGCTGCTCAAACGGTCGATCGCGAGTGCTTTTTGAGTCGATCTCGACGGCTATTTTTACAATTGGTTATTTACGGCTATTAAAAATTTCCAAAACTTGAGCTGTGGCTATAAATGTAAACATGCATCCAAAATAATGTTTTAAATGTGAATTGTAATCTTGAAATCTTACAACCGTCAAACTGATTTGGTTAAAAATTGCAGTCAAATGCACAATTTCGGTAAGCAATCAATATAAACCTTATGCTGTAAGACACTGCGCAGAAAAATTCCACGCCGTTACCTTACTATAACGAACTTAATTTTCTGTGCAGGGTCTAACAGCACTCGGTTTATGTCGATTGCTTACTGACCCGTGGAATACTGCGCTCAGTAGAAATTTGTTTTCATTCGTCCAGTAAATTTCAAATAAACGAAATTATACAATATATATTACGTAGGCACTCACACATGTTTTTATTTAGATCGAAAAATGAATAGGTACCTATGCGACAAGTAAATTTTTGTTCACAAAGGGGCAAAACTCTAATATCAGGGAACTTTACTAAAAAGCCGCCTGAAGGGCCTAGTAGCAAAACACCCGCAAAGTGGGTTTGTATCTGCTAGTTACATAAGAATACTTTCAATATGAGTTTTGAGAAAGGTAGAACAATGCCTGGTATAATATTGGCGACGCACTCGCTGCAAGGAAAGTGGTTTATGTTGAAGTTGTTTCCAGTATGGCCTGTCGCTGTCCATGACCGCCCAGCTACACCTGGTGGCCGCGCAGATACCCTGGGCTCTCATCATGATCATCATGACTTGCTTTGGCATCAGGTCCGCCACCATTGTCATGTTTCCACTCCTGTTTTCTACCGTGGCTCTACTCCTTATACACTTGACTCCGTTGTATCGCACAGGTAACCAACCAAAAATGTGTCTGTTGTCTTTGATGAAAATTCCGTGTTTTAAAGATTTAAACTCACTTGTTACTTTATTTCACAGTTCACACGTGGACATGGGTTTACCTGGTAATTCACATCCCGTCAGTCATCTTTCAGATGTACATAGCGCTGCTAGCCTACACGGTATTCCTACCCGTCGTGGGGCGTTCCGGCACTGTCAATGGAGATCTGTACATTGCTGTTGTTACTTCAATTATCATCTTATATGTGATGAACTCTGTGGTGGGTCCCAACACTCTTATTAATTAATAATGTGTCAGTTTTGAAAAGCGATTTTGAGAGTTCAGAATTCATGTCGTGTTGTTCCCAGGTGCCTTTCCTCAGCCTGATGAGGCGGCCGGTCCTCGTCCTGGGTACATTGCTGGGCTGCGGCCTGGTTATGCTAGCCATATCCCTGTCTACCTCCGTGGGACACCCCTACAAGTCGGGGCCGGAGGACCCCGCCCTTCAGAGGTACTGGATAATGGTGGGTTAATTACATCTCACTAACGTTATATTCGATCTTTCAGACTTTACAACAACGGTTGCCGACATATATACCTTCCCAAATTTCATAAAGCCATTATTAATATTTGTTATACGGAATCTCTATGATTTTAATTCATGCTTTTCATTAGATTTTAAACACAAGTCAAACATTTCCATTCGACTGCCTACTAGATAGCGTTCAGGTTAAATTGAAATTTTTCATAAAAATGGAAGCGTTGAAATAAGTGCTACGTAACATCAGTCCTCCTCCATAGTCGAGGTGTGAGGCTCTCGACTAGCAATACGCAGGTCTTAGGTACAATCCCGACGTGCGATATTTCACAATTTATTCATTAAAAATAATATATAGAATAATTGTGGCACGTACCAGAGTGGAAGATGTTCTCAGTAAGACTGCCATTCAGAATTGAAATTGTTTGAAATGGCTTCAGCCATGTTTGGTGACCAGATCTGAATAGTCAGGTACTCCCCCACCTCCCTATTCCCTATTTTCTTACCCCCCCCACTACCTTCAGCGTCACAATATTCCCCAATTGGGGATGCCATAGTCTCCACTGGCTGCAGACGTTTGGGAGCAGTTTTTATTTATTTATTTTCACATATACGGCACAACATGTGCCATTCACATACTAAATTACAGGTACAGCAACATAAGGAATGCAACAATATAAATGTAAGTATAACGGTATAATCAGTAAATAGTAGTAAGGTTAAAAGTATGAAAAAAAGAGACATAAATAAAATATAAGTAGCAATCTGTAGTATAGTATTAAGTCAAAGTAAGACATTATATGTAATAATCTACAATAAAGTAGTATAAGCAAGAATGAAGTGCTTATAAAATGTCTGAAAGGCAATAAGAGTTTGTAAAAAATAAAATAAAAAATTTTAGAGAGGTATAAACTATTAGAAAATGAAAAGAATAAAATATATACTATTATAATATGAAAAGGAAACAAAAGTAATAAATGGGAGAATCGCGTGTATAATAATAATGTGCGACATTGCTTGACAGTCCGATAAAGTTTTACATAGTACCTATGATGACTATGATATATAATGCACTGATATCAGCTTCTACCTATCGAGTACTAGTAGTTTTTAATCTGAAATACATAAACATTATGATGGTATGGTATTATTTGAAAATTTTTGTTTTATGCATCTTTTATATGATAATAGACAATCAGCGTGATCGATGTTGGAATATTCATTGCCTAATCTGTGCAAGCGATGTATTATTGAATTTTTCTGCGTTAGTTCCAGTATTGTTACAATAATAAGGTGACTTGAGACTAGTTTGTCTACAGGGAACATGGTAGTTTATCAACGAAGTTAATTCAGGGGAGTCAAACCAGTGATTGATTATTTTAAATAAAAAAATTAGATCATTAAGTATTCTTCTATGTTTTAACGATAAGAGATGCATTAATTGTAATAATGAATCGTAATCAATGTCGTCAGAGGGAATTCCTAATTTGAAGTTAATTGTTCTGAGAAATTTATGTTGGATTCTTTCAATGGAGTTTGCATGGTTTTTGTAGGAAGGGTTCCATATAGACGAATTATATTCTAATTGACTTCTGACTAGAGTTGTATAAAGTAATTTTAATGTATGGATATTTTTGAAATCTTTAGATATTCTAGTAATGAAGCCCAACATTTTCATTGCTTTACTAGTAATGACATTTATGTGATTATTAAATGATAATTTACTATCAAAGATTATACCGAGGTCCCTAATTTCAGGTACAGATAATAAAATGTGGTTGTTCAGTGTATAACTATATTTGATGGGGTTTTTTATTCTGAAAAAACTCATAATTTGACATTTTTTAATATTGAGTGTAAGTTTGTTAATGGAACACCACTCTGCAAATTTTTTGAAATTGGATTGTAGGGACAAACAGTCATTGATATTTTTAATGATTTTAAATATTTTCATATCATCAGCAAATAATAATATGTGAACATCAGAGAAAATAGAAGTGACATTGTTTATAAACAGTATAAATAATATTGGTCCTAAGTGTGAACCCTGAGGCAGTACACATTTAATAAAATTGGTTTGTGTTATTATTAAAGCACTCCGACCGTAAGTTCTATGACGAGAAGGCCACCCTGAGGAGGCACGAAGCCGGCTACTTCATCCTGAACCTAGACCGTAATAGTCCTCGCACTATCCCGCTAGGAAACAGGTACATCTCCACTATCGGCCAGGATTGCGATGATGAACTGTACTGCGGATTGCCTTTGTATACGGCTAGGATGGTTCCATTGAGGTAATGTTGAATTCTTTTTACTTATTTAGTTAGGCACAGTTATTTTGCAGAAATTCAATGATAAAGGTGAGTTTTTTTTTATTTGAAAGGTCTCCTTTAAACGCCGATTCTAGGTGCGTTTCAGTTTTCTATCAAATTGTAATAAGCAGACAAGCTTTAACAATACGATAGTTGTTCTCTTCTGCTGATCACAATTTGTTTAGAAACTGAAATGGACTTAGGACCTAAAACGGACTTTCACAGAATTTTAACAATTCACCAAATTTCAAATTCTACGAGAGTTCTGTTATTTTATCAATATGGACCAATTGTTTCAAATGATGTCAGAACTTTCACAGAACTTAAAAATTCACTTCGAAATTTAATGAATCGTTAAAATTCTCTGAAACAACTGGCCATTAGAATCGCTATTTGAACCTTTTACTGTCAATAAAAAATATCAGCGCTTATTGGCCATTTCATAACAATGTTTCACTTAAATTTCTGCCAAATAACTGAGCTTTAGTGATAATAATAATAACGAGGCATTTATATAGCGCAGTTTAATGTCAGTATTAGTGATCATGTTATTAAAATTATTTCTACAGTGTGCCTTACCCAATACAGATCTAATATTATAACACTAAATACACTGTTTATACAAAGTGATGACAAAACTTAGAATAACAATAACAGCAGGAGAGGAAAAAACAAGAATATTAAAACTAAAAAATAATATAAAACAGAAATGAGAATCTTCTGAGCAGACATTTAAAAAGGGTACATTAAGGAGGCAACCGACACCAAACAACTACCGGAAGATTTAGAATGTGGCTTATTATAAAATATTGAAAAGAAGTTAAGATTTATGAATGGTAAGATTTTTTAAATCATTTTGTTTTTAAAGCCCGTATAAATTCAGCCAAATTCTGGAGATTAGTAGATGGTGGTATAGTGATGTTGATTATGCATGAACATATTATCTGTGTATAGATGAGTACGCACGCAAATATACTCACGCTTTCAAAGTATAAAATGTTGCTCTCAAAATTATTTAAACTATCACTTAAAAGTGGAAAGGTGCCAGATCTTCGGTAAAAGGGCGATCGTCCTTCGGTCCATCTCATTACAGTCCTATTGCCATCACTTCTAAACTCTCAAAGTTTGGAGGGAAGTAAAGAGGGCTTCACAAAATAACCAGACCCTGCGCAGAAAATAATTTTCTCTAAAGTAAGGCAAAAAGTAAGGTAAGTAAGTTTGTGGTGGGACTTTTCTGCGCAGGATCTGAATAATAAAACAATTGGGTGAGGTGGGTAAACACATATGTAAAAGTGCCCTACTAAACCCATATAATTTAATTTCTCGAATCAAGTTTTATTTACCCGATTTTAAGTTTTTTTGCACCAAGCAATTTGCGCGCCATTACAAAAAGCACTAGTAATCCGTAAGCAGATTTTGTATAGTTGAATTAATCGTGATATTACAATGCCAGTTGCCTCTATTGTCAGATTAATTTAGTGACGAATCACTGAAAGAGCGACGGTGAAGCCACCACACGCGCTCATCGGAACTTAGTTTGTTTCCCTTTCCCTGCTTTGCTGGTAGATTAATTTAATATGTCTATGGTTATTATAATGGTTATATAACGCAAGAATATTATTTAAAAATCCCTTTTTAACAGCCGAGCTAGTAGCTGGATTCCCTCAGGCCCCCCAGTTCTACCGACTCCTACGGGTTTCACCCTGAAAGACCGCACCTGTCCAACACCTACGCAATGCGCGATGGACTTCCGTATCACAGGTAGATACCAAATCAGTCTGATTACTTTTAATTGGCTCCATAGTCGATTGAAGCCATGATCTCTGCGTTTACGTATCTGTCTACGAGAAGTAATTTGTGTTTAGGACCAACCAGAATGACCATCACCTTCGCGCCCCGTGCCGGCGTGACGGTGGATGGCTGGAGCCTGCCCACGCCGCCCGTGGCCTCGGCCCAGTGGAATGGCCGCCCAACCTACTTCCTACACATCGTGAGGACAGACATCACCCAAGATTACTCCCTCTCTATACACTTCAAGGTGAGTTGTATATGTCCTCGGCCAAAGAAGTACTCGTAGGTACATACGTACTTGACTTATTCGACCTTTAGTTGGATCAACAACTTAATTGCCATGGTTCTCTCACATATCCGGAAAACGTAGGTTTCACAAACCCGCATATGGTGCAGTCATGGTCACCGTGCAAGCGGGCATAAACGCTTCTGATTTTGTGATTGTAGATTCCATGTGATCAAGCGACTCTCAACTTGGTCGACTGGCTAAATCACCTCAGTATCCCTCTTTGCACGAAGCAGATGTGAAAAGTTATTACTTCCATATAGACACTATAGATGTACTCTCTCCTAGATTTTTCTTTTTCCACAACATTTTTTTTTATATGGGTTTAGTACAAAAAAAAATTACAAATAAAAAACAAAGAATAAATACCAACCGCACAATGGGTGTACAACAATGTGCCAACGTAAAATTATAAGTAGGTACGTAAAATAAAAACAAGAAGAAACAAACGACAATAACATTTGAGTTAAGTGAAGTCAAATGAAAACAAAAGATTCAAGAAGTTTTGTAAAGTTCCGGGTTCTATCGCTAAATATGTCCGGAATCTTTCCACTTTGTAGTTTGCCTGTTAAGTTTTAGTTTTACTGTTTGTACAGTGGAGGTTATAATATAGTCGATACATTCGGGAAAGAGATTGGGAGAAGGTTAAGTTGTGAAGGAATATGGAAAGTTTCGGGGTTTCTTAGTTGATGGTGTTGATATTGACTTTGATATTGAATTGATATTGAATTGATATTGACTTTGGCCAAGGGGGATGATTCTTCATAGTTATTTATAACTTTGAAAGGAAATTTTATGTTAATAAATTAAATGAAAATACTTGGTTTTAGGTCATTTTATTGATAAATTTTACTGTCTACCGATTTGAAAGTTATAAAAATTATGCTATTTATTACAGAAGTACACATACTCATATATATGACCGGTCAGTGGTTGAGTGGGCATAGCGCTTGGGTCTCACCCGAGCGTCGCGTGTTCGATTCCTCGGCTGGCTAAGTCCTCCATCACAACACAAGCAACATTTTCGGCTTTCTGTGGTGGTAGTAGGAGATTTTCAAACATTGTTGGGTTATTCGTAACCCGAGAATGTTTGTCTTTCTTTAAAAAAAAAATATATATATATATACACATACGAGTATTACCAAAAAGAAGACAGAGACAGTATAGGTACTAGAGTGGGACAGAGCGTCAGTTGTGGGAGAGAGGTGGGGGAGGGGAACTTGGGATAAGTGAAGTAATGGGGAACATACTAAGAATTGGGCGGACAGTTAAATTTAATTGGTTATTAATGATTTCAACCTTTGAATTTACCGATTTTTTATTTTATTTCCATAGCTTCTAAATAGTTTAGTCTTAAACCTAATCCATTTTTATGTAGGACTTTCTGTATCACGGTTAAAATTGTGGTCTTTATTAATTAAATGTTCCGCGAACTCTAAAAAACCTGAACTAGTTAAGCATCTTAAGTGTTCTTTTGTTCTAGTTTCTACATTACGTGAAGTTTGTCTAAATATATAAAGCTGGACAATCATTACAACTAATTTTAGAAATGCTCGAGTAGCTTAAAATATCATCTTTTATTTAGAGTTTAATAATTTTTTTCCTAAGTTGTTATTAGTATAAAAGGCTGGTTTCATTTCTGATGGGAATTTAATTGTACATGAAGAGGAAAGGTTATTAATATATAAAATCCCCCGCCATTGGTGGTTAAGGTTATTATTGTTGATATTTGGTGGATGAAATGTATTTGTTTATGGAAATCAATCATATTCAATTAATTGATTTGAAAAAAAAGTATGTAGGTATATGACGTATTGAACTTTGCGTATATTAAAAATATTATAATATTTCACCAATGATTAAAAAATATATGAACATACGTGTGTATGTGTATGTATATGTATAATATTTACGTGTATTTCACAAGTAACTCACGACTCACATATACCAACAATTCACTTAGGTATCTATGATGTAATTTTAGACATGTTTATATATCCTATATATCTTATAAATTAATATTTTGTTTATGCTAAAAATATTTCTTTTAACATACAACCGTACTATTAAGATCATCGCGCACTTCTTGCATTTTTATCATTTTTATTTTTATTTAACCTTCCGTTGAATATAGTAATTTATATGTTTTTTTTTTTTAATTAGTTTTTTCTATTTCCTTATATTTTGTTATCTTCTTATATTGTTTATAATCATATGTTTTGTAATTCTATAATTCGTCGATTAATCGACGTATTATTTATCCACAACCTTACACCATTCCCCCATTCCACTCTCACTCCCCCCCTCTTTCCTAACATGCTCTCCGTACTTGCTGCTCACATTTATATTTCACTATTTCACCAGTATAGTATAACATCATGCGTGTCCTTCATAAAACTCTGCATTTATCATTTGTTTTTTTATCTCTTATCTTTACCAAAATTATTCACACTTATAGAAAAACTTACATAATTCACGATGATTACTATTATGTATCAAAACTGTAGAGGACTACGCACTAAAACAGACATATTTCACAATAATATTTTATTGAATGACAATTGTTACATATTCGGTATTTCTGAAACTTGGCTAATTAATTCTATTTTAGATCCGGAACTGGCACCAACAGAATTTTACAGCGTTTTCAGACGGGATAGATCAAATAACATTACAATTAATAGCATAAACAACCAAGAAGATTCTCGTCGAGGTGGTGGAGTGATGATCATAACACATAACAATCTTAACGCTTACCCTCGCGAAGAATTGGTCTGCAATGCTGAATGTATCTGGGTAACTATTCCCCCTTCTAACTATACCTCCAAACGTACTATCCATGTAGCCTGTGTTTATCTCCCACAGGGACAAGGGTATGAGACTGCACTCAATTCATTCCTTTGCTTACTTGCTAACGTAAAAGATCAACATCCCGATGACATTTTACTTGTAATTGGAGATTTTAATATGCCCACCGTAACATGGAATATACATAACAATGATTTACACTTGACACCTGAAAACTTGAACACAATTAGTTCCTCACTTGCTGACACAATCCATTATTCTGAATTAAAACAATATAATTACATAAAAAATGCAAATAACAGAATCCTGGATTTAGTTATCTGTAATGAGGAATGCCAAGTATATCGTGCATGCGATCCTCTTGTCAGCGAAGACTCGCACCACCCATCACTCAAAGTTATGCTAAAAATCGATATACTTCCTATTATTCACGCCCCACCTAAAGAAATTTATCAGTTTACAAAAGCCAATTACGAGTTAATCAACCAACATCTATCAATGACAGACTGGTCATTTACTCAGGAAAATTCGGATATTGACGTAGTAGTCGATTCTTTCTACAACATTTTAAACAATACCGTCAACCAGTTTGTCCCTAAACGTATCATCAAAAAGAGAAAATTTCCAAACTGGTATTCAGCTTCTCTAATTAAAATCATTAAAGATAAACAAAAACTCCATCAAAAATGGAAATCCAATAATAATCCAGTAGACTACATAGAGTTTTCAATCAAACGTACCCAACAAAAAAACTTACAGAAGCATTGCTTTATTCAGTACATAAATTCAGTTGAATCTAATATTCTTATAAATAATAAACAACTTTGGAACTATGCTAAAAGCAAAAGTAAAACAAATGGCATCCCACAAATCATGCACCTTAAAGATGAGTCAGGCACCGGTGCTCAACAAGTGTGTCAACTTTTCTCTAAACACTTTCAGTCCACCTACGTTAATGATAAGGACACGAATGATCCCAGTAAAGTCGATAGTTTTACCTATATGAATAATCATAACCCGATTGGGAACATACAAATAAACAATTTTTTGATCAATAAATACCTGAAGAATTTAGACATTAGTAAGGGTGCTGGCAGTGATGGTATATCGCCATACTTTATCTCAAAATGTGCAAAAAATCTTTCATACCCCCTAACTAATATATTTAGAATGTCATTAAAAGCAGGAAAATTTCCTACAAAGTTTAAAGAAGCAACTATAATCCCTATTCATAAAACAGGTTCTAAAAGCAACATTGTAAACTACCGCCCAATCTCAATTCTAACTGTATTTAGTAAACTCTTTGAAAAAATTGTCTACGATCAAATTTATACAACAATTGTTCGCAACATACAAAACCAACAACACGGATTTCTACAAAAAAGATCGGTACTAACAAATTTGGTAAATTTCACGGAATATTTAACGAGCAATATGGACAATAGAAACCAAGTAGATGTAATCTACACTGATTACTCTAAGGCCTTCGATAAAGTAAACCATTTCATTTTAATTAAAAAATTAAGTCAAATAGGCATCCATGGTGATTTACTTCGGTGGCTCACTTCATACCTTCGGAGCAGACTTCAATGTGTATCAGTTGCGGGAACTAAGTCCAGTTTCTTTTCCGTGCCCTCCGGTGTACCTCAAGGTTCTCATTTAGGGCCATTATTATTTAATGTGTATATTTATGATATTCACAAATGTTTTTTACATGCCAATTACCTAGCATATGCAGACGATAAAAAAATCTACTTATTTATCAAATCAATCGAAGATTGCATTAAACTTCAAGAAGATCTCAATCGTCTTTTTAACTACTGTGAATCAAATAAACTTGTAGTAAATACCTCAAAGTGCAATAAATTATCATTTACACGTAACAAAAATAAAATTTCCTTTGATTATACATTAAACGGGACACAAATCAAAGAAGTAGATTCTATCAGAGACCTTGGGGTAATACTGGATGTGAAATTAAACTTCATTCAACACACTGATGCAATCATCAACAAAGCCAACAAAATGCTAGGATTTATAATACGTTTAACGAAACCTTTCCGCAACCTTAAGACTCTATATTCCCTTTACACAGCGTTCATCCGTCCCCACCTAGAACACTGCACACCGATCTGGACTCCTTTTTACCAAGCCCACATTGAAAGAATCGAAAGAATTCAAAAAAAATTTTTTAAACACATTAATTATAAACACAACTTACATTTCTCAAATTACGCCGATTCTATTAATTACCACAACTTCAACTCACTTCATACACGACGTTTGGTTTTTGACCAAATTTTATTATTTAAAATTCTTAACAATGGCCTCGACTCACCAGAGCTAATGAATTTAATAAATATTCATATTCCAACAAGATCAACACGGCAATCCCATTTGTTTCATTTACCTACATGTAGAACTAACTTTAGAAAAAATTCACCAATTCCACGTATATGTGCCCAATATAATACAAAATTTCAAAACATAGATATTTTTAGCAATACACTTCACAAATATCGATTAGAAGTAACTCGTACGATCGAAAATTAATACTATAGTATGGAATGTATCCAGAGCATCTCCTATCCTCATCCTAAATTCCTATTCCTCCCCTCCTCACCTAAAATATATATGTATATATTTTTTTTTTTATATAATAAAACTCCATCTCCAATCAATATTAATATAGGAGACTTTTTTGGCTTGACTGTTTTTAACATGTATATATTTATATTTGTATTTTATGTATAAGCTGTTTGTCTCTTACCAATAAATAAATAAATAAATATTTTTTTGCTAGGATTCTATCAATAAGGCACGTTTCATATCCATTATTAGGAGCTATTTAATATTTGATAAAGGAGTAGCGACTAAGCGGTGGATCATAGAGTAGAATGCTGAATGTTTATAGGAGATTGGATGGTTGGACGTACGAATATTATGGATTACAGCGTCTTTGAAGGTAGGTTTTCTAAAAATATTAAAATGGATTTTATTTTCAACAATCGATAAGGTGATTTAAACCTACTTTTAGTGTGAATTGGATCTGATTATGTAAGGAGTTGAGGAGTTTCAGGAAGGAATTTAGGAATTCTGTGCCAGCCAATATACAAATAATATCATCTACATAGCGTTTCCATAGTAAAATATTTTTTAACAATGGTGATTTATGATAAAAAATGTTATTTTAAAATTTATTCATGAAAATGTCTGCAAAAAGCGGGCTTATGGGAGCCCCTATCGGAAGTCCATCTCATTGACGGTATATTATATTTAAAAGTGTTTTGGTTCAAGCAAACATCAACAAGTTGGATAATATCTACAGCAAAATCTTTGTGTACATTAGAACTATTGATTAAATTGCTTATAATATTTTTACATTCTACTATCGAAATACGGGGAAACAAATTTACCATATCAAATGAAACGAGTTTGCAGTTGCTAGGGAGCGTTAAGTCTTTTAAGTGGTTGATTAGTTCATTGGAATTTTTAATAGTATGTTTAGGGAGAAATATATTGTTATTTTTAATTAGCTTTCTAAGCAAAAAAGCAATTTTATAATAAGGGGTATTACAACATGACACCACCGGCCTAATGGGCTTATTTGCTTTATGAATTTTGACGAATCCATATGGTCTGGGGATATTTGTTAAAATTTTTACCTGGTGATAAGTATCATCTTTGAATATTGGAGTATTACAGGCGTTTAATTTATTTTTAAGGGTTCTCTGATATTTATTAATTGGATCTACTTTTAAAATTTCAAAGTAATCGGTTTTGAGGAAGTCGTTGATTTCATGGTTATATTCTATTTAGTCTATAATGATAATTGTATTATTAAGTTAATATTAAATTATCTTTCTTCAATTTATCACGGATATTCTTGGCGTGTACGTTTTCTTCATTCTTCTTCGGTAGTTTCTTGGGATAAGGTCTTTTAAAACCTCGGCACTTTTGTAGAGGTAAGGTTTCGGAGTTTTAAATAACGCTGTTTCCATGTCTACTGCAACGTTTTCCACAGCACTACTATAAGTTTTATTAGTATATTTTAGGTTCTATTTTAAACCTTTGGAGAGCAGTTCCATTTCTGGTTCGGAAAACTGTACAGAGGAGAGATTCTGTACGCGTTCATAACATTTATGAGATGATGTTGTTGTCTGGTTATTGATGTTTATATTTGACTCGCACAATTTTCTGAGTTTTTTCCAGGGTTATCCTTTTTTAAAAGCTTTCACTGATGCAAAACTTCTAATTTTGTCATCACAAAGATCCCATTCTACTAGGTGAAGTTCATGGACTAGTTCGGTAGGTAAGATTTTAATATTTAGTTTTAAGTTATTTCGTGGTTTGTAAGCAGTTTTCAAGTCTGTTTTTAACCACGCCATTTTAGCTTGAAGTATAGGATTTGTAAACACACAATTTTTATTGTTATTAGATATTCGGTTAAATTTGTCTTTAAAATAATAAGGGAAAACTTTAAGCTTTATACACTGTTGGTAAAAATTAATATTGATACATATAACTCTGTACTTCGTAGAATATTTTTAATATAATTTTGCTTTTTGGGTCGTACTCACTGAAATAATAAAATTTATCAATATAGTGACCTAAAACCAAGTATTTTCATTTTATTTATTTAAAATGTCAAGTCAAAATGTTTTGAAAAAAAAAAAATCATAATTTTTATGTAATTTTTATCTCCATGTTTATAATTTTAAATATTCTAGGCGTTTCTCATAGCCTGAAGTGGACAATCCGGTTCTATAGGATAATTTGCAAGTTAGTCTCTTTTGAACTGATTCGATCCTTATTTTGTGAAATTCATAATTATATTAGACTCCAAACTGCAGAACCTGCTTGCTGCTTTTCGTGGGCTATGCCTAAATACTATAAAGATTAAGTTTTAGATGTATTATAAAGTGTCCTCAATGTAATAGAAATAAGGTGATAAAAGTTTTATACTAGATATAAACATGTCATTTTTTTATGACCAAATAAAAACATACAAAAAAAAGAGCTGAACTCAAGAATGCTGCGAATTATGTAAGTGTAATAAGTATTTGAGAGATATTTGGGATTTTTTATGGTTTAGTGACTCGATAGGCAACCGAGTAAACGATATGTCCTGGACGCTGTGTTTTCTACTTGGAATTGTTTGTCTTTCATTCTATGACCACTCGAAAACCCAATTTTTAAATTCAATACCACATTCGCGTCCTTTTTATATCAATATCTCTTCTCTGCAAGATTACATTATTTTATGCATTGCTTCCATTTTTAATTTTATCATAATTTTCAAGTAACCAATTTCATTGTAAATTTACCATTATTTTCAGGTAACCAATTCATCTTCTCCTTTGATGGACTTGGGGCTGGCTGGGAACTACATTGACCACGACCAGTACAGGACGCCAGAATATCAAACGTTCCTGCAAGCCTTCCCGGACTGGATACAGATGACAGGTTGGATCAGCGCATTCTCGGCTCATGTTTTTTGATAATTAAAATACCAACTTACGGAAAATGAGTTTTGATGCGTAGATACTGGCAGAATATAGCACAAGTTTTATTTATTGAACAACACATGTTTTAAGAAGCTTCAGTTCAGCTTGAGGAGATTTCTAGAATTTTGGCAATATCTGACTGAGAAGTAATGGATGATATCGTCTCACCCCAAATCTTAATTATTCCTAGTATGAAAAATTGTTCTGAATGAGTGAGAAATAGTAATATTCCCTTTGCATTAGGGTGGTAATAAAAAATACAGTAGTTAAAATTTTTATTTCATTTAGAAAATTTGACCAGAAACCCGATTCCCATCCCTGTGCTGGAAGTCAGTAGGGCCGTGGATGACCCATAATTTCTTCATCCCTCGTTCTTCGTTCTGCTTTAAATGTAAAAAAACGAATGCGTTCAATGTAGGTAAAAAGCCTAGGAGAATCCACTTAGAAGTTTGTCTGTTCAGCGTGGGTATTAACACCTAAGACCAACATTTTAAAATAATCAAGTACGTAACTTAAATTTTCGAACCAATATTCCTTTAGCTTTGGGCAATAAAATATGAGCACCATCAGTTTTTATTTATTTATTTTGAATTTCACACCCATCTGGGCTTTTACATGTTTATTTTTAACACAAAGAACATCTAAATGAGTACAACATCTAAAAAACAAAACACTCTGCAATGCAAGATGGAAAAAATCATAAATAAGGATTAGTACAATAAATAAATGGATCAGTCGAAACAGTTTGTTTAGTTATAATTTAGTTTAATATTCTTCCAAATCATATAAAGTCTACCAATTCCTTTTATATAAGTCCCATTTGCTAAAAACTGCATGTCACCCTAGCTGTCTTTCGTATCTACTTTGTTTCTTTTTAGGAATAATGATTAATGATTGGTTATGGGTCAAATATTGTTACAATTGTTTATCGCCTCACTCGATTGTAAATTGTAAACCTGAGGTTGATTTTTATAAGAAAAAACATGATTTATTTATGGTAAGATGCAATAAATAAATAAATTAGATTTTGCTGTTCTGCTTTTATTTTATTACGACCTGTTTATATTTAGTGATTGATGCATTAACTAATAATCATTACCCAAATTCTGTATATTTATGGGAGTGTACAATTGTGTTTTGGTGTTGGAGTTACAATAATTTGTTTTTTTTTTAACCTTTATTTAGATGTGCGTTATTTTTTTTATACATCTAGTAATAAAAACACATAAAATATAAAATAAAATAACAAATAGAATCATAAAATATAGGGAAAAAGAAATATACAGTATAACAAAAAGAAAAACAGTTACCCGGGTTTAAGTAAAAGAGTTTGAGAAATACATTTAACTCCTGTTAAGGTGACAATAATATTTGTGAGTGTATACAATTCTTAATTTTTTTAAAGTATATATAGCACATGTTTTACGGAAAGTGACTTAAGGCATCCTTTATGGCACTTGGTAGGTTATTATAAAGTTTTTGCCCTTTATAAAACACGCTGTTCTGTTTGCACGTAAGTTTTGTTTTGGAAGCCTGAAGTCTCGGCACCTCCTCGTAGGATAAGTGTGAAAATTTTCACTGTACATTATATAAGTTTGCAGATATTTAGGGAGCATGTTATTTTTAAGCCTATAAATCATTGTTAACGTATTATATATTATATGTTGTTTAGTTGTCAACATATTTAAGTTTTGCAACATAATTTTAACTCTAGTAAAGATATTACACTTAAGAATCATCCTCATCCTCCTATTTTGTATAACCTGTAGTTTACTATTCTGGGCTTCGTTACATAAGATAGAACACTAGAACAATTATTTAAATGAGGAGTCACAATAGAATTATATACAAGGTGCGTTGTCTTGAGATCCAAGTTATTTTTTATCCTTTTTAAGAAGCCAACTTTTTTAGAAAAACTTTACTAAAAAAAATAGTCAAAATAATACGGTAGATATTGGCTAGATATTACCTTGATGTTGGTTTGCGACGTATATGGAAAGAAATCATATATGATCTAGGCTGTCAATTATTGAATTTATGATTTTATTTGAACAAGTTGACAAATTTTGTGGACATTAGATAATCACAATTTTTACATTTCCTTCTAATACCAATTTTGAAGTTAATCAATTTTAAGAATGTATTTAGAATTATTTATATCATGATGAATGAAAAGCATAACTTGGTTCCCACGCTGTCAAGTTAATTCTTTCTATCACGAGTGAATGAATAGCATAACTTGATGCCACACCGTCGAAAAAATTCTTTCTACCATGATGAATGAATAGCATAACTTGGTTCCCACATTGTCAAGTTAATTTTGTCTATCATGAATGAACGAATAGCATAACTTAGTTCCCACAATGTTGAGTTAATTCTTTATATCATGATGAATGAATGGCATGGTTCCCACACTGTTGAGTTGTACTCGATTTGATTCGACCCAACATTTTCAAAGCTTTATTTGGTTTAATTTCAATATGATTAATAAAATTTAGTTTTTCATCAAAGTATACATCCAAATATTTCATATCGATTATAGCTGTTATCCTTAAGATGGGGTAATCATAAATTATTTGATTTTTTTATTCGATGAAATCTCATACTTAGACATTTAATTAAATTGTTATCTTGGCACCAAATAAAAAGTTAAAATAAGTTGTTTTACAATCTTTCAGTCATTACAATTTCTTACAGATTTGTAAATTTTCATATCATCCTCAAAAATTTAAACTTTGACATCGTTGAAAATAGTAAGAACATCGTTCACAAATAGTAAAAATAAAATTGGTCCCAAATGTGAACCTTGGGGAACACCGCTGGTAGCGATGAATTTATATGAAGTAAAACCATAAAAAAAGTCGTGTTAACGACAATAATAATTAATAAAAAAATAAAAATAATGAAAAAAATAAAAAAAGGAGTAGTCCTGCTAACACCACATATTACATTGCAAGTAGGAGTGAAGGTTGAATGGGTGGTGATGGTTCTACGGCCACACAATGCTCTCGATCCAGGGCAGAAAGGCCGTGATGCGTGTGAAGACACGTACGAGACAGAACCCGTCCTCATTGACGTCGGTGAAGGAGCCCAGCAGCAGGCGGCTGCAGTCCTCCTTGTCCCACCACTCCCCTCCCTGCCAGTATAGCGGCGCTCCGTACATGAAGTCCTGCTAACAGACACGTCCTCATTACACCACACATTTCATTACAAGTAGGAGTAGAGGTTGAATGGGTGGTGATGGTTCTACGGCCACACAATGCTCTCGATCCAGGGCAGAAAGGCCGTGATACGCGTGAAGACACTTGTGCAGGACTCGTCCTCATCGACCAAGCCCACCACGCCCCCCCAATCCCCTAGTATTTATATTATAATAAACGTATTCTGAAATCTTTACATACTGGGGATGTGTAAAGGTGTTGGCTCCTCATCGCCAAACTGGAACATGATTTCCGTGAAAAGGACCCCCCACACAGCATTCCCAAATACGGAAAAGGCCCCTAGGGAAATTATTTTCATCAAGGCCTCCTATGTGAGATTGATGTAAATAATTCAAAGACAATATGCTTACTCATTTATGGTAACTATCAGTATACATTTGAATAATACAAGGACAATACGCCAACTCATTTATGGTAACTATCAGTATACATTAGAAGGATAGTGAATGATACCACTTTAAAATAATAGTTGTTAATGCTTTAGATTCAAATTAAAACAATTTTTGTCAGTCAAAGTAGCAGAAAGAACTTATTAAACACCGGTCAGTGGCTGAGTTGGCATCGCGTTTGGGTCCCACCCATTCGTCGTGTGTTCAATTCTTTGGCTGGTGAAGTCCTCTACCACAACACAAGCAACATTTTCGCTAAATAATAATAATAATAAAGTGTTTATTCCGGTATGTGGGGAGGTTAGTGCAGTCCCACACATTCCATATAGAGATACAACAAAATATATAATCAAAAACAAAAAGATAGAACAGAAAAACAAAGAAAAGAAAACAGAATAAATTGAAAATAAAATAGAATAAAATGATAAATTAAAAGAATAATAGAAAGTTGAAGCCTTTAGGGAGCCGTGACTATATTAGGCGCTAGTATTTTTCTCCAGTGTGCGTCAATGCTGGAGGATGGAGTGAGGCGGGCTTCCATAGTGAGGATATTTCCAGAGCTTCTTATCCTTTCCCTCATTCCTGCCACCCTGGATTTAATAAGGGCTGCATATCCGGGAACTCGCCCCTCCGTGAACATACGGGAAGCGCTGCAGTATCTGGGGAGACAAAACATTGTGCGGAAGGCGTTGTTATATTGGACCCGTAGTCTTTCTATACTACTCTTCTTGTAGTTTGCCTACAGTTCGCACGTGTACAACATTGCGCAGAAGGAAAGGAAGAGCGTCCTTTTTACTGCGGTACTGCAAAGGCGAAATCTTCTGCTGAGCATGTTTGCTTTAACGCTGAGAGCTCGCCTTTGTCTGTCGATATCATCATCGTCCATCAGACTACTGGTGATTATGTGTCCAAGGTATTTAGTTCCTTCGGTCACCTTCAAGTTCACACCGTTCAAGGTAGCTGGAGGAATATTTTTCGAGCTTTGCCCATGTCTTATGACCAATAGAGCCGTTTTAGCGGGGTTATATAACATATGTGTTTCTTCAGCATACTCTTCACAGATTTTCAGAAGAATGCGCAGTCCCCTTATAGATGGTGCCATCAGGACAATATCGTCCGCATAACTGACGTTATTCAGACACTGTCCTCCGATGTGGCAGCCTACTCCTGCATTGTTTAGCCTTTTGGTGAGTTCGTCCATGTACAGATTGAACAGTATCGGTGTCATGCATCCTCCCTGTCTGACGCCACTCTTTAGAAGGAAAGGTTCGGAAAGATCATCCTTCCATCTTACTAGGTTTTCCTGCTATCTGTGCCACGAGTCGAGGATATGTATGACCTCCGATGATATGCCTCTTTCTCTGAGTTTAGCCCATAGCAGAGGGTGAGAAACCCTGTCGAAGGCCTTGCTCAGGTCTAAAAAACATGCATATGAGGTGGTCTTTTTATTCCTGTAGTATTCCAGGGTTCTTTTTACCGTAACTATAGCAGTATCGGTAGCAGTTTGCTTTTTGAATCCCATTTGGTTGTCATAGGTTTCCAGACTGGGTCCGATACTGTTTAATAATAGAAGTTCGAATAATCAAGCAATGGTGGTGGCAATTGAGATCGGTCTATAGCTGTCTTGGGAGGTAGAGTCCAACGATTTAGATTTGAGAACAGGTGTTATTATAGTTCTTGTCATATTTGTTGGCAAGTATCCGTTCTTCAAGATATCGGTAAACAAACTCGCCAGCAGTAGAAAAATCGGAGTTAGTAAATTTTTTTTTATTAACTCCACACAGGAGGCCCTGAAGAAAATAGTTTCCCTCACGGCCTATGTCATCTTTGGGGATGCTGTGTGGAGGGTCTTGTGGAGAGGAAGGAGTGAACATGAGTCTTGAAGAGTCCCAAGTTGTAGGAGGGAGGAAACACAGAGGCCGGCAGTTCATTCCACAGCCGAGCTGTTGAACCTACGAACGAATCTTAGAAGCGACCCGTTCTCATGTGACAAATGTCAACCGTGTACAAATGTTGGGCGCGCGTTTGGCTTGAGCAGTAGAAAAATCGGTCCTGCAGCGTGTTTGATGTGTTCGGTACTCAGTCCGTTATGACCCACTGATTTCCCAGTTTTCATTTGTCTCAGGGCGGTAATGACCATGTCTGCCTCCGGCCAATTGCACTCATTGTGAATGTTAATTTCCTTAATTTGATCACGTAGTGAACTAAGTTCTTGCATTATTTCGGCTGTGTTTGTGCTCGATGATTCCCTTAGGTCGCTTTTAATTTGCAAAATTTCGGACTTCATGGCATTGAAATCTTTTAGTAAACGGGAAACGTCCACACTGTCAAAGTTAACGGGCGGCAATTTGTGTAACTGTCTTGCGACGAATATCGGTAGTTTGTCGGGATCTGTCTCCTTCAGGGCCCTCAGAATATCCCGGCTAATCCTGACATCTCCCTTCCGCAGAGTACGCTTCTCCGGAAGCTTATCGAATAAGATGTTCTTGGCCAGCTTTATATCCTCCTCGGTGAAGGCGGAAGTGCACAGTTGTGTGATTGAAACTTCATCTAAAGTGTCCGCTTTATTTTGAATAAATGCAAGACACTCGTTTATTATTATATTGCACGCGCTACAAGTCATCGCGCTACGGTACGTCCTTCTGTCACGGCGGTTACAGATAAAACTCAAATGTAATGATAATAGGAGATTTTCAAATATTTTGGAGTTATTCGTAATCAGGAATATTTGTCTTTCTTTAAAAAACGCATACCCATATTACCCATGCACCAACAACCGAGAGTATTAAGTAATATGAAATATTCCTACATAATGCTAAACATTGTCCAACTTCAATAAACTTTTAATTAAAACAATCGGAACTACTTATCAAGATTATGTTATAATTAATAATGTATTTAACTTGTTCAAATTGTTTTTCAAGACGGATGCTTGAATAAATTAGAGTAAAGATACTGAGACAACGTGTGGTTTTACTGAACTAGGTCCAGTGCAGGGCTGGCCCTATTCGGGCACAATTGGAGCATCGCCCTTTAACAATTCTAACATGTGTTAAAGGGCGATGTCGCCCCTCAGATTACTTTTCACAGAAACGGCGCTACACAAAATTACAAATCATCCAAATAGTATTGATTACAGTCTAGAAAATAAAATACTTAGATATTAAATTCCAGTGTGTGACCAGATTTCTGACCTCCCGAGAGATTAATCATTAGTCGTTCGTGTCATCAGTGTTTATATTTGTGACGTTTCGCTCTAAGAAATAATGGTTGGGGATATACACGGTGTCCGGAAACTCGTAGTACAAGCGGGAAACTGGAGAATCTACACCACATGGGGAACTCAAATAAACACAAAGTTTTTTGATTTGAGCATTTTCACAAAAAAAAACGTAAAAACCAATACTTTTCGGCTATTTCAGAGTTAAAATTTTTTCGTTATTCGATGTGACGACGTCGTCGCGACGGATAGGAATTATTATTAGCATAGGTAGGTACTCACATATGTTGCGATGAGCTCTAATTCAAAACACACAAAACACGTCGCAAAAATTATTTTAAATGTTCACCGTTCAGCACAGTTGGGTCCGTCTGATGATTGATTATTGCACTATTTGAATCATGTCAGAGTTAATTTTTACCTCGTCGAAGGCATCGATGATAAGTCTCAAAATCAAAACATTAAAAACGTACAACCTTTTTCAAACACGTCGAAGGCATCGATGATAAATCTTAAAGTATCAATATTAAAACAATAATAACGCGTTTTAAAACACACAAATTTCGCCCATAATTCACTTTTATATTTAAATTAACGAGAAAACTACTTAAATGAAAATGCAATGTAAACAATGTATAAAAAATCCCATAAATACGGCCACCTGCGGTGACCAATAAATCAACACTGACCTACTTACGATTTAACAGAAATGGAACATCTGCTTAAAATACTGTTCACTATCGTGCGTCTCTTTCCTTCATATGTTACAAGAGAAAGCTATATTTTGCGAATATGTCAGCGATAGGTATGAATATTAGAAGAACAGATGTTTTAACCCTGCAGAGCAGAAATATTTTATGATTACACCGGATTAAATGAAGGGTGATTTCAAAATAATGCTTTAAATTCGGGTTTCTTTATTTGTTTTACTTTTAAATAGTTTTAATTAGTTGGGTACTTTGATCTTAAGTAATAATTTATAAGAATTTTATCAAAAAAAAAATCAACTTCTGACTCGATTTACTCGAAAACGAAAGCTCAAATAAAAAAAAATATTAAAAAATTGTACTACAAAATCGACTCCAAATGTGATATAGATTCACCAGTTTCCCGCCTGTACTACGAGTTTCCGGACACCGTGTATATCAATATAATGACACAACTTCCTAGACACAAGCGCCAGCTTCTATAGAAGAGGAACATTAATGAATACCTACTAAAACATGGTCGATGGATATTTTTCTCTACAAATTTTATTTTTGTACTGGACATATAGCATGTGGGTGTGTTTTTTCACTGGCGTTAAGATTCCAAAACTACAAAAAAACGCCAAAAACCAAAAATTCAGGATGTTACTATTTGTAAATAGTCTTATTTTGGCGAGGTTAGGTTAGTTCTTATTTTGACCATTCCACCATAGTAGACAAGATACAAGTCTGGTTATGGCGTACCTTGCACTCCGAGTCCTTCACACTAGTCGGGCGAGCGCACAGCTGGGTGGAGTTCCTCACTCCGAGCGGGAAGTACCGGCTGACTGCATATTCTTTGAGACACGATTCCAACGGCACTTGCTCCATTTCATTCTGAAATAACAGGTCGTTATTGCACTGTTGCCAGACATCTCCACGTGTCCTGGATAAACAAACACACTGGTTTAAAAATGAAAATGAAACGTGTTGGGCCTCACAACAGCTGGCGATAAAATTATTCTACAAATTGACAAATTAAAATAAGGATAAATCGAATGTCTCTTAGCAAAATGCTTTTTATAATTAGTTTTTTAGTATATCGAAAATATATTAAAAAAACCGTCATTTTTTTATAATTTTTTTTTTATTAACTCCACACAGGAGGCCCTGAAGAAAATAGTTTCCCTCACGGCCTATGTCATCTTTGGGGATGCTGTGTGGAGGGTCTTGTGGAGAGGAAGGAGTGAACATGAGTCTTGAAGAGTCCCAAGTTGTAGGAGGGAGGAAACACAGAGGCCGGCAGTTCATTCCACAGCCGAGCTGTTGAACCTAAGAACGAATCTTAGAAGCGACCCGTTCTCATGTGACAAATGTCAACCGTGTACAAATGTTGGGCGCGCGTTTGGCTTGTATCCCGACTACGCACCGGTGCCGAAGGGATCAATGACGCTAGTTCCTCAGAGCATCTTCCATTGTAATGCCGATAAAACAAGGACAGCATACCTACCTGACGCCTGTGCTCTAAAGATTGCAGTCCGTTTGTTAAGATTGGAGAATCTATCAAACGGACCGCCCGTTTCTGCACAGAGTCAAGGGTTTTTTTCAGGTATTTTGGGGTTCCGGACCAGAGATGGCTGCCAAATTCGACAGTAGGGCGTACTTGCGAATTGTACAGGGTCAGCAGTTGTGTACTATTAAAATATCTCCGGGCCCTGTACAGTACGCCCAGCTTCTGAGAGGCCAACTTTACTCTGGCTTCGATGGAGCCCCCGTACCTGAGCTGGTCACTTATAGTTACACCAAGCATATCAATGGAAAGCCTGTTCGGAAGATTGCTTCCGTTGAAGGAGACTAGATTATAATTTGGATCCCTTTTAGATTTAATCAGACAGGATTGGGTCTTTAAAAGATTAAATTCGACGAGATTATTTTACCCCAGGAGGAAATACTCTCGAGATAACCGTCCATTCTCTGCTTCAAAGCCCTCCGAGCCGTTGGAGTTTGTGTGCCCTTTGGGGGCCTGTCAAACAAAAATCTATCATGAACTGTACTGTATTCCGCGTAACAATGAATCGGTGCACATGTCAAAAGGTCATTGATGTGCAACAAAAACAAAGTAGAAGACAGAACCGATCCCTGTGGGACGCCAGCTATGCGTGCAGACATGCAGCTATGCCACCTTGACAACAATATTTTGTTAAAATGTAATACATGACCAGTGATCACTAGATGGAGGAGACTTACTTTAATTTTAAATGCAGTGTTGATAAGGGTAAGTTCCCGGTATTGGCTCTCTGGCAGCAGGGCGCTCGCGTAAAGACACACCGGCAGTATCTTCGTGGTGAACACCACTCTGAAATCAAAACATATGCATTTTATTTTATTTAGTTCCGCCCAGCTTGGCTTTTATATAGATTATAAGAACAGAGAAAACTATTCCCGAGCATGTAAAACTAATAAACTTAACACAAAACAATTTCAGAAAAAAAAAACATACAGTATATTTTACTATCAGACAGATTACTAAATTTAAATTACCTGCTCTAGTACAGCTGGCTTAGATTACGCTTAGTTCTATAAATGGAATCAATGAAGTAAATATATCATGGTACTCCCAAAAGTATAAACATCTAAGGATCATTCATCCTACCACTTATTGAATGTGTCTGATAATTGGTTGTGTATGTGTTGCAGACAAATGTTACATTTTGTCTTGTGTTCCCCACTCTTAATAACTCTATGTAATATAAATAATTCTCCCGTCAGACAGCAAAATAAGATTCAATTGATTCATCAAACATACATAATGAATGCGTTCAATTTGAGTTCAATTCTATTAAAATTTATGTACCTAAGAAATTTATCCTGAATGAGTTGACCACAAGGCTGTCTGAAATGGCTCGAGTAGACGCAACAAGAACAAACAATTAGAAATTAATCAATCACGATTGAACTCTAAAATCATTTCAGAGTTAAGAGATTAGCTTATAGCCCAGTCAATCTACTCCTGGAAGGCCGATATCTGCTGAAGTCAAGGTCCGGTGGCGACGAGCAGCTGCTAACAAAGCGTCCTTGCAATCTCGCCGAATAAGACTTTCGATTATATTTGATGTAGATGTGGGTGTGGATGTCATTTTAGAAGCTGCCGTTGGCCATGGTCGCACTCTATCAATGAAGTCAATGTCCCATTTTTGTAGTTGGTACCCAACTTTCTGGGATATATTCACTATAATATCCTGAAGGTTTTCACTGCTTGACATCGGAACTCCGTAAATTTCAACATTAGATAGTCTATCATATTGTTCTCGTTAAATCATTTTTATATTTATGTCCTTTACAACTTCCTTCAAATGAATAACTTCGCATTCCAGAGAATCAATTTTAGCTTTTTGATTGCTCAAAGCTAACATTTTGGTGTTTAAAGTTTCAATTTGTGAAGATTAAAATTCCACTGATTTTATAATAGGTTCCAATTGATCTGTTAAGTCCTTGAATATTGCTTCTAGCTTACATCTCCTCAAGTCTGTCATCGAGGGTTTTTGAGAACTGGTTAAGGATTTCATTTAAATTTATAGGATTTAATACGTTGTTTGTTTGCCCTCGAATTATTTTTCATTTTGTTGTTTAAATTGGAATATCACTTGTTAGATTGAGAAATAATTATTATTATATAGATTAGTTTAATTTCGAACACTCAGCCAATAACAGAAGGAGATTGAGAGAAATAACGGGTGGAAATTTAATAACCAATGAGGGATCTCCGCAGTGACGACACTATTTTGATGACCAATGAGAGATCTCCGCGGTGACGACACTATTTTCTCAGTAGAATATTATTATTTAGCGCAGAATGTTAACAAGAATTTATTTGGTTATTGATGATTATCAGCGTATGTAGATCAGATAAATAATATCAATTTGTAGATTAAAAAAAATGTATTAAATTAGTACCGGAGTTTCAGATTCGGATACTTATTTTTATTGATAATCACAGTAATTACAGAGACTAATGCCTATCAACTGTTAAACGTTAGTAGGTTTTGTTGGTATGCATTTTGCATATTGAGTTTTTCAGATAATAATAATAATAATAACATGGCATTTATATAGCGCAATATAGTGTCATTTCACTTCAAGTGCGCTTAACTACTCGTATAACAAACTTAAAAAAATGGTAATTCAGTGTTAGTGGTTCTTAAAATTATTCCTACGGTGTGCCTTACCCAATACAGATATAATATTATAACATTAAATACACTGTTTATACAAAGTGATGACAAAACTTAGAATAACAATAACAGCAGGACAGGACAAAACACGAATATTAAAACCAAAACATAATATAAAACAGGAGGCAGTTTGTGTTCAGAAATGAGAATTTTCTTCTTTTAATATAAGTTTGGTATTGAGGATTCCAAATGAAAGATGCAAATTCGAGATGAGATCTTACGTATGGACATATAGTGGTTTAAGTGAGAAAGGTTAATTGAATGGTTTTGTGATGCGTAGAATGAATTCCATTTGTTTGTAGGCTTTTTGTTTGTGTTCAACATATTTAGATAACAATTTAGAGTCAAGTAAAACTCCAGGGTCTCGGATTTTTTCAACTCGTTGAAGAGGAATGTGGTTCAAGTGGTAAGTATGGATGATTGGACGATTTTCACGTCAAAATTTTATCACAACACATTTATTTATATTATTGTAGAAAGCTTTCACTTTGTGGTTTGAAATTTTAATGAAATAAAATAAAATACTTCTTGTTTTTAAAACCACGAGTTTTTAATAGTTTTTAGAACCGACTGGTTTCGCTTTACTCTACTTTATTTTATTTTATTACATTTATTTATGTTTAGAAATAATTGATTTTCTATGTAATATTAATTAATTGTTTTAATATCTTCTTGTATTTTTTTACAATCATCCACTGGGTTTATGAATTTGTATATTTTCATATCGTCATGAAATCAGAACGACTGATGACATGTCTAATGTCATTGAAGTAGAAAGATTTTATAAATTAAAAAGTTGGACATAAACGATTTTTTTCATGACTTTACTTAGGACGCATAGTTTAGATATAGACCTATAATCTCAATATCGAGTATATCCTCCTTCTTAAAAACTGGTGTAATAAAAGCGGTTTTCCAAATAGTAGGAAATAAACCTTCTTGAATAGAAAGTGTAAACACTAATGTGACAGGGGTAAAAAGTTTTTCAGCACAATTGAATATGAAAAGTGGATGTAATTTATCACATCCAACGCTTTTTATTCGTGTAAATATTTTAATAATATTAGTGCTAATCAGAAAGTAATGGAATATTTTTTAAATTTACGGTGAAATTTTAGTTTTTCTTTGATGATTTTTATCACGACTATGGGATATTTTGGATTCAGATTAACGGTTCAGATCACAATGGAACGTAACGGTCGATAGTTGACGAAGCCACCGAGGTGGAAATGGGCCTCATCACTCAAGATGATTTGCATTTGATTCACTCAAGTGAATTTCAATAATTTAAATGCGTTGTTGAAGCGTGTATCGTTCCATTTTTATTAATGGCGTAGTTTCTATTTGTCAAATGTCAAAAATGACAGCTTCAAAAGTAACATCTACCGAAATAGCGGGCTATTCAAAATAACACCTCTTATTGGAAAACCCTGTATTATCTCGATATGTAAAGATTTGTAATGGGAATCTTCAGTAGTAAAATGAAGTATAGCAGGGCAGTAATGCAAAGTTCAAATTGCTTATCGCTATATCGAGAACTCGTTTGTTTAAGTTAACTTTATAGTTTATTGATGAAAGTCACACAGTGCTAGAAAATCTATTACGTGAGTTGTGGCTTCAACGGTGGCTGGTTGTGAATCATTTGATTTGAATTAATATTTGTAATCCAGACAAGTTTTGAGATATTGTAGTCTCCTATATGTATGAAGTCATCACCGGGACTATTCAGATGGAAATGATTTATGAACTGTTAGTATGTTTGGTGCAATTGGAGTGGTAAGAACAACAAAATTCGTTTGTTAGTGTCAGTTAAATTAATTCGCAACCATATGTCTTCAGCTTCTTGAATTGACCAAGTTGTCTAGGTTGGACAGCAATAATAACCCCACCTCCTAAGGTTTGGCTCGTGAGACGATAATTTCTGTAACGTCTAAAATTGTTGTATCTGTTATCAAAAAACTCCCTTGCTTATTAGTACTATCTTGGAAACAAGTTTCTGAAATACAAATAATGTCTAAGACATTATTTATGACGGATTTTAAAAATCATTTGTTTTCGTGCGCAAGCCTCGTACATTCTGGTAATATATATTTAGGGACGCCATTAATAGTATTAATAAAATAATATATAATGAAATTCAAATGAGGTAAATCCAATATCAGATCGAACCTTAATATCCATTGTAATCTGCTAAAACCAATACATTTCAGACATAAGAAATATCATTGAGAGAGATTTTCTTAAGGTCTGCCTCGGAAAAATCATTATAGGCGGGGAAACATCACTTTTCCTTACAAATAGATGGAATGTTTTTGTTCACGAGTAGCGAAAATTTTTTTCGGCTAAATCTCTAGTATTTTCAGAACAAATTTTTTTGGATGGTATGGAGAGTTCGTTTAAAAAGATGCACTATGATATTGGACGAAGCGTTGATATTTAGAGTCATAGAGGGGCCATTGAAAAATTCGATGGATAAATCAACGTCTTCTTTTTGAATGTGGAATCCACTTTTTGAGATATGTTGCCAATAATGTGTTGCTATGTTCTGGACTCCACTGATTTCAATGTTGGAGGATCTTTCCCAATGATCTATTTGATCGATTTTTGATTCTAACATCTTTACACGTTCATTCAAGGTTATAATTTCACAATCGAGGGTTTTGACCCTAGTTTCGTAACCGTCGATTGTTTTAGAGCAGAAATCAATTGATGTTTTGAGGTCTGTTAATTCATTTTTTTTTGTTCTTTAATGGATTTAATAAAGAATTTGTTCAACTCTTAAATTTTTTTGTCGACATATTTAATTATTTTGTTTAAAAGAAATTCCTCTTCTACGACTTCAGTTGTCACATTTTTTGGTGCAGCTCTTTATTTACTCATATTGGGTTATTTTTAAGATTTATAAAAGTGATGTGATATTAATCTGTAGATTTTAAAAATTGGAATATAAAAAAATTTTGCAAAAAAAAAAACATTAACAACAATCTTACTGGCCAAACTATTGGATATATCAAAAAAAATTGTATGACATAATTTTTAGGTAGTTTTATAAAGAGTTCATTGATGGAATTTTTTTTAGTATATATTTTAGTTTAGGAGATAAAATGGCTTTAGTGAAACCCTACAATTTTAATGTTTGAGGGGGCACAGGGGGAAGCAAGCGGAGGAGGAGGGGGACTTTTGTGAAAATACTCCCCACGGTAGGTACTTTTCACCTGAAAAACTCAGCTTTCTCTTAATTCGTTTCAGTTCAATGCGTTCATTGACTGGGTCATTAAGGATGTTGGGTATATTGGCTTACGGTCGCTCGATTTCCAGAAGCAGAATGTCATTGTAGACCCAGGAAATGCTGCTGTTGAACCCTGCATGCGGGATCCGTCTGGAGATGGCCATCACCACGTCGGGGGAGTAGTGGGGCTCGAACGCCCCCCCAAGCCCCACATACTTCATTGAGCTGCAAAGTGTAAAACCACCCACTATAATATATTAATGATAAGGAGCCTCATGAAGCCTCTCCTACTCTATATCAGACATCAAATAATATATAGCATGCGAACAGATCTTTCTACTGAGTATACGGAAATATTACAAAAAATAAATACTTGTCTACTTACAAATATTACAAAAGTCGCAAGTTGTTCTTATGAAACCGTTGTCTACAAATATATTTTAAATTTATAATTAAAAACACTATGCACTAGTCCAAGAGCAAGAAATAAATAAAACAACTTTAAGATTAAAACAAAACGTTTCACTCACGGCCACCGTAAGAAGCTCCAGGCACTGCCCAGCAACCAGCGATCGCTGAGGAGTGAAGCCACCGCGGGACGCCACAGGAACTCGGTGATGTCCTTTTCCCCGAGTCTGGCCTGCAACACACGCCTTCATCAATACACATCTTTTCTGAACCTGTCGAATTATATTTATTTTCTCGCTTTCGTAGCTAGCTACTTACACAATCGTCGTCAGTATGTCAGTTACGGACACCAGTTCTCTCACGAATACAAAACTAACTCCGGGATACCCCAGGGATCGAATCAAGGACCCCTCCTCTTTCTTTTATTCATTAATGATATAGGCAAAACCATTAGCCGCTCAAAATATCTACTCTTTTCTGACGATATCAAACTTTTCGGAGCTATCAAAAGTTGTATCGATTCCATTCTTCTGCAGAATGATCTTGATTCTCTTGTCAAATGGTCGGAATTAAATAAATTACCCTTCATCATCCAAAAATGCAGTGCAGTTACATTTACAAGATCCAAAGATACATTTCTATTCCCATATCACATTAATAAAAATATATTAACACGCAAAAACGAGATTCGTGACCTTGGGGTGATCTTCGAAGCAAATCTCCCTTTCAAATCCCACATATCTGACATTGTCTCCCACGCCAACAAAATGCTTGGATTTGTTCTTCCTAATGTGAGATCATTTACTAATGGAATTGCAATACGGAGAACATATGAAGCACTTGTCCGCAGCATCCTGGAATACAGCTCCATTATCTGGGCCCCTTCTGAACAACACATATACCATATCTTGGAAATAGAAAAAGTACAAAGAAGGTTTATGCGTTACCTGTATATGAGGGAATATACATACTATCCATTCCTGTATCCATCCTTGTTCTTAACAGGAATGCTCGATTTCAATACATTAGAAGCCCGCAGAAAAATATTGTTGGGCAAACACTTTTTTAAGTTAATCTCTGGTATAATACACAATCCGCCTATGTTGAAAGAGGTTAACTTTTATGTCCCTAACAATTATCCCATGATGAGATCCCATGCACTCTTATATGCTACGAAAGCGAGGACTTCTGCCTATCAGAACGCGCCAATAAACAGAGCGACTCAACTGCTTAACGATTCTGCACTAGCCATCGACATTTTCAATGTCACCTACAGGCAATTCAGTAACTATCTTTTAACACATGTCACAAAATAGTAAAACTGCCTCTGTAAACTTTTTAATTCGTAATCTTCTCCATGATGTATTGGTGTATAACCGTTTTATGGAAAACATGAAAAAAAAAAAATTATAATTGGCTTTTAGATCTTGATATGTGACGGTGCAACAAAGAAAAATGTACCAAGAAAACAGATATCAGCATTTCGGGTCTTCCGAGATGTTTCCACTATTCAATATTCATTGGTACATTTTAAATATATTGTTGACTGTCTTAAAATTGGAATATCTTCCTAGTTATACGCGTATGTATAGTAAAAAAAATCTATAATATAACTTTTTTGTTGGCACTAAATAAACTGATACATGAAATATTTGCATGTATTATTTTATGATATTTCATTTTATTATATCCATGAAACATAATAAAAATAAATCACCAAGTGCGGGGCCTCCTCGCTGGTTCGCATAGAGCCCGGGCGGAATGAGCAAGGCGGCTCGGGCGCGTCATTCCACTCTTCTCTAGCTTTCAGCTGCCGGCAGTCTGCAAATAACAACAACAATACACCTTTATTTTATTATTACTAGTTAAAGTCCCCGGAGTTACCCAGGCCTTAGTTTTTTTTAATTCAGCTGTAGACATTGACCTTCCTCTTGTTTTGAAGGTCAGTGTGAAAAATTTCATCAGTCTTGATATAAAACTGTAGATATGCATAAAAATCAAATCCACCCCGCCCGCCCGGTGTCCAACCACCCGCTACAGACACTCATCTTTTCAAAAAGAGATTCGTGGATCCCCCGCAATGCTTCGCTTTTGCCAATGTCTTTTTCGGGCGCCTTTCACTTTTTCCACCATTCACAACTGTATCCCATAATGTTACTGTTAAAAAAACCACATTACATCGACTCCGTATCTCATTACGGTGCAGAGATATTGCAATATATATTCCTCGGGCATCCTCAACTTCTTTTACCATTTAAACATCTCTAAAAACTCCTGGCACTAATAATAACTACCTTTCGTTGTTCGACTAATTTTCTAGTTTTACAAGCACAAACATAATCAAGGCTGCATTTTTATATATTAAGATGTTTCCAAATGTTTCAGACTATTTCCAAACATTCCACAACATTCCATAATATTTCGCGATGTTCTGGAATATTGTGGAATGCTATCGAATACTCTCGAATGTTCTATAAAATTTTAGAGGGCGAAACTTCCACCCCTTATATTTTCAAAAGCCCGCCCGTCAGGTAAAAACGGGAACCTTTTTCGTGAACGGGGGATAGAGGACTACCACACTATGTAACTCCCTTGATTTTAACGGGACACGTTTCTGAGTTTTAGCAGCACGCATATTGTACACTTAGTTTTATAATATATATTGGTTATTTATTATTTCATTAAAACAGTTGTTATTGTTATATATGTTTATAATATTGAAAATTCTACGACAAAGTTCTAATTTTACACAAATTCCAAATTAAGACGTCTAAAACCTTGCATCACTTATAAAATCAAATAGAGAAGAAGAAAAATTATATAAAAATACAATTAAATATCCAAATATTGAAAAGTCAAAGACCATTCTCAGAAAATATAGAAATAAATTAACAAGTTTACTTAAAAAAAAGTTTGGGGATCTAGTTGAGGAGGCATACAATGAAAGAGGTTGTGAAGGTCACAGTGTTTTATTGAGTCAGATTGCCGTATATGAGATGTGACTTCATGACCGATGATGAAGACTCCGGATGCAGGCGGTGAGGTGCTGGTCAATGTGCGGGCCTTTGAGTCGATGCCGCTGCTGGTGACCGGACTCGTGGACGTGTCAGGTACTGGTGAAGACCATGGGTCTTCCAGGTGCTCCAGTGCTAAACAGGGAAACCGAAAGTGCGGTGGACCTGGTCGGCGGTTGTGCGGGAGATACATAGACCGGCGAGAATGCCGCGTGGTCTAGGTGCGTGGATGTAGCGCTGGCCAGGAACGATGGCCGGGGCCAGGGCGCTGTGATGATCCCGTTGGAGTCCATATATGAACCGCGCAAAGCCGGGTGTATCGACGTGCATGGGGCGCGGTGCGCGGTCGGTTGTCACTCGCGAGACTTGAAAATTGTTGAACGACTGACTGACTGTTCGCTCCGTCGGGCCTATTTAAATAGCCCAGCAGGTAGCGATTATAAGTACGCGAGACCGCTGGTAAATAGTGCTGGGAGTGCGCCTAGGCAGTTGGCTAGAACCTTCTAGCGAATGCGCAAAATGTACCTAGTCAATACGCAACGTGTTGACGTAGATAGTTCTCTCAGACGTAGCAGCAAGTATGCAGCTCGTAGGTAGGTACGTTAGAACGCCGATCGCTTCGCATTGCGTCTGGAGTGTTACCATTACGATGCATTTAGTATTGGCGAGTCGTTCTAGATAAATCTCGTCGATTGCTACAAAAGTAATGACGACTTTAAAAAATATATTTCTGCTTCCGAAAACAATGTGAAAGCTTTTCGGAAAACGGTAAATTATGCAATCGAAAACAAGAAAAAAATAATACCATTAAAGGCATTTGATAGTATCTCTCACGTGAATCTTTAAAAAAACTAAAATCTAATAACATCAACGATAAAGCCGTTCAATTGTTAGAAAGTTATTTGACATATCGCCCACAATACTTTAAAATTAATAATAATTAAGACCAAGAAACGTCAAATTTTGGTATTCCACAAGGCACAGTTCTGGGACCGGTACTTTTAATTTTGTATGTAAATGACACATTTGTTCAACCATTACATGGAAAAATTGTCTCTTATGCTGATGATTAAGTCCCTATAGTTAAAGAAAATACATTGGAAAAATTAATTTTAAGGCCACAGAAGATATAAATAATCTAAAAATATTTTTTGACGATAACGTTCTGTCGTTAAATAGTGAAAAAAATATATCATCCCCTTTGAAATAAATACCAACAGTATACCTCGAATCTCCAAATAATCCTACATTATCATTCTGTCACACAAAACGACGCTAATCACCGTCGACAAACATGCAAATTTCTGAAAACAACTGACAAAATTACAAATCTAGGAAAAATCATTGATAAAAATTGGGATGGTCCGATGCCCTGCAGGGAACCCGCTCGCACAGCGCGGGTGTAAACTGTGCATCCTAAAGTTTAAGTTTAGACTTACGGAATTCAATACTTCGTTTGTGTGAAAGCACTATGAAACAATACATGATTATTACTTCAATGGTGAAAGCCAGAAATGAAAAACCTAAAATGGAAAGATCACATCTGCCATACAATAAAGAAAATTAGGAAATTAATTTAAATATTCTTACGAATCAGAAATTTCTTATCAATGAAAACCCCATACTCAATATATTATGCATTAGTACAGTCTGGTCTACAATATGCCATTATCAGTTGGGGAGCAGCTTAAAAAACTAGCCTGACCCCCATACAAATTGTTCAAAAACTGATAATAAAAATTATACTAAAAAAACTTCCAGAACTCCCCACTGAACGCGTTTTCGAAGAATTGAAAGTTCCTACATTTAAAAACTTATTTATGAAAAATTCAATTATTTATATTATAAAAGAAAAAGATAAATACTCATTCATAACTGAAAATCTAACCAGACTTAAATATGTATTTGCATGCCCTAAATTACACACTTCTTTTGCCCAGCACCATTATACCCAACAAGGAAAACATTTCTTTAATAAATTACCAGAAGAAATCAGAAGCATTAATGATAAAAAACAAATAACGAACTACATAATAGTATATTAAAGTATAAGTGGATAAACAGGTCTTTAAAACACGCGCGATTTTTCGAGCACGACGGCGTAGCCGAGTGCTCAAAATAAAGCAAGTGTTTTAAAGACCAGTTATCCACGAATACTTTACGCTATTTTTTTTTATTGGTACACTTTGAAAACATAAATATTGATATTATTATTAAAAATTTGGAAATAAGAACTATTAATGAATTCGTGATGTGACATCACAATATCTTGTTGTCATGGAAATGAAAAACACAAACATTAATTTGCAATCTGTCACATAAGATTTATAGTTGACATCACAGCTTTTACTAGTTATTGTGTGTTGTAAAATGAGTTCTAACATTTATAATTAAAATACCAAAGCAGAATCGCGGTTAATACCTGAAAAATCCAAAGACGTTTATAAAAAAGAATATGAAAGGTTCATAACATGGATGGAGGAGCAAAACGTAGTAGATGTAGATGAACGAGTTGTGCTTGCTTACCTTCAGAAAATGTCGGAACAGTACAAAGCATCGACTATGTATTCTAACTGGCGTTCTAATTGAATGTCAATTATCTTTTACATCGCAGAACGGTTGCGTTCACTGCCACTGCTTTTGCAGTACTTGCATATCACCACACGCCCTCCTGATGTCGTCATCACTGTACAAATTGACTTAACCAGCCCGGAGGCCTTCGCGCCCTAGTGGGTCGTCCTTCTGTATTGGTCTCTCCTTCTTCTTCACTGTCCTCTTCAAACACATCGAGAAGATTTACGGTGGGACTTGCGGCCAATTCCTCGCATCTCTCTTCAGACTCAGTTCGTTCTCTGTCAGGCATCTTCCGCAGGTCAAGCACATGTCTTGGTACACCATCAACTATGATATTGTTGACTGAATTAAGTCCTGTCACCCTTCCTTGCCTCCAGCGTGATGTGCATCTTTTGTCTACTGGTTTGACCGCAACGACATCGCCCACTTCAAACTCAGTCGATACTTCCTCTTCTGTATTCACTTGCGCAGAAGGGTGCCTCCATGAATAAGTGTGAACCGAGCTAGAAGGCGCAACACCCTCATCCTTCTGACTCTTCGCAGCCAAATTATACCAAAATACTGCCTGCAGAGGATCGCTTCCACTTCTGGCTGCAGTTCTCTTTATTGTTCGATGATGTCGTTCAACTATACCATTTCCTGCTGGACGGTATGCCGCGCAAAATCTTTGACGTACATTCCATCTCTTACACATATCTGCAACACTATAGGAACGAAACGCAGTACTATTGTCCATGAGAACTTCACTGGGCGGGCCTCTTTCCCGAAACACTTCTTCCAGATTTTTGACAATCGAAACTGCGTTCTCTGATTCGATTTCCCGCCACACGGCAAATCTACTTGGCCCGCAATCGATGAGTGTGAAGAAACATTTCCTACCGAAATGAGTGACATCAACTGCCAAGCGACTCCAATTTGTTGCAACATTGAGGTTACCCGCTTCATGGGTTGACAGCGGTGGGTCAATTGTCCTGCATTGTATGCAGTTACGTACGCATCTATCGACGTCCTCTCTTCTCACCTCGGGATCAACCAGCCGGGCAAGATGAAGCGTTTGCTCTACTCCAAAATGATGCTGAGCATGTAAAGCTTCTACGCTTAAAGCACATGTTTGCTCTCCAGTTTCTTTTTCAAGTATCTCCAACCTCTCTTCATACTCTGAAGATTGTAAGTCTCTTTCATGACGTTTCCTGTCATGGCTACTCTTTACCCAGGCCTTGCAGACCCTAGTAAGTACATCGGCTTTATTTTTACAAGACTCTACAAGGGTGATCGACAATGTGAGATCAAATTCTTCTACAATCTCCTTCACCAATCCCAGACGCCGCTTGACGAGCATCTCTGACATGCCAGAAACTTTTACACGACTACTCCCGGTAAGTGTAGATCTCACCCAGCACAAAACCGTTGCCGAATCTGTAATTATTTCCACAACTTGAAGATTCCACTTGAGAGCTAGGTTTAATCCCTTCAGGACAGCATCTAGCTCCGCTATGTTAATATGCGCTACATCGGTTGTCTTACGCAGCCATGCGGCGTCTTCAACAGTTCTTCCCTCAATTTCAAAGGTAACTCCAAAGGCCAGATTACTTGCATCACAATAAACTCTGGCATCACCTGATGATTCAGGCACTAGCCACTCCCCTTTTACAGGATCGTCAATTCTCACTCTCACCAGAAGCTCTTCAGCCATTTGTTGGGCCCTGTCGCCAACGTAATCATCCCATGCCTGGCCTTGACACTCTCTCTTCATGAAGCTGCAGGCTGTCCTTAACCATCCACACACAGGATAGTGCCCAGTCAGTTTGCCACAGATCGAAAATAATTCCCTTCTACTCAGGTGCAATCCTTCTTGCATTATGGGAATGTCATTGCCTCTTCTAAACATAAGACGTCCGACCTTATCACGTTCAATACGCAATCCGAGCACTCTTGCGCCCTCCAGCTTCTCGGGAGGCTTAGTTACGAGACCGTAAGTATGCAAGTGTGCCGCAACCTCTTCAGCTGATATTATGTTTTCATTCACTATAATGTCATCGATGTAGCTATCTGTGCCCCGTCGCACCCTTTCGTCAAGCGAGAGCACCTCGTTTACAATCCATGTCATGATTTTGGGACCACACTTTAACCCAAAACCTAATCTTGTCAAGCAGTATGTTTTGCCTTTATACTTAATGAGTTGGTACTTCCAAAGCTTTTCCTCAATGTGCACTTGTAAATATGCTGATTGGAGATCAAGCAACTTTAGAGGTTCACGTAGCTTCCTCCACTTCCGAAATGTCTCATCACACACTGCTACATCCTCACCAGTATGGCACTGAACACTCTCGTTGAGTTCACGATAATCCAAGACAGGACATACTTTTCCTTTGTTCTTTTGGATCACAGCCATTAAAGGAAGGATACCACCGGAGCTTCCCTTCCATGGCCTGAGCCAGCCCTCGGAGATCCACCTTTGAATCTCTTCTTCAAAAGCTGCCTCCGCTTCTGGTAGCTTAGTGCTTCTATAGCACTCTACAGTGTTTTCTAATTCAGCAGGAGAACCTCTCCACACCCAACTCACGCACCAGTTTTTTCCGTTGAATGTAGCTTTAAAATCCTTGTTCTCAACAGATATTCTGTCTGCCGAGGTTTCACCAGACTCGACACAATTCGCACTGTACTCGTCTAGTCTGCTTCTTACGAACTCTACCCTATCGCGCATTATCGTCACACCACCCAGTTCTTCGATAACGTCCATGCCCAATATAACATCGACTGCACTTAATAGTTTTTTCACCACCACACAGTCTACCAGTAGCGACACACCATGCACTACTATCTTGGCGATACCTCACCCCTCACAAAATACACGACTGCCATCAACAGCAATCACATCACAACCAGGACCTTGTACACTACACAGCCCACTCATCACTACTGTACGAGAACACCCTGAGTCAACGAGTGCACGCACCTGCTTTCCATTGACTGCAACTTGGATTATTGGTAGCGCCTTTATTCCTGATTCAGAAGAACTGCCGGCGCACCAGTTCTTCTGCTTCCGTTTCCCTTCCCACAGTGCCTGGCCAAGTGAACATCTTTTCCGCAGTTCCAACAGACACTTTTCAGCTGCTCACAACAGAATTTGACCATGTGTGGCCCACCACATTTAAAACAACGCCGTCTTGCATTTGGAGATATTGCAACAAATTTTTGTTGGCCCTGAGCCACCGCCACGACAGGCTGATCCACGAGCTCTGCCATAAGAGCTCTAGCACGCTCCATAATTGTTGACAGCGGCATTGTCTCTACTTTTGGCTGCGCGCGCAATTCACGTGATACCACTGAAGGCAGACCCACTATGAAAGCTTTCATGAGGAGAGCATCCGACGTCACACCCGCTAGCCTTGCCAACCTCCTCAGGTCCGTCATATAGACGTCGACCGGCTCATCACGCCATGTGCGCCTCACGAACTCCTCATAGGCCAGAAACGGGTTTGTTGCGAAGGCACAAATCAACGCATTTTTGATGGCGTCACCATTGCCCTTATCCTCTGCACTCAGCTCATTGTAGACAGCAAATGCAGGTCCCTCCAGAAACATCGGGATGATCGCGCACACATCCTTTACTTCTTTAATTTTTAAAACCAACTCGACTTTTGTTATCCACTGAATAACGTCGCCCTCGCCATTAAAACACCTTAATAAATCTCCGAGTTTAATATTTGACATCTTGCCGAAATAGCTTGTATTCTAACTGGCGTTCTAATTGAATGTCAATTGTCTTTTACATCGCAGAACGGTTGCGTTCACTGCCACTGCTTTTGCAGTACTTGCATATCACCACAGCCATACATTCGAAATTGCAATGTCTGTTGAGGATAAATAAAGGGGTTGATTTAAAATCATTTGTGAAAGTGCATGCATTCATGAAGGCAATTAGCAAGGATGACGTTGCTAAGAAGGCGTATGTATTCAAAGAAGATGATTTGCGGAAGTTTTTCACGGAAGCACCGGACATTACGTACTTATTTTTGAAGGTGGTAGCCATTTGCGGAATCTTTGGCTCTTGCAGAAGATGTGAATTGTGCGATTTACGCTTATATGATATCGAAGAAGAAGGAAGTGTATTGCTTATTAATGTTTTATTTGACGTTTAAAATATTCATGTCAGATTTATAGTTAAAAGTTGACATTTAGACTTCACATTTTGTTGATTTGTTGATGTTGCCATGGTAACTTTAAAAAACGCGCGTTCCGTAAAGTGCGATTTAAACACGCTAGAGCGTACTTTAAATGAGTAAAAAAGGGCACCAATAAAAAAAAAATATTCAAGGGAAATCATTAACAAAAAAACTGATTCACTTGAAGTTTCACTTGAAAATCTCACAAATTATCCTACTATACTCTATTTATACTCCATAATATTTTTCTTTCTTCTTTCCAAATACAACAATATGAATGGATTTTAATTTCGTAATTATTTTTTACTTTGTAATCAATTTATATAATTTTTTCGCAAATGTACATCCTCGTCCACCCACAAAAATGCTTTCAATGGAAGTGTAGTATAAATTAAAACAGTACGACTTGTAAACATTGTAAATTTATTGTAAAAAACCAAATTTAACCTCAAAAAAATATTTATACATATATATGATCAATCTAAATATTGCGAAAGCAATAAAAATGAGCAAAAACTTAAAATGTTGAAAAAATATATACGTCAACTCACATACATTTTACGAATTTAATAGAAAATTTATTTAACATTCTACTTACAGCTGATGTGGAACGAAAATAATCTCGTAGGTAGAACTAAACTTATTAGGTCGGAATAGTAGTATTTATTAGTAATGGTATCATATATACATATCTATGTCTATCATAGCAAGCATAAAATAAACTGAAATAACATTTTGGAGATCTGGTGAGGAGACAATGGAAGATGCAAGTCTGTTGTGTCACAGCGTTTATTCGAGTCAGTTGAGTTGCGCAACCGATGATATAGTCCAGTGTGAACATGTTAGCTGAAGGTGCGATGGACCTGTCGGCAGATGAGCGGGAGATGCAGGCCGGCAACGGTGCCGCGGAGCCGAGGCGCAAACCGTCGAAGTGGTCGCAGGGTCTAGACGCGTGAGATCAGCGCTGGCCAGGAGAGATAACCGGCGCCAGGGCGTTGATGAGGACTCCCAAGGAGTCCATAGTAATTTATACCGTGCAATGCCGGGTGTAGACGAATAGGTCCTGTAGTGATGTGGTGAAGAAGAGCGAGAAGCGACGCGCGGGGAACCGGCGGTTGGTGTCGGTCGCTTCAGTACTAGAGATGGGCGAAGCGGCTCAGTTGAGGGAGCCGGTTCACTGGGTCCCGTTCACCTGAAAGATCCGCTTCAGTGAACCGGCTCGATTGAACCCCCCCCCCCTCCCCCCGCCATAAATAAAATAAAAATAAAGTTCTTCGCGATAAAAGAATACATACGTGTAGTCGTCGATATTATACAATGGTACAGATATTGAAATCGACCTGTGTTCTACACTCCAGTGTCCTAAGATGTTTAAGATTCGCTAGTGAAATTTATTTTAATTGTATATTGCGACCGAAATCAAATTGGATCGTTTATTATACAATGTGTTATTTTTATGTTTTGGTGAAATTAAAAGTATATATATATTTTTTTTGGTAAACTAACGTTTAAGACAAGATTTTTTATGCATAGCACAAAGGGTAACAATTATTTTATAAGCAATAATTATTAGCCTGAAACACTAGTATATATTGAATTATTTCGCGGATAAGAGATAAGCCGCCATAGCTCGGTGGTCAGAGCTGTCGACCGGAAATCGAAAGGACACGGGTTCAAGTCCCGTTGGCGTCATGTATCTTTTATCAGAAGATTTTTCAATGTGGATGAGTGTTTTAGGCTAATAATTATTGCTTATAAAAGAAAAGTATTTAAACATGAAACCATGAGATTTCATTTTTCTTTCATAAAAGTTGCATTAAAAATATTTTTAGGGTTTTATGATTTTTCATAACAGGTTGCGTCTGACAAAGTCCCTCCGGAAGAATGAGCTGAAAAGATAAATGCTTTAAAGGTCATTTCTCAGGACTGCGCTTCGTCAGATTGCGATCGTGAGGAAACATTCCGACAATTTTGCTTCTTTGGGAATATTATATATTTCGAAGACAAAATTTTTGCCCAGAAAAATCGATCTATATATCGTATATTTATGAATAGATTCAAAGGGGATTCCCAATATTATTGGAATACCCTTTTATTAGAATGAAAAAATGAAATCGAGAAATCTTTTGTTTTGTTAGGTTTTTGGTACAAAACATCAAACTTCAATCGTACGGTAATCGTTGAATCACGTTTCTTATCGCTTTTTAGTTTTTTTTACTCGGAAAACATAATTACGAACTTTATAATAGCTTTAATTTAAATTTACCATGATTTCCATAAGAAAAAAGAGTGAAATTTGGAATCATTTTTCTGCGGCCACAAAAATTGTCAGATGTGTTATTTTTAAATTACAATAATCTATATCAATACTATTGAAAAAGTTTCTTTAAATTAAGTTTAAAAAAATCAATTGGTGAATGGAATTAAAATATAGAACAATAAAAATAAACTTAAATCTATTTTAAATTAATTGTGTACTAAATAAGTGTAATAATAATACAAAAATTGTGTTGTGAAACAAAATACTTCGGTGTGAGAATAATAGTTAAACGTCGTTCACTTTTTTTACGATTATTTCGATATCAATGATTAACTGAAAATAAACCATGAACATAATATAACTCTTCCTTGTTCCTGTTATAATAAACTAAATAAGTGCCGACACAACAACTAAAATGTTATGCAAGCGTCAATACCAGTATTATTATGTCGTATATATGATCAATCCGGTCAGTACGTCAGTAGTGACCCGCGAGCCGTGAGATCCGTTGAACGATGTATGCGGATCTTCGTTCGCGAACGGGTGAGTCGGCTCTTCGGGTCTGGCGGGTCACCTGCTCACCGGCTCACCGTTCGCGAACGAGTGAAGCGGGTCACCGGGTCACCGGCTCACCATTCGCGAACGAGTGAAGCGGGTCACCGGGTCACCGGCTCACCGGCTCACCGTTCGCGAACGAGGGAAGCGGGTCACCGACTCACCGTTCCCGAACGGGTGAGTCACTACTGATCCGCGAACGAGTGAGCGGCTGATTTGGGAACCGGATCTTACGGATCCGTGTAAAGATCCGGTTCACTGAGCCGACTCGTTCGCGAACGACTCACTTCTATTCAGTACGCGGCAGGCACACGCAGCGCTTGCTAGTTGGTCACTCGTAAAACTGCGAATTAATGACTGGCCAAGTACTTCTGGGCGCGCCTCGTTATATAGCCGCCCGGGTGCATCGAGAACTTTCAGAACTTTAGGTAGGAACGCCGAAGACTCGCATAACGACTAGAGTGTTACCGCTACAATGCATTTTGTATGGGCGAGCGTTCTAGAAAACTCTCGTAGCATCATTGCAAACAACAGCAACATTGGTACATAAATGACGTGTCACAAGCTTGGGTTGGTGGCTTCAAGAGGAATTATCCGGAATAAAGAATCCTATCTCAGCCTTGATTAGGAATGTTAGGATGTTAGGATCGATAGGACACCATATAGAAAGCTTATATTAAGCCAGGAGCCATAGTGAAATAGTCACTGCATACACAACACTTAAACACGCATTAATAAATATTTTTTTTAAGAAAATTGCAATAACAACAAACGTTTTCAAATCTTTCTACAGCAACGGTTCCTGAAACGCTCGGAGCCCCTGTGACAGGGGCTCGGGCACAAGGGTTGAGCGTAATGCAGGAACCAGGCAGTCGACGCCGATTATCGGCGCTTGTCAATAACAACAACTACAACAAGCAATAACGAATTCGACCGTCGGACATGAAATCTAATTTCAGACTATTATTATAAACTAAACTATGAAAAAGTACCATTCTAAGAATGAAGTATTCTCAAAATATTTATTCTAGTCACTCTATTCAAGTCAGACATGACACCCAAGCAAACAATTAGTTTAACCTTTAGGCTGCGTTCAAATGTATGAGTGATGACACCGCCACGCCTAACATGTTTTCATCTCGTCTCACCGATTAATAATACTTTTAAAAACTGAAATTAAATATATTTCCCATGAGCATTCCTTATGTAAACCTTGCTCAAATTACGCAGAATTTTTTTTATTTTTTTAAATTTTTCTTTATTCAGTGTGTTTGGTTATTACATTTTATGGGTATAAGACCACCAAGCTTGGCACATGCCCGTGTTGATTATATAAACAGTACATTAAAATAATAGTAAAAAAATAATAATTGTTGATATTTTATATGTGTTATATATAGTTAGTTTTATATATAGTTAGTGTGTGTAGTGTGAAATACATTAAAACAATTTGAAAGAATATATCAAAATATTGAAATATGACAGAATTTAAAAAGAATAAAAAATATGTAGAATATAAGACATAGTAAAAAGTAAAGAATTTAAAGAAAATATATAAGAAGTTATTAAAATTATATACAAATAGCATCAAAGTGAATGTTTAATACTTGGTAAGCAAATGTAAAAATATGGTAACTGTTTATAAGTATGTGGGAGTTACAGTGACATATGTGTATACATTATTCTTCAGCATTTTAAGTATAGATTCTTGTCTGAACTCCGGCTAGTAATACTAGAGTAAAAAAATATTGTCACAATATTGTTATTAACAAATACTGAAACGATTCTTAGGTACATGATAGTATCAGAGGTGTTAAACCATTTTTAATAATTCAACTGGTGACAAGACGTTTTCACGGAGTTCCAATCGATGGAGATGAATGTTCATTGTAGTTTTCCCCATTTGAGCTACATGGGAGGAACAAAGCGGAAAATGGCTCTACTATACTTTGCTGACGTATGTGGGAGATTTTTGCATTGATTGAACGAAAAAAACGTAACGAATATGGAATAATTTCAACGACTGATCTAAATTCTTCCTGTTGCATCTGGGAAACAATTATCCAAACTGTAGGAGAGGTAATCCAGAATCAGGTTGGAAATGGACTCTGGAAGAAAGCGCGACGGAGAGGGGACGATTTCAGATTCACGACCCGATGATTTTTTAATCTCTGATTCTTCCCCTGGAAGCCAAGGACACCATTTTCTTCCAACGCTGATATTTAAGGTGAGCAGGAAATAAAGAACGGTAGAGCGAACGGCCATGACATTATAACCGAAGTACTTACGTCGCGGAACCTTTTTTTAGGGGGGGGGGAATACCTTCTCTCAAATTAAATAATACTATGACTATTACGACTGCGGATGAACGATTGGCGTATGTTCTGTATTGTACTTATGAAATATACATGTCCTTACCTCTACTTAAATGAGAAGCTATATAGCCAGTAACTATCGGGAAGTGCGTTACTGCAAAGGTGAAGGCGAGAAAATCTGAAGCTGAATCTATCTTATTCTCATAATTGAAACCAGAGGGGTGTTCACGGGTCTTCCAAACTTCTGATATTGCCGACTGTAAACGACTTCAGTATATGTTTATGTTTGAGGTTAGTGGAGTGGACTCCTAACTTTCAGCATGCTGGAAGAGCTCATCTCATCAGCTTATAATGCCAGCCAGACACTTATTGTGTTCTTCAATTTCACTACCAGAGAGATAATTTTTATTTTCCTTGGCTTTGATAATACACTTTTCAAAATTATTTAATGCCTCGTGGTAATATACAATAAATTAATTAATCTAAAAAAGACCAATTAGCAAATTTTGCAGGAGAGATTTTAATTTGAATAATTAATTCAATGATACGAAAAGATGTTAAGATAAAACTATTTTCGTAATGGTAATTGGTTTTCGTATTTATTAGTAAAGTGGCTAATCATAGTTTTTATTACTTTATTTTCAGCTTTAAAACGGAGACTTAACAATTTGCTAATTGGTCGTTTGGACAATTAAGCACTAAGGCGACAATTTACTTACACTCCTCCGACTTAGAACCAGTTCTCGGCGGTGTTGGCGATGTTGACGGCAGTGGGGGTGTCCGTGTCGAGTTGTTTTCATCACAGCAAACCAATTTCTGCTCCTCCTCTGTCGACATTACTCCGTTCAATTCACATGGCTGGAAATATTTTGTTGTGTTTTATTACGTGGATGTCACTCTGGCTACGGAGTGCGGTTTATGCTATTTTTTTATATTATGGAAACAAAATAGTACATAGGTTACAATGGAAGTGATAAAATATTATACGCTATAAATATTTCGTAGTGTGAATCAATAATAATATGTTTTCTTTTCTTAGTACTTTTTTAGTAGAAGTAGGAGGCTAGTACATTGAGTAATTACTGGATGACATGTGTTGTGTAAAGAATAAGTGAATGTGTTTTGTCATACATCTAATATCACTTCATACTGAAGAACAGCTTTACAATCAGGAATCTATCTAATTACTGGATGACATGTGTAGTGTAAAGAATAAGTGAATGTGTTTTGTCATACATCTAATATCACTTCATACTGAAGAACAGCTTTACAATCAGGAATCTATCTAATTACTGGATGACATGTGTAGTGTAAAGAATAAGTGAATGTGTTTTGTCATACATCTAATATCACTTCATACTGAAGAACAGCTTTACAATCAGGAATCTATCTAATTACTGGATGACATGTGTAGTGTAAAGAATAAGTGAATGTGTTTTGTCATACATCTAATATCACTTCATACTGAAGAACAGCTTTACAATCAGGAATCTATCTAATTACTGGATGACATGTGTAGTGTAAAGAATAAGTGAATGTGTTTTGTCATACATCTAATATCACTTCATACTGAAGAACAGCTTTACAATCAGGAATCTATCTAATTACTGGATGACATGTGTAGTGTAAAGAATAAGTGAATGTGTTTTGTCATACATCTAATATCACTTCATACTGAAGAACAGCTTTACAATCAGGAATCTATCTAATTACTGGATGACATGTGTAGTGTAAAGAATAAGTGAATGTGTTTTGTCATACATCTAATATCACTTCATACTGAAGAACAGCTTTACAATCAGGAATCTATCTAATTACTGGATGACATGTGTAGTGTAAAGAATAAGTGAATGTGTTTTGTCATACATCTAATATCACTTCATACTGAAGAACAGCTTTACAATCAGGAATCTATCTAATTACTGGATGACATGTGTAGTGTAAAGAATAAGTGAATGTGTTTTGTCATACATCTAATATCACTTCATACTGAAGAACAGCTTTACAATCAGGAATCTATCTAATTACTGGATGACATGTGTAGTGTAAAGAATGAGTGTGTGTGTTTAGTCGTACATCTAATATCACTTCATACTGAAGAACAGCTTTACAATCAGGAATCTATCTAATTACTGGATGACATGTGTAGTGTAAAGAATGAGTGTGTGTGTTTTGTCGTACATCTAATATCACTTCATACTGAAGAACAGCTTTACAATCAGGAATCTATCTAATTACTGGATGACATGTGTAGTGTAAAAAATGAGTGTGTGTGTTTTGTCGTACATCTAATATCACTTCATACTGAAGAACAGCTTTACAATCAGGAATCTATTGAATATCTTACCAACAATCAACGAAACAGATGGATCTTGCTGTCATATTTCCGAGCTATAAAGGTTGACGGTAGTATTACGTTTAAAATTAAGCATTCTAAACTACTGTAAAAAATGATTCCAAATTCAAATGAATAAATTATATAATTCATATTTGAATTGTTCTCAGGAAACAATGTGTTGTATTATGATGAACGTTTTAAGAAAAATAATAAAAAACATACAATTTTTAATTTCATGCCCAGGATAAGGATCGACAATTCATAATGTAGCAAAATAACAATATTCAGCTAATTAACAATTTTTAATTAAAAATAAATTTTGTAAAATAAATGAATTGGTCGAAGATGAAAAACGAAATGCTCCCATTGGTCGTGGGAACTAGAACAGACAAATAATCATGAAAAAGAGACGGTGCACAGATGTCTGTTGGACAGCTCAGAAAACTATTGTTTAGATCACATAGTAGCAAAACTTCAAAAGGGTGATCTAAAATGCCTTATGTCTCACAGTCTCCCCCCTCTCTTCCCACAGATAGGCCATGAGGCTGATTTTATTTTGAAGAAAGAATGCAAATGCGAATGGTAGCAGAAGTCGGGGACGCCCAAGGAAGAGATAGCACGATCAAGTGAATCAGATACTCGAGTCGGGCCATGTCAAGAGTCAGAATAATAGAAGAGTATGTATGAGGCGATGTATGAATGTGAATGAATCACTGCCTACCCCTCCGGGGAAACGGCGTTATGGTTAGTTAGTTAAAATTTCAACGTTTGAAAATTTGCTTCGGAAAGCAAGGGAAGATAACATACTTCCTTCGTGGACACCAGACACCAGGCACCAATGCGATTACACATTTTCCCAGATGATGTTACGAAAGGTTGACTTTGTCTTCTAAAGAAATAAGTATTGCAACAGGGCATAATACCCCAAAAACAAATCACGATAATACTTTTGGCCGTGAAAACCTCAAATAATAACCAGCACGTACGTTGAACAACAAACATAATGGAGAGTTTATATATTGATAAAATAATGATGTTTACTTGCGGCAGAATAGCGCGGCTTGCGGCTTGCATGGAGCTTGGGCAGGCGGCGAATGGCCGGCAAATCCCTTCCGCCCGACTTTGCTTCAGCGTGCACGAACTTCCTAACAAATATTGTCACAATTGTACTGTTCATATTATTACCACATAAACAATCAGCAATATTTGTTGAATTAATAGTTATAATTTTATGTAATACATATTTAAACAAAATAATATGCTGCTGCCTTTATATATGCTTTAGAAATCTTTCCTGAATCGAAAAAAAATCGAAGGGGCTCATTGCAAACTACTGAACTACTTAGCATTTTATTCATTGAGTCAAATGTCAGGCCCGAGTCTTTCATTGAATTTCTGTTTAGTAAGGGGACATTGTTAATGTGATATGTTTTTGAGAATTTATTAATGTTATTTGTGAATGAAATTATAGCACGTTTGTTTTCATTAAAATAAAATAAATCATTTAGGACGGGTTGTTTCGGAGAATTTGAATAATTCATCAAATTTCAACGTTCATTTCTGGGATCTGTGAAAGTCCAATTCAAGTTCTGTTAGTATATCATTATAGGCTATTTGCTTGACAAAATTGAAATAAAAATAGAACTTGAAAAAATCTTTCGCAGAACTTGAAAATGAACGTTGAAATTTGATGAATTGTTCAAATACTCCAAAACAACCCGTCCTTAGTGTGCAACATTCATGAAGTGATGACAAGTCTTTTTTCAAATCGGTGCAATCTTCTAATTATGCAATTTTTTGTACAACTTCAGATCATCGGCAAACAGGAGATATTTCAATGTTTTTATTCTTAAAACTATGTCGTTGATAAAGATTAAAAACCGACCGAATTCCCGACATTACAGTAAAAAGATCAGCGGAGTACCCTCCTACAACCACTTGTAGTTTTCTTTCCATAATGTAACTTTTGGACCATTTCAAAGTATTTCCATTCATGCTAATCTTTTCCAGCTTCTTGATGAGTAATGATTGATTTAACTGGTAAAATGCTTTGCAAAAATCTATGTAGATGGCATCCACTTATATCTAATGGATAGTCATATATTATTAACTCAAACAACTTTCCTATGCAGTCAAGTTTAGAGATGGGTCTATATTTTTTATATCACTTTTACAACCTTTCTTAAATATGAGGGTTAAAAAGTCGTTTTCCATTTGACTGGAAAAACACCTTCTTGTAATGATTTGTTAATAAGTAGGCTAAGTGGTCTGGCAAGAACATGTCTGCACATTTTCAAAAATATTGACGGAATACCATTATTTACATACCAAGCAGAATCTATTTACCGTGCATCGTAAAACCTGCCTGTTACTCAACACTGTATACGAATAATGCAACTTTTCACCACAATCTACACATGATCTGATGACTGATGAGATGCTTGGAAAATAATAGGTAAATGTCTCACCTTCGACACTCGGCGCGGGCGGGCTGATGGAGGGCATACAGCACACGAGGGAGTACTCACCCGAGAAACTGCACGACTGGAGACATAATTCATTATTTTATAAATAGCAACACAGAAATCTCAATTAGACACCAGACGCTAACATATTGTACATAAATATTTGAGTGACATATCGCTTATATGTATAATGAACACTGCACATGAGATTTTCACCAGTGGGGGAATATGGCATCTTCAAATGGGGTATATTATATCATGAAGCAGACGGGTTGTTCTTTATTTTCAAATATCTATAAATACCTGTATTTGTTTGTAACTAGTTCGTTTCTCTGCCAGAGCCACCGGGCAATCCTTCATCAGAGTGCATTTGCCTTCCTCCCCTGTCACCTTGTGGAAGCAGCCAAATCCTGGCGGCAAACAAAATGAAACAAATCCATAACGTATAATAATAACATTTGGAAGATTTTTATAGCGCCGGTTTTGTGCAAAATCACCTCAAAGGAGCTGTACAAATATATAATACATTTATACAATGATCTACATATGTTATTACTAACTATATATGAGGTGATTTTTCACAAAAACGGCGCTCTACAAATTATCCAATTATTATTCTTATATAAAGATAATATACAGTACAATACATACCTGGTATGTCACTTGAGATTAACACTAAATTAACATTAATTAAGAGTAGTCACCGAACCTCGGTAGTGTGCAGTCGTGTTTACTTCCAGTGCTCTGTGTTTAACGGCTGACTGACGGCGGCGCGGCGTACAGATAAGATTTATTTATTGTTACATTTTCGTATTCATTATTTTTGTTTCTATTGTTGGTTTGCGACGCAGTTGCGTGTATTATTTCTATCATTTATTATTTCTTAAATAGTATTTATTGTTTCATTTTTTTTTTAATTTGTTGAAATGGAGGAGAATGAAAATCGACCTCCTGACCCTGAGTCCATTTCTAATATTGCAGACGTCTACGATTCTGATGATTCCCAAGCTTCTGTAACCATTCCTTCCCGAAAACGACGACCTCCGCTTTGTCTTAATGTACCCCCTAAAATTAAATCTCTTTCACAAACAAACGAATCCCCAATCTCTCATGGAAGTTATAATGATACCATTCCTACAGAAGCAAAAGCCATTGAGCTTATGTATTCTATTTCATCTTCAGCTCCATTTATTGTTAATGTCCAAAGGACTGAACAGGGGAAAATAATTCATCCCCTGGATTTCGGTAAATTTATTTTTAGCTCAAAACTCAATAACCTCGGTATTATAAATGGATCAATAAAACCGGAAGGTCGATACAAACTATCCATAGAATTTAAATCCGCCACATTAGCTAATGATTTTGTTAAAAAAATAGGTTCTCTTTCAAATAATAAATTTAAATCTTTCATACCTACTTTCAATTTAACCAGAATGGGCAGAGTAAGAGGTATCCCAACCGATCTATCAGAAGCAGAAATAGTAGACGCTCTTAATGATTCTCAATTAACTCCAAAAGTTTTAAAAGCACGTCGTTTGAATTTCAAGGATACTTCCACCGGCACCACTATATAGAAACCTTCACAATCCGTTGTTGTTACTTTCGAAGGTCAAACATTACCATCCCGTGTATTTATTTATTATAACGCTCTTCCCGTTGAAGTATAAAGATTCCCGACGATCCAATGTTTCAACTGTTGCCGTTTTGGCCATTCAAAACCTATTTGTCGTTCCCCTCCTCGTTGTTTCCATTGCGGAGAGGATCATCTCTTTGAACAGTGTCAAAATACAACGAATAACCCTATTTGTATTAATTGTAAGGGCAACCATACTGCTGTTAGTGTGGCCTGTCCAGAGTTATCTAGACAGAGAAATATCAAACAGTCAATGGCTGCAGACAACATTTCCTACTTTCAGGCTTCTAAATTATTCTCTCCTACGAAAAAATCTTTTGCAGAGATAACGTCTAACGCTTCTATCTTTCATTTTTCTTCCCCTAAATCCCCTCTATCATCTTCCCACAAAGAAACAATTTTCAAACCGATAAAATCTAATCCAAAATTTATTCCTTCTTTCGATAAAAAACTACATAATAATCTTTTACTTAATCCGAATGGGAATAATAAATCCCAGGCTCCCAATGGGACTGCCTTAAGAAACTGTTCCACTTCCGATATCTTACCTAAAGTCATGATTGAAAATTCTTCTTTTATTCAAACTTTAATTACCCTATTAATTACGATCCTTTCAAATAACAATAAAGTACCGTCCAACGCTGCCGATTATATGAAATCTTTACTCTCTAGCCTTCCCGATGTATCCGCAACTGAGCAAAATACTTCAATGGAATAGTAGAAGTCTATTCGCCAACAAAATTGATCTTGTACAGTTACTTGATGAACATAATATTTCAGTTGCTGCCATCTCCGAAACCTGGTTAAAACCCTCATACCAATTTAAGATTCCTGAATATCATTGTCTAAGACATGATAGACTGGATGGCAAAGGTGGCACTGCTCTTATTATACATAATTCTATCCCTTTTAAACAAATTACTTTCAACACTCTCCCCAATAATTTTCAGATAGTAGCAGCTGTTGTATCTGATATTACATTACTATCAATATATATCCCTCCCTCTACAATTTTTGTTGAAAACGAATGGTCAACATTTATATCCCAGATTCGTCCCCCGTATATGATACTTGGGGACTTCAATGCTCATTCTCCTTCTTGGGGCAGTGAGTTAACAAACCGTTCTGGCCATAATCTATTAGAATTTATGGATACCTTTAATTTATGTATTCTAAATTATGGATCTCCAACTCGTTTCACTGCCCCTCAACATCGGAAAAGTGCAGTCGATTTATCTCTTTGCTCATCTTCGGTGATTCCCATATGTTCTTGGAACATTCTTAAAGATCCACTTTCCAGTGACCATTTTCCTATACTAATTACCTTCCACCATCTATCTTCCACGCATTCCTTTTCGATAAACAATAGTTTTAAATTTAAAACGAAAGACGCGAATTGGAGAAATTTTTCTTCAGAATTAGACTCCATTGTTCAAGCATCTAAGTCTTCCCTTGTCAACACTAGTTTACAATGTGAATTATTTCCTAACATGATAATAAAAGCTGCAGAAAAAACACTTAAAAAACGTAATGTAAACATTAAGATAAAACATTCCACCCCATGGTGGGATGAAGAATGCACTAGTGTCGTTAAATCCAGAAGAGAAGCAATTTCCATTTTCCGTAAATGTATGTCTTTCGAAAATTACCTTTCTGTGAAACGCGCCCAGGCAGAAGCGAAACGCGTTTTGAAAAACAAAAAGCGGCCTGGATGGCGAAAATTCTGTGAACGCTTGTCTCCTGAATCTTCCCAGTCATCCGTATGGTCCAATTTAAAAAAATTCGGTTCGTCATATACTCCCCAGCGTTCCAAACATATTCCAGAAGAAATTATTATAGGTTTTGCTGATAAGATAGCTCCTCCGTCAGTTGCCAGATGTGAGGAAATGCCTTCCTTTATTTCTTATCCATCTCACTCTAGCTGGCTGGACTCTCCTTTCTCAGTAAGTGAATTAAATCGAGTAATCAATTCCCTTCCAGACTCTTCTCCTGGCCCTGGTGGAATCTTATATAGTTTCATTAAAGCATTCTCAGACATGTCGGTTGAATATTTTTTATCCCTAATTAATTACATGTTCGAAACGGGATTTATTCCTGAAGTCTGGAAAGTTCAAAAAATTCTTCCGATTTTAAAACCTGATAAAAATCCATCTGAAATCTCATCCTATCGTCCTATTGCTCTTTCGTCGTGTTTAATGAAAGTAGCAGAACACTTGATAAAGAACAGATTGGAATGGTTTGTTGAAAATAACAGAATTATCTCTCCTAATCAATATGGCTTCCGGAAAAAGAAATCAACCATAGATAATTTGAGTGTATTAACAACAGACATCCGTATATCTCATTCCCTTAATTCTTGCACTCTGGCCACATTTCTTGATCTTTCGTCAGCTTACGACGATGTATTAATTAACATTTTGAAAGAAAAATTAATTAAAATAAAAATTCCCTTAAAACTAGTTCAATTTATTATTAATTTACTAACAGACAGATCCATTATTATCCACTTTTCCTCAAAAACGATAAATCGCAAACTATGGAAGGGGTTACCTCAGGGGTCCGTAATCAGTCCATTATTATTTAATATATATATAAGTGATTTAGACAATGTAATTCCTTCATCTATCAAGCGACTTTATTTTGCTGATGATTTCCTTATATATTTATCACACAAAAATCTATCGCGCGCTGCGAAGGAATTGAATTTGGCTTTACATAATATTAAAGTTTGGTTGTTGACAAATGGGATGAATTTAGCTACGTCTAAAACCAAAGTAGTGGCTTTTACGCGCAAAAGAAAAATACCCCCCTTTTCTGTCTGCTTTGATAATGTCCCTCTTCAAATCGTTAAGCAAATTAAATTTCTTGGACTACTTTTGGATCATAAACTTTCCTGGCTCCCGCATATTCAGAACATTTCGGCTAAGTGTGAAAAGGGGCTAAATATTATGCGAGCTGTTTCCAGAGTGTGGTGGGGATCTCATCCTACTACTCTTAAATTAATGTATGGTGCTCTAGTGCGAAGCCATTTGGATTATAGAACATTTCTTTTCGATCCTCTTCCTAAATATTTGGACAAAAAACTTGAAAGAATTCAGTCGAAAGCGCTCAGAATAATTATTGGAGCGATGAAATCTTCTCCAATTAATTTTCTCCAGGTAGAATGTGTTGATCCCCCCTTAATTTTGAGGAGACAATTCCTGGCTGATAAATATATTTTTAAATCTTTTTCTGTATCGCGTCACCCTTTAGAACAAAGCCTTGATTATTTGTTCAGTAACTTAAATAACGAAAAAAGATCGACAGATAATCGACTTCCTCTCCTTCTAAAAAGTTTTCTTTCATTCAAATCTCTGTCCTCTTCCCTCCAAAATCTACAAAAAGATCCTATCCTTCCTATTTTCACTATCCCATTTGATTCTATCAATTATATCCCCAATGTTATAACTTCAGACTTCCGAACTGATATTTTAACCTCATCTAATCAAAATGTTGAGGAAAAATTTAAAAACATTACATCTTCTAAGTTTCCAGAATTTTCACTCATTTACACAGATGGTTCTAAGTCTGATTACAAAGATTGTGGAGCTGCGGTACACATTCCCGAATTCGATTTAGATTTGTCTTATAAATTGCCTAAAGAAATTTCTATATTTACTGCAGAATGCTTCGCAATTGAACAAGCTTTGAGCCAAATCCAGCTTTTCAATATTCGACGAGCCTTACTGTGCACTGACTCACTAAGCGCAGTGTTGAAAATTTCCTCAAATATCCATAAACCAGAAGACTATATTATTTATAATATCAGAAACACCCTTAAATCTTTAAATGAATTAAATTTCGAGACAATATTGGTTTGGGTTCCTGGCCATTTGGGAATTGAGGGTAACGAGAAAGCCGATTCTCTAGCTAAACTTGGAACAATTTCTGGCTCTAATCCTTTAGATTTTAGAATTCCTATCTCTGACGTCATCCCAATTCTTAAATCTAATATGATTCGCTCCTGGGAAGAAAATTGGTCTGATAGGAAAACCCGAACTGGTGCTTTTTATGCTGGAATACAAAATCATATACCAAGTAAACCTTGGTTGTGGAACCAAAATCCAAAAGATTTATTTCCTGTATCTCGAGAATGAGAATTGGTCATTGCTCCATTGCATCCCATTTGTTTAAAATCCGGGTCCTAGATAGTCCACTCTGCCAGTGCGGCCTGGAAAATGAGACTCTTGATCATGTTTTATTTAATTGTAAAAATCATTCATCTTTCAAAGGCATTTATCGTTTACTTATAAAAATCACCCACCAATCTCCCCTTAGTATTCCTTATTTACTTTCTCTTAACAATTCTCGCATTTTCTCAGTTCTATACAAGTTCATAGACTTGAATGACTTCAATATTTGAGATTTCCTATTCCCGTATAGATTTCCCATAAAATTATAACCATCTCCCCTATCTTTAACGGCATATAGCACTCTTTTTAGGGTGAATTGCCTAATACAAAAAAAAAAAAAACATTAATTAATTGTTTATTAGCGAAATTTGGATACAGGATTTAGGACAAAATTGGATATAACTGGACTTACTCTCAGGAATGGTATTTGTAATTTAAGGGTATGCCAGCTTAAAAATGTAAGTTTCTAGTTTAGACCTGAATTCTGTTGGACTTTTTATGGATCTTAGTTCCGGAGGGAGTTTATTCAAAGCCTTCGGCCCTGATACTATGAAAACGCGATCACAAAACTTAGTATTTGGCTTGCGCTTAGGTTCCATCAGTCTGCCTACAGCTGCTGATGTTGCTGATCTAAGAGTTGACTGCCTCAGACCAGTGTTTTCCGGGACGCATAGTTTAGAGATGTAGGGTGGGGCCATTTCATTAATGGATTTAAACACCATCCAGCACAATTTTTTTCTAGATTCTTTCAGGGCACTTGAGCCAGTGAAGGTTACGAAGGTGTTCTAGAATGCAAAATATTTTTGAAAACCCGGTTATGAGCCGTGCTGCTGCATTAAACACTGATTGAAGTTTGTCAATTTGATATTTTGGAAGGCTGGTTTAAATGCCGTTGCAGTGAGACTACGTAAGAGTTGATAAGTAGTTTTGTTGCTTCTGTAGGAAGATTTCTTTGGACAGATTTGGGTTGTCTTAGGTAAAAAAAACCGGTGTTAACAGTCCTATTTATTTGAATTTTAAACGAAAAGTCTGAATCTAAATTGACACTGAGAAGTTTGACTGTTGTTTTTGGGATGATATCGCTGCCGGAAATAGAAATAGGTGAATCGTCTATGAAATATTGACGTTTGTTTGTGGCCGCCCAGAGAAACTCGGTCTTAGATGGATTCAGCTTCAGCTTGCTTGAAAACATCCAACGAGTTATTGTTCTAGACATTCAGTTATACGGATCTTGAGACTATTGATTTCATTTGGAGCTAAGTAAAAATAAACTTGCCGATCGTCAGCGTAGCAGTGAGATAAGAGACTGAATGAATCGATTATTTTGGCGACATTTTCGATGTCGGAATTCAAACTGAATGTTTCCTCTAATCTCCTAATGAGGAATTCATGATCAATCTATCAAACGCTGCACTCATGTCTAGGAATGAGATAAGTGATAACTTACTCTACGGCAAAAATTATGTCTGATAGCATACGAAATAGTCCGGTTACAGTTGAGTGGAACTTTCTGTACGCAGATTGACGATTTGCGAATAATTTATTTGAATTCAATTCAGTGGTTATTTGTGCGGCAGCAATTTTCTCCAGGATTTTTGAATTGAATGGTAAGTTTGAAACGGGTCGATAATTATCTAAGTTATCGGCGTCTAGTTGTGAATTTTTCAGTTTTGGTGTAACTACAGCTGACTTGAATGGTTCAGGAAAGTCACCCGTGCTCAGTGATTTATTAAAAACGTGAACTAGGAATGGAGCTAAAACAATTGAACATTGTTTCAATAACCATGTCGGTATATGATTAAGACTGCACCGCTTATAAGGTGAGCTTGTAATAATTTTTATTATTTCTTCCAGCGTTGTGGGTTTGAAAGACGACAAAATTTATTTAGAATTTACAGTGAATATTGGTGGAGGGGCGTGAGATGCGGAAGCACGAACGGATTCATTTTTTTATAATGACCTCAAAAATGACAGTCTTTATTGAGTTCCAGAGACGTCACGGGTTGGTTCGCTCGCAGTTAATCTTTTCTTTCCAATACTCTGATCTTTTGAAATTTATTTTACTCTAATACTGTTTTTGAGCAAGGATCCACTCGTCTCTTGTAGTTACAAAAGAGTATTTTTTTTTCTATAGGACCTCTCTAATTTCCGCATAAGTCGCTTCTGTTTTCGACATTTATCGTCAAACCAGCCGTCAGACTTTCGAACTTTCCATGTTTTTATGTTGTCGGGGCATATTTATTTAAAAGACATGAAAGTGTTTTTTATATGTCTTGAATAGTTCGGTAGGGGTCTTTGTTTCTCAAACATTGGATGTACATAATGGAGAAGTCTGTAACTCTTCCAGAAATCACTAACGCTAAATTTACGCCCTTCCCTCGATAGAATTCTTCTATATAGTACTTTAGGCGGGTTAAAATCAATATCACTGCAAACAAGCCGATGGTCTGACAGTCCTATATCAGGATCACTGTTCTTTGAAATAAGAACATCTAATGTACCACCAGCATCGTGAGTTGGGACGTCGACCCATTGGCGGCATCCAAAGCTGGCTAATAGATCTAAGAATTTAACAGTGTTTGGTGATGTCACGCGCTCGAGATGAATATTAATGTCGCTGTAATAATGAGTGCGTCGGAGAGTCCGACTGAAAGTTCCAAAAACTGTGAAAACTCATTATAAAATTTGACAGAGATTGGTTTCGATCCGGGCCTATAAAGGGTGCACAACATCGAATGACGTCCCTGAAGAAGAAACCCTGCATCCAATATACTCAAACGTGTTAAATGTACCGAGAGCTATTTTATTTAGCCGTAATCCTGGTCGGGCTATTATCGCGACACCCCCGTAATTCACGTGTGAGATATTGTTTGATGGTTTCTCCCCATAGGCCGGTGCAATTAGCGCCAAAAAGGGGGTCGCGATCGTAATTATTCCGGTAGTCCCAATTTTTTATATGTTTTATAAACTGATCCCCTGATGTAAAATCGGAGCCGAAATTTGCATTGGAAAGGAGATATTTGGGAAAAACTAGATTATGGCACTATTTCAGCTGTTTTTTTTTCAAAATGGCGGCGCGAGCACGGGTGCGCCAAGGTCGGAAACTCAGATTTTACATCAGGGAATCAGTTTATAAAACATGTAAAAAAATTGGGATTACCGGAATAATTACGATCGCGAATCGCTAATTGCACTGGACTCCCAGTAGATCGGGCTTCTTCAAGAACCACATACCCTAAAGCAGTGCTCCGCAACCTTTTCTCACCTAAGACACACCAAAATTCTTCCTAGAGCTACGCGGCACACCAAAAACTAAAATGTATAGGTATTAAATTGATCCAATTTTTATATTTTTTTATTTGAAAAGTTACATACATATAACCATAACATATTTATTAATTATTATAAAATAATAATAATAAATTAATGTGATACATGCGCTTGCTTCAATGAACACAAAAGTTTTATATTCGGCTCGATTTTTGACAGCACGACTTTTAAGCATAACCGCTTATCAATTTCAATTAATACAAACGTTGGAAACTTTGCTCAGATAAATATGTATTTTAAAATGGAAGTAATGTTAAAATTTCTTTGTCCAAAATGCAAGGATACTCGTATAAGATAACGTAAATCCAGAAAACATCTAATGGAACTTCGGATAAGTGAAGTTTTAAAGTCATGTCATTATATAAATCTGTAAATTCCTCTTGAATTATATAGAGGCAGTGCTTCCGAAAAAATTATTGCATTGGTTGCAAAAGGATTTCGAATCCAATCGTATTGTTCCGTATTCACGGAATAAAAATACAGATCAAATTTATGATGAAGCATATTTAAATGTTGTTGGGCCAGATCCACAATCAATTGTTTGTTTTCAATTGTACTTTGGTACATTTCCAAACATCCTTTTTGCGACTCTTTCTGCCAAACTCGATTTTTTTTTTCAACCCTTGTAATTAGTATTTTGCATTTTTTATTAAATTCATTCAAATGCTCGAATATATCAGACATGTATAAAAGTTTAATCAATCAGTAATCATCATCGAGGCGCTGATATAGTTCGTGCATATTTTGATTTAAACTAAACTCACGCACCTCGTGACGAAGTTCAAACAATCTAGCCAAAACTTTGCCTCGGGATAGTCAACAAATTTCAGTATAAAACAATAGGGATTCATATTCAGCTCCCATTTCAGCACAGAATATTACAAATATTCTATACTACATTTTGAAAAATAGACAATATTATGAAAAATAATATGTCATTGTGTATTAAATACATAATGAAATATTGTAAAATGTCAAATACATCGAATTTTACCGCGGCACACCTGTTTCCGGCTCACGGCACACCAGCGTACCACGGCACACCGGTTGCGGAGCACTGCCCTAAAGCTCGGAGTCTCTTAATTGAGTTTGAATCACTGTTCTGCTACCAGCGTTGGTGGTCAGAGGGGTGACTGTGCGGATTGGGGTAACCTCCACCCTGCCTCCGACCTCCTGACGCTTCTTTCCCCTAGGTTCTTTAGGGTTTATCCCTCTTTTTCCCATGCTTATCTTCAGGGCACCACCGGGTGGTCGGCTAAGGGGTGTGGAAGTCCTGACCTGCACCAGTCACCCCAACCACCACCAATCTCTCAACAGGACTGCCAGACGTGGCTCGGCGAAACTCCCCCGTCACTCTATTATTTCACTTTGTTCTTTTTTGTGCTTACAGGTACTGGAGTGTGGGTTCCCTCCACCAACTATTTGCCTGAAACTTGTTACTTGATTGTTTGATGCTTATTGTTCTGTGTTGTCCTTGGATTAATACCTGTAAGCGCTCGCATACCGCTTCCTAACACCGTATGCGGGGACATTGAAGGTCTAGCTTCATTTATATACTTTGTAGAGCCGTTTATTCAAAAATTAGATTCATGCGAGAGCTCCGAAGGGGTGACCATAAGTCACCTATACCGGGGTGGGACAGGGCGGGTGTAACCTTCAATGTTCTGCTACCAAGTTTCTGTGACGGTAAGGATATGGAGTTTTTGGTCTCTGAAAATATCGTCCACCACCTCTAATTTGTTGTTAAGGGATCGCGCATTCCAGAAACTAATCACAAGCTATCTGCTCCTATTGTTGGCATGTCGTTCTAATCTAATTTCATTTAAGTTGTTGTGGAATTTATCAGAATCGCCGAGGGCTGTAGACGGTAGGTAATTCTGTTCGTCGATTGGTCCGACCACTTGAACTCCCTGTACTGATGGAGACTTATTATTATTTTCATTCCTATTGTATTTGGAACGCATTGTTCCTCTCTGCATAAATATTTTGTTTTTGTCCACCTCGTTACCCCCTGTATCTAAATTTCACATTCGGATCACGGACTGGATTGTATAAGGTTGCTTTTGCAGTCACTGAAGGGTTCAACATACAATCACTTTTAAAAGTTAGCAGTGTTGCCCGATCACTTACAGCAGGAGTGTTTTTGGCCTGTGCCGCATCACAAGGTATTGTGTCATATTGTTCCTTTCTGATGCACAGTCTATGTTTTTACGATAGCGTCTAGCACGGCAACGGTATTATTATCGCGTCCAAGGTCATACAGTGATATTTTTGCAGCTAATATAGGGTTCATAAAAACACTTTCACTTTTGAGATGGAGTAGTGTCGCCCTGTCGTATCGGATATTGTTTACAATAACCATAGTTCAAAGAATACAATCATTGACGCACTGACACTTGACACTGATCGCTAGTCTTTCACACTGCACGTGTGGCCAGTTGCTTTGGCCGATTACCGATGTTGCAGCATTTTTGTGCACTTCTAGAACAACGTGGCTGATTTGAATTTAAAATATTTGAAAATTTGTATTAAAACTCGAATTAATCTAGAATAGAACACTAAAATTATTTATTTTTTTTACTTCTAACTTAAAAATTATCGCGGTTATTTTAAACTTAATCTACACCGTAAAAATTGAGATCTTGCAAGATTTTTAAAATAAACTCGAAGCGCTTAAAAAAGCAGCCGGCTGCCCCTAGAGCGCCTTACACTCTCTATTGTCATCTTGTGGAAGCAGTCAAATCCTAGCGGCAATAAAAATGGAACAAATCTATTTCGTATGTATAAATATTCGCTAGATCCACCGGGCAATCCTTCATCAGGGCGCATTTGCCTCTCTCCCCTGTCACTCTGTTTATATATATATTCGCTAGAGCCACCGGGCAATTCTTCATCAGGGTGTCATCTCACGGAAGTAGTCAAACCTGGCGGCAATATTGACTCATTATTCGACATAATAGCCCATTTAATGGCCGAAAACATAGAAATAAACGATGAACTAAAAATACTGCGGTCGCTATCAAATAATTAAACAATAAATATGAATGAAGTTAAAACAATTATACAGGAAAATAATTCATTACTTATTAATCATGAATAATAAAAACGATGAGATAAAAAAATACATAAAAATTATTGTTCTTGAAATTTATGCGGACAAGGTAAAAAAAACACTAGCCCTCAATTATCTTTGATAATTGTCTCGAATACCTTTGAAAATACCGATAATTAGAAATACATTTCTTACGATCTTCTCATAAATCGGTATAATTTTTGCTAGCTTTAATTGGTATCGAAATACTGCCAAGTCTATGGAAAAATTGATGAGTTAGGCTAGGTGCCCGGCCAGTTCTTATATAAAATACCAAATTCATTCTCAATACTTTTAAATATCAGATCAATGAAACAAAATATTAATGAATTTTCACGTTTAATTAATTTCCCAAATCGTAAACCGGACGTTAACTGAACCTTTGTATATATCGAATTATAGTTACTTTGTAACATTTTGTGCGACAAACAGAAATAGTGGTATTGTTGTATTTGTTAATTGTTTTATTCAAAAATCACAGTGGAAGATGTAAATATGCACCGAGTCAATTGCCTAGAAATTAATCTACATGTAAATAAAATATACTTTTAAATATTATAACAATTTCCCGAACACAGGGATCTAATGAATTTACTTTTATGTATAAATTCAGAAACATTATTTTATCAAAAAACATTAATATAATTGGCGATTTTAACATTGACATATCAAATATGGTTTAAATTCAGAAAGCAATACTTCTTATACAAAACATTCACGAAACCATAATAAATTAAGTAAAAAATAGCCGTGGAAACCTGGGGTCCCGTATTAGAATCCTCATGTACTGAACATGCGCAAGTTTCTTTGATAATATATTCTCTGTAATTATATCTCAACATCAACTGATATTAAAACTATAAAAATTAAAGTAAAATAAAAAAAAAAATAAAACCCCATGGATTTCACATAGCTTGATCGTTATAATATCGCGTTCGTTATAATAGAAGCGTTATAATATCGCCTGACAAAAAACCCTTAGATAAAATAATCTTCACATATTATAAATAAATTATCCTCTTTAATTAAAAACAACTAAGAAAACTTTTACAAAAATGAAATTGACCTGGCTAAACAAAATGTTAAACAAATTTGGAAAACACACATGCACACATTTTCTGGGTTCTAATTTACTTCCTATCTTCCCCACAGAAAAAACTAAACCCTTCCACACTTTTTCACAAATGATCATCTAGTCAATCCACATTATGCAAGTGCATTATATAAGCCTAATAAATACAAAACAATACAAGAACAACACGTCAACTCACCAGGGATCAAATGGAAAAATAATTCACCGATTCCAGATATTTTCATATCAGAGGGTTCGGCTCGGTAGAACTCCTAACTGGACCGATAAATCCTACTGATCCCTCAATATAAATATTTCAAAAAAATCTTTCGTAATCCTACGTGTATTTAAAATGATTGATTTTTGCATTTTTATATATAAATTCTTTGACAGATCTAGTACGCCTAAATTTTGAATGAGAGAGCTAGGTATAATGCCAGTAGCCGAAATAACAAATGGTAATATTTGTATAGTCTGAGAATGCCAAATTCTTTTAATCTCATTTCGAAAATCTGTGTATTTTCTTTTTTTTTCAGAAACAGATTTTTGAATAAAATATATTATTATTATTAATATATATATATATGATTTTGAATGGTGGAGTATACCCGTCAGTTTATAAAATATCTATCGTAACGTCTGTTTTAAAATCAGGTAGCCCTGAAGAAATGTGAAATTGTCGAACTTTATCTCTTGTCTCAAACATTGAACATATGAATTAGTAACCTCGTTCAATATCTTTTTTTCGATAATTATTGCAGCGTCGTCAGCAAAAGATATGAGTTTACCATGAAATGATAGTTTTAACATTTGATTAACGTTAATTATAAATAAAATTGGTCTAATGACAGTCCCCTGCGTAATTCCAAATTTCATCTTTACTTGGTGTGTTTTTTAATTTTACCTTTTGACCTCTTTGAGTTAATAGCTTTGTAACCAATACCTAACCTTGCCAATAATGCCGATATAATTTAATTTATTAAATGGTGTTGTGTGTGAGATATGTACTATGATTTGACTAACTAGGCTTACGTAAATCTATTAAAATGCCAAGGCAAATTTGGTTTATCCAATGCATGGTATATAGTTGAAGTTAGTTCTGTAATGGAATAATGAGTAGGTACCTAGTTTTTTTGGTTTATCCAATGCATGGTATATAGTTGAAGTTAGTTCTGCAATGGAATAATGAGTACCTAGTTTTTTCTAAATCCAAATTGGCTAGGACTAAGTATTTTATTATTTTCAATATGCATGAGTTGTTTTTCAAAAAAATGTTTGAATTACACTACTTTTAATGGATAACAAAAGGATTAGTCATATCAATCAGAAAAAAGAAAAATATTATCAGGACTCCAAAAAATTCCCAAAAGACCAAAAAAAAGTTAATTTTTACAAGAAATATCGAAATAAACTTACGCTCCTAATTAGACTGACAAAAGAAAAGTACTTTCGTGACAAAATAAAAGACGCTGGTCAAGACAGCAAAAAATTCTGGAAGATCATCAGCACAATAACCAACAAAAACACAAATCGAAAAGTACCTAAGGAAATCTCATATCAGGGAATCACCATTGACACCGAAAAAAACCCAAAACTATGTGGTAATGTTTTTAATAATTATTTCGCAAATGTTGGAACAAATCTTGCTCGTAATATTATCCTTGATAATACACAAACTAACCAACCAGAACAAAACACATTTCCTGGGGAAGGTTTCCAAACCTTTGTTTCAATCACTGACAAAGATGTTGAAAATATTATAATAAGTTTAAGAGCATCAGCAAGTCCTGGATACGACAATATAACGGTTACAACATTGAAAGCCGTACATAAGGAAATCAGTAAACCAATTGCTCATATAATTAACACCAGTTTAAAAAACGGTGTATTCCCAAATAATTATAAGAAAACTATCGTTACCCCAATTTTTAAATCGGGTGATGAAGAAAATATTTCTAACTATCGTCCAATAGCTCTTACATCAAACATAGCAAAAATTTATGAAAAAATTGTTAAGAAACAACTTAACGACTACATAAAAGACAAAAAGATAATGAGTCCTCATCAATTTGGCTTTAGGGACAATCTCAGCACACAAGATGCAATTGCTAAACTAACATCGAAAATCATGCAAAAGTTAAATAATGGAGAAAAGTGCCTCGGTATCTTCATTGACCTCCGCAAGGTATTCGATAGCATATCACATTACAAACTATTAGAAAAACTAAAGCAAATTGGAATAGATGGAATAGCGCTATCATGGTTTCAAAGTAATTTAAATGAGAGACTCCAATATGTTAAAATAAATAATACCTTAAGTGAACCCGAAACCACCTCTTTTGGCAATCCGCAAGGAACTGTCATCGGTCCAATCCTTTTTACTATTTATGTAAATAATATGTTCACACTCCCAATAGTTGGAGATATCATATCGTATGCAGACGACACTGTACTGATAACAAAGGGAAAAACATGGGAGGAAACAACGAGGATAGCAAATTCTAACATAAACACTCTAAAAATATGGTTTGACCAAAATTGCCTGTCACTAAACACTGATAAAACATATTTTATCCCATTCTCATTGAAAGAAAAAAACGTCGAAAATAATGTTCAAATTAAAATCCACTCTGCCGAGTGTGAAAATAAAGAAGAATGTAATCATGTGAAATGTTCACCCATAACGGGAAAAAATAGCATTAAGTATCTGGGTGTTATAGTAGACAGTCAATTAAAATGGAGCGAGCAAATCAAAAATACTATAACTAGAGTAAGAAAACTAATATATATATATTTATTAGATTAAGAACAATCCTATCATCCAGTATGATTAAAATGATATATTTTTCTCTTGCCCAATCCATATTACAATATGGTATAATCGGTTGGGGAGGGACTTTCAAAACTAACCTTTCACCTGTAGAAAAGGTTCAGAGGTTAATTTTGAAAGTCATCCTAAGAAAACCATCGATATTTCCAACCACGCAGCTGTTTGACTCGTTTAGGGTTCTTAGCTTAAACAAATTTTTTAAAAAGAATGCACTGTTACAAATTCACAAAGACCATTTCAATTCAACAATTTCTACAAAAATAAGTAACCGATCTAGATCACGTGGTAACATAGAAATTCCTAAATGTAAAACTAGTGCTGGTCAACACCATTGTACTTATCAAGGTATAAAATTGTGTAATGCCCTTCCGGATGAAATTAAAACTGAACGAAAATTACAAAACATTCAAATCACAAATCAAACAACTTTTAGATAAACCCAACGGTAATCACAAGTTTTAATTTCATTGGATACATTTTTCAAATAATTTTTTACATAAACTTATTTGTAATTTTTATTGATTAAATTTTCCTAAATTCAGTTATGAATTTAGGAAAATTGATTAATGATTAATAAAAAATATATATAAACAAGATTTAATTTATAAAAAAAAAAAAGCTACATATATATTTTTTTACATATCCTCGAAAGTTATGCGCTTCCTAATATGCGTTTATTGTTGCATTTTATTAAGTACCCATTTCATACAAGATTGCCAGCTCGGTCTTTGAACAATTTACAACTAGTACTGTACCTACATTCTATTATTTCGTACCTAATTACTCTTATTTTTTCTAAGTTTAATAACTATTATATTATTTAAGTTATATTTTTTAGTTTGTAATTAAATTTCTTATTTTCTTAATTATATTATGTTTATCAAATTTATCATCTAGTTTTATAACTATTTGTTAATTTTTAGCTACATCAACTAGTGAAATTTTACAACCTATAAACCACAATGACTCCCAACACTCCCCAACTCAAACACGAGAAATAATTTCTCAATTGAGTTCGGCAGTTTTCGTTAAAAATTTCTAAATTTTTCGCAATCAGCCTCAAAATATCTACATTTGTAAATTATTGTAATGTGTTTGTACATTCAATAAAATAAAATAAATAAATAAAAAATAATACGGTTTGCGCTAAACTAAATCATAAATCTAAGAACAATCTAATGTCAACCCAATAACAATAAAAGATCTTTTTATTAAAAATACTCACTGACAGAAATATCGATATTTTGCTACTCCAGGAAACTCATATCGTAGAAACCGACTCACCACGCTTGGATATTCCCGGCTACCTTCTAGCGGCAGTGCGGGGACACCCAAAACATGGGCTTGCAACCTACATCAAGCCGGAGTTGCAGAATATTACCCGAAAAATCACTGATGGATATCACGCGATCGGAATTCAGGTTGGAAAACTCGCTGTATTTAATATCTACAAACCTCCCAATGAACTATGGCAGTCACCAGCTCTTCCTACATACAATCACCCGGCGGTGTATGTGGGAGATTTCAACAGCCACCACTTCCTATGTGGCTACTCGATGACCGATAAAGCTGGAGAGCAGATCACGGATTGGGCGTCAGCACAGGATTGCCAACTTATTTACGATGCTTAGCAAAAGGGAACATTTTTCTCTGCGCGATGGCGACGTGAATATACGCCAGACTTGTGTTTTGTCTCTACAGCGCCGGACGAAAAACCTATGAGGGCTTCGAGAACTATATTGAACAGTTTCCTACATAGCCAACACAGGCCAGTCATGCTAAGCATAGGCATACAGATTCCGTGTATTTCCAGCAATCCGTTACCGCGATGGAATCTAAGAAAGGCAAAATGGCGAGACTTCTCGGAATATGTTGACAGGGTTGTGGATAACATACCACCAAAGCCGAATTCCTACGACCATTTTTCAAACCTTTTATTTATAGCCGCAAAGAAATTTATACCTAGAGGCTACAGAAAAGTGTATATTCCAACATGGAGCTCAGAAAGTAAACAGCTTCTAGCCGAAATCGAGAGGACGAATGACCCAGACACTGTCTCTGACCTTCTCCAGTCTCTGGACGACGGGCGTATGAAACGGTGGAATGAATTAATGGAGGAAATGAATTTCGAGCACTCGAGCAGAAAAGCATGGCAAACACTAAGGCGACTTGGAGCTGCAGATCAGCCAACTAAAACAATGCCCAAAGTGTCACCAAATGCTGTTGCTCAGCAACTACTCCGTAGTTCAAAAACGACAACAAGGTCTAACATAAACCACCAGGTCCAAAAATTTCTAAAGGCGGCGCGGCTAAAATGGCCGGTGAACCCCAACACTATGGTCGCCGTTACAGCTGACGATGTAGATATCGCCCTCACTTCAACAAAAGCTGGGAAAGCAGCTGGATGTGATGGAGTTCTCCCAGACTTTCTGAAACATGCTGGACCACGGACAAAAATATGGATCGCAAAACTATTTACTGAAATTTTCAAAACTGGAGAAATACCAAATACCTGGAGAAAGTCTAAAGTTATTGCGATCCTCAAACCCAACAAGCCAGCAGAGGATCCGAACAGCTACCGGCCAATCTCACTTTTAAGTACCATGTACAAACTTCTAGAGCAAGTTGTGCTCCGCAGACTTACTCCAATTTTGGAGAAAGTGGTCCCACAAGAGCAAGCTGGCTTCAGACCAGGCCGTAACTGCTGCGATCAGGTGTTAGCACTGACAACATACATTGAATCTGGTTTCCAGAAACGGCTGAAGACTGCGGCAGCGTTCATTGATCTCTCTGCGGCCTACGACGCGGTGTGGCACAAATGCCTTCTTGTTAAACTGTACGACACCATAGAGGATGGCAACACAGTACGACTCATTGAGCAACTGCTAACTGGCCGTACCTTCAGGGTTTTTCTAGGGGGGCGAAAAAGCAAAAAAAATACCCCTCAATAATGGCCTTGCCCAGGGCTCAGTGCTGGCCCCATCGCTATTTAACATCTACACTCGAGACCTCCCTCACACTGAAGGCAGAAAATTTGCTTACGCAGATGACATCGCCGTCACAGCTCAAGCCAAAACCCTTAAAGCAGCAGAAGATATCCTCAATTCTGACCTAAAGGCTTTGGAAGAATATTTCCTCAATTGGCGACTAAAGCCAAATGGGTCGAAAACAGTTGCGACAGCTTTTCATCTTAGCAATTCACAAGCGGATGCCAAACTCTGTGTTCAGTTTGATGGAAAAAAATATTTACCATGACCCCCACCCCCGCTATCTCGGAGTTACTTTGGACAGGAGCTTGAATTACCGGCAACACATGGAAACAGTGGGTAAAAAAACCAGGACAAGGCTTAACTTAGTTAATAAGCTAGCTGGAAATAGCTGGGGATGCGACGCCAACACGCTCAGAACAGCATCCATTGCCCTGGTTTTCTCAACGGCTGAATACTGTGCTCCAGTATGGTCTAGAAGCGCCCACACTTCCATGGTAGACGTTCAGCTTAATGCCACAATGCGAACCATCAGCGGGACTTTAAAATCTAATCCTCTCCCTTGGCTCCCCGTACTTGCAAACATAACCCCGCCAAACATCAGGCGAGAAATTGCAACACTGAGGGAATACAAGAAGGCGCTGCAAAAAAGCGCAATACCTCTACACGAAGATGTCGTCTCCCACCCGGCATGCCGCTTGAAGTCCCGAAAGCCCTTCTGGGCGGAAGGAGAGAGGCTCCTCCGACTACCTCTCACCCCAGAAGATAGGTGGTAACTTGAGTGGTAAACGGCCAACGTGGGAAATGCCCATCTCATACAGGACCTCACCGAGAGACAGCCTGGGTTCTCACTGCCTCGCAAAACCTGGTCCGCCATCAATAGGTTAAGGTACTCCCATAGCCGCTGTGCCCACATGATGCACAGATGGGGCCTTAAAGAGTCGGCGATGTGTGAATGTGGTGCGGTGCAGACTACCGAACATGTGGTCAACGAATGCCCGCTCCATTCATTCCCCGGCGGGATTGATGAGGTCTACATGGCGACGCCTGAGGCCCTAAAATGGCTCGCAGATCTAGATGTCCCCCTCTGACCCCCCACCATACGAAAGAATAAAAGAGTTATTCCAGCTCATAAAAATTTGCATACAAACAAATTATTTTATTTAATGATACATATTTTGAGCAATTGGACGGACTTCCCATGGGATCCCCTTTAAGCCCACTTCTAGCGGAGATATTTATGGATCATATTGAAAATATAATTCTTAAGTCTCCCTTAGCTAAATATATAATATACTATGTCAGATATGTAGACGATATCTTAATATGTTGGAAAGGCACCAACCGTCAATAAGATATCTTTATTATTTGGGCCAACACTGTTAATAATAAAATCTGCTTCACAGTCGAACATGAGATCAAAGGTAAAATACATTTTTTTAGATCTAACAATTGGAAAGAATAATAATAAACATACTTTTGAAATATTTAGAAAACAAACTTTTCCAGACACTACAATAAATGCAAATTTAACTCATCCTTGGTCTCATATATTATCAGCTTACCATTCCATGGTACATAGACTCATTAACATTCCCTTGGACAATAAAGCGTATGAGAAAGAAAAGGCAACGATACAAACGATCGCGGTTAATAACGGATATAACATAAAAAAAACATTGAAAAAATTATAAAAAATAAGTAATATAGAAATAAAATTAATTTAATATATCCGGCAAATAATAAAAATATAGAAAAATTTGCATGTCTCGAATTTATCGGTCCAACATCCATAAAAATAGCAAAAGAAATGAAAAAAGCGGTCTAAATATAGCTTTCAAAACCAATAATAACATAGGAACAAACCTTAAAAACTGTAAAAGTAGAAATCCTAAACTTAATTAAATATATATGAATTAAAATGTGACCAAGCCGATTGTAACGCTACTTATATCGGACAGACGGGAAGGGCTTTTTCAACTAGATTCAAAGAACATATAAGATGTTATAATAATAAGAGCACATTTTCAAAATTCGCAGAACATCTCTTAGTAAATAATCACGTCCCGCTTGACAACAATGAACTTAAACCCTTGCATATAGAAAGAAAGGGCCTTAGATTAAATTTACTTGAACAATTAGAAATCAATAAAAGAAGCAATGACCCTAATATAAAATTAATTAATAAACTAAAGAAAATTATTTATTCCCCGCTTCTAAGTATGTTCACAAAACCTAAACAATATAACACATTTAAATAAATTAATAACTGCTACATCATTATTAAAAAATTAAGATAACATTAATGTGGGGAAAACAGACTTCAAAATACCCCCACAGAATATGAAATCTATTGTCAGAATTATTTTTATCAGTAAATTGGTTTAACCGGTAATAAATCATTTTAACTTGGGAGGGGGTAAAATAGAATCATATTAATACGTCCTCAAAACGTGGCTTAATCACAGTTTGAAAATGGCCTTGAAAGCCGAAACAGCTGTAACAATAACAAAAATCAAAAAATACTTGCAGAACTTAATAATTATATTATTAAATTTGATTTTAATTAAATTAAAAAAAACATAAATCTAATGTTAAATATATCGGAATCTTTATAGATAAAAATGTTAAATGGAAAGACAATATCAATCTCACAGTGCAAAGAATAAGAAAACTTATCTATGTATGTTATGACATATAGTACGTAACATAGCTATCAAAATTGTATATTACGCATACAAACAGTCCCAATTGCTGTATGGCATTATTGGGAGGGGACGGGCCTTTAAAGCTACCTTACGGCCCATTATAACAGTTCAAAGAATAATATTAAAAATTATCCTTAGGAAACCATACTTTCCTTTCCTTTGGACTTAGGAGATATTTTGGGAAATTGATGTAAAATCTAAACAACAATGTACCACAGAATTGTGTAAGAGAAACGCCTTACATAAAATTTATAAACAATATTTCATCGATTAAATTCACCTCTAAGATAGAATATGCTATAGATTCAAAACAAAAGGTCTAATAGCCATCCCAATGCTAAGAAGAATGCTGAAGAACCACATCTCAGCACCACTACTTGTATGTAAGTAGGTGTGAAATATATTGTACCATTTGACACCTACTTACATACAAGTTGTGGTGCTGAGACGTGTTTTTAGCATTAAGATGGCTATTAGACCTTTTGTTTTGTTTTTATTATATATATATATATATATATATATATTATGTTGACCTCTCGTACTATGTTGATCTCGCGCGACGGTACGCCAGGTATATGTTGATCCGTTTGCATTTGTTGATCCACCCCGGATATGTTGATCCACTACCCAAGCTGGCATACATATGTAAATCCCTACAGATCAACTTGTGTCATCGAGATTTTGCTGTAAGCCACGCCCTTTTTCGGTCGCATATACATTTTACACGATTTATTTTGTTGATCTATATATTTCTGACAAACTTGACCGCTTGCATGTGTTGTAACTTGTAACCGCCAATTTCGCGCGCGTTGTGGTACTTTTTAGATTCCGTTAGAACATCCATATTCTATGAAAATGACTCTGTACTTAAAGAGGATAGACTGCCTCACGCGTATTTATATTGAAATGGAACTTTCAAAAACGTCAAATCCATGCTTAAAAAATCTTTTGAACTTGATTAAACAAAAATGTAATTTTAATGCATCATTTACTACGTTTCGTGACTTAGCAGGGGTGCCCGGGTTCATGGGGTGAGATTTGTCTAAGTCATTTTATAAGAGAAATTTTGAACATTGATTGAATAAAATTTTATTTTAATGTATCTTTTACCATCTCTCCCGACGTAAGTTTCTTGTAATGATTAAGTTGAAACAAAGCGTAATATCCATAATATGTGCCTATTAAAATTGCGGTGATTAGATTGGTGAGAATTTAATTTTTCAAATTTTAAATTGAAATTGCTGAAAAATTTATTCCAATTTGTTTTTTACTAAACATGGGTAAAGTCATTTCAAGCACCGATTCCAACCAACGATGTTTTAGTATATGTTCGTCAATCAACAGGAGCCATAATGTCTGTACATCAGAGCCCTCGAGAATTATTACAATTATGTGTACCGCCGCCCCGGGAGCCATTTATTAGATAACCAATACACCTACCATTAGTCACCGCCAACGATTTAGCGAGATAGTTGTTTATTTTTTGTATTTTTTTACATCGTCTCCACACAGGAGGCCCTAAGGAAAATCGTAACCCTCAAGGCCTATGTCATCTTTGTGAATGCTGTGTTGGGGGTATTTTGAAAGAAAGGAAGGTCAGTGAGTTCTGGGAAGGAAATAGGTATGGATGGGTGGGTAGTATTCTGGGGGTCAGTGTGTTCGAGTGATAAACATAAGATTCCAACTCTCCTACTGCGTTGCAAGGCGATGCGTTGAAAGAGGATTAATCGATCCGGCCCACCACGCATTTGGTAGGCAAGCGCATCCGCCGCCAAGAACCGAACAAACCTCACCCCATAAACCCGGGCACTCCTGCTAAGTCACCAAACATATCAAACTACTTGAGGTGGCTCTCGACTAGCAATCCGTAGGTCGCGGGTCCAAATAAATTTTATTAAAATTAATTTGCACCATTTTACAATTAGTGTTTGGTTATATCTGAATAGCCAGGTACTCTCCCACCTTCCTCCTCGTCATCTCCTTTGAGGTCACCTTTGAGGATGCCATAGTCTCACTGGCTCCAGACGGAAGTTTTTGTAAGTCTCCATATTCAAATTCGGCGGTATGATTATTTTATGTGACACCTCTAACTAGAGCGCCCCTGTCTTTACACGTTAAATACATAGAAACTATGTCGCCAACCGGTTGGGCAGCGTTATGAGGCGGGTTAAGGTAGGGGCTGTAGGAATGAATTTATTAATGCGGGTCTTAAAAGGCCCGGATTATATTGATAGCTCGTTCCACATGCGAGCCGACTTACGATAAAACGAGTCGGAGAAACGACCCGTTCATATATGTATAGATAACATCAACTTAACTGTGAACGTGTATTCCGCTCGGTCCGTCGAGTATCAAGCACGTGCACGGTGCACCGGGGATCAATGCTGCTAGCTCCTTTTAACAGGCTCTAATAAAATATCTGTAGAATAGACACAGCATACGCACATTTCGTCATACATGATTTTACTGCACATATGCCTCAGGGATTTCATTTCTACAGTATTCTGTCTACTTTCAGCCTTCTTCTGCCAATTCCATGCCTCATTTCCATATATTAGGGTAGGTACCAGCACTCCATTGTGGACTGCTAGCTTCGCTTCTTTGGACAGTTTTTAGTTAGCTCCAACCGCGTCCAATCATCCATTAATTACCCATTATAACCAAGAACCCGGCCTCCCCTACTAAGTCACGAAGCGTAATCAGGAGAGATGGTAAAAGATACAAGTTCAAAATTTTCTACATAACATTATTCCTTTTGCCGCCATTTTGGATTTTTATGGTCGAAAGGTATCCCTCAACCAGTTTCTTTCGATCCGGCCCGCCACGCAGTAGATGGGCAAACGCATCCGCCGCCAGGACTTAGACAAACCTCACCCTATGAACCCGTGTACCCCTGCTAAGTTATGATTTTTTTATGGATTTGTTTTTGCGAAATTTTCGTTTCAATCTAAATACGCATACATTTCTTATAAACAATTCAAGAAACACACGTCATTTTGATTTGAAACGGTACCATCTCACAGTCATTTCATGCGATATTCGACTCTAGAGACTAATACTTTGAGTTCAATATCACAAAAGATTACGGAATCACATAAAACCTTGTGATGAACAGTCCACCGATTGCCCCCTTGATTGGTTCATTTAGTAAAACCATATATAGGGACACAGATCAACTTTGTCTAATAACTTCTTACCTGGATCAACATACTACGGGAATAGATCAATATATATGAGATCAACAAAATCTTTTGAACTTGATTAAACAAAAATGTAACTTTAATGCATCATTTACTACGTTTCGTGACTTAGCAGGGGTGCCCGGGTTCATGGGGTGAGATTTGTCTAAGTCATTTTATAAGAGAAATTTTGAACATTGATTGAATAAAATTTTATTTTAATGTATCTTTTACCATCTCTCCCGACGTAAGTTTCTTGTAATGATTAAGTTGAAACAAAGCGTAATATCCACAATATGTGCCTATTAAAATTGCGGTGATTAGATTGGTGAGAATTTAATTTTTCAAATTTTAAATTGAAATTGCTGAAAAATTTATTCCAATTTGTTTTTTACTAAACATGGCTAAAGTCATTTCAAGCACCGATTCCAACCAACGATGTTTTAGTATGTGTTCGTCAATCAACAGGAGCCATAATGTCTGTACATCAGAGCCCTCGAGAATTATTACAATTATGTGTACCGCCGCCCCGGGAGCCAATATATTAGATAACCAATACACCTACCATTAGTCACCGCCAACGTTTTAGCGAGATAGTTGTTTATTTTTTGTATTTTTTTACATCGTCTCCACACAGGAGGCCCTAAGGAAAATCGTAACCCTCAAGGCCTATGTCATCTTTGTGAATGCTGTGTTGGGGGTATTTTGAAAGAAAGGAAGGTCAGTGAGTTCTGGGAAGGAAATAGGTATGGATGGGTGGGTAGTATTCTGGGGGTCAGTGTGTTCGAGTGATAAACATAAGATTCCAACTCTCCTACTGCGTTGCAAGGCGATGCGTTGAAAGAGGATTAATCGATCCGGCCCACCACGCATTTGGTAGGCAAGCGCATCCGCCGCCAAGAACCGAACAAACCTCACCCCATAAACCCGGGCACTCCTGCTAAGTCACCAAACATATCAAACTACTTGAGGTGGCTCTCGACTAGCAATCCGTAGGTCGCGGGTCCAAATAAATTTTATTAAAATTAATTTGCACTATTTTACAATTAGTGTTTGGTTATATCTGAATAGCCAGGTACTCTCCCACCTTCCTCCTCGTCATCTCCTTTGAGGTCACCTTTGAGGATGCCATAGTCTCACTGGCTCCAGACGGAAGTTTTTGTAAGTCTCCATATTCAAATTCGGCGGTATGATTATTTTATGTGACACCTCTAACTAGAGCGCCCCTGTCTTTACACGTTAAATACATAGAAACTATGTCGCCAACCGGTTGGGCAGCGTTATGAGGCGGGTTAAGGTAGGGGCTGTAGGAATGAATTTATTAATGCGGGTCTTAAAAGGCCCAGATTATATTGATAGCTCGTTCCACATGCGAGCCGACTTACGATAAAACGAGTCGGAGAAACGACCCGTTCATATATGTATAGATAACATCAACTTAACTGTGAACGTGTATTCCGCTCGGTCCGTCGAGTATCAAGCACGTGCACGGTGCACCGGGGATCAATGCTGCTAGCTCCTTTTAACAGGCTCTAATAAAATATCTGTAGAATAGACACAGCATACGCACATTTCGTCATACATGATTTTACTGCACATATGCCTCAGGGATTTCATTTCTACAGTATTCTGTCTACTTTCAGCCTTCTTCTGCCAATTCCATGCCTCATTTCCATATATTAGGGTAGGTACCAGCACTCCATTGTGGACTGCTAGCTTCGCTTCTTTGGACAGTTTTTAGTTAGCTCCAACCGCGTCCAATCATCCATTAATTACCCATTATAACCAAGAACCCGGCCTCCCCTACTAAGTCACGAAGCGTAATCAGGAGAGATGGTAAAAGATACAAGTTCAAAATTTTCTACATAACATTATTCCTTTTGCCGCCATTTTGGATTTTTATGGTCGAAAGGTATCCCTCAACCAGTTTCTTTCGATCCGGCCCGCCACGCAGTAGATGGGCAAACGCATCCGCCGCCAGGACTTAGACAAACCTCACCCTATGAACCCGTGTACCCCTGCTAAGTTATGATTTTTTTATGGATTTGTTTTTGCGAAATTTTCGTTTCAATCTAAATACGCATACATTTCTTATAAACAATTCAAGAAACACACGTCATTTTGATTTGAAACGGTACCATCTCACAGTCATTTCATGCGATATTCGACTCTAGAGACTAATACTTTGAGTTCAATATCACAAAAGATTACGGAATCACATAAAACCTTGTGATGAACAGTCCACCGATTGCCCCCTTGATTGGTTCATTTAGTAAAACCATATATAGGGACACAGATCAACTTTGTCTAATAACTTCTTACCTGGATCAACATACTACGGGAATAGATCAATATATATGAGATCAACAAAATCTTTTGAACTTGATTAAACAAAAATGTAACTTTAATGCATCATTTACTACGTTTCGTGACTTAGCAGGGGTGCCCGGGTTCATGGGGTGAGATTTGTCTAAGTCATTTTATAAGAGAAATTTTGAACATTGATTGAATAAAATTTTATTTTAATGTATCTTTTACCATCTCTCCCGACGTAAGTTTCTTGTAATGATTAAGTTGAAACAAAGCGTAATATCCACAATATGTGCCTATTAAAATTGCGGTGATTAGATTGGTGAGAATTTAATTTTTCAAATTTTAAATTGAAATTGCTGAAAAATTTATTCCAATTTGTTTTTTACTAAACATGGCTAAAGTCATTTCAAGCACCGATTCCAACCAACGATGTTTTAGTATGTGTTCGTCAATCAACAGGAGCCATAATGTCTGTACATCAGAGCCCTCGAGAATTATTACAATTATGTGTACCGCCGCCCCGGGAGCCAATATATTAGATAACCAATACACCTACCATTAGTCACCGCCAACGTTTTAGCGAGATAGTTGTTTATTTTTTGTATTTTTTTACATCGTCTCCACACAGGAGGCCCTAAGGAAAATCGTAACCCTCAAGGCCTATGTCATCTTTGTGAATGCTGTGTTGGGGGTATTTTGAAAGAAAGGAAGGTCAGTGAGTTCTGGGAAGGAAATAGGTATGGATGGGTGGGTAGTATTCTGGGGGTCAGTGTGTTCGAGTGATAAACATAAGATTCCAACTCTCCTACTGCGTTGCAAGGCGATGCGTTGAAAGAGGATTAATCGATCCGGCCCACCACGCATTTGGTAGGCAAGCGCATCCGCCGCCAAGAACCGAACAAACCTCACCCCATAAACCCGGGCACTCCTGCTAAGTCACCAAACATATCAAACTACTTGAGGTGGCTCTCGACTAGCAATCCGTAGGTCGCGGGTCCAAATAAATTTTATTAAAATTAATTTGCACTATTTTACAATTAGTGTTTGGTTATATCTGAATAGCCAGGTACTCTCCCACCTTCCTCCTCGTCATCTCCTTTGAGGTCACCTTTGAGGATGCCATAGTCTCACTGGCTCCAGACGGAAGTTTTTGTAAGTCTCCATATTCAAATTCGGCGGTATGATTATTTTATGTGACACCTCTAACTAGAGCGCCCCTGTCTTTACACGTTAAATACATAGAAACTATGTCGCCAACCGGTTGGGCAGCGTTATGAGGCGGGTTAAGGTAGGGGCTGTAGGAATGAATTTATTAATGCGGGTCTTAAAAGGCCCAGATTATATTGATAGCTCGTTCCACATGCGAGCCGACTTACGATAAAACGAGTCGGAGAAACGACCCGTTCATATATGTATAGATAACATCAACTTAACTGTGAACGTGTATTCCGCTCGGTCCGTCGAGTATCAAGCACGTGCACGGTGCACCGGGGATCAATGCTGCTAGCTCCTTTTAACAGGCTCTAATAAAATATCTGTAGAATAGACACAGCATACGCACATTTCGTCATACATGATTTTACTGCACATATGCCTCAGGGATTTCATTTCTACAGTATTCTGTCTACTTTCAGCCTTCTTCTGCCAATTCCATGCCTCATTTCCATATATTAGGGTAGGTACCAGCACTCCATTGTGGACTGCTAGCTTCGCTTCTTTGGACAGTTTTTAGTTAGCTCCAACCGCGTCCAATCATCCATTAATTACCCATTATAACCAAGAACCCGGCCTCCCCTACTAAGTCACGAAGCGTAATCAGGAGAGATGGTAAAAGATACAAGTTCAAAATTTTCTACATAACATTATTCCTTTTGCCGCCATTTTGGATTTTTATGGTCGAAAGGTATCCCTCAACCAGTTTCTTTCGATCCGGCCCGCCACGCAGTAGATGGGCAAACGCATCCGCCGCCAGGACTTAGACAAACCTCACCCTATGAACCCGTGTACCCCTGCTAAGTTATAATTTTTTTATGGATTTGTTTTTGCGAAATTTTCGTTTCAATCTAAATACGCATACATTTCTTATAAACAATTCAAGAAACACACGTCATTTTGATTTGAAACGGTACCATCTCACAGTCATTTCATGCGATATTCGACTCTAGAGACTAATACTTTGAGTTCAATATCACAAAAGATTACGGAATCACATAAAACCTTGTGATGAACAGTCCACCGATTGCCCCCTTGATTGGTTCATTTAGTAAAACCATATATAGGGACACAGATCAACTTTGTCTAATAACTTCTTACCTGGATCAACATACTACGGGAATAGATCAATATATATGAGATCAACAAAATCTTTTGAACTTGATTAAACAAAAATGTAACTTTAATGCATCATTTACTACGTTTCGTGACTTAGCAGGGGTGCCCGGGTTCATGGGGTGAGATTTGTCTAAGTCATTTTATAAGAGAAATTTTGAACATTGATTGAATAAAATTTTATTTTAATGTATCTTTTACCATCTCTCCCGACGTAAGTTTCTTGTAATGATTAAGTTGAAACAAAGCGTAATATCCACAATATGTGCCTATTAAAATTGCGGTGATTAGATTGGTGAGAATTTAATTTTTCAAATTTTAAATTGAAATTGCTGAAAAATTTATTCCAATTTGTTTTTTACTAAACATGGCTAAAGTCATTTCAAGCACCGATTCCAACCAACGATGTTTTAGTATGTGTTCGTCAATCAACAGGAGCCATAATGTCTGTACATCAGAGCCCTCGAGAATTATTACAATTATGTGTACCGCCGCCCCGGGAGCCAATATATTAGATAACCAATACACCTACCATTAGTCACCGCCAACGTTTTAGCGAGATAGTTGTTTATTTTTTGTATTTTTTTACATCGTCTCCACACAGGAGGCCCTAAGGAAAATCGTAACCCTCAAGGCCTATGTCATCTTTGTGAATGCTGTGTTGGGGGTATTTTGAAAGAAAGGAAGGTCAGTGAGTTCTGGGAAGGAAATAGGTATGGATGGGTGGGTAGTATTCTGGGGGTCAGTGTGTTCGAGTGATAAACATAAGATTCCAACTCTCCTACTGCGTTGCAAGGCGATGCGTTGAAAGAGGATTAATCGATCCGGCCCACCACGCATTTGGTAGGCAAGCGCATCCGCCGCCAAGAACCGAACAAACCTCACCCCATAAACCCGGGCACTCCTGCTAAGTCACCAAACATATCAAACTACTTGAGGTGGCTCTCGACTAGCAATCCGTAGGTCGCGGGTCCAAATAAATTTTATTAAAATTAATTTGCACTATTTTACAATTAGTGTTTGGTTATATCTGAATAGCCAGGTACTCTCCCACCTTCCTCCTCGTCATCTCCTTTGAGGTCACCTTTGAGGATGCCATAGTCTCACTGGCTCCAGACGGAAGTTTTTGTAAGTCTCCATATTCAAATTCGGCGGTATGATTATTTTATGTGACACCTCTAACTAGAGCGCCCCTGTCTTTACACGTTAAATACATAGAAACTATGTCGCCAACCGGTTGGGCAGCGTTATGAGGCGGGTTAAGGTAGGGGCTGTAGGAATGAATTTATTAATGCGGGTCTTAAAAGGCCCAGATTATATTGATAGCTCGTTCCACATGCGAGCCGACTTACGATAAAACGAGTCGGAGAAACGACCCGTTCATATATGTATAGATAACATCAACTTAACTGTGAACGTGTATTCCGCTCGGTCCGTCGAGTATCAAGCACGTGCACGGTGCACCGGGGATCAATGCTGCTAGCTCCTTTTAACAGGCTCTAATAAAATATCTGTAGAATAGACACAGCATACGCACATTTCGTCATACATGATTTTACTGCACATATGCCTCAGGGATTTCATTTCTACAGTATTCTGTCTACTTTCAGCCTTCTTCTGCCAATTCCATGCCTCATTTCCATATATTAGGGTAGGTACCAGCACTCCATTGTGGACTGCTAGCTTCGCTTCTTTGGACAGTTTTTAGTTAGCTCCAACCGCGTCCAATCATCCATTAATTACCCATTATAACCAAGAACCCGGCCTCCCCTACTAAGTCACGAAGCGTAATCAGGAGAGATGGTAAAAGATACAAGTTCAAAATTTTCTACATAACATTATTCCTTTTGCCGCCATTTTGGATTTTTATGGTCGAAAGGTATCCCTCAACCAGTTTCTTTCGATCCGGCCCGCCACGCAGTAGATGGGCAAACGCATCCGCCGCCAGGACTTAGACAAACCTCACCCTATGAACCCGTGTACCCCTGCTAAGTTATAATTTTTTTATGGATTTGTTTTTGCGAAATTTTCGTTTCAATCTAAATACGCATACATTTCTTATAAACAATTCAAGAAACACACGTCATTTTGATTTGAAACGGTACCATCTCACAGTCATTTCATGCGATATTCGACTCTAGAGACTAATACTTTGAGTTCAATATCACAAAAGATTACGGAATCACATAAAACCTTGTGATGAACAGTCCACCGATTGCCCCCTTGATTGGTTCATTTAGTAAAACCATATATAGGGAGTATAGGGACACAGATCAACTTTGTCTAATAACTTCTTACCTGGATCAACATACTACGGGAATAGATCAATATATATGAGATCAACAAAATCTTTTGAACTTGATTAAACAAAAATGTAACTTTAATGCATCATTTACTACGTTTCGTGACTTAGCAGGGGTGCCCGGGTTCATGGGGTGAGATTTGTCTAAGTCATTTTATAAGAGAAATTTTGAACATTGATTGAATAAAATTTTATTTTAATGTATCTTTTACCATCTCTCCCGACGTAAGTTTCTTGTAATGATTAAGTTGAAACAAAGCGTAATATCCATAATATGTGCCTATTAAAATTGCGGTGATTAGATTGGTGAGAATTTAATTTTTCAAATTTTAAATTGAAATTGCTCAAAAATTTATTCCAATTTGTTTTTTACTAAACATGGCTAAAGTCATTTCAAGCACCGATTCCAACCAACGATGTTTTAGTATATGTTCGTCAATCAACAGGAGCCATAATGTCTGTACATCAGAGCCCTCGAGAATTATTACAATTATGTGTACCGCCGCCCCGGGAGCCAATATATTAGATAACCAATACACCTACCATTAGTCACCGCCGACGTTTTAGCGAGATAGTTGTTTATTTTTTGTATTTTTTTACATCGTCTCCACACAGGAGGCCCTAAGGAAAATCGTAACCCTCAAGGCCTATGTCATCTTTGTGAATGCTGTGTTGGGGGTATTTTGAAAGAAAGGAAGGTCAGTGAGTTCTGGGAAGGAAATAGGTATGGATGGGTGGGTAGTATTCTGGGGGTCAGTGTGTTCGAGTGATAAACATAAGATTCCAACTCTCCTACTGCGTTGCAAGGCGATGCGTTGAAAGAGGATTAATCGATCCGGCCCACCACGCATTTGGTAGGCAAGCGCATCCGCCGCCAAGAACCGAACAAACCTCACCCCATAAACCCGGGCACTCCTGCTAAGTCACCAAACATATCAAACTACTTGAGGTGGCTCTCGACTAGCAATCCGTAGGTCGCGGGTCCAAATAAATTTTATTAAAATTAATTTGCACCATTTTACAATTAGTGTTTGGTTATATCTGAATAGCCAGGTACTCTCCCACCTTCCTCCTCGTCATCTCCTTTGAGGTCACCTTTGAGGATGCCATAGTCTCACTGGCTCCAGACGGAAGTTTTTGTAAGTCTCCATATTCAAATTCGGCGGTATGATTATTTTATGTGACACCTCTAACTAGAGCGCCCCTGTCTTTACACGTTAAATACATAGAAACTATGTCGCCAACCGGTTGGGCAGCGTTATGAGGCGGGTTAAGGTAGGGGCTGTAGGAATGAATTTATTAATGCGGGTCTTAAAAGGCCCGGATTATATTGATAGCTCGTTCCACATGCGAGCCGACTTACGATAAAACGAGTCGGAGAAACGACCCGTTCATATATGTATAGATAACATCAACTTAACTGTGAACGTGTATTCCGCTCGGTCCGTCGAGTATCAAGCACGTGCACGGTGCACCGGGGATCAATGCTGCTAGCTCCTTTTAACAGGCTCTAATAAAATATCTGTAGAATAGACACAGCATACGCACATTTCGTCATACATGATTTTACTGCACATATGCCTCAGGGATTTCATTTCTACAGTATTCTGTCTACTTTCAGCCTTCTTCTGCCAATTCCATGCCTCATTTCCATATATTAGGGTAGGTACCAGCACTCCATTGTGGACTGCTAGCTTCGCTTCTTTGGACAGTTTTTAGTTAGCTCCAACCGCGTCCAATCATCCATTAATTACCCATTATAACCAAGAACCCGGCCTCCCCTACTAAGTCACGAAGCGTAATCAGGAGAGATGGTAAAAGATACAAGTTCAAAATTTTCTACATAACATTATTCCTTTTGCCGCCATTTTGGATTTTTATGGTCGAAAGGTATCCCTCAACCAGTTTCTTTCGATCCGGCCCGCCACGCAGTAGATGGGCAAACGCATCCGCCGCCAGGACTTAGACAAACCTCACCCTATGAACCCGTGTACCCCTGCTAAGTTATGATTTTTTTATGGATTTGTTTTTGCGAAATTTTCGTTTCAATCTAAATACGCATACATTTCTTATAAACAATTCAAGAAACACACGTCATTTTGATTTGAAACGGTACCATCTCACAGTCATTTCATGCGATATTCGACTCTAGAGACTAATACTTTGAGTTCAATATCACAAAAGATTACGGAATCACATAAAACCTTGTGATGAACAGTCCACCGATTGCCCCCTTGATTGGTTCATTTAGTAAAACCATATACAGGGTGTATCGGCACTAACCCGACAAACTTTAACCAGCTATTCCTTAGCACATTTGGAGTAAAAAATGTTATGGGCACTTTGCTGTCCGGTAGCATTTTTTTTTCAATTAAAAACAAAAAAAATTAAAATTTCCACACTACATCACTGTCATTGGCATTGCGTTTCGTGTTAAACAGCTGTTATAAGCAAGTATGTCAAAAAGCGTCTTCGCTCTTTCGCACACACTAAATAATAATAGTTAAAAATGAGACGAATGGTGCCGTGCTATTTCGTTGTGACTGTAAACGTGCGCCAATATAGGTACACACGTGCATTATTCAACGGAATTCGAATAAAATATTTGCCAGATGGGTTTTCAAACTTTGTCAAAGGGTAAAACAGTGGTGACATGTGGTGAAAATATGAATAATAAAATTTTTATTAAAAAAAAACGTTACCGGACAGCAAAGTGCACATAAGATTTTTTACTCCAAATATGCTAAGGAATAGCTGGTTAAAGTTTGTCGGGTACGTGCCGATACACCCTGTATAGGGACACAGATCAACTTTGTCTAATAACTTCTTACCTGGATCAACATACTACGGGAATAGATCAATATATATGAGATCAACAAAATCTTTTGAACTTGATTAAACAAAAATGTAACTTTAATGCATCATTTACTACGTTTCGTGACTTAGCAGGGGTGCCCGGGTTCATGGGGTGAGATTTGTCTAAGTCATTTTATAAGAGAAATTTTGAACATTGATTGAATAAAATTTTATTTTAATGTATCTTTTACCATCTCTCCCGACGTAAGTTTCTTGTAATGATTAAGTTGAAACAAAGCGTAATATCCACAATATGTGCCTATTAAAATTGCGGTGATTAGATTGGTGAGAATTTAATTTTTCAAATTTTAAATTGAAATTGCTGAAAAATTTATTCCAATTTGTTTTTTACTAAACATGGCTAAAGTCATTTCAAGCACCGATTCCAACCAACGATGTTTTAGTATGTGTTCGTCAATCAACAGGAGCCATAATGTCTGTACATCAGAGCCCTCGAGAATTATTACAATTATGTGTACCGCCGCCCCGGGAGCCAATATATTAGATAACCAATACACCTACCATTAGTCACCGCCAACGTTTTAGCGAGATAGTTGTTTATTTTTTGTATTTTTTTACATCGTCTCCACACAGGAGGCCCTAAGGAAAATCGTAACCCTCAAGGCCTATGTCATCTTTGTGAATGCTGTGTTGGGGGTATTTTGAAAGAAAGGAAGGTCAGTGAGTTCTGGGAAGGAAATAGGTATGGATGGGTGGGTAGTATTCTGGGGGTCAGTGTGTTCGAGTGATAAACATAAGATTCCAACTCTCCTACTGCGTTGCAAGGCGATGCGTTGAAAGAGGATTAATCGATCCGGCCCACCACGCATTTGGTAGGCAAGCGCATCCGCCGCCAAGAACCGAACAAACCTCACCCCATAAACCCGGGCACTCCTGCTAAGTCACCAAACATATCAAACTACTTGAGGTGGCTCTCGACTAGCAATCCGTAGGTCGCGGGTCCAAATAAATTTTATTAAAATTAATTTGCACTATTTTACAATTAGTGTTTGGTTATATCTGAATAGCCAGGTACTCTCCCACCTTCCTCCTCGTCATCTCCTTTGAGGTCACCTTTGAGGATGCCATAGTCTCACTGGCTCCAGACGGAAGTTTTTGTAAGTCTCCATATTCAAATTCGGCGGTATGATTATTTTATGTGACACCTCTAACTAGAGCGCCCCTGTCTTTACACGTTAAATACATAGAAACTATGTCGCCAACCGGTTGGGCAGCGTTATGAGGCGGGTTAAGGTAGGGGCTGTAGGAATGAATTTATTAATGCGGGTCTTAAAAGGCCCAGATTATATTGATAGCTCGTTCCACATGCGAGCCGACTTACGATAAAACGAGTCGGAGAAACGACCCGTTCATATATGTATAGATAACATCAACTTAACTGTGAACGTGTATTCCGCTCGGTCCGTCGAGTATCAAGCACGTGCACGGTGCACCGGGGATCAATGCTGCTAGCTCCTTTTAACAGGCTCTAATAAAATATCTGTAGAATAGACACAGCATACGCACATTTCGTCATACATGATTTTACTGCACATATGCCTCAGGGATTTCATTTCTACAGTATTCTGTCTACTTTCAGCCTTCTTCTGCCAATTCCATGCCTCATTTCCATATATTAGGGTAGGTACCAGCACTCCATTGTGGACTGCTAGCTTCGCTTCTTTGGACAGTTTTTAGTTAGCTCCAACCGCGTCCAATCATCCATTAATTACCCATTATAACCAAGAACCCGGCCTCCCCTACTAAGTCACGAAGCGTAATCAGGAGAGATGGTAAAAGATACAAGTTCAAAATTTTCTACATAACATTATTCCTTTTGCCGCCATTTTGGATTTTTATGGTCGAAAGGTATCCCTCAACCAGTTTCTTTCGATCCGGCCCGCCACGCAGTAGATGGGCAAACGCATCCGCCGCCAGGACTTAGACAAACCTCACCCTATGAACCCGTGTACCCCTGCTAAGTTATAATTTTTTTATGGATTTGTTTTTGCGAAATTTTCGTTTCAATCTAAATACGCATACATTTCTTATAAACAATTCAAGAAACACACGTCATTTTGATTTGAAACGGTACCATCTCACAGTCATTTCATGCGATATTCGACTCTAGAGACTAATACTTTGAGTTCAATATCACAAAAGATTACGGAATCACATAAAACCTTGTGATGAACAGTCCACCGATTGCCCCCTTGATTGGTTCATTTAGTAAAACCATATATAGGGACACAGATCAACTTTGTCTAATAACTTCTTACCTGGATCAACATACTACGGGAATAGATCAATATATATGAGATCAACAAAATCTTTTGAACTTGATTAAACAAAAATGTAACTTTAATGCATCATTTACTACGTTTCGTGACTTAGCAGGGGTGCCCGGGTTCATGGGGTGAGATTTGTCTAAGTCATTTTATAAGAGAAATTTTGAACATTGATTGAATAAAATTTTATTTTAATGTATCTTTTACCATCTCTCCCGACGTAAGTTTCTTGTAATGATTAAGTTGAAACAAAGCGTAATATCCATAATATGTGCCTATTAAAATTGCGGTGATTAGATTGGTGAGAATTTAATTTTTCAAATTTTAAATTGAAATTGCTCAAAAATTAATTCCAATTTGTTTTTTACTAAACATGGCTAAAGTCATTTCAAGCACCGATTCCAACCAACGATGTTTTAGTATATGTTCGTCAATCAACAGGAGCCATAATGTCTGTACATCAGAGCCCTCGAGAATTATTACAATTATGTGTACCGCCGCCCCGGGAGCCAATATATTAGATAACCAATACACCTACCATTAGTCACCGCCAACGTTTTAGCGAGATAGTTGTTTATTTTTTGTATTTTTTTACATCGTCTCCACACAGGAGGCCCTAAGGAAAATCGTAACCCTCAAGGCCTATGTCATCTTTGTGAATGCTGTGTTGGGGGTATTTTGAAAGAAAGGAAGGTCAGTGAGTTCTGGGAAGGAAATAGGTATGGATGGGTGGGTAGTATTCTGGGGGTCAGTGTGTTCGAGTGATAAACATAAGATTCCAACTCTCCTACTGCGTTGCAAGGCGATGCGTTGAAAGAGGATTAATCGATCCGGCCCACCACGCATTTGGTAGGCAAGCGCATCCGCCGCCAAGAACCGAACAAACCTCACCCCATAAACCCGGGCACTCCTGCTAAGTCACCAAACATATCAAACTACTTGAGGTGGCTCTCGACTAGCAATCCGTAGGTCGCGGGTCCAAATAAATTTTATTAAAATTAATTTGCACTATTTTACAATTAGTGTTTGGTTGTATCTGAATAGCCAGGTACTCTCCCACCTTCCTCCTCGTCATCTCCTTTGAGGATGCCATAGTCTCACTGGCTCCAGACGGAAGTTTTTGTAAGTCTCCATATTCAAATTCGGCGGTATGATTTTTTTATGTGACACCTCTCACTAGAGCGCCCCTGTCTTTACACGTTAAATACATAGAAACTATGTCGCCAACCGGTTGGGCAGCGTTATGAGGCGGGTTAAGGTAGGGGCTGTAGGAATGAATTTATTAATGCGGGTCTTAAAAGGCCCAGATTATATTGATAGCTCGTTCCACATGCGAGCCGACTTACGATAAAACGAGTCGGAGAAACGACCCGTTCATATATGTATAGATAACATCAACTTAACTGTGAACGTGTATTCCGCTCGGTCCGTCGAGTATCAAGCACGTGCACGGTGCACCGTGGATCAATGCTGCTAGCTCCTTTTAACAGGCTCTAATAAAATATCTGTAGAATAGACACAGCATACGCACATTTTGTCATACATGATTTTACCGTACATATGCCTCAGGGATCTCATTTCTACAGTATTCAGTCTACTTTCAGCCTTCTTCTGCCAGTTCCATGCCTCACTTCCGTATATTAGGGTAGGTACCAGCACTCCATTGTGGACTGCTAGCTTCGCTTCTTTGGACAGTTTTTAGTTAGCTCCAACCGCGTCCAATCATCCATTAATTACCCATTATAACCAAGAACCCGGCCTCCCCTACTAAGTCACGAAGCGTAATCAGGAGAGATGGTAAAAGATACAGGTTCAAAATTTCCTACATAACATTATTCCTTTTGCCGCCATTTTGAATTTTTATGGTCGAAAGGTATCCCTCAACCAGTTTATTTCGATCCGGCCCGCCACGCAGTAGATGGGAAAACGCATCCGCCGCCAGGACCTAGACAAACCTCACCCTATGAACCCGTGTACCCCTGCTAAGTTATGATTTTTTTATGGATTTGTTTTTGCGAAATTTTCGTTTCGATCTAAATACGCATACATTTCTTATAAACAATTCAAGCAACACACGTCATTTTGATTTGAAACAGTACCATTTCACAGTCATTTCATGCGATATTCGACTCTAGAGACTAATACTTTGAGTTCAATATCACAAAAGATTACGGAATCACATAAAACCTTGTGATGAACAGTCCACCGATTGCCCCTTGATTGGTTCATTTAGTAAAACCATATATAGGGACACAGATCAACTTTGTCTAATAACTTCTTACCTGGATCAACATACTACGGGAATAGATCAATATATATGAGATCAACATACATAAGTATGCCAATTTGGGTAGATCAACATACTACGGGAATAGATCAATATATATGAGATCAACATAAGTATGCCAATTTGGGTAGATCAACATAAATTATGCATCCGATTTCCATACAAATTTTGAAAATTTTACTAACAGTACATCAAATGGTTTTTCTGGCAAACTGGCAACATTGATAAGTATTGTACCACTGTTGTCAATTCATTCAGATGTATTCCATAATAGCCAAGTTATATGGTGTTTAAGGTGGATCAACTTAGTCTAACAACTTCTTACTGGATCAACATAATACGGGAAGAGGACAATATATGATATATATATATATATATATATATTACTTATTTTGTGATCCCCTTGATAATTGTAAATACTCGTAAGTGACCACTGAGTATACAGTAAGGGCGTTGTCCGAGAGAATGTTTCTGGCATAAGAATTTACATATGAAATATTATTTAATTCCGTTGACGTATTAAGATAATTACAGTATCTTTATCGTTAGAGAATCGTCGTTGGCAATATTAACATTAATATCTCCTACAATAATAATAATTTTACTTTTACGATGTCGTCGAATATTTTTTAATTCTTCAATAGGACAATAGTAGACAGTATAAAGCGAAGAGTGAATGCGATAAATAGCAATGATAAATTTATTCATAAAACGTATCTCCGTGTTGAATACATTTACATTATTCGCATTGATTTATTTTATACTTGCGACAGCGTAAACATTTGATATGAAGATGGCAACGCCGCTATTCTTGTTTATTTTATTCGTAGCTACTGATAACTTATTTCCTTGTGTTTCTGATAAAACTATACAATCCAGTCTATTTAAATATAATTATATATATCTTCGAAATTCTGTTCCAAACTTGGAATGTTCATGTGGATTATTATTAGGCTGGCTGTTGGTTTCTTCATCTGTTTTTATTTATCATGAACAGATAAGAAAAATTAATTATAGCGCTTCATATGTTTCGTCACTTTTTTCATAATTTTCCTCATCTTTTGACATAATACCGACTAATGTCGGTTGTCGTATATATTCTGAACTGTATTGGTCATTAAAAATTTTAAAAAGAAAAATTACAAAATTTGTTTAAAAGAAAATAAGTTAAGTACAGTTCCTTGCTTCAACATTGTCCCTTTGCATATTTTTAATTTTGAAATTTTCTCTTAGAATTTTTCTCACGGCTTTATTTTGTAAAGACTGTTAGGAAAAGGTGTTTCACAGAAATTTAGCTGTATCAAAATCATCAAATGGCCATTAGCAGCATTTTGTTTTATTTATTTATTCATACTGTATTTTTACAGACGACCACACTTCCAATTGTAAAAATCCAGTTGTAAAAACTCAGTATTAGCACAAGTACAAAAATTTCAAAAATCTACTCAGACCTATGTCTATTATACATTAATTTTCAAATATCTAAATTAAAATACAAAACACAAAATAGTACAAAACAAAGTAAAAGTCCCCGCTATCCGCCGATTCCAGGTGCGTTTCAGTTTTCTATCAACCTGTAAATAGGCTGTCAAGTAGAAACGACATGATAATTGTCCTCTTCTGATGATCACAATTTGTTTTATTATAGAATCGGCATTTAACTGGAACCTTTCAAATGTCGAAAAACAAAATATCGCTGAATGACCATCGTTGATTTTTATCATTCGTGAAATTCTGCGAACTACTGTGCCTACGTCTTTTAACTTCATATAACGAAATACTGCTACAATAATAAATGTTTGTTAATTTATTAATTCACCACAAAATAATAACGTACTTACCCTCACGAAGATGTCCTCCTCCATGGGTTATCACGGAAATTAACAACACAATAAGTTGAGTAGAAAACATTTAGATTTATTTTTATTTACGTGTCAAGACGTCATGCAATCTAACATTATATCTGAACACTTGAACAAGCGGACCAAAACAGGGACATGTTTGCAGCTTTACTCGAGTTTTGTCAGCGTTGTTTCATTTAGCGATAGTGAAGTGTGCGCCGGGCGGGTCGGGCGGGCCGGGCGGTCGCAGGAAGGGGGAGGCTAGGTGCGAAGCGGATGGTAACTCGGAGATGGCGTCACGATGTAACTCTGTGAAGACCAACCAACTTCGAAACCATTTCTAATGAATCCCGGCATCCGGATTAGACTTCTGCGGTTTAAATACTGATTTTTCAAGAAAAACTTCATTAAATCTCGAAAAACCATCTTCATTTTCTACTGAAGATACCCCTTTTATAACATTTGATGTATAGTAGATAAAATGTAGCATTGTTTATTCAATAAAGTAATGTTACATCAATTACAAGAAAATATATTACAATATAATAATAATTTTACACTAGCTTTTTGACTGTTGCAGGCAACTAATTGGTAAAAAATACTTGATTGTTTAATCTAATTGTTTTTTTTTTTAGTTTTAAAGTGTTAAAAAAAGAAATGTATGATTTGGTGTTGAATGTGGATGAGGCGAGGAGTGTGTGCATACAAATATATTAAAACACGTTTGTTTGCATGTGGATGAAGCTGACTGTGTGTCAAAACTTTGCTTTTTGCCCGAAATTATTGGGTAAAAATGTGGTGTGTTATGTATTGTTTGAATGCGGATAAAGCAAGAGGTGTGTGCCTACTTTTATATTTATGATTTAATGTTTGAATGTGGATGAAGCATGAAGTGAATACTTGTAAATTAGCTGTTTTCTTCGTTGCAGGCAACTAATTGGTAAAAGTGCTAAGCGATTTGATGTTTTAATTTAGATGAAGCAAGGAGTGTTGGACTACAAAATTTAAAAGATAAATTAATATTTGGCGAAAAAAAGGAGCTAAGGAGCTTACTGATCATTTTTTCACCGAGCCGTTCGGGTCGTGTAGGTTGGGACGCGTAGTTTGATACCCATATCGTATGTACCGTTCCAACTTTTGTCACCGACACTCTTGAAAAGTCCCAGGGAGTTTACCGTTTTATTCAGTACACTTTGTGTTGATCCAAAGCTTTCGGTTTTATTTTGGAAACAACACTGCTTAATAAACAAACAACTGTAAAAAAATAATTAAAAAGGTGAATTAAAAAAAAATTGAATTAAATAATTCGTTTTTATAAAATTCTGTGCGCCTGGTAGATTACAGCGTCCTAGATGTAATTTTTCGCAGAAATGGCTTTAAAAACATCATCATAATTTATTTATTTATTTATTTATACTGGGTTTTACAGATGATCACACTTACGTGAGAACAATCCACTTATAAAAACTCAGTTATTGTACAATTACAAAAATCTACAATTAAATAAAGATACAATAAATTAAATACAGATACATACAATTAAATACAGATACATGCAATTAGAAAACAAAAACAAAAAAAAATAAAATACACAATCATATACAAGCTCGCTCAAGTAACACATTACATTATACATTATTACAAGTGGTAAGAGGCATAAGAAATACGAGAGGTATGCATAGAGAGAAAATTGACACAATGAATTAGCTAATATTTTTTAATAGCGCCAGAACTTTTTTTCTGAATCCGTACAAATTATCGACGAAAATATCTATTTCAGCACACTCTATCTTGTTATATAGTCGACACATCTGGGTCAGAGGGCTAAAGTAGGCGATATTATTTATAAATGTATTCAGGTGAAAAATATTATGGCGCCTTAAACAATGCGAATTGGGGACATTTATTTTAATATTGCTAAAACATAATGTAGTATCAAGTTGACCGTGAATAATTTTATGTAAACATATGAGATCAGTCAATTGCCTTCTAGTTTTAAGTGTATCAATCTTGAAGTAATCACGACGTACGTCATATGATCTTAGATGGTCATGTAATCCACATTTGAAGGATAACATTCTTAGCATTTTTTTTTGAATGGATTCTACAATATTTTCATATTTGCAGTAATGTGGATTCCAAATAGAGCTTCCATATTCAAGTTTACTTCTAATTAAGGCATTGTAAAGAGTTAGAATTGATTGAGGATCTTGGAAAGGTTTACATATTCTATGAATAAATCCCATCATTTTTAATGATTTGCACTTAATGTCGTTAATGTGTACATCAAAAATGGAAGAAAAAAATTGTCATTTCAAACATAATTTAATTTCATAAAAAAAATACCGAAAAATATATTTAAAACGCAATTAGATACCATCTCTTTACAAAATAAAGGGATTATACTATATATGAATGAATCCCGGGGCGACGTTACCCACGCCCGCAAAAAATGATAATAATAATCAAACCTAATTATATGTAAGAAATGTAAGAAAGGTTTAAGGTGGTACGCCTGCTTTTTGAATGTGTAAGAGCGAGATGACAGATCGACGTATAAAAGATGATGGATGCTTCTGCTCGCTCTCTTTTCCCAACCGACAGCTAAGAAGATAGTAGTAGACAATCCGTTCTAAAGTGTTAATAAACATTCTATCCGCACACGCGTATAATTATTGAGATCCTCACAGTACCACCAAGTCTGTATATAACAGTATTTTGTTCAAAAGCATTATCGATTTTAAATAGATGAAGTACCTACACAGATTTTATCGTCTCTTTAATTTTACGGTTTTCACATCACTACTATCGCCTTCTGATAGGCCAGAAGCGAGATTGATGTTTGAAATTCATGTTCCGATTATTTGGAACCGGCTTCTTTGCTGTCACTGGAACCGTCCATATTTAATTCTTTGAGGAACTGGTTATTTTAGTAAAAAATTTCAATTGAGGACGCTTAAAACAGTAGAAAAAAGCTTCGTGAAATAATTTATTTAAATATCCTAATTATAATAATAATAATAAATAATAATACTTGGATGACTTGAATAGCGCCATTTTTGTGCAAAAACACCTCAAGGGCGCTATAAATGAATATTTTGAGAAAAAAAGGTGCAAAATAGGTAACTGATCATTTTTTTACCGATCCATTCGGGTTGTGTAGGTTGAGACGCTTAGTTTTGATACACATATCGTATGTAAAGATTTTGTCACCGACACTCTTGAAAAGATAAATTTAAAAAATGTATGTTTAAAAAAAATCAATTAAATAATTCGTTTTAATAGTAACATTACTTTCCCAAATTTCTGTGCTCCTGGTAGATTATAACACCCTTGAGGTAATTTTTTGCGGAAATGGCTTTTTAAAAAGTATCATTAAGGAGGAAAAAAATTCAAACCAAATTTATTTTCATTAAAAAAATTGCAGAAAAAATATATACAAAACGCAATTAGGTACCTGCACGTTAAAAAAACAAACTACATATGAATGGCTCCCGGGGCGATGGTACCCATGCGCGCCTCCAAAATTTAATGATTTTTATAAACACGCGAAATACAAAAAAAAAATACTTAAAAAAACATTATTTTACAAAGAAAATCGCTTCAACCTACTAATACCGCTTCAAACTTTTGCCCTCATGGTATAATTTATAAATTTGCGTGACGCTATTATTAATATTTGGTTAATTTATTTAGCGCCGTTTTCGTAAGAAATCAAAAAAAATCATGATTTTTCTAAAAATAGAACTTTATGGAGATTTTGTGACTGAATTCGAAATGGACTACAAATTTCATCACAATTCCAAAAATTTCAGCTCGTTTGGACACATAGAGACTGGAAAAACTGCTTCAAAGGTTCGAACGCAATTCTGAAATTAGCGTTAGTATAAATCATGACTTTTCTAAAACAAGAACTTTATGGAGATTTTTTGACTGAATTCGATTATGACAACGACTCTCACTACTATTCCATAATTTCAGCCCGTTTGGTCCCATAGAGCCTGAAAAAACTGCTTCGAAATTCCGAACCCAAGTTTGAAATTAGCGAACATAAAAATCATGATATTTCTAAAAATACAACTTTATGGAGATTTTGTGACTGAATTCGATATAGACAACGACTCTCATCACAATTCCAAAATTTCAGCCCGTTTAGTCTCATAGAGCCTGAAAAAACTGCGTCCAAATTCCGAACCCAAGTCTGTAATTAGCGTCCATAAAAATCATGATTTTTCTAAAAATACAACTTAATGGAGATTTTGTCACTGAATTCGATATGGACTACCAATTTCATCACCATTCCATGATTTCAGCCCGTTTGGTCCTTATAAATTAGCTAGCCGGAAAAAACTGTCTAAATCAGTCTAAACATCTCCATAAAGTTCTTGTTTTAGAAAAATCATGATTTTTATGGACGCTTATTTCAGACTTGGGTTCGAACTTTCGAAGCAGTTTTTTCAGTCTCTATGGGACCAAACGGGATGAAATTTTTAAATAGTGATAAGATTCTGTTCCAAATCGAATTCAGTCAAAAATCTCAATAAAGTTGTATTTTTAGAAAAATCATGATTTTTAGGACGCTATTTTTAGACTTGGGTTCGAACTTTGGAAGCAGTTTTTTCAGGCTAGCTAATTTATAAGGACCAAACGGGCTGAAATCTTGGAATAGTGATGAAATTGGTAGTCCATATCGAATTCAGTCGCAAAATCTCCATAGAGTTGTATTTTGAGAAATATCATGATTTCTATGTACGCTTATTTCAGAGTTGGGTTCGACATTTGGAAGAAGTTTTTTTAGGCTCTATGGGGACCAAACGGGCTGAAATTTTGGAATAGGGATAAGAGTCGTTGTCCAAATCGAATCCAGTCAAAAAATCTCCATAACGTTGTAGTTTTAGAAATATCATGATTTTTACTTACGCTTATTTCAGAATTGGGTTCGACATTTGGAAGCAGCTTTTCAGGCTCTATGGGACCAAAACGGGCAAACTCATCGAACCCAAGTCTAAAAATAGCGTCCTAAAAATCAGGATTTTTCTAAAAATACAACTTTATTGAGATTTTTGAATTCGATTTGGAACAGAATCTTATCACTATTTCAAAATTTCATCCCGTTTGGTCCCATAGAGACTGAAAAAACTGCTTCGAAAGTTCGAACCCAAGTCTGAAATAAGCGTCCATAAAAATAATGATTTTTCTAAAAATACAAGTTTATGGAGATTTTTTGACTGAAATCACTTAAGACAACGACTCTCATCACTATTCCATGATTTCAGCCCGTTTGGTCCTTATAAATTAGCTAGCCTGAAAAAACTGCTTCCAAATTCCGAACCCAAGTCTGAAATTAGGGTCCATAAAAATCATGATATTTCTAAAAATACAACTCTATGGAGATTTTGTGACTGAATTCGATATGGAAAACGACTCTCATCACAATTCCATAATTTCAGCCCTTTTGGTCTCATGGAGCTTGAAAAAACTGCGTCCAAATTCCGAAACCAAATCTGTAATTAGCGTCCATAAAAATCATGATTTTTCTAAAAATACAACTCTATGGAGATTTTGTGACTGCATTCGATATGAACTACCAATTTCATCACTATTCCATGATTTCAGCCCGTTTGGTCCTTATAAATTAGCTAGCCTGAAAAAACTGCTTCCAAATTCCAAACCCAAGTCTGAAATAAGCGTACATAGAAATCATGATATTTCTAAAAATACAACTCTATGGAGATTTTGTGACTGAATTCGATATGGACTACCAATTTCATCACTATTCCAAGATTTCAGCCCGTTTGGTCCTTATAAATTAGCTAGCCTGAAAAAACTGCTTCCAAAGGTCGAACCCAAGTCTAAAAATAGCGTCCTAAAAATCATGATTTTTCTAAAAATACAACTTTATTGAGATTTTTGACTGAATTCGATTTGGAACAGAATCTTATCACTATTTCAAAATTTCATCCCGTTTGGTCCCATAGAGACTGAAAAAACTGCTTCGAAAGTTCGAACCCAAGTCTCAAATAAGCGTCCATAAAAATAATGATTTTTCTAAAAATACAAGTTTATGGAGATTTTTTGACTGAAATCACTTAAGACAACGACTCTCATCACTATTCCATGATTTCAGCCCGTTTGGTCCTTATAAATTAGCTAGCCTGAAAAAACTGCTACCAAATTCCGAACCCAAGTCTGAAATTAGCGTCCATAAGAATCATGATTTTTCTAAAAATACAACTTTATGGAGATTTTGTCACTGAATTCGATATGGACTACCAATTTCATCACTATTCCAAGATTTCAGCCCGTTTGGTCCTTATAAATTAGCTAGCCTGAAAAAACTGCTTCCAAAGTTCGAACCCAAGTCTAAAAATAGCGTCCTAAAAATCATGATTTTTCTAAAACTACAACTTTATTGAGATTTTTGAATTCGATTTGGAACAGAATCTTATCACTATTTAAAAATTTAATCCCGTTTGATCCCATAGAGACTGAAAAAACTGCTTCGAAAGTGCGAACCCAAGTCTGAAATAAGCGTCCATAAAAATAATGATTTTTCTAAAAATACAAGTTTATGGAGATTTTTTGACTGAAATCACTTAAGACAACGACTCTCATCACTATTCCATGATTTCAGCCCGTTTGGTCCTTATAAATTAGCTAGCCTGAAAAAACTGCTTCCAAATTCCGAACCCAAGTCTGAAATTAGCGTCCATAAAAATCATGATTTTTCTAAAAATACAACTCTATGGAGATTTTGTGACTGAATTCGATATGGAAAACGACTCTCATCACAATTCCATAATTTTAGCCCTTTTGGTCTCATGGAGCCTGAAAAAACTGCGTCCAAATTCCGAACCCAAATCTGTAATTAGCGTCCATAAAAATCATGATTTTTCTAAAAATACAACTTTATGGAGATTTTGTCACTGAATTCGATATGGACTAACAATTTCATCACCATTCCATGATTTCAGCCCGTTTGGTCCTTATAAATTACCGAGCCTGAAAAAACTGCTTCCTAATTCCGAACCCAAGTCTGAAATTAGCGTCCATAAAAATAATGATTTTTCTAAAACAAGAACTATATGGAGATGCTTAGACTGATTTCGATTTGAACAACGACTCTCCTCACTATTCCATAATTTCAGCCCGTTTGGACCCATAGAGCCTGAAAAAACTGCTACGAAATTCCGAACCCCTGTCTGAAATTAGCGTCCATAAAAATCATGATTTTTCTGAAAATACAACTTTATGGAGATTTCATGTCTGAATTCGATATGGACTAAAAATTTCATCGCAATTCAAAAATTTCAGCCCGTTTGGTCCCATAGAGCCTGAAAAAACTGCTTCCTAATTCCGAACCCAAGTCTGAAATTAGCGTCAGTAAAAATCATAATTTTTCTAAAACAAGAACTTTATGGAAATTTTTAGACTGATTTCGATTTGTACAACGATTCTCATCACTTTTCCATAATTTCAGCCCGTTTGGTCCCATAAAGCCTGAGAAAACTGCTTCGAAATTCCGAACCCAAGTCTGAAATTAGCGTCCATAAAAATCATGATTTTTCTAAAAATATAACTTTATGGAGATTTTGTGACTGAATTCGATATGGACTGCAAATTTCAAAGCAATTCCAAAATTTCAGCCCGTTTGGTCCCATAGAGACTGAAAACACTGCTTCAAAAGTTCGAACCCAAGTCTGAAATTAGCGTCAGTAAAAATCATGATTTATCGAAAACTAAAACTTTATGGAGATTTTTTGACTGAATTCGATATGGACTACCAATTTTGTCACTATTCCAAGATTTCAGCCGGTTTGGTCCTTATAAATTAGCTAGCCTGAAAAAACTGCTTCCAAAGTTCGAACCCAAGTCTAAAAATAGCGTCCTAAAAATCATGATTTTTCTAAAAATACAACTTTATTGAGATTTTTGACTGAATTCGATTTGGAACAGAATCTTATCACTATTTCAAAATTTCATCCCGTTTGGTCCCATAGAGACTGAAAAAACTGCTTCGAAAGTTCGAACCCAAGTCTGAAATAAGCGTCCATAAAAATAATGATTTTTCTAAAAATACAAGATTATGGAGATTTTTTGACTGAAATCACTTAAGACAACGACTCTCATCACTATTCCATGATTTAAACCCGTTTGGTCCTTATAAATTAGCTAGCCTGAAAAAACTGCTTCCAAATTCCGAACCCAAGTCTGAAATTAGCGTCAATAAAAATCATGATATTTCTAAAACTACAAGGTTATGGAGATTTTTTGACTGGATTCGATTTGGACAACGACTCATATCACAATTCCAAAATTTCAGCCCGTTTGGTCCCCATAGAGCCTGAAAAAACTGCTTCTAAATGTCGAACCCAAGTCTGAAATAAGCGTACATCGAAAACATGATTTTTCTAAAACTACAAGGTTATGGAGATTTTTTGACTGAATTCAATTTGGACAACGACTCTTATCATTATTCCATAATTTCAGCCCGTTTCGTCACATAGAGCCTGAAAAAACTGATTCCAAAATTCGAACCCAACTTTGAAATTAGCGTACATAAAAATCATGATATTTCTAAAAATACAACTCTATGGAGATTTTGTGACTGAATTCGTAATGGAAAACGACTTTCATCACAATTCCATAATTTTCAGCCCTTTTGGTCTCATAGAGCCTGAAAAAACTGGGTCCAAATTCCGAACCCAAGTCTGAAAATAGCGTCGATAAAAAATCATGATTTTTCAAAAAATACAACTTTATGGAGATTTCGTCACTGGATTCGATATGGACTACCAATTTCATCACCATTCCATTATTTCAGCCCATTTGGTCGTTATAAATTAGCGAGCCTGAAAAAACTGCTTCCAAATTCCGAACCCAAGTCTGAAATTAGCGTCCATAAAAATCATGATTTTTCTAAAAATATAACTTTATGGAGATTTTGTGACTGATTTCGATATGGACTACAAATTACATGGCAATTCCAAAATTTCAGCCCGTTTGGTCCCATAGAACCTGAAAAAAATGCTTCCAAAGTTCGAACCCAAGTCTGAAATTAGCGTCAGTACAAATCATGATTTTTCTAAAACAAGAACTTTATGGAGATGTTTAGACTGATTTCAATTTGTACAACGACTCTCATCACTTTTCCATAATTTCAGCCCGTTTGGACCCATAGAGCCTGAAAAAACTGCTACGAAATTCCGAACCCAAGTCTGAAATTATCGTCCATAAAAATCATGATTTTTCAAAAACTAGAACTTTATGGAGATTTTTTGACTGAATTCGATTTGGACCACGACTCTCATCACTATTCCATAATTTCAGCCCGTTTTGTCCCATAGAGCCTGAAAAAACTGGGTCCAAATTCCGAACCCAAGTCTGAAAATAGCGTCGATAAAAAATCATGATTTTTCTAAAAATACATTTAAATGGAGATTTTGCGACTAGATTCGATATGGACAACATATTATATATACATATAATTCCAAAATTTCAGCCCGTTTGGTCCCAAGGAGCCTGAAAGAACTGCTGCCAAAGTTCGAACCAAGGTCTGAAATTAGCGTCCTAAAAATCATGATTTTTCTAAAAATACAACTTTATTGAGATTTTTGACTGAATTCGATTTGAAACAGAATCTTATCACTATTTCAAAATTTCAGCCCGTTTGGTCCCATAGAGCCTTCAAAAACTGCTTCCAAATGTTGAACCCAAGTCTGAAATAAGCGTCAATAAAAATCATGATATTTCTAAAACTACAACGTTATGGAGATTTTTTGACTGGATTCGATTTGGACAACGACTCTCATCACTATTCCATAATTTCAGCCCGTTTGGTCCCATAGAGCCTGAAAAAACTGGGTCCAAATTCCGAACCCAAGTCTGAAAATAGCGTCGATAAAAAATCATGATTTTTCTAAAAATACATTTTAATGGAGATTTTGCGACTAGATTCGATATGGACAACATATTATATATACATATAATTCCAAAATTTCAGCCCGTTTGGTCCCAAGGAGCCTGAAAGAACTGCTGCCAAAGTTCGAACCAAGGTCTGAAATTAGCGTCCTAAAAATCATGATTTTTCTAAAAATACAGATTTATTGAGATTTTTGACTGAATTCGATTTGAAACAGAATCTTATCACTATTTCAAAATTTCAGCCCGTTTGGTCCCATAGAGCCTTCAAAAACTGCTTCCAAATGTTGAACCCAAGTCTGAAATAAGCGTCAATAAAAATCATGATATTTCTAAAACTACGACGTTATGGAGATTTTTTGACTGGATTCGATTTGGACAACGACTCTTATCACAATTCCAAAATTTCAGCCCGTTTGGTCCCCACAGAGCCTGAAAAAACTGCTTCCAAATGTCGAACCCAAGTCTGAAATAAGCGTACATAGAAAACATGATTTTTCTAAAAATACAACTTTATGGAGATTTTTTGACTGAATTCAATTTGGACAACGACTCTCATCACTATTCCATAATTTCAGCCCGTTTGGTCCCATAGAGCCTGAAAAAACTTCTTCGAAATTCCGAACCCAAGTCTGAAATTAGCGTCCATAAAAATCGTGATTTTTCTAAAAATATAACTTTATGGAGATTTTGTGGCTGAATTCGATATGGACTACAAATAACATGGATATTCCAAAATTTCAGCCCGTTTGGTCCCATAGAGCCTGAAAAAACTGCTTCCAAAGTTCGAACCCAAGTCTGAAATTAGCGTCAGTACAAATCATGATTTTTCTAAAACAAGAACTTTATGGAGATGTTTAGACTGATTTCAATTTGTACAACGACTCTCATCACTTTTCCATAATTTCAGCCCGTTTGGTCCAATAGAGCCTGAAAAAACTGCTTCGAAATTCAGAACCCAAGTCTGAAATTAGCGTCCATAAAAATCATGATTTTTCTACAAATACAACTTTATGGAGATTTTTTGACTGAAATCGATTTGGACAACGACTCTCATCACTATTCCATAATTTCAGCCCGTTTGGACCCATAGAGCCTGAAAAAACTGCTACGAAATTCCGAACCCAAGTCTGAAATAAGCGTCATTAAAAATCATGATATTTCTAAAACTACAACGTTATGGAGATTTTTTGACTGGATTCGATTTGGACAACGACTCTTATCACAATTCCAAAATTTCAGCCCGTTTGGTCCCCACAGAGCCTGAAAAAACTGCTTCCAAATGTCGAACCCAAGTCTGAAATAAGCGTACATAGAAAAAATGATTTTTCTAAAAATACAACTTTATGGAGATTTTTTGACTGAATTCAATTTGGACAACGACTCTTATCATTATTCCATAATTCCAGCCCATTTGGTCACATAGAGCCTGAAAAAACTGATTCCAAATTTCGAACCCAACTTTGAAATTAGCGTACATAAAAATCATGATATTTCTTAAAATACAACTCTATGGAGATTTTGTGACTGAATTCGATATGGACCACCAATTTCATCACTATTCCATGATTTCAGCCCGTTTGGTTCTTATAAATTAGCTAGCCTGAAAAAACAGCTTCCAAAGTTCGAACCCAAGTCTAAAAATAGCGTCCTAAAAATCATGATTTTTCTAAACATACAACTTTATTGAGATTTTTGACTGAATTCGATTTGGAACAGAATCTTATCACTTTTTAAAAATTTCATCCCGTTTGGTCCCATAGAGACTGAAAAAACTGCTTCGAAAATTCGAACCCAAGTCTGAAATAAGCGTCCATAAAAATAATGATTTTTCTAAAAATACAAGTTTATGGAGATTTTTTGACTGAAATCACTTAAGACAACGACTCTCATCACTATTCCATGATTTCAGCCCGTTTGGTCCTTATAAATTAGCTAGCCTGAAAAAACTGCTTCCAAATGTCGAACCCAAGTCTGAAATAAGCGTCAGTAAAAATCATGATATTTCTAAAACTACAACGTTATGGAGATTTTTTGACTGGATTCGATTTGGACAACCACTCTTATGACAATTCCAAAATTTCAGCCCGTTTGGTCCCCATAGAGCCTGAAAAAACTGCTTCCAAATGTCGAACCCATGTCTGAAATAAGCGTACATAGAAAACATGATTTTTCTAAAAATACAACTTAATGGAGATTTTTTGACTGAATTCAATTTGGACCACGACTCTTATCATTATTCCATAATTTCAGCCCGTTTGGTCACATAGAGCCTGAAAAAACTGATTCCAAAATTCGAACCCAACTTTGAAATTAGCGTACATAAAAATCATGATATTTCTAAAAATACAACTCTATGGAGATTTTGTGACTGAATTCGATATGGAAAACGACTCTCATCACAATTCCATAATTTCAGCCCTTTTGGTCTCATGGAGCCTGAAAAAACTGCGTCCAAATTCCGAACCCAAATCTGTAATTAGCGTCCTTAAAATCATGATTTTTCTAAAAATACAACTTTATTGAGGTTTTTGACTGAATTCGATTTGAAACAGAACTTTATCACTATTTCAAAATTTCAGCCCAGTTGGTCCCATAGAGCCTGAAAAAACTGCTTCCAAATGTCGAACCCAAGTCTGAAATAAGCGTCAATAAAAATCATGATATTTCTAAAACTACAAGGTTATGGAGATTTTTTGACTGGATTCGATTTGGACAACGACTCATATCACAATTCCAAAATTTCAGCCCGTTTGGTCCCCATAGGACCTGAAAAAACTGCTTCTAAATGTCGAACCCAAGTCTGAAATAAGCGTACATAGAAAACATGATTTTTCTAAAACTACAAGGTTATGGAGATTTTTTGACTGAATTCAATTTGGACAACGACTCTTATCATTATTCCATAATTTCAGCCCGTTTGGACCCATAGAGCCTGAAAAAACTGCTACGAAATTCCGAACCCAAGTCTGAAATAAGCGTCAATAAAAATCATGATATTTCTAAAACTACAACGTTATGGAGATTTTTTGACTGGATTCGATTTGGACAACCACTCTTATGACAATTCCAAAATTTCAGCCCGTTTGGTCCCCATAGAGCCTGAAAAAAACTGCTTCCAAATGTCGAACCAATGTCTGAAATAAGCGTACATAGAAAACATGATTTTTCTAAAAATACAACTTAATGGAGATTTTTTGACTGAATTCAATTTGGACCACGACTCTTATCATTATTCCATAATTTCAGCCCGTTTGGTCACATAGAGCCTGAAAAAACTGATTCCAAAATTCGAACCCAACTTTGAAATTAGCGTACATAAAAATCATGATATTTCTAAAAATACAACTCTATGGAGATTTTGTGACTGAATTCGATATGGAAAACGACTTTCATCACAATTCCATAATTTTCAGCCCTTTTGGTCTCATAGAGCCTGAAAAAACTGGGTCCAAATTCCGAACCCAAGTCTGAAAATAGCGTCGATAAAAAATCATGATTTTTCAAAAAATACAACTTTCTGGAGATTTCGTCACTGGATTCGATATGGACTACCAATTTCATCACCATTCCATTATTTCAGCCCGTTTGGTCGTTATAAATTAGCGAGCCTGAAAAAACTGCTTCCAAATTCCGAACCCAAGTCTGAAATTAGCGTCCATAAAAATCATGATTTTTTTTAAAATATAACTTTATGGAGATTTTGTGACTGAATTCGATATGGACTACAAATTACATGGCAATTCCAAAATTTCAGCCCGTTTGGTCCCATAGAGCCAGAAAAAACTGCTTCCAAAGTTCGAACCCAAGTCTGAAATTAGTGTCAGTACAAATCATGACTTTTCTCAAACAAGAAATTTATGGAGATGTTAAGACTGATTTCGATTTGTACAACGACTCTCATCACTATTCCATAATTTCAGCCCGTTTGGTCCGATAGATCCTGAAAAAACTGCTTCGAATTTCCGAACCCAAGGCTGAAATTAGCGTCGAAAAAAATCATGATTTTTCTAAAAATAAATTTTTATGGAGATTTCGCGACATGATTCGATATGGACTACATATTATATATACATATTATTCCAAAATTTCAGCCCGTTTGGTCCCATAGAGCCTGAAAAAACTGCTTCCAAAGTTCGAACCCCTTGGTTTCTGAAATTAGCGTCCTAAAAATCTAGTTTTTTTTTAAAAATACAACTTTATTGAGATTTTTGACTGAATTCGATTTGAAACAGAATCTTATCACTATTTCAAAATTTCAGCCCGTTTGGTCCCATAGAGCCTGAAAAAACTGCTTCCAAATGTCGAACCCAAGTCTGAAATAAGCGTCAGTAAAAATCATGATATTTCTAAAACTACAACGTTATGGAGATTTTTTGACTGGATTCGATTTGGACAACCACTCTTATGACAATTCCAAAATTTCAGCCCGTTTGGTCCCCATAGAGCCTGAAAAAACTGCTTCCAAATGTCGAACCCATGTCTGAAATAAGCGTACATAGAAAACATGATTTTTCTAAAAATACAACTTAATGGAGATTTTTTGACTGAATTCAATTTGGACCACGACTCTTATCATTATTCAATAATTTCAGCCCGTTTGGTCACATCGAGCCTGAAAAAACTGATTCCAAAATTCGAACCCAACTTTGAAATTAGCGTACATAAAAATCATGATATTTCTAAAAATACAACTCTATGGAGATTTTCTGACTGAATTCGATATGGAAAACGACTTTCATCACAATTCCATAATTTTCAGCCCTTTTGGTCTCATAGAGCCTGAAAAAACTGGGTCCAAATTCCGAACCCAAGTCTGAAAATAGCGTCGATAAAAAATCATGATTTTTCAAAAAATACAACTTTATGGAGATTTCGTCACTGGATTCGATATGGACTACCAATTTCATCACCATTCCATTATTTCAGCCCGTTTGGTCGTTATAAATTAGCGAGCCTGAAAAAACTGCTTCCAAATTCCGAACCCAAGTCTGAAATTAGCGTCCATAAAAATCATGATTTTTCTAAAAATATAACTTTATGGAGATTTTGTGACTGAATTCGATATGGACTACAAATTACATGGCAATTCCAAAATTTCAGCCCGTTTGGTCCCATAGAGCCTGAAAAAACTGCTTCCAAAGTTCGAACCCAAGTCTGAAATTAGCGTCAGTACAAATCATGATTTTCCTAAAACAAGAACTTTATGGAGATGTTTAGACTGATTTCAATTTGTACAACGACTCTCATCACTTTTCCATAATTTCAGCCCGTTTGGTCCAATAGAGCCTGAAAAAACTGCTTCTAAATTCAGAACCCAAGTCTGAAATTAGCGTCCATAAATATCATGATTTTTCTAAAAATACAACTTTATGGAGATTTTGTGACTGAATTCGATATGGACTACCAATTTCATCACCATTCCATGATTTCAGCCCGTTTGATCCTTATTAATTAGCTATCCTGAAAAAACTGCTTACAAATTCCGAACCCAAGTCTGAAATTAGCGTCCGTAAAAATCATGATTTTTCTAAAAATATAACTTAATGGAGATTTTGTGACTGAATTCGATATGGACTACAAATTTCATCGCACTTCCAAAATTTCAGCCCGTTTGGTCCCATAGAGACTGAAAACACCGCTTCAAAAGTTCGAACCCAAGTCTGAAATTAGCATCAGTAAAAATCATGATTTATCGAAAACTACAACTTTATGGAGATTTTTTGACTGAAATCGATTTGGACAACGACTCTCATCACTATTCCATAATTTCAGCCCGTTTGGACCCATAGAGCCTGAAAAAACTGCTACGAAATTCCGAACCCAAGTCTGAAATTATCGTCCATAAAAATCATGATTTTTCTAAAAATACAACTTTATTGAGATTTTTGACTGAATTCGATTTGAAACAGAATCTTATCACTATTTCAAAATTTCAGCCCGTTTGGTCATGATTTTTGATCATGATTTTTCTAAAAATATAACTTTATGGAGATTTTGTGACTGAATTCGATATGGACTACAAATAACATGGATATTCCAAAATTTCAGCCCGTTTGGTCCCATAGAGCCTGAAAAAACTGCTTCCAAAGTTCGAACCCAAGTCTGAAATTAGCGTCAGTACAGATCATGATTTTTCTAAAACAAGAACTTTATGGAGATGTTTAGACTGATTTCAATTTGTACAACGACTCTCATCACTTTTCCACAATTTCAGCCCGTTTGGACCCATAGAGCCTGAAAAAACTGCTACGAAATTCCGAACCCAAGTCTGAAATAAGCGTCAATAAAAATCATGATATTTCTAAAACTACAACGTTATAGAGATTTTTTGACTGGATTCGATTTGGACAACGACTCTTATCACAATTCCAAAATTTCAGCCCGTTTGGTCCCCACAGAGCCTGAAAAAACCGCTTCCAAATGTCGAACCCAAGTCTGAAATAAGCGTACATAGAAAACATGATTTTTCAAAAAATACAACTTTATGGAGATTTTTTGACTGAATTCAATGTGGACAACGACTCTTATCATTATTCCATAATTCCAGCCCATTTGGTCACATAGAGCCTGAAAAAACTGATTCCAAATTTCGAACCCAAATTTGAAATTAGCGTACATAAAAATCATGATATTTCTTAAAATACAACTCTATGGAGATTTTGTGACTGAATTCGATATGGACTACCAATTTCATCACTATTCCATGATTTCAGCCCGTTTGGTTCTTATAAATTAGCTAGCCTGAAAAACTGCTTCCAAAGTTCGAACCCAAGTCTAAAAATAGCGTCCAAAATCATGATTTTTCTAAACATACAACTTTATTGAGATTTTTGACTGAATTCGATTTGGAACAGAATCTTATCACTATTTAAAAATTTCATCCCGTTTGGTCCCATAGAGACTGAAAAAACTGCTTCGAAAATTCGAACCCAAGTCTGAAATAAGCGTCCATAAAAATCATGATTTTTCTAAAAATACAAGTTTATGGAGATTTTTTGACAGAAATCACTTAAGACAACGACTCTCATCACTATTCCATGATTTCAGCCCGGTTGATCCCTATAAATTAGCTAGCCTGAAAAAACTGCTTCCAAATTCCGAACCCAAGTCTGAAATTAGCGTCCATAAAAATCATGATATTTCTAAAAATACAACTCTATGGAGATTTTGTGACTCAATTCGATATGGAAAACGACTCTCATCACAATTCCATAATTTCAGCCCTTTTGGTCTCATGGAGCCTGAAAATACTGCGTCCAAATTCCGAACCCAAATCTGTAATCAGCGTCCATAAAAATCATGATTTTTCAAAAAATACAACTTTATGGAGATTTCGTCACTGAATTCGATATGGACTACCAATTTCATAACCATTCCATGATTTCAGCCCATTTGTTCCTTATAAATTAGCGAGCCTGAAAAAACTACTTCCAAATTCCGAACCCAAGTCTGAAATTAGCGTCCATAAAAATCATGATTTTTCTAAAAATATAACTTTATGGAGACTGAATTCGATATGGACTACAAATTACATGGCAATTCCAAAATTTCAGCCCGTTTGGTCCCATACAGCCTGAAAAAACTGCTTCCAAAGTTCGAACCCAAGTCTGAAATTAACGTCAGTAAAAATCATGATTTATCGAAAACTAGAACTTTAAGGAGATTTTTTGACTGAAATCGATTTGGACAACGACTCTCATCACTATTCCATAATTTCAGCCCGTTTGGTCCCATAGAGCCTGAAAAAACTGCTTCGAAATTCCGAACCCAAGTCTGAAATTAGCGTCCATAAAAATCATAATTTTTCTAAAAATACAACTTTATGGAGATTTTGTGACTGAATTCGATATGGACTCCCAATTTCATCACCATTCCATGATTTCAGCCCGTTTGGTCCTTATAAATTAGCTAGCCTGAAAAAACTGCTTACAAATTCCAAACCCAAGTCTGAAATCAGCGTACATAAAAATCATGATATTTCTAAAAATACAACTCTATTGTGATTTTGTGACTGAATACGATATGGACTACCAATTTCATCACTATTCCATGTTTTCAGCCCGTTTCGTCCTTTTAAATTAGCTAGCCTGATAAAACTGCTTCCAAACTTCGAACCTAAGTCTAAAAATAGCGTCCTAAAAATCATGATTTTTCTAAAAATACAACTTTATTGAGATTTTTGACCGAGTTCGATTAGGAACAGAATCTTATCACTATTTCAAAATTTTATCCCGTTTGGTCCCATAGAGACCGAAAAAACTGCTTCGAAAGTTCGAACCCAAGTCTGAAATAAGCGTCCATAAAAATCATGATTTTTCTAAAAATACAAGTTTATGGAGATTTTTTGACAGAAATCACTTAAGAAAACGACTCTCATCACTATTTCATGATTTCAGCCCGTTTGGTCCTTATAAATTAGCTAGCCTGAGAAAACTGCTTCCAAATTCCGAACCCAAGTCTGAAATTAGCGTCCATAAAAATCATGATATTTCTAAAAAGATTTCTAAAGGAGATTTTTTGACTGAATTCGATATGGAAAACGACTCTCATCACAATTCCATAATTTCAGCCCTTTGGTCTCATGGAGCCTGAAAAAACTGCGTCCAAATTCCGAACCCAAATCTGTAATTAGCGTCCATAAAAATCATGATTTTTCAAAAAATACAACTCTATGGAGATTTTGTGACTCAATTCGATATGGAAAACGACTCTCATCACAATTCCATAATTTCAGCTCTTTTGGTCTCATGGAGCCTGAAAAAACTGCGTCCAAATTCCGAACCCAAATCTGTAATTAGCTTCCATAAAAATCATGATTTTACAAAAAATACAACTTTATGGAGATTTAGTGACTGAATTCGATATGGACTACAAATTACATGGCAATTCAAAAATTTCAGCCCGTTTGGTCCCATAGAGCTTGAATAAACTGCTTCCAAATGTCGAACCCAAGTCTGAAATAAGCGTCAATAAAATTCATGATATTTCTAAAACTACAACGTTATGGAGATTTTTTGACTGGATTCAATTTGGACAACGACTCTTATCACAATTCCAAAATTTCAGCCCGTTTGGTTTCCACAGAGCCTGAAAAAACTGCTTCCAAATGTCGAACCCAAGTCTGAAATAAGCGTACATAGAAAACATGATTTTTCTAAAAATACAACTTAATGGAGATTTTTTGACTGAATTCAATTTGGACAACGACTCTTATCATTATTCCATAATTTCAGCCCGTTTGGTCACATAGAGCCTGAAAAAACTGATTCCAAATTTCGAACCCAACTTTGAAATTAGCGTACATAAAAATCATGATATTTCTAAAAATACAACTCTATGGAGATTTTGTGACTTAATTCGATATGGACTACCAATTTCATCACTATTCCATGATTTCAGCCCGTTTGGTTCTTATAAATTAGCTAGCCTGAAAAAACTGCTTCCAAAGTTCGAACCCACGTCTAAAAATAGCGTCCTTAAAATCATGATTTTTCTAAAAATACAACTTTATTGAGATTTTTGACTGAATTCGATTTGGAACAGAATTTTATCACTATTTCAAAATTTCATCCCGTTTGCTCCCATAGAGACTGAAAAAACTGCTTCGAAAGTTCGAACCCAAGTCTGAAATAAGCGTCTGTAGTTATCGTGGTGTATAAATGAAAAGATCTCTCACTCAGGTATAGCGTTTATTGATAAGTTGTCAGCTGATTTTACAATCACAATATTTCACGTTTATTATGTACAAATACTATGAACGCTCGCGAAATTAAGCCGTAGTACTCGTAAGTAGGTACAGCCGACGATAGTAATTACTGAACACTGATAATATGCTCGCTGCGTCGGGCCTATTTATATTGTTCGGCCGGTGGCGACAGCAGGTAGTTAAGTGGCAACTAAATCGAGGCCACTCACTCGATCTGGATCTTTCGCGAACTTTCGACCGCGTGGCAATTATGCCTAGGCCGTAGGCTCGAACCTTCTGGCGAGTTCTCGTAATGTTTAAGACCGGCTTGCAATATTATTGTTGTCGTTAGACAAGTAGGTCTTGAAGTATGTAGATAACTTTGTTTTCGATACGATGCAGGTACATAATTCGGGAGTGGGTACTAAGTAGGTCGAGCGGTTTATTATTAATTATTTAATGTAGATTTTTCTCGACGCTTCAAACACCCCCTTCCCAGCAGCTTTGCTGAGGGCTGCAATAGAAGAAATAGCTCGGAGAAGAACGTCTTTTTAAGTGTGACACTTCATAAAAAAAAAAAAATTTTGCAAAACACATGTTCACAACACAGGCTGAAGGTACACTCAGATAACCATGGTGGCACTATTATCCGCGCTTGTGCGGAGATGGTCGGGTGCATGATGCTCCGTGGTGCCTTAACTGATCACTACAGCACTCCTCGTCATCAAAAAGCGTAGGATAGCGTTTTGGGTTGATCGTGCCTTTAAGCGTTAAAGTAGTCCGGGAAACGAACACGCCTACCGTAATGTGTGGTCGTATGAGTGGGATCCGGGTTGGTAGCGGGCAAAAGAAAGGTTGAACTTATTCCTTGCGTAGTTCCCTTAGTTTCCTGGGCAATGTACGCAGGATTGAGGCGGTCTATAGTCACCGTTACCTCTTTGCCTCTGTTTAAAATTGTGAACGTTCTTTCGTTCCGGCGTACCACTTGGTGAGGGCCAGTGTAGGGTTTGCTGAAGCGGGCTTTTTACGGTGTCGTCCCTTAGAAACACATGGGTAGCTGCGGGAAGGTCTTTAAAAATGAAACATTTCCTTTCGCCATGTCGGGAACCTTCAACCGGTCTTAGGTTGTTAAAATATTGCCTCAGCTCTTTGAGGAAATCGCTGGTGCTGACGTCGTTCGCTGGCCGAGCGACGAGGAATTCTCCTGGTAGGCGGAGTGGCTTGCCGTACACCAGTTTGGCTGAAGTGGCAGCGAGGTCATCCCTCCAAGCTGCCTTGATTCCCTTTAACACTGTGGGAAGCGCCTCAGTCCAGCGATCATTTTGATGGCATTTAATCGCTACCTTAAGCTGGCGGTGTAGCCTCTCAACCATGCCGTTAGCCGCAGGGTGGTTAGCCGTGGTACGTATTTGAGTCGTACCTGCCAGGCAGTTTAACTCCCTGAACAGCCTTGACTCAAACTGTCTTCCTTGATCAGTTGTGATTCGGAGCGGAGTACCGAACCTTGTAATCCATCCCTGGTAGAAAGCGCGCGCTACAGTTGCTGCTTCCTGATCCCTAATCGGGAAAGCCTCTGGCCATCTTGTAAACCTGTCTACGCAGGTGAGGCAGTATCGGCATCCTTCAGATGAGGGCATGATGATGATGTCTATGTGCACATGCTCGAATCTGGCCGATGGTCTGGGAAAAGTTCCTAAGGGTGCTGACACGTGACGTGACACCTTACTGCGTTGGCACTGTAGGCAGTTGCATGCAAATTTACCCGCGTCCGCTTTAATGGCCGGCCAGACATAACGTTCAGTTATGAGCTAAACCGATGTCTTGACGCCTGGGTGAGCCAGCTAATGGACTGCATTAAATGCTGCAAGCCGAAACTTTTTGGTGACGAAAGGTCTCGCTGTATTTGTAGACATATCACAGTACAAGTCCGTGTTGATGCCAGGAATGCGCACTTTCTTAAGTTGTAGGCTAGAACTTCCCTTTAAGCATTGCTCTAGTTCCGTGTCGTTCACCTGATCAGCTGCCAGTGCTTCATAGTCCAGGGGAGCGTCAACTGACTCGACCCTGGAGAGGGCATCTGCGACGATATTATCCTTGCTCGCTACGTGGCAAATGTCCGTGGTGAACTGGCTAATGAAGTCGAGGTGTCGAAATTGCCTTGGGGAGCATTTATCAGCGTTCTGGTGAAAGGCGAAAGTGATGGGTTTGTGATCCGTAAATATGGTGAACGTCCTGCCCTCTACCATGTGTCTGAAGTGTTTCACAGCGAGGTAGATGGCCAGGAGTTCTCTGTCATAAGCGCCGTATTTTCTTTCAGCCGCGCTAAATTTCTTTGAAAAGAAACCCAGCGGTTCCCAGTTACCTGCGATGAGCTGCTGGAGTGCGGCGCCAGCTGTGGTGTAAGAAGCGGCGCTGACTATGGATAGTGGGGCTTCACACTTTGGGTGAGCTAGTGAGGTCGCCTGAGCAAGGGCTTCCTTGCACTTGTCAAAAGCTTCCAAGGTCGCTGCTGTCCAGGAAATGGGCTGCTTGCCTTTCTGTTTTCCAGTGAGGAAATCATTGAGTGGTGCTTGCGTCTCTGCTGCATTGGGGAGAAACCTCCTATAAAAGTTGAGAGCTCCCAGAAAGCGTCGTAGCTCCTTCACCGTTTCAGGCCGACTGTAATTTTTTATTGCATCGACTTTCTCTGGCAGGGGTGTAGTGCCTTCACCAGACACCAGGTACCCCAAGAATTTTACTTCAGGCAATCCAAAATGGCATTTGCTGGCGTTGACGACCACCCCATATTCCTGCAGGCGCTGGAACAAGGTCTTGAAGTGGTTCATGTGTTCCTCTTCTGATGATGAGGCAATGAGGATGTCGTCGATGTATGCGTAAGAAAAGTCCAATCCTCTGGTGACCTCATCGATAAAACGTTGAAACGTCTGGGCTGCGTTACGGAGGCCGAAGGACATCACTGGAAACTCGAAGAGTCCGAACGGCGTGGATATTGCCCTCTTCGGGATGTCTTCAGGAGCTACTGGAATCTGGTTGTAAGCTCGTACCAGGTCTATTGTGGAGAATATCTTGGTATCCCTCAGCGACTGGGCGAAATCTTGGATGTGTCGGACTGGTACCGGTCAGGTATAGTTCTGGCGTTCAATCCGCGGTAATCACCGCATGGTCGCCATTGGTCGTCCTTCTTAGGGACCATGTGAAGTGGGGATGACCAACAGCTCTCAGAAGGCCGGGCAATTCCTAATCGGACCATGGTCTCAAACTCCTTCTTGGCCCGTTTGAGCTTGTCAGGGGCGAGGCGGCGAGGACGTTCTGCGACTGGAGGACCTGGAGTAGTCCTAATGTGGTGAAGGGTAGTATGGCAAACTTCCTTCATGGCGCCGTCAGGGCGCGTAAGGTCCGGATACTGTTGTAAAAGTTTGTGGTAGGGGGATGTCCCTGTGACAGTCTTAATGGAAGCGGTCATGTTGTTACTGCGCCTGCCTGTAGTTGTCAGGTTCGTCACCTGATCCAGCAATCGCCTGTTGTGGACATCAACTAGGAGCTCGAGTCGTGCTAGAAAATCCGCTCCTATGATGGGCCTGGAGACGTCAGCAATGACGAAACTCCAAGTAAAATCACGACGTAGGCCTAGGTCCAGGTTGAGCGTCAGGCTTCCATACGTCGCGATGGTGCTTCCATTTGCGGCCGCCAATTCGTAGGACTGCTTGGCCGGACGGCCTTGGACTAGGCGTCGTGGGTAAACGCAGAGATCCGCGCCGGTGTCCACGAGAAACTGGATGCGAGTTGCCCGGTCAGTTACGAAGAGGCGACTTAATTGCGTCGGGCTGCTGGTGCTGGTTGACATCAGTGTGAGCGGGGCATCTCCCTGCTCAACGTTGCAGGGTTTTGCGCAGGAGCGCGTCTGGGTACTGAACGTAGGGTACTACTGCAGTTCAGTTTTGTCTATGGACAACTTAACATCTATCAATTTTGCTCCGCAATCATTTACTCCCTATTAAATATAAAACTACTTAAAATAACAAAATAACCGCGCTAATCTACTTCGGACCGTCCCCGTGACGTGTAGAAGTATTCGCAAGGTGAGATTCCTCCATTTTACTGAGAAAAGACTCATTTTAGTTTTTAAGTTCATTCCAAACCAACATTTTACGGAAAGTGAAATTTTAATATTTTACGTGTTTTCAATTAGTGAAATAACACTCATGGGGGTGGTTTTTATCCCCTTTTTTAATGCTTTACCATTGTTAAATCTCTTGTGTACTTAATAACGTTAAAAAACTCATAAAAAATGCTACCTGTCAAAATTCAGTGACCATAGACAACTTGGAGCTTTGCGCAGAAATTGTGCAAAATTGTGCAGACTGATCTTGTCTTTAATATATCTCCATAGATATTCATAATAGACGGGTAATTCTTTCACAAATTGCAAGAATTCATAGATGTCCATCATTTAAGACCAAAATCATCAACATCCGTCAGCGCATACCTAAACTAAAAAAAGCTTTTCAGTACAAAATCGCGATTTACAAATCGCTCAAGTATGGATTCTTCAACTGAGGAAGAACCAGGTTCCGACTCGTCAGTAGCGCATGCATCTACCTCAAGTAAGCTTAAAAAACTGCTTAAACGCCAGCAGAGAGAAATTGATGATCTCACACTCAAATCTAAAACAGGATACAAACATACTATGAGACCTGAATCACCATATAGAAGCATCCAAAGTGAACGGCTAATGTCGCTAAACCAGCCCGACGTACAGAATGCACCGAGAACAAACCCTCCAGATGTAATGACTGCTCCACCTCAGCCAAACCAACCCGCTGCTCTGATTGCACCAAGTACAAGCCACTCAAATGTTGAGAGTGCACCGAAGTGTAAATCTCCGAATCAGACGAATAGGAAGCGCGCCAGAGCTGATGAGTCAATAAATAGTGACAACCTTGCTACGGAAGAGTTGGAGAACATAAATTCCGACAACATTGAACTTATTTCGTCACACCTTGATAATATTTTAAAAATTATCTCAGAGGGTAAAAATAAAGTTAATAAAGTCGACAGGACCGTCATCAGCGCCTCCATTGTTGAAATCAAAAATAATCTCGACAAAATCATGCTAGAGCACACTCGAGCAGTCTCCAGAGCGAAAGCGTTTGAAAATGTGATAGATAAAAATAACAAAACTATCTCGGAGAAACTTGACAGACTACTGACTGAGACAGTGACTGCCACCTCACATACCCCTTCCTTCATCCCTCTACCCCCCCCAAAGAGATCTTATGCTGGTGCAGCCTCCAGTGTGCCCCCCTCCAAAACTATCACAGTCGACGGAATGGAAAGACCGGTCCCTCCAAGGCAGCCAACAGTACTGTTCTACCACACAACTCCAGAGGGTAAAACATCCGAGGAACTTCAAAAGAATTTGACTACCATCCTTGACCCACGCAAGGATGGTTTCCAAGTAGTACGCACCCGTAAGATCAAAGGAGCCGGGGTAGCGGTTCAAACCACTTCTCCAGAAGGGATAATCAACATTAAAAAGGTCGAGGAGAAACTTGCGGAGAAGGGTATAAAAATTGTTGCTCCTCAGGGCCGCCTTCCCAAAATAGTAATCTACGATGTCCCAAGAGGTGAACCGTCTGCTGACCCGGCTCTTTTTAAAGAAATCTTTATTAATAACATAGACGGCAAAGCCACCGTTTCACAGGATGACCACGTGCGCACAATGCGCAGAGTTTCATTATTTGGAAAAAAGGATACAGGCACCATGAATATGGTGGTAACTTGCCATCCCGAGGTACGGAAGGCCCTTATTGACAGTGGATACTGTTTCTTGGGGTGGAATGCTTGTCGTGTCAGGGACTACCTAGGAGCCACGCGTTGCTACAAATGCCACTTATATGGGCACATTAGTAAATCCTGTTCCCAGGAATCTATCACTTGCCGTCACTGTGCCCAACCTGGACACGACTTTGAGAACTGCCCCAAGAAAACAGCACCCGGTACCTGTGCAACATGTACCAAATTCAAAAAGCCGGCAAATCATCCCACTGGTGACAGATCCTGCCCAGCCCTACGGGCTGCAGTGGAGACTCAAGTAAAAATGACGGACTATGGCCTGTAACCCCCTTCTCCAAATAGGTCAGATCAACCTGCAGAGGTCCAGAGCCGCCACACTGGAGTCACTGCAGACAATGTCTGACCTAAAAATCGACATTTTGCTTATTCAGGAGCAATACACCTGGTTTGGTAAGACACCGATAAATCCACCAGGTCTGGTGCTCGAAGTAGGCACCTCTCCAGGGGCGGGTATCCTGGTTAACTCTTCTGTGATCAGCCCCCTCCTTCTGGTGGGACTGTCGAACGAGTACCAGACCTGCGTATCTATTAGATTTGGCGAAACTGAGATCTTCTTGATCTCAGTATACTTTAAGTATGGGAACCCGGTTGAACCGCATATCTTGAGCCTGACGCGCGCTCTTCACGCGCTTAAAGGTCGTAACATAGTTATAGGAGGAGACTTTAACGCTCGCTCCCCGATATGGTTCGATCATGCTGTAAGCCATAGGACGGAACGATCAGACGCCGTAGAAGATCTAATTGCGGCGCAAGGTCTTATTATATTAAATGAGCCTAACTCACTTTACACTTTTTCGAATACCCTCGGGGAGAGCAACATAGATCTAACTCTTTGCTCTGGATCTGTTGCGGCCAAGATATCGCATTGGAAGGTACATGAATGCGCAATAGCCTCCGATCATAGGCTCATTACTTTTACTGTGGGTGTCAAAAAGACTGGAACTCCGAGATCCTCCTGGAATTTCAAAACCACAATGGCGAATTGGGATAAATTTGGGGAGGCGCTACGCAACACTTTAAGGGGATTCTATGACGTAGCAGCAAGAGATCCGGAAAACTTGGGGAACTTTTTCAATGCAGCCGTAGTGTCAGCTGCCGAGTCCTCTTTGGGAAGAGCAAACCCAAGGAGGTCTACAAGGAATCCTTGGTGGTCGCCTGAGCTGACTCTGCTGAAGGGAGCCTACAAGAAGGCCTACAGGGCCTTGGGCGCTACCAAACGAGGCAGCTTTACGGAGGAGGAGATCGCTGCTCGCATGGAGCGCCTCAGGGCTGCACGTAGAACCTTCAAGTTAGCAGTCCTCTCAGCAAAACGAGCTAATTGGCATAATTGGGTTAAAGATATAGGGAACGCCAACCCGTGGGAAATCCACAGCGCCGTTGAGAAATCCGGAAAAGGCTCTGAACGGTATCTTTCGAGTGTAATTTCAAATTTTGAGGGTAGGGACGTTGAGACAGTAGACGTGGAAACCACTCTCAATACACTTCTGGGAAAGTTAGTCCCATTAGACTCAGTAATTGGGGAAAGCGACCACCATAAACAGATAAGAAATCTGTCAAGGATTCCACCGAGAACCCTCTCCCAGGAGGATAAGATGAGAATAACTAGAGAAGAGATGGATACTATAATTAAGGGTTTGGGTCCTAAGAAGGCACCTGGGCATGACAGAATCAACGGTATAATCGTGAAGAAAGTATGGCTCTATGCCCAGGAGGAGTTCCTGCAGGTCATGGAGACGTGTTTGCGAAGAGGAATTTTCCCTTCGGTATGGAAGAGGGGTATGCTCAAGATTATACCAAAGGGATCTGACAAACCACGCTCTGATGTCAAGGCGTACCGTCCGATAACACTGCTGCCTATAATGGGTAAGGTACTGGAAAAAATAATCAGAGAACGCCTGCGCCGAACACTCACCCCTCCCACCCCGAGTCAATTCGGTTTTGTTCCCGGTAAATCTACAGAGCATGCCCTTATGCATGCGCTTGAATGGGTGAAGGTTCGACCTGAGAAGTATGTCGTGGGGATCTTTCTTGATATCACAGGTGCCTTCGATCATGCGTGGTGGCCGATGATGCTCAACAAACTCAAAAGTAGAAGCTGCCCTCCGTGGCTTTTTAAAATTTGCTCAGATTTTTTCAATAATAGAACCATAATTCTCACCTTTGGGGACTTTGTCATCGAACGTGAGGTGGACATGGGTTGCCCACAGGGATCAGTTCTGGCCCCTGAATTCTGGAACATAAAGTTTGATGACTCCTCCAGGTTACCCTTGCCTGCGGGATGTATCACGGTCGACTACGCTGATGACAAGTTTTTCTTGGTTGCGGGGAACAGTAGGAGAGAGCTTGAACGAAAGGCAGGTGAAGGTTTAAACATGATCCTCCAATGGGGAGAGAGAAATAGACTGAACTTCGCTCCCCAAAAAACCATGGGTCTCCTGATGAAAGGTTTTCTCAGCAGAGAGAGAAACCCAATCATCAAAATGGGAGACTCCAAAATCAAGTTCGTAGAGACAGTAAAATATCTTGGAGTTACTCTAGATCGATCGTCCTCCTTCTTAGCCCACGTTAAGAAAGTCTCCACTGAGGCCCAGGCCCTTTTTCTGAAGTTGAGGAGAATCTCCACTACGGAATGGGGATTAAGGACACCAGCGATCCGTCTCCTATACAGGGGGGTTTTTGTGGCGCAAGTCACTTATGCCGCCTGCGTCTGGGAACATCGTCTGGATAATGCCCTTATACTCTTGGCTCTCAAGAGGGGCCAGCGAACTCCCTTGTTGGCACTTTCTGGAGCCTATAGAACAGTCGCTTCGGACGCACTTCCAGTGTTGGCAGGTGTCCTGCCAATCGATCTAGAGATTAGGGAAGTGCTTACAAAGAAAAAGCTGACTAGGGGCCTCCCGGCCAACCACCTCGGTGTAATTATTACACCAGGCGGTGCCGGGACCCTACCCAGTCGACTTAAACAAATGCGAGAGCTGTCACTCAAAGAGTGGCAATCTCGGTGGGATAGGTCGAATATGGGAAGATGGACCTTCTCCTTCTTCCCATCAATTAAACTCAGAATGGAAGGGGCTTTCATCAAACCAGACCACTATATGGTTCAACTGTTGTCCGGACATGGGGAATTCAGGGGGAGACTTCACAGACTCTCCCTGTCACCCCATCCCAACTGCGCCTGTGGCAATACGGACCAAACCGCCGAGCACATTCTGTGGCACTGCGAGATAATGACGGATGCGAGGGATGAATTACTGAGAGGCCTAGATGTAATCACGAGACCGGTTTGGAACGCCGATCTCGTTTCGAACAAGACAAATTTCGAATGTCTGAGGAAGTATGTCAAGTCATGGGTTGAGAGATGGCCAGCTTTGAGAGTCGCTGACTAGAGTAAAATCAATCATAACCTGGTGTACTTGCTCCTGACTTCCTTGACCATGATTTGTATACTCTTTTACACCCTCGCCAGATTTTGCTGATAATTGTTCTTCACCCAGCTCAGATGATAAACACCAGACCCAGGAGCAGCAGCTCCCAACTTTGTGGATACCTTGGAATGATATATATATATTATTTTATTTTTTTGCTATGGAAATTGTAGCTTCTACCAATTCTCCGTTCTTTCATACTTTTGTTTTATTTTCGCTTCATAATTTTCTTTATAGTTTCCTCACATTTCTCTTCTGCTTTCTTTTCTTATATTTTGTTATTCAGGTTATACACCCATATAGAAGACATCTTTAGGGGCAACACGAGTCCGGGATGAAACTGAACATCAATGTTCTGTCAATGTCCATTTTCCCCACAAGGGGGTGGATAAACCTCGTCCCCTCATACGGCCAACGGACAGACCCCGGAAACAGGATATCCACAAACCTACCGCGCCTCCCCCGAGGACAGTAGCAGGTTTGAAGGATGGTCGGTCGACCTTAGGGGATCTTCCTCCCCGCCTCCGACGACTCGACGCATCTCTCCCTAAGGTCTTCGGGTATCCACTCCCCCATCTCCCAGTTACACTTTCTTCAGGGCACCACCGAGAAATCGGCTAAGGGGAGCGGTCCCCTGACTTCGTAACCGATCAACCCAATCACCAACTGACTCGCCTCGGGACCGCCGAAAAGAATGTGGATTATTCCTCTCCGGACCAGCACCAGATGTTTTTCGTTTATACTTTTGTTTTCTCTAAATTACTATGCACATACTATGTAGACAAACAGTCTACACCAGTTGTTTTTATTTTTGTATTTATTTGTTTCCCCTTCTACTAACATAGAAACAGAGGCAAGTACTCTACTAACAAACTAACACTGTACACAGTAAGCACTCGCAGACTGCTTCCCTAAAAACGTATGCGGGGACATTCGAGGTTTAGCTTCGTTCTTATTAAATGTAGAGTCGTTCTTAACAAAAAAATTAGCGTCCTTGCAAGAGCCCTGAAGGGGTAACCATAAGTTACCTATACCGGGGCGGGTAAGTGGTGGGATCCTCGAATGAACGTAGGGTGACCCCTGGAATGACCGCGCAAGTGATGGTTCCGCCGACGAGGACTGGTACTCCTGGATAGGCGTTCCTGGGCGCGCAGAGTTGTTAACTCCCGTCGTAGGGTGTTTATATCCTCTTGTAGCTGTAGCACCATTTTTTCCATAGTATTAAGCACGTAACCTCCGTAACTTGTCGTTGATGTTGTGGTAGCGCCGGGCGGGAGAGACATTTTTAAAATAACAGCTGTACACGATAACACTTAAAAAAATTAACTCACGTCGGGGTCACCTTGTGGTTATCGTGGTGTATAAATGAAAAGATCTCTCCCTCAGGTATAGCGTTTATTGATAAGTTGTCAGCTGATTTTACAATCACAATATTTCACGTTTATTATGTACAAATACTATGAACGCTCGCGAAACTAAGCCGTAGTACTCGTAAGTAGGTACAGCCGACGATAGTAATTACTGAACACTGATAATATGCTCGCTGCGTCGGGCCTATTTATATTGTTCGGCCGGTGGCGACAGCAGGTAGTTAAGTGGCAACTAAATCGAGGCCACTCACTCGATCTGGATCTTTCGCGAAATTTCGACGGCGTGGCAATTATGCCTAGGCCGTAGGCTCGAACCTTCTGGCAAGTTCTCGTAATGTTTAAGACCGGCTTGCAATATTATTGTTGTCGTTAGACAAGTAGGTCTTGTAGTACGTAGATAACTTTGTTTACGATGCGATGCAGGTACATAATTCGGGAGTAGGTACTAAGTAGGTCGAGCGGTTTATTATTAATTATTTAATATAGATTTTTCTCGACGCTACAAACATCACGTCGGGGTCACCACTGTAGTTATCGTGGTGTATAAATGAAAAGATCTCTCACTCAGGTATAGCGTTTATTGATAAGTTGTCAGCTGATTTTACAATCACAATATTTCACGTTTATTATGTACAAATACTATGAACGCTCGCGAAACTAAGCCGTAGTACTCGTAAGTAGGTACAGCCGACGATAGTAATTACTGAACACTGATAATATGCTCGCTGCGTCGGGCCTATTTATATTGTTCGGCCAGTGGCGACAGCAGGTAGTTAAGTGGCAACTAAATCGAGGCCACTCACTCGATCTGGATCTTTCGCGAACTTTCGACGGCGTGGCAATTATGCCTAGGCCGTAGGCTCGAACCTTCTGGCGAGTTCTCGTAATGTTTAAGACCGGCTTGCAATATTATTGTTGTCGTTAGACAAGTAGGTCTTGTAGTACGCAGATAACTTTGTTTACGATGCGATGCAGGTACATAATTCGGGAGTGGGTACTAAATAGGTCGAGCGGTTTATTATTAATTATTTAATGTAGATTTTTCTCGACGCTACACGTCCATAAAAATCATGATTTTTCTAAAAATACAAGTTTATGGAGATTTTTTGACTGAAATCACTTAAGACAACGACTCTCATCACTATTCCATGATTTCAGCCCATTTGGTCCTTATAAATAAGCTAGCCTGAAAAAATTGCTTCAAAATTCCGAACTCAAGTATGAAGTATGAAGTATGAAGTCTGAAATTAGCGTCCATAAAAATCATGATATTTCTAAAAATACAACTCTATGGAGATTTTGTGACTGAATTCGATATGGAAAACGACTCTCATCACAATTCCATAATTTCAGCCCTTTTGGTCTGATGGAGCCTGAAAAAACTGCGTCCAAATTCCGAACCCAAATCTGTAATTAGCGTCCATGAAAATCATGATTTTTCTAAAAATACAACTTTATGGAGATTTTGTCACTGAATTCGATATGGACTACCAATTTCATCACCATTCCATGATTTCAGCCCGTTTGGTCCTTATAAATTAGCTAGCCTGAAAAAACTGCTTCCAAATTCCGAACCCAAGTCTGAAATTAGCGTCCATAAAAATCATGATTTTTCTAAAAATAAAACTTTATGGAGATTTTGTGACTGAATTCGATATGGACTATAAATTACATGGCAATTCCAAAATTTTAGCCCGTTTGGTCCCATAGAGCCTGAAAAAAACTGCTTTCAAAGTTCGAACCCAAGTCTGAAATTAGCGTCAGTAAAAATCATGATTTTTCTAAAACAAGAACTTTATGCAGATGTTTAGACTGAAATCGATTTGGACAACGACTCTCATCACCATTCCATAATTTCAGCCCGTTTGGTCCCATAGAGCCTGAAAAAACTGCTTCGAAATTCCGAACCCAAGTCTGAAATTAGCGTCCATAAAAATCATGATATTTCTAAAAATACAACTCTATGGAGATTTTGTGACTGAATTCGATATGGAAAACGACTCTCACCACAATCCCATAGTTTCAGCCCTTTTGGTCTCATAGAGCCTGAAAAAACTGCGTCCAAATTCCGAACCCAAGTCTGAAAATAGCGTCGATAAAAATCATGATTTTTCTAAAAATAAATTTTTATGGAGATTTTGCGACTAGATTCGATATGGACTACATATTATATATACATATAATTCCAAAATTTCAGCCCGTTTGGTCCCATAGAGCCTGAAAGAACTGCTTCCCAAGTTCGAATCCAACTTTGAAATAAGCGTACATAAAAATAATGATATTTCTAAAAATACAACTCTATGGAGATTTTGTGACCGAATTCGATATGTACTACCAATTTCATCACTATTCCATGATTTAAGCCCGTTTGGTCCTTATAAATTAGCTCGCCTGAAAAAACTGCTTCCAAAGTTCGAACCCAAGTCTAAAAATAGCGTCCTAAAAATCATGATTTTTCTAAAAATACAACTTTATTGAGATTTTTGACTGAATTCGATTTGGAACAGAATCTTATCACTATTTCAAAATTTCATCCCGTTTGGTCCCATAGAGACTGAAAAAACTGCTTCGAAAGTTCGAACCCAAGTCTGAAATTAGCGTTAGTATAAATCATGATTTTTCTAAAACAAGAACTTTATGGAGATTTTTTGACTGAATTCGATTATGACACTGACTCTGACTACTTTTCCATAATTTCAGCCCATTTGGTCCCATAGAGACTGAAAAAACTGCTTCGAAAGTTCGAACCCAAGTTTGAAATTAGCGAACATAAAAATCATGATATTTCTAAAAATACAACTTTATGGAGATTTTGTGACTGAATTCGATAAAGACAACGACTCTCATCACAATTCCAAAATTTCAGCCAGTTTGGTCTCATAGAGCCTGAAAAAACTGCGTCCAAATTCCGAACCCAAGTCTGTAATTAGCATCCATATAAATCATGATTTTTCTAAAAATACAACTTAATGGAGATTTTTTGACTGAATTCAATTTGGACAAGACTCTTATCATTATTCCATAATTTCAGCCCGTTTGGTCACATAGAGCCTGAAAAAACTGATTCCAAATTTCGAACCCAACTTTGAAATTAGCGTACATAAAAATCATGATATTTCTAAAAATACAACTCTATGGAGATTTTGTGACTGAATTCGATATGGACTACCAATTTCACCACTATTCCATGATTTCAGCCCATTTGGTCCTTATAAATTAGCTAGCCTGAAAAACCTGCTTCCAACTTCCAAACCCAAGTTTGAAATTAGCGTCCATGAAAATCATGATTTTTCTAAAAATATAACTTTATGGAGATTTTGTGACTGAATTCGATATGGATTACATATTTCATCACAATTCCAAAATTTTAGCCCGTTTCCAATCCCATAGAGCCTGAAAAAACTGCTTCCAAAGTTCGAACCCAAGTCTAAAAATAGCGTCCTAAAAATCATTATTCTTCTGAAAATACAACTTTATGGAGATTTCGTGACTGAATTCGATATGGACTACAAATTTCATCGCAATTCCAAAATTTCAGCCCGTTTGGTCCCATAGAGCCTGAAAAAACTGTTTGCAAAGTTCGAACCCGAGTCTGAAATTAGCGTCAGTAAAAATCATAATTTTTCTAAAACAAGAACTTTATGGAGATGTTTAGACTGATTTCTATTTGTACAACGACTCTCATCACTATTCCATAATTTCAGCCCGTTTGGTCCCATAGAGCCTGAGAAAACTGCTTCGAAATTCCGAACCCAAGTCTGAAATTAGCGTCCATAAAAATCATGATTTTTCTAAAAATACAACTTTATGGAGATTTTGTGACTGAATTCGATATGGACTACCAATTTCATCACCATTCCATGATTTCAGCCCGTTTGGTCCTTATAAATTAGCTATCCTGAAAAAACTGCTTACAAATTCCGAACCCAAGTCTGAAATTAGCGTCCATAAAAATCATGATTTTTCTAAAAATATAACTTTATGGAGATTTTGTGACTGAATTCGATATGGACTACAAATTTCAAAGCAATTCCAAAATTTCAGCCCGTTTGGTCCCATAGAGACTGAAAACACTGCTTCAAAAGTTCGAACCCAAGTCTGAAATACGCGTCAGTAAAAATCATGATTTATCGAAAACTAAAACTTTATGGAGATTTTTTGACTGAAATCGATTTGGACAACGACTCTCATCACTATTCAATAATTACAGCCCGTTTGGTCCCATAGAGCCTGAAAAAACTGCTTCGAAATTCCGAACTCAAGTCTGAAATTAGCGTCCATAAAAATCATGATATTTCTAAAAATAACACTCTATGGAGATTTTGTGACTGAATTCGATATGGAAAACGACTCTCATCACAATTTCATAATTATCAGCCCTTTTGGTCTCATAGAGCCTGAAAAAACTGGGTTCAAATTCCGAACCCAAGTCTGAAAATAGCGTCGATAAAAATCATGATTTTTCTAAAAATAAATTTTTATGGAGATTTTGCGACTAGATTCGATATGGACTACATATTATATATACATATAATACCAAAATTTCAGCCCGTTTGGTCCTATAGAGCCTGAAAAAACTGCTTCCAAATTTCGAACCCAAGTTTGAAATTAGCGTACATAAAAATCATGATATTTCTAAAAATACAACTCAATGGAGATTTTTTGACTGAATTCGATATGGAAAACGACTCTCATCACAATTCCATAATTTCAGCCCTTTTGGTCTCATAGAGCCTGAAAAAACTGCGTCCAAATTCCGAACCCAAGTCTGAAAATAGCGTCGTTAAAAATCATGATTTTTCTAAAAATACATTTTTATGGAGATTTTGCGACTAGATTCGATATGGACTACATATTATATATACATATTATATATATTATATATACATATTATATATACATATAATTCCAAAATTTCAGCCCGTTTGGTCCCATAGAGCCTGAAAGAACTTTTTTTTATTTTTTATTTTTTTTTATTTCTACATATAATTTACAGTTTCACATAATTATTTATATTTGTATTTGGTATATTTCAAACTTATAACTAAAATATGTTGTGTGTAAGGTAGGTTTGAGAATGTGATACTGTATGTGAGTAATATTGTATGTTTCGTGAACACCTCACTAGGAGAACCTGTGCTGAGGTGTTTACGTGGTTATGTATAGGTGTGACAAGTATTTATGTGTTGAAGAAGAAAGTTTTTATTATTTATAAGTTTTATTTTTAATTTTTATGGTTTTTGTTAAAAGAATATTTTTAATAAATATGTAAAAAAAAAAGTAAATATATATTAACATATATGTAAGTGCATATATTTGTATTGTAAGTGTGAGTATAGTTGGTAAAATCTCGAAAAACGTGTTTATTTATTATATACTTTATATGGTTTAGTTATGTTTGGTTTGAAGTTATAATGTTTTGAAAAAATAAAATATCTTGGTTTTTGATTCAGGCTGTGATATGTTTTTTGTGAATGTTTGCGGATGTATTTGCAGTTAGTAGTTGCTTCAGAGTAATGGGCATACAATTAAACAGTTTAGTCGCGTAGTATTGAAAGTGTCTTTGTCCGTGTGTGGTGTGTGTTATCGGTATGTTTAGTGTTTTATTTGTTAAGGATCTGGTTTTTAACGAGGTTTTTGGTTGAATTGGAATATGGAGTTTGTGTTGGAGGAGGTGTAGTAATGCAGATTTGGCATAAAGTTGTCTTATTGACAAGACTTCTAATGTTTTGTTAATTTCGCTTGATTCTGTGTCGAATGGTACTTTTAGGCTTATTTTAATTATCGCCTTTTGAATTTTTTGGATTGGGTCAATTGTCATTCTTGTAGCACTTCCCCAAGCTAGTATTCCATATGAGGCAATGGATTGACACAGTGCAAAATATATGGATCTGAGTATTGTTAGAGGGAAAATGTTTTTAATGGACTTCATTAGGTACATTTCTCCTTTTAGTTTGTTAGTGATGAAAGTAATGTGGTCAGTCCAGCGTAAGTGTGTATCAATAATAACCCCTAGGTATTTTATTTGTTTTACCCTTTCTAAACGTTCGCATTGGCAATTAAATGAAGTTTGTTCACAGTCATGTAGTAATAGGTCTATGTTAGTTGGAGGTTGGCCTCTTTGTGTTATACTGTGTGTGATGTATTTTGTTTTAATTGTATTAATGGTAAGAGTATTACTGTTTAGCCATTTTTTGACAATTGATAAACTTTTTTCGGCTATTATAAATACATCTTTCCATGTGGCTGCTTGACACAGAAGAACTGTATCGTCAGCGAAGGTCACAATTTTACCTTCAATTTTAATGTCACACAGTTCATTTATGTAGATGAGGAATAATAAAGGGCCAACTACACTCCCCTGTGGGACTCCGTATGTAATTAAAAGTGGTTCACTTGTCTTATTGTCAATTTTAACTTGTTGCGTTCTGTCAGACATAAAGCTTTTAATTAAGTCGAATTCTACACCATCAATGCCAATGTTTTTTAATTTCTTAAAAAGTTTTTCGTGTGAAATTGTGTCGAAGGCCTTACATAGATCTAAGTAAATAGAAATAAATTTTTTCTTAGCATCAAGATTATGTGTTATAAAGTCCGTTACATCAGCTATTGCATGTTCTGTACTCCTGTTTTTCCTAAAGCCATGTTGGTTCATCGATAATATTTGTTTTTTTTCCAGATAGTGTTGAAGTTGTTTTTTTATAGTTTTTTCAAGAATTTTCGAAATGGTATTTAGTAGCGTAATAGGTCTGTAGTTGTTTACGTTATTTTTTTGTCCTGATTTAAAAATTGGAATAACAAGACCTTTTTTTAGTAAGCTAGGGAAAATTCCTTCTTTACGACATGTGAGTGGTTTAAGTAGTTGTTGGCTTAATGTTATGATAGTTTTAGAGTCTACACCATCAGGTCCCGTAGTTGTGTTATTCTTTAATGTTTTAATTATTTTGTTGGTATCTTCAAGTGTAATAATTCGAAATGTGAAGTTTCTGTTAATATTTACACTGTTGATGTTAGTTGGATCGTTTTGAGGTTCCTGAATATCTCTAAGAGGTGACGTGCTTTTGATATTTTCAGCTAGGTTAGCTCCAATGTTTATGTAGTGTTCGTTAATATAATTGAGGATATGTGTAGGATTGTCGTGGAAGTGGACTTCTTCACCATCAATAAGTAATTTTTTTATGGTATCATCTTTGTTCTTCTGTGAATGAGTAATTTCCCTCAGAATTGACCATACGCTTTTAGGGTCATAGTTTGCTGTTATTAGTTTGTTTCGATAGTATAATTCTTTGGCTTTACGTATTATCTGAGAGCAAATGTTCCTGTACCTTTTGTAGAAGAGATAAAGCGAAGTGTCATAAGGGTTCAGTTTAACTTGTTTGTGTAGTTTGTCCCTTTTTTAATGCTATTTATGATGCTTTGGTTAATCCATTTTTTAAGTCTTACCTTGCGATGTGGAATAGGTGTGTATGTTGTTTTGGTATTTTGGGTAATGTGAGTTTGGAGATGTGTTAAGAAAAAATTCCAGGCCTCTTCTGCCGAGTTAAATTTTGTAAGATGTTCCCACGTTTGTTTTTCAAAACAATGTTTTAGGTTCGTGTAATCAATTTCTCTTTTTGATGTTTTGTTTTTGAAAGTAAAGTTCTGAGTTAGGGAAGTCAGGCCTATCATAGTTGTGTAGTGATCTGTGATTGTGGATTCATATACTGCACTACATATTTTTCTTTTTGATTTAACCATAAAGTGGTCTATTCATGATTCTGTATCTTTGGTTACTCTAGTAGGATTGTTAATGATGCTTATAATGCCATGTTCTAGAAGCATTAGTTGGTAATCAATTTTTGAGGGTGGCCATTGGGAAGTATGCTTATGTTTAGATCACCAGCTATGATGATATTTTTGTACGAAGTGAGTTTTTTTAGATGAGAATCTACAGCCGTTATAAATGGTGCAATATTATGTATGGATGGTGATCTGTATAGGGCAAGAATACACGTATCTGAGTCGATGATTATTTGTAAACAGATGGTATTTAGCAAGTCAATTTCTGAAACCGAGGCGTTAAGACTATCATGTATGTATACTACAATACCATCATTTTGATTTTTATTATTTAATGTGTGATATGTAGTATAGTTATTTTTATGTTTTTTTGTAAAGTTGGTTGAAATCCAACATTCAGTTAGTATTATAATTTTGAATTCTGTTTTAAAGTTGTATAAAAGTATGTCGAGTTCGTTATAGTTTTGATTAAGGGATCTTATGTTTTGGTTAAGTAGTGTAAGAGAGTCTGGAGTGTTAAAAATAGAATCACAATGCTTGGTGTCGTTGGTTATATGATGTTGGTGTGCACTATTTAGGTTAATAGAGAGGAGTTCAGCCATGATGATATGCAAATTCGTACAGTGTTTTAATGAGGTCTGAGTGACCTATATTAGTTATACCATTTTTTTAAAGTCATTTTCATGTTTAATTTGTGCAATTTTTTGTTCCGGTCAAAGGACGAGTAATTTGCCGGCTTTAAACCATACAAATTGATAATGTTTGTCTTTTGCCGTTTGTTTAGTTTTCCAAAGTAATTTTTTGTAATATGGTGATGTTACTTCACTTATGTAGATTGGTGAGTTTGAATTAAATGTCTTTGCCGCGTTTTTTAAAGATAAAATAGAATCCCTTGTTTTTAGGCTGTGGAAGGTAACATGAAGTTTGTCTGGGGTGTTCTGTCTCCGGTCCTGTGTCTTGGTCACCAGTCGTAGGTCCTCTTGTAGCAGGGGCATTCCTAGGGAGCTGGCTATCCGAAGTACCGCTTCAACAGGTGGTTCTCCCGGCCGCAAATCCACGCCCGCCATCTCTAAACTGTCGGAAAGCTTTTCTTGTTCCAGGTCTGCTAGACGGGTTTCCAGAGAAGAGATTCTGCAATTTTTGTTTTCATTCTCTTCGCGTAAGAATTTTGTTTCCTTGTGGAGATCCTGTATGTTTTTGAAGTTTGCAAGCAGAGCTTCCAAAGTTCGAACCAAGGTCTGAAAATACGTCCTAAAAATCATGATTTTTCTAAAGGTTCAATTTTTTTGAGATTTTGTGACTGAATTCGATATGAACTACAAATTTCATCAAAATTCCAAAATTTCTGCCCGTTTGGCCCCATAGAGCCTGAAAAAACTGCTTCCAAAGTTCGAAACCAAGTCTGAAATTAGCGTCCTTAAAAATCATGATTTTTCTAAAAATACAACTTTATAGAGATTATTTGAATGAATTCGCTTTGAACAACGACTCTCAATCAATATTCCATAATTTCAGCCCGTTTGAACCAATAGCGCCTGAAAATTCTGCTTTCATAGTTCGAACCCAAGTCTGAAATTAGCGTACATAATTTTTTTTTTCTAAAAATACAACTTTATGGAGATTTTGTGACTAAATTCGATTTGGACAACGAGTCTCATCACTATTCCCAAATTTCAGCCCGTTTGGTCGAACCCAAGTCTGAAATTAGCGTACATAAAAATCATGATTTTTCTTAAAATACATTTTTATGGAGATTTTGTGACCGAAAGCAATTTGGACAACGAGTCTCACCTCAATTCCCAAATTTCAGCCCGTTTGGTCCAATAGGGCCTGTAAAAACTGCTACCATAGTTCGAACCCAAGTTTGAAATTAGCGTCCTTAAAAATCAAGATTTTTCTAAAAATACAACTTTATAGAGATTTTGTGACTGAAGTCTATATGGACTACATATTATATCACAATTCCTAAATTTCAGCCCGTTTGGCCAAATAGAGCCTGAAAAAATGGCTTCCAAAGTTCGTACCCAAGTCTGAAATTAGCGTCCTTTAAAATCTTGATTTTTCTAAAAATACAACTTTATAGAGATTATTTGAATGAATTCGCTTTGAACAACGACTCTCATCACTATTCCATAATTTCAGCCCGTTTGGTCCCATAGAGCCTGAAAAAACTGCTTCCAAATGTCGAACCCAATTCTGAAATAAGCGTCAGTAAAAATCATGATATTTCTAAAAATACAACTTGATGGAGATTTTGTGACTAAATTCGATATGGACTACATATTTTATCCCAATTCCAAAATTTCAGAACGTTTCGTTCCATAGAGCCTGTAAAAACTGCTTCCATAGTTCGAAACCAAGTCTGAAATTAGCGTCCATAAAAATAATGATTTTTCTAAAGGTACAGTTTTTTTGAGATTTTGTGACTGAATTCGATATGGACTAAAAATTTCATCACAATTCCAAAATTTCAGCCCGTTTGGTCCCATAGAGCCTGAAAAAACTGCTTTCTAAAGTTCGAACCCAATTCTGAAAAAAGCGTCATTAAAAATCATGATTTTTCTCAAACTAGAACATTATGGAGATTTTTTGACTGATTTCGATTTGGACAACGACCCTCATCACAATTCCATAATTTCAGCCCGTTTGGTCTCATAGAGCCTGAAAAAACTGCGTCCAAATTCCGAACCCAAGTCTGAAAATAGCGTCGATAAAAATCATGATTTTTCAAAAAATACATTTTTATGGAGATTTTGTGACTAGATTCGATATGGACTGCATATTTCATCACAATTCCAAAATTTCAGCTCGTTTTGTCCCATAGAGCCTGAAAAAACTGCTTCCAAATGTCGAATCCAATTCTGAAATAAGCATCAGTAAAAATCATGATATTTCTAAAAATACAAATTTATAGAGATTATTTGAATGAATTCGCTTTGAACAACGACTCTCATCACTATTCCATAATTTCAGCCCGTTTGAACCCATAGCGCCTGAAAATTCTGCTTCCATAGTTCGAACCCAAGTCTGAAATTAGCGTAAATAAATTTTTTTTTTCTAAAAATACAACTTTATGGAGATTTTGTGACTGAATTCGATATGGACTACCAATTTCATCACCATTCCATGATTTCAGCCCGTTTGGTCCTTATAAATTAGCTAGCCTGAAAAAACTGCTTCCAAATTCCGAACCCAAGTCTGAAATTGGCGTCCATAAAAATCATGATTTTTCAAAAATACATTTTTATGGAGATTTTGTGACCGAAATCAATTTGGACAACGAGTCTCACCTCAATTCCCAAATTTCAGCCCGTTTTATCCCATAGAGCCTGAAAAAACTGCTTCCATAGTTCGAACCCAAGTCTGAAATTAACGTCCATAAAAATCATGATTTTTCTAAAAATACATTTTTATGGAGATTTTGTGACTGAAATCAATTTGGACAGCGAGTCTCACCACAATTCCTTAATTTCAGCCCGTTTGGCCAAATAGAGCCTGAAAAAATGGCTTCCAAAGTTCGTACCCAAGTCTGAAATTAGCGTCCTTTAAAATCTTGATTTTTCTAAAAATACAACTTTATAGAGATTATTTGAATGAATTCGCTTTGAACAACGACTCTCATCACTATTCCATAATTTCAGCCCGTTTGGTCCCATAGAGCCTGAAAAAACTGCTTCCATAGTTTGAACCCAAGTCTGAAATTAGCGTAAATACATTTTTTTTTCTAAAAATACAACTTTATGGAGATTTTGTGACTGAATTCGATATGGACTACCAATTTCATCACCATTCCATGATTTCAGCCCGTTTGGTCCTTATAAATTAGCTAGCCTGAAAAAACTGCTTCCAAATTCCGAACCCAAGTCTGAAATTGGCGTCCATAAAAATCATGATTTTTCTAAAAATACATTTTTATGGAGATTTTGTGACTGAAATCAATTTGGACATCGAGTCTCACCTCAATTCCCAAATTTCAGCTCGTTTGGTTCCATAGAGCCTCTCAAAACTGCTTCCATAGTTCGAACCCAAGTCTGAAATTAGCGACCATAAAAATAATGATTTTTCTAAAGGTACAGTTTTTTTGAGATTTTGTGACTGAATTCGATATGGACTAAAAATTTCATCACAATTCCAAAATTTCTGCCCGTTTGGTCCCATAGAGCCTGAAAAAACTGCTTTCTAAAGTTCGAACCCAATTCTGAAAAAAGCGTCATTAAAAATCATGATTTTTCTCAAACTAGAACATTATGGAGATTTTTTGACTGATTTCGATTTGGACAACGACCCTCATCACAATTCCATAATTTCAGCCCGTTTGGTCTCATAGAGCCTGAAAAAACTGCGTCCAAATTCCGAACCCAAGTCTGATTCGATATGGACTGCATATTTCATCACAATTCCAAAATTTCAGCTCGTTTTGTCCCATAGAGCCTGAAAAAACTGCTTCCAAATGTCGAACCCAATTCTGAAATAAGCATCAGTAAAAATCATGATATTTCTAAAAATACAAAATTTATAGAGATTATTTGAATGAATTCGCTTTGAACAACGACTCTCATCACTATTCCATAATTTCAGCCCGTTTGAACCCATAGCGCCTGAAAATTCTGCTTCCATAGTTCGAACCCAAGTCTGAAATTAGCGTAAATAAATTTTTTTTTTCTAAAAATACAACTTTATGGAGATTTTGTGACTGAATTCGATATGGACTACCAATTTCATCACCATTCCATGATTTCAGCCCGTTTGGTCCTTATAAATTAGCTAGCCTGAAAAAACTGCTTCCAAATTCCGAACCCAAGTCTGAAATTGGCGTCCATAAAAATCATGATTTTTCAAAAATACATTTTTATGGAGATTTTGTGACCGAAATCAATTTGGACAACGAGTCTCACCTCAATTCCCAAATTTCAGCCCGTTTTATCCCATAGAGCCTGAAAAAACTGCTTCCATAGTTCGAACCCAAGTCTGAAATTAACGTCCATAAAAATCATGATTTTTCTAAAAATACATTTTTATGGAGATTTTGTGACTGAAATCAATTTGGACAGCGAGTCTCACCACAATTCCTTAATTTCAGCCCGTTTGGCCAAATAGAGCCTGAAAAAATGGCTTCCAAAGTTCGTACCCAAGTCTGAAATTAGCGTCCTTTAAAATCTTGATTTTTCTAAAAATACAACTTTATAGAGATTATTTGAATGAATTCGCTTTGAACAACGACTCTCATCACTATTCCATAATTTCAGCCCGTTTGGTCCCATAGAGCCTGAAAAAACTGCTTCCATAGTTTGAACCCAAGTCTGAAATTAGCGTAAATACATTTTTTTTTCTAAAAATACAACTTTATGGAGATTTTGTGACTGAATTCGATATGGACTACCAATTTCATCACCATTCCATGATTTCAGCCCGTTTGGTCCTTATAAATTAGCTAGCCTGAAAAAACTGCTTCCAAATTCCGAACCCAAGTCTGAAATTGGCGTCCATAAAAATCATGATTTTTCTAAAAATACATTTTTATGGAGATTTTGTGACTGAAATCAATTTGGACATCGAGTCTCACCTCAATTCCCAAATTTCAGCCCGTTTGGTTCCATAGAGCCTCTCAAAACTGCTTCCATAGTTCGAACCCAAGTCTGAAATTAGCGACCATAAAAATCATGATTTTTCTAAAGGTTCAATTTTTTTGAGATTTTGTGACTGAATTCGATATGGACTACAAATTTCATCACAATTCCAAAATTTCTGCCCGTTTGGCCACATAGAGCTTGAAAAAACTGCCTTCAAAGTTCGAAACCAAGTCTGAAATTAGCGTCCATAAAAATCATGATTTTTCTTAAAATACATTTTTATGGAGATTTTGTGACCGAAATCAATTTGGACAACTAGTCTCACCTCAATTCCCAAATTTCAGCCCGTTTGGTCCCATAGGGCCTGTAAAAAATGCTTCCATAGTTCGAACCCAATTAGCGTCCATAAAATTAGCGTCCATAAAAATCATGATTTTTTTAAAGGCACAATTTTTTGAGATTTTGTGACTGAATTCGATATGGACTACAAATTTCATCACAATTCCAAAATTTCAGCCCGTTTGGCCCAATAGAGCCTGAAAAAATGGCTTCCAAAGTTCGAGAACCCAAGTCTGAAATGAGCGTCCTTAAAAATAATGATTTTTCTAAAAATACAACTTTATAGAGATTATTGAATGAATTCGCTTTGAACAACGACTCTCAATCAATATTCCATAATTTCAGCCCGTTTGAACCAATAGCGCCTGAAAATTCTGCTTTCATAGTTCGAACCCAAGTTTGAAATTAGCGTACATAAATTTTTTTTTTCTAAAAATACAACTTTATGGAGATTTTGTGACTGAATTCGATTTGGACAACGAGTCTCATCACTATTCCCAAATTTCAGCCCGTTTGGTCGAACCCAAGTCTGAAATTAGCGTACATAAAAATCATGATTTTTCTTAAAATAGAACTTTATGGAGATTTTGTGACTGAAGTCGATATGGACTACATATTTTATCACAATTCTAAAATTTCAGCCCGTTAGTTCCATAGAGCCTATAAAAACTGCTTCCATAGTTCGAACCCTAGTCTGAAATTAGCGTCCATAAAAATCATGATTTTTCTAAATGTACAATTTTTTGAGATTTTGTGACTGAATTCGATATGGACTTAAATTTCATCACAATTCCAAAATTTCAGCCCGTTTGGCCAAATAGAGCCTGAAAAAATGGCTTCCAAAGTTCGAACCCAAGTCTGAAATTAGCGTCCTTAAAAATCATGATTTTTCTAAAAATACAACTAAATCTCTATTATTTTAAAGAATTCGCTTTGAAAAACGACTCTCATCACTATTCCATCATTTCAGCCCGTTTGAACCCATGGCGCCTGAAAAAACTGCTTCCATAGCTCTATGGCAGCGTGGAGTCGCCAGTATGATAGCGATGTGTGGAGTGTAATTTACGATGGCTGCCGGTATCGTTAATCTGTGTTCAAGGAATTCGGATGATTGAAAGATAAAGGTCTGCGATCTTTGTTGATTTTTTTATTTCTGATATCTCCTTTTTTTGCCTTTGCTCACGTTTTGCTGTTTATATATTTTTTGTTAATACATAGTGTATAATGACACTTAATCTGTGCATGATGTGAACATTTTTAAGTGGACTGTTGACATATACGTTTTTTTTTTGCAGCGCTTATCTAATGATTTTTTTTCATGTTAATAGTCTGTAAATGTTCCTAAACAATAAATAAAATAAAATAAAAAAATCATATGTGGGACGAGTTAAAGTAGTCCCCATATACCTCCCCACCAGCGTCTCTACGCGATACAATAGTAACATATAGTACATAATAACAACAATGAATATTTTACAATGTCAATCATAATTTATAAAAACACAAGTCCATTTATAATCTAAGGTACATAATGTTGTGATAATATTGCGCTCGGTTAGCGACAGGAAAGTTATAACAAAGTAATAATAATAGTGGCTCCATGCCGCCGTTGCATAGTAGCTGTGGCCGTACGAATTTTTATTCGCCGTAGTAAATAGGTAACATGAATGATATACAAGTAACATAATTATTGATAAACGGCGAGCGCTAGTCGCAATGTACTTAGCGTAGTAGTGAGCTACCTGTGTATACTATGATTGTTTACGATGATTTAAAATAGCTTGTTATGACAGCTCTATTGTTGTTTCTATTAATGCACTTTTGACGTAGTACATAGTATTGTGAATATTTACATAATAAAGATTTTATTGTAGGATGCTTATATATGCGTATTATTGATTTTAAATTTTATATTGTTTTTTTGTTTGTTTTAGTAACAGTAATTTATTAAATTGGCTGACATTTGCGATATGATAGTTACAAATAATTTATGAAATTTATGGATACGTCAATATAAGGTTTCTGGTTAGTTTTTTTTTAAATTAATTACTGTGCCTTAATTGCGGTATTGCCAAATTATTACTGCGCTTGATATCTGTCCGGGAAATGAATATGTCTTCCGGATCGAGTTGTCATTTTTGTTATTGGAGGCTGTGTGACGGTTCCTCTTGATGGAATTTCTTCTGTGCTTTGAAAGAATGCAGGTTTCAACTTGTCTATTAACTTAAGGGTGATATGCGGTAGTCGTGATGAGAGATGATGTGTGACGGATATTGAATTCGGGTTCGATGCCCGGATGCCCGGATGCGGGCGGTGGTTTGCTGGTCGTGCGTGAGTCGGTGGGTCGACGTCGGACGCTGTGGACCGGACTCGATGATGGTCAGGCGCTGGGGAAGAACGTGGTTCTTCACTCCGGTGCTGACAGGAGGCCGAAGGTACGGTGGAACTTGTAGGCGGTTGAGCGGGAGGTGTTTAGACCAGTGAGGATTTCGCGTATCCTCGTGGTGGTCGTGGTGCTTGGATGAAGCGCTGGTCCGGTTGCAGGAGCCAGGGCGTTCAGATCCGATGTAGCGCTGGCCTGGTACGACAGCCGGGGCCGGGGCGCCACAGTGATGTCCCGATGAGTCCATGAATATCGTCCTTTGCGCGATGAAGCTGCGCGGGTTGTTATTTGTGTTTCTCTCAGATTGTTGACGCTTAAGTTGAAGAAGTGTAAGAAGTCTGCTCCTTTATGGTTTATGGTTTTTGTACCGTATGTTTTTATATGTTTCCCACTGGCACTGTATAATGTGGTGGGGCATTGTCGTTTCCCGACTTGTTATTAATAAAATTACATGGTTTAATGCAATTATGTGATTTGTTACCGAATTTTGCGTGGTAACTGTAGGAGCCGCGTGTCGTATTATTGGTGTTTAACTGGCTACCGCGTGACCTAGAACGAGGTCGGTGCGCGGAATTTGGGTATGATGTCGATGGATGACGCCATTCGCGGCGGGTGCTGGGATTTCGGTTTTAGAAATTAATGTTTGCCTGTCCATGATCATCTCTCCGAGTTGTTTTAAGTCGACTGACTTCTAGAGTGAGTGCCGAAATTTGTTCTTGTAAATTTTGTAATATAGCACTGATGTTTGGATTCGAGTTCGGGATGCCATTATAATGTTTATTGTCCATAGTTTCACATTCAGATTTTTGATAAACTTCCGAGATTTTATCTGCTGCCGATGCTAGTTGTAACAGATTGTCGTCGGGTAGTGCGGTAAGTATGGCCTGAATGTGTTGCGGGAGTCTTTGTAGCCAAAGTACGCGTAAGATTGGGCTCTCCGATAGCCCGGGACCAGCGAGTTCATGGATGAGTCGAAGCCGTCTAGAAGGCTTTCTGTCCTCGAGCTGTAGTCCGGTTAGAAGACGAGTGAGTCGCTTTTCTTCAGAATCTTGTAATCTCTCGATGAATGCTGATTTGAGATGAGTGTACTTGTCTGCTGCAGGAGGATTGATGACGACGTCGCTTACGGTCGTGAGGGTCTCCATATCCAAAGCGGCAACAATAATGTTGTACTTGGTGAGGTCATCCTTTAGTCTTGAGTTAGAAAATTGGCTTTCAGCTTGTGCGAACCAAAGTGCAATGTTGTCGCGCCAGCACGCGGGTAGTTTAACCGAGACAGAGTTTATTGTTGTGTCCATTGTGGAATTATAACCGTGGATTTCGTTCGATGTCTGGTTATTCTCGAATGACATATTGTTTTGATAATACGGCAAGCAATAGGCAGTATAAAATAGGCAGATGTATGTATAAAAATAGCAAGGAAACAAAAGCAATGACGACAGTTAATTTAGATTTTGAAAGAAACTTTAAAAATTCAAAAATGTTAGATTGATGGTATCCATAAATTTAAAAAATCCTAAGGGATTTTTTAAATTAAATTTATTATTAATTATTTAAGATCTAGAGTGCATACAATGTAAATAATGTGGATGTACTGTGACGAGTTCAACTTGTCTGGTCACTTAATTTAATAAACATGTAACAATATTGTAAACTTGCAAAAAAATTTTTTTTAAAGTTATTTTAGAATGTTCGTATTCGGAAATTTAACTGTAAAATCACTGTATGTCGGATTAATTATGGTTTGTTACTTGGTGTTGATTACTGGGCATTGATTTTGAGGCGGATGTTACGAGGTCCGGAACTGGAGTTCTGCCTGCGTAGTAAATCCGGTAGATCCTTGATCTGCGATGAAATTGATGTTGGTCTGCAGAAATTGTTGCGTTCTGCGGTGAATTTGATGCTTGGTCTGCAGCTGCTGGTGCGGTGTTTCACTGAAATTGAGATTTTTTGGCACTATACTATTCGAATATACGAGTTTTTTGGTTCAGATTAGTGGGTATATTTGATATACTTAAGTATTAGAATTGGTGGGACAATAATGTTTTTTTTGAAATGTGCTTTATGATTCGACAATCAGACTCTAATAAAAATACTGGACTTAAAAATGTTGAAAATGAGATTGAAATAAATGAGATTGGAAGTTACTTACTCGATTGTCCAGGATTCCAGCTTCAACGTTCTACCTACCGTGTCCACTAAATATTATTATCACCAGAAATGTCGAGGGTCACCAGTATGGCGCTCGAACAGGGGTCACCAGTATGGCAGCGTCGGGATCACCAGTATGGCAGCGTGGAGTCGCCAGTATGATAGCGATGTGTGGAGTGTAATTTACGATGGCTGCCGGTATCGTAAATCTGTGTTCAAGGAATTTGGATGATTGAAAGATAAAGGTCTGCAATCTTTGTTGAATTTATTTGCGAAAATGAATTTACAAGTTATGCGAACGCAGAGACGGTGGTAGTGGAGAGTGGTGGTCTGGTCGAAAGTTGAAACTAGAATGGCAGAGAGTTGCGTTCCCGTCCGCGCCTAGCTCTCCCGGGGCTTCAGGCGGCGGAGTAATTATTTAGTGTTATCATATGTGGGACGAGTTAAAGTAGTCCCCATAGTTCGAACCCAGTCTGAAATGAGCGTCCATAAAAATAATATTTTTACTAAAAATCCAATTTTATGGAGATTTTGTGACTGAATTCGATTTGGGCAACGACACTCAATACTATTCCATAATTTCAGCCCGTTTGGTCACATTGAGACTGAAAAAACTGCTTCCAAATTTCGAACCTAAGTTTGAAATTAGCGTACATAAAAATCATGATATTTCTAAAAATACAACTCTATGGAGATTTTGTGACTGAATTCGATATGGACTACAAATTTCATCACAATTCCAAAATTTCAGCCCGTTTGGCCCAATAGAGCCTGAAAAAACTGCTTCCAAAGTTCGAACCCAAGTCTGAAATAAGCGTCCATAAAAATCATATTTTTTCTAAAAATCCAATTTAATGGAGATTTTGTGACTGAATTCGATTTGGGCAGTGACTCTCAATACTTTTCCATAATTTCAGCCCGTTTTATAACATAGAGCTTGAAGAAACTGCTTCCATAGTTCGCACCCAAGTCTGAAATTAGCGCCCTAAAAAATCATGATTTTTCTAAAGGTACAATTTTTTTGAGATTTAGAGACTGAATTTGATATGGACTACAAATTTCATCACAATTCCAAAATTTCAGCCCGTTTGGCCCAATAGAAAATGAAAAAACTGCTTCCAAAGTTCGAACCCAAGTCTGAAATTAGCGTCAGTAAAAATCATGATATTTCTAAAACTACAATTTTATGGAGATTTTTTGACTGAATTCGATTTGGACCACGACTCTTATATTTATTCCAAAATTTCAGCCCGTTTGGTCCCATAGAGCCTAAAAAATCTGCTTACAAATGTCGAACTCAAGTCTGAAATAAGCGTTCATGGAAAATATGATTTTTCTAAAAATACAACTTTATGGAGATTTTGTAACTGAATTCGATTTGGAAATTGAGTCTCATCACTATTCCATCCATCCATTCCATCGCATAGAGCCTGAAAAAACTGCTTCCATAGTTCGAACCCAAGTCTAAAATAAGCGTACATAAAAATCTTTTCTTTGTAAAAATCCAATTTTATGGAGATTTTGTGACTGAATTCGATTTGGGCAACGACTCTCAATACTTTTCCATACTTTCAGCCCGTTTTATAACATAGAGCTTGAAGAAACTGCTTCCATAGTTCGCACCCAAGTCTGAAATTAGCGTTCAAAAAAATCTTTTTTATCTAAAAATACAACTTTAAGGAGATTTTGTGACTGAATTCGATTTGGACAACAACTCTCATCACAATTCCAAAATTCCAGCCCGTTTGTTCCCATAGAGCCTAAAAAAACTGCTTCCAAATTTCAAACCCAAGTTTGAAATTAGCGTACATAAAAGTCATGATTTTTCTAAAAATATAATTTGATGGAGATTTTGTGACTAGATTCGATATGGACTCCATATTTCATCACAATTCCAAAATTTCTGCCCGTTTGGTCGCATAGAGCCTGAAAAAACTTATTCCAAAGTTCGAAACCAAGTCTAAAATTAGCGTCCATAAACATCATGATTTTTCTAAAAATACAACTTTATGGAGATTTTGTGACTGAAGTCGATATGCACTACATATTAAATCACAATTCCAAAATTTCAGCCCGTTTGGTTCCATAGAGCCTGTAAAAACTGCTTCCATAGTTCGAACCCAAGTCTGAAATTAGCGTCCATCAAAATCATGATTTTTCTAAAGGTACAATTTTTTGAGATTTTGTGACTGAATTCGATTTGGACAACGAGTCTCATCACTTTTCCAAAATTTCAGCCCGTTTGGTTCCATAGAGCCTGTAAAAACTGCTTCCATAGTTCGAACCCAAGTCTGAAATTAGCGTCCATAAAAATCGTGATTTTTCTAAAGGTACAATTTTTTGAGATTTTGTGACTGAATTCGATATGGACTACAAATTTCATCACAATTCCAAAATTTCAGCCCGTTTGGCCCAATAGAGCCTGAAAAAATGGCTTCCAAAGTTCGAACCCAAGTCTGAAATTAGCGTCCTTAAAAATCGTGATTTTTCTAAAAATACAACTTAATAGAGATTATTTGAATGAATTCGCTTTAAACAACGACTCTCATCACTATTCTATGATTTCAGCCCGTTTGAACCCATAGCGCCTGAAAAAACTGCTTCCATAGTTCGAACCCAGTCTGAAATGAGCGTCCATAAAAATCAAGATTTTTCTAAAAATACAATTTAATGGAGATTTTGTGACTGAAGTCGATATTAACTACATATTTTATCACAATTCCAAAATTTCAGCCCGTTTGGTTCCATAGAGCCTGTAAAAACTGCTTCCATAGTTCGAACCCAAGTCTGAAATTATCGTCCATAAAAATCATGATTTTTCTAAAGGGAAATTTTTTTGAGATTTTGTGACTGAATTCGATATGGACTACATTTTTCATCACAATTCCAAAATTTCTGCCCGTTTGGTCGCATAGAGCCTGAAAAAACTTATTCCAAAGTTCGAAACCAAGTCTGAAATTAGCGTCCATAAACATCATGATTTTTCTAAAAATACAACTTTATGGAGATTTTGTGACTGAAATCAATTTGGACAACGAGTGTCACCACAATTCCCAAATTTCAGCCCGTTTAGTCCCATAGGGCCTGAAAAAATTGCTTCCAAAGTTCGAACCCAAGTCTGAAATTAGCGTCAGTAAAAATCATGATATTTCTAAAACTACAACTAATTGGAAATTTTTTGACTGAATTCAATTTGGACAACGACTCTTATCACTATTCCGAAATTTTGGCTCGTTTGGACACATAGACACTGAAAAAACTGTTTCCAAGGTTCTAACCCAAGTCTGAAATTAGCGTCAGTAAAAATGATGACTTTTCTAAAACTAGAACTTTATGGAGATTTTTTAACTGAATTCGATTAAGACAACGACTCTCATCACTATTTCATATTTCAGCCCGTTTGGTCCCATAGAGCCTGAAATAACTGCTTCCAAAGTTCGAACCCAAGTCGGAAATTAGCGTCCATAAAAATCATGATTTTTCTAAAGGTACAATTTTTTGAGATTTTGTGACTGAATTCGGTATGGACTACAAATTTCATCACCATTCCAAAATTTCAGCCCGTTTGGCCCAATAGAGCCTGAAAAAACTGCTTCCAAAGTTCGAACCCAAGTCTGAAATTAGCGTCCATAAAAATCATATTTTTTCTTAAAATTCAATTTCATGGAGATTTTGTGACTGAATTCGATTTGGGCAACGACTCTCAATACTTTTCCATAATTTCAGCCCGTTTTATAACATAGAGCTTGAAGAAACTGCTTCCATAGTTCGCACCCAAGTCTGAAATTAGCGTTCAAAAAAATCTTTTTTTTCTCAAAATACAACTTTATGAAGATTTTGTGACTGAATTCGATATAAACTACATATTTTATCCCAACTCCAAAATTTCAGCCCGTTTCGTTCCATAGAGCTTGTAAAAACTGCTTCCATAGTTCGAACCCAAGTCTGAAATTCTTGAAAAAATCCATAAACATCATGATTTTTCTAAAAAAACACTTTATGAAGATTTTGTGACTGAATTCGATATGGACTACATTTTTCATCACAATTCCAAAATTTCTGCCCGTTTGGTCGCATAGAGCCTGAAAAAACTTATTCCAAAGTTCGAAACCAAGTCTGAAATTAGCGTCCATAAACATCATGATTTTTCTAAAAATACAACTTTATGGAGATTTTGTGACTGAAATCAATTTGGACAACGATTCTCACCACAATTCCCAAATTTCAGCCCGTTTAGTCCCATAGGGCCTGAAAAAATTGCTTCCAAAGTTCGAACCCAAGTCTGAAATTAGCGTCAGTAAAAAATCATGATATTTCTAAAACTACAACTTTATGGAAATTTTTTGACTGAATTCAATTTGGACAACGACTCTTATCACTATTCCGAAATTTTGGCTCGTTTGGACACATAGACACTGAAAAAACTGTTTCCAAGGTTCTAACCCAAGTCTGAAATTAGCGTCAGTAAAAATGATGACTTTTCTAAAACTAGAACTTTATGGAGATTTTTTAACTGAATTCGATTAAGACAACGACTCTCATCACTATTTCATATTTCAGCCCGTTTGGTCCCATAGAGCCTGAAATAACTGCTTCCAAAGTTCGAACCCAAGTCGGAAATTAGCGTCCATAAAAATCATGATTTTTCTAAAGGTACAATTTTTTGAGATTTTGTGACTGAATTCGGTATGGACTACAAATTTCATCACCATTCCAAAATTTCAGCCCGTTTGGCCCAATAGAGCCTGAAAAAACTGCTTCCAAAGTTCGAACCCAAGTCTGAAATTAGCGTCCATAAAAATCATATTTTTTCTTAAAATTCAATTTCATGGAGATTTTGTGACTGAATTCGATTTGGGCAACGACTCTCAATACTTTTCCATAATTTCAGCCCGTTTTATAACATAGAGCTTGAAGAAACTGCTTCCATAGTTCGCACCCAAGTCTGAAATTAGCGTTCAAAAAAATCTTTTTTTTCTCAAAATACAACTTTATGAAGATTTTGTGACTGAATTCGATATAAACTACATATTTTATCCCAATTCCAAAATTTCAGCCCGTTTCGTTCCATAGAGCTTGTAAAAACTGCTTCCATAGTTCGAACCCAAGTCTGAAATTCTTGAAAAAATCCATAAACATCATGATTTTTCTAAAAAAACACTTTATGAAGATTTTGTGACTGAATTCGATATGGACTACATTTTTCATCACAATTCCAAAATTTCTGCCCGTTTGGTCGCATAGAGCCTGAAAAAACTTATTCCAAAGTTCGAAACCAAGTCTGAAATTAGCGTCCATAAACATCATGATTTTTCTAAAAATACAACTTTATGGAGATTTTGTGACTGAAATCAATTTGGACAACGAGTCTCACCACAATTCCCGAATTTCAGCCCGTTTAGTCCCATAGGGCCTGAAAAAATTGCTTCCAAAGTTCGAACCCAAGTCTGAAATTAGCGTCAGTAAAAATCATGATATTTCTAAAACTACAACTTTATGGAAATTTTTTGACTGAATTCAATTTGGACAACGACTCTTATCACTATTCCGAAATTTTGGCTCGTTTGGACACATAGACACTGAAAAAACTGTTTCCAAGGTTCTAACCCAAGTCTGAAATTAGCGTCAGTAAAAATGATGACTTTTCTAAAACTAGAACTTTATGGAGATTTTTTAACTGAATTCGATTAAGACAACGACTCTCATCACTATTTCATATTTCAGCCCGTTTGGTCCCATAGAGCCTGAAATAACTGCTTCCAAAGTTCGAACCCAAGTCGGAAATTAGCGTCCATAAAAATCATGATTTTTCTAAAGGTACAATTTTTTGAGATTTTGTGACTGAATTCGGTATGGACTACAAATTTCATCACCATTCCAAAATTTCAGCCCGTTTGGCCCTATCGAGCCTGAAAAAACTGCTTCCAAAGTTCGAACCCAAGTCTGAAATTAGCGTCCATAAAAATCATATTTTTTCTTAAAATTCAATTTCATGGAGATTTTGTGACTGAATTCGATTTGGGCAACGACTCTCAATACTTTTCCATAATTCTCAGCCCGTTTTATAACATAGAGCTTGAAGAAACTGCTTCCATAGTTCGCACCCAAGTCTGAAATTAGCGTTCAAAAAAATCTTTTTTTTCTCAAAATACAACTTTATGAAGATTTTGTGACTGAATTCGATATAAACTACATATTTTATCCCAATTCCAAAATTTCAGCCCGTTTCGTTCCATAGAGCTTGTAAAAACTGCTTCCATAGTTCGAACCCAAGTCCGAAATTAGCGTCCATAAACATCATGATTTTTCTAAAAAAACACTTTATGAAGATTTTGTGACTGAATTCGATATGCACTACATATTTTATCCCAATTCCAAAATTTCAGCCCGTTTCGTTCCATAGAGCTTGTAAAAACTGCTTCCATAGTTCGAACCCAAGTCTGAAATTAGCGTCCATAAACATCATGATTTTTCTAAAAAAAAATTTTATGGAGATTCTGTGACTGCTTTCGATTTGGACAATGACTCTTATATTTATTCCAAAATTTCAGCCCGTTTGGTCCCATAGAGCCTAAAAAAACTGCTTCCAAATGTCGAACTCAAGTCTGAAATAAGCGTGCATAGAAAATATGATTTTTTCTAAAAATACTACTTTATGGAGATTTTGTAACTGAATTCGATTTGAAAATTGAGTCTCATCACTATTCCAAAATTTCAGCCCGTTTTATCGCATAGAGCCTGAAAAAACTGCTTCCATAGTTCGAACCCAAGTCTGAAATAAGCGTACATAAAAATCTTTTCTTTCTAAAAATACAACTTTATGGTGATTTTGTGACTGAAGTCGATATGGACTACATATTTTATCACTATTTCAAAATTTCAGCCCGTTTGGTTCCATAGAGCCTGTAAAAACTGCTTCCTTAGTTCGAACCCAAGTCTGAAATTCGCGACCATAAAAATCATGATTTTTCTAAAGGTACAATTTTTTTGAGATTTTGTGACTGAATTCGATATGGACTACAAATTTCATCACTATTCCAAAATTTCTGCCCGTTTGGTCGCATAGAGCCTGAAAAAACTGCTTCCAAAGTTCGAACTCAAGTCTGAAATAAGCGTACATAGAAAATATGATTTTTCTAAAAATACTACTTTATGGAGATTTTGTAACTGAATTCGATTTGGAAATGGAGTCTCATCACTATTCCAAAATTTCAGCCCGTTTTATCGCATAGAGCCCGAAAAAACTGCTTCCATAGTTCGAACCCAAGTCTGAAATAAGCGTACACAAAAATCTTTTCTTTCTAAAAATCCAATTTTATGGAGATTTTGTGACTGAAATCGATTTGGGCAACGACTCTCAATACTTTTCCATAATTTCAGCCCGTTTTATAACATAGAGCTTGAAGAAACTGCTTCCATAGTTCGCACCCAAGACTGAATTTAGCCTTCAAAAAAATCTTTTTTTTCTAAAAATACAACTTTATGGTGATTTTGTGACTGAAGTCGATATGGACTACATATTTTATCACTATTTCAAAATTTCAGCCCGTTTGGTTCCATAGAGCCTGTAAAAACTGCTTCCTTAGTTCGAACCCAAGTCTGAAATTCGCGACCATAAAAATCATGATTTTTCTAAAGGTACAATTTTTTTGAGATTTTGTGACTGAATTCGATATGGACTACAAATTTCATCACAATTCCAAATTTCTGCCCGTTTGGTCGCATAGAGTCTGAAAAAAACTGTTTCCAAAGTTCGAACCCAGGTCTGAAATTAGCCTCCATAAAAATCATGATTTTTCTAAAAATATAACTTATGGAGATTTTGTGACTGAAATCAATTTGAACAACGACTCTCATCACTATTCCATAATTTCAGCCCGATTGGTCCCATAGAGTCTGAAAAAAAAACTGCTTCCATAGTTCGAACCCAAGTCTGAAATAAGCGTCCATGAAAATCATGATTTTTCTAAAAATACAATTTTATGGAGATTTTGTGACTGAACTCAATTTGAACAACGCTTCTCATCGCAATTCCATAATTTCAGCCCGTTTGGTCCCATTTTCCTGAAAAAACTGCTTCCAAAGTTCGAACCCAAGTATGAAATTAGCGTCCATAAAAATCATGTTTTTTCTTAAAATATATCTCCATGGAGATTTTTTGACTGAAATCAATTTAAGCAACGACTCTCATCACTTTTCCATAATTTCAGACCGTTTGGTCCCATAGAGCCTTAAAAAACAGCTTCCATAATTCGAACCCAAGTCTGAAGTTAGCGTCCATAAAAATCATGATTTTTCTAAAAGTACAATTTTTTTGAGATTTTGTGCCTGAATTCGATATGGACTACAAATTTCATCACTATTCCATAATTTCAGCCCGATTGGTCCCAAACAGTCTGAAAAAACTGCTTCCATAGTTCGAACCCAAGTCTGAAATTAGCGTACATACAAATCTTTATTTTTCTAAAAATACAACTTTATGGAGATTATTTGAGTGTATTCGATTTGGGCAACGACTCTCATCACTATTCCATAATTTACGCCCGTTTGAACCCATAGAGCCTTAAAAAGCTGCTTTCAAATTTCGAACCCAAGTCTGAAATTAGCGTCCATCAAAATCATGATTTTTCTAAAAATACAATTTTATGGAGATTTTGTGACTGAACTCAATTTGAACAACGCTTCTCATCACAATTCCATAATTTCAGCCCGTTTGGTCCCATTTTCCTGAAAAAACTGCTTCCAAAGTTCGAACCCAAGTATGAAATTAGCGTCCATAAAAATCATGTTTTTTCTTAAAATATATCTCCATGGAGATTTTTTGACTGAAATCAATTTAAGCAACGACTCTCATCACTATTCCATAATTTCAGCCCGTTTGGTCCCATAGAGCCTTAAAAAACAGCTTCCATAATTCGAACCCAAGTCTGAAGTTAGCGTCCATAAAAATCATGATTTTTCTAAAAGTACAATTTTTTTGAGATTTTGTGCCTGAATTCGATATGGACTACAAATTTCATCACTATTCCATAATTTCAGCCCGATTGGTCCCAAACAGTCTGAAAAAACTGCTTCCATAGTTCGAACCCAAGTCTGAAATTAGCGTACATACAAATCTTTATTTTTCTAAAAATACAACTTTATGGAGATTATTTGAGTGTATTCGATTTGGGCAACGACTCTCATCACTATTCCATAATTTACGCCCGTTTGAACCCATAGAGCCTTAAAAAGCTGCTTTCAAATTTCGAACCCAAGTCTGAAATTAGCGTCCATCAAAATCATGATTTTTCTAAAAATACAATTTTATGGAGATTTTGTGACTGAACTCAATTTGAACAACGCTTCTCATCACAATTCCATAATTTCAGCCCGTTTGGTCCCATAGAGCCTGAAATAACTGCTCCCAAATCCCGAACCCAAGTCTGAAATTAGCGTCCATAAAAATCATGCTTTTTCTGTAACGACATTATTATGGAGATTTTGTGAATGAATTCAATATGGACTACATATTTCATCACAATTCCAAAATTTCAGCCGGTTTGGTCCCATTTTCCTGAAAAAACTGCTTCCAAAGTTCGAACCCAAGTATGAAATTAGCGTCCATAAAAATCATGTTTTTTCTTAAAATATAACTCCATGGAGATTTTTTGACTGAAATCAATTTAAGCAACGACTCTCATCACTATTCCATAATTTAAGCCCGTTTGGTCCCATAGAGCCTTAAAAAACAGCTTCCATAATTCGAACCCAAGTCTGAAATTAGCGTCCATAAAAATCATGATTTTTCTAAAAGTACAATTTTTTTGAGATTTTTTGACTGAATTCGATATGGACTACAAATTTCATCACAATTCCGAAATTTCATCCCGTTTGGTCCCACAGAGCCTGAAAAAACTGCTTCCAAAGTTCGAACCCAAGTCTGAAATAAGCGTACATAAAAATCTTTATTCTTCTAAAAATACAACTTTATGGAGATAATTTTACTTAATTCGATATGGACTACAAATTTCATTACAATTCCCAAATTTCAGCCCGTTCGGTCACATAGGGCCTGAAAAATCTGCTTCCATAGTTCGAACCCAAGTCTGAAATTAGCGTACACATAAATCTTTATTCTTCTAAAAATACAACTTTATGGAGACTTTTTTTTTTTTGTCATCAATTTTTATTTTTAATAATATGTTTACATGGTACATAATTCATTTTACATCTTGTATTTTTTTACTATTCTTCCATTGAAAGTATTTGCTTGTGTATGGAAGGGGAGTGTACATAAATGTTTTTGTTTGTTAGTTCTTAAATAATTCTTTTTACACCAATGTATGTTTGCTTTAGTATTTTTTTGATAGTAGTGAAGGATTATATATTAATTTATTAAATTTAAAAAAGAAAGGAAGTAATGGAAAACTAAGGATATTTGTGAGATTAATTAATTGACAGTAGTTTTTTTTTCAGAATATTTTAAAATGTCTCTTGACAGAGAGCAGTATTCGGGTTTTATCAGTAATGCTTCTGATTTCTTCTGGTAGACGATTGAAAAAAGTTCTTCCCTGGTAAGTAATTATGATGTTGTGCAAAAGACGTATTTAGTTTTGGGCATAGAAAAACATGTCTAAGTCGCGTTCTGTTTTCATTTAAAAATTGATATTTATCTTTTTCTTTTAAAATTTGGATTAATGAGTTTTTAATATATGGGTCTTTCAATGTAGGTACTTGAAATTCTTCAAACAGGCGTTCTGTTGGGTAGTCAAAGGATTTTTTTAATATAATTCTAATAATTGTTCTTTGTATAATTTCAATTGGAAGAAGGTTACATTTATACGCGGATTCCCAACTAATAATAGCGTATTGTAAAGTGGATTGAACTAAGGCATAGTAAATTAAATATAGATTTTTTATCGACAGAAAGTTTGTAATTCTTAAAAATATGTATATTAATTTTCTAATTTTGTTTTCTACTTGACATATTTGTTCCTTCCATTTCAGATTTTTATCAATAATTACTCCTAGATATTTAATTTTATTTGTTGTTTTTAGTAGTGTACAGTTTTATTTGCAATAGTTTTGGCTGTGAATTTTAGTATTATTATGTATGACAATGTTAAAATTTTTAGGAGTATCATTTGTATGGATTGCAAATGGAATTACAAATGTATTTTCTTTATTAAGTGACAGTAAATTAGTGTCGAAAAAATTCTTGAGCGTTTTGATGTCTTCTGTGGCCTTTAATTCTACATTTTCCCAAGTCGTATCACTTATTATTAATACTGTATCATCGGCGTATGACGTAATTTGACCATGTAAGGGTTGAAAAAAAATATCGTTTACATATATAGTAAATAGAATTGGTCCAAGCACTGTACCTTGGGGGATTCCAAAGCTTGTAATCTCTTGATCACTATTAACACGATTGATTTTTACTACTTGAGGACGGTTTTTTAAGTAGTCGGTGATCCATTTAATTGCGTTGCCTTTTATGCCAATATTATTCAATTTTTTTAATAGCATCTCATGGGATATGCTATCGAATGCCTTTCTAAGGTCAATAAATATACCCGCACATTTTTTACCTTTATCTAATGATTCGTAAATGTATGAAGTTATGTTAGCAATAGCATCTTGTGTGCTGAGTGATTTTATAAAGCCAAACTGGTTTTTGTGTAATATTTTATTATTATCTAGAATATTTACCAATTGTTTTTTTACTATTTTTTCAAAGATCTTTCCTATATTAGAAATTAGACATATTGGGCGATAATTCGTTGCTTGATGTGGATCTCCAGATTTGTAAATAGGTGAGATTATTGTGGTTTTGTAGTTCATTGGAAAAATTCCATTTGTTAAACTTAAGTTTATTAAATGAGTGATAGGTTTTATTTAGTGAGGTTTCATAGTTTTTAACATGTGTGTCGTAATAGAATCAAAACAGGGGGACGAACCTCCTTTCATATTTTCTATTATTTTAGAGATTTCACATTCTGTTGTTGTTTCAAACATTGAAAGTATATTACGTTTCTGTATATTTTTATTTTTATGGTTTTCTTGGTTTGAAGGCTTATGAATATTTTTCGCAAGATTTTTCCCAACATTTGCAAAGAAGGAATTAAATATGTTTGCACATTGTTCAGGCTGTATTTTGGCATCTATAATTTTTTTATCATGTTCAATGTACTTAATTTTTTGTGTTTTTTTTGTATTTTCTATGGCGAAATTAACAGTTTTCCACATTTGTTTATGGTTATTTTCTGAAGATAATATTTTATTTTTAAAATACTCTTCTTTACTTTTTTTAATATAAGATGTTAATTTATTTTTATATTTTTATAGAAAATATATGCTTTTTCATCTTGGGGATTTTTTAAAGTTATTTTGTAAAGTTTTTCTTTATTTCTGATAGATATAATAAGTCCTTTGGTAATCCAAGGTTTTAAACATCTTAATTTTGATTTTATGTATGTTGTTATCTCAGTTGTCGAATTTTTAATGTGTTGTGACATAATATTTTCGAAGTTAGTCGAACAAATTTCAGTATCATCACTGTTTAAAACATTATTCCAATCTTCCTTTTTTAATTTTTCGGAGAGAATAGTCATATCTATTGTTGATTTTTTGGTTATTAAATTATGTTTTTTATGTTTAATATTATTATTATACAGAAGTAAGCATGAGTGATGATCAGTTATGTTAGTTTTCCAAACAATTGATTTTATTTTGTGAAGATCTTTGATGTTTACATTTGTCCAAATGTGGTCTAAACAAGATGGAGTATGTTCTTTTATTTCCCTAGTATTTTTATTTATGCAAGATATAAAATTTTGTTCAGTCATACAATTGATGTATTCATTTTTGTTATTATTTTCTATTTTTTCATTAATTATAACGTTAAAATCTCCTACGATGAAACAAAGTTTATTTTTTAATTTTAATAATATGTATTTGAGGTCATTAATAAATGTAATAATACTCGAGCCATGCGTTCTATAGATAGCTATTAGATGGTATATGGATTTGCCGAGTTTGAAATGTACTTCGATGCAGTTTACTAAGTGTATTGGATGTTCTATTATGTTAACAATACTAAATTTATTGCTTGCAAATATTATTATTCCCGAATTTTTATTGATGTCTACTTTGGTAGAAATATAGTTGTACTCAGGTAAGTGATAAGGCGGTGACTCAGCGTTCGTAAATGTTTCGGATAACACTATAAAGTCCGGTTTTTTAATTAAATTATTTATTTTTAGAATTAATTCATCTAAATTTTTTTGAATGCTACGGATGTTTATGTGCATAATAATTATATCATTGATGTTTTTAGAAATAATTTTGTTACACGAATCGGTACATATACATTCATATTCTTGAATTTTAATATTTAAATCTAATTCGTTACTTAAGAAATCATCCATTTAATGCATTTTCGGTTGTATTTTACAAAATTATTTAAAGGATTTTTATTCAATGTCGTAGTTAATTCTTTCTTTGGCTAATTTAAGCATGTAAGATCGGAACTTACATGTTTCGCTGTTTGTTTGGTGGTCTACTTCATTCATTTTACTGTTCAAGGAGTTTATTTCTTTCTTCTTGTTAGCTGAGTTGCAGTTAGCGCATTTGGGTGGCAGTTCCAGGGATTTACACTCGGAGATGGGATGATCTTCTGAACAGTGCTTGCATGTTGGTTTATTCATTCTATTGTAGCATTTTTGTGCTGTGTGTCCAAATCTTTGACAGTGGAAACATTGGGTAAGAGGACTGCAGTCTTCTACATAGATTCTCATGAATCCTAGATGATTTTTTTTTTATTAATAAGATGTAGTCTCATTTCGGGATTTGTTTGTAGTATTAAGTTTTTGCTGTTAGTTTTTTTGTTTGTAATGATGGCCTTAACTTGTACTATTTCTTTGTCTTGGTATTTTTCACATATCATTTTGATGTCGTTGATTTGTTCAACGATGTCTTCTAAGAATTCTTTTTCGGTATAGTCTTTCTCAAGACCTTTGAATATTACGCATGGATCCGTTTTCAGAAGTACCTCCGCTATTATGGTTTTGTCGACATCATTTATCTTATCTTTTAATTGTTTTGCGTCTTCTTTTTCTTGGCATGTTATTATAAGGTTTTTTTTGTTTTTTTAATTTCGCATACTCGAATTCCCAACTGCGATATTTTAATCTTTTGTATTTTCTCTTTTATTTTTTCAGTGTCTTCTTCTTTTAAGCTTTTAATTATTATAGGAAATCATTTTTCTTGCGTTTGTGATATTAAGTTTTTTACTGCAGAAGAGTATGAAAATGGGTATTTTTGTGTCTTGGTTTTTTTCTTGAATATCACACTTTTCTTGTAATTTAGCTAATTCTATTGCCATGTGCGATATCATTTCCATGATGTTATTTATTTCTTTCATCATTTTTGATTTGGTTTCTTTGGTAAGTTTATTTTCTTCGATGATTGTATGTAAGTCACTTATGTTTTGTTTCGCCTTTGTTATGAAGGCATGCGGATCAACCGCTTCCTCCATTTTTCCAGGTTAAAAAAATATATTTTCCGTAAATTTATGTATTTATATAATTTGTCTTGAATTGAAGGTGTTATTTTATTTATTCACCGCTTACGGCGCTCACTCGCGTCCAACACCGTTGGAGGTTTGGGCGACACTGAAGATAATTTGACTTAATTCGATATGGACTACAAATTTCATTACGATTCCCAAATTTCAGCCCGTTTGGTACCATAGAGCCTGAAAAAACTGCTGTCAAATTCCAAACCCAAGTCTGACATAAGCGTCCATAAAAATCATGATTTTTATAAAAATACACATTTATAGAGATTTTGTGACGGAATTCGATATGGACTACATATTTTATCACAATTCCAAAATTTCAGCCCGTTTGGTCCCATATGGTCTGAAAAAACTGCTTCCAAAGTTCGAACCCAAGTCTGAAATTAGCGTCCATAAAAATCTTTATTTTTCTAAAAATACAACTTTATAGAAATTATTTGACTGAATTCGATTTGACAACGATTTTCATCACATTTCCATAATTTCAGCCCGTTTTATCCCATAGAGTCTGAAAAAACTGCTTCCAAAGTTTGAACCCAAGTCTGAAATTAGCGTCCATAAAAATCATGATTTTTCTAAAAATACAGCTTTATGGAGATTTTGTGACTAAAATCAATTTGAACAACGACTCTCATCACTATTCCATAATTTCAGTCCGATGGGTCCCATAGAGTCTGAAAAATCTGCTTCCATAGTTCGAACCCAAGTCTGAAATTAGCGTCCATAAAAATCATGTTTTTTCTAAAAATATAACTTCATGTAGATTTTTTGACTGAAATCATGTTGAACAACGACTCTCATCACTATTCCATAATTTCAGCCCGTTTGGTTACATAGAGCCTGAAAAAACTGCTTCCAAAGTTTGAACCCAAGTCTGAAATTAGCGTCCATAAAAATCATGATTTTTCTTAAAATATAACTTGATGGAGATTTTGTGACTGAATTCGATATGGACTACATATTTTATCACAATTCCAAAATTTCAGCCCGTTTGGTCCCATATGGGTTGAAAAAACTGCCTCCAAAGTTCGAACCCAAGTCTGAAATTAGTTTCCATAAAAATCAATTTTTTTCTAAAAATACAATTTTATCGAGATTTTGTGACTGAATTCGATATGAACAAAAAATTTCATCACAATTCCAAAATTTCAGCCCGTTTGGTCCCATAGAGCCTGGAAAAGCTGCTTCCAAAGTTCGAACCCAAATCTGAAATTAGCGTCCATAAAATCTTTATTTTTCTAAAAATACAGCCTATGGAGATTTTGTGAGTGAAATCAATTTGAACAACGACTCTCATCAGTATTCCATAATTTCAGCCCGATTGGTCCCATAGAGTCTGAAAACACTGCTTCCATAGTTCGAACCCCATTCTGAAATTGGCGTAAATAAAAAACTTTATTTTTCTAAAAATAAATCTTTAGGGAGATTATTTGACTGTATTCGATTTGGGCAAAGACTTTCATCACTATTCCATAATTTCAGCCCGTTTTATCCCATAGAGCCTGAAAAAAACTGCTTCCATAGTTCGAACCCAAGTCTGAAATAGGGGAACATACAAATCTTTATTTTTCTAAAAATACAACTTTAGGGAGATAATTTGACTGAATATGATGTGGACTATGAATTTCATTACAATTCCCAAATTTCAGCCCGATTGGTCCCATAGAGCCTGAAAAAACTGCTCCCAAATTCCAAACCCAAGTCTGACATTAGCGTCCATAAAAATCAATATTTTTCTAAAAATACAACTTTATGGAGTTTTTTTGACTGAATTCGATATGGACTACAAATTTCATCACAGTTCCAAAATTTCAGCCCGTGTGGTCCCACAGAACCTGAAAAAACTGCTTCCAAAGTTCGAACCCAAGTCTGAAATTAGCGTCAATAAAAATCGTAACTTTTCTAAAAATACAACTTTATAGAGATTATTTGACTGAATTCAATTTGGACAACGACTCTCATCACTATTCCATAATTTCAGCAGGATTGGTCCCATAGAGTCTGAAAACACTGCCTCCATAGTTCGAACCCCATTCTGAAATTGGCGTACATAAAAATCTTTATTTTTCTAAAAATAAAACTTTATGGAGATTATTTGACTAAATTCGATTTGGGCAAAAACTTTTAGCCCGTTTTATCCCAAAGAACCTGAAAAAACTGCTTCCAAAGTTCGAACCCAAGTCTGAAATTAGCGTCCATAAAAATCATGTTTTTTCTAAAAATAAAACTTTATGGAGATTTTGTGACTGAATTCGATAGGGACTAAAAATTTTATGAAAATTTACAAATTTCCAAATTCCCATAGGGCCTGAAAAAACTGCTTCCAAAGATCGAACCCAAGTCTGAAATTGGCGTCCATAAAAATCATTTTTTTTCTAAAAATACAATTTTATGGAGATTTTGTTAATGAATTCGAAATGGACAGCAAATTTCATCACAATTCCAAAATTTCAGCCCGTTTGGTCCCACAGAACCTGAAAAAACTGCTTCCAAAGTTCGAACCCAAGTCTGAAATTAGCGTCAATAAAAATCTTTATTTTTCTAAAAATACAACTTTATAGAGATTATTTGACTAAATTCAATTTGGACAACGACTCCCATCACTTTTCCATAATTTCAGCCCGTTTTATCCCATAGAGTCTGAAAAAACTGCTTCCATAGTTCGAACCCAAGTCTGAAATTAGCGTACATACAAATCTTTTTTTTTCTAAAAATACAACCTTATAGAGATTATTTGACTGAATTCGATTTGGGCAAAGACTTTCATCACTATTCCATAATTTCAGCCCGTTTAATCCCATCGAGCCTGAAAAAACTGCTTCCATAGTTCGAACCCAAGTCTGAAATTAGCGTACATAAAAATCTTTATTCTTATAAAAATACAACTTTATGGAGATAATTTGACTTTATTCCATACGGACTACAAATTTCATAACAATTCCCAAATTTCAGCCCGTTTGGTCCCATAAACCCTGAAAAAACTGCTTCCAAAGTTCGAACCCAAGTCTGAAATAAGCGTCCATAAAAATCATGTTTTTTCTTAAAATTTTCTTAAAATATTGAAGTTATCTTCATGGAGATTTTTTGACTGAAATCAATTTGAACAACAACTCTGATCACTTATCACTATTCCATAATTTCAGTCTGTTTGGTTTCATAGAGCCTGATAAAACTGCTTACAAAGTTCGAACCCAAGTCTGAAATAAGCGTCCATAAAAATCATGTTTTTTCTAAAAATAAAACTTTATGGAGATTTTGTGACTGAATTCGATAGGGACTTAAAATATTATGAAAATTTCAAAATTTCCAAATTCCCATAGGGCCTGAAAAAAAATGCTTCCAGGGTTCGAACCCAATTCTGAAATTAGCGTCCATAAAAATCATTTTTTTTCTAAAAATACAATTTTATGGAGATTTTGTTACTGAATTCGATATGGACAGCAAATTTCATCACAATTCCAAAAATTCAGACCGTTTGGTCCCACAGAGCCTGAAAAAACTGCTTCCAAATCTCAAACCCAAGTCTGAAATTAGCGTCCATAAAAATCTTCATTTTTCTAAAACTACAACTTTATAGAGATTATTTTACTGAATTCAATTTGGACAACGACTCTCATCACTTTTCCATAATTTCAGCCCGTTTTATCCCATAAAGCCTGAAAAAACTGCTTCCAAAGTTCGAAACCAAGTCTGAAATTAGCGTCCATAAAAATCATGTTTTTTCTCAAAATATAACTAAATGGATATTTTTTGACTGAAATCAATTTGAACAACGACTCTTATCACTTATCACTATTCCATAATTTCAGCCTGTTTGGTTTCATAGAGCCTGATAAAACTGCTTACAAAGTTCGAACCCAAGTCTGAAATAAGCGTCCATAAAAATCATGTTTTTTCTAAAAAAAAAACTTTATGGAGATTTTGTGACTGAATTCGATAGGGACTTAAAATATTATGAAAATTTCAAAATTTCCAAATTCCCATAAGGCCTGAAAAAACTGCTTCGAAAGATCGAACCCAAGTCTGAAATTGGCGTCCATAAAAATCATTTTTTTTCTATAAATACAAATTTATAGAAATTATTTGACTGATTTCGATTTGACAACGACTCTCATCCTTTTTCCATAATTTCAGCCCGTTTTATCCCATAGAGTCTGAAAAAACTGCTTCCATAGTTCGAACCCAAGTCTGAGTTAGCGTTCATAAAAATCATGATTTTTTATAAAATACAGCTTAATGGAGATTTTGTGACTGAAATCAATTTGAACAACGACTTTCATCACTATTCCATAATTTCAGCACGATTGGTCCCATAGAGCATGAAAAAACTGCTTCATTAGTTCAAACACAAGTCTGAAATTAGCATACATAAAAATCTTTATTTTTCTAAAAATACAACTTTACTGAGATACTTTATTCGATATGGACTGCAAATTTCATTCTTATGCCCAATTTTCCGCCCGTTTGGTCCCATAGAGCCTGAAAAAACTGCTCCCAAATTCCAAACCCAAGTCTGACATTAGCGTCCATAAAAATCATGATTTTTTAAAAATACATATTTATGGAGATTTTGTGACTGAATTCGATATGGACTACATATTTTATCACAATTCCCAAATTTCAGCCCGTTTGGTCCCATAGGGCTTGAAAAAACTGATTCCATAGTTCGAACCCAAGTCTGAAATAAGCGTACATAAAAATCTTTAATTTTTCTAAAAATACAGCTTTAAGGAGATTTTATGACTGAAATCAATTTGAACAAAGACTCTCATCACTATTCAATAATTACAGCACGATTGGTCCCATAGAGCCTGAAAAAACTGCTTCCATAGTTCGAACCCAAGTCTGAAATTGGCGTACATAAAAATCTTTATTTTTCTAAAAATACATCTTTATGGAGATTATTTGACTTAATTCGATATGGAATACATATTTTATCACAATTCCAAAATTTCAGTCCGTTTGGTCCCATTTGGTCTGAAAAAACTGCTTCCAAAGTTCGAAACCAAGTCTGAAATTAGCATCCATAAAAATCTTTATTTTTCTAAAATTACAACTTGATAGAAATTATTTGACTGAATTCGATTTGACAACGACTCTCATCACTATTCCATAATTTAGCCCGATTGGTCCCATAGAGTCTGTCAACACTGCTTCCATAGTTCGAACCCCATTCTGAAATTGGCGTACATAAAAATCTTTATTTTTCTAAAAATAAAACTTCATGGAGATTATTTGACTGAATTCGATTTGGACAACGACTCCCATCACTTTTCAATAATTTCAGCCCGTTTGGTCCCATAGGGCTTGAAAAAACTAATTCCATAGTTCGAACCCAAGTCTGAAATAAGCGTACATAAAAAACTTAAATTTTTCTAAAAATACTGCTTAATGGAGATTTTATGACTGAAATCAATTCGAACAAAGACTCTCATCACTATTCAATAATAACAGCACGATTGGTCCCATAGAGCCTGAAAAAACTGCTTCCATAGTTCGAACCCAAGTCTGAAATTGGCGTACATAAAAATCTTTATTTTTCTAAAAATACATCTTTATGGAGATTATTTGACTTAATTCGATATGGAATACATATTTTATAAAAATTCCAAAATTTCAGCCCGTTTGGTCCCATAGAGTCTGAAAAAACTTTTTCCATAGTTCGAACCCAAGTCTGAAACTAGCGTCCATAAAAATCATGATTTTTTCTAAAAATACAGCTTTATGGAGATATTGTTACTAAAATCAATTTGAACAACGACTCTCATCACTATTCCATAAATTCAGTCCGATTGGTCAGATAGAGTCTGAAAAATCTGCTTCCATAGTTTGAACCCAAGTCTGAAATAAGCGTCCATAATTCGAAATGGACTACAAATTTCATTACAATTCCCAAATTTCAGCCCGTTTGGTCCCATAAAGCCTGAAAAAACTGCTTCCAAAGTTCGAACCCAAGTCTGAAATAAGCGTCCATAAATATCATGTTTTTTCTTAAAATATAACTTCATGGAGATTTTTTGACTGAAATCAATTTGAACAACGACTCTTATCACTTATCACTATTCCATAATTTCAGACCGTTTGGTCCCACAGAGCCTGAAAAAACTGCTTCCAAATCTCAAACCCAAGTCTGAAATTAGCGTCCATAAAAATCTTTATTTTTCTAAAAATACAACTTTAAAGAGATTATTTGACTGAATTCAATTTGGAAAACGACTCTCATCACTTTTCCATAATTTCAGCCCGTTTTATTCCATAAAGCCTGAAAAAACTGCTTCCAAAGTTCGAAACCAAGTCTGAAATTAGCGTCCATAAAAATCATGTTTTTTCTTAAATTATAACTAAATGGATATTTTTTGACTGAAATCAGTTTGAACAATGACTCTCATCACTATTATATAATTTCAGCCCGTTTGGTTCCATAGAGCCTGAAAAAACTGCTTCCTAAGTTCGAACCCAAGTCTGAGATTAGCGTCCATAAAAATCTTTATTTATCTTAAAATACAACTTTATAGAAATTATTTGACTGAATTCAATTTGGACAACGACTCTCATCATTTTCCCATAATTTCAGCCCATTTTATCCCATAGAGTCTGAAAACACTGCCTCCATAGTTCGAACCCCATTCTGAAATTGGCGTACATAAAAATCTTTATTTTTCTAAAAATAAAACTTTATGGAGATTATTTGACTGAATTCGATTTGGGCAAAGACTTTCATCACTATTCCATAATTTCAGCCCGTTTTATCCCATAGAGCCTGAAAAAACTGCTTCCAAAGTTCGAACCCAAGTCTGAAATTAGCGTACATACAAATCTTTATTTTTCTAAAAATACAAATTTATGGAGATAATTTGACTTAATTCGATATGGACTACAAATTTAATTTAATTTAATGACAATTCCCAAATTTCAGCCCGTTTGGTCCCATAGGGCTTGAAAAAACTGATTCCATAGTTCGAACCCAAGTCTGAAATTAGCGTACATAAAAATCTTTAATTTTTCTAAAAATACAGCTTTATGGAGATTTTATACTGAAATCAATTTGAACAAAGACTCTCATCACTATTCAATAATTACAGCATGATTGGTCCCATAGAGCCTGAAAAAACTGCTTACAAAGTTCGAACCCAAGTCTGAAATAAGCGTCCATAAAAATCATGTTTTTTCTAAAAATAAAACTTTATGGAGATTTTGTGACTGAATTCGATAGGGACTTAAAATATTATGAAAATTTCAAAATTTCCAAATTCCCATATGGCCTGAAAAAAAATGCTTCCAGGGTTCGAACCCAAGTCTGAAATTAGCGTCCATAAAAATCATTTTTTTTCTAAAAATACAATTTTATGGAGATTTTGTTACTGAATTCGATATGGACAGCAAATTTCATCACAATTCCAAAAATTCAGACCGTTTGGTCCCACAGAGCCTGAAAAAACTGCTTCCAAATCTCAAACCCAAGTCTGAAATTAGCGTCCATAAAAATCTTCATTTTTCTAAACATACAACTTTATAGAGATTATTTGACTGAATTCAATTTGGACAACGACTCTCATCACTTTTCCATAATTTCAGCCCATTTTATCCCATAAAGCCTGAAAAAACTGCTTCCAAAGTTTGAAACCAAGTCTGAAATTAGCGTCCATAAAAATCATGTTTTTTCTCAAAATATAACTAAATGGATATTTTTTGACTGAAATCAGTTTGAACAATGACTCTCATCACTATTATATAATTTAAGCCCGTTTTGTTCCATAGAGCCTGAAAAAACTGCTTCCTAAGTTCGAACCCAAGTCTGAAATTAACGTCCATAAAAATCATGATTTTTCTTATAATATAACTTTATGGAGATTTTGTGAGTGAAATCAACTAGGACAAAGTGTCTCGTCACAATTCCCAAATTTCAGCCCGTTTGGTCCCATAGAGCCTGAAAAAACTGCTTCCAAAGTTCGAACCCAAGTCTGAAATTAGCGTCCATAAAAATCATGATTTTTCTTAAAATATAACTTGATGGAGATTTTGTGACTGAATTCGATATGGACTACATATTTTATCACAATTCCAAAATTTCAGCCCGTTTGGTCCCATATGGGTTGAAAAAACTGCCTCCAAAGTTCGAACCCAAGTCTGAAATTAGTGTCCATAAAAATCAATTTTTTTCTAAAAATACAATTTTATCGAGATTTTGTGACTGAATTCAATATGAACAAGAAATTTCATCCTAATTCCAAAATTTCAGCCCGTTTGGTCCCATATGGCCTGAAAAAACTGCTTCCAAAGTTCGAACCCAAGTCTGAAATTAGCGTACATAAAAATCTTTATTTTTCTAAAAATACAACTTTATGGAGATAATTTGACTTTATTCGATATGGACTACAAATTTCATTAAAATTCCCGAATTTCAGCCCGTTTGGTCCCATTGAGCCTGAAAAAACTGCTCCCAAATTCCAAACCCAAGTCTGACATAAGCGTCCATAAAAATCATAATTTTTCTAAAAATACAACTTTATGGAGATTTTGTGACTGAATTCGATATAGACAACAAATTTCATCACAATTCCAAAATTTTAGCCCGTTTGGTCCCATAGAGCCTGAAAAAGCTGCTTCCAAAGTTCGAACCCAAGTCTGAAATTAGCGTCCATAAAAATCTTTATTTTTCTAAAAATACACTTTATGGATATTATTTGACTGAATTCGATTTGACAACGACTCTCATCACTTTTCCATAATTTCAGCCCGTTTTATCCCATAGAGTCTGAAAAAATTGCTTCCATAGTTCGAATCCAAGTCTGAAATAAGCTCACATACAAATCTTTATTTTTCTAAAGATACAACTTTATATGGACGGATACATTTGATATGGACTACAAATTTCATCACAGTTCCGAAATTTCAGCCCGTTTGGTCCCACAGAACCTGAAAAAACTGCTTCCAAAGTACGAACCCAAGTCTGAAATTAGCGTCAATAAAAATCTTAATTTTTCTAAAAATACAACTTTATAGAGATTATTTGACTGAATTCAATTTGGACAACGACTCTCATCACTATTCCATAATTTCAGCCCGATTGGTCCCATAGAGTCTGAAAACACTGCCTCCATAGTTCGAACCCCATTCGAAAATTGGCGTACATAAAAATCTTTATTTTTCTAAAAATAAAACTTTATGGAGATTATTTGACTGAATTCGATTTGGGCAAAAACTTTTAGCCCGTTTTATCCCAAAGAGCCTGAAAAAACTGCTTCCAAAAGTTCGAACCCAAGTCTGAAATTAGCGTACATAAAAATCTTTATTTTTCTAAAAATACAACTTTATGGAGATTATTTGACTGAATTCGATATGGACTACATATTTTATGACAATTCCCAAATTTCAGCCCGTTTGGTTCCATAGAGCCTGAAAAAACTGCTTCCTAAGTTCGAACCCAAGTCTGAGATTAGCGTCCATAAAAATCTTTATTTATCTTAAAATACAACTTTATAGAAATTATTTGACTGAATTCAATTTGGACAACGACTCTCATCATTTTCCCATAATTTCAGCCCATTTTATCCCATAGAGTCTGAAAACACTGCCTCCATAGTTCGAACCCCATTCTGAAATTGGCGTACATAAAAATCTTTATTTTTCTAAAAATAAAACTTTATGGAGATTATTTGACTGAATTCGATTTGGGCAAAGACTTTCATCACTATTCCATAATTTCAGCCCGTTTTATCCCATAGAGCCTGAAAAAACTGCTTCCAAAGTTCGAACCCAAGTCTGAAATTAGCGTACATACAAATCTTTATTTTTCTAAAAATACAAATTTATGGAGATAATTTGACTTAATTCGATATGGACTACAAATTTAATTTAATTTAATGACAATTCCCAAATTTCAGCCCGTTTGGTCCCATAGGGCTTGAAAAAACTGATTCCATAGTTCGAACCCAAGTCTGAAATTAGCGTACATAAAAATCTTTAATTTTTCTAAAAATACAGCTTTATGGAGATTTTATACTGAAATCAATTTGAACAAAGACTCTCATCACTATTCAATAATTACAGCACGATTGGTCCCATAGAGCCTGAAAAAACTGCTTACAAAGTTCGAACCCAAGTCTGAAATAAGCGTCCATAAAAATCATGTTTTTTCTAAAAATAAAACTTTATGGAGATTTTGTGACTGAATTCGATAGGGACTTAAAATATTATGAAAATTTCAAAATTTCCAAATTCCCATATGGCCTGAAAAAAAATGCTTCCAGGGTTCGAACCCAAGTCTGAAATTAGCGTCCATAAAAATCATTTTTTTTCTAAAAATACAATTTTATGGAGATTTTGTTACTGAATTCGATATGGACAGCAAATTTCATCACAATTCCAAAAATTCAGACCGTTTGGTCCCACAGAGCCTGAAAAAACTGCTTCCAAATCTCAAACCCAAGTCTGAAATTAGCGTCCATAAAAATCTTCATTTTTCTAAACATACAACTTTATAGAGATTATTTGACTGAATTCAATTTGGACAACGACTCTCATCACTTTTCCATAATTTCAGCCCATTTTATCCCATAAAGCCTGAAAAAACTGCTTCCAAAGTTTGAAACCAAGTCTGAAATTAGCGTCCATAAAAATCATGTTTTTTCTCAAAATATAACTAAATGGATATTTTTTGACTGAAATCAGTTTGAACAATGACTCTCATCACTATTATATAATTTAAGCCCGTTTTGTTCCATAGAGCCTGAAAAAACTGCTTCCTAAGTTCGAACCCAAGTCTGAAATTAACGTCCATAAAAATCATGATTTTTCTTATAATATAACTTTATGGAGATTTTGTGAGTGAAATCAACTAGGACAAAGTGTCTCGTCACAATTCCCAAATTTCAGCCCGTTTGGTCCCATAGAGCCTGAAAAAACTGCTTCCAAAGTTCGAACCCAAGTCTGAAATTAGCGTCCATAAAAATCATGATTTTTCTTAAAATATAACTTGATGGAGATTTTGTGACTGAATTCGATATGGACTACATATTTTATCACAATTCCAAAATTTCAGCCCGTTTGGTCCCATATGGGTTGAAAAAACTGCCTCCAAAGTTCGAACCCAAGTCTGAAATTAGTGTCCATAAAAATCAATTTTTTTCTAAAAATACAATTTTATCGAGATTTTGTGACTGAATTCAATATGAACAAGAAATTTCATCCTAATTCCAAAATTTCAGCCCGTTTGGTCCCATATGGCCTGAAAAAACTGCTTCCAAAGTTCGAACCCAAGTCTGAAATTAGCGTACATAAAAATCTTTATTTTTCTAAAAATACAACTTTATGGAGATAATTTGACTTTATTCGATATGGACTACAAATTTCATTAAAATTCCCGAATTTCAGCCCGTTTGGTCCCATTGAGCCTGAAAAAACTGCTCCCAAATTCCAAACCCAAGTCTGACATAAGCGTCCATAAAAATCATAATTTTTCTAAAAATACAACTTTATGGAGATTTTGTGACTGAATTCGATATAGACAACAAATTTCATCACAATTCCAAAATTTTAGCCCGTTTGGTCCCATAGAGCCTGAAAAAGCTGCTTCCAAAGTTCGAACCCAAGTCTGAAATTAGCGTCCATAAAAATCTTTATTTTTCTAAAAATACACTTTATGGATATTATTTGACTGAATTCGATTTGACAACGACTCTCATCACTTTTCCATAATTTCAGCCCGTTTTATCCCATAGAGTCTGAAAAAATTGCTTCCATAGTTCGAATCCAAGTCTGAAATAAGCTCACATACAAATCTTTATTTTTCTAAAGATACAACTTTATATGGACGGATACATTTGATATGGACTACAAATTTCATCACAGTTCCGAAATTTCAGCCCGTTTGGTCCCACAGAACCTGAAAAAACTGCTTCCAAAGTACGAACCCAAGTCTGAAATTAGCGTCAATAAAAATCTTAATTTTTCTAAAAATACAACTTTATAGAGATTATTTGACTGAATTCAATTTGGACAACGACTCTCATCACTATTCCATAATTTCAGCCCGATTGGTCCCATAGAGTCTGAAAACACTGCCTCCATAGTTCGAACCCCATTCGAAAATTGGCGTACATAAAAATCTTTATTTTTCTAAAAATAAAACTTTATGGAGATTATTTGACTGAATTCGATTTGGGCAAAAACTTTTAGCCCGTTTTATCCCAAAGAGCCTGAAAAAACTGCTTCCAAAAGTTCGAACCCAAGTCTGAAATTAGCGTACATAAAAATCTTTATTTTTCTAAAAATACAACTTTATGGAGATTATTTGACTGAATTCGATATGGACTACATATTTTATGACAATTCCCAAATTTCAGCCCGTTTGGTCCCATAGGTCCAGAAAAAACTGATTCCATAGTTCAAACGCAAGTCTGAAATTAGGGTACATAAAAATCTTTATTTTTCTAAAAATACAACTTTATAGAGATTATTTGACTGAATTCGATTTGACAACGACTCTCATAACTTTTCCATAATTTAGGCCCGTTTTAGTCTGAAAAAACGTCTTCCATAGTTCGAACCCAAGTCTGAGTTAGCGTTCATAAAAATCATGATTTTTTATAAAATACAGCTTTATGGAGATTTTGTGACTGAAATCAATTTGAACAACGACTTTCATCACTATTCCATAATTTCAGCACGATTGGTCCCATAGAGCATGAAAAAACTGCTTCATTAGTTCAAACACAAGTCTGAAATTAGCGTACATAAAAATCTTTATTTTTCTAAAAATACAACTTTACTGAGATACTTTATTCGATATGGACTGCAAATTTCATTCTTATGCCCAATTTTCCGCCCGTTTGGTCCCATAGAGCCTGAAAAAACTGCTCCCAAATTCCAAACCCAAGTTTGACATTAGCGTCCATAAAAATCATGATTTTTCTAAAAATACATGTTAAAACATACAATGTAATACATTATTTTCTATAATAATAATGTTAGTTTAAAAGTTGGCAACATATTGTGTGTGGCAACCCATTTGGTTTTCTTTTATCTATGCTCTGTACACTGCTGTCATCTTTCTTGTAATACGTACATCGTCAATAAAACCAGTTATTAAAAAGTGTTATATGTTTTAATTTAATAAACACAAAAGATTACAACAGGTTATGGGCCCAGCACGCTTCCGCTGCGCAACTCTGCTTAGTAGCAGAACGTGGTTCCGATCCACGGACCTCTGGGTTAAAGATTACAACAGGTTATTGGCCCAGATCACCACAGGCCACATACCTATCAAAAATAAAGTATAGTGAAGTGACTGGTTGAAAACAATTACCGGAGAAACAAAAATTAATCTCACACCGTGTTGGCGTTGGAGGTTAAGTTGCCGGGAAGGAGAAAAAATACTTGCTACATTCGGCTGCAAGGAAGGAAATACTAGTAAGAAAGGAATTGAAAGACACGATGGACGGAAATAATACAGTTATCAAACTGGAAGGAATAAAAAACTGGAATGTTTGGAAGTTTCAAACAATGGTGTTGTTACGGGGTCAAAATTTAATTAATGTCGTTGAAGGCGTAAAAGGGCAAGGCTCCGAGGAACAGAAAGCATGGGAGACACAAGATGCTAAGGCTCAAACAATGTTAGTGACCAGGATGACCGAGGAAGTGATGTTACATATATTATCTTGCACTACTGCTGCAGAGATGTGGCGAAAGTTAACGAGCATTTTTGAACAAAAAAGTGAAACAAGTATTCACATAATCCAGCAAAGATTCTTCCAATATAAATATGAAGAAGGAATGGAGATGTCAGTCTTCCTGTCAAAAATACAGGAGTTACAAAATCAACTCAAACAAATGGGTGAAGAAATTTCGGAAAAATTCATAATTACGAAGGTATTGATGTCATTGCCAGATATTTACAAACACTTCATATCAGCATGGGAGTCTGCGCCAGATAACAAACAAACCTATGATAACCTTGTCGCTCGTTTGTTAGTGGAAGAGGAGAGAGTAAGGAAAAAGGCTGAACTCGCATCGCCGTCATCTGCGTTTATGGTAAAGAAAACTGCTCCAATTAAAAGAAATATAAAGTGTTTCAAATGTAATAAGATGGGACATTATCAATCTGAGTGTATGAGTCATGTGAATAATTACCATCGTAACTTTCCAAACAAAAGTGAAAAAAAGTGTTTTTATTGCAACAAAGTTGGGCACATCAAGAGTGAGTGCTGGCATAAGAAAGGAAATGAGAAAAATGCGTTTGTAGTACAAAAAATACCTAAAAAACTGTATCAACAGTCAAAGTGGTTGGTGGACACAGGAGCCAGCGAACATATGTGTCAAGACAAAAATCTGTTTTCGACATTTTCACCAGAAGTGTCACAAAAGTCTGTGATAATAGGTGATAGTACTCAAATAAATGTTATTGGTTGCGGACAAGTGGAACTAGAAGTATTCAATGGACACCGGTGGGTCGAGACAACCATATATAATGTACTGTGTGTGCCAGACTTAAAAATAAACTTGTTCTCTGTAAATTGTGCGGCTGACAAAGGTTATGTCATGTTGACAGATCAAAACATTTGCAAATTTTCCAAGAATAATAAAGTATGTGCGGTAGCAAATCGTGTTGGAAATATGTATATTATGGATGTTCGTTATAAATATAAAAACTGCTTTGCAAATGTAACTACAGTTAAATCAAGTTTGAGTGAGTGGCATGAGAAACTTGTTCACCAGAATATACAGCAGGTGAAAGACGTGTTAGAGAACAATAATATTAAAGTCTCAAGTAATTCTCTTCAGAAGTGTCAAGGCTGCTTACAGGGTAAATTACACCGGCTGCCCTTTATGAACTCTGAGACAAAAACTGTTAAAACATGTGAACTGATACATGCCGATGTTTGCGGGCCGATGGAGGCAGTATCTGTCGGCGGGGCGAGGTACTTCTTGATTTTAAAAGATGATTACTCTTGCTATAGAACTGTATATTTTATTAAAAAGAAGGACGAAGTGATTAATTGTATTAAAGATTTTGTAAACAAAGCTGAAAATGTCACGGGTAACAAAATAATCACTTTTAGAAGTGACAACGGCTTAGAATTCATTAATAAGGCTGTGTCAACTTTGTTCTCAAACCGGGGTATAGTACACCAAACTTCTGTACCATACACGCCACAACAGAATGGCAAGGCGGAACGGGAGATAAGAACCTTAACAGAAGCAGCAAGGTCAATGCTGTGTGCCAAGAACCTTAAAAAAAAATTATGGGCAGAAGCAGTCAACACTGCAGCCTATGTTCTCAACAGAACCAGTAGAAGTAATGAACCAGGAAAAACACCCTATGAATTATGGACAGGCAAACATTTTGATCTCAGTAACCTACATATCTTTGGTACGCCCGTAGCTGTTCATATTCCAAAAGAAAAACGAAGAAAATGGGATTCTAAAGGAGAAAATGGAATCATGGTAGGGTACGGAGAAAATGTGAAAGGGTATAGAATTTTTTATCCTGATAAAAATGATGTTCAAATAAAGAGGGATGTCATTTTTCTGGAACCTGTTATTGGGAAATGTAATAGCTTAAACCTAGAGTCTGTAACAGAAGAATACAACGATGAAACTGACAATAACCAGCAAGAGTTAGTAGAAGATGTTGTGAGTGATCCAAACATTACAAATCAGATGTCAGATGATGAGCAGCACAGCTTATATGAACCTGAAGAAACAAGTGATGAAGATAGTGAACGCGATAGTGATAGTAAATTACAGCCAGCTTCTCCTCGTCAAACCAAACGTGTCAGAAAGGCGCCACAATTCTATACTTGCCAAAATATGTACACTGCAGAGACAGAACCAGGCACCTATAAGGAAGCTATGCAGAGGAGTGATGCCTGTCAGTGGGAAGAAGCTATAAAACAAGAACTGGATACTCTCAAAGAAAATAATACTTGGACAGTTTGCGCTGTACCTGAAAAACAAATCATTATTAGTAGTAAGTGGGTATTCAAAATAAAGAAAGTTGATAATATTATTCAATATAAAGCAAGATTGGTTGCCAGAGGTTTTGAACAGAATGATACAAAAGATTTATATGAAATTTACTCACCTGTTGCCAAATCGTCAACATTTAGATTATTTGTTTCAGTTGCTACAAAATTAAAACTATCAATACATCAGATGGATGTCACTGGGGCTTTTTTATATGGGGATATAAAGGAAACTGTGTTTATTAAATTACCGGAAGGGGCATATAATGGTTGTGATAATATTGTAAAACTAAATAAATCATTGTATGGGCTAAAAAAATCCCCTAAATATTGGAATGAAAAATTTAACCATGTAATAAGTAAAGCAGGCTATGTAAAGTCAAAGAATGATCCTTGTTTGTTTACTAAATGTACTGGAGAAAACCAAACTTATGTCTTACTTTACGTCGATGACCTCTTGATGTTTAGTAATAATGAACAGGAATTAAGTGATCTTAAATTAAAATTACACAATGCGTTTAAGATGAAAGATTTGGGACTAATTTCAAATTTTCTTGGTATCAGTGTTAAACAGAATTTGAAAGATGGTGTAACTGAATTATGTCAAAGATCTTATTTAGAAAATGTATTAAAAAGATTTAACATGGAAAATTGCAAACCCATGTATACCCCTATTGATCAAAATTTTAATGTAAAAATCTTAGAATCCAAAGAATGTAAGTCTGACAAGGATATTGAAAATACTTGTAGGAAAATTATTGGAAGTTTAATGTATGCGGTCTCAGGCACTAGGCCAGACCTTTGTGTAGCGGTATCTATATTAAGTAGGTACCAAAATAATGCAAGTGATGTTTTGTTGACTCATTTAAAAATTTTTTTAAGATATATAAAATATACTCTAGATTATAAGCTGATTTTCAAATGTAATGATGATGGACTTATTGGGCATTGTGATGCAGATTGGGGTGGTGACACAAGAGATAGAAAGTCTACCACTGGCTACTGTTTCAAGTTCTCCAATTGTATTATATCGTGGTGTTCTAAGAAACAGTGTTCCGTAAGCTTATCATTTTGTCAAAGATTTAATTAAGGAATGTAAGATATGTTTAGTGTATGTTAAGACTGAGGATCAAATAGCTGATATGTTTACTAAGTCATTAAACAAAAACCTATTGTTTAAATTTGTTACTCAATGTGGCCTCCTGTAAAATCTCTCAGTTATAACATAGGTAGTTAAAAGTTATAGATATAGATAATGTAAGAATGTGTTACATTGAGCGGGGGTGTTAAAACATACAATGTAATACATTATTTTCTATAATAATAATGTTAGTTTAAAAGTTGGCAACATATTGTGTGTGGCAACCCATTTGGTTTTCTTTTATCTATGCTCTGTACACTGCTGTCATCTTTCTTGTAATACGTACATCGTCAATAAAACCAGTTATTAAAAAGTGTTATATGTTTTAATTTAATAAACACAAAAGATTACAACAATACACATTTATGGAGATTTTGTTACTGAATTCGATATAGACAGCAAATTTCATCACAATTCCAAAATTTCAGCCCGGTTGGTCCCACAGAGCCTGAAAAAACTGCTTCCATAGTTCGAACCCAAGTCTGAGTTAGCGTTCATAAAAATCATGATTTTTTATAAAATACAGCTTAATGGAGATTTTGTGACTGAAATCAATTTGAACAACGACTTTCATCACTATTCCATAATTTCAGCACGATTGGTCCCATAGAGCATGAAAAAACTGCTTCATTAGTTCAAACACAAGTCTGAAATTAGCATACATAAAAATCTTTATTTTTCTAAAAATACAACTTAACTGAGATACTTTATTCGATATGGACTGCAAATTTCATTCTTATGCCCAATTTTCCGCCCGTTTGGTCCCATAGAGCCTGAAAAAACTGCTCCCAAATTCCAAACCCAGGTCTGACATTAGCGTCCATAAAAATCATGATTTTTCTAAAAATACATATTTATGGAGATTTTGTGACTGAATTCGATATGGACTACATATTTTATCACAATTCCCAAATTTCAGCCCGTTTGGTCCCATAGGGCTTGAAAAAACTGATTCCATAGTTCGAACCCAAGTCTGAAATTAGCGTACATAAAAATCTTTAATTTTTCTAAAAATACAGCTTTATGGAGATAATTTGACTTAATTCGATATGGACTACAAATTTCATTACAATTCCCAAATTTCAGCCCGTTTGATCCCATATGGCCTGAAAAAACTGCTTCCAAAGTTCGAACCCAAGTCTGAAATTAGCGTCCATAAAAATCTTTATTTTTCTAAAAATACAAATTTATAGAAATTATTTGACTGATTTCGATTTGACAACGACTCTCATCCTTTTTCCATAATTTCAGCCCGTTTTATCCCATAGAGTCTGAAAAAACTGCTTCCATAGTTTGAACCCAAGTCTGAAATTAGCGTCCATAAAAATCATGTTTTTTCTTAAAATAAAACTTTATGGAGATTTTGTGACTGAAGTCGATAGGGACTAAAAATTTTATGAAAATTTTAAAATTTCCAAATTCCCATAGGGCCTGAAAAAACTTCTTCCAAAGTTCGAACCCAAATCTGAAATTGGGGTCCAAAAAAATCATTTTTTTTCTAAAAATACAAATTTATGGAGATTTTGTTACTGAATTCGATATAGACAGCAAATTTCATCACAATTCCAAAATTTCAGCCCGGTTGGTCCCACAGAGCCTGAAAAAACTGCTTCCATAGTTCGAACCCAAGTCTGAGTTAGCGTTCATAAAAATCATGATTTTTTATAAAATACAGCTTAATGGAGATTTTGTGACTGAAATCAATTTGAACAACGACTTTCATCACTATTCCATAATTTCAGCACGATTGGTCCCATAGAGCATGAAAAAACTGCTTCATTAGTTCAAACACAAGTCTGAAATTAGCATACATAAAAATCTTTATTTTTCTAAAAATACAACTTAACTGAGATACTTTATTCGATATGGACTGCAAAATTCATTCTTATGCCCAATTTTCCGCCCGTTTGGTCCCATAGAGCCTGAAAAAACTGCTCCCAAATTCCAAACCCAGGTCTGACATTAGCGTCCATAAAAATCATGATTTTTCTAAAAATACATATTTATGGAGATTTTGTGACTGAATTCGATATGGACTACATATTTTATCACAATTCCCAAATTTCAGCCCGTTTGGTCCCATAGGGCTTGAAAAAACTGATTCCATAGTTCGAACCCAAGTCTGAAATTAGCGTACATAAAAATCTTTAATTTTTCTAAAAATACAGCTTTATGGAGATTTTATGACTGAAATCAATTTGAACAAAGACTCTCATCACTATTCAATAATTACAGCACGATTGGTCCCATAGAGCCTGAAAAAACTGCTTCCATAGTTCGAACCCAAGTCTGAAATTGGCGTAAATAAAAATCTTTATTTTTCTAAAAATACATCTTTATGGAGATTATTTGACTTAATTCGATATGGAATACATATTTTATCACAATTCCAAAATTTCAGTCCGTTTGGTCCCATTTGGTCTGAAAAAACTGCTTCCAAAGTTCGAAACCAAGTCTGAAATTAGCGTCCATAAAAATCTTTATTTTTCTAAAATTACAACTTGATAGAAATTATTTGACTGAATTCGATTTGACAACGACTCTCATCACTATTCCATAATTTAGCCCGATTGGTCCCATAGAGTCTGTCAACACTGCTTCCATAGTTCGAACCCCATTCTGAAATTGGCGTACATAAAAATCTTTATTTTTCTAAAAATAAAACTTTATGGAGATTATTTGACTGAATTCGATTTGGACAACGACTCCCATCACTTTTCAATAATTTCAGCCCGTTTGGTCCCATAGGGCTTGAAAAAACTGATTCCATAGTTCGAACCCAAGTCTGAAATAAGCGTACATAAAAAACTTTAATTTTTCTAAAAATACTGCTTTATGGAGATTTTATGACTGAAATCAATTCGAACAAAGACTCTCATCACTATTCAATAATAACAGCACGATTGGTCCCATAGAGCGTGAAAAAACTGCTTCCATAGTACGAACACAAGTCTGAAATTGGCGTACATAAAAATCATTATTTTTCTAAAAATACATCTTTATGGAGATTATTTGACTTAATTCGATATGGAATACATATTTTATAAAAATTCCTAAATTTCAGCCCGTTTGGTCCCATAGAGTCTGAAAAAACTTTTTCCATAGTTCGAACCCAAGTCTGAAATTAGCGTCCATAAAAATCATGATTTTTTCTAAAAATACAGCTTTATGGAGATATTGTTACTAAAATCAATTTGAACAACGACTCTCATCACTATTCCATAAATTCAGTCCGATTGGTCAGATAGAGTCTGAAAAATCTGCTTCCATAGTTTGAACCCAAGTCTGAAATAAGCGTCCATAATTCGAAATGGACTACAAATTTCATTACAATTCCCAAATTTCAGCCCGGTTGGTCCCATAAAGCCTGAAAAAACTGCTTCCAAAGTTCGAACCCAAGTCTGAGATTAGCGTCCATAAAAATCTTTATTTTTATAAAAATACAACTTTATAGAAATTATTTGACTGAATTCAATTTGGACAACGACTCTTATCACTATTCCATAATTTCAGCCCGTTTGGTTACAAAGAGCCTGAAAAAACTGCTTCCAAAGTTTGAACCCAAGTCTGAAATTAGCGTACATAAAAATCGTTATTTTTCTAAAAATACAACTTTATGGAGATAATTTGACTTTATTCGATATGGACTACAAATTTCATTAAAATTCCCGAATTTCAGCCCGTTTGGTCCCATTGAGCCTGAAAAAACTGCTCCCAAATTCCAAACCCAAGTCTGACATAAACGTCCATAAAAATCATAATTTTTCTAAAAATACAACTTTATGGAGATTTTGTGACTGAATTCGATATAGACAACAAATCTCATCACAATTCCAAAATTTCAGCCCGTTTGGTCCCATAGAGCCTGAAAAAGCTGCTTCCAAAGTTCGAACCCAAGTCTGAGATTAGCGTCCATAAAATCTTTATTTTTCTTAAAATACAGCCTATGGAAATTTTGTGAGTGAAATCAATTTGAACAACGACTCTCATCAGTATTCCATAATTTCAGCCCGATTGGTCCCATAGAGTCTGAAAACACTGCTTCCATAGTTCGAACCCCATTCTGAAATTGGCGTACATAAAAATCTTTATTTTTCTAAAAATAAATCTTTATGGAGATTATTTGACTGTATTCGATTTGGGCAAAGACTTTCATCACTATTCCATAATTTCAGCCCGTTTTATCCCATAGAGCCTGAAAAAAACTGCTTCCATAGTTCGAACCCAAGTCTGAAATTAGGGTACATACAAATCTTTATTTTTCTAAAAATACAACTTTAGGGAGATAATTTGACTGAACATGATGTGGACTATGAATTTCATTACAATTCCCAAATTTCAGCCCGATTGGTCCCATAGAGCCTGAAAAAACTGCTCCCAAATTCCAAACCCAAGTCTGACATTAGCGTCCATAAAAATCAATATTTTTCTAAAAATACAACTTTATGGAGATTTTGTGACTGAATTCGATATGGACTACATATTTTATCACAATTCCAAAATTTCAGCCCGTTTGGTCCCATATGGCCTGAAAAAACTGCTTCGAAAGTTCGAACCCAAGTCGGAAATTAGCGTCCATAAAAATCTTTATTTTTCTTAAAATACAACTTTATGGAGATTATTTGACTGAATTCGATTTGGGCAAAAACTTTTAGCCCGTTTTATCCCAAAGAGCCTGAAAAAACTGCTTCCAAAGTTCGAACCCAAGTCTGAAATTAGCGTACATAAAATCTTTATTTTTCTAAAAATACAACTTTATGGAGATTATTTGACTGAATTCGATATGGACTACAAATTTCATCACAGTTCCAAAATTTCAGCCCGTTTAGTCCCACTGAACCTGAAAAAACTGCTTCCAAAGTTTGAACCCAAGTCTGAAATTAGCGTCAATAAAAATCTTAATTTTTCTAAAAATACATCTTTATAGAGATTATTTGACTGAATTCAATTTGGACAACGACTCTCATCACTATTCCATAATTTCAGCCCGATTGGTCAGATAGAGTCTGAAAACACTGCCTCCATAGTTCGAACCCCATTCTGAAATTGGCGTACATAAACTCTTTATTTTTCTAAAAATAAACTTTTATGGAGATTATTTGACTGAATTCGATTTGGGCAAAAACTTTTAGCCCGTTTTATCCCAAAGAGCCTGAAAAAACTGCTTCCAAAGTTCGAACCCAAGTCTGAAATTAGCGTACATAAAAATCTTTATTTTTCTAAAAATACAATTTTATGGAGATTATTTGACTGAATTCAATTTGGACAACCACTCCCATCACTTTTCCATAATTTCAGCCCGTTTTATCCCATAGAGTCTGAAAAAATTGCTTCCATAGTTCGAATCCAAGTCTGAAATTAGCGTACATACAAATCTTTATTTTTATAAAGATACAACTTTATGGAGATAATTTGACTTAATTCGATATGGACTACAAATTTAATTTAATTTAATGACAATTCCCCAAATTTCAACCCGTTTGGTCCCATAGAGCCTGAAAAAACTGCTCCCAAATTCCAAACCCAAGTCTGAAATTAGCGTCCATAAAAATCATGATTTTTCTAAAAATACACATTTATGGAGATTTTGTGACTGAATTCGATATGGACTACATATTTTATCACAATTCCAAAATTTCAGCCCGTTTGGTCCCATATGGCCTGAAAAAACTGCTTCGAAAGTTCGAACCCAAGTCGGAAATTAGCGTCCATAAAAATCTTTATTTTTCTAAAAATACAACTTTATGGAGATTATTTGACTGAATTCGATTTGGGCAAAAACTTTTAGCCCGTTTTATCCCAAAGAGCCTGAAAAAACTGCTTCCAAAGTTCGAACCCAAGTCTGAAATTAGCGTACATAAAATCTTTATTTTTCTAAAAATACAACTTTATGGAGATTATTTGACTGAATTCGATATGGACTACATATTTTATGACAATTCCCAAATTTCAGCCCGTTTGGTCCCATAGGTCCAGAAAAAACTGATTCCATAGTTCAAACGCAAGTCTGAAATTAGGGTACATAAATATCTTTATTTTTCTAAAAATACAACTTTATAGAGATTATTTGACTGAATTCGATTTGACAACGACTCTCATAACTTTTCCATAATGTAGGCCCGTTTTATCCCATAGAGTCTGAAAAAACGTCTTCCATAGTTCGAACCCAAGTCTGAGTTAGCGTTCATAAAAATCAGGATTTTTTATAAAATACAGCTTTATGGAGATTTTGTGAATGAAATCAATTTGAACAACGACTTTCATCACTATTCCATAATTTCAGCACGATTGGTCCCATAGAGCATGAAAAAACTGCTTCATTAGTTCAAACACAAGTCTGAAATTAGCGTACATAAAAATCTTTTTTTTTCTAAAAATACAACTGTACTGAGATACTTTATTCGATATGGACAGCAAATTTCATTCTTATGCCCAATTTTCCGCCCGTTTGGTCCCATAGAGCCTGAAAAAACTGCTCCCAAATTCCAAACCCAAGTTTGACATTAGCGTCCATAAAAATCTTTATTTTTCTTAAAAATACACATTTATGGAGATTTTGTGACTGAATTCGATATGGACTACATATTTTATCACAATTCCCAAATTTCAGCCCGTTTAGTCCCATAGGGCTTGAAAAAACTGATTCCATAGTTCGAACCCAAGTCTGAAATTAGCGTACATAAAAATCTTTAATTTTTCTAAAAATACAGCTTTATGGAGATAATTTGACTTAATTCGATATGGACTACAAATTTCAGCCCGTTTGATCCCATATGGCCTGAAAAAACTGCTTCCAAAGTTCGAACCCAAGTCTGAAATTAGCGTCCATAAAAATCTTTATTTTTCTAAAAATACAAATTTATAGAAATTATTTGACTGATTTCGATTTGACAACGACCCTCATCCTTTTTCCATAATTTCAGCCCGTTTTATCCCATAGAGTCTGAAAAAACTGCTTCCATAGTTTGAACCCAAGTCTGAAATTAGCGTCCATAAAAATCAATTTTTTTCTTAAAATACAAATTTATGGAGATTTTGTTACTGAATTCGATATGGACAGAAAATTTCATCACAATTCCAAAATTTCAGCCCGGTTGGTCCCACAGAGCCTGAATAATTTGCTTCCAAAGTTCGAACCCAAGTCTGAAATAAGCGTCCATAAAAATCTTTATTTTTCTAAAAATACAACTTTATAGAGATTATTTGACTGTATTCGATTTGGGCAACGACTCTCATCACTATTCCATAATTTCAGCACAATTGGTCCCATAGAGCCTGAATAAACTGCTTCCAAAGTTCGAACCCAAGTCTGAAATAAGCGTCCATAAAAATCTTTATTTTTCTTAAAATACAACTTTATAGAGATTATTTGACTGTATTCGATTTGGGCAACGACTCTCATCACTATTCCATAATTTCAGCACAATTGGTCCCATAGAGCCTGAATAAACTGCTTCCAAAGTTCGAACCCAAGTCTGAAATAAGCGTCCATAAAAATCTTTATTTTTCTTAAAATACAACTTTATAGAGATTATTTGACTGAATTCAATTTGGACAACGACTCTCATCACTTTTCAATAATTTCAGCCCATTTATCCCATAGAGTCTGAAAAAACTGCATCCATAGTTCGAAACCAAGTCTGAAATTAGCGTCCATAAAAATCTTTATTTTTCTAAAAATGCAACTTGATAGAAATTATTTGACTGAATTCGATTCGACAACGACTCTCATCACTATTCCATAATCAAGCCCGATTGGTCCCATAGAGTCTGTCAACACTGCTTCCATAGTTCGAACCCCATTCTGAAATTGGCGAACATAAAAATCTGTATTAAAATACAACTTTATAGAGATTTTTTGACTGTATTCGATTTGGGCAACGACTCTCATCACTATTCCATAATTTCAGCACAATTGGTCCCATAGAGCCTGAAAAAACTGCTTCCATAGTTCGAACCCAAGTATGAAATTAGCGTACATAAAAATCTTTATTTTTCTAAAAATACAACTTTATGGAGTTAATTTGACTTAATTCGATATGGACTACAAATTCAATTTAATTTAATGACAATTCCCAAATTTCAGCCCGTTTGGTCCCATAGGTCCAGAAAAAACTGATTCCATAGTTCAAACGCAAGTCTGAAATTAGGGTACATAAAAATTTTTATTTTTCTAAAAATACAACTTTATAGAGATTATTTGACTGAATTCGATTTGACAACGACTCTCATAACTTTTCCATAATTTAGGCCCGTTTTATCCCATAGAGTCTGAAAAAACGTCTTCCATAGTTCGAACCCAAGTCTGAGTTAGCGTTCATAAAAATCATGATTTTTTATAAAATACAGCTTTATGGAGATTTTGTGACTGAAATCAATTTGAACAATGACTTTCATCACTATTCCATAATTTCAGCACGATTGGTCCCATAGAGCATGAAAAAACTGCTTCATTAGTTCAAACACAAGTCTGAAATTGGCGTACATAAAAATCTTTATTTTTCTAAAAATACAACTTTACTGAGATACTTTAATCGATATGGACTGCAAATTTCATTCTAATGCCCAATTTTCCGCCCGTTTGGTCCTATAGAGCCTGAAAAAACTGCTCCCAAATTCCAAACCCAAGTCTGACATTAGCGTCCATAAAAATCATGATTTTTCTAAAAATACACATTTATGGAGATTATTTGACTTAATTCGATATGGAATACATATTTTATCACAATTCCGAAATTTCAGCCCGTTTGGTCCCATTTGGTCTGAAAAAACTGCTTCCAAAGTTCGAAACCAAGTCTGAAATTAGCATCCATAAAAATCTTTATTTTTCTAAAAATACAACTTGATAGAAATTATTTGACTGAATTCGATTTGACAACGACTCTCATCACTATTCCATAAAATAGCCCGATTGGTCCCATAGAGTCTGTCAACACTGCTTCCATAGTTCGAACCCCATTCTGAAATTGGCGAACATAAAAATCTTTATTTTTCTAAAAATAAAACTTTATGGAGATTATTTGACTGAATTCGATGTGGGCAAAGACTTTCATCACTATTCCATAATTTCAGCCCGTTTTATCCCATAGATCCTGAAAAAACTGCTTCCAAAGTTCGAACCCAAGTCTGAAATTAGCGTACATACAAATCTTTATTTTTCTAAAAATACAAATTTATGGAGATAATTTGACTTAATTCGATATGGACTACAAATTAAATTTAATTTAATGACAATTCCCAAATTTCAGCCCGTTTGGTTCCATAGGGCTTGAAAAAAATGATTCCATAGTTCGAACCCAAGTCTGAAATTAGCGTACATAAAAATCTTTAATTTTTCTAAAAATACAGCTTTATGGAGATTTTATACTGAAATAAATTTGAACAAAGACTCTCATCACTATTCAATATTTACAGCACGATTGGTCCCATAGAGCCTGAAAAAACTGCTTCCATAGTTCGAACCCAAGTCTGAAATTGGCGTACATAAAAATCTTTATTTTTCTAAAAACACAATTTTATGGAGATAATTTGACTCAATTCGATATGGACTACAAATTTTATTACAATTCCCAAATTTCAGCCCGTTTGATCCCATATGGCCTGAAAAAACTGCTTCCAAAGCTCGAACCCAAGTCTGAAATTAGCGTCCATAAATATCTTTATTTTTCTAAAAATACAAATTTATAGAAATTATTTGACTGATTTCGATTTGACAACGACTCTCATCCTTTTTCCATAATTTCAGCCCGTTTTATCCCATAGAGTCTGAAAAAACGTCTACCATAGTTCGAACCCAAGTCTGAGTTAGCGTTCATAAAAATCATGATTTTTTATAAAATACAGCTTTATGGAGATTTTGTGACTGAAATCAATTTGAACAATGACTTTCATCACTATTCCATAATTTCAGCACGATTGGTCCCATAGAGCATGAAAAAACTGCTTCATTAGTTCAAACACAAGTCTGAAATTGGCGTACATAAAAATCTTTATTTTTCTAAAAATACAACTTTACTGAGATACTTTATTCGATATGGACTGCAAATTTCATTCTAATGCCCATTTTTCCGCCCGTTTGGTCCCATAGAGCCTGAAAAAACTGCTCCCAAATTCCAAACCCAAGTCTGACATTAGCGTCCATAAAAATCATGATTTTTCTAAAAATACACATTTATGGAGATTATTTGACTTAATTCGATATGGAATACATATTTTATCACAATTCCAAAATTTCAGCCCGTTTGGGCCCATTTGGTCTGAAAAAACTGCTTCCAAAGTTCGAAACCAAGTCTGAAATTAGCGTCCATAAAAATCTTTATTTTTCTAAAAATACAACTTGATAGAAATTATTTGACTGAATTCGATTTGACAACGACTCTCATCACTATTCCATAATTTAGCCCGATTGGTCCCATAGAGTCTGTCAACACTGCTTCCATAGTTCGAACCCCATTCTGAAATTGGCGAACATAAAAATCTTTATTTTTCTAAAAATAAAACTTTATGGAGATTATTTGACTGAATTCGATTTGGGCAAAGACTTTCATCACTATTCCATAATTTCAGCCCGTTTTATCCCATAGAGCCTAAAAAAACTGCTTCCAAAGTTCGAACCCAAGTCTGAAATTAGCGTACATACAAATCTTTTCTAAAATTACAAATTTATGGAGATAATTTGACTTAATTCGATATGGACTACAAATTTAATTTAATTTAATGACGATTCCCAAATTTCAGCCCGTTTGGTTCCATAGGGCTTGAAAAAAATGATTCCATAGTTCGAACCCAAGTCTGAAATTAGCGTTCATAATTAAATTAGAATCTTTAATTTTTCTTAAAATACAGCTTTATGGAGATTTTATACTGAAATCAATTTGAACAAAGACTCTCATCACTATTCAATAATTACAGCACGATTGGTCCCATAGAGCCTGAAAAAACTGCTTCCATAGTTCGAACCCAAGTCTGAAATTGGCGTACATAAAAATCATTATTTTTCTAAAAATACAATTTTATGGAGATAATTTGACTCAATTCGATATGGACTACAAATTTTATTACAATTGCCAAATTTCAGCCCGTTTGATCCTATATGGCCTGAAAAAACTGCTTCCAAAGTTCGAACCCAAGTCTGAAATTAGCGTCCATAAATATCTTTATTTTTCTAAAAATACAAATTTATAGAAATTATTTGACTGATTTCGATTTGACAACGACTCTCATCCTTTTTCCATAATTTCAGCCCGTTTTATCCCATAGAGTCTGAAAAAACTGCTTCCATAGTTTGAACCCAAGTCTGAAATTAGCGTCCACAAAAATCATGTTTTTTCTTAAAATAAAACTTTATGGAGATTTTGTGACTGAAATCAATTTGAAAAACGACTTTCATCACTATTCCATAATTTCAGCACGATTGGTCCCATAGAGCATGAAAAAACTGCTTCATTAGTTCAAACACAAGTCTGAAATTAGCGTACATAAAAATCTTTATTTTTCTAAAAATACAACTTTACTGAGATACTTTATTCGATATGGACTGCAAATTTCATTCTTATGCCCAATTTTCCGCCCGTTTGGTCCCATAGAGCCTGAAAAAACTGCTCCCAAATTCCAAACCCAAGTCTGACATTAGCGTCCATAAAAATCAATATTTTTCTAAAAATACAACTTTATGGAGTTTTTTTGACTGAATTCGATATGGACTACAAATTTCATCACAGTTCCAAAATTTCAGCCCGTTTAGTCCCACTGAACCTGAAAAAACTGCTTCCAAAGTTTGAACCCAAGTCTGAAATTAGCGTCAATAAAAATCTTAATTTTTCTAAAAATACATCTTTATAGAGATTATTTGACTGAATTCAATTTGGACAACGACTCTCATCACTATTCCATAATTTCAGCCCGATTGGTCCCATAGAGTCTGAAAACACTGCCTCCATAGTTCGAACCCCATTCTGAAATTGGCGTACATAAACTCTTTATTTTTCTAAAAATAAAACTTTATGGAGATTATTTGACTGAATTCGATTTGGGCAAAAACTTTTAGCCCGTTTTATCCCAAAGAGCCTGAAAAAACTGCTTCCAAAGTTCGAACCCAAGTCTGAAATTAGCGTACATAAAAATCTTTATTTTTCTAAAAATACAATTTTATGGAGATTATTTGACTGAATTCAATTTGGACAACGACTCCCATCACTTTTCCATAATTTCAGCCCGTTTTATCCCATAGAGTCTGAAAAAATTGCTTCCATAGTTCGAATCCAAGTCTGAAATTAGCGTACATACAAATCTTTATTTTAATAAAGATACAACTTTATGGAGATAATTTGACTTAATTCGATATGGACTACAAATTTAATTTAATTCAATGACAATTCCCCAAATTTCAACCCGTTTGGTCCCATAGAGCCTGAAAAAACTGCTCCCAAATTCCAAACCCAAGTCTGACATTAGCGTCCATAAAAATCATGATTTTTCTAAAAATACACATTTATGGAGATTTTGTGACTGAATTCGATATGGACTACATATTTTATCACAATTCCAAAATTTCAGCCCGTTTGGTCCCATATGGCCTGAAAAAACTGCTTCGAAAGTTCGAACCCAAGTCTGAAATTAGCGTCCATAACAATTTTTATTTTTCTAAAAATACAACTTTATGGAGATTATTTGATTGAATTCGATTTGGGCAAAAACTTTTAGCCCGTTTTATCCCAAAGAGCCTGAAAAAACTGCTTCCAAAGTTCGAACCCAAGTCTGAAATTAGCGTACATAAAAATCTTTATTTTTCTAAAAATACAACTTTATGGAGATTATTTGACTGAATTCGATATGGACTACATATTTTATGACAATTCCCAAATTTCAGCCCGTTTGGTCCCATAGGTCCAGAAAAAACTGATTCCATAGTTCAAACGCAAGTCTGAAATTAGGGTACATAAAAATCTTTATTTTTCTAAAAATACAACTTTATAGAGATTATTTGACTGAATTCGATTTGACAACGACTCTCATAACTTTTCCATAATTTAGGCCCGTTTTATCCCATAGAGTCTGAAAAAACGTCTTCCATAGTTCGAACCCAAGTCTGAGTTAGCGTTCATAAAAATCATGATTTTTTATAAAATACAGCTTTATGGAGATTTTGTGACTGAAATCATTTTGAACAACGACTTTCATCACTATTCCATAATTTCAGCACGATTGGTCCCATAGAGCATGAAAAAACTGCTTCATTAGTTCAAACACAAGTCTGAAATTAGCGTAAATAAAAATCTTTATTTTTCTAAAAATACAACTTTACTGAGATACTTTATTCGATATGGACAGCAAATTTCATTCTTATGCCCAATTTTCCGCCCGTTTGGTCCCATAGAGCCTGAAAAAACTCCTCCCAAATTTCAAACCCAAGTTTGACATTAGCGTCCATAAAAATCATGATTTTTCTAAAAATACACATTTATGGAGATTTTGTGACTGAATTCGATATGAGATACATATTTAATCACAATTCCCAAATTTCAGCCCGTTTGGTCCCAAAGGGCTTGAAAAAACTGATTCCATAGTTCGAACCCAAGTCTGAAATTAGCGTACATAAAAATCTTTAATTTTTCTAAAAATACAGCTTTATGGAGATAATTCGACTTAATTCGATATGGACTACAAATTTCATTACAATTCCCAAATTTCAGCCCGTTTGATCCCATATGGCCTGAAAAAACTGCTCCCAAAGTTCGAACCCAAGTCTGAAATTAGCGTCCATAAAAATCTTTATTTTTCTAAAAATACAAATTTATAGAAATTATTTGACTGATTTCGATTTGACAACGACCCTCATCCTTTTTCCATAATTTCAGCCCGTTTTATCCCATAGAGTCTGAAAAAACTGCTTCCATAGTTTGAACCCAAGTCTGAAATTAGCGTCCATAAAAATCATGTTTTGTCTTAAAATAAAACTTTATGGAGATTTTGTGACTGAAGTCGATAGGGACTAAAAAATTTATGAAAATTTTAAAATTTCCAAATTCCCATAGGGCCTGAAAAAACTTCTTCCAAAGTTCGAACCCAAGTCTGAAATTGGGGTCCAAAAAAATCAATTTTTTTCTAAAAATACAAATTTATGGAGATTTTGTTACTGAATTCGATATGGACAGCAAATTTCATCACAATTCCAAAATTTCAGCCCGGTTGGTCCCACAGAGCCTGAATAAACTGCTTCCAAAGTTCGAACCCAAGTCTGAAATAAGCGTCCATAAAAATCTTTATTTTTCTTAAAATACAACTTTATAGAGATTATTTGACTGAATTCAATTTGGACAACGACTCTCATCACTTTTCCATAATTTCAGCCCGTTTTATCCCATAGAGTCTGAAAAAACTGCATCCATAGTTTGAACCCAAGTCTGAAATTAGCGTCCATAAAAATCATGTTTTTTCTTAAAATAAAACTTTATGGAGATTTTGTGACAAAAGTCGATAGGGACTTAAAATTTCATGAAAATTTTAAAATTTCCAAATTCCCATAGGGCCTGAAAAAACTTCTTCCAAAGTTCGAACCCAAGTCTGAAATTGGGGTCCAAAAAAATCATTTTTTTTTTTTCTTAAAATACAAATTTATGGAGATTTTGTTACTGAATTCGATATGGACAGCAAATTTCATCACAATTCCCAAATTTCAGCCCGTTTGGTCCCATAGGGCTTGAAAAAACTGATTCCATAGTTCGAACCCAAGTCTGGAATTAGCGTACATAAAAATCTTTAATTTTTTTAAAAATACAGCTTTATGGAGATAATTTGACTTAATTCGATATGGACTACGAATTTCATTACAATTCCCAAATTTCAGCCCGTTTGATCCCATATGGCCTGAAAAAACTGCTTCCAAAGTTCGAACCCAAGTCTGAAATTAGCGTCCATAAAAATCTTTATTTTTCTAAAAATACAAATTTATAGAAATTATTTGACTGATTTCGATTTGACAACGACCCTCATCCTTTTTCCATAATTTCAGCCCGTTTTATCCCATAGAGTCTGAAAAAACTGCATCCATAGTTTGAACCCAAGTCTGAAATTAGCGTCCATAAAAATCATGTTTTTTCTTAAAATAAAACTTTATGGAGATTTTGTGACTGAAGTCGATAGGGACTTAAAATTTTATGAAAATTTTAAAATTTCCAAATTCCCATAGGGCCTGAAAAAACTTCTTCCAAAGTTCGAACCCAAGTCTGAAATTGGGGTCCAAAAAAACAATTTTTTTCTAAAAACACAAATTTATGGAGATTTTGTTACTGAATTCGATATGGTCAGCAAATTTCATCACAATTCCAAAATTTCAGCCCGGTTGGTCCCACAGAGCCTGAATAAACTGCTTCCAAAGTTCGAACCCAAGTCTGAAATAAGCGTCCATAAAAATCTTTATTTTTCTTAAAATACAACTTTATAGAGATTTTTTGACTGTATTCGATTTGGGCAACGACTCTCATAACTATTTTATAATTTCAGCACAATTGGTCCCATAGAGCCTGAAAAAACTGCTTCCATAGTTCGAACCCAAGTATGAAATTAGCGTACATAAAAATCTTTATTTTTCTATAAATACAACTTTATGGAGTTTATTTGACTTAATTCGATATGGACTACAAATTTTATTACAATTCCCAAATTTCAGCCCGTTTGATCCCATATGGCCTGAAAAAACTGCTTCCAAAGTTCGAACCCAAGTCTGAAATTAGCGTCCATAAATATCTTTATTTTTCTAAAAATACAAATTTATAGAAATTATTTGACTGATTTCGATTTGACAACGACTCTCATCCTTTTTCCATAATTTCAGCCCGTTTTATCCCATAGAGTCTGAAAAAACTGCTTCCATAGTTTGAACCCAAGTCTGAAATTAGCGTCCATAAAAATCATGTTTTTTCTTAAAATAAAACTTTATGGAGATTTTGTGACTGAAGTCGATAGGGACTAAAAATTTCATGAAAATTTTAAAACTTCCAAATTCCCATATGGCCTGAAAAAACTTCTTCCAAAGTTCGAACCCAAGTCAGAAATTGGGGTCCAAGAAAATCTTTTTTTTTCTAAAAATACAAATTTTATGGAGATTTTGTCACTGAATTCGATATGGACAGCAAATTTCGTCACAATTCCAAAATTTCAGCCCGGTTGGTTCCACAGAGCCTGAAAAAACTGCTTCCAAAGTTCGAACCCAAGTCTGAAATAAGCGTCCAAAAAAATCTTTATTTTTCTTAAAATACAACTTTCGAGAGATTATTTGACTGAATTCAATTTGGACAACGACTCTCATCACTTTTCCATAATTTCAGCCCGTTTTATCCCATAGAGTCTGAAAAAACTGCTTCCATAGTTCGAACCCAAGTCTGAAATTAGCGTACATACAAATCTTTATTTTTCTAAAAATAAAAACTTTATGGAGATTATTTGACTGTATTCAATTTGGGCAACGACTCTCATCACTATTCCATAATTTCAGCACAATTGGTCCCATAGAGCCTGAAAAAACTGCTTCCATAGTTCGAACCCAAGTGTGAAATTAGCGTACATAAAAATCTTTATTTTTCTAAAAATACAACTTTATAGAGATTATTTGACTGAATTCAATTTGGACAACGACTCTCATCACTTTTCCATAATTTCAGCCCGTTTTATCCCATAAAGCCTGAAAAAACTTAAAGACTAACTATAAAGATTTTTATGGACGGTTATTTCAGACTTGGGTTCGAACTTTGGAAGCAGTTTTTTCAGTTTTCACTGTTATACGATAATTTGACAATTTTAAGGGTTTTTTAATGATTTTCAGTGTAATACGACGATTTTACACTTTTTAATGGTTTTTCTATATTTTACAGCGTTTAAAGATGATTTAACGCTCTTATAAGGTTTTTCTGGTATTTCCACTGTTTTACGACGACTTAACGCTCTTATAAAGTTTTTCTGGTATTTTCACTGTTTAACGACGATTTGACAAATTTTAAGGGTTTTTCAACGATTTTTAGTGTAATACGACGATTTTACACTTTTTAATGGTTTTTCTATATTTTACAGCGTTTAAAGATGATTTAACGCTCTTATAAGGTTTTTCTGGTATTAACACTGTTTTACGACGATTTAACGCTCTTATAAGGTTTTTCTGGTATTTTCACTGTTAAACGACGATTTGACAAATTTTAAGGTTTTTCAATGATTTTTAGTGTAATATGACGATAAACACTTTTTAATGGTTTTTCTATATTTTCCATTGTTTTAAGACCCTTTAACGCTCTTTCAAGGTTTTTTTGGTATTTTCACTGTTTTACGACGATTATACGCTCTTATAAGGTTTTTCTGGTATTTTCACTGTTTTACGACAATTTAATGCTCTTATAAGGTTTTTCTGGTATTTTCACTGTAATACGATAATTTGACAAATTTTAAGGGTTTTTCAATGATTTTCAGTGTTATACGACGATCAAACACTTTTTAATGATTTTTCTATATTTTCCAGCGTTTAAAGACCATTTAACGCTCTTTCAAGGTTTTTTTGGTATTTTCACTGTTTTACGACGATTATACGCTCTTATAAGGTTTTTCTGGTTTTTTCACTGTTTAACGACGATTTGACAAATTTTAAGGGTTTTTAAATGATTTTTAATGTAATACGACGATTTAACACTTTTTAATGGTTTTTCTATATTTTACAGCGTTTAAAGATGATTTAACGCTCTTATAAGGTTTTTCTGGTATTTACACTGTTTTACGACGATTTATCGCTCTTATAAGGTTTTTCTGGTATTTTCACCGTTTTACGACGATTAAACGCTGTTATAAGGTTTTTCTGGTATTTTCACTGTTATACGATAATTTGACAAATTTTAAGGGTTTTTCAATGATTTTCAGTGTAATACGATGATAAAACACTTTTTAATGGTTTTTGTATATTTTCCAGTGTTTAAAGACGATTATACGCTCTTATAAGGTTTTTCTGGTATTTTCACTGTTTAACGACGATTTAACGCTCTTATAAGGTTTTTCTGGTATTTTCACTGTTTTACGACGATTTAAAGCTCTTTTAAGGTTTATCTGGTATTTTCACTATTTTTCGACGATTTAACGAATTTATAAGGTTTATCTGGTATTTTCACTGTTTCAAGACAATTTAACGCTCTTATAAGGTTTATCTGGTATTTTCACTGTTTTACGACGATTTGACAAATTTTAAGGGTTTTTCAATGATTTTTAGTCTTATACGAAGATTTAACACTTTTAAATGGTTTTTCTATATTTTACAGCGTTTAAATATGATTTAACGCTCTTATAAGGTTTTTTTGGTATTTTCACTGTTTTACGACAATTTAATGCTCTTATAAGGTTTTTCTGGTATTTTCACTGTAATACGATAATTTGACAAATTTTAAGGGTTTATCAATGATTTTCAGTGTAATACGATAATCAAACACTTTTTATGGTTTTTGTATATTTTCCAGCGTTTAAAGACGATCTAACGCTCTTATAAGGTTTGCCTTGTATTTTCACTGTTTTACGACGATTAAACACTCTTATAAGGTTTTTCTGGTATTTTCAGTGCTTTACGACGATTATAAGGTTTATCTGGTATTTTCACTGTTTGAAGACGATTTGACAAATTTTAAGGGTTTTTCAATGATTTTTATTTTAATACGAAGTTTTAACACTTTAAAATGGTTTTTCTATATTTTACAGCGTTTATAGATGATTTAACGCTCTTATAAGGTTTTTCTGGTATTTTCACTGTTTTACGAAAATTAAACGCTCTTATAAGGTTTTTCTGTTATTTTCACTGTTTAACGACGATTTGACAAATTTTAAGGGTTTTTCAACGATTTTTAGTGTAATACGACGATTTAACACTTTTTAATGGATTTTCTATATTTTACAGCGTTTTTAGACGATTAAACGCTCTTATAAAGTTTTTCTGGTATTTTCACTGTTATACGATAATTTGACAAATTTTAAGGGTTTTTCAATGATTTTCAGTGTTATACGACGATAAAACACTTTTAAATGGTTTTTCTATATTTTCAAGCGTTTAAAGACGATTTAACGCTCTTATAAGGTTTTCCTGGTATTTTCACTGTTTAACGACGATTTAACGCTCTTATAAGGTTTTTCTGGTATTTTCACTGTTTTACGACGATTTAACGCTCTTATAAGATTTTTCTGGTATGGTCACTGTTTTACGACGATTTGACGCTCTTATAAGGTTTTTCTGGTATTTTCACTGTTTAACGACGATTTGAAAAATATTAAGGGTTTTTCAATGATTTTCAGTGTAATACGACGATCAAACACTTTTTAATGATTTTTCTATATTTTCCAGCGTTTAAAGACCATTTAACGCTCTTATAAGGTTTTTCTGGTATTTTCACTGTTTAACGACGATTAAACGCTCTTATAGGGCTGGAATTTTCACTGTTATACGATAATTTGACAAATTTTAAGGCTTTTTCAATGATTTTCAGTGTAATACGATGATCAAACACTTTTTAATGGTTTTTGTATATTTTCCAGCGTTTAAAGATGATTTAACGCTCTTATAAGGTTTTTCTGGTATTTTCACTGTTTTACGACGATTTGACAAATTTTAAGGGTTTTTCAATGATTTTTAGTGTTTTTCGAAGATTTTACACTTTTAAATGGTTTTTCTATATTTTACAGCGTTAAAAGATGATTTAACGCTCTAATAAGGCTTTTCTGGTATTTTCACTGTTTTACGACGATTTAACGCTCTTATAAGGTTTTTCTGGTATGGTCACTGTTTTACGACGATTTGACGCTCTTTTAAGGTTTTTCTGGTATTTTCACTGTTTAACGACGATTTGAAAAATATTAAGGGTTTTTCAATGATTTTCAGTGTAATACGACGATCAAACACTTTTTAATGATTTTTCTATATTTTCCAGCGTTTAAAGACCATTTAACGCTCTTTTAAGGTTTTTCTGGTATTTTCACTGTTTAACGACGATTTGACAAATTTTAAGGGTTTTTCAATGATTTTTAGTGCAACACGACGATTTAACACTTTTTCATGGTTTTTCTATATTTTACAGCGTTTTAAAACGATTTAACGCTCTTATAAGGTAAAACTGGTATTTTCACTGTTTTACGACGATTAAACGCTCTGATAAGGTTAATCTGGTATTTTCACTGTTTTACGACGATTTAAAGCTCTTATAAGGTTTATCTGGTATTTTCACTGTTTTTCGACGATTTAACGCTGTTATAAGGTTTATCTGGTATTTTCACTGTTTTACGACGATTTAACGCTCTTTTAAGATTGATCTGGTATTTTCACTGTTTTTTTTTTTTTTTTTTTTTTAAAGAAAGACAAACATTCCCAGGTTACGAATAACCCAACAATGTTTGAAAATCTCCTACTACCACCACAGAAAGCCGAAAATGTTGCTTGTGTTGTGATGGAGGACTTAGCCAGCCGAGGAATCGAACACGCGACGCTCGGGTGAGACGACCCAAGCGCTATGCCCACTCAACCACTGACCGGTTTGAAGACGATTTAACGCTCCTATAAGGTTTATCTGGTATTTTCACTGTTTTACGACGATTTAACGCTCTTCTAAGGTTTAACTGGTATTTTAACAGTTTTACGACGATTTAACGCTCTTTTAAGATTTATCTGGAATTTTCACTGTTTGAAGACGATTTAACGCTCTTATAAGGTTTATCTGGTATTTTCACTGTTTTACGACGATTTAACGCTCTTTTAAGATTGATCTGGTATTTTCACTGTTTGAAGACGATTTAACGCTCTTATAAGGTTTATCTGGTATTTTCACTGTTTTACGACGATGTAACGCTCTTCTAAGGTTTAACTGGTATTTTAACTGTTTTACGACGATTTAACGCTCTTTTAAGATTTATCTGGTATTTTCACTGTTTGAAGACGATTTAACGCTCTTATAAGGTTTTTCTGGTATTTTCACTGTTTATCGACGATTTAACGCTCTTATAAGGTTTATCTGGTATTTTCACTGTTTTACGACGATTTAAAGCTCTTATAAGGTTTATCTTGTATTTTCACTGTTTTTCGACGATTTAACGCTGTTTTAAGGTTTTTCTGGTATTTTCACTGTTTTACGACAATTTAATGCTCTTATAAGGTTTTTCTGGTATTTTCACTGTAATACGATAATTTGACAAATTTTAAGGGTTTTTCAATGATTTTCAGTGTTATACGACGATCAAACACTTTTTAATGATTTTTCTATATTTTCCAGCGTTTAAAGACCATTTAACGCTCTTTCAAGGTTTTTTTGGTATTTTCACTGTTTTACGACGATTATACGCTCTTATAAGGTTTTTCTGGTTTTTTCACTGTTTAACGACGATTTGACAAATTTTAAGGGTTTTTAAATGATTTTTAATGTAATACGACGATTTAACACTTTTTAATGGTTTTTCTATATTTTACAGCGTTTAAAGATGATTTAACGCTCTTATAAGGTTTTTCTGGTATTTACACTGTTTTACGACGATTTATCGCTCTTATAAGGTTTTTCTGGTATTTTCACCGTTTTACGACGATTAAACGCTGTTATAAGGTTTTTCTGGTATTTTCACTGTTATACGATAATTTGACAAATTTTAAGGGTTTTTCAATGATTTTCAGTGTAATACGATGATAAAACACTTTTTAATGGTTTTTGTATATTTTCCAGTGTTTAAAGACGATTATACGCTCTTATAAGGTTTTTCTGGTATTTTCACTGTTTAACGACGATTTAACGCTCTTATAAGGTTTTTCTGGTATTTTCACTGTTTTACGACGATTTAAAGCTCTTTTAAGGTTTATCTGGTATTTTCACTATTTTTCGACGATTTAACGAATTTATAAGGTTTATCTGGTATTTTCACTGTTTCAAGACAATTTAACGCTCTTATAAGGTTTATCTGGTATTTTCACTGTTTTACGACGATTTGACAAATTTTAAGGGTTTTTCAATGATTTTTAGTCTTATACGAAGATTTAACACTTTTAAATGGTTTTTCTATATTTTACAGCGTTTAAATATGATTTAACGCTCTTATAAGGTTTTTTTGGTATTTTCACTGTTTTACGACAATTTAATGCTCTTATAAGGTTTTTCTGGTATTTTCACTGTAATACGATAATTTGACAAATTTTAAGGGTTTATCAATGATTTTCAGTGTAATACGATAATCAAACACTTTTTATGGTTTTTGTATATTTTCCAGCGTTTAAAGACGATCTAACGCTCTTATAAGGTTTGCCTTGTATTTTCACTGTTTTACGACGATTAAACACTCTTATAAGGTTTTTCTGGTATTTTCAGTGCTTTACGACGATTATAAGGTTTATCTGGTATTTTCACTGTTTGAAGACGATTTGACAAATTTTAAGGGTTTTTCAATGATTTTTATTTTAATACGAAGTTTTAACACTTTAAAATGGTTTTTCTATATTTTACAGCGTTTATAGATGATTTAACGCTCTTATAAGGTTTTTCTGGTATTTTCACTGTTTTACGAAAATTAAACGCTCTTATAAGGTTTTTCTGTTATTTTCACTGTTTAACGACGATTTGACAAATTTTAAGGGTTTTTCAACGATTTTTAGTGTAATACGACGATTTAACACTTTTTAATGGATTTTCTATATTTTACAGCGTTTTTAGACGATTAAACGCTCTTATAAAGTTTTTCTGGTATTTTCACTGTTATACGATAATTTGACAAATTTTAAGGGTTTTTCAATGATTTTCAGTGTTATACGACGATAAAACACTTTTAAATGGTTTTTCTATATTTTCAAGCGTTTAAAGACGATTTAACGCTCTTATAAGGTTTTCCTGGTATTTTCACTGTTTAACGACGATTTAACGCTCTTATAAGGTTTTTCTGGTATTTTCACTGTTTTACGACGATTTAACGCTCTTATAAGATTTTTCTGGTATGGTCACTGTTTTACGACGATTTGACGCTCTTATAAGGTTTTTCTGGTATTTTCACTGTTTAACGACGATTTGAAAAATATTAAGGGTTTTTCAATGATTTTCAGTGTAATACGACGATCAAACACTTTTTAATGATTTTTCTATATTTTCCAGCGTTTAAAGACCATTTAACGCTCTTATAAGGTTTTTCTGGTATTTTCACTGTTTAACGACGATTAAACGCTCTTATAGGGCTGGAATTTTCACTGTTATACGATAATTTGACAAATTTTAAGGCTTTTTCAATGATTTTCAGTGTAATACGATGATCAAACACTTTTTAATGGTTTTTGTATATTTTCCAGCGTTTAAAGATGATTTAACGCTCTTATAAGGTTTTTCTGGTATTTTCACTGTTTTACGACGATTTGACAAATTTTAAGGGTTTTTCAATGATTTTTAGTGTTTTTCGAAGATTTTACACTTTTAAATGGTTTTTCTATATTTTACAGCGTTAAAAGATGATTTAACGCTCTAATAAGGCTTTTCTGGTATTTTCACTGTTTTACGACGATTTAACGCTCTTATAAGGTTTTTCTGGTATGGTCACTGTTTTACGACGATTTGACGCTCTTTTAAGGTTTTTCTGGTATTTTCACTGTTTAACGACGATTTGAAAAATATTAAGGGTTTTTCAATGATTTTCAGTGTAATACGACGATCAAACACTTTTTAATGATTTTTCTATATTTTCCAGCGTTTAAAGACCATTTAACGCTCTTTTAAGGTTTTTCTGGTATTTTCACTGTTTAACGACGATTTGACAAATTTTAAGGGTTTTTCAATGATTTTTAGTGCAACACGACGATTTAACACTTTTTCATGGTTTTTCTATATTTTACAGCGTTTTAAAACGATTTAACGCTCTTATAAGGTAAAACTGGTATTTTCACTGTTTTACGACGATTAAACGCTCTGATAAGGTTAATCTGGTATTTTCACTGTTTTACGACGATTTAAAGCTCTTATAAGGTTTATCTGGTATTTTCACTGTTTTTCGACGATTTAACGCTGTTATAAGGTTTATCTGGTATTTTCACTGTTTTACGACGATTTAACGCTCTTTTAAGATTGATCTGGTATTTTCACTGTTTTTTTTTTTTTTTTTTTTTTAAAGAAAGACAAACATTCCCAGGTTACGAATAACCCAACAATGTTTGAAAATCTCCTACTACCACCACAGAAAGCCGAAAATGTTGCTTGTGTTGTGATGGAGGACTTAGCCAGCCGAGGAATCGAACACGCGACGCTCGGGTGAGACGACCCAAGCGCTATGCCCACTCAACCACTGACCGGTTTGAAGACGATTTAACGCTCCTATAAGGTTTATCTGGTATTTTCACTGTTTTACGACGATTTAACGCTCTTCTAAGGTTTAACTGGTATTTTAACAGTTTTACGACGATTTAACGCTCTTTTAAGATTTATCTGGAATTTTCACTGTTTGAAGACGATTTAACGCTCTTATAAGGTTTATCTGGTATTTTCACTGTTTTACGACGATTTAACGCTCTTTTAAGATTGATCTGGTATTTTCACTGTTTGAAGACGATTTAACGCTCTTATAAGGTTTATCTGGTATTTTCACTGTTTTACGACGATGTAACGCTCTTCTAAGGTTTAACTGGTATTTTAACTGTTTTACGACGATTTAACGCTCTTTTAAGATTTATCTGGTATTTTCACTGTTTGAAGACGATTTAACGCTCTTATAAGGTTTTTCTGGTATTTTCACTGTTTATCGACGATTTAACGCTCTTATAAGGTTTATCTGGTATTTTCACTGTTTTACGACGATTTAAAGCTCTTATAAGGTTTATCTTGTATTTTCACTGTTTTTCGACGATTTAACGCTGTTTTAAGGTTTATCTGGTATTTTCACTGTTTTACGACGATTTAACGCTCTTTTAAGATTTATCTGGTATTTTCACTGTTTTTTTTTTTTTTTTTTTTTTAAAGAAAGACAAACATTCCCAGGTTACGAATAACCCAACAATGTTTGAAAATCTCCTACTACCACCACAGAAAGCCGAAAATGTTGCTTGTGTTGTGATGGAGGACTTAGCCAGCCGAGGAATCGAACACGCGACGCTCGGGTGAGACGACCCAAGCGCTATGCCCACTCAACCACTGACCGGTTTGAAGACGATTTAACGCTCCTATAAGGTTTATCTGGTATTTTCACTGTTTTACGACGATTTAACGCTCTTCTAAGGTTTAACTGGTATTTTAACAGTTTTACGACGATTTAACGCTCTTTTAAGATTTATCTGGAATTTTCACTGTTTGAAGACGATTTAACGCTCTTATAAGGTTTTTCTGGTATTTTCACTGTTTTACGACGATTTAACGCTCTTATAAGATTTTTCTGGTATGGTCACTGTTTTACGACGATTTGACGCTCTTATAAGGTTTTTCTGGTATTTTCACTGTTTAACGACGATTTGAAAAATATTAAGGGTTTTTCAATGATTTTCAGTGTAATACGACGATCAAACACTTTTTAATGATTTTTCTATATTTTCCAGCGTTTAAAGACCATTTAACGCTCTTATAAGGTTTTTCTGGTATTTTCACTGTTTAACGACGATTAAACGCTCTTATAGGGCTGGAATTTTCACTGTTATACGATAATTTGACAAATTTTAAGGCTTTTTCAATGATTTTCAGTGTAATACGATGATCAAACACTTTTTAATGGTTTTTGTATATTTTCCAGCGTTTAAAGATGATTTAACGCTCTTATAAGGTTTTTCTGGTATTTTCACTGTTTTACGACGATTTGACAAATTTTAAGGGTTTTTCAATGATTTTTAGTGTTTTTCGAAGATTTTACACTTTTAAATGGTTTTTCTATATTTTACAGCGTTAAAAGATGATTTAACGCTCTAATAAGGCTTTTCTGGTATTTTCACTGTTTTACGACGATTTAACGCTCTTATAAGGTTTTTCTGGTATGGTCACTGTTTTACGACGATTTGACGCTCTTTTAAGGTTTTTCTGGTATTTTCACTGTTTAACGACGATTTGAAAAATATTAAGGGTTTTTCAATGATTTTCAGTGTAATACGACGATCAAACACTTTTTAATGATTTTTCTATATTTTCCAGCGTTTAAAGACCATTTAACGCTCTTTTAAGGTTTTTCTGGTATTTTCACTGTTTAACGACGATTTGACAAATTTTAAGGGTTTTTCAATGATTTTTAGTGCAACACGACGATTTAACACTTTTTCATGGTTTTTCTATATTTTACAGCGTTTTAAAACGATTTAACGCTCTTATAAGGTAAAACTGGTATTTTCACTGTTTTACGACGATTAAACGCTCTGATAAGGTTAATCTGGTATTTTCACTGTTTTACGACGATTTAAAGCTCTTATAAGGTTTATCTGGTATTTTCACTGTTTTTCGACGATTTAACGCTGTTATAAGGTTTATCTGGTATTTTCACTGTTTTACGACGATTTAACGCTCTTTTAAGATTGATCTGGTATTTTCACTGTTTTTTTTTTTTTTTTTTTTTTAAAGAAAGACAAACATTCCCAGGTTACGAATAACCCAACAATGTTTGAAAATCTCCTACTACCACCACAGAAAGCCGAAAATGTTGCTTGTGTTGTGATGGAGGACTTAGCCAGCCGAGGAATCGAACACGCGACGCTCGGGTGAGACGACCCAAGCGCTATGCCCACTCAACCACTGACCGGTTTGAAGACGATTTAACGCTCCTATAAGGTTTATCTGGTATTTTCACTGTTTTACGACGATTTAACGCTCTTCTAAGGTTTAACTGGTATTTTAACAGTTTTACGACGATTTAACGCTCTTTTAAGATTTATCTGGAATTTTCACTGTTTGAAGACGATTTAACGCTCTTATAAGGTTTATCTGGTATTTTCACTGTTTTACGACGATTTAACGCTCTTTTAAGATTGATCTGGTATTTTCACTGTTTGAAGACGATTTAACGCTCTTATAAGGTTTATCTGGTATTTTCACTGTTTTACGACGATGTAACGCTCTTCTAAGGTTTAACTGGTATTTTAACTGTTTTACGACGATTTAACGCTCTTTTAAGATTTATCTGGTATTTTCACTGTTTGAAGACGATTTAACGCTCTTATAAGGTTTTTCTGGTATTTTCACTGTTTATCGACGATTTAACGCTCTTATAAGGTTTATCTGGTATTTTCACTGTTTTACGACGATTTAAAGCTCTTATAAGGTTTATCTTGTATTTTCACTGTTTTTCGACGATTTAACGCTGTTTTAAGGTTTATCTGGTATTTTCACTGTTTTACGACGATTTAACGCTCTTTTAAGATTTATCTGGTATTTTCACTGTTTGAAGACGATTTAACGCTCTTATAAGGTTTTTCTGGTATTTTCACTGTTTAACGACGGTTAAACGCTCTTACAGGGCTGGTATTTTCACTGTTATACGATAATTTGACAAATTTTAAGAGTTTTTCAATGATTTTCAGTGTAATACGACGATCAAACACTTTTTAATGGTTTTTCTATATTTTCCAGCGTTTAAAGACCATTTAACGCTCTTATAAGGTTTTTCTGGTATTTTCACTGTTTAACGACGATTTGACAAATTTTAAGGGTTTTTCAATGATTTTTAGTGCAACACGACGATTTAACACTTTTTCATGGTTTTTCTATATTTTACAGCGTTTTAAAACGATTTAACGCTCTTATAAGTTAAAACTGGTATTTTCACTGTTTTACGACGATTTAACGCTCTTTTAAGAATTATCTGGTATTTTTACTGTTTGAAGACAATTTAACGCTCTTATAAGGTTTATCTGGTATTTTCACTGTTTTACGACGATTTATTTATTTATTTATTTATTTATTTATTTGGAAAAGTTGACAGCAAATCTTTAATTATATAATGATACAATAATAATATTATCAATTATGCCAATTATGAACTTTCCACTGATGAATAGTTAATGGTGTTACAATGGTGTTCAATGGCATAGAGATGTTCTCTTAAATTAATTTCTTGTTTAGTTAGGAAATATTAAAAATATTAAAATAAAGGAGGGTGGGGGGGGGAGGGGGAAATATAGGATAAGGATTAAGAGGCAAAGGACGGGAATATATAGGAATTGAACTTCTAGTTTGAGTTTTGTTTATTATTGAGTTTTTGTTTTATGTCGCGTAAGGTCGAGTTAAATATGTCAATATGGTTGTAATTTAAGTTAAAAATGTGTGTGGATCTGTAGATAAATGAGTTTTGTTTGGAATTTGTCTTACAATGAGGGAGATTAAAAGTAAGCGACTGTCTGCTGTTGCGATTGGGAACATGGAATAATAGGCGTTGAAGAAGATCAGGACTATCGATTAAATTGTGTGTAATTTTGAATAACATTACCGAATCTGCTACGTTTCTTCGGAAAGTTAACGTCTGTATATTGAAGAACTTTGCAGAGTCTTCATTACTGATATGAGATCGAAAAGAGCGGAAATTAAGGTACCTTAAAAATCTATTTTGAACACTTTCAATTCTATTTTTATGTATTGCATAGCCTGGGTTCCACACTTGAGATGCGTATTCAAGGATACTACGAGCGTATGAGAAATACAGTGTTTTGAAAGTAGCAATGTCTTTGAATTGTTTACAGGAACGGATTATGAAACCCAGCATAGAAGATGCGTTAGTGACTACGTGGTCAATATGTTTATTGAAATTCAGTTTACTATCAAGTATAACCCCAAGGTCCTTAATTTCTGATTTGGTAGATAAAGGTTGATGATTAATTGAGTATTCGTGTATAAATATGTTTTTGTTTCTAGTAAAGCGTACGATGAAGCATTTGGATATATTTAATTCCAGACAATGGGCATTAACATACGCGTTTAAACGTTGTAAATCCTTTTGCAGCTTGTGACAGTCTTCGATTGATTTTATAGGTGAGAAGATTTTCATGTCATCTGCATATAGGATGGTCTGCGAGTGTAAAAAGCAGTGACCAATATCATTGATATAGATATTAAATAGTAACGGTCCTAACAGGCTGCCTTGAGGAACTCCCGATGTTACAGCAACAGAGTCGGATTTAAATCCAGCAACCACTACTATTTGACTACGGTTGGAGATATAAGAAGAGAGCCAACGATAAAGATTGCCGTGAATACCAATCTTTAAAAGCTTGTTCAACAAGGTTGAGTGATCGACCTTGTCAAACGCCTTACTATAGTCGGTATAGACAGTGTCCACTTGTATTCTGTTATCCAAATTATCCTGCAGGTACTCTGTGAAGGTTAAAAGATTTGTGGTTGTAGATTTACCACTAATGAAACCGTGTTGGGTCGTATTCAGGCTGGGCTTAAGAGCAGAATATAGTCGGTCATAGACTATTTTTTCAAAAATTTTGTTAAATATACAAAGTTTGGAGATTGGCCTGTAGTTTTTAACGTCTGTTTTTTTGCCATTTTTGAAAATAGGAGACACATAAGCAGATTTCCATATAACAGGGACAGTGCAATCGGTTAGGGAACGATTGAAAATTAAAGAAAGGGGTAAGGCTAGATTGTGTGCACATTGTTTGATAAAGATTGAAGGTATTTCGTCAGGACCGGCACCTTTGCGAGTATCAATTTCCTTAAGGTATTTTAAGACAATTTCTCGTGTCACCTCAATATTGCTTATATTGGATGTATGGTTCCCGACGTCAGTTGGATCAAGGGTAAGTGGATCGGAGGGTTTACTGAAAACTGAACTGAAATATTTTGAAAATAAATTTGCAATTTCCGTTCCATTATTGGCTTTCAGCTCTCCAAAATACATACATTTTGGGACACCTTGGGATGCGTTAGAAGATTTGACGTGGCTCCAGAAGTTTTTAGGGTTTGAGGAAATATTGTTTTCAATATTACTCAAGAAACGGGATTTGCTTTTCCGACATAAGTCTTTGTGCCGTTTACGAAGCAGGGAAAATGCGTCATAGTCAGCCTGGTTCTTGTGTTTTTTATATTTGCTAAAGTATTTTGATTTTTCCTTAGTTACCTTAATAAGGGCAGCACTGTACCAAGGAGGATATTTCGAGTTCCACGAAAGTTTATGAGGAATATGAAGATTTATGAGGTATTTCAAAAACGTATAGAAACCGTCAAGCGCTGGTTCTATTTGAGAGGTAGAAAAAATGGAAGCCCAGTCAGCTTGTTCAAGGGCGAAATTAATTGAATCGTAGTCTCCACGATTATATAGAAAAACTTTTCTTTTCGCATTTGTCAATGAAGGAGTTTCATGAAATGGCACACTAATGGATAGAGCTTTATGATGTTCATCTTCGGGAACTAGCGGGTCGTCGTTAGATTCGACGGAGATTAGTAGATTTGACAGAATCAGATCTAGGATATGGCCGCTTGAGTTTAGTTCACCGTTATATTGAGAGAGGTTCAGAAAATGCATACAGTCTACGAAGTAATTACTAACGTGAGTAGAGTAATTACTAGCTGCATAGTGAGCAGATGGCGTAGTTTGGATCCATGAAATTTCAGGAAGATTAAAGTCACCTAAGATAATAAAAGAATCATTGGGGTTATTTGATACTACGTCTGATAACATGTTCAGGAAATTTTCGATTAAATATTGATGTTGAGTCCCTCCGGGGATGTACACGCAACATATATGGACCAAACTGTGAGGTGTAGTATTGGTGCGAATGGTGACCCAAATGTCTTCAGCACAAGAAGTCCATTCTGGTCTGGCGACGCTGATCAGCTCCTGTTTAATAGCTATCACTACACCACCGCCAAGACGCTGACCGGTGGAAGCGTAATCGCGGTCTCTACGATATACATAGTATCGAGGATCGAAAAGTTCCTCGTCTCTGATACCTTTGGTGAGCCATGATTCTGTGAGGGCAATTAAATCGTAATCGTTTGAAAAGGTATTTTGAAGGATCGTCGTAGTCTTGGTACGAAGACCTCTACAGTTCTGGTGGTATATTGCTAAAGACATGGGGAGTATTCGAATAAATATTAGTGAGTAGGCGGTAAGTTATACATATAAATGATAACTTCAATAAGTGAGTTCGGTTATAGTGGTCATGCAGTTTTACAAAGTAAGTACATCTAACACAATTATTTCTTGGTATGGGTGTATAAAGTAGTTTAAAATAATAATGGTATAGAAATCTTATAATACGCATCTCTGGCTCGGCTAGTGATAATATTATTCTGATGTTGATATAATTAGATAGAGGTAGATATCCATATTTGAGGTAAGAGCGGTTAATAATACTATTCAGTTTATATTTGAGTGAAATATTTGTTGACAAATGAGTATACGGTAATTTGCTTACCACGGCGGAGAATATAATTAGTGTGTGTGAGACCGCGATTGTCCGTCGAGTAGGTCTGATTATCGGGAGTGCAGGGGGTCGCCAACATGCGGTAAAATGTATTCCAGGTTGGTTCTTGAGAAGTGTAGACTGATTTAGAAAAGAATTAGAAAGTTTGTGGGAGAGGGTGAAATGGTAGAGGGAGGGTGAGTGTAATAGGAGTGGATAAAAGGAGGGGGGAAATGTATGGGGAGACACATGAGTGTATGAAAAATCCATTTTACGACGCGAAGAGAATGCAGATCGACTCAGGCTATTTTCTTTAGGTCCTCTTCCTTGAAAATTGGTATGGGAGGCGAAGTGGGATTTTTTCTCACAAATATCCTGGTGTTTTTTATCCACGTGAACTGGAATCCCTTCTCCTTGGCAATCCCCTTGGCCCGAAAAAGGAGGTTTTTGTTAGAACTAGTCAGATGGTCGTTGACATAGATTTTTCTATCGTCACCAGGGTAATTCAGGTCCTTCGTGCTTATTCCTTTCCTTCGTCGAATTTCGGTGATGAATTCATTTTTACGCGAGCGGGTGGTAAATTTAACAATTATTGGTTTGATTAATTTGGAATTAAGTGGGTCTTTCGCCGAGACTCTGGTGGCGAACTCAATTTCGTTAGTTTTAAAATTGTGTAAGCCAAGTTTGTTTGCCATCTCTGATAGAATGTTTGGAATGTTTTCATTGTTATCTTGAGGTATTCCTTTTATTTCGACATTTTGTAGTCTCATCCATTGCTCCCTTTTGTTGGAATCTTCTTGTATTTGTTTGATGGTCGATTTAAGGGAGGAAACTTCTTGTTCCAAAAAGTCTACTTTGCTCATTGACTGTTCGAAAGCTTGGAATCTATTGGAAAAGTCATCCAATTTTGAGTTGTTGAAGTCCACAGATTTTTTCAGTTCTGACATGTCTTCCTTGACTTGCTTATTAAGTGTTTTGAGAGAGGCAAGTTCAGAAGATATTTTTTTTATTTCTACCATTACATCTTCTATTGGGTTGGTTGACGTAGCGGATGATTGGAGTGAAGTTTTGCATGTAGTACAGCGCCAGCTTCTTCTTTTCTCGTTATTAGCCTTTCTGAATGTAGTTTCAGATGTTCCTCCGCATTCGTAATGAAACTGCTTACTGCAGGAGTAACACGTGATGCCGTCGGTAATAGTTAGTTGGCACTTAGAACAGTTCATGTTGAAAAGGTTGGGCACCTCTGGATTGTCGGGCACCGGCGATGAAGTGGATATATAGCTGAGTATGTATGTCTGTCAGAGCACGCACGGCACTGCACTGCCACTAGTAGGTAGTATTAAATATGGCTACGCGGAACTGCACCTTACTGGACTTTATAATATTGGTTTCACAGAAAATTAACATCAACACTGTAGAGATTATATAAGAGTCAATTTTATGTGAGTTCACTGAAAAATTTTGCGAGGTTCAATGATACAATTTGATGTTTTAACTGTAGGAAAGCAATTACTTTAAGAGAGCGAAAAATGACGTGTGTGTTAGGGTGTGTCAATTATTTCAACTTTTGAATTCAGAAACGCCTGATGTCTCAAAAGTTGCGTCTTACAAAGAAAATGAGAAGTACATTTAAAATTGTTTTTTAAAAAATGGTTATTAGCTCGCTAAAATGCATTGAAAATCAGAAAAAAAACCTAAAACATGTATTTTTAAATAATGGTAATTAATATTTTCTTCACCATAATTTAACCTTTTAACGTTTGTTTATTATTAGAAACTGCGTATAGTTGACAAATATTAAATAAAAAAATCAATTTCATTAATGCAAGTAAATCTACAAGAATTCCGAAATTAACAAAAAAATGATAAAAATCCACTAAAACGTTTTCCATTGCCATTTAGTTTGCTTTAATTTTCAATTATTGGACTTGGTTTGATATTTGAAGACTCAAATGAACATCTCCCCTTTCCTTTCGTCTGCTCCACCACCTCCTTCTCCTACCACTGTACCCCTACTCCTGCCACAATAAGATGTTTGTTTTTTGTCAAGTTTAAGTTGTTAGTCGCCCGCACGCGCCCGCCCATCGCCCGCCCGCTGCAGTTGTCTGTATTGTTTTATGCGACAGTGTATTGTTTTGTTATCTAAGTCTATAAAATTATTAACATTACGTTAGCAGTATAATTTCCAAACGTATAGACACTAGATTATCTACCAAATTAAGTATTTTCGACAAGTTTCCTGAAGAAATGAAGTGGACTACTCTGCCAAGTTATGAAGATGTCATCAGGCATTACGAGTAGTTGCGGTATAAAATGAAGCTAACAACATTGAAAAAGCCATTTGCCGCAGAATTCTCCACAAAGGTATCCCAAGTGTTGACTGAGATACGGCAGAAATTTTCAATTACTATTATTTCTTTTCAAAGAATAAAATTCCTTGTTTTTTCCTACATAACTGAATACAAACAACTATTGAAAAATTTAAAAACAAGTACCTACCAGCAAGTCCCAAGCATACATCAATAAACTAGATGCATTCATCGTGAAGGGTCAACAACTTTTTGATATTGCAGCCTGTAAATGTACAAACTATTCCATCTGCAAATGTGGCAGGCTGAGGTCAGTCCCACAACAAGAACGTCTTTTTTTGGAGGATCAACGTAGTCAAAGATTAATGATTATGGGGAATATCGATTTCAACACTACGCAAAAACTTGGTAAAAAATAGACAAGGGCGCAAAGGATTGTAAATCCGAATAAGTCACGACCTTTAGAAAAACCATCTACTCTTCTTCCGCTTCTTTCCAACAGTTTTTCAGATTCTGATGAGGAACCAGCGCTAAGTGAAGATCATCAATCTGCAGTGGCTCATGATACATTATCTCCTCGAAATATACAATATTCGAAGATGAAGAATCCCTTGACGAAGTTATCTCAAATTTGTGATCGATACGGCGTATCACACAGAGCAGCAGCTGCCATTGCTTCTGCGGTTTTACAAGATGTAAGTGAAGCTGGTCCGTCTAACGTTATAGATCATAATAGATTACGAAGAGCTAGAAAGCAAACTAGAGATATGTTATTAAATAGCCGTAAATTGACAAATATCGAAGGTTTATTTTTCGATGGGCGCAAGGACAAAACAATGTTGATTATCAAGAAAGAAAGTAAATTTTATCGACGAATAAAAGTTGAAGACCACAAAACGTTTGTGCAGGAGCCAGGATCAGTGTATCTCGGACACGCTACGCCATAATCTGGTACTGCTAAAGACAGCGAAAATGCCATATGTTCTCTTTTGGAAGAGGAAAATCGTCAAATGGAGAAAATTGTTGCAGTTGGTTGTGACGGAACAAATACAAACACTGGCCGGAAAAATGGGAATCATTTTAAGAATGGAACAGAGACTTGGAAAGCCATTGCAATGGCTTATCTGCCAGCTGTACGCCAATGAACTACCATTGCGACATCTGCTAACTTCATTAGATTGACCGACTAGTGGACCTATAGCTTTCTCGGGACCAATCGGAAGAAACTTAAAAAAATGTGAGAACATGAAAATTATTCGGTTTGTTCCCATTCAATCATCCATACCGGAAAATATAACAGAAAAATTAAGCACGGACCAAAATTATTTATATAATATGTGTCTGGCTGTGTCAAGAGGTATGATAACTGTAGAATTGGCAAGGAAACAACCAGGGAAAATGTCTCATGCCAGGCGGCTAACAACTGCAAACAGAATAATACGGCTATATGTTACAAAGGAAAACCCAACAGGAAATTGGCAGATATTGGCCACCTTTATTGTGAGAGTATATTCTCCAACAAGGTTTACCATAAAGTGCAATAGTTCTTGTATAGATGGAGCCCGTAATCTCTGGAAAATGGTTAGCATTTCCAGATATCTTTCAGCAGAATTGAAAGCTATTGTCGACCCCGTGATTCAGAGGAACGGATATTTTGCACACCCGGAAAACATTATTCTATCAATGCTAACCGATGACAATAAATGTATAAGGGAGCTAGGGTGTAGAAGAATCATTAAATATAGGGCCCTTCAAACTTCAGGAGTGAGAGAGTTCATAATTCCAAAAATTAATTTCAATTGCAATAGCTACATAGAATTAATTGGAGAATTAATTGACTGGCAGGCCACAGATTTAATTCTGACAGAACCTCCACTCCTGAGCAACGTAAAAACGGACGAATTACTTAAATTGTGTGATGAAGGAAATGTAAAAAGGTTTTATTTTACTAAATTTCCTTGCCACACACAATTAGTGGAAAGGTGTGTGAAGTTGACCACAGAGGCGTCTTCTTCTGTTGCTGGTTACAATGCTAGAAAAGGTTATATTTACGCCAAGCAACATTTTAAGTAATTACTGTTTTAACAATATGTTATCATTCAATTTTGAGCATCCATTAATTTTTATTCGTTGTATTTTGGTCAAAAATGTTGTTGTACGTTATTGTTTAGTATCTTGAATTTAACCATAAAAAGTGTTATTTTCCCCTTTTATATTTTTAACAAACACATCACATATGTATAAAAAAATATTTATTTTTCGTTCTTTGTACTGCAGTTATGGAAATAAAATTAAGTGTGCTACAAAATATAAAACATGGACCCATTATTTTATTTTTTTCCCAAATCACGAAATCAAATTTTTTTCAAAACTTCCGACCATTTTAGCGAGCTAATAATGAACACCAATTTCATTTATTTTTACGTTTTCGAATATCTACAGATCGTACGCAACTTTTGAGACCCCAGGCGTTTAAAAATACGGCAATTTTTTTTCTCTCTATGGAGAGCGACACACGCTAGTGTGTGTGACACTGTAATTTGTAATGTAAATTTAAAGCTCTTATAAGGTTTATCTGGTATTTTCACTGTTTTTCGACGATTTAACGCTGTTATAAGGTTTATCTGGTATTTTCACTGTTTTACGACGAATTAACGCTCTTTTAAGATTGATCTGGTATTTTCACTGTTTGAAGACGATTTAACGCTCTTATAAGGTTTATCTGGTATTTTCACTGTTTTACGACGATTTAACGCTCTTCTAAGGTTTAACTGGTATTTTAACTGTTTTAAGACGATTTAACGCTCTTTTAAGATTTATCTGGTATTTTCACTGTTTTACGACGATTTAAAGCTCTTATAAGTTTATCTGGTATTTTCACTGTTTTTCGACGATTTAACGCTGTTATAAGGTTTATCTGGTATTTTCACTGTTTGAAGACAATTTAACGCTCTTATAAGGTTTATCTGGTATTTTCACTGTTTTACGACGATTTAACGCTCTTATAAGGTTTATCTGGTATTTTCACTGTTTTACGACGATTTAAAGCTCTTATAAGGTTTATCTGGTATTTTCACTGTTTTTCGACGATTTAACGCTGTTATAAGGTTTATCTGAAATTTTCACTGTTTTACGACGATTTAACGCTCTTTTAAGATTGATCTGGTATTTTCACTGTTTGAAGACGATTTAACGCTCTTATAAGGTTTATCTGGTATTTTCACTGTTTTACGACGATTTAACGCTCTTCTAAGGTTTAACTGGTATTTTAACTGTTTTACGACGATTTAACGCTCTTTTAAGATTTATCTGGTATTTTCACTGTTTGAAGACGATTTAACGCTCTTATAAGGTTTATCTGGTATTTTCACTGTTTTACGACGATTTAACGCTCTTTTAAGATTGATCTGGTATTTTCACTGTTTGAAGACGATTTAACGCTCTTATAAGGTTTATCTGGTATTTTCACTGTTTTACGACGATTTAACGCTCTTCTAAGGTTTAACTGGTATTTTAACTGTTTTACGACGATTTAACGCTCTTTTAAGATTTATCTGGTATTTTCACTGTTTTTCGACGATTTAACGCTCTTATAAGGTTTATCTGGTATTTTCACTGTTTTTCGACGATTTAACGCTGTTATAAGGTTTATCTGGTATTTTCACTGTTTGAAGACAATTTAACGCTCTTATAAGGTTTTTCTGGTATTTTCACTGTTTTACGACGATTTAACGCTCTTTTAAGATTGATCTGGTATTTTCACTGTTTGAAGACGATTTAACGCTCTTATAAGGTTTATCTGGTATTTTCACTGTTTTACGACGATTTAACGCTCTTCTAAGGTTTAACTGGTATTTTAACTGTTTTACGACGATTTAACGCTCTTTTAAGATTTATCTGGTATTTTCACTGTTTGAAGACGATTTAACGCTCTTATAAGGTTTTTCTGGTATTTTCACTGTTTAACGACGGTTAAACGCTCTTATAGGGCTGGTATTTTCACTGTTATAAGATAATTTGACAAATTTTAAGGGTTTTTCAATGATTTTCAGTGTAATACGACGATCAAACACTTTTTAATGGTTTTTCTATATTTTCCAGCGTTAAAAGACGATTTAACGCTCTTATAAGGTTTTTTTGATATTTTCACTGTTTTACGACGATTTAACGCTCTTATAAGGTTTTTCTGGTATTTTCACTGTTATACGATAATTTGACAAATTTTAAGGCTTTTTCAATGATTTTCAGTGTAATACGATGATCAAAATCTTTTTAATGGTTTTTGTATATTTTCCAGCGTTCAAAGATGATTTAACGCTCTTATAAGGCTTTTCTGGTATTTTCACTGTTTTACGACGATTTAACGCTCTTATAAGGTTTTTCTGGTATGGTCACTGTTTTACGACGATTTGACGCTCTTATAAGGTTTTTCTGGTATTTTCACTGTTTAACGACGATTTGAAAAATATTAAGGGTTTTTCAATGATTTTCAGTGTAATACGACGATCAAACACTTTTTAATGATTTTTCTATATTTTCCAGCGTTTAAAGACCATTTAACGCTCTTATTAGGTTTTTCTGGTATTTTCACTGTTAAACGACGATTTGACAAATTTTAAGGGTTTTTCAATGATTTTTAGTGCAACACGACGATTTAACACTTTTTCATGGTTTTTCTATATTTTACAGCGTTTTAAAACGATTTAACGCACTTATAAGGTAAAACTGGTATTTTCACTGTTTTACGACGATTTAAAGCTCTTAAAAGGTTTATCTGGTATTTTCACTGTTTTTCGACGATTTAACGCTGTTATAAGGTTTATCTGGTATTTTCACTGTTTTACGACGAATTAACGCTCTTTTAAGATTGATTTGGTATTTTCACTGTTTGAAGACGATTTAACGCTCTTTTAAGAATTATCTGGTATTTTTACTGTTTGAAGACAATTTAACGCTCTTATAAGGTTTATCTGGTATTTTCACTGTTTTACGACGATTTAAAGCTCTTATAAGTTTATCTGGTATTTTCACTGTTTTTCGACGATTTAACGCTGTTATAAGGTTTATCTGGTATTTTCACTGTTTTACGACGATTTGACAAATTTTATGGGTTTTTCAATGATTTTTAGTGTAATACGAAGATTTAACACTTTTAAATGGTTTTTCTATATTTTACAGCGTTTAAAGATGATTTAACGCTCTTATAAGGTTTTTCTGGTATTTTCACTGTTTTACGAAAATTAAACGCTCTTATAAGGTTTTTCTGGTATTTTCACTGTTTAACGACGATTTGACAAATTTTAAGGGTTTTTCAACGATTTTTAGTGTAATACGACGATTTAACACTTTTTAATGGATTTTCTATATTTTTTAGCGTTTTTAGACGATTAAACGCTCTTATAAGGTTTTTCTGGTATTTTCACTGTTATACGATAATTTGACAAATTTTAAGGGTTTTTCAATGATTTTCAGTGTTATACGACGATAAAACACTTTTAAATGGTTTTTCTATATTTTCAAGCGTTTAAAGACGATTTAACGCTCTTATAAGGTTTTTCTGGTATTTTCACTGTTTTACGACGACTTAACGCTCTTATAAGTTTTTTCTGGTATTTTCACTGTTTAACGACGATTTGACAAATTTTAAGGGTTTTTCAACGATTTTTAGTGTACTACGATGATTTTACACTTTTTAATGGTTTTTCTATATGTTACAGCGTTTTAAGACGATTTAACGCTCTTATAAGGTTTATCAGGTATTTTCACTGTTTTTCGACGATAAAACGCTGTTATAAGGTTTATCAGGTATGTTCACTGTTTTACGACGATTTAACGCTCTTTTAAGATTTATCTGGTATTTTCACTGTTTGAAGACGATTTAACGCTCTTATAAGGTTTATCTGGTATTTTCACTGTTTTACGACGATTTAACGCTCTTATAAGGTTTATCTGGTATGATCACTGTTTTACGACGATTATACGCTCTTATAAGGTTTTTCTGGTATTTTCACTGTAATACGATAATTTGACAAATTTTTAGGGTTTTTCAATGATTTTCAGTGTAATACGACTATCAACCACTTTTTAATGATTTTTCTATATTTACCATCGTTTTAAGACCATTTAACGCTCTTATAAGGTTTTTCTGGTATTTTCCCTGTTTTACGACGATTTAACGCTCTTATAAGGTTTATCTGGTATTTTCACTGTTTTACGACGATCAAACGCTCTTATAAGGTTTTTCTGGTATGGTCACTGTTTTACGACGATTTGACGCTCTTATAAGGTTTTTCTGGTATTTTCACTGTTTAACGACGATTAAACGCTCTTATAAGGTTTCTCTGGTATTTTCACTGTTTAACGACGATTTGACAAATTTTAAGGGGTTTTCAATGATTTTTAGTGTAACACGACGATTTAACACTTTTAAATGGTTTTTTCTACATTTTACAGCGTTTAAAGATGATTTAACGCTCTTATAAGGTTTTTCTGGTATTTTCACTGTTTTTCGACGATTTAACGCTGTTATAAGGTTTATCTGGTATTTTCACTGTTTGAAGACAATTTAACGCTCTTATAAGGTTTTTCTGGTATTTTCACTTTTTTACGACGATTTAACGCTCTTTTAAGATGGATCTGGTATTTTCACTGTTTGAAGACGATTTAACGCTCTTATAAGGTTTATCTGGTATTTTCACTGTTTTACGACGATTTAACGCTCTTCTAAGGTTAAACTGGTATTTTAACTGTTTTACGACGATTTAACGCTCTTTTAAGATTTATCTGGTATTTTCACTGTTTGAAGACGATTTAACGCTCTTATAAGGTTTTTCTGGTATTTTCACTGTTTAACGACGGTTAAACGCTCTTATAGGGCTGGTATTTTCACTGTTATAAGATAATTTGACAAATTTTAAGGGTTTTTCAATGATTTTCAGTGTAATACGACGATCAAACACTTTTTAATGGTTTTTCTATATTTTCCAGCGTTAAAAGACGATTTAACGCTCTTATAAGGTTTTTTTGATATTTTCACTGTTTTACGACGATTTAACGCTCTTATAAGGTTTTTCTGGTATTTTCAATGTTTTACGACGATTAAACGCTCTTATAAAGTTTTTCTGGTATTTTCACTGTTATACGATAATTTGACAAATTTTAAGGCTTTTTCAATGATTTTCAGTGTAATACGATGATCAAACACTTTTTAATGGTTTTTGTATATTTTCCAGCGTTCAAAGATGATTTAACGCGCTTATAAGGCTTTTCTGGTATTTTCACTGTTTTACGACGATTTAACGCTCTTATAAGGTTTTTCTGGTATGGTCACTGTTTTACGACGATTTGACGCTCTTATAAGGTTTTTCTGGTATTTTCACTGTTTAACGACGATTTGAAAAATATTAAGGGTTTTTCAATGATTTTCAGTGTAATACGACGATCAAACACTTTTTAATGATTTTTCTATATTTTCCATTGTTTTAAGACCATTTAACGCTCTTTCAAGGTTTTTTTTGGTATTTTCACTGTTTTACGATAATTTGACAAATTTTTAGGGTTTTTCAATGATTTTCAGTGTAATACGACGATAAAAACACTTTTTAATGATTTTTCTATATTTTCCAGCGTTTAAAGACCATTTAACGCTCTTATAAGGTTTTTCTGGTATTTTCACTGTTTAACGACGATTTGACAAATTTTAAGGGTTTTTCAATGATTTTAAGTGCAACACGACGATTTAACACTTTTTCATGGTTTTTCTATATTTTACCGCGTTTTAAAACGATTTAACGCTCTTATAAGGTAAAACTGGTATTTTCACTGTTTGACGACGATTTAACGCTCTTTTAAGAATTATCTGGTATTTTTACTGTTTGAAGACAATTTAACGCTCTTATAAGGTTTATCTGGTATTTTCACTGTTTTACGACGATTTAAAGCTCTTATAAGGTTTATCTGGTATTTTCACTGTTTTTCGACGATTTAACGCTGTTATAAGGTTTATCTGGTATTTTCACTGTTTTACGACGAATTAACGCTCTTTTAAGATTGATTTGGTATTTTCTAGTGTTCTACGACGATTTTAAACTTTTTAATGGTTTTTCTATATTTTACAGCGTTTTTAGACGATTTAACGCTCTTATAAGGTTTATCAGGTATTTTCACTGTTTTTCGACGATAAAACGCTGTTATAAGGTTTATCAGTTATGTTCACTGTTTTACGACGATTTAACGCTCTTTTAAGATTTATCTGGTATTTTCACTGTTTGAAGACGATTTAACGCTCTTATAAGGTTTATCTGGTATTTTCACTGTTTTACTACGATTTAACGCTCTTATAAGGTTTATCTGGTATGATCACTGTTTTACGACGATTATACGCTCTTATAAGGTTTTTCTGGTATTTTCACTGTAATACGATAATTTGACAAATTTTTAGGGTTTTTCAATGATTTTCAGTGTAATACGACTATCAACCACTTTTTAATGATTTTTCTATATTGACCATCGTTTTAAGACCATTTAACGCTCTTATAAGGTTTTTCTGGTATTTTCCCTGTTTTACGACGATTTAACGCTCTTATAAGTTTTATCTGGTATTTTCACTGTTTTACGACGATCAAACGCTCTTATAAGGTTTTTCTGGTATGGTCACTGTTTAACGACGATTTGACGCTCTTATGAGGTTATTCTGGTATTTTCACTGTTTAACGACGATTAAACGCTCTTATAAGGTTTCTCTGGTATTTTCACAGTTTAACGACGATTTGACAAATTTTAAGGGTTTTTCAATGATTTTTAGTGTAACACGACGATTTAACACTTTTAAATAGTTTTTTCTACATTTTACAGCGTTTAAAGATGATTTAACGCTCTTATAAGGTTTTTCTGGTATTTTCACTGTTTTACGACGACTTAACGCTCTTATAAGTTTTTTCTGGTATTTTCACTGTTTAACGACGATTTGACAAATTTTAAGGGTTTTTCAACGATTTTTAGTGTACTACGACGATTTTACACTTTTTAATGGTTTTTCTATATTTTACAGCGTTTTAAGACGATTTAAAGCTCTTATAAGGTTTTTCTGGTATTTTCACTGTTTTACGACGATTTAACACTTTTCAATGGTTTTTCTATATATTGCAGCGTTTTTAAACGATTTAACGCTCTCATAAGGTTTTTCTGGTATTTTCACTGTTTTACGACGATTTAACACTTTTCAATGGTTTTTCTATATTTTACAGCGTTTTTAAACGATTTAACGCTCTTATAAGGTTTTTCTGGTATGTTCACTGTTTTACGACAATCTAATGCTCTTATAAGGTTTTTCTGGTATTTTCACTGTTTCACGACGATTAAGCGCTCTTATAAGGTTTTTCTGGTATTGACACTGTTTAACGACGATTTGACGCTCTTATAAGGTTTTTCTGGTATTTTAACTGTTTTACGACGATTAAACGCTCTTTTAAGATTTATCTTGTATTTTCACTGTTTGAAGACGATTCAACGCTCTTATAAGGTTTTTCTGGTATTTTCACTGTTTTACGACGATTTAACGCTCTTATAAGGTTTTTCTGGTATTTTCACTGTTTTACGACGATTTAACGCTCTTATAAGGTTTTTCTGGTATGGTCACTGTTTTACGATGATTTGACGTTCTTATAAGGTTTTTCTGGTATTTTAACTGTTTAACGACGATTTGACAAATTTTAAGGGTTTTTCAACGATTTTTAGTGTACTACGACGATTTTACACTTTTTAATGGTTTTTCTATATTTTACAGCGTTTTAAGACGATTTAAAGCTCTTATAAGGTTTTTCTGGTATTTTCACTGTTTTACGACGATATAACACTTTTCAATGGTTTTTCTATATATTGCAGCGTTTTTAAACGATTTAACGCTCTCATAAGGTTTTTCTGGTATTTTCACTGTTTTACGACGATTTAACACTTTTCAATGGTTTTTCTATATTTTACAGCGTTTTTAAACGATTTAACGCTCTTATAAGGTTTTTCTGGTATGTTCACTGTTTTACGACAATCTAATGCTCTTATAAGGTTTTTCTGGTATTTTCACTGTTTAACGACGATTTGACAAATTTTAAGGGTTTTTCAACGATTTTTAGTGTACTACGACGATTTTACACTTTTTAATGGTTTTTCTATATTTTACAGCGTTTTAAGACGATTTAAAGCTCTTATAAGGTTTTTCTGGTATTTTCACTGTTTTCGACGATTAAACGCTCTTATAAGGTTTTTCTGGTATTTTCACTGTTATACGATAATTTGACAAATTTTAAGGCTTTTTCAATGATTTTCAGTGTAATACGATGATCAAACACTTTTTAATGGTTTTTGTATATTTTCCAGCGTTCAAAGATGATTTAACGCTCTTATAAGGCTTTTCTGGTATTTTCACTGTTTTACGACGATTTAACGCTCTTATAAGGTTTTTCTGGTATGGTCACTGTTTTACGACGATTTGACGCTCTTATAAGGTTTTTCTGGTATTTTCACTGTTTAACGACGATTTGAAAAATATTAAGGGTTTTTCAATGATTTTCAGTGTAATACGACGATCAAACACTTTTTAATGATTTTTCTATATTTTCCAGCGTTTAAAGACCATTTAACGCTCTTATTTGGTTTTTCTGGTATTTTGACTGTTTAACGACGATTTGACAAATTTTAAGGGTTTTTCAATGATTTTTAGTGCAACACGACGATTTAACACTTTTTCATGGTTTTTCTATATTTTACAGCGTTTTAAAACGATTTAACGCTCTTATAAGGTAAAACTGGTATTTTCACTGTTTTACGACGATTTAAAGCTCTTAAAAGGTTTATCTGGTATTTTCACTGTTTTTCGACGATTTAACGCTGTTACAACGTTTATCTGGTATTTTCACTGTTTTACGACGAATTAACGCTCGTTTAAGATTGATTTGGTATTTTCACTGTTTGAAGACGATTTAACGCTCTTTTAAGAATTATCTGGTATTTTTACTGTTTGAAGACACTTTAACGCTCTTATAAGGTTTATCTGGTATTTTCACTGTTTTACGACGATTTAAAGCTCTTATAAGTTTATCTGGTATTTTCACTGTTTTTCGACGATTTAACGCTGTTATAAGGTTTATCTGGTATTTTCACTGTTTTACGACGATTTGACAAATTTTATGGGTTTTTCAATGATTTTTAGTGTAATACGAAGATTTAACACTTTTAAATGGTTTTTCTATATTTTACAGCGTTTAAAGATGATTTAACGCTCTTATAAGGTTTTTCTGGTATTTTCACTGTTTTACGAAAATTAAACGCTCTTATAAGGTTTTTCTGGTATTTTCACTGTTTAACGACGATTTGACAAATTTTAAGGGTTTTTCAACGATTTTTAGTGTAATACGACGATAAAACACTTTTAAATGGTTTTTCTATATTTTTTAGCGTTTTTAGACGATTAAACGCTCTTATAAGGTTTTTCTGGTATTTTCACTGTTATACGATAATTTGACAAATTTTAAGGGTTTTTCAATGATTTTCAGTGTTATACGACGATAAAACACTTTTAAATGGTTTTTCTATATTTTCAAGCGTTTAAAGACGATTTAACGCTCTTATAAGGTTTTTCTGGTATTTTCACTGTTTTACGACGACTTAACGCTCTTATAAGTTTTTTCTGGTATTTTCACTGTTTAACGACGATTTGACAAATTTTAAGGGTTTTTCAACGATTTTTAGTGTACTACGATGATTTTACACTTTTTAATGGTTTTTCTATATGTTACAGCGTTTTAAGACGATTTAACGCTCTTATAAGGTTTATCAGGTATTTTCACTGTTTTTCGACGATAAAACGCTGTTATAAGGTTTATCAGGTATGTTCACTGTTTTACGACGATTTAACGCTCTTTTAAGATTTATCTGGTATTTTCACTGTTTGAAGACGATTTAACGCTCTTATAAGGTTTATCTGGTATTTTCACTGTTTTACGACGATTTAACGCTCTTATAAGGTTTATCTGGTATGATCACTGTTTTACGACGATTATACGCTCTTATAAGGTTTTTCTGGCATTTTCACTGTAATACGATAATTTGACAAATTTTTAGGGTTTTTCAATGATTTTCAGTGTAATACGACTATCAACCACTTTTTAATGATTTTTCTATATTTACCATCGTTTTAAGACCATTTAACGCTCTTATAAGGTTTTTCTGGTATTTTCCCTGTTTTACGACGATTTAACGCTCTTATAAGGTTTATCTGGTATTTTCACTGTTTTACGACGATCAAACGCTCTTATAAGGTTTTTCTGGTATGGTCACTGTTTTACGACGATTTGACGCTCTTATAAGGTTTTTCTGGTATTTTCACTGTTTAACGACGATTAAACGCTCTTATAAGGTTTCTCTGGTATTTTCACTGTTTAACGACGATTTGACAAATTTTAAGGGGTTTTCAATGATTTTTAGTGTAACACGACGATTTAACACTTTTAAATGGTTTTTTCTACATTTTACAGCGTTTAAAGATGATTTAACGCTCTTATAAGGTTTTTCTGGTATTTTCACTGTTTTTCGACGATTTAACGCTGTTATAAGGTTTATCTGGTATTTTCACTGTTTGAAGACAATTTAACGCTCTTATAAGGTTTTTCTGGTATTTTCACTGTTTTACGACGATTTAACGCTCTTTTAAGATGGATCTGGTATTTTCACTGTTTGAAGACGATTTAACGCTCTTATAAGGTTTATCTGGTATTTTCACTGTTTTACGACGATTTAACGCTCTTCTAAGGTTAAACTGGTATTTTAACTGTTTTACGACGATTTAACGCTCTTTTAAGATTTATCTGGTATTTTTACTGTTTGAAGACGATTTAACGCTCTTATAAGGTTTTTCTGGTATTTTCACTGTTTAACGACGGTTAAACGCTCTTATATGGCTGGTATTTTCACTGTTATAAGATAATTTGACAAATTTTAAGGGTTTTTCAATGATTTTCAGTGTAATACGACGATCAAACACTTTTTAATGGTTTTTCTATATTTTCCAGCGTTAAAAGACGATTAAACGCTCTTTTAAGGTTTTTTTGATATTTTCACTGTTTTACGACGATTTAACGCTCTTATAAGGTTTTTCTGGTATTTTCAATGTTTTACGACGATTAAACGCTCTTATAAAGTTTTTCTGGTATTTTCACTGTTATACGATAATTTGACAAATTTTAAGGCTTTTTCAATGATTTTCAGTGTAATACGATGATCAAACACTTTTTAATGGTTTTTGTATATTTTCCAGCGTTCAAAGATGATTTAACGCGCTTATAAGGCTTTTCTGGTATTTTCACTGTTTTACGACGATTTAACGCTCTTATAAGGTTTTTCTGGTATGGTCACTGTTTTACGACGATTTGACGCTCTTATAAGGTTTTTCTGGTATTTTTACTGTTTAACGACGATTTGAAAAATATTAAGGGTTTTTCAATGATTTTCAGTGTAATACGACGATCAAACACTTTTTAATGATTTTTCTATATTTTCCATTGTTTTAAGACCATTTAACGCTCTTTCAAGGTTTTTTTTTGGTATTTTCACTGTTTTACGATAATTTGACAAATTTTTAGGGTTTTTCAATGATTTTCAGTGTAATACGACGATCAAACACTTTTTAATGATTTTTCTATATTTTCCAGCGTTTAAAGACCATTTAACGCTCTTATAAGGTTTTTCTGGTATTTTCACTGTTTAACGACGATTTGAAAAATTTTAAGGGTTTTTCAATGATTTTAAGTGCAACACGACGATTTAACACTTTTTCATGGTTTTTCTATATTTTACCGCGTTTTAAAACGATTTAACGCTCTTATAAGGTAAAACTGGTATTTTCACTGTTTGACGACGATTTAACGCTCTTTTAAGAATTATCTGGTATTTTTACTGTTTGAAGACAATTTAACGCTCTTATAAGGTTTATCTGGTATTTTCACTGTTTTACGACGATTTAAAGCTCTTATAAGGTTTATCTGGTATTTTCACTGTTTTTCGACGATTTAACGCTGTTATAAGGTTTATCTGGTATTTTCACTGTTTTACGACGAATTAACGCTCTTTTAAGATTGATTTGGTATTTTCTAGTGTACTACGACGATTTTAAACTTTTTAATGGTTTTTCTATATTTTACAGCGTTTTTAGACGATTTAACGCTCTTATAAGGTTTATCAGGTATTTTCACTGTTTTTCGACGATAAAACGCTGTTATAAGGTTTATCAGGTATGTTCACTGTTTTACGACGATTTAACGCTCTTTTAAGATTTATCTGGTATTTTCACTGTTTGAAGACGATTTAACGCTCTTATAAGGTTTATCTGGTATTTTCACTGTTTTACTACGATTTAACGCTCTTTTAAGGTTTATCTGGTATGATCACTGTTTTACGACGATTATACGCTCTTATAAGGTTTTTCTGGTATTTTCACTGTAATACGATAATTTGACAAATTTTTAGGGTTTTTCAATGATTTTCAGTGTAATACGACTATCAACCACTTTTTAATGATTTTTCTATATTGACCATCGTTTTAAGACCATTTAACGCTCTTATAAGGTTTTTCTGGTATTTTCCCTGTTTTACGACGATTTAACGCTCTTATAAGTTTTATCTGGTATTTTCACTGTTTTACGACGATCAAACGCTCTTATAAGGTTTTTCTGGTATGGTCACTGTTTAACGACGATTTGACGCTCTTATGAGGTTTTTCTGGTATTTTCACTGTTTAACGACGATTAAACGCTCTTATAAGGTTTCTCTGGTATTTTCACAGTTTAACGACGATTTGACAAATTTTAAGGGTTTTTCAATGATTTTTAGTGTAACACGACGATTTAACACTTTTAAATGGTTTTTTCTACATTTTACAGCGTTTAAAGATGATTTAACGCTCTTATAAGGTTTTTCTGGTATTTTCACTGTTTAACGACGACTTAACGCTCTTATAAGTTTTTTCTGGTATTTTCACTGTTTAACGACGATTTGACAAATTTTAAGGGTTTTTCAACGATTTTTAGTGTACTACGACGATTTTACACTTTTTAATGGTTTTTCTATATTTTACAGCGTTTTAAGACGATTTAAAGCTCTTATAAGGTTTTTCTGGTATTTTCACTGTTTTACGACGATTTAACACTTTTCAATGGTTTTTCTATATATTGCAGCGTTTTTAAACGATTTAACGCTCTCATAAGGTTTTTCTGGTATTTTCACTGTTTTACGACGATTTAACACTTTTCAATGGTTTTTTTATATTTTACAGCGTTTTTAAACGATTTAACGCTCTTATAAGGTTTTTCTGGTATGTTCACTGTTTTACGACAATCTAATGCTCTTATAAGGTTTTTCTGGTATTTTCACTGTTTAACGACGATTTGACAAATTTTAAGGGTTTTTCAACGATTTTTAGTGTACTACGACGATTTTACACTTTTTAATGGTTTTTCTATATTTTACAGCGTTTTAAGACGATTTAAAGCTCTTATAAGGTTTTTCTGGTATTTTCACTGTTTTACGACGATTAAACGCTCTTATAAGGTTTTTCTGGTATTTTCACTGTTATACGATAATTTGACAAATTTTAAGGCTTTTTCAATGATTTTCAGTGTAATACGATGATCAAACACTTTTTAATGGTTTTTGTATATTTTCCAGCGTTCAAAGATGATTTAACGCTCTTATAAGGCTTTTCTGGTATTTTCACTGTTTTACGACGATTTAACGCTCTTATAAGGTTTTTCTGGTATGGTCACTGTTTTACGACGATTTGACGCTCTTATAAGGTTTTTCTGGTATTTTCACTGTTTAACGACGATTTGAAAAATATTAAGGGTTTTTCAATGATTTTCAGTGTAATACGACGATCAAACACTTTTTAATGATTTTTCTATATTTTCCATTGTTTTAAGACCATTTAACGCTCTTTCAAGGTTTTTTTTGGTATTTTCACTGTTTTACGATAATTTGACAAATTTTTAGGGTTTTTCAATGATTTTCAGTGTAATACGACGATCAAACACTTTTTAATGATTTTTCTATATTTTCCAGCGTTCAAAGACCATTTAACGCTCTTATAAGGTTTTTCTGGTATTTTCACTGTTTTACGACGATTTAAAGCTCTTATAAGGTTTATCTGGTATTTTCACTGTTTGAAGACAATTTAACGCTCTTATAAGGTTTATCTGGTATTTTCACTGTTTTACGACGATTTAAAGCTCTTATAAGGTTTATCTGGTATTTTCACTGTTTTTCGACGATTTAACGCTGTTATAAGGTTTATCTGGTATTTTCACTGTTTTACGACGAATTAACGCTCTTTTAAGATTGATTTGGTATTTTCTAGTGTACTACGACGATTTTAAACTTTTTAATGGTTTTTCTATATTTTACAGCGTTTTTAGACGATTTAACGCTCTTATAAGGTTTATCAGGTATTTTCACTGTTTTTCGACGATAAAACGCTGTTATAAGGTTTATCAGGTATGTTCACTGTTTTACGACGATTTAACGCTCTTTTAAGATTTATCTGGTATTTTCACTGTTTGAAGACGATTTAACGCTCTTATAAGGTTTATCTGGTATTTTCACTGTTTTACTACGATTTAACGCTCTTATAAGGTTTATCTGGTATGATCACTGTTTTACGACGATTATACGCTCTTATAAGGTTTTTCTGGTATTTTCACTGTAATACGATAATTTGACAAATTTTTAGGGTTTTTCAATGATTTTCAGTGTAATACGACTATCAACCACTTTTTAATGATTTTTCTATATTGACCATCGTTTTAAGACCATTTAACGCTCTTATAAGGTTTTTCTGGTATTTTCCCTGTTTTACGACGATTTAACGCTCTTATAAGTTTTATCTGGTATTTTCACTGTTTTACGACGATTTGACGCTCTTATGAGGTTTTTCTGGTATTTTCACTGTTTAACGACGATTAAACGCTCTTATAAGGTTTCTCTGGTATTTTCACAGTTTAACGACGATTTGACAAATTTTAAGGGTTTTTCAATGATTTTTAGTGTAACACGACGATTTAACACTTTTAAATGGTTTTTTCTACATTTTACAGCGTTTAAAGATGATTTAACGCTCTTATAAGGTTTTTCTGGTATTTTCACTGTTTAACGACGACTTAACGCTCTTATAAGTTTTTTCTGGTATTTTCACTGTTTAACGACGATTTGACAAATTTTAAGGGTTTTTCAACGATTTTTAGTGTACTACCACGATTTTACACTTTTTAATGGTTTTTCTATATTTTACAGCGTTTTAAGACGATTTAAAGCTCTTATAAGGTTTTTCTGGTATTTTCACTGTTTTACGACGATTTAACACTTTTCAATGGTTTTTCTATATATTGCAGCGTTTTTAAACGATTTAACGCTCTCATAAGGTTTTTCTGGTATTTTCACTGTTTTACGACGATTTAACACTTTTCAATGGTTTTTCTATATTTTACAGCGTTTTTAAACGATTTAACGCTCTTATAAGGTTTTTCTGGTATGTTCACTGTTTTACGACAATCTTATGCTCTTATAAGGTTTTTCTGGTATTTTCACTGTTTCACGACGATTAAGCGCTCTTATAAGGTTTTTCTGGTATTGACACTGTTTTACGACGATTTGACGCTCTTATAAGGTTTTTCTGGTATTTTCACTGTTTTACGACGATTTAACACTTTTCAATGGTTTTTCTATATATTGCAGCGTTTTACGATGATTTGACGTTCTTATAAGGTTTTTCTGGTATTTTAACTGTTTTACGACGATTTTACGCTCTTATAAGGTTTTTCTGGTATTTTCACTGTTTTACGACGATTTAACGCTCATATAAGATTTTTCTGGTATGGTCACTGTTTTACGACGATTATACGCTCTCCTAAGATTTTTCTGGTTTTTTCACTGTTTAACGACGATTTGAAAAATTTTAAGGGTTTTTCAATGATTTTCAGTGTAATACGACGATCAAACACTTTTTAATGCTTTTTCTATATTTTCCATTGTTTTAAGACCATTTAACGCTCTTTCAAGTTTTTTTTGGTATTTTCACTGTTTTCCGACGATTTGACAAATTTTATGGGTTTTTCAATGATTTTTAGTGTAATACGAAGATTTAACACTTTTAAATGGTTTTTCTATATTTTACAGCGTTTAAAGATGATTTAACGCTCTTATAAGGTTTTTCTGGTATTTTCACTGTTTTACGAAAATTAAACGCTCTTATAAGGTTTTTCTGGTATTTTCACTGTTTAACGACGATTTGACAAATTTTAAGGGTTTTTCAACGATTTTTAGTGTAATACGACGATAAAACACTTTTAAATGGTTTTTCTATATTTTTTAGCGTTTTTAGACGATTAAACGCTCTTATAAGGTTTTTCTGGTATTTTCACTGTTATACGATAATTTGACAAATTTTAAGGGTTTTTCAATGATTTTCAGTGTTATACGACGATAAAACACTTTTAAATGGTTTTTCTATATTTTCAAGCGTTTAAAGACGATTTAACGCTCTTATAAGGTTTTTCTGGTATTTTCACTGTTTTACGACGACTTAACGCTCTTATAAGTTTTTTCTGGTATTTTCACTGTTTAACGACGATTTGACAAATTTTAAGGGTTTTTCAACGATTTTTAGTGTACTACGATGATTTTACACTTTTTAATGGTTTTTCTATATGTTACAGCGTTTTAAGACGATTTAACGCTCTTATAAGGTTTATCAGGTATTTTCACTGTTTTTCGACGATAAAACGCTGTTATAAGGTTTATCAGGTATGTTCACTGTTTTACGACGATTTAACGCTCTTTTAAGATTTATCTGGTATTTTCACTGTTTGAAGACGATTTAACGCTCTTATAAGGTTTATCTGGTATTTTCACTGTTTTACGACGATTTAACGCTCTTATAAGGTTTATCTGGTATGATCACTGTTTTACGACGATTATACGCTCTTATAAGGTTTTTCTGGCATTTTCACTGTAATACGATAATTTGACAAATTTTTAGGGTTTTTCAATGATTTTCAGTGTAATACGACTATCAACCACTTTTTAATGATTTTTCTATATTTACCATCGTTTTAAGACCATTTAACGCTCTTATAAGGTTTTTCTGGTATTTTCCCTGTTTTACGACGATTTAACGCTCTTATAAGGTTTATCTGGTATTTTCACTGTTTTACGACGATCAAACGCTCTTATAAGGTTTTTCTGGTATGGTCACTGTTTTACGACGATTTGACGCTCTTATAAGGTTTTTCTGGTATTTTCACTGTTTAACGACGATTAAACGCTCTTATAAGGTTTCTCTGGTATTTTCACTGTTTAACGACGATTTGACAAATTTTAAGGGGTTTTCAATGATTTTTAGTGTAACACGACGATTTAACACTTTTAAATGGTTTTTTCTACATTTTACAGCGTTTAAAGATGATTTAACGCTCTTATAAGGTTTTTCTGGTATTTTCACTGTTTTTCGACGATTTAACGCTGTTATAAGGTTTATCTGGTATTTTCACTGTTTGAAGACAATTTAACGCTCTTATAAGGTTTTTCTGGTATTTTCACTGTTTTACGACGATTTAACGCTCTTTTAAGATGGATCTGGTATTTTCACTGTTTGAAGACGATTTAACGCTCTTATAAGGTTTATCTGGTATTTTCACTGTTTTACGACGATTTAACGCTCTTCTAAGGTTAAACTGGTATTTTAACTGTTTTACGACGATTTAACGCTCTTTTAAGATTTATCTGGTATTTTCACTGTTTGAAGACGATTTAACGCTCTTATAAGGTTTTTCTGGTATTTTCACTGTTTAACGACGGTTAAACGCTCTTATATGGCTGGTATTTTCACTGTTATAAGATAATTTGACAAATTTTAAGGGTTTTTCAATGATTTTCAGTGTAATACGACGATCAAACACTTTTTAATGGTTTTTCTATATTTTCCAGCGTTAAAAGACGATTAAACGCTCTTATAAGGTTTTTTTGATATTTTCACTGTTTTACGACGATTTAACGCTCTTATAAGGTTTTTCTGGTATTTTCAATGTTTTACGACGATTAAACGCTCTTATAAAGTTTTTCTGGTATTTTCACTGTTATACGATAATTTGACAAATTTTAAGGCTTTTTCAATGATTTTCAGTGTAATACGATGATCAAACACTTTTTAATGGTTTTTGTATATTTTCCAGCGTTCAAAGATGATTTAACGCGCTTATAAGGCTTTTCTGGTATTTTCACTGTTTTACGACGATTTAACGCTCTTATAAGGTTTTTCTGGTATGGTCACTGTTTTACGACGATTTGACGCTCTTATAAGGTTTTTCTGGTATTTTTACTGTTTAACGACGATTTGAAAAATATTAAGGGTTTTTCAATGATTTTCAGTGTAATACGACGATCAAACACTTTTTAATGATTTTTCTATATTTTCCATTGTTTTAAGACCATTTAACGCTCTTTCAAGGTTTTTTTTGGTATTTTCACTGTTTTACGATAATTTGACAAATTTTTAGGGTTTTTCAATGATTTTCAGTGTAATACGACGATCAAACACTTTTTAATGATTTTTCTATATTTTCCAGCGTTTAAAGACCATTTAACGCTCTTATAAGGTTTTTCTGGTATTTTCACTGTTTAACGACGATTTGAAAAATTTTAAGGGTTTTTCAATGATTTTAAGTGCAACACGACGATTTAACACTTTTTCATGGTTTTTCTATATTTTACCGCGTTTTAAAACGATTTAACGCTCTTATAAGGTAAAACTGGTATTTTCACTGTTTGACGACGATTTAACGCTCTTTTAAGAATTATCTGGTATTTTTACTGTTTGAAGACAATTTAACGCTCTTATAAGGTTTATCTGGTATTTTCACTGTTTTACGACGATTTAAAGCTCTTATAAGGTTTATCTGGTATTTTCACTGTTTTTCGACGATTTAACGCTGTTATAAGGTTTATCTGGTATTTTCACTGTTTTACGACGAATTAACGCTCTTTTAAGATTGATTTGGTATTTTCTAGTGTACTACGACGATTTTAAACTTTTTAATGGTTTTTCTATATTTTACAGCGTTTTTAGACGATTTAACGCTCTTATAAGGTTTATCAGGTATTTTCACTGTTTTTCGACGATAAAACGCTGTTATAAGGTTTATCAGGTATGTTCACTGTTTTACGACGATTTAACGCTCTTTTAAGATTTATCTGGTATTTTCACTGTTTGAAGACGATTTAACGCTCTTATAAGGTTTATCTGGTATTTTCACTGTTTTACTACGATTTAACGCTCTTTTAAGGTTTATCTGGTATGATCACTGTTTTACGACGATTATACGCTCTTATAAGGTTTTTCTGGTATTTTCACTGTAATACGATAATTTGACAAATTTTTAGGGTTTTTCAATGATTTTCAGTGTAATACGACTATCAACCACTTTTTAATGATTTTTCTATATTGACCATCGTTTTAAGACCATTTAACGCTCTTATAAGGTTTTTCTGGTATTTTCCCTGTTTTACGACGATTTAACGCTCTTATAAGTTTTATCTGGTATTTTCACTGTTTTACGACGATCAAACGCTCTTATAAGGTTTTTCTGGTATGGTCACTGTTTAACGACGATTTGACGCTCTTATGAGGTTTTTCTGGTATTTTCACTGTTTAACGACGATTAAACGCTCTTATAAGGTTTCTCTGGTATTTTCACAGTTTAACGACGATTTGACAAATTTTAAGGGTTTTTCAATGATTTTTAGTGTAACACGACGATTTAACACTTTTAAATGGTTTTTTCTACATTTTACAGCGTTTAAAGATGATTTAACGCTCTTATAAGGTTTTTCTGGTATTTTCACTGTTTAACGACGACTTAACGCTCTTATAAGTTTTTTCTGGTATTTTCACTGTTTAACGACGATTTGACAAATTTTAAGGGTTTTTCAACGATTTTTAGTGTACTACGACGATTTTACACTTTTTAATGGTTTTTCTATATTTTACAGCGTTTTAAGACGATTTAAAGCTCTTATAAGGTTTTTCTGGTATTTTCACTGTTTTACGACGATTTAACACTTTTCAATGGTTTTTCTATATATTGCAGCGTTTTTAAACGATTTAACGCTCTCATAAGGTTTTTCTGGTATTTTCACTGTTTTACGACGATTTAACACTTTTCAATGGTTTTTTTATATTTTACAGCGTTTTTAAACGATTTAACGCTCTTATAAGGTTTTTCTGGTATGTTCACTGTTTTACGACAATCTAATGCTCTTATAAGGTTTTTCTGGTATTTTCACTGTTTAACGACGATTTGACAAATTTTAAGGGTTTTTCAACGATTTTTAGTGTACTACGACGATTTTACACTTTTTAATGGTTTTTCTATATTTTACAGCGTTTTAAGACGATTTAAAGCTCTTATAAGGTTTTTCTGGTATTTTCACTGTTTTACGACGATTAAACGCTCTTATAAGGTTTTTCTGGTATTTTCACTGTTATACGATAATTTGACAAATTTTAAGGCTTTTTCAATGATTTTCAGTGTAATACGATGATCAAACACTTTTTAATGGTTTTTGTATATTTTCCAGCGTTCAAAGATGATTTAACGCTCTTATAAGGCTTTTCTGGTATTTTCACTGTTTTACGACGATTTAACGCTCTTATAAGGTTTTTCTGGTATGGTCACTGTTTTACGACGATTTGACGCTCTTATAAGGTTTTTCTGGTATTTTCACTGTTTAACGACGATTTGAAAAATATTAAGGGTTTTTCAATGATTTTCAGTGTAATACGACGATCAAACACTTTTTAATGATTTTTCTATATTTTCCATTGTTTTAAGACCATTTAACGCTCTTTCAAGGTTTTTTTTGGTATTTTCACTGTTTTACGATAATTTGACAAATTTTTAGGGTTTTTCAATGATTTTCAGTGTAATACGACGATCAAACACTTTTTAATGATTTTTCTATATTTTCCAGCGTTCAAAGACCATTTAACGCTCTTATAAGGTTTTTCTGGTATTTTCACTGTTTAACGACGATTTGACAAATTTTAAGGGTTTTTCAATGATTTTAAGTGCAACACGACGATTTAACACTTTTTCATGGTTTTTCTATATTTTACCGCGTTTTAAAACGATTTAACGCTCTTATAAGGTAAAACTGGTATTTTCACTGTTTGACGACGATTTAACGCTCTTTTAAGAATTATCTGGTATTTTTACTGTTTGAAGACAATTTAACGCTCTTATAAGGTTTATCTGGTATTTTCACTGTTTTACGACGATTTAAAGCTCTTATAAGGTTTATCTGGTATTTTCACTGTTTTTCGACGATTTAACGCTGTTATAAGGTTTATCTGGTATTTTCACTGTTTTACGACGAATTAACGCTCTTTTAAGATTGATTTGGTATTTTCTAGTGTACTACGACGATTTTAAACTTTTTAATGGTTTTTCTATATTTTACAGCGTTTTTAGACGATTTAACGCTCTTATAAGGTTTATCAGGTATTTTCACTGTTTTTCGACGATAAAACGCTGTTATAAGGTTTATCAGGTATGTTCACTGTTTTACGACGATTTAACGCTCTTTTAAGATTTATCTGGTATTTTCACTGTTTGAAGACGATTTAACGCTCTTATAAGGTTTATCTGGTATTTTCACTGTTTTACTACGATTTAACGCTCTTATAAGGTTTATCTGGTATGATCACTGTTTTACGACGATTATACGCTCTTATAAGGTTTTTCTGGTATTTTCACTGTAATACGATAATTTGACAAATTTTTAGGGTTTTTCAATGATTTTCAGTGTAATACGACTATCAACCACTTTTTAATGATTTTTCTATATTGACCATCGTTTTAAGACCATTTAACGCTCTTATAAGGTTTTTCTGGTATTTTCCCTGTTTTACGACGATTTAACGCTCTTATAAGTTTTATCTGGTATTTTCACTGTTTTACGACGATTTGACGCTCTTATGAGGTTTTTCTGGTATTTTCACTGTTTAACGACGATTAAACGCTCTTATAAGGTTTCTCTGGTATTTTCACAGTTTAACGACGATTTGACAAATTTTAAGGGTTTTTCAATGATTTTTAGTGTAACACGACGATTTAACACTTTTAAATGGTTTTTTCTACATTTTACAGCGTTTAAAGATGATTTAACGCTCTTATAAGGTTTTTCTGGTATTTTCACTGTTTAACGACGACTTAACGCTCTTATAAGTTTTTTCTGGTATTTTCACTGTTTAACGACGATTTGACAAATTTTAAGGGTTTTTCAACGATTTTTAGTGTACTACCACGATTTTACACTTTTTAATGGTTTTTCTATATTTTACAGCGTTTTAAGACGATTTAAAGCTCTTATAAGGTTTTTCTGGTATTTTCACTGTTTTACGACGATTTAACACTTTTCAATGGTTTTTCTATATATTGCAGCGTTTTTAAACGATTTAACGCTCTCATAAGGTTTTTCTGGTATTTTCACTGTTTTACGACGATTTAACACTTTTCAATGGTTTTTCTATATTTTACAGCGTTTTTAAACGATTTAACGCTCTTATAAGGTTTTTCTGGTATGTTCACTGTTTTACGACAATCTTATGCTCTTATAAGGTTTTTCTGGTATTTTCACTGTTTCACGACGATTAAGCGCTCTTATAAGGTTTTTCTGGTATTGACACTGTTTTACGACGATTTGACGCTCTTATAAGGTTTTTCTGGTATTTTAACTGTTTTACGACGATTAAACGCTCTTTTAAGATTTATCTTGTATTTTCACTGTTTGAAGACGATTCAACGCTCTTATAAGGTTTTTCTGGTATATTCACTGTTTTACGACGAATTAACGCTCTTATAAGGTTTTTCTGGTATTTTCACTGTTTTACGACGATTTAACGCTCTTATAAGGTTTTTCTGGTATGGTCACTGTTTTACGATGATTTGACGTTCTTATAAGGTTTTTCTGGTATGTTCACTGTTTTACGACAATCTAATGCTCTTATAAGGTTTTTCTGGTATTTTCACTGTTTAACGACGATTTGACAAATTTTAAGGGTTTTTCAACGATTTTTAGTGTACTACGACGATTTTACACTTTTTAATGGTTTTTCTATATTTTACAGCGTTTTAAGACGATTTAAAGCTCTTATAAGGTTTTTCTGGTATTTTCACTGTTTTACGACGATTTAACACTTTTCAATGGTTTTTCTATATATTGCAGCGTTTTTAAACGATTTAACGCTCTCATAAGGTTTTTCTGGTATTTTCACTGTTTTACGACGATTTAACACTTTTCAATGGTTTTTCTATATTTTACAGCGTTTTTAAACGATTTAACGCTCTTATAAGGTTTTTCTGGTATGTTCACTGTTTTACGACAATCTAATGCTCTTATAAGGTTTTTCTGGTATTTTCACTGTTTCACGACGATTAAGCGCTCTTATAAGGTTTTTCTGGTATTTACACTGTTTTACGACGAATTGACGCTCTTATAAGGTTTTTCTGGTATTTTAACTGTTTTACGACGATTAAACGCTCTTTTAAGATTTATCTTGTATTTTCACTGTTTGAAGACGATTCAACGCTCTTATAAGGTTTTTCTGGTATTTTCACTGTTTTACGACGATTTAACGCTCTTATAAGGTTTTTCTGGTATTTTCACTGTTTTACGACGATTTAACGCTCTTATAAGGTTTTTCTGGTATGGTCACTGTTTTACGATGATTTGACGTTCTTATAAGGTTTTTCTGGTATTTTAACTGTTTTACGACGATTTAACGCTCTTATAAGGTTTTTCTGGTATTTTCACTGTTTTACGACGATTTAACGCTCATATAAGATTTTTCTGGTATGGTCACTGTTTTACGACGATTATACGCTCTCCTAAGATTTTTCTGGTTTTTTCACTGTTTAACGACGATTTGAAAAATTTTAAGGGTTTTTCAATGATTTTCAGTGTAATACGACGATCAAACACTTTTTAATGCTTTTTCTATATTTTCCATTGTTTTAAGACCATTTAACGCTCTTTCAAGTTTTTTTTGGTATTTTCACTGTTTTCCGACGATTATACGCTCTTATAAGGTTTTTCTGGTATTTTCACTGTTTTACGACGATTTAAAGCTCTTATAAGGTTTATCTGGTATTTTCACTGTTTTTCGACGATTTAACGCTGTTATAAGGTTTATCTGGTATTTTCACTGTTTGAAGACAATTTAACGCTCTTATAAGGTTTATCTGGTATTTTCACTGTTTTACGACGATTTGACAAATTTTAAGGGTTTTTCAATGATTTTTAGTGTAATACGAAGATTTAACACTTTTAAATGATTTTTCTATATTTTACAGCGTTTAAAGATGATTTAACGCTCTCATTAGGTTTTTCTGGTATTTTCACTGTTTTACGAAAATTAAACGCTCTTATAAGGTTTTTCTGGTATTTTCACTGTTTAACGACGATTTGACAAATTTTAAGGGTTTTTCAACGATTTTTAGTGTAATACGACGATTTAACACTTTTTTATGGATTTTCTATATTTTACAGCGTTTTTAGACGATTAAACGCTCTTATAAGGTTTTTCTGGTATTTTCACTGTTATACGATAATTTGACAAATTTTAAGGGTTTTTCAATGATTTTCAGTGTTATACGACGATAAAATTTTTTTAAATGGTTTTTCTATATTTTCAAGCGTTTAAAGACGATTTAACGCTCTTATAAAGTTTTTCTGGTATTTTCACTGTTTTACGACGATTATACGCTCTTATAAGATTTTTCTGGTATTTTCACTGTTTTACGACGATTTAACGCTCTTATAAGGTTTTTCTGGTATTTTCACTGTTTTACGAAGAATTAAAGCTCTTATAAGGTTTATCTGGTATTTTCACTGTTTGAAGACAATTTAACGCTCTTATAAGGTTTATCTGGTATTTTCACTGTTTTACGACGATTTGACAAATTTAAAGGGTTTTTCAATGATTTTTAGTGTAATACGAAGATTTAACACTTTTAAATGGTTTTTCTATATTTTACAGCGTTTAAAGATGATTTAACGCTCTTATAAGGTTTTTCTGGTATTTTCACTGTTTTACGAAAATGAAACGCTCTTATAAGGTTTTTCTGGTATTTTCACTGTTTAACGACGATTTGACAAATTTTAAGGGTTTTTCAACGATTTTTAGTGTAATACGACGATTTAACACTTTTTTATGGATTTTCTATATTTTACAGCGTTTTTAGACGATTAAACGCTCTTATAAGGTTTTTCTGGTATTTTCACTGTTTTACGACGACTTAACGCTCTTATAAGTTTTTTCTGGTATTTTCACTGTTTAACGACGATTTGACAAATTTTAAGGGTTTTTCAACGATTTTTAGTGTACTACGATGATTTTACACTTTTTAATGGTTTTTCTATATGTTACAGCGTTTTAAGACGATTTAACGCTCTTATAAGGTTTATCAGGTATTTTCACTGTTTTTCGACGATAAAACGCTGTTATAAGGTTTATCAGGTATGTTCACTGTTTTACGACGATTTAACGCTCTTTTAAGATTTATCTGGTATTTTCACTGTTTGAAGACGATTTAACGCTCTTATAAGGTTTATCTGGTATTTTCACTGTTTTACGACGATTAAACGCTCTTATAAGGTTTATCTGGTATGATCACTGTTTTACGACGATTATACGCTCTTATAAGGTTTTTCTGGTATTTTCACTGTAATACGATAATTTGACAAATTTTTAGGGTTTTTCAATGATTTTCAGTGTAATACGACTATCAACCACTTTTTAATGATTTTTCTATATTTACCATCGTTTTAAGACCATTTAACGCTCTTAAAAGGTTTTTCTGGTATTTTCCCTGTTTTACGACGATTAAACGCTCTTATAAGGTTTATCTGGTATTTTCACTGTTTTACGACGATTTAACGCTCATATAAGATTTTTCTGGTATGGTCACTGTTTTACGACGATTATACGCTCTCCTAAGATTTTTCTGGTTTTTTCACTGTTTAACGACGATTTGAAAAATTTTAAGGGTTTTTCAATGATTTTCAGTGTAATACGACGATCAAACACTTTTTAATGCTTTTTCTATATTTTCCATTGTTTTAAGACCATTTAACGCTCTTTCAAGTTTTTTTTGGTATTTTCACTGTTTTCCGACGATTATACGCTCTTATAAGGTTTTTCTGGTATTTTCACTGTTTTACGACGATTTAAAGCTCTTATAAGGTTTATCTGGTATTTTCACTGTTTTTCGACGATTTAACGCTGTTATAAGGTTTATCTGGTATTTTCACTGTTTGAAGACAATTTAACGCTCTTATAAGGTTTATCTGGTATTTTCACTGTTTTACGACGATTTGACAAATTTTAAGGGTTTTTCAATGATTTTTAGTGTAATACGAAGATTTAACACTTTTAAATGATTTTTCTATATTTTACAGCGTTTAAAGATGATTTAACGCTCTCATTAGGTTTTTCTGGTATTTTCACTGTTTTACGAAAATTAAACGCTCTTATAAGGTTTTTCTGATATTTTCACTGTTTAACGACGATTTGACAAATTTTAAGGGTTTTTCAACGATTTTTAGTGTAATACGACGATTTAACACTTTTTTATGGATTTTCTATATTTTACAGCGTTTTTAGACGATTAAACGCTCTTATAAGGTTTTTCTGGTATTTTCACTGTTATACGATAATTTGACAAATTTTAAGGGTTTTTCAATGATTTTCAGTGTTATACGACGATAAAATTTTTTTAAATGGTTTTTCTATATTTTCAAGCGTTTAAAGACGATTTAACGCTCTTATAAAGTTTTTCTGGTATTTTCACTGTTTTACGACGATTATACGCTCTTATAAGATTTTTCTGGTATTTTCACTGTTTTACGACGATTTAACGCTCTTATAAGGTTTTTCTGGTATTTTCACTGTTTTACGAAGAATTAAAGCTCTTATAAGGTTTATCTGGTATTTTCACTGTTTGAAGACAATTTAACGCTCTTATAAGGTTTATCTGGTATTTTCACTGTTTTACGACGATTTGACAAATTTAAAGGGTTTTTCAATGATTTTTAGTGTAATACGAAGATTTAACACTTTTAAATGGTTTTTGTATATTTTCCAGCGTTCAAAGATGATTTAACGCGCTTATAAGGCTTTTCTGGTATTTTCACTGTTTTACGACGATTTAACGCTCTTATAAGGTTTTTCTGGTATGGTCACTGTTTTACGACGATTTGACGCTCTTATAAGGTTTTTCTGGTATTTTCACTGTTTAACGACGATTTGAAAAATATTAAGGGTTTTTCAATGATTTTCAGTGTAATACGACGATCAAACACTTTTTAATGATTTTTCTAAATTTTCCATTGTTTTAAGACCATTTAACGCTCTTTCAAGGTTTTTTTTGGTATTTTCACTGTTTTACGATAATTTGACAAATTTTTAGGGTTTTTCAATGATTTTCAGTGTAATACGACGATCAAACACTTTTTAATGATTTTTCTATATTTTCCAGCGTTTAAAGACCATTTAACGCTCTTATAAGGTTTTTCTGGTATTTTCACTGTTTAACGACGATTTGACAAATTTTAAGGGTTTTTCAATGATTTTAAGTGCAACACGACGATTTAACACTTTTTCATGGTTTTTCTATATTTTACCGCGTTTTAAAACGATTTAACGCTCTTATAAGGTAAAACTGGTATTTTCACTGTTTGACGACGATTTAACGCTCTTTTAAGAATTATCTGGTATTTTTACTGTTTGAAGACAATTTAACGCTCTTATAAGGTTTATCTGGTATTTTCACTGTTTTACGACGATTTAAAGCTCTTATAAGGTTTATCTGGTATTTTCACTGTTTTTCGACGATTTAACGCTGTTATAAGGTTTATCTGGTATTTTCACTGTTTTACGACGAATTAACGCTCTCTTAAGATTGATTTGGTATTTTCTAGTGTACTACGACGATTTTAAACTTTTTAATGGTTTTTCTATATTTTACAGCGTTTTTAGACGATTTAACGCTCTTATAAGGTTTATCAGGTATTTTCACTGTTTTTCGACGATTAAACGCTGTTATAAGGTTTATCAGGTATGTTCACTGTTTTACGACGATTTAACGCTCTTTTAAGATTTATCTGGTATTTTCACTGTTTGAAGACGATTTAACGCTCTTATAAGGTTTATCTGGTATTTTCACTGTTTTACTACGATTTAACGCTCTTATAAGGTTTATCTGGTATGATCACTGTTTTACGACGATTATACGCTCTTATAAGGTTTTTCTGGTATTTTCACTGTAATACGATAATTTGACAAATTTTTAGGGTTTTTCAATGATTTTCAGTGTAATACGACTATCAACCACTTTTTAATGATTTTTCTATATTGACCATCGTTTTAAGACCATTTAACGCTCTTATAAGGTTTTTCTGGTATTTTCCCTGTTTTACGACGATTTAACGCTCTTATAAGTTTTATCTGGTATTTTCACTGTTTTACGACGATCAAACGCTCTTATAAGGTTTTTCTGGTATGGTCACTGTTTAACGACGATTTGACGCTCTTATGAGGTTTTTCTGGTATTTTCACTGTTTAACGACGATTAAACGCTCTTATAAGGTTTCTCTGGTATTTTCACAGTTTAACGACGATTTGACAAATTTTAAGGGTTTTTCAATGATTTTTAGTGTAACACGACGATTTAACACTTTTAAATGGTTTTTTCTACATTTTACAGCGTTTAAAGATGATTTAACGCTCTTATAAGGTTTTTCTGGTATTTTCACTGTTTTACGACGACTTAACGCTCTTATAAGTTTTTTCTGGTATTTTCACTGTTTAACGACGATTTGACAAATTTTAAGGGTTTTTCAACGATTTTTAGTGTACTACGACGATTTAACACTTTTTTATGGATTTTCTATATTTAACAGCGTTTTTAGACGATTAAACGCTCTTATAAGGTTTTTCTGGTATTTTCACTGTTATACGATAATTTGACAAATTTTAAGGGTTTTTCAATGATTTTCAGTGTTATACGACGATAAAATTTTTTTAAATGGTTTTTCTATATTTTCAAGCGTTTAAAGACGATTTAACGCTCTTAAAAGGTTTTTCTGGTATTTTCACTGTTTTACGACGATTTAACGCTCTTATAAGGTTTTTCTGGTATTTTCACTGTTTTACGACGTTTTAACGCTATTATAAGATTTTTCTGGTATGGTCACTGTTTTACGACGATTATACGCTCTCCTAAGATTTTTCTGGTTTTTTCACTGTTTAACGACGATTTGAAAAATTTTAAGGGTTTTTCAATGATTTTCAGTGTAATACGACGATCAAACACTTTTTAATGCTTTTTCTATATTTTCCATTGTTTTAAGACCATTTAACGCTCTTTCAAGTTTTTTTTTGGTATTTTCACTGTTTTCCGACGATTATACGCTCTTATAAGGTTTTTCTGGTATTTTCACTGTTTTACGACGATTTAAAGCTCTTATAAGGTTTATCTGGTATTTTCACTGTTTTTCGACGATTTAACGCTGTTATAAGGTTTATCTGGTATTTTCACTGTTTGAAGACAATTTAACGCTCTTATAAGGTTTATCTGGTATTTTCACTGTTTTACGACGATTTGACAAATTTTAAGGGTTTTTCAATGATTTTTAGTGTAATACGAAGATTTAACACTTTTAAATGGTTTTTCTATATTTTACAGCGTTTAAAGATGATTTAACGCTCTCATTAGGTTTTTCTGGTATTTTCACTGTTTTACGAAAATTAAACGCTCTTATAAGGTTTTTCTGGTATTTTCACTGTTTAACGACGATTTGACAAATTTTAAGGGTTTTTCAACGATTTTTAGTGTAATACGACGATTTAACACTTTTTTATGGATTTTCTATATTTTACAGCGTTTTTAGACGATTAAACGCTCTTATAAGGTTTTTCTGGTATTTTCACTGTTATACGATAATTTGACAAATTTTAAGGGTTTTTCAATGATTTTCAGTGTTATACGACGATAAAATTTTTTTAAATGGTTTTTCTATATTTTCAAGCGTTTAAAGACGATTTAACGCTCTTATAAGGTTTTTCTGGTATTTTCACTGTTTTACGACGATTTAACGCTCTTATAAGGTTTTTCTGGTATTTTCACTGTTTTACGACGTTTTAACGCTATTATAAGATTTTTCTGGTATGGTCACTGTTTAACGACGATTTTACGCTCTCATAAGGTTTTTCTGGTTTTTTCACTGTTTAACGACGATTTGAAAAATTTTAAGGGTTTTTCAATGATTTTCAGTGTAATACGACGATCAAACACTTTTGAATGAGTTTTCTATATTTTCCATTGTTTTAAGACCATTAAACGCTCTTTCAAGTTTTTTTTGGTATTTTCACTGTTTTACGACGATTATACGCTCTTATAAGATTTTTCTGGTATTTTCACTGTTTTACGACGATTTAACGCTCTTATAAGGTTTTTCTGGTATTTTCACTGTTTTACGAAGAATTAAAGCTCTTATAAGGTTTATCTGGTATTTTCACTGTTTGAAGACAATTTAACGCTCTTATAAGGTTTATCTGGTATTTTCACTGTTTTACGACGATTTGACAAATTTAAAGGGTTTTTCAATGATTTTTAGTGTAATACGAAGATTTAACACTTTTTTATGGATTTTCTATATTTTACAGCGTTTTTAGACGATTAAACGCTCGTATAAGGTTTTTCTGGTATTTTCACTGTTATACGATAATTTGACAAATTTTAAGGGTTTTTCAATGATTTTCAGTGTTATACGACGATAAAAAACTTTTAAATGGTTTTTCTATATTTTCAAGCGTTTAAAGACGATTTAACGCTCTTATAAGGTTTTTCTGGTATTTTCACTGTTTTACGACGATTTAACGCTCTTATAAGGTTATTCTGGTATTTTCACTGTTTTACGACGATTTAACGCTCTTATAAGATTTTTCTGGTATGGTCACTGTTTTACGACGATTTTACGCTCTCATAAGGTTTTTCTGGTTTTTTCACTGTTTAACGACGATTTGACAAATTTTAAGGGTTTTTCAACGATTTTTAGTGTAATACGACGATTAAACACTTTTTTATGGATTTTCTATATTTTACAGCGTTTTTAGACGATTAAACGCTCGTTTAAGGTTTTTCTGGTATTTTCACTGTTATACGATAATTTGACAAATTTTAAGGGTTTTTCAATGATTTTCAGTGTTATACGACGATAAAAAACTTTTAAATGGTTTTTCTATATTTTCAAGCGTTTAAAGACGATTTAACGCTCTTATAAGGTTTTTCTGGTATTTTCACTGTTTTACGACGATTTAACGCTCTTATAAGGTTATTCTGGTATTTTCACTGTTTTACGACGATTTAACGCTCTTATAAGATTTTTCTGGTATGGTCACTGTTTTACGACGATTTTACGCTCTCATAAGGTTTTTCTGGTTTTTTCACTGTTTAACGACGATTTGAAAAATTTTAAGGGTTTTTCAATGATTTTCAGTGTAATACGACGATCAAACACTTTTTAATGAGTTTTCTATATTTTCCATTGTTTTAAGACCATTAAACGCTCTTTAAAGTTTTTTTTGGTATTTTTACTGTTTTACGACGATTATACGCTCTTATAAGGTTTTTCTGGTATTTTCACTGTTTTACGACGATTTAAAGCTCTTATAAGGTTTATCTGGTATTTTCACTGTTTTTCGACGATTTAACGCTGTTATAAGGTTTATCTGGTATTTTCACTGTTTGAAGACAATTTAACGCTCTTATAAGGTTTATCTGGTATTTTTACTGTTTTACGACGATTTGACAAATTTAAAGGGTTTTTCAATGATTTTTAGTGTAATACGAAGATTTAACACTTTTTGATGGATTTTCTATATTTTACAGCGTTTTTAGACGATTAAACGCTCTTATAAGGTTTTTCTGGTATTTTCACTGTTATACGATAATTTGACAAATTTTAAGGGTTTTTCAATGATTTTCAGTGTTATACGACGATAAAAAACTTTTAAATGGTTTTTCTATATTTTAAAGCGTTTAAAGACGATTTAACGCTCTTATAAGGTTCATCTGGTATTTTCACTGTTTTTCGACGATTTAACGCTGTTATAAGGTTTATCTGGTATTTTCACTGTTTTACGAAAATTAAACGCTCTTATTAGGTTTTTCTGGTATTTTCACTGTTTAACGACGATTTGACAAATTTTAAGGGTTTTTCAACGATTTTTAGTGTAATACGACGATTTAACACTTTTTTATGGATTTTCTATATTTTACAGCGTTTTTAGACGATTAAACGCTCGTATAAGGTTTTTCTGGTATTTTCACTGTTATACGATAATTTGACAAATTTTAAGGGTTTTTCAATGATTTTCAGTGTTATACGACGATAAAAAACTTTTAAATGGTTTTTCTATATTTTCAAGCGTTTAAAGACGATTTAACGCTCTTATAAGGTTTTTCTGGTATTTTCACTGTTTTACGACGATTTAACGCTCTTATAAGGTTTTTCTGGTATTTTCACTGTTTTACGACGATTTAACGCTCTTATAAGATTTTTCTGGTATGGTCACTGTTTTACGACGATTTTACGCTCTCATAAGGTTTTTCTGGTTTTTTCACTGTTTAACGACGATTTGAAAAATTTTAAGGGTTTTTCAATGATTTTCAGTGTAATACGACGATCAAACACTTTTATTGAGTTTTCTATATTTTCCATTGTTTTAAGACCATTAAACGCTCTTTCAAGTTTTTTTTGGTATTCTCACTGTTTTACGACGATTATTCGCTCTTATAAGGTTTTTCTGGTATTTTCACTGTTTTACGACGATTTAACGCTCTTATAAGGTTTTTCTGGTATTTTCACTGTTTTACGACGATTTAAAGCTCTTATAAGGTTTATCTGGTATTTTCACTGTTTTTCGACGATTTAACGCTGTTATAAGGTTTATCTGGTATTTTCACTGTTTGAAGACAATTTAACGCTCTTATAAGGTTTATCTGGTATTTTCACTGTTTTACGACGATTAGACAAATTTAAAGGGTTTTTCAATGATTTTTAGTGTAATACGAAGATTTAACACTTTTAAATGGTTTTTCTATATTTTACAGCGTTTAAAGATGATTTAACGCTCTTATAAGGTTTTTCTGGTATTTTCACTGTTTTACGAAAATTAAACGCTCTTATAAGGTTTTTCTGGTATTTTCACTGTTTAACGACGATTTGACAAATTTTAAGGGTTTTTCAACGATTTTTAGTGTAATACGACGATTTAACACTTTTTAATGGATTTTCTATATTTTACAGCGTTTTGAGACGATTAAACGCTCTTATAAGGTTTTTCTGGTATTTTCACTGTTATACGATAATTTGACAAATTTTAAGGGTTTTTCAATGATTTTCAGTGTTATACGACGATAAAAAACTTTTAAATGGTTTTTCTATATTTTCAAGCGTTTAAAGACGATTTAACGCTCCTATAAGGTTTTTCTGGTATTTTCACTGTTTTACGACGATTTAACGCTCTTATAAGGTTTTTCTGGTATTTTCACTGTTTTACGACGATTTAACGCTCTTATAAGGTTTTTCTGGTATTTTCACTGTTTTACGACGATTTAACGCTCTTATAAGATTTTTCTGGTATGGTCACTGTTTTACGACGATTTTACGCTCTCATAAGGTTTTTCTGGTTTTTTCACTGTTTAACGACGATTTGAAAAATTTTAAGGGTTTTTCAATGATTTTCAGTGTAATACGACGATCAAACACTTTTTAATGAGTTTTCTATATTTTCCATTGTTTTAAGACCATTAAACGCTCTTTAAAGTTTTTTTTGGTATTTTTACTGTTTTACGACGATTATACGCTCTTATAAGGTTTTTCTGGTATTTTCACTGTTTAACGACGATTTAACGCTCTTATAAGGTTTTTCTGGTATTTTCACTGTTTTACGACGATTTAAAGCTCTTATAAGGTTTATCTGGTATTTTCACTGTTTTTCGACGATTTAACGCTGTTATAAGGTTTATCTGGTATTTTCACTGTTTGAAGACAATTTAACGCTCTTATAAGGTTTATCTGGTATTTTTACTGTTTTACGACGATTTGACAAATTTAAAGGGTTTTTCAATGATTTTTAGTGTAATACGAAGATTTAACACTTTTTAATGGATTTTCTATATTTTACAGCGTTTTTAGACGATTAAACGCTCTTATAAGGTTTTTCTGGTATTTTCACTGTTATACGATAATTTGACAAATTTTAAGGGTTTTTCAATGATTTTCAGTGTTATACGACGATAAAAAACTTTTAAATGGTTTTTCTATATTTTAAAGCGTTTAAAGACGATTTAACGCTCTTATAAGGTTCATCTGGTATTTTCACTGTTTTTCGACGATTTAACGCTGTTATAAGGTTTATCTGGTATTTTCACTGTTTTACGAAAATTAAACGCTCTTATTAGGTTTTTCTGGTATTTTCACTGTTTAACGACGATTTGACAAATTTTAAGGGTTTTTCAACGATTTTTAGTGTAATACGACGATTTAACACTTTTTTATGGATTTTCTATATTTTACAGCGTTTTTAGACGATTAAACGCTCGTATAAGGTTTTTCTGGTATTTTCACTGTTATACGATAATTTGACATATTTTAAGGGTTTTTCAATGATTTTCAGTGTTATACGACGATAAAAAACTTTTAAATGGTTTTTCTATATTTTCAAGCGTTTAAAGACGATTTAACGCTCTTATAAGGTTTTTCTGGTATTTTCACTGTTTTACGACGATTTAACGCTCTTATAAGGTTTTTATGGTATTTTCACTGTTTTACGACGATTTAACGCTCTTATAAGATTTTTCTGGTATGGTCACTGTTTTACGACGATTTTACGCTCTCATAAGGTTTTTCTGGTTTTTTCACTGTTTAACGACGATTTGAAAAATTTTAAGGGTTTTTCAATGATTTTCAGTGTAATACGACGATCAAACACTTTTTATTGAGTTTTCTATATTTTCCATTGTTTTAAGACCATTAAACGCTCTTTCAAGTTTTTTTTGGTATTCTCACTGTTTTACGACGATTATTCGCTCTTATAAGGTTTTTCTGGTATTTTCACTGTTTTACGACGATTTAACGCTCTTATAAGGTTTTTCTGGTATTTTCACTGTTTTACGACGATTTAAAGCTCTTATAAGGTTTATCTGGTATTTTCACTGTTTTTCGACGATTTAACGCTGTTATAAGGTTTATCTGGTATTTTCACTGTTTGAAGACAATTTAACGCTCTTATAAGGTTTATCTGGTATTTTCACTGTTTTACGACGATTAGACAAATTTAAAGGGTTTTTCAATGATTTTTAGTGTAATACGAAGATTTAACACTTTTAAATGGTTTTTCTATATTTTACAGCGTTTAAAGATGATTTAACGCTCTTATAAGGTTTTTCTGGTATTTTCACTGTTTTACGAAAATTAAACGCTCTTATAAGGTTTTTCTGGTATTTTCACTGTTTAACGACGATTTGACAAATTTTAAGGGTTTTTCAACGATTTTTAGTGTAATACGACGATTTAACACTTTTTAATGGATTTTCTATATTTTACAGCGTTTTGAGACGATTAAACGCTCTTATAAGGTTTTTCTGGTATTTTCACTGTTATACGATAATTTGACAAATTTTAAGGGTTTTTCAATGATTTTCAGTGTTATACGACGATAAAAAACTTTTAAATGGTTTTTCTATATTTTCAAGCGTTTAAAGACGATTTAACGCTCCTATAAGGTTTTTCTGGTATTTTCACTGTTTTACGACGATTTAACGCTCTTATAAGGTTTTTCTGGTATTTTCACTGTTTTACGACGATTTAACGCTCTTATAAGGTTTTTCTGGTATTTTCACTGTTTTACGACGATTTAACGCTCTTATAAGATTTTTCTGGTATGGTCACTGTTTTACGACGATTATACGCTCTCATAAGGTTTTTCTGGTTTTTTCACTGTTTAACGACGATTTGAAAAATTTTAAGGGTTTTTCAATGATTTTCAGTGAAATACGACGATCAAACACTTTTTAATGAGTTTTCTATATTTTCCATTGTTTTAAGACCATTCAACGCCTTTTCAAGTTTTTTTTGGTATTTTCACTGATTTACGACGATTATACGCTCTTATAAGGTTTTTCTGGTATTTTCACTGTTTTACGACGATTTAACGCTCTAATAAGGTTTTTCTGGTATTTTCACTGTTTTACGACGATTTTTAGCTCTTATAAGGTTAATCTGGTATTTTCACTGTTTTTCGACGATTTAACGCTGTTATAAGGTTTATCTGGTATTTTCACCGTTTGAAGACAATTTAACGCTCTTATAAGGTTAATCTGGTATTTTCACTGTTTTACGACGATTTGACAAATTTTAAGGGTTTTTCAATGATTTTTAGTGTAATACGAATATTTAACACTTTTAAATGGTTTTTCTATATTTTACAGCGTTTAAAGATGATTTAACGCTCTTATAAGGTTTTTCTGGTATTTTCACTGTTTTACGAAAATTAAACGCTCTTATAAGGTTTTTCTGGTATTTTCACTGTTTAACGACGATTTGACAAATTTTAAGGGTTTTTCAACGATTTTTAGTGTAATACGACGATTTAACACTTTTTTATGGATTTTCTATATTTTAAAGCGTTTTTAGACGATTAAACGCTCTTATAAGGTTTTTCTGGTATTTTCACTGTTATACGATAATTTGACAAATTTTAAGGGTTTTTCAATGATTTTCAGTGTTATACGACGATAAAATTTTTTTAAATGGTTTTTCTATATTTTCAAGCGTTTAAAGACGATTTAACGCTCTTATAAGGTTTTTCTGGGATTTTCACTGTTTTACGACGATTTAACGCTCTTATAAGGTTTTTCTGGTATTTTCACTGTTTTACGACGATTTAACGCTCTTATAAGATTTTTCTGGTATGGTCACTGTTTTACGACGATTTTACGCTCTCATAAGGTTTTTCTGGTTTTTTCACTGTTTAACGACGATTTGGAGATTGCAACAATAACATTTGGCTGTCATCAGTTGTTTTGTTTTGCTCTATCTAAAATTAATTTTTTACCATTCTTTTTTGTTTTCTGGCAAAAAAAAAGTGTAGTGTGTTGTGCCTTGAGGTTTCTTCTCCCTCCTGATCTTCCAGGAGTCACTTTTCGCTGCTGATTTCCAGATATTTATAACCTTTTTTTACTTCTGTCATTTTCCATACTATTATTGTAGTTGTTTACTGTTGTGAATAATGGAGGAAGATTTCCCTCCTGGACCCCCTACAAAGCCCCCAGATCCCTCTCCAGACCCCCCAGACGGGGAAAATGGAGAAATTTCTGACAGTGATTCTGTCATTTTGACTTCTACCAAAAAAAGGAAATTTACTCCTTCTTCCCCAATAAAACTTGACTCTCCTTCGACTTCACAATCCCCACCAGCACTTTCTCAACTTCCTCCACTAAACTTTTATTCTCCTCATTCCCGTGGCCCATTCATAGTATACGCCCATAAAACTGAGCAAGGAAAAACCATCCTCCCTCTTGAATTTGGCAAATTCCTATCAAATAGCAAGAACCTTTCAATCAAGCCTGGAGGTGTAAAAGCCGAGGGTCGCTTCCGAATCTCCGTCGAATTCCTCTCAGGGTCAGCTGCCAACAGTTTCATCAAAAATATCTTCATTTCATCTAATTCAAAGTTCAAGGCATATATCGCTACTTTCAATGTCACTCGCATGGGCCTAGTCAGAGGTATCTCGACCGACCTGTCCATTGAAGAAATTCTGTCTTCACTCTCAACCCCCCAACACATCAATCCCATAAAAGCCAGGAGGCTAAATTACAAGGACTCCTCTGAGGGTATAATTTCCTGGAAGCCCTCCCAATCTGTAGTTATCACCTTTGAAGGTCAATCTCTTCCCTCCCATATATATTTATTCTTCAACTCATTACCAGTTGAAATGTATACTTATCCCACCACTCAATGTTTCAATTGCTGCCGTTTTGGTCATACCAAAGCTGCATGCAGATCTCAACCCAGATGTTTTAAATGTGGAGAAAACCACGCAGCTGACCAATGTCCTTCTTCCTCCTCACCCAAATGTTTTAACTGCTCAGGCTCACATACAGCTATCAACACTTCTTGCCCAGAACAATCTCGCCAAAAAAATATAAAAATTTCTATGGCCTCTCAGAACTTGTCTTTTCTGCAGGCTTCTAAACTATTCCCGCCTGTCAAAAAATCATTTGCTGAGGCTTTATCCAGCAACTCCTCATCCAACCCTCTTCTACAACAACTTCTTCTCGTTCAACTAAATTCACATACAAAAACGATATCTCAAAACCGGCTCCTGGATACGATCAGCAACAACACAACTCACTGCTCTTAAATTTCAATGGTTCACCTCTTTCAAATGCCACAAATGGGTGTGCAAATAATTATAATCCGTCCTCAATGAACTCTCTAAAACTTTCTGAAAAACTCTCCAAAGACAATTCTTCATTTATCCAAACTCTCATTATGCTTCTAATTGACCTTATTTCTTCTCAAACTAATCTACCGTCCAACGCTGCTACTATTATTTCCACATTAAAATCATTTATTCAAAATGACTCTTCAAGATTTCAAAATACTTCAGTGGAATAGCCGAAGTGCTATTTCTAACAAATCTGATCTCCTTAACCTATTAAATTCCAACTTTATTTCTTTGGCTGCTATCTCGGAGACTTGGTTTACTCCATCCACCCACTTTAATGTGGGAGGGTATTCCTGTCTCCGCGACGACCGCCCGGAAGGTTCGGGCGGCGGTGCTGCCCTTTTTATTAAGAAATCCATATCATTTTCCCCAATAAATAATATCAAACCCCCCAATGCTGACTTCCAAATGGTTGCAGCTAAAATAAAGGACACATCCTTTATTTCAGTCTATCTTCCCCCAACAGCCCACTTCAATAAACAAATTTGGTTGCAAATTGTAAGTCAACTAAGCCCTCCTTTCTTTATATTAGGCGATTTTAATGCCCATTCCCCCGTCTGGGGTTCTGCTTTCTCCGACCGAGATGGTCGAAGTGTGATGGATTTCCTAGATCAATCCAACCTTTTCCTTTTGAATGACGGATCTCCTACTAGGATCTCTCGCCCCAGCACAAACCCCAGTGCAGTGGATCTCTCGATATGTTCTACTAGTCTGGGTTCTCTCTCCTCTTGGGTGGTGTCCCCCGACCCTTGCTCCAGTGATCATTTCCCGATCACCATTACTTATCAAACTTCTTTCCAATCGGACAAGTCTCATATTTCGACAAAGATTAAAACGAAACACACCAAATGGGATGAATTTAACTCTCATATGGACAAGTTCCTACTAAATTTACCCGACACCAATATATTTTCCGTCAAAGATGACTATAATAACTTCAAATCAATGCTCATAACTGCAATAAATAAATCAAATCCTCCCCCTAAAACTAAATCTCTTTTAAAAAAACTCCCTCCAACTCCCTGGTGGGATGAGGAATGTTCCAAAGTAGTAAGAATTCGGAAAGCTAAATCTCTTTCCTATCGTTACAATATGACTATGGAGAACTATCTTATATACAAAAACGCTGAATCCAATGCCAAAAGGGTATTGAGGTCAAAAAAAAGATCTGGGTGGTACAACTTCTGCAGTTCAGTATCTCCGAACACTCCAATTTCGGAAGTTTGGTCTATGATCCGAAGATTTCGATCCTCCTTCAGTTCACCATCTCCTCGAGCGTCTCATTCTAAATGGATAGATGAATTCTTGGACAAAATTGCCCCCCCTTCTGTACCTAACTTAGATGAAATAACGCCTATCTATAATACTCCTATGTCTAATCATTGGCTAGACTCTCCATTCACCTTAATTGAGCTAAAAAGTTGTTTATCAATAGTCAAGGACTCATCTCCAGGCAGAGATGGTATACCTTACAGCATAATCAAAAATAGTAATGATAATGTTCTAAACCACTTCTTAAGCATCTTAAACAAAATCTTCCAGACTGGTATAATGCCTGATGACTGGAGTTGTCAAATAATCATCCCTATTTTAAAAACAAACAAATCACCAAATTCTGGATCCAACTACAGGCCGATCGCTCTTTCATCCACCCTCAGTAAACTTTATGAAAAATTAATTAAAAACCGATTAGAATTTTTTGTCGAGAGTAAACAGCTTCTCTCTCCATCTCAATTTGGATTTAGGAAAAAAAAATCCACTCAAGATAACCTTGCCATCATCAGCACTGATATTAATTTATCAATTTCTAAACAGGAAGTTTGTCTTGCCGTCTTTATAGATATAGAAGGCGCCTTTGACAATGTTTCCATCCCAATCCTGAAAAAAAAACTTCTAGGCCTTGGCCTTCCCCCCATGTTTGTCCAATCTATTATTAATCTATTTCTAGATAGAAAAATTTTCATTGAACTTCCAGATATTTCTCCTCAAAGTAGGTCTGTTTGGAAGGGTTTGCCACAAGGCGATGTATTGTCCCCCTTACTGTATAATATATATACATATGATATGCATGTCACTATTCCCCCACAAGTAAAAGTTATTGAGTTCGCAGATGACAAAGCTTTCTTCTTATCATCCAAAATCATCCCTCTCGCCGTCAAATATCTTAACGAAGCCATGAATGCCCTTTGCACATGGCTCACTTTAAATGGTTTTGAACTTTCAATCCAAAAGACTCAGTGTGTCACCTTCTCAAACCGCCATAAAAACCCCCCCGTTCAAATTTTATTTAAAAATTCTCCAATCCCCAACGCTTCTGAAGTAAAATTTTTGGGAGTAACATTTGATAGGAAACTTAAATGGTCTTCCCATATTTATAATTTAGTTACTAAATGCGAAAAAAATTTAAATATCATCAGATCCTTATCTGGCGTTTGGTGGGGAGCTCACCCTACTTGCATTAAATTGCTTTACAACGCACTTATTCGAAGCCATCTTGACTATGCCTGCCCACTTTTTAGTACTGCCTCAAAAAATGTACTTGATAAATTAGACAAAATTCAATCTAAATCTTTGCGAATTATAACTGGAGCGATGCAATCGTCACCCATCAATTCCCTTCAAGTAGAATGTTCTGATCCTCCTCTTTATTTAAGGCGTCAACTATTTGCTGAAAAATTTGTTCTTAAATGTTTAAATTCTAAATGTCATCAGGATATCCCCAGCGTCTCGTTGTTCATTGACTCAACCCATTCATCTACAATCAGAGCTTCAACTAAACCTCTTCCGGACATCTGTAAAAATTTTAAGTCTCTCTCAGAGCTTCACATCAACCAAAATGATCTACTTCCCTTATACAAATTAAAATATAGTCACGTCACCCTATCCCCAACAATATTTGAAGGGATCGGAATCCTTAAAAGTCATTCCAATCTCCCGGCCCGAACTGTCAATAATATTTTAAATGACATTATTTCATCTAAATGGCCCAACTTTTCTCTTTTATTTACTGATGGATCCAAATCTCCCGACTCTCCTAACTGTGGTATAGGTATTAACGTTTACCACAATAATTCTAATGACAGAATATTTCATTCAATTTCAAATCAATTTTCAATATTTTCAGCCGAGTGCATTGCAATAATAGAATCTCTCAAATATATAATCAAAAATAATTTCGAACATTCCCTCGTTCTCTCTGACTCTCTCAGTTCCCTCCAAAAACTTAAATCCAGTCCTCTTCTTCATCCTGATGATCACTTTGTATGCCTTATTCGAGAGATGATAGCCTCCATTCAAAGCTCTGGTAAAACTCTAACTCTGATTTGGATTCCTGGACATGTTGGTATCATGGGTAATGATATTGCGGATGCCTTGGCAAAACAAGGAGCGTCCAACCCTGTTGTTACCCTCGTAAACCACATTCCCCTATCTGACATTTTTTCCATCATCAAAGATAGATCCCGCAATGTTTGGACAGAGTATTGGCACATTGCTAGTCAATCCAAGGGAGCCTGCTATGCCTCAATACAAAGAACTATTCCATCAAAACCGTGGTTTCAGCAATTCCCTCATTTTTCCAAAAAAGAAATTTCTTCACTCATTCGAATGAGGATCGGACATTGTTCCGTTCCTTCCCATCTTTTTAAAATTCACGTTGTTGACTCCCCAGATTGTACATTCTGTGGTCTAGAAGTGGGAACTTTAGATCACATATTTTTTGGTTGTCCCTCTCAAAACAAATATCCTCTCTTCTAAGCCTTATCTAAAATTGCCTCCCCTCCATTCAACATCTCATCTCTTCTAAGTCTGAACTCGACTCCAATTTTCATTATAATTTTGAAATTTGCCCATTTAAATAAAATTAATATTTAAATTCACCTTTCATTTCTCAATAATTTTAAATGATGGCCAAGAACACCCTTGAAGGGTGAAAGCCAGAAATAATGTTAAAAAAAAAAAAAAACGACGATTTGAAAAATTTTAAGGGTTTTTCAATGATTTTCAGTGTAATACGACGATCAAACACTTTTAAATGAGTTTTCTATATTTTCCATTGTTTTAAGACCATTAAACGCTCTTTCAAGTTTTTTTTGGTATTTTCACTGTTTTACGACGATTATACACTCTTTTAAGGTTTTTCTGGTATTTTCACTGTTTTACGACGATTTAACGCTCTTATAAGGTTTTTCTGGTATTTTCACTGTTTTACGACGATTTAAAGCTGTTATAAGGTTTATCTGGTATTTTCACTGTTTGAAGAGAATTTAACGCTCTTATAAGGTTTATCTGGTATTTTCACTGTTTTACGACGATTTGACAAATTTAAAGGGTTTTTCAATGATTTTTAGTGTAATACGAAGATTTAACACTTTTAAATGGTTTTTCTATATTTTACAGCGTTTAAAGATGATTTAACGCTCTTATAAGGTTTTTCTGGTATTTTCACTGTTTAACGACGATTAGACAAATTTTAAGGGTTTTTCAACGATTTTTAGTGTAATACGACGATTTAACACTTTTTTATGGATTTTCTATATTTTACAGCGTTTTTAGACGATAAAACGCTCGTATAAGGTTTTTCTGGTATTTTCACTGTTATACGATAATTTGACAAATTTAAAGGGTTTTTCAATGATTTTCAGTGTTATACGACGATAAAAAACTTTTAAATGGTTTTTCTATATTTTCAAGCGTTTAAAGACGATTTAACGCTCTTATAAGGTTTTTCTGGTATTTTCACTGTTTTACGACGATTTAACGCTCTTATAAGGTTTTTCTGGTATTTTCACTGTTTTACGACGATTTAACGCTCTTATAAGATTTTTCTGGTATGGTCACTGTTTTACGACGATTTTACGCTCTCATGAGGTTTTTCTGGTTTTTTCACTGTTTAACGACGATTTGAAAAATTTTAAGGGTTTTTCAATGATTTTCAGTGTAATACGACGATCAAACACTTTTTAATGAGTTTTCTATATTTTCCATTGTTTTAAGACCATTAAACGCTCTTTCAAGTTTTTTTTTGGTATTTTCACTGTTTTACGACGATTATACGCTCTTATAAGGTTTTTCTGGTATTTTCACTGTTTTACGACGATTTAACGCTCTTATAAGGTTTTTCTGGTATATTCACTGTTTTACGACGATTTAAAGCTCTTATAAGGTTTATCTGGTATTTTCACTGTTTTTCGATGATTTAACGCTGTTATAAGGTTTATCTGGTATTTTCACTGTTTGAAGACAATTTAACGCTCTTATAAGGTTTATCTGGTATTTTCACTGTTTTACAACGATTTGACAAATTTAAAGGGTTTTTCAATGATTTTTAGTGTAATACGAAGATTTAACACTTTTAAATGGTTTTTCTATATTTTACAGCGTTTAAAGATGATTTAACGCTCTTATAAGGTTTTTCTGGTATTTTCACTGTTTTACGAAAATTAAACGCTCTTATAAGGTTTTTCTGGTATTTTCACTGTTTAACGACGATTTGACAAATTTTAAGGGTTTTTCAACGATTTTTAGTGTAATACGACGATTTAACACTTTTTAATGGATTTTCTATATTTTACAGCGTTTTTAGACGATTAAACGCTCTTATAAGGTTTTTCTGGTATTTTCACTGTTATACGATAATTTGACAAATTTTAAGGGTTTTTCAATGATTTTCAGTGTTATACGACGATAAAAAACTTTTAAATGGTTTTTCTATATTTTCAAGCGTTTAAAGACGATTTAACGCTCTTATAAGGTTTTTCTGGTATTTTCACTGTTTTACGACGATTTAACGCTCTTATAAGGTTTTTCTGGTATTTTCACTGTTTTACGACGATTTAACGCTCTTATAAGGTTTTTCTGGTATTTTCACTGTTTTACGACGATTTAACGCTCTTATAAGATTTTTCGGGTATGGTCACTGTTTTACGACGATTATACGCTCTCATAAGGTTTTTCTGGTTTTTTCACTGTTTAACGACGATTTGAAAAATTTTAAGGGTTTTTCAATGATTTTCAGTGTAATACGACGATCAAACACTTTTTAATGAGTTTTCTATATTTTCCATTGTTTTAAGACCATTTAACGCTCTTTCAAGTTTTTTTTGGTATTTTCACTGTTTTACGACGATTATACGCTCTTATAAGGTTTTTCTGGTATTTTCACTGTTTTACGACGATTTAACGCTCTTATAAGGTTATCTGGTATTTTCACTGTTTTACGACGATTTTTAGCTCTTATAAGGTTTATCTGGTATTTTCACTGTTTTACGACGATTATACGCTCTTATAAGGTTTATCTGGTATTTTCACTGTTTTTCGACGATTTAACGCTTTTATAAGGTTTATCTGGTATTTTCACTGTTTGAAGACAATTTAACGCTCTTATAAGGTTTATCTGGTATTTTCACTGTTTTACGACGATTTGAAAAATTTTAAGGGTTTTTCAATGATTTTCAGTGTAATACGACGATCAAACACTTTTTAATGAGTTTTCTATATTTTCCATTGTTTTAAGACAATTTAACGCTCTTATAAGGTTTATCTGGTATTTTCACTGTTTTACGACGATTTGACAAATTTTTAGGGTTTTTCAAGGATTTTTAGTGAAATACGAAGATTTAACACTTTTTAATGGTTTTTCTATATTTTACAGCGTTTAAAGATGATTTAACGCTCTTATCAGGTTTTTCTTGTATTTTCACTGTTTTACGAAAATTAAACGCTCTTATAAGGTTTTTCTGGTATTTTCACTGTTTAACGACGATTTGACAAATTTTAAGGGTTTTTCAACGATTTTTCGTGTAATACGACGATTTAACACTTTTTTATGGATTTTCTATATTTTACTGCGTTTTTAGACGATTAAACGCTCTTATAAGGTTTTTCTGGTATTTTCACTGTTATACGATAATTTGACAAATTTAAAGGGTTTTTCAATGATTTTCAGTGTTATAGGACGATAAAAAACTTTAAAATGGTTTTTCTATATTTTCAAGCGTTTAAAGACGATTTAACGCTCTTATAAGGTTTTTCTGGTATTTTCACTGTTTTACGACGATTTAACGCTCTTATAAGGTTTTTCTGGTATTTTCACTGTTTTACGACGATTTAACGCTCTTATAAGATTTTTCTGGTATGGTCACTGTTTTACGACGATTTTACGCTCTCATGAGGTTTTTCTGGTTTTTTCACTGTTTAACGACGATTTGAAAAATTTTAAGGGTTTTTCAATGATTTTCAGTGTAATACGACGATCAAACACTTTTTAATGAGTTTTCTATATTTTCCATTGTTTTAAGACCATTAAACGCTCTTTCAAGTTTTTTTTTGGTATTTTCACTGTTTTACGAAGATTATACGCTCTTATAAGGTTTTTCTGGTATTTTCACTGTTTTACGACGATTTAACGCTCTTATAAGGTTTTTCTGGTATATTCACTGTTTTACGACGATTTAAAGCTCTTATAAGGTTTATCTGGTATTTTCACTGTTTTTCGATGATTTAACGCTGTTATAAGGTTTATCTGGTATTTTCACTGTTTGAAGACAATTTAACGCTCTTATAAGGTTTATCTGGTATTTTCACTGTTTTACGACGATTTGACAAATTTAAAGGGTTTTTCAATGATTTTTAGTGTAATACGAAGATTTAAAACTTTTAAATGGTTTTTCTATATTTTACAGCGTTTAAAGATGATTTAACGCACTTATAAGATTTTTCTGGTATTTTCACTGTTTAACGACGATTAGACAAATTTTAAGGGTTTTTCAACGATTTTTAGTGTAAAACGACGATTTAACACTTTTTAATGGATTTTCTAAATTTTACAGCGTTTTTAGACGATAAAACGCTCGTATAAGGTTTTTCTGGTATTTTCACTGTTATACGATAATTTGACAAATTAAAAGGGTTTTTCAATGATTTTCAGTGTTATAGGACGATAAAAAACTTTTAAATGGTTTTTCTATATTTTCAAGCGTTTAAAGACGATTGAACGCTCTTATAAGGTTTTTCTGGTATTTTCACTGTTTTACGACGATTTAACGCTCTTATAAGGTTTTTCTGGTATTTTCACTGTTTTACGACGATTTAACGCTCTTATAAGATTTTTCTGGTATGGTCACTGTTTAACGACGATTTTACGCTCTCATGAGGTTTTTCTGGTTTTTTCACTGTTTAACGACGATTTGAAAATTTTAAGGGTTTTTCAATGATTTTCAGTGTAATACGACGATCAAACACTTTTTAATGAGTTTTCTATATTTTCCATTGTTTTAAGACCATTAAACGCTCTTTCAAGTTTTTTTTGGTATTTTCACTGTTTTACGACGATTATACGCTCTTATAAGGTTTTTCTGGTATTTTCACTGTTTAACGACGATTTAACGCTCTTATAAGGTTTTTCTGGTATATTCACTGTTTTACGACGATTTAAAGCTCTTATAAGGTTTATCTGGTATTTTCACTGTTTTTCGATGATTTAACGCTGTTATAAGGTTTATCTGGTATTTTCACTGTTTGAAGACAATTTAACGCTCTTATAAGGTTTATCTGGTATTTTCACTGTTTTACGACGATTTGACAAATTTAAAGGGTTTTTCAATGATTTTTAGTGTAATACGAAGATTTAACACTTTTAAATGGTTTTTCTATATTTTACAGCGTTTAAAGATGATTTAACGCTCTTATAAGGTTTTTCTGGTATTTTCACTGTTTTACGAAAATTAAACGCTCTTATAAGGTTTTTCTGGTATTTTCACTGTTTAACGACGATTTGACAAATTTTAAGGGTTTTTCAACGATTTTTAGTGTAATACGACGATTTAACACTTTTTAATGGATTTTCTATATTTTACAGCGTTTTTAGACGATTAAACGCTCTTATAAGGTTTTTCTGGTATTTTCACTGTTATACGATAATTTGACAAATTTTAAGGGTTTTTCAATGATTTTCAGTGTTATACGACGATAAAAAACTTTTAAATGGTTTTTCTATATTTTCAAGCGTTTAAAGACGATTTAACGCTCTTATAAGGTTTTTCTGGTATTTTCACTGTTTTACGACGATTTAACGCTCTTATAAGGTTTTTCTGGTATTTTCACTGTTTTAAGACGATTTAACGCTCTTATAAGGTTTTTCTGGTATTTTCACTGTTTTACGACGATTTAACGCTCTTATAGGATTTTTCTGGTATGGTCACTGTTTGGCGACGATTATACGCTCTCATAAGGTTTTTCTGGTTTTTTCACTGTTTAACGACGATTTGAAAAATTTTAAGGGTTTTTCAATGATTTTCAGTGTAATACGACGATCAAACACTTTTTAATGAGTTTTCTATATTTTCCATTGTTTTAAGACCATTTAACGCTCTTTCAAGTTTTTTTTTGGTATTTTCACTGTTTTACGACGATTATACGCTCTTATAAGGTTTTTCTGGTATTTTCACTGTTTTACGACGATTTAACGCTCTTATAAGGTTTTTCTGGTATTTTCACTGTTTTACGACGATTTTTTGCTCTTATAAGGTTTATCTGGTATTTTCACTGTTTTACGACGATTATACGCTCTTATTAGGTTTATCTGGTATTTTCACTGTTTTTCGACGATTTAACGCTGTTATAAGGTTTATCTGGTATTTTCACTGTTTGAAGACAATTTAACGCTCTTATAAGGTTTATCTGGTATTTTCACTGTTTTACGACGATTTGAAAAATTTTAAGGGTTTTTCAATGATTTTCAGTGTAATACGACGATCAAACACTTTTTAATGAGTTTTCTATATTTTCCATTGTTTTAAGACAATTTAACGCTCTTATAAGGTTTATCTGGTATTTTCACTGTTTTACGACGATTTGACAAATTTTTAGGGTTTTTCAAGGATTTTTAGTGTAATACGAAGATTTAACACTTTTTAATGGTTTTTCTATATTTTACAGCGTTTAAAGATGATTTAACGCTCTTATCAGGTTTTTCTGGTATTTTCACTGTTTTACGAAAATTAAACGCTCTTATAAGGTTTTTCTGGTATTTTCACTGTAACGACGATTTGACAAATTTAAAGGGTTTTTCAATGATTTTTAGTGTAACACGACGATTTAACACTTTTTCATGGTTTTTTCATATTTTACAGCGTTTTAAGACGATTTAACGCTCTTATAAGGTTTATCTGTTATTTTCACTGTTTTACGACTATTTAACGCTCTTTTAAGATTTATCTGTTATTTTCACTGTTTAACGACGATTTAACGCTCTTATAAGGTTTTTCTGGTATGGTCACTGTTTTACGACGATTTGACGCTCTTATAAGGTTTTTCTGGTATTTTCACTGTTTAACGACGATTTAACAAATATTAAGGGTTTTTCAATGATTTTCAGTGTAATACGACGATCAAACACTTTTTAATGATTTTTCTATATTTTCCATTGTTTTAAGACCATTTAACGCTCTTTCAAGGTTTTTTTGGTATTTAAACTGTTTTACGATAATTTGACAAATTTTAAGGGTTTTTCAATGATTTTCAGTGTAATACGACGATCAAACACTTTTCAATGATTTTTCTATATTTTCCAGCGTTTAAAGACCATTTAACGCTCTTATAAGGTTTTTCTGGTATTTTCACTGTTTAACGACGATTTGAAAAATTTTAAGGGTTTTTCAATGATTTTTAGTGCAACACGACGATTTAACACTTTTTCATGGTTTTTCTATATTTTACAGCGTTTTAAAACGATTTAACGCTCTTATAAGGTTAAACTGGTATTTTCACTGTTTTACGACGATTTAACGCTCTTTTAAGAATTATCTGGTATTTTCACTGTTTGAAGACAATTTAACGCTCTTATAAGGTTTATCTGGTATTTTCACTGTTTTACGAAAATTTAAAGCTCTTATAAGGTTAATCTGGTATTTTCACTGTTTTACGACGATTTAACGCTCTTATAAGGTTTTTCTGGTATTTTCACTGTTTTACGACGATTTAACGCTCTTATAAGATTTTTCTGGTATGGTCACTGTTTAACGACGATTTTACGCTCTCATGAGGTTTTTCTGGTTTTTTCACTGTTTAACGACGATTTGAAAATTTTAAGGGTTTTTCAATGATTTTCAGTGTAATACGACGATCAAACACTTTTTAATGAGTTTTCTATATTTTCCATTGTTTTAAGACCATTAAACGCTCTTTCAAGTTTTTTTTGGTATTTTCACTGTTTTACGACGATTATACGCTCTTATAAGGTTTTTCTGGTATTTTCACTGTTTTTCGATGATTTAACGCTGTTATAAGGTTTATCTGGTATTTTCACTGTTTGAAGAAGATTTAACGCTCTTATAAGGTTTATCTGGTATTTTCACTGTTTTACGACGATTTGACAAATTTAAAGGGTTTTTCAATGATTTTTAGTGTAATACGAAGATTTAACACTTTTAAATGGTTTTTCTATATTTTACAGCGTTTAAAGATGATTTAACGCTCTTATAAGGTTTTTCTGGTATTTTCACTGTTTTACGAAAATTAAACGCTCTTATAAGGTTTTTCTGGTATTTTCACTGTTTAACGACGATTTGACAAATTTTAAGGGTTTTTCAACGATTTTTAGTGTAATACGACGATTTAACACTTTTTAATGGATTTTCTATATTTTACAGCGTTTTTAGACGATTAAACGCTCTTATAAGGTTTTTCTGGAATTTTCACTGTTATACGATAATTTGACAAATTTTAAGGGTTTTTCAATGATTTTCAGTGTTATACGACGATAAAAAACTTTTAAATGGTTTTTCTATATTTTCAAGCGTTTAAAGACGATTTAACGCTCTTATAAGGTTTTTCTGGTATTTTCACTGTTTTACGACGATTTAACGCTCTTATAAGGTTTTTCTGGTATTTTCACTGTTTTACGACGATTTAACGCTCTTATAAGGTTTTTCTGGTATTTTCACTGTTTTACGACGATTTAACGCTCTTATAGGATTTTTCTGGTATGGTCACTGTTTGGCGACGATTATACGCTCTCATAAGGTTTTTCTGGTTTTTTCACTGTTTAACGACGATTTGAAAAATTTTAAGGGTTTTTCAATGATTTTCAGTGTAATACGACGATCAAACACTTTTTAATGAGTTTTCTATATTTTCCATTGTTTTAAGACCATTTAACGCTCTTTCAAGTTTTTTTTTGGTATTTTCACTGTTTTACGACGATTATACGCTCTTATAAGGTTTTTCTGGTATTTTCACTGTTTTACGACGATTTAACGCTCTTATAAGGTTTTTCTGGTATTTTCACTGTTTTACGACGATTTTTTGCTCTTATAAGGTTTATCTGGTATTTTCACTGTTTTACGACGATTATACGCTCTTATAAGGTTTATCTGGTATTTTCACTGTTTTTCGACGATTTAACGCTGTTATAAGGTTTATCTGGTATTTTCACTGTTTGAAGACAATTTAACGCTCTTATAAGGTTTATCTGGTATTTTCACTGTTTTACGACGATTTGAAAAATTTTAAGGGTTTTTCAATGATTTTCAGTGTAATACGACGATCAAACACTTTTTAATGAGTTTTCTATATTTTCCATTGTTTTAAGACAATTTAACGCTCTTATAAGGTTTATCTGGTATTTTCACTGTTTTACGACGATTTGACAAATTTTTAGGGTTTTTCAAGGATTTTTAGTGTAATACGAAGATTTAACACTTTTTAATGGTTTTTCTATATTTTACAGCGTTTAAAGATGATTTAACGCTCTTATCAGGTTTTTCTGGTATTTTCACTGTTTTACGAAAATTAAACGCTCTTATAAGGTTTTTCTGGTATTTTCACTGTAACGACGATTTGACAAATTTAAAGGGTTTTTCAATGATTTTTAGTGTAACACGACGATTTAACACTTTTTCATGGTTTTTTCATATTTTACAGCGTTTTAAGACGATTTAACGCTCTTATAAGGTTTATCTGTTATTTTCACTGTTTTACGACTATTTAACGCTCTTTTAAGATTTATCTGTTATTTTCACTGTTTAACGACGATTTAACGCTCTTATAAGGTTTTTCTGGTATGGTCACTGTTTTACGACGATTTGACGCTCTTATAAGGTTTTTCTGGTATTTTCACTGTTTAACGACGATTTAACAAATATTAAGGGTTTTTCAATGATTTTCAGTGTAATACGACGATCAAACACTTTTTAATGATTTTTCTATATTTTCCATTGTTTTAAGACCATTTAACGCTCTTTCAAGGTTTTTTTGGTATTTAAACTGTTTTACGATAATTTGACAAATTTTAAGGGTTTTTCAATGATTTTCAGTGTAATACGACGATCAAACACTTTTCAATGATTTTTCTATATTTTCCAGCGTTTAAAGACCATTTAACGCTCTTATAAGGTTTTTCTGGTATTTTCACTGTTTAACGACGATTTGAAAAATTTTAAGGGTTTTTCAATGATTTTTAGTGCAACACGACGATTTAACACTTTTTCATGGTTTTTCTATATTTTACAGCGTTTTAAAACGATTTAACGCTCTTATAAGGTTAAACTGGTATTTTCACTGTTTTACGACGATTTAACGCTCTTTTAAGAATTATCTGGTATTTTCACTGTTTGAAGACAATTTAACGCTCTTATAAGGTTTATCTGGTATTTTCACTGTTTTACGAAAATTTAAAGCTCTTATAAGGTTAATCTGGTATTTTCACTGTTTTTCGACGATTTAAAGCTGTTATAAGGTTTATCTGGTATTTTCACTGTTTTACGACGATTTAACGCTCTTTTAAGATTTATCTGGTATTTTCACTGTTTGAAGACGATTTAACGCTCTTATAAGGTTTATCTGGTATTTTCACTGTTTTTCGACGATTTAACGCTTTTATAAGGTTTATCTGGTATGTTCACTGTTTTACGACGATTTAACGCTCTTTTAAGATTTATCTGGTATTTTCACTGTTTGAAGACGATTTAACGCTCTTATAAGGTTTATCTGGTATTATCACTGTTTTACGACGATTTAACGCTCTTATAAGGTTTTTCTGGTATTTTCACTGTTTGAAGACGATTTAACGCTCTTATAAAGTTTATCTGGTATTTTCACTGTTTTACGACGATTTTACGCTCTTCTCAGGTTTAACTGGTATTTTAACTGTTTTACGACGATTTAACGCTCTTTTAAGATTTATCTGGTATTTTCACTGTTTGAAGACGATTTAACGCTCTTATAAGGTTTATCTGGTATTTTCACTGTTTTTCGACGATTTAACGCTGTTATAAGGTTTATCTGGTATGTTCACTGTTTTACGACGATTTAACGCTCTTTTAAGATTTATCTGGTATTTTCACTGTTTGAAGACGATTTAACGCTCTTATAAGGTTTATCTGGTATTATCACTGTTTTACGACGATTTAACGCTCTTATAAGGTTTTTCTGGTATTTTCACTGTAATATGATAATTTGACAAATATTTAGGGTTTTTCAATGATTTTTAGTGCAACACGACGATTTAACACTTTTTCATGGTTTTTCTATATTTTACAGCGTTTTAAAACGATTTAACGCTCTTATAAGGTTAAACTGGTATTTTCACTGTTTTACGACGATTTAACGCTCTTTTAAGAATTATCTGGTATTTTCACTGTTTGAAGACAATTTAACGCTCTTATAAGGTTTATCTGGTATTTTCACTGTTTTACGAAAATTTAAAGCTCTTATAAGGTTAATCTGGTATTTTCACTGTTTTTCGACGATTTAAAGCTGTTATAAGATTTATCTGGTATTTTCACTGTTTTACGACGATTAAACGCTCTTTTAAGATTTATCTGGTATTTTCACTGTTTGAAGACGATTTAACGCTCTTATAAGGTTGATCTGGTATTTTCACTGTTTTTCGACGATTTAACGCTGTTATAAGGTTTATCTGGTATGTTCACTGTTTTACGACGATTTAACGCTCTTTTAAGATTTATCTGGTATTTTCACTGTTTGAAGACGATTTAACGCTCTTATAAGGTTTATCTGGTATTATCACTGTTTTACGACGATTTAACGCTCTTATAAGGTTTTTCTGGTATTTTCACTGTTTGAAGACGATTTAACGCTCTTATAAAGTTTATCTGGTATTTTCACTGTTTTACGACGATTTTACGCTCTTCTCAGGTTTATCTGGTATTTTAACTGTTTTACGACGATTTAACGCTCTTTTAAGATTTATCTGGTATTTTCACTGTTTGAAGACGATTTAACGCTCTTATAAGGTTTATCTGGTATTTTCACTGTTTTTCGACGATTTAACGCTGTTATAAGGTTTATCTGGTATGTTCACTGTTTTACGACGATTTAACGCTCTTTTAAGATTTATCTGGTATTTTCACTGTTTGAAGACGATTTAACGCTCTTATAAGGTTTATCTGGTATTATCACTGTTTTACGACGATTTAACGCTCTTATAAGGTTTTTCTGGTATTTTCACTGTAATACGATAATTTGACAAATTTTTAGGGTTTTTCAATGATTTTCAGTGTAATACGACGATCAACCACTTTTTGATGATTTTTCTATATTTACCAGCGTTTTAAGACCATTTAACGCTCTTATAAGGTTTTTCTGGTATTTTCTCTGTTTTACGACGATTTAACGCTTTTATAAGTTTTATCTGGTATGTTCACTGTTTTACGACGATTAAACGCTCTTATAAGGTTTTTCTGGTATTTTCACTGTTATACGATAATTTGACAAATTTTAAGGGTTTTTCAATGATTTTTAGTGTAATACGACGATTTAACACTTTTTAATGGTTTTTTATATTTTACAGTGTTTTTAGACGTTTTAACGCTCTTATTAGTTTTTTGTGGTATTTTCACCGTTTTACGACGATTAAACGCTCCTACAAGGCTTTTCTGGTATTTTCACTGTTATACGATAATTTGACAAATTTTAAGGGGCTTTTCAATGATTTTCAGTGTAATACGATGATCAAAAACTTTTTAATGGTTTTTGTATATTTTCCAGCGTTTAAAGACGATTTAACGCTCTTATAAGGTTTTTTTGATATTTTCACTGTTTTACGACGATTTAACGCTCTTATAAGGTTTTTCTGGTATTTTTACCGTTTTACGACGATTAAACGCTCTTTTAAGGTTTTTCTGGTATTTTCACTGTTATACGATAATTTGACAAATTTTAAGGGTTTTTCAATGATTTTTAGTGTAATACGACGATTTAACACTTTTTAATGGTTTTTTATATTTTACAGCGTTTTTAGACGTTTTAACGCTCTTATTAGTTTTTTGTGGTATTTTCACCGTTTTACGACGATTAAACGCTCATACAAGGCTTTTCTGGTTTTTTCACTGTTATACGATAATTTGACAAATTTTAAGGGTTTTTCAACGATTTTTAATGTAATACGACGATTTAACACTTTTTAATGGATTTTCTATATTTTACAGTGTTTTAAGACGATTTAACGCTCTTTTAAGGTTTTTCTGGTATTTTCACTGTTATACGATAATTTGACAAATTTTAAGGGTTTTTCAATGATTTTCAGTGTTATACGACGATAAAACACTTTTAAATGGTTTTTCTATATTTTCAAGCGTTTAAAGACGATTTAAAGCTCGTATAAGGTTTTTCTGGTATTTTCACTGTTTTACGACGATTAAACGCTCTAATAAGGTTTTTCTGGTATTTTCACTGTTTTACGACGATTTAACACTTTTCAATGGTTTTTCTATATATTGCAGCGTTTTTAAACGATTTAACGCTCTCATAAGGTTTTTCTGGTATTTTCACTGTTTTACGACGATTTAACACTTTTCAATGGTTTTTCTATATTTTACAGCGTTTTTAAACGATTTAACGCTCATATAAGGTTTTTCTGGTATGTTCACTGTTTTACGACAATCTTATGCTCTTTTAAGGTTTTTCTGGTATTTTCACTGTTTCACGACGATTAAGCGCTCTTATAAGGTTTTTCTGGTATTTACACTGTTTTACGACGATTTGACGCGCTTTTAAGGTTTTTCTGGTATTTTAACTGTTTTACGACGATTAAACGCTCTTATAAGGTTTTTCTGGTATGGTCACTGTTTTACGATTATTTGACGTTCTTATAAGGTTTTTCTGGTATTTTCACTGTTTTACGACGATTTAACGCTCTTATAAGGTTTTTCTGGTATTTTCACTGTTTTACGACGATTTAACGCTCTTTTAAGATTTTTCTGGTATGGTCACTGTTTTACGACGATTATACGCTCTCATAAGGTTTTTCTGGTTTTTTCACTGTTTAACCACGATTTGAAAAATTTTAAGGGTTTTTCAATGATTTTCAGTGTAATACGACGATCAAACACTTTTTAATGAGTTTTCTATATTTTCCATTGTTTTAAGACCATTTAACGCTCTTTCAAGTTTTTTTTGGTATTTTCACTGATTGAAGACGATTTAACGCTCTTATAAGGTTTTTCTGGTATTTTCACTGTTTTACGACGATTTAACGCTCTTATAAGGTTTTTCTGGTATTTTCACTGTTTTACGACGATTTAACGCTCTTATAAGGTTTTTCTGGTATGGTCACTGTTTTACGATTATTTGACGTTCTTATAAGGTTTTTCTGGTATTTTCACTGTTTTACGACGATTTAACGCTCTTATAAGGTTTTTCTGGTATTTTCACTGTTTTACGACGATTTAACGCTCTTTTAAGATTTTTCTGGTATGGTCACTGTTTTACGACGATTATACGCTCTCATAAGGTTTTTCTGGTTTTTTCACTGTTTAACCACGATTTGAAAAATTTTAAGGGTTTTTCAATGATTTTCAGTGTAATACGACGATCAAACACTTTTTAATGAGTTTTCTATATTTTCCATTGTTTTAAGACCATTTAACGCTCTTTCAAGTTTTTTTTGGTATTTTCACTGTTTTAAGACGATTATACGCTCTTATAAGGTTTTTCTGGTATTTTCACTGTTTTACGACGATTTAACGCTCTTTTAAGGTTTTTCTGGTATTTTCACTGTTTTTCGACGATTTAACGCTGTTATAAGGTTTATCTGGTATTTTCACTGTTTTGCGACGATTTGACAAATTTTACGGGTTTTTCAATGATTTTTAGTGTTATACGAAGATTTAACACTTTTTAATGGTTTTTCTATATTTTACAGCGTTTAAAGATGATTTAACGCTCTTATAAGGTTTTTCTGGTATTTTCACTGTTTTACGAAAATTAAACGCTCTTATAAGGTTTTTCTGGTATTTTCACTGTTTAACGACGATTTGACAAATTTTAAGGGTTTTTCAACGATTTTTAGTGTAATACGACGATTTAACACTTTTTTATGGATTTTCTATATTTTACAGCGTTTTTAGACGATTAAACGCTCTTATAAGGTTTTTCTGGTATTTTCACTTTTATACGATAATTTGACAAATTTTAAGGGTTTTTCAACGATTTTTAGTGTAATACGACGATTTAACACTTTTTTATGGATTTTCTATATTTGACAGCGTTTTTAGACGATTTAACGTCCTTTTAAGGTTTAACTGGTATTTTCACTGTTTTACGACGATTTGACGCTCTTTTAAGGTTTTTCTGGTATTTTGACTGATTTACGACGATTAAACGCTCTTTTAAGATTTATCTGGTATTTTCACTGTTTGAAGACGATTTAACGCTCTTATAAGGTTTATCTAGTATTTTCACTGTTTTACGACCATTTAACGCTCTTATAAGGTTTTTCTGGTATGTTCACTGTTTTACGACAATCTAATGCTCTTTTAAGGTTTTTCTGGTATTTTAACTGTTCAGCGACGATTTGACAAATTTTAAGGGTTTTTCAATGATTTTTAGTGTAACACGACGATTTAACACTTTTTCATGGTTTTTCTATATTTTACAGAGTTTTAAGACGATTTAACGCTCTTCTAAGGTTTATCTGGTATTTTCACTGTTTTTCGACGATTTAACGCTGTTATAAGGTTTATCTGGTATTTTACTGTTTTACGACGATTTAACGCTCTTTTAAGGTTTTTCTGGTATTTTCACTGTTTTACGACGATTTAACGCTCTTATAAGGTTTTTCTGGTATTTTCACTGTTTTACGACGATTAAACGCTCTTTTAAGGTTTTTCTGGTATGGTCACTGTTTGAAGATGATTTAACGTTCTGATAAGGTTTTTCTGGTATTTTCACTGTTTTACGACGATTTAACGCTCTTATAAGGTTTTTCTGGTATTTTCACTGTTTTACGACGATTTAACGCTCTTATAAGATTTTTCTGGTATGGTCACTGTTTTACGACGATTATACGCTCTCATAAGGTTTTTCTGGTTTTTTCACTGTTAAACGACGATTTGAAAAATTTTAAGGGTTTTTCAATGATTTTCAGTGTAATACGACGATCAAACACTTTTTAATGAGTTTTCTATATTTTCCATTGTTTTAAGACCATTTAACGCTCTTTCAAGTTTTTTTTGGTATTTTCACTGTTTTACGACGATTTAACGCTCTTATAAGGTTTTTCTGGTATTTTCACTGTTTTACGACGATTTAAAGCTCTTATAAGGTTTATCTGGTATTTTCACTGTTTTTCGACGATTTAACGCTGTTATAAGGTTTATCTGGTATTTTCACTGTTTGAAGACAATTTAACGCTCTTATAAGGTTTATCTGGTATTTTCACTGTTTTACGACGATTTGACAAATTTTAAGGGTTTTTCAATGATTTTTAGTGTAATACGAAGATTTAACACTTTTAAATGGTTTTTCTATATTTTACAGCGTTTAAAGATGATTTAACGCTCTTATAAGGTTTTTCTGGTATTTTCACTGTTTTACGAAAATCAAACGCTCTTATAAGAATTTTCTGGTATTTTCACTGTTTAACGACGATTTGACAAATTTTAAGGGTTTTTCAACGATTTTTCGTGTAATACGACGATTTAACACTTTTTTATGGATTTTCTATATTTTACAGCGTTTTTAGACGATTAAACGCTCTTATAAGGTTTTTCTGGTATTTTCACTGTTATACGATAATTTGACAAATTTTAAGGGTTTTTCAATGATTTTCAGTGTTATACGACGATAAAAAACTTTAAAATGGTTTTTCTATATTTTCAAGCGTTTCAAGACGATTTAACGCTCTGATAAGGTTTTTCTGGTATTTTCACTGTTTGAAGACGATTTAACGCTCTTATAAGGTTTATCTGGTATTTTCACTGTTTTACGACGATTTTACGCTCTTCTAAGGTTTAACTGGTATTTTAACTGTTTTACGACGATTTAACGCGCTTTTAAGATTTATCTGGTATTTTCACTGTTTGAAGACGATTTAACGCTCTTATAAGGTTTATCTGGTATTTTCACTGTTTTTCGACGATTTAACGCTGTTATAAGGTTTATCTGGAATGTTCACTGTTTTACGACGATTTAACGCTCTTATAAGGTTTTTCTGGTATTTTCACTGTTTTACGACGATTTAAAGCTCTTATAAGGTTTATCTGGTATTTTCACTGTTTTTCGACGATTTAACGCTGTTATAAGGTTTATCTGGTATTTTCACTGTTTGAAGACAATTTAACGCTCTTATAAGGTTTATCTGGTATTTTCACTGTTTTACGACGATTTGACAAATTTTAAGGGTTTTTCAATGATTTTTAGTGTAATACGAAGATTTAATACTTTTAAATGGTTTTTCTATATTTTACAGCGTTTAAAGATGATTTAACGCTCTTATAAGGTTTTTCTGGTATTTTCACTGTTTTACGAAAATCAAACGCTCTTATAAGGTTTTTCTGCTATTTTCACTGTTTAACGACGATTTGACAAATTTTAAGGGTTTTTCAACGATTTTTCGTGTAATACGACGATTTAACACTTTTTTATGGATTTTCTATATTTTACAGCGTTTTTAGACGATTTAACGCTCTTATAAGGTTTTTCTGGTATTTTCACTGTTATACGATAATTTGACAAATTTTAAGGGTTTTTCAATGATTTTCAGTGTTATACGACGATAAAAAACTTTTAAATGGTTTTTCTATATTTTCAAGCGTTTAAAGACGATTTAACGCTCTTATAAGGTTTTTCTGGTATTTTCACTAATTGAAGACGATTTAACGCTCTTATATTATCTGGTATTTTCACTGTTTTACGACGATTTTACGCTCTTCTAAGGTTTAACTGGTTTTTTTACTGTTTTACGACGATTTAACGCTCTTTTAAGATTTATCTGGTATTTTCACTGTTTGAAGACGATTTAACGCTCTTATAAGGTTTATCTGGTATTATCACTGTTTTACGACGATTTAACGCTCTTTTAAGGTTTTTCTGGTATTTTGACTGATTTACGACGATTAAACGCTCTTTTAAGATTTATCTGGTATTTTCACTATTTGAAGACGATTTAACGCTCTTATAAGGTTTATCTAGTATTTTCACTGTTTTACGACCATTTAACGCTCTTATAAGGTTTTTCTGGTATGTTCACTGTTTTACGACAATCTAATGCTCTTATAAGGTTTTTCTGGTATTTTAACTGTTCAGCGACGATTTGACAAATTTTAAGGGTTTTTCAATGATTTTTAGTGTAACACGACGATTTAACACTTTTTCATGGTTTTTCTATATTTTACAGCGTTTTAAGACGATTTAACGCTCTTCTAAGGTTTATCTAGTATTTTCACTGTTTTTCGACGATTTAACGCTCTTCTCAGGTTTAACTGGTATTTTAACTGTTTTACGACGATTTAACGCTCTTTTAAGATTTTTCTGGTATTTTCACTGTTTTACGACGATTTAACGCTCTTATAAGGTTTTTCTGGTATTTTCACTGTTTTACGACGATTTAACGCTCTTTTAAGGTTTTTCTGGTATGGTCACTGTTTTACGATGATTTGACGTTCTTATAAGGTTTATCTGGTATTTTCACTGTTTTTCGACGATTTAACGCTGTTATAAGGTTTATCTGGTATTTTACTGTTGTACGACGATTTAACGCTCTTATAAGGTTTTTCTGGTATTTTCACTGTTTTACGACGATTTAAAGTTCTTATAAGGTTTATCTGGTATTTTCACTGTTTTTCGACGATTTAACGCTGTTATAAGGTTTATCTGGTATTTTCACTGTTTGAAGACAATTTAACGCTCTTATAAGGTTTATCTGGTATTTTCACTGTTTTACGACGATTTGACAAATTTTAAGGGTTTTTCAATGATTTTTAGTGTAATACGAAGATTTAACACTTTTAAATGGTTTTTCTATATTTTACAGCGTTTAAAGATGATTTAACGCTCTTATAAGGTTTTTCTGGTATTTTCACTGTTTTACGAAAATCAAACGCTCTTATAAGGTTTTTCTGGTATTTTCACTGTTTAACGACGATTTGACAAATTTTAAGGGTTTTTCAACGAATTTTCGTGTAATACGACGATTTAACACTTTTTTATGGATTTTCTATATTTTACAGCGTTTTTAGACGATTAAACGCTCTTATAAGGTTTTTCTGGTATTTTCACTGTTATACGATAATTTGACAAATTTAAAGGGTTTTTCAATGATTTTCAGTGTTATACGACGATAAAAAACTTTTAAATGGTTTTTCTATATTTTCAAGCGTTTAAAGACGATTTAACGCTCTTATAAGGTTTTTCTGGTATTTTCACTGTTCGAAGACGATTTAACGCTCTTTTAAGGTTTATCTGGTATTTTCACTGTTTTACGACGATTTTACGCTCTTCTAAGGTTTAACTGGTATTTTAACTGTTTTACGACGATTTAACGCTCTTTTAAGATTTATCTGGTATTTTCACTGTTTGAAGACGATTTAACGCTCTTATAAGTTTTATCTGGTATTATCACTGTTTTACGACGATTTAACGCTCTTTTAAGGTTTTTCTGGTATTTTGACTGATTTACGACGATTAAACGCTCTTTTAAGATTTATCTGGTATTTTCACTGTTTGAAGACGATTTAACGCTCTTATAAGGTTTATCTAGTATTTTCACTGTTTAACGACCATTTAACGCTCTTATAAGGTTTTTCTGGTATGTTCACTGTTTTACGACAATCTAATGCTCTTATAAGGTTTTTCTGGTATTTTAACTGTTCAGCGACGATTTGACAAATTTTAAGGGTTTTTCAATGATTTTTAGTGTAACACGACGATTTAACACTTTTTCATGGTTTTTCTATATTTTACAGCGTTTTAAGACGATTTAACGCTCTTCTAAGGTTTATCTGGTATTTTCACTGTTTTTCGACGATTGAACGCTGTTATAAGGTTTATCTGGTATTTTACTGTTTTACGACGATTTAACGCTCTTATAAGGTTTTTCTGGTATTTTCACTGTTTTACGACGATTTAACGCTCTTATAAGGTTTTTCTGGTATTTTCACTGTTTTACGACGATTTAACGCTCTTTTAAGGTTTTTCTGGTATGGTCACTGTTTTACGATGATTTGACGTTCTTATAAGGTTTATCTGGTATTTTCACTGTTTTTCGACGATTTAACGCTGTTATAAGGTTTATCTGGTATTTTACTGTTTTACGACGATTTAACGCTCTTATAAGGTTTTTCTGGTATTTTCACTGTTTTACGACGATTTAAAGCTCTTATAAGGTTTATCTGGTATTTTCACTGTTTTTCGACGATTTAACGCTGTTATAAGGTTTATCTGGTATTTTCACTGTTTGAAGACAATTTAACGCTCTTATAAGGTTTATCTGGTATTTTGACTGTTTTACGACGATTTGAAAAATTTTAAGGGTTTTTCAATGATTTTTAGTGTAATACGAAGATTTAACACTTTTAAATGGTTTTTCTATATTTTACAGCGTTTAAAGATGATTTAACGCTCTTATAAGGTTTTTCTGGTATTTTCACTGTTTTACGAAAATCAAACGCTCTTATAAGGTTTTTCTGGTATTTTCACTGTTTAACGACGATTTGACAAATTTTAAGGGTTTTTCAACGATTTTTAGTGTAATACGACGATTTAACACTTTTTTATGGATTTTCTATATTTTACAGCGTTTTTAGACGATTTAACGCTCTGATAAGGTTTTTCTGGTATTTTCACTGTTATACGATAATTTGACAAATTTTAAGGGTTTTTCAATGATTTTCAGTGTTATACGACGATAAAAAACTTTTAAATGGTTTTTCTATATTTTCAAGCGTTTAAAGACGATTTAACGCTCTAAAAAGGTTTATCTGGTATTTTCACTGTTTTACGACGATTTTACGCTCTTCTAAGGTTTAACTGGTATTTTAACTGTTTTACGACGATTTAACGCTCTTTAAAGATTTATCTGGTATTTTCACTGTTTGAAGACGATTTAACGCTCTTATAAGGTTTATCTGGTATTTTCACTGTTTTTCGACGATTTAACGCTGTTATAAGGTTTATCTGGTATGTTCACTGTTTTACGACGATTTAACGCTCATTTAAGATTTATCTGGTATGTTCACTGTTTGAAGACGATTTAACGCTCTTATAAGGTTTTTCTGGTATTTTCACTGTTTTACGACGATTTAACGCTCTTATAAGGTTTTTCTGGTATTTTCACTGTTTTACGACGATTTAACGCTCTTATAAGGTTTTTCTGGTATGGTCACTGTTTTACGATGATTTGACGTTCTTATAAGGTTTTTCTGGTATTTTCACTGTTTTACGACGATTTAACGCTCTTATAAGGTTTTTCTGGTATTTTCACTGTTTTACGACGATTTAACGCTCTTATAAAATTTTTCTGGTATGGTCACTGTTTTACGACGATTATACGCTCTCATAATGTTTTTCTGGTTTTTTCACTGTTTAACGACGATTTGAAAAATTTTAAGGGTTTTTCAATGATTTTCAGTGTAATACGACGATCAAACACTTTTTAATGAGTTTTCTATATTTTCCATTGTTTTAAGACCATTTAACGCTCTTTCAAGTTTTTTTTGGTATTTTCACTGTTTTAAGACGATTATACGCTCTTATAAGGTTTTTCTGGTATTTTCACTGTTTTACGACGATTTAACGCTCTGATAAGGTTTTTTTGGTATTTTCACAGTTTTACGACGATTTAAAGCTCTTATAAGGTTTATCTGGTATTTTCACTGTTTTTCGACGATTTAACGCTGTTATAAGGTTTATCTGGTATTTTCCCTGTTTGAAGACAATTTAACGCTCTGATAAGGTTTATCTGGTATTTTCACTGTTTTACGACGATTTGACAAATTTTACGGGTTTTTCAATGATTTTTAGTGTAATACGAAGATTTTACACTTTTAAATGGTTTTTCTATATTTTACAGCGTTTAAAGATGATTTAACGCTCTTATAAGGTTTTTCTGGTATTTTCACTGTTTTACGAAAATTAAACGCTCTTATAAGGTTTTTCTGGTATTTTCACTGTTTAACGACGATTTGACAAATTTTAAGGGTTTTTCAACGATTTTTAGTGTAATACGACGATTTAACACTTTTTCATGGTTTTTCTATATTTTACAGCGTTTTAAGACGATTTAACGTCCTTTTAAGATTTAACTGGTATTTTCACTGTTTTACGACGATTTGACGCTCTTTTAAGGTTTTTCTGGTATTTTGACTGATTTACGAGGATTAAACGCTCTTTTAAGATTTATCTGGTATTTTCACTGTTTGAAGACGATTTAACGCTCTTATAAGGTTTATCTAGTATTTTCACTGTTTTACGACCATTTAACGCTCTTATAAGGTTTTTCTGGTTTTTTCACTGTTTAACGACGATTTGAAAAATTTTAAGGGTTTTTCAATGATTTTCAGTGTAATACGACGATCAAACACTTTTTAATGAGTTTTCTATATTTTCCATTGTTTGAGGACCATTTAACGCTCTTTCAAGTTTATTTTGGTATTTTCACTGTTTTACGACGATTATACGCTCTCATAAGGTTTTTCTGGTTTTTTCACTGTTTAACGACGATTTGAAAAATTTTAAGGGTTTTTCAATGATTTTCAGTGTAATACGACGATCAAACACTTTTTAATGAGTTTTCTATATTTTCCATTGTTTTAAGACCATTTAACGCTCTTTCAAGTTTTTTTTGGTATTTTCACTGTTTTAAGACGATTATACGCTCTTATAAGGTTTTTCTGGTATTTTCACTGTTTTACGACGATTTAACGCTCTTATAAGGTTTTTTTGGTATTTTCACTGTTTTACGACGATTTAAAGCTCTTATAAGGTTTATCTGGTATTTTCACTGTTTTTCGACGATTTAACGCTGTTATGAGGTTTATCTGGTATTTTACTGTTTTACGACGATTTAACGCTCTTATAAGGTTTTTCTGGTATTTACACTGTTTTACGACGATTTGACGCTCTTTTAAGGTTTTTCTGGTATTTTAACTGTTTTACGACGATTAAACGCTCTTTTAAGATTTATCTGGTATTTTCACTGATTGAAGACGATTTAACGCTCTTATAAGGTTTTTCTGGTATTTTCACTGTTTTACGACGATTTAACGCTCTTATAAGGTTTTTCTGGTATGGTCACTGTTTTACGATGATTTGACGTTCTTTTAAGGTTTTTCTGGTATTTTCACTGTTTTACGACGATTTAACGCTCTTATAAGGTTTTTCTGGTATTTTCACTGTTTTACGACGATTTAACGCTCTTATAAGATTTTTCTGGTATGGTCACTGTTTTACGACGATTATACGCTCTCATAAGGTTTTTCTGGTTTTTTCACTGTTTAACCACGATTTGAAAAATTTTAAGGGTTTTTCAATGATTTTCAGTGTAATACGACGATCAAACACTTTTTAATGAGTTTTCTATATTTTCCATTGTTTTAAGACCATTTAACGCTCTTTCAAGTTTTTTTTGGTATTTTCACTGTTTTAAGACGATTATACGCTCTTATAAGGTTTTTCTGGTATTTTCACTGTTTTACGATGATTTAACGCTCTTATAAGGTTTTTCTGGTATTTTCACTGTTTTACGACGATTAAAAGCTACTATAAGGTTTATCTGGTATTTTCACTGTTATACGATAATTTGACAAATTTTAAGGGTTTTTCAACGATTTTTAGTCTAATACGACGATTTAACACTTTTTCATGGATTTTTTATATTTTACAGCGTTTTTAGACGATTTAACGTCCTTTTAAGGTTTAACTGGTATTTTCACTGTTTTACGACGATTTGACGCTCTTTTAAGGTTTTTCTGGTATTTTGACTGATTTACGACGATTAAACGCTCTTTTAAGATTAATCTGGTATTTTCACTGTTTGAAGACGATTTAACGCTCTTATAAGGTTTATCTAGTATTTTCACTGTTTTACGACCTTTTAACGCTCTTATAAGGTTTTTCTGGTATGTTCACTGTTTTACGACAATCTAATGCTCTTATAAGGTTTTTCTGGTATTTTAACTGTTCAGCGACGATTTGACAAATTTTAAAGGTTTTTCAATGATTTTTAGTGTAACACGACGATTTAACACTTTTTCATGGTTTTTCTATATTTTACAGAGTTTTAAGACGATTTAACGCTCTTCTAAGGTTTATCTGGTATTTTCACTGTTTTTCGACGATTTAACGCTGTTATAAGGTTTATCTGGTATTTTACTGTTTTACGACGATTTAACGCTCTTTTAAGGTTTTTCTGGTATTTTCACTGTTTTACGACGATTTAACGCTCTTTTAAGGTTTTTCTGGTATGGTCACTGTTTTACGATGATTTGACGTTCTTATAAGGTTTTTCTGGTATTTTCACTGTTTTACGACGATTTAACGCTCTTATAAGGTTTTTCTGGTATTTTCACTGTTTTACGACGATTTAACGCTCTTATAAGATTTTTCTGGTATGGTCACTGTTTTACGACGATTATACGCTCTCATAAGGTTTTAATGGTTTTTTCACTGTTAAACGACGATTTGAAAAATTTTAAGGGTTTTTCAATGATTTTCAGTGTAATACGACGATCAAACACTTTTTAATGAGTTTTCTATATTTTCCATTGTTTGAGGACCATTTAACGCTCTTTCAAGTTTTTTTTGGTATTTTCACTGTTTTACGACGATTATACGCTCTTATAAGGTTTTTCTGGTATTTTCACTGTTTTACGACGATTTAACGCTCTTATAAGGTTAATCTGGTATTTTCACTGTTATACGATAATTTGACAAATTTAAAGGCATTTTCAATGAATTTTAGTGCAACACGACGATTTAACACTTTTTCATGGTTTTTCTATATTTTACAGCGTTTTAAGACGATTTAACGCTCTAATAAGGTTTATCTGGTATTTTCACTGTGTAACGACGATTTAACGCTCTTATAAGGTTTTTCTGGTATTTTCACTGTTTTGCGACGATTTAATGCTTTTCTAAGGTTTTTCTGGTATTTTCACTGTAATACGATAATTTGACAAATTTTAAGGGTTTTTCAATGAATTTTAGTGCAACACGACGATTAAACACTTTTTCATGGTTTTTCTATATTTTACAGCGTTATCAGACGATTTAACGCTCTTATAAGGTTAATCTGGTATTTTTACTGTTTAACGACGATTTAACGCTCTTTTAAGGTTTTTCTGGTATTTTCACTGTTTTGCGACGATTTAATGCTTTTATAAGGTTTTTCTGGAATTTACACTGTTTTACGACGATTTAACGCTCTTATAAGGTTTTTATGGTATTTTCACTGTTTTACGACGATTTAACGCTCTTTTAAGAATTATCTGGTATTTTCACTGTTTGAAGACAATTTAACGCTCTTATAAGGTTTATCTGGTATTTTCACTGTTTTACGAAAATTTAAAGCTCTTATAAGGTTTATCTGGTATTTTCACTGTTTTTCGACGATTTAAAGCTGTTATAAGGTTTATCTGGTATTTTCACTGTTTTACGACGATTAAACGCTCTTTTAAGATTTATCTGGTATTTTCACTGTTTGAAGACGATTTAACGCTCTTATAAGGTTGATCTGGTATTTTCACTGTTTTTCGACGATTTAACGCTGTTATAAGGTTTATCTGGTATGTTCACTGTTTTACGACGATTTAACGCTCTTTTAAGATTTATCTGGTATTTTCACTGTTTGAAGACGATTTAACGCTCTTATAAGGTTTATCTGGTATTATCACTGTTTTACGACGATTTAACGCTCTTATAAGGTTTTTCTGGTATTTTCACTGTTTGAAGACGATTTAACGCTCTTATAAAGTTTATCTGGTATTTTCACTGTTTAACGACGATTTTACGCTCTTCTTAGGTTTATCTGGTATTTTAACTGTTTTACGACTATTTAACGCTCTTTTAAGATTTATCTGGTATTTTCACTGTTTGAAGACGATTTAACGCTCTTATAAGGTTTATCTGGTATTTTCACTGTTTTTCGACGATTTAACGCTGTTATAAGGTTTATCTGGTATGTTCACTGTTTTACGACGATTTAACGCTCTTTTAAGATTTATCTGGTATTTTCACTGTTTGAAGACGATTTAACGCTCTTATAAGGTTTATCTGGTATTATCACTGTTTTACGACGATTTAACGCTCTTATAAGGTTTTTCTGGTATTTTCACTGTAATACGATAATTTGACAAATTTTTAGGGTTTTTCAATGATTTTCAGTGTAATACGACGATCAACCACTTTTTGATGATTTTTCTATATTTACCAGCGTTTTAAGACCATTTAACGCTCTTATAAGGTTTTTCTGGTATTTTCTCTGTTTTACGACGATTTAACGCTCTTATAAGTTTTATCTGGTATGTTCACTGTTTTACGACGATTAAACGCTCTTATAAGGTTTTTCTGGTATTTTCACTGTTATACGATAATTTGACAAATTTTAAGGGTTTTTCAATGATTTTTAGTGTAATACGACGATTTAACACTTTTTAATGGTTTTTTATATTTTACAGTGTTTTTAGACGTTTTAACGCTCTTATTAGTTTTTTGTGGTATTTTCACCGTTTTACGACGATTAAACGCTCCTACAAGGCTTTTCTGGTATTTTCACTGTTATACGATAATTTGACAAATTTTAAGGGGCTTTTCAATGATTTTCAGTGTAATACGATGATCAAAAACTTTTTAATGGTTTTTGTATATTTTCCAGCGTTTAAAGACGATTTAACGCTCTTATAAGGTTTTTTTGATATTTTCACTGTTTTACGACGATTTAACGCTCTTATAAGGTTTTTCTGGTATTTTTACCGTTTTACGACGATTAAACGCTCTTTTAAGGTTTTTCTGGTATTTTCACTGTTATACGATAATTTGACAAATTTTAACGGTTTTTCAATGATTTTTAGTGTAATACGACGATTTAACACTTTTTAATGGTTTTTTATATTTTACAGCGTTTTTAGACGTTTTAACGCTCTTATTAGTTTTTTGTGGTATTTTCACCGTTTTACGACGATTAAACGCTCATACAAGGCTTTTCTGGTTTTTTCACTGTTATACGATAATTTGACAAATTTTAAGGGTTTTTCAACGATTTTTAATGTAATACGACGATTTAACACTTTTTAATGGATTTTCTATATTTTACAGTGTTTTAAGACGATTTAACGCTCTTTTAAGGTTTTTCTGGTATTTTCACTGTTATACGATAATTTGACAAATTTTAAGGGTTTTTCAATGATTTTCAGTGTTATACGACGATAAAACACTTTTAAATGGTTTTTCTATATTTTCAAGCGTTTAAAGACGATTTAAAGCTCGTATAAGGTTTTTCTGGTATTTTCACTGTTTTACGACGATTAAACGCTCTAATAAGGTTTTTCTGGTATTTTCACTGTTTTACGACGATTTAACACTTTTCAATGGTTTTTCTATATATTGCAGCGTTTTTAAACGATTTAACGCTCTCATACGGTTTTTCTGGTATTTTCACTGTTTTACGACGATTTAACACTTTTCAATGGTTTTTCTATATTTTACAGCGTTTTTAAACGATTTAACGCTCATATAAGGTTTTTCTGGTATGTTCACTGTTTTACGACAATCTTATGCTCTTTTAAGGTTTTTCTGGTATTTTCACTGTTTCACGACGATTAAGCGCTCTTATAAGGTTTTTCTGGTATTTACACTGTTTTACGACGATTTGACGCTCTTTTAAGGTTTTTCTGGTATTTTAACTGTTTTACGACGATTAAACGCTCTTTTAAGATTTATCTGGTATTTTCACTGATTGAAGACGATTTAACGCTCTTATAAGGTTTTTCTGGTATTTTCACTGTTTTACGACGATTTAACGCTCTTATAAGGTTTTTCTGGTATTTTCACTGTTTTACGACGATTTAACGCTCTTATAAGGTTTTTCTGGTATGGTCACTGTTTTACGATTATTTGACGTTCTTATAAGGTTTTTCTGGTATTTTCACTGTTTTACGACGATTTAACGCTCTTATAAGGTTTTTCTGGTATTTTCACTGTTTTACGACGATTTAACGCTCTTTTAAGATTTTTCTGGTATGGTCACTGTTTTACGACGATTATACGCTCTCATAAGGTTTTTCTGGTTTTTTCACTGTTTAACCACGATTTGAAAAATTTTAAGGGTTTTTCAATGATTTTCAGTGTAATACGACGATCAAACACTTTTTAATGAGTTTTCTATATTTTCCATTGTTTTAAGACCATTTAACGCTCTTTCAAGTTTTTTTTGGTATTTTCACTGTTTTAAGACGATTATACGCTCTTATAAGGTTTTTCTGGTATTTTCACTGTTTTACGACGATTTAACGCTCTTTTAAGGTTTTTCTGGTATTTTCACTGTTTTTCGACGATTTAACGCTGTTATAAGGTTTATCTGGTATTTTCACTGTTTTGCGACGATTTGACAAATTTTACGGGTTTTTCAATGATTTTTAGTGTTATACGAAGATTTAACACTTTTTAATGGTTTTTCTATATTTTACAGCGTTTAAAGATGATTTAACGCTCTTATAAGGTTTTTCTGGTATTTTCACTGTTTTACGAAAATTAAACGCTCTTATAAGGTTTTTCTGGTATTTTCACTGTTTAACGACGATTTGACAAATTTTAAGGGTTTTTCAACGATTTTTAGTGTAATACGACGATTTAACACTTTTTTATGGATTTTCTATATTTTACAGCGTTTTTAGACGATTAAACGCTCTTATAAGGTTTTTCTGGTATTTTCACTTTTATACGATAATTTGACAAATTTTAAGGGTTTTTCAACGATTTTTAGTGTAATACGACGATTTAACACTTTTTTATGGATTTTCTATATTTGACAGCGTTTTTAGACGATTTAACGTCCTTTTAAGGTTTAACTGGTATTTTCACTGTTTTACGACGATTTGACGCTCTTTTAAGGTTTTTCTGGTATTTTGACTGATTTACGACGATTAAACGCTCTTTTAAGATTTATCTGGTATTTTCACTGTTTGAAGACGATTTAACGCTCTTATAAGGTTTATCTAGTATTTTCACTGTTTTACGACCATTTAACGCTCTTATAAGGTTTTTCTGGTATGTTCACTGTTTTACGACAATCTAATGCTCTTTTAAGGTTTTTCTGGTATTTTAACTGTTCAGCGACGATTTGACAAATTTTAAGGGTTTTTCAATGATTTTTAGTGTAACACGACGATTTAACACTTTTTCATGGTTTTTCTATATTTTACAGAGTTTTAAGACGATTTAACGCTCTTCTAAGGTTTATCTGGTATTTTCACTGTTTTTCGACGATTTAACGCTGTTATAAGGTTTATCTGGTATTTTACTGTTTTACGACGATTTAACGCTCTTTTAAGGTTTTTCTGGTATTTTCACTGTTTTACGACGATTTAACGCTCTTATAAGGTTTTTCTGGTATTTTCACTGTTTTACGACGATTAAACGCTCTTTTAAGGTTTTTCTGGTACGGTCACTGTTTGAAGATGATTTGACGTTCTGATAAGGTTTTTCTGGTATTTTCACTGTTTTACGACGATTTAACGCTCTTATAAGGTTTTTCTGGTATTTTCACTGTTTTACGACGATTTAACGCTCTTATAAGATTTTTCTGGTATGGTCACTGTTTTACGACGATTATACGCTCTCATAAGGTTTTTCTGGTTTTTTCACTGTTAAACGACGATTTGAAAAATTTTAAGGGTTTTTCAATGATTTTCAGTGTAATACGACGATCAAACACTTTTTAATGAGTTTTCTATATTTTCCATTGTTTTAAGACCATTTAACGCTCTTTCAAGTTTTTTTGGTATTTTCACTGTTTTACGACGATTTAACGCTCTTATAAGGTTTTTCTGGTATTTTCACTGTTTTACGACAATTTAAAGCTCTTATAAGGTTTATCTGGTATTTTCACTGTTTTTCGACGATTTAACGCTGTTATAAGGTTTATCTGGTATTTTCACTGTTTGAAGACAATTTAACGCTCTTATAAGGTTTATCTGGTATTTTCACTATTTTACGACGATTTGACAAATTTTAAGGGTTTTTCAATGATTTTTAGTGTAATACGAAGATTTAACACTTTTAAATGGTTTTTCTATATTTTACAGCGTTTAAAGATGATTTAACGCTCTTATAAGGTTTTTCTGGTATTTTCACTGTTTTACGAAAATCAAACGCTCTTATAAGAATTTTCTGGTATTTTCACTGTTTAACGACGATTTGACAAATTTTAAGGGTTTTTCAACGATTTTTCGTGTAATACGACGATTTAACACTTTTTTATGGATTTTCTATATTTTACAGCGTTTTTAGACGATTAAACGCTCTTATAAGGTTTTTCTGGTATTTTCACTGTTATACGATAATTTGACAAATTTTAAGGGTTTTTCAATGATTTTCAGTGTTATACGACGATAAAAAACTTTAAAATGGTTTTTCTATATTTTCAAGCGTTTCAAGACGATTTAACGCTCTGATAAGGTTTTTCTGGTATTTTCACTGTTTGAAGACGATTTAACGCTCTTATAAGGTTTATCTGGTATTTTCACTGTTTTACGACGATTTTACGCTCTTCTAAGGTTTAACTGGTATTTTAACTGTTTTACGACGATTTAACGCGCTTTTAAGATTTATCTGGTATTTTCACTGTTTGAAGACGATTTAACGCTCTTATAAGGTTTATCTGGTATTTTCACTGTTTTTCGACGATTTAACGCTGTTATAAGGTTTATCTGGAATGTTCACTGTTTTACGACGATTTAACGCTCTTATAAGGTTTTTCTGGTATTTTCACTGTTTTACGACGATTTAAAGCTCTTATAAGGTTTATCTGGTATTTTCACTGTTTTTCGACGATTTAACGCTGTTATAAGGTTTATCTGGTATTTTCACTGTTTGAAGACAATTTAACGCTCTTATAAGGTTTATCTGGTATTTTCACTGTTTTACGACGATTTGACAAATTTTAAGGGTTTTTCAATGATTTTTAGTGTAATACGAAGATTTAATACTTTTAAATGGTTTTTCTATATTTTACAGCGTTTAAAGATGATTTAACGCTCTTATAAGGTTTTTCTGGTATTTTCACTGTTTTACGAAAATCAAACGCTCTTATAAGGTTTTTCTGCTATTTTCACTGTTTAACGACGATTTGACAAATTTTAAGGGTTTTTCAACGATTTTTCGTGTAATACGACGATTTAACACTTTTTTATGGATTTTCTATATTTTACAGCGTTTTTAGACGATTTAACGCTCTTATAAGGTTTTTCTGGTATTTTCACTGTTATACGATAATTTGACAAATTTTAAGGGTTTTTCAATGATTTTCAGTGTTATACGACGATAAAAAACTTTTAAATGGTTTTTCTATATTTTCAAGCGTTTAAAGACGATTTAACGCTCTTATAAGGTTTTTCTGGTATTTTCACTATTTGAAGACGATTTAACGCTCTTATAAGGTTTATCTGGTATTTTCACTGTTTTACGACGATTTTACGCTCTTCTAAGGTTTAACTGGTATTTTAACTGTTTTACGACGATTTAACGCTCTTTTAAGATTTATCTGGTATTTTCACTGTTTGAAGACGATTTAACGCTCTTATAAGGTTTATCTGGTATTATCACTGTTTTACGACGATTTAACGCTCTTTTAAGGTTTTTCTGGTATTTTGACTGATTTACGACGATTAAACGCTCTTTTAAGATTTATCTGGTATTTTCACTATTTGAAGACGATTTAACGCTCTTATAAGGTTTATCTAGTATTTTCACTGTTTTACGACCATTTAACGCTCTTATAAGGTTTTTCTGGTATGTTCACTGTTTTACGACAATCTAATGCTCTTATAAGGTTTTTCTGGTATTTTAACTGTTCAGCGACGATTTGACAAATTTTAAGGGTTTTTCAATGATTTTTAGTGTAACACGACGATTTAACACTTTTTCATGGTTTTTCTTTATTTTACAGCGTTTTAAGACGATTTAACGCTCTTCTAAGGTTTATCTAGTATTTTCACTGTTTTTCGACGATTTAACGCTCTTCTCAGGTTTAACTGGTATTTTAACTGTTTTACGACGATTTAACGCTCTTTTAAGATTTTTCTGGTATTTTCACTGTTTTACGACGATTTAACGCTCTTATAAGGTTTTTCTGGTATTTTCACTGTTTTACGACGATTTAACGCTCTTTTAAGGTTTTTCTGGTATGGTCACTGTTTTACGATGATTTGACGTTCTTATAAGGTTTATCTGGTATTTTCACTGTTTTTCGACGATTTAACGCTGTTATAAGGTTTATCTGGTATTTTACTGTTGTACGACGATTTAACGCTCTTATAAGGTTTTTCTGGTATTTTCACTGTTTTACGACGATTTAAAGCTCTTATAAGGTTTATCTGGTATTTTCACTGTTTTTCGACGATTTAACGCTGTTGTAAGGTTTATCTGGTATTTTCACTGTTTGAAGACAATTTAACGCTCTTATAAGGTTTATCTGGTATTTTCACTGTTTTACGACGATTTGACAAAATTTAAGGGTTTTTCAATGATTTTTAGTGTAATACGAAGATTTAACACTTTTAAATGGTTTTTCTATATTTTACAGCGTTTAAAGATGATTTAACGCTCTTATAAGGTTTTTCTGGTATTTTCACTGTTTTACGAAAATCAAACGCTCTTATAAGGTTTTTCTGGTATTTTCACTGTTTAACGACGATTTGACAAATTTTAAGGGTTTTTCAACGATTTTTCGTGTAATACGACGATTTAACACTTTTTTATGGATTTTCTATATTTTACAGCGTTTTTAGACGATTTAACGCTCTTATAAGGTTTTTCTGGTATTTTCACTGTTATACGATAATTTGACAAATTTAAAGGGTTTTTCAATGATTTTCAGTGTTATACGACGATAAAAAACTTTTAAATGGTTTTTCTATATTTTCAAGCGTTTAAAGACGATTTAACGCTCTTATAAGGTTTTTCTGGTATTTTCACTGTTTGAAGACGATTTAACGCTCTTTTAAGGTTTATCTGGTATTTTCACTGTTTTACGACGATTTTACGCTCTTCTAAGGTTTAACTGGTATTTTAACTGTTTTACGACGATTTAACGCTCTTTTAAGATTTATCTGGTTTTTTCACTGTTTGAAGACGATTTAACGCTCTTATAAGGTTTATCTGGTATTATCACTGTTTTACGACGATTTAACGCTCTTTTAAGGTTTTTCTGGTATTTTGACTGATTTACGACGATTAAACGCTCTTTTAAGATTTATCTGGTATTTTCACTGTTTGAAGACGATTTAACGCTCTTATAAGGTTTATCTAGTATTTTCACTGTTTAACGACCATTTAACGCTCTTATAAGGTTTTTCTGGTATGTTCACTGTTTTACGACAATCTAATGCTCTTATAAGGTTTTTCTGGTATTTTAACTGTTCAGCGACGATTTGACAAATTTTAAGGGTTTTTCAATGATTTTTAGTGTAACACGACGATTTAACACTTTTTCATGGTTTTTCTATATTTTACAGCGTTTTAAGACGATTTAACGCTCTTCTAAGGTTTATCTGGTATTTTCACTGTTTTTCGACGATTTAACGCTGTTATAAGGTTTATCTGGTATTTTACTGTTTTACGACGATTTAACGCTCTTATAAGGTTTTTCTGGTATTTTCACTGTTTTACGACGATTTAACGCTCTTATAAGGTTTTTCTGGTATTTTCACTGTTTTACGACGATTTAACGCTCTTTAAAGGTTTTTCTGGTATGGTCACTGTTTTACGATGATTTGACGTTCTTATAAGGTTTATCTGGTATTTTCACTGTTTTTCGACGATTTAACGCTGTTATAAGGTTTATCTGGTATTTTACTGTTTTACGACGATTTAACGCTTTTATAAGGTTTTTCTGGTATTTTCACTGTTTTACGACGATTTAAAGCTCTTATAAGGTTTATCTGGTATTTTCACTGTTTTTCGACGATTTAACGCTGTTATAAGGTTTATCTGGTATTTTCACTGTTTGAAGACAATTTAACGCTCTTATAAGGTTTATCTGGTATTTTCACTGTTTTACGACGATTTGACAAATTTTAAGGGTTTTTCAATGATTTTTAGTGTAATACGAAGATTTAACACTTTTAAATGGTTTTTCTATATTTTACAGCGTTTAAAGATGATTTAACGCTCTTATAAGGTTTTTCTGGTATTTTCACTGTTTTACGAAAATCAAACGCTCTTATAAGGTTTTTCTGGTATTTTCACTGTTATACGATAATTTGACAAATTTTAAGGGTTTTTCAATGATTTTCAGTGTTATACGACGATAAAAAACTTTTAAATGGTTTTTCTATATTTTACAGCGTTTAAAGATGATTTAACGCTCTTATAAGGTTTTTCTGGTATTTTCACTGTTTTACGAAAATCAAACGCTCTGATAAGGTTTTTCTGGTATTTTCACTGTTATACGATAATTTGACAAATTTTAAGGGTTTTTCAATGATTTTCAGTGTTATACGACGATAAAAAACTTTTAAATGGTTTTTCTATATTTTCAAGCGTTTAAAGACGATTTAACGCTCTTATAAGGTTTTTCTGGTATTTTCACTGTTTGAAGACAATTTAACGCTCTTATAAGGTTTATCTGGTATTTTCACTGTTTTACGACGATTTTACGCTCTTCTAAGGTTTAACTGGTATTTTAACTGTTTTACGACGATTTAACGCTCTTTAAAGATTTATCTGGTATTTTCACTGTTTGAAGACGATTTAACGCTCTTATAAGGTTAATCTGGTATTTTTACTGTTTTTCGACGATTTAACGCTGTTATAAGGTTTATCTGGTATGTTCACTGTTTTACGACGATTTAACGCTCATTTAAGATTTATCTGGTATGTTCACTGTTTGAAGACGATTTAACGCTCTTATAAGGTTTATCTGGTATTATCACTGTTTTACGACGATTTAACGCTCTTATAAGGTTTTTCTGGTATTTTCACTGTAATACGATAATTTGACAAATATTTAGGGTTTTTCAATGATTTTCAGTGTAATACGACGATCAACCACTTTTTGATGATTTTTCTATATTTACCAGCGTTTTAAGACCATTTAACGCTCTTATAAGGTTTTTCTGGTATTTTCTCTGTTTTACGACGATTTAACGCTCTTATAAGTTTTATCTGGTATTTTCACTGTTTTTCGACGATTTAACGCTGTTATAAGGTTTATCTGGTATTTTACTGTTTTACGACGATTTAACGCTCTTATAAGGTTTATCTGGTATTTTCACTGTTTTACGACGATTTAACGCTCTTATAAGGTTTTTCTGGTATTTTCACTGTTTTACGACGATTTAACGCTCTTTTAAGGTTTTTCTGGTATGGTCACTGTTTTACGATGATTTGACGTTCTTATAAGGTTTATCTGGTATTTTCACTGTTTTTCGACGATTTAACGCTGTTATAAGGTTTATCTGGTATTTTACTGTTTTACGACGATTTAACGCTCTTATAAGGTTTTTCTGGTATTTTCACTGTTTTACGACGATTTAAAGCTCTTATAAGGTTTATCTGGTATTTTCACTGTTTTTCGACGATTTAACGCTGTTATAAGGTTTATCTGGTATTTTCACTGTTTGAAGACAATTTAACGCTCTTATAAGGTTTATCTGGTATTTTGACTGTTTTACGACGATTTGACAAATTTTAAGGGTTTTTCAATGATTTTTAGTGTAATACGAAGATTTAACACTTTTAAATGGTTTTTCTATATTTTACAGCGTTTAAAGATGATTTAACGCTCTTATAAGGTTTTTCTGGTATTTTCACTGTTTTACGAAAATCAAACGCTCTTATAAGGTTTTTCTGGTATTTTCACTGTTTAACGACGATTTGACAAATTTTAAGGGTTTTTCAACGATTTTTAGTGTAATACGACGATTTAACACTTTTTTATGGATTTTCTATATTTTACAGCGTTTTTAGACGATTTAACGCTCTGATAAGGTTTTTCTGGTATTTTCACTGTTATACGATAATTTGACAAATTTTAAGGGTTTTTCAATGATTTTCAGTGTTATACGAAGATAAAAAACTTTTAAATGGTTTTTCTATATTTTCAAGCGTTTAAAGACGATTTAACGCTCTTATAAGGTTTTTCTGGTATTTTCACTGTTTGAAGACAATTTAACGCTCTTATAAGGTTTATCTGGTATTTTCACTGTTTTACGACGATTTTACGCTCTTCTAAGGTTTAACTGGTATTTTAACTGTTTTACGACGATTTAACGCTCTTTAAAGATTTATCTGGTATTTTCACTGTTTGAAGACGATTTAACGCTCTTATAAGGTTTATCTGGTATTTTCACTGTTTTTCGACGATTTAACGCTGTTATAAGGTTTATCTGGTATGTTCACTGTTTTACGACGATTTAACGCTCATTTAAGATTTATCTGGTATGTTCACTGTTTGAAGACGATTTAACGCTCTAATAAGGTTTTTCTGGTATTTTCACTGTTTTACGACGATTTAACGCTCTTATAAGGTTTTTCTGGTATTTTCACTGTTTTACGACGATTTAACGCTCTTATAAGGTTTTTCTGGTATGGTCACTGTTTTACGATGATTTGACGTTCTTATAAGGTTTTTCTGGTATTTTCACTGTTTTACGACGATTTAACGCTCTTATAAGGTTTTTCTGGTATTTTCACTGTTTTACGACGATTTAACGCTCTTATAAAATTTTTCTGGTATGGTCACTGTTTTACGACGATTATACGCTCTCATAAGCTTTTTCTGGTTTTTTCACTGTTTAACGACGATTTGAAAAATTTTAAGGGTTTTTCAATGATTTTCAGTGTAATACGACGATCAAACACTTTTTAATGAGTTTTCTATATTTTCCATTGTTTTAAGACCATTTAACGCTCTTTCAAGTTTTTTTTGGTATTTTCACTGTTTTAAGACGATTATACGCTCTTATAAGGTTTTTCTGGTATTTTCACTGTTTTACGACGATTTAACGCTCTTATAAGGTTTTTTTGGTATTTTCACTGTTTTACGACGATTTAAAGCTCTTATAAGGTTTATCTGGTATTTTCACTGTTTTTCGACGATTTAACGCTGTTATAAGGTTTATCTGGTATTTTCCCTGTTTGAAGACAATTTAACGCTCTGATAAGGTTTATCTGGTATTTTCACTGTTTTACGACGATTTGACAAATTTTACGGGTTTTTCAATGATTTTTAGTGTAATACGAAGATTTTACACTTTTAAATGGTTTTTCTATATTTTACAGCGTTTAAAGATGATTTAACGCTCTTATAAGGTTTTTCTGGTATTTTCACTGTTTTACGAAAATTAAACGCTCTTATAAGGTTTTTCTGGTATTTTCACTGTTTAACGACGATTTGACAAATTTTAAGGGTTTTTCAACGATTTTTAGTGTAATACGACGATTTAACACTTTTTCATGGTTTTTCTATATTTTACAGCGTTTTAAGACGATTTAACGTCCTTTTAAGATTTAACTGGTATTTTCACTGTTTTACGACGATTTGACGCTCTTTTAAGGTTTTTCTGGTATTTTGACTGATTTACGAGGATTAAACGCTCTTTTAAGATTTATCTGGTATTTTCACTGTTTGAAGACGATTTAACGCTCTTATAAGGTTTATCTAGTATTTTCACTGTTTTACGACCATTTAACGCTCTTATAAGGTTTTTCTGGTTTTTTCACTGTTTAACGACGATTTGAAAAATTTTAAGGGTTTTTCAATGATTTTCAGTGTAATACGACGATCAAACACTTTTTAATGAGTTTTCTATATTTTCCATTGTTTGAGGACCATTTAACGCTCTTTCAAGTTTTTTTTGGTATTTTCACTGTTTTACGACGATTATACGCTCTCATAAGGTTTTTCTGGTTTTTTCACTGTTTAACGACGATTTGAAAAATTTTAAGGGTTTTTCAATGATTTTCAGTGTAATACGACGATCAAACACTTTTTAATGAGTTTTCTATATTTTCCATTGTTTAAGACCATTTAACGCTCTTTCAAGTTTTTTTTGGTATTTTCACTGTTTTAAGACGATTATACGCTCTTATAAGGTTTTTCTGGTATTTTCACTGTTTTACGACGATTTAACGCTCTTATAAGGTTTTTTTGGTATTTTCACTTTTTTACGACGATTTAAAGCTCTTATAAGGTTTATCTGGTATTTTCACTGTTTTTCGACGATTTAACGCTGTTATGAGGTTTATCTGGTATTTTACTGTTTTACGACGATTTAACGCTCTTATAAGGTTTTTCTGGTATTTACACTGTTTTACGACGATTTGACGCTCTTTTAAGGTTTTTCTGGTATTTTAACTGTTTTACGACGATTAAACGCTCTTTTAAGATTTATCTGGTATTTTCACTGATTGAAGACGATTTAACGCTCTTATAAGGTTTTTCTGGTATTTTCATTGTTTTACGACGATTTAACGCTCTTATATGGTTTTTCTGGTATTTTCACTGTTTAACGACGAATTAACGCTCTTATAAGGTTTTTCTGGTATGGTCACTGTTTTACGATGATTTGACGTTCTTTTAAGGTTTTTCTGGTATTTTCACTGTTTTACGACGATTTAACGCTCTTATAAGGTTTTTCTGGTATTTTCACTGTTTTACGACGATTTAACGCTCTTATAAGATTTTTCTGGTATGGTCACTGTTTTACGACGATTATACGCTCTCATAAGGTTTTTCTGGTTTTTTCACTGTTTAACCACGATTTGAAAAATTTTAAGGGTTTTTCAATGATTTTCAGTGTAATACGACGATCAAACACTTTTTAATGAGTTTTCTATATTTTCCATTGTTTTAAGACCATTTAACGCTCTTTCAAGTTTTTTTTGGTATTTTCACTGTTTTAAGACGATTATACGCTCTTATAAGGTTTTTCTGGTATTTTCACTGTTTTACGATGATTTAACGCTCTTATAAGGTTTTTCTGGTATTTTCACTGTTTTACGACGATTAAAAGCTACTATAAGGTTTATCTGGTATTTTCACTGTTATACGATAATTTGACAAATTTTAAGGGTTTTTCAACGATTTTTAGTCTAATACGACGATTTAACACTTTTTTATGGATTTTCTATATTTTACAGCGTTTTTAGACGATTTAACGTCCTTTTAAGGTTTAACTGGTATTTTCACTGTTTTACGACGATTTGACGCTCTTTTAAGGTTTTTCTGGTATTTTGACTGATTTACGAGGATTAAACGCTCTTTTAAGATTTATCTGGTATTTTCACTGATTGAAGACGATTTAACGCTCTTATAAGGTTTTTCTGGTATTTTCATTGTTTTACGACGATTTAACGCTCTTATATGGTTTTTCTGGTATTTTCACTGTTTAACGACGAATTAACGCTCTTATAAGGTTTTTCTGGTATGGTCACTGTTTTACGATGATTTGACGTTCTTTTAAGGTTTTTCTGGTATTTTCACTGTTTTACGACGATTTAACGCTCTTATAAGGTTTTTCTGGTATTTTCACTGTTTTACGACGATTTAACGCTCTTATAAGATTTTTCTGGTATGGTCACTGTTTTACGACGATTAAACGCTCTCATAAGGTTTTTCTGGTTTTTTCACTGTTTAACCACGATTTGAAAAATTTTAAGGGTTTTTCAATGATTTTCAGTGTAATACGACGATCAAACACTTTTTAATGAGTTTTCTATATTTTCCATTGTTTTAAGACCATTTAACGCTCTTTCAAGTTTTTTTTGGTATTTTCACTGTTTTAAGACGATTATACGCTCTTATAAGGTTTTTCTGGTATTTTCACTGTTTTACGATGATTTAACGCTCTTATAAGGTTTTTCTGGTATTTTCACTGTTTTACGACGATTAAAAGCTACTATAAGGTTTATCTGGTATTTTCACTGTTTTACGATGATTTGACGTTCTTTTAAGGTTTTTCTGGTATTTTCACTGTTTTACGACGATTTAACGCTCTTATAAGGTTTTTCTGGTATTTTCACTGTTTTACGACGATTTAACGCTCTTATAAGATTTTTCTGGTATGGTCACTGTTTTACGACGATTATACGCTCTCATAAGGTTTTTCTGGTTTTTTCACTGTTTAACCACGATTTGAAAAATTTTAAGGGTTTTTCAATGATTTTCAGTGTAATACGACGATCAAACACTTTTTAATGAGTTTTCTATATTTTCCATTGTTTTAAGACCATTTAACGCTCTTTCAAGTTTTTTTTGGTATTTTCACTGTTTTAAGACGATTATACGCTCTTATAAGGTTTTTCTGGTATTTTCACTGTTTTACGATGATTTAACGCTCTTATAAGGTTTTTCTGGTATTTTCACTGTTTTACGACGATTAAAAGCTACTATAAGGTTTATCTGGTATTTTCACTGTTATACGATAATTTGACAAATTTTAAGGGTTTTTCAACGATTTTTAGTCTAATACGACGATTTAACACTTTTTTATGGATTTTCTATATTTTACAGCGTTTTTAGACGATTTAACGTCCTTTTAAGGTTTAACTGGTATTTTCACTGTTTTACGACGATTTGACGCTCTTTTAAGGTTTTTCTGGTATTTTGACTGATTTACGACGATTAAACGCTCTTTTAAGATTTATCTGGTATTTTCACTGTTTGAAGACGATTTAACGCTCTTATAAGGTTTATCTAGTATTTTCACTGTTTTACGACCTTTTAACGCTCTTATAAGGTTTTTCTGGTATGTTCACTGTTTTACGACAATCTAATGCTCTTATAAGGTTTTTCTGGTATTTTAACTGTTCAGCGACGATTTGACAAATTTTAAAGGTTTTTCAATGATTTTTAGTGTAACACGACGATTTAACACTTTTTCATGGTTTTTCTATATTTTACAGAGTTTTAAGACGATTTAACGCTCTTCTAAGGTTTATCTGGTATTTTCACTGTTTTTCGACGATTTAACGCTGTTATAAGGTTGATATGGTATTTTACTGTTTTACGACGATTTAACGCTCTTTTAAGGTTTTTCTGGTATTTTCACTGTTTTACGACGATTTAACGCTCTTTTAAGGTTTTTCTGGTATGGTCACTGTTTTACGACGATTTGACGCTCTTTTAAGGTTTTTCTGGTATTTTAACTGTTTTACGACGATTAAACGCTCTTTTAAGATTTATCTGGTATTTTCACTGATTGAAGACGATTTAACGCTCTTATAAGGTTTTTCTGGTATTTTCATTGTTTTACGACGATTTAACGCTCTTATAAGGTTTTTCTGGTATTTTCACTGTTTAACGACGATTTAACGCTCTTATAAGGTTTTTCTGGTATGGTCACTGTTTTACGATGATTTGACGTTCTTTTAAGGTTTTTCTGGTATTTTCACTGTTTTACGACGATTTAACGCTCTTATAAGGTTTTTCTGGTATTTTCACTGTTTTACGACGATTTAACGCTCTTATAAGATTTTTCTGGTATGGTCACTGTTTTACGACGATTATACGCTCTCATAAGGTTTTTCTGGTTTTTTCACTGTTTAACCACGATTTGAAAAATTTTAAGGGTTTTTCAATGATTTTCAGTGTAATACGACGATCAAACACTTTTTAATGAGTTTTCTATATTTTCCATTGTTTTAAGACCATTTAACGCTCTTTCAAGTTTTTTTTTGGTATTTTCACTGTTTTAAGACGATTATACGCTCTTATAAGGTTTTTCTGGTATTTTCACTGTTTTACGATGATTTAACGCTCTTATAAGGTTTTTCTGGTATTTTCACTGTTTTACGACGATTAAAAGCTACTATAAGGTTTATCTGGTATTTTCACTGTTATACGATAATTTGACAAATTTTAAGGGTTTTTCAACGATTTTTAGTCTAATACGACGATTTAACACTTTTTTATGGATTTTCTATATTTTACAGCGTTTTTAGACGATTTAACGTCCTTTTAAGGTTTAACTGGTATTTTCACTGTTTTACGACGATTTGACGCTCTTTTAAGGTTTTTCTGGTATTTTGACTGATTTACGACGATTAAACGCTCTTTTAAGATTTATCTGGTATTTTCACTGTTTGAAGACGATTTAACGCTCTTATAAGGTTTATCTAGTATTTTCACTGTTTTACGACCTTTTAACGCTCTTATAAGGTTTTTCTGGTATGGTCACTGTTTTACGATGATTTGACGTTCTTATAAGGTTTTTCTGGTATTTTCACTGTTTTACGACGATTTAACGCTCTTATAAGGTTTTTCTGGTATTTTCACTGTTTTACGACGATTTAACGCTCTTATAAGATTTTTCTGGTATGGTCACTGTTTTACGACAATCTAATGCTCTTATAAGGTTTTTCTGGTATTTTAACTGTTCAGCGACGATTTGACAAATTTTAAAGGTTTTTCAATGATTTTTAGTGTAACACGACGATTTAACACTTTTTCATGGTTTTTCTATATTTTACAGAGTTTTAAGACGATTTAACGCTCTTCTAAGGTTTATCTGGTATTTTCACTGTTTTTCGACGATTTAACGCTGTTATAAGGTTTATATGGTATTTTACTGTTTTACGACGATTTAACGCTCTTTTAAGGTTTTTCTGGTATTTTCACTGTTTTACGACGATTTAACGCTCTTTTAAGGTTTTTCTGGTATGGTCACTGTTTTACGATGATTTGACGTTCTTATAAGGTTTTTCTGGTATTTTCACTGTTTTACGACGATTTAAGGCTCTTATAAGGTTTTTCTGGTATTTTCACTGTTTTACGACGATTTAACGCTCTTATAAGATTTTTCTGGTATGGTCACTGTTTTACGACGATTATACGCTCTCATAAGGTTTTACTGGTTTTTTCACTGTTAAACGACGATTTGAAAAATTTTAAGGGTTTTTCAATGATTTTCAGTGTAATACGACGATCAAACACTTTTTAATGAGTTTTCTATATTTTCCATTGTTTGAGGACCATTTAACGCTCTTTCAAGTTTTTTTTGGTATTTTCACTGTTTTACGACGATTATACGCTCTTTTAAGGTTTTTCTGGTATTTTCACTGTTTTACGACGATTTAACGCTCTTATAAGGTTAATCTGGTATTTTCACTGTTATACGATAATTTGACAAATTTAAAGGCATTTTCAATGAATTTTAGTGCAACACGACGATTTAACACTTTTTCATGGTTTTTCTATATTTTACAGCGTTTTAAGACGATTTAACGCTCTAATAAGGTTTATCTGGTATTTTCACTGTATAACGACGATTTAACGCTCTTATAAGGTTTTTCTGGTATTTTCACTGTTTTGCGACGATTTAATGCTTTTCTAAGGTTTTTCTGGTATTTTCACTGTAATACGATAATTTGACAAATTTTAAGGGTTTTTCAATGAATTTTAGTGCAACACGACGATTAAACACTTTTTCATGGTTTTTCTATATTTTACAGCGTTATCAGACGATTTAACGCTCTTATAAGGTTAATCTGGTATTTTTACTGTTTAACGACGATTTAACGCTCTTTTAAGGTTTTTCTGGTATTTTCACTGTTTTGCGACGATTTTATGCTTTTATAAGGTTTTTCTGGAATTTACACTGTTTTACGACGATTTAACGCTCTTATAAGGTTTTTATGGTATTTTCACTGTTTTACGACGATTTAACGCTCTTATAAGGTTTTTCTGGTATTTAGACTGTTTTACGACGATTTGACGCTCTTATAAGGTTTTTCTGGTATTTTCACTGTTTGACGACGATTTAACGCTCTTATGAGTTTTACTGGTATGAACACTGTTTTACGACGATTGGACAAATTTTGAGGGGTTTTTCAATGATTTTCAGTGGAATACGGCGATTTACCACTTTTTAATGGTTTTTCTATATTTTCCACCGTTTTAAGACCATTTAACGCTCTTATAAGGTTTATCTGGTATTTTCACTGTTTTACGACGATTTAACGCTCTTATAGGGTTTATCTGGTATTTTCACTGTTATACGATAATTTGACAAATTTGAAGGGTTTTTCAATGACTTTCAGTGTAATACGATGATCAAACACTTTTAAATGGTTTTTCTATATTTTCAAGCGTTTAAAGACGATTTAACGCTCTAATAAGGTTTTTCTGGTATTTTCACTGTTTTACGACGATTTAACGCTCTTATAAGATTTTTCTGGTATGGTCACTGTTTTACGACGATTATACGCTCAAATAAGGTTTTTCTGGTTTTTTCACTGTTTAACGACGATTTGAAAAATTTTAAGGGTTTTTCAATGATTTTCAGTGTAATACGACGATCAAACACTTTTTAATGAGTTTTCTATATTTTCCATTGTTTTAAGACCATTTAACGCTCTTTCAAGTTTTTTTTGGTATTTTCACTGTTTTAAGACGATTATACGCTCTTATAAGGTTTTTCTGGTATTTTCACTGTTTTACGACGATTTAACGCTCTTATAAGGTTTTTTTGGTATTTTCACTGTTTTACGACGATTTAAAGCTCTTATAAGGTTTATCTGGTATTTTCACTGTTTTTCGACGATTTAACGCTGTTATAAGGTTTATCTGGTATTTTCCCTGTTTGAAGACAATTTAACGCTCTGATAAGGTTTATCTGGTATTTTCACTGTTTTACGACGATTTGACAAATTTAACGGGTGTTTCAATGATTTTTAGTGTAATACGAAGATTTTACACTTTTAAATGGTTTTTCTATATTTTACAGCGTTTAAAGATGATTTAACGCTCTTATAAGGTTTTTCTGGTATTTTCACTGTTTTACGAAAATTAAACGCTCTTATAAGGTTTTTCTGGTATTTTCACTGTTTAACGACGATTTGACAAATTTTAAGGGTTTTTCAACGATTTTTAGTGTAATACGACGATTTAACACTTTTTCATCGTTTTTCTATATTTTACAGCGTTTTAAGACGATTTAACGTCCTTTTAAGATTTAACTGGTATTTTCACTGTTTTACGACGATTTGACGCTCTTTTAAGGTTTTTCTGGTATTTTGACTGATTTACGAGGATTAAACGCTCTTTTAAGATTTATCTGGTATTTTCACTGTTTGAAGACGATTTAACGCTCTTATAAGGTTTATCTAGTATTTTCACTGTTTTACGACCATTTAACGCTCTTATAAGGTTTTTCTGGTATGTTCACTGTTTTACGACAATCTAATGCTCTTATAAGGTTTTTCTGGTATTTTAACTGTTCAGCGACGATTTGACAAATTTAAAGGGTTTTTCAATGATTTTTAGTGAAACACGACGATTTAACACTTTTTCATGGTTTTTCTATATTTTACAGCGTTTTAAGACGATTTAACGCTCTTCTAAGGTTTATCTGGTATTTTCACTGTTTTTCGACGATTTAACGCTGTTATGAGGTTTATCCGGTATCTTACTGTTTTACGACGATTTAACGCTCTTATAAGGTTTTTCTGGTATTTACACTGTTTTACGACGATTTGACGCTCTTTTAAGGTTTTTCTGGTATTTTAACTGTTTTACGACGATTAAACGCTCTTTTAAGATTTATCTGGTATTTTCACTGATTGAAGACGATTTAACGCTCTTATAAGGTTTTTCTGGTATTTTCACTGTTTTACGACGATTTAACGCTCTTATAAGGTTTTTCTGGTATTTTCACTGTTTAACGACGATTTAACGCTCTTATAAGGTTTTTCTGGTATGGTCACTGTTTTACGATGATTTGACGTTCTTTTAAGGTTTTTCTGGTATTTTCACTGTTTTACGACGATTTAACGCTCTTATAAGGTTTTTCTGGTATTTTCACTGTTTTACGACGATTTAACGCTCTTATAAGATTTTTCTGGTATGGTCACTGTTTTACGACGATTATACGCTCTCATAAGGTTTTTCTGGTTTTTTCACTGTTTAACCACGATTTGAAAAATTTTAAGGGTTTTTCAATGATTTTCAGTGTAATACGACGATCAAACACTTTTTAATGAGTTTTCTATATTTTCCATTGTTTTAAGACCATTTAACGCTCTTTCAAGTTTTTTTGGTATTTTCACTGTTTTAAGACGATTATACGCTCTTATAAGGTTTTTCTGGTATTTTCACTGTTTTACGATGATTTAACGCTCTTATAAGGTTTTTCTGGTATTTTCACTGTTTTACGACGATTAAAAGCTACTATAAGGTTTATCTGGTATTTTCACTGTTTTTCGACGATTTAACGCTGTTATAAGGTTTATCTGGTATTTTCACTGTTTTACGACGATTTGACAAATTTTACGGGTTTTTCAATGATTTTTAGTGTTATGCGAAGATTTAACACTTTTTAATGGTTTTTCTATATTTTACAGCGTTTAAAGATGATTTAACGCTCTTATAAGGTTTTTCTGGTATTTTCACTGTTATACGATAATTTGACAAATTTTAAGGGTTTTTCAACGATTTTTAGTCTAATACGACGATTTAACACTTTTTTATGGATTTTCTATATTTTACAGCGTTTTTAGACGATTTAACGTCCTTTTAAGGTTTAACTGGTATTTTCACTGTTTTACGACGATTTGACGCTCTTTTAAGGTTTTTCTGGTATTTTGACTGATTTACGACGATTAAACGCTCTTTTAAGATTTATCTGGTATTTTCACTGTTTGAAGACGATTTAACGCTCTTATAAGGTTTATCTAGTATTTTCACTGTTTTACGACCTTTTAACGCTCTTATAAGGTTTTTCTGGTATGTTCACTGTTTTACGACAATCTTATGCTCTTATAAGGTTTTTCTGGTATTTTAACTGTTCAGCGACGATTTGACAAATTTTAAAGGTTTTTCAATGATTTTTAGTGTAACACGACGATTTAACACTTTTTCATGGTTTTTCTATATTTTACAGAGTTTTAAGACGATTTAACGCTCTTCTAAGGTTTATCTGGTATTTTCACTGTTTTTCGACGATTTAACGCTGTTATAAGGTTTATCTGGTATTTTACTGTTTTACGACGATTTAACGCTCTTTTAAGGTTTTTCTGGTATTTTCACTGTTTTACGACGATTTAACGCTCTTATAAGGTTTTTCTGGTATTTTCACTGTTTTACGACGATTTAACGCTCTTTTAAGGTTTTTCTGGTATGGTCACTGTTTTACGAAGATTTGACGTTCTTATAAGGTTTTTCTGGTATTTTCACTGTTTTACGACGATTTAACGCTCTTATAAGGTTTTTCTGGTATTTTCACTGTTTTACGACGATTTAACGCTCTTATAAGATTTTTCTGGTATGGTCACTGTTTTACGACGATTATACGCTCTCATAAGGTTTTACTGGGTTTTTCACTGTTTAACGACGATTTGAAAAATTTTAAGGGTTTTACAATGATTTTCAGTGTAATACGACGATCAAACACTTTTTAATGAGTTTTCTATATTTTCCATTGCTTTAAGACCATTTAACGCTCTCTCAAGTTTTTTTGGTATTTTCACTGTTTTACGACGATTATACGCTCTTATAAGGTTTATCTGGTATTTTCACTTTTTTTCGACGATTTAACGCTGTTATAAGGTTTATCTGGTATTTTCACTGTTTGAAGACAATTTAACGCTCTTATAAGGTTTATCTGGTATTTTCACTGTTTTACGACGATTTGACAAATTTTAAGGGTGTTTTAATGATTTTTAGTGTAATACGAAGATTTAACACTTTTAAATGGTTTTTCTATATTTTTCAGCGTTTAAAGATGATTTAACGCTCTTATAAGGTTTTTCTGGTATTTTCACTGTTTTACGAAAATTAAACGCTCTTATAAGGTTTTTCTGGTATTTTCACTGTTTAACGACGATTTGACAAATTTTAAGGGTTTTTCAACGATTTTTAGTGTAATACGACGATTTAACACTTTTTAATGGATTTTCTATATTTTACAGCGTTTTCTGACGATTAAACTCTCTTATAAGGTTTTTCTGGTATTTTCACTGTTATACGATAATTTGACAAATTTTAAGGGTTTTTCAATGATTTTCAGTGTTATACGACGATAAAACACTTTTAAATGGTTTTTCTATATTTTCAAGCGTTAAAAGACGATTTAACGCTCTTATGAGGTTTTTCTGGTATTTTCACTGTTTTACGACGATTAAACGCTCTAATAAGGTTTTTCTGGTATTTTCACTGTTTTACGACGATTAAACGCTCTTATAAAGTTTTTCTGGTATGGTCACTGTTTTACGATGATTTGACGTTCTTATAAGGTTTTTCTGGTATTTTCACTGTTTTACAACGATTAAACGCTCTTATAAGGTTTTTCTGGTATTTTCACTGTTTTACGACGATTTAACGCTCTTATAAGATTTTTCTGGTATGGTCACTGTTTTACGACGATTATACGCTCAAATAAGGTTTTTCTGGTTTTTTCACTGTTTAACGACGATTTGAAAAATTTTAAGGGTTTTACAATGATTTTCAGTGTAATACGACGATCAAACACTTTTTAATGAGTTTTCTATATTTTCCATTGCTTTAAGACCATTAAACGCTCTCTCAAGTTTTTTTTGGTATTTTCACTGTTTTACGACGATTATACGCTCTTATAAGGTTTATCTGGTATTTTCACTTTTTTTCGACGATTTAACGCTGTTATAAGGTTTATCTGGTATTTTCACTGTTTGAAGACAATTTAACGCTCTTATAAGGTTTATCTGGTATTTTCACTGTTTTACGACGATTTGACAAATTTTAAGGGTGTTTTAATGATTTTTAGTGTAATACGAAGATTTAACACTTTTAAATGGTTTTTCTATATTTTTCAGCGTTTAAAGATGATTTGACGTTCTTATAAGGTTTTTCTGGTATTTTCACTGTTTTACGACGATTTAACGCTCTTATAAGGTTTTTCTGGTATTTTCACTGTTTTACGACGATTTAACGCTCTTATAAGATTTTTCTGGTATGGTCACTGTTTTACGACGATTATACGCTCTCATAAGGTTTTTCTGGTTTTTTCACTGTTTAACGACGATTTGAAAAATTTTAAGGGTTTTTCAATGATTTTCAGTGTAATACGACGATCAAGCACTTTTTAATGAGTTTTCTATATTTTCCATTGTTTTAAGACCATTTAACGCTCTTTCAAGTTTTTTTTGGTATTTTCACTATTTTAAGACGATTATACGCTCTTATAAGGTTTTTCTGGTATTTTCACTGTTTTACGACGATTTAACGCTCTTATAAGGTTTTTCTGGTATTTTCACTGTTTTACGACGATTTAAAGCTCTTATAAGGTTTATCTGGTATTTTCACTGTTTTTCGACGATTTAACGCTGTTATAAGGTTTATCTGGTATTTTCCCTGTTTGAAGACAATTTAACGCTCTCATAAGGTTTATCTGGTATTTTCACTGTTTTACGACGATTTGACAAATTTTACGGGTTTTTCAATGATTTTTAGTGTAATACGAAGATTTAACACTTTTAAATGGTTTTTCTATATTTTACAGCGTTTAAGGATGATTTAACGCTCTTATAAGGTTTTTCTGGTATTTTCACTGTTTTACGAAAATTTACCGCTCTTATAAGGTTTTTCTGGTATTTTCACTGTTTAACGACGATTTGACAAATTTTAAGGGTTTTTCAACGATTTTTAGTGTAATACGACGATTTAACACTTTTTCATGGTTTTTCTATATTTTACAGCGTTTTAAGACGATTTAACGTCCTTTTAAGGTTTAACTGGTATTTTCACTGTTTTACGACGATTTGACGCTCTTTTAAGGTTTTTCTGGTATTTTGACTGATTTACGACGATTAAACGCCCTTTTAAGATTTATCTGGTATTTTCACTGTTTGAAGACGATTTAACGCTCTTATAAGGTTTATCTAGTATTTTCACTGTTTTACGACCATTTAACGCTCTTATAAGGTTTTTCTGGTATGTTCACTGTTTTACGACAATCTAATGCTCTTATAAGGTTTTTCTGGTATTTTAACTGTTCAGCGACTATTTGACAAATTTTAAAGGTTTTTCAATGATTTTTAGTGTAACACGACGATTCAACACTTTTTCATGGTTTTTCTATATTTTACAGCGTTTTAAGACGATTTAACGCTCTTCTAAGGTTTATCTGGTATTTTCACTGTTTTTCGACGATTTAACGCTGTTATAAGGTTTATCTGGTATTTTACTGTTTTACGACGATTTAACGCTCTTATAAGGTTTTTCTGGTATTTTCACTGTTTTACGACGATTTAACGCTCTTTTAAGGTTTTTCTGGTATGGTCACTGTTTTACGATGATTTGACGTTCTTATAAGGTTTTTCTGGTATTTTCACTGTTTTACGACGATTTAACGCTCTCATAAGGTTTTTCTGGTTTTTTCACTGTTAAACGACGATTTGAAAAATTTTAAGGGTTTTTCAATGAATTTCAGTGTAATACGACGATCGAACACTTTTTAATGAGTTTTCTATATTTTCCATTGTTTTAAGACCATTTAACGCTCTTTCAAGTTTTTTTGGTATTTTCACTGTTTTACGACGATTATACGCTCTTATAAGGTTTTTCTGGTATTTTCACTGTTTTACGACGATTATACGCTCTTATAAGGTTTTTCTGGTATTTTCACTGTTTTACGACGATTTAACGCTCTTATAAGGTTTTTCTGGTATTTTTCACTGTTTTTCGACGATTTAACGCTGTTATAAGGTTTTTCTGGTATTTTCACTGTTTTACGAAAATTAAACGCTCTTATAAGGTTTTTCTGGTATTTTCACTGTTTAACGACGATTTGACAAATTTTAAGGGTTTTTCAACGATTTTTAGTGTAATACGACGATTTAACACTTTTTAATGGATTTTCTATATTTGACAGTGTTTGCAGACGATTTAACGCTCTTTTAAGGTTTTTCTGGTATTTTCACTGTTATACGATAATTTGACAAATTTTAAGGGTTTTTTAATGATTTTCAGTGTAATACGACGGTTTTTCACTTTTAAATGGTTTTTGTATATTTTCCAGCGTTTAAAGACGATTTAACGCTCTTATAAGGTTTTTTTGATATTTTCACTGTTTTACGACGATTTAACGCTCTTATAAAGTTTTTCTGGTATTTTCACCGTTTTACGACGATTAAACGCTCTTATAAGGTTTTTCTGGTATTTTCACTGTTAAACGATAATTTGACAAATTTTAAGGGTTTTTCAATGATTTTTAGTGTAATACGACGATTTAACACTTTTTAATGGTTTTTTATATTTTACAGCGTTTTTAGACGTTTTAACGCTCTTATGAGTTTTTTGTGGTATTTTCACCGTTTTACGACGATTAAACACTCTTATAAGGTTTTTCTGGTATTATCACTGTTTTTTACGACGATTTAACGCTCTTATAAGGTTTTTCTGGTATTTTCACTGTTTGAAGACGATTTAACGCTCTTATAAGGTTTATCTGGTATTATCACTGTTTTACGACGATTTAACGCTCTTATAAGGTTTTTCTGGTATTTTCACTGTAATACGATAATTTGACAAATATTTAGGGTTTTTCAATGATTTTCAGTGTAATACGACGATCAACCACTTTTTGATGATTTTTCTATATTTACCAGCGTTTTAAGACCATTTAACGCTCTTATAAGGTTTTTCTGGTATTTTCTCTTTTTTACGACGATTTAACGCTCTTATAAGTTTTATCTGGTATTTTCACTGTTTTACGACGATTAAACGCTCTTATAAGGTTTCTCTGGTATTTTCACTGTTGAACGACGATTTGAGAAATTTTAAGGGTTTTTCAATGATTTTTAGTGTAATACGACGATTTAACACTTTTTAATGGATTTTCTATATTTGACAGTGTTTTAAGACGATTTAACGCTCTTTTAAGGTTTTTTTGGTATTTTCACTGTTATACGATAATTTGACAAATTTTAAGGGTTTTTCAATGATTTTCAGTGTAATACGATGATCAAACACTTTTTAATGGTTTTTGTATATTTTCCAGCGTTTAAAGACGATTTAACGCTCTTATAAGGTTTTTCTTGTATTTTCACTGTTTTACGACGATTAAACACTCTTATAAGGTTTTTCTGGTATTTTCACTGCTTCACGACGATTATAAGGTTTAACTGGTATTTTCACTGTTTTACGACGATTTGATAAATTTTAAGGGTTTTCAATGATTTTTAGTGTAATACGACGATTTAACACTTTTTGATGGTTTTTTATATTTTACAGCGTTTTTAGACGTTTTAACGCTCTTATGAGTTTTTTGTGGTATTTTCACCGTTTTACGACGATTAAACGCTCCTACAAGGCTTTTCTGGTATTTTCACTGTTTTACGACGATTTAAAGCTCTTATAAGGTTTATCTGGTATTTTCACTGTTTTTCGACGATTTAACGCTGTTATAAGGTTTATCTGGTATTTTCCCTGTTTGAAGACAATTTAACGCTCTTATAAGGTTTATCTGGTATTTTCACTGTTTTACGACGATTTGACAAATTTTACGGGTTTTTCAATGATTTTTAGTGTAATACGAAGATTTAACACTTTTAAATGGTTTTTCTATATTTTACAGCGTTTAAGGATGATTTAACGCTCTTATAAGGTTTTTCTGGTATTTTCACTGTTTTACGAAAATTTAACGCTCTTATAAGGTTTTTCTGGTATTTTCACTGTTTAACGACGATTTGACAAATTTTAAGGGTTTTTCAACGATTTTTAGTGTAATACGACGATTTAACACTTTTTCATGGTTTTTCTATATTTTACAGCGTTTTAAGACGATTTAACGCTCTTATAAGGTTTTTTTGATATTTTCACTGTTTTACGACGATTTAACGCTCTTATAAGGTTTTACTGGTATTTTCACCGTTTTACGACGATTAAACGCTCTTATAAGGTTTTTCTGGTATTTTCACTGTAATACGATAATTTGACAAATTTTAAGGGTTTTTCAATGATTTTTAGTGTAATACGACGATTTAACACTTTTTATTGGTTTTTTATATTTTACAGCGTTTTTAGACGTTTTAACGCTCTTATGAGTTTTTTGTGGTATTTTCACCGTTTTACGACGATTAAACGCTCCTACAAGGCTTTTCTGGTATTTTCACTGTTATACGATAATTTGACAAATTTTAAGGGTTTTTCAATGATTTTCAGTGTAATACGATGATCAAACACTTTTTAATGGTTTTTGTATATTTTCCAGCGTTTAAAGACGATTTAACGCTCTTATAAGGTTTTTCTTGTATTTTCACTGTTTTACGACGATTAAACACTCTTATAAGGTTTTTCTGGTATTTTCACTGCTTCACGACGATTATAAGGTTTAACTGGTATTTTCACTGTTTTACGACGATTTGATAAATTTTAAGGGTTTTCAATGATTTTTAGTGTAATACGACGATTTAACACTTTTTGATGGTTTTTTATATTTTACAGCGTTTTTAGACGTTTAAACGCTCTTATGAGTTTTTTGTGGTATTTTCACCGTTTTACGACGATTAAACGCTCCTACAAGGCTTTTCTGGTATTTTCACTGTTATACGATAATTTGACAAATTTTAAGGGTTTTTCAATGATTTTCAGTGTAATACGATGATCAAACACTTTTTAATGGTTTTTGTATATTTTCCAGCGTTTGAAGACGATTTAACGCTCTTATAAGGTTTATCTGGTATTATCACTGTTTTACGACGATTTAACGCTCTTATAAGGTTTTTCTGGTATTTTCACTGTTTTACGACGATTTAACACTTTTCAATGGTTTTTCTATATTTTACAGCGTTTTTAAACGATTTAACGCTCTTATAAGGTTTTTCTGGTATGTTCACTGTTTTACGACAATTTTATGCTCTTATAAGGTTTTTCTGGTATTTTCACTGTTTCACGACGATTTAGCGCTCTTATAAGGTTTTTCTGGTATTTACACTGTTTTACGACGATTTGACGCTCTTTTAAGGTTTTTCTGGTATTTTAACTGTTTTACGACGATTAAACGCTCTTTTAAGATTTATCTGGTATTTTCACTGATTGAAGACGATTTAACGCTCTTATAAGGTTTTTCTGGTATTTTCACTGTTTTACGACGATTTAACGCTCTTATAAGGTTTTTCTGGTATTTTCACTGTTTTACGACGATTTAACGCTCTTATAAGGTTTTTCTGGTATGGTCACTGTTTTACGATGATTTGACGTTCTTATAAGGTTTTTCTGGTATTTTCACTGTTTTACGACGATTTAACGCTCTTATAAGGTTTTTCTGGTATTTTCACTGTTTTACGACGATTTAACGCTCTTATAAGATTTTTCTGGTATGGTCACTGTTTTACGACGATTATACGCTCTCATAAGGTTTTTCTGGTTTTTTCACTGTTTAACGACGATTTGAAAAATTTTAAGGGTTTTTCAATGATTTTCAGTGTAATACGACGATCAAACACTTTTTAATGAGTTTTCTATATTTTCCATTGTTTTAAGACCATTTAACGCTCTTTCAAGTTTTTTTTGGTATTTTCACTGTTTTAAGACGATTATACGCTCTTATAAGGTTTATCTGGTATTTTCACTGTTTTACGACGATTTGACAAATTTTAAGGGTGTTTTAATGATTTTTAGTGTAATACGAAGATTTAACACTTTTAAATGGTTTTTCTATATTTTTCAGCGTTTAAAGATGATTTAACGCTCTTATAAGGTTTTTCTGGTATTTTCACTGTTTTACGAAAATTAAACGCTCTTATAAGGTTTTTCTGGTATTTTCACTGTTTAACGACGATTTGACAAATTTTAAGGGTTTTTCAACGATTTTTAGTGTAATACGACGATTTAACACTTTTAAATGGATTTTCTATATTTTACAGCGTTTTCTGACGATTAAACTCTCTTATAAGGTTTTTCTGGTATTTTCACTGTTATACGATAATTTGACAAATTTTAAGGGTTTTTCAATGATTTTCAGTGTTATACGACGATAAAACACTTTTAAATGGTTTTTCTATATTTTCAAGCGTTAAAAGACGATTTAACGCTCTTATGAGGTTTTTCTGGTATTTTCACTGTTTTACGACGATTAAACGCTCGAATAAGGTTTTTCTGGTATTTTCACTGTTTTACGACGATTAAACGCTCTTATAAAGTTTTTCTGGTATGGTCACTGTTTTACGATGATTTGATGTTCTTATAAGGTTTTTCTGGTATTTTCACTGTTTTACGACGATTTAACGCTCTTATAAGATTTTTCTGGTATGGTCACTGTTTTACGACGATTATACGCTCAAATAAGGTTTTTCTGGTTTTTTCACTGTTTAACGACGATTTGAAAAATTTTAAGGGTTTTTAAATGATTTTCAGTGTAATACGACGATCAAACACTTTTTAATGAGTTTTCTATATTTTCCATTGCTTTAAGACCATTTAACGCTCTTTCAAGTTTTTTTTGGTATTTTCACTGTTTTACGACGATTATACGCTCTTATAAGGTTTATCTGGTATTTTCACTTTTTTTCGACGATTTAACGCTGTTATAAGGTTTATCTGGTATTTTCACTGTTTGAAGACAATTTAACGCTCTTATAAGGTTTATCTGGTATTTTCACTGTTTTACGACGATTTGACAAATTTTAAGGGTGTTTTAATGATTTTTAGTGTAATACGAAGATTTAACACTTTTAAATGGTTTTTCTATATTTTTCAGCGTTTAAAGATGATTTGACGTTCTTATAAGGTTTTTCTGGTATTTTCACTGTTTTACGACGATTTAACGCTCTTATAAGGTTTTTCTGGTATTTTCACTGTTTTACGACGATTTAACGCTCTTATAAGATTTTTCTGGTATGGTCACTGTTTTACGACGATTATACGCTCTCATAAGGTTTTTCTGGTTTTTTCACTGTTTAACGACGATTTGAAAAATTTTTAGGGTTTTTCAATGATTTTCAGTGTAATACGACGATCAAGCACTTTTTAATGTGTTTTCTATATTTTCCATTGTTTTAAGACCATTTAACGCTCTTTCAAGTTTTTTTTGGTATTTTCACTGTTTTAAGACGATTATACGCTCTTATAAGGTTTTTCTGGTATTTTCACTGTTTTACGACGATTTAACGCTCTTATAAGGTTTTTCTGGTATTTTCACTGTTTTACGACGATTTAAAGCTCTTATAAGGTTTATCTGGTATTTTCACTGTTTTACGACGATTTAAAGCTCTTATAAGGTTTATCTGGTATTTTCCCTGTTTGAAGACAATTTAACGCTCTGATAAGGTTTATCTGGTATTTTCACTGTTTTACGACGATTTGACAAATTTTACGGGTTTTTCAATGATTTTTAGTGTAATACGAAGATTTTACACTTTTAAATGGTTTTTCTATATTTTACAGCGTTTAAAGATGATTTAACGCTCTTATAAGGTTTTTCTGGTATTTTCACTGTTTTACGAAAATTAAACGCTCTTATAAGGTTTTTCTGGTATTTTCACTGTTTAACGACGATTTGACAAATTTTAAGGGTTTTTCAACGATTTTTAGTGTAATACGACGATTTAACACTTTTTCATGGTTTTTCTATATTTTACAGCGTTTTAAGACGATTTAACGTCCTTTTAAGATTTAACTGGTATTTTCACTGTTTTACGACGATTTGACGCTCTTTTAAGGTTTTTCTGGTATTTTCACTGTTTTACGACGATATAACGCTCTTATAAGGTTTATCTAGTATTTTCACTGTTTTACGACCATTTAACGCTCTTATAAGGTTTTTCTGGTATGTTCACTGTTTTACGACAATCTAATGCTCTTATAAGGTTTTTCTGGTATTTTAACTGTTCAGCGACGATTTGACAAATTTTAAGGGTTTTTCAATGATTTTTAGTGTAACACGACGATTCAACACTTTTTCATGGTTTTTCTATATTTTACAGCGTTTTAAGACGATTTAACGCTGTTATAAGGTTTATCTGGTATTTTACTGTTTTACGACGATTTAACGCTCTTATAAGGTTTTTCTGGTATTTTCACTGTTTAACGACGATTTAACGCTCTTTTAAGGTTTTTCTGGTATGGTCACTGTTTTACGATGATTTGACGTTCTTATAAGGTTTTTCTGGTATTTTCACTGTTTTACGACGATTTAACGCTCTCATAAGGTTTTTCTGGTTTTTTCACTGTTAAACGACGATTTGAAAAATTTTAAGGGTTTTTCAATGATTTTCAGTGTAATACGACGATCAAACACTTTTTAATGAGTTTTCTATATTTTCCATTGTTTTAAGACCATTTAACGCTCTTTCAAGTTTTTTTGGTATTTTCACTGTTTTACGACGATTATACGCTCTTATAAGGTTTTTCTGGTATTTTCACTGTTTTACGACGATAATACGCTCTTATAAGGTTTTTCTGGTATTTTCACTGTTTTACGACGATTTAACGCTCTTATAAGGTTTTTCTGGTATTTTTCACTGTTTTTCGACGATTTAACGCTGTTATAAGGTTTTTCTGGTATTTTCACTGTTTTACGAAAATTAAACGCTCTTATAAGGTTTTTCTGGTATTTTCACTGTTTAACGACGATTTGACAAATTTTAAGGGTTTTTCAACGATTTTTAGTGTGATACGACGATTTAACACTTTTTCAGGATTTTCTATATTTTACAGCGTTTTTAGACGATTAAACGCTCTTATAAGGTTTTTCTGGTATTTTCACTGTTATACGATAATTTGACAAATTTTAAGGGTTTTTCAACGATTTTTAGTGTAATACGACGATTTAACACTTTTTTATGGATTTTCTATATTTTACAGCGTTTTTAGACGATTTAACGTCCTTTTAAGGTTTAACTGGTATTTTCACTGTTTTACGACGATTTGACGCTCTTTAAAGGTTTTTCTGGTATTTTGACTGATTTACGACGATTAAACGCTCTTTTAAGATTTATCTGGTATTTTCACTGTTTGAAGACGATTTAACGCTCTTATAAGGTTTATTTAGTATTTTCACTGTTTTACGACCATTTAACGCTCTTATAAGGTTTATCTGGTATTTTCACTGTTTTTCGACGATTTAACGCTGTTATAAGGTTTATCTGGTATTTTACTGTTTTACGACGATTTAACGCTCTTATCAGGTTTTTCTGGTATTTTCACTGTTTTACGACGATTTAACGCTCTTATAAGGTTTTTCTGGTATTTTCACTGTTTTACGACGATTTAACGCTCTTTTAAGGTTTTTCTGGTATGGTCACTGTTTTACGATGATTTGACGTTCTTATAAGGTTTATCTGGTATTTTCACTGTTTTTCGACGATTTAACGCTGTTATAAGGTTTATCTGGTATTTTACTGTTTTACGACGATTTAACGCTCTTATAAGGTTTTTCTGGTATTTTCACAGTTTTACGACGATTTAAAGCTCTTATAAGGTTTATCTGGTATTTTCACTGTTTTTCGACGATTTAACGCTGTTATAAGGTTTATCTGGTATTTTCACTGTTTGAAGACAATTTAACGCTCTTATAAGGTTTATCTGGTATTTTCACTGTTTTACGACGATTTGACAAATTTTAAGGGTTTTTCAATGATTTTTAGTGTAATACGAAGATTTAACACTTTTAAATGGTTTTTCTATATTTTACAGCGTTTAAAGATGATTTAACGCTCTTATAAGGTTTTTCTGGTATTTTCACTGTTTTACGAAAATCAAACGCTCTTATAAGGTTTTTCTGGTATTTTCACTGTTTAACGACGATTTGACAAATTTTAAGGGTTTTTCAACGATTTTTAGTGTAATACGACGATTAAACACTTTTTTATGGATTTTCTATATTTTACAGCGTTTTTAGACGATTAAACGCTCTTATAAGGTTTTTCTGGTATTTTCACTGTTATACGATAATTTGACAAATTTTAAGGGTTTTTCAATGATTTTCAGTGTTATACGACGATAAAAAACTTTTAAATGGTTTTTCTATATTTTCAAGCGTTTAAAGACGATTTAACGCTCTTATAAGGTTTTCTGGTATTTTCACTGTTTGAAGACGATTTAACGCTCTTATAAGGTTTATCTGGTATTTTCACTGTTTTACGACGATTTTACGCTCTTCTAAGGTTTATCTGGTATTTTCACTGTTTTTCGACGATTTAATGCTGTTATAAGGTTTATCTGGTATGTTCACTGTTTTACGACGATTTAACGCTCATTTAAGATTTATCTGGTATTTTCACTGTTTGAAGACGATTTAACGCTCTTATAAGGTTTATCTGGTAGTATCACTGTTTTACGACGATTTAACGCTCTTATAAGGTTTTTCTGGTATTTTCACTGTAATACGATAATTTGACAAATATTTAGGGTTTTTCAATGATTTTCAGTGTAATACGACGATCAACCACTTTTTGATGATTTTTCTATATTTACCAGCGTTTTAAGACCATTTAACGCTCTTATAAGGTTTTTCTGGTATTTTCTCTGTTTTACGACGATTTAACGCTCTTATAAGTTTTATCTGGTATTTTCACTGTTTTACGACGATTAAACGCTCTTATAAGGTTTTTCTGGATTTTTCACTGTTAAACGACGATTTGAAAAATTTTAAGGGTTTTTCAATGATTTTCAGTGTAATACGACGATCAAACACTTTTTAATGAGTTTTCTATATTTTCCATTGTTTTAAGACCATTTAACGCTCTTTCAAGTTTTTTTGGTATTTTCACTGTTTTACGACGATTATACGCTCTTATAAGGTTTTTCTGGTATTTTCACTGTTTTACGACGATTATACGCTCTTATAAGGTTTTTCTGGTATTTTCACTGTTTTACGACGATTTAACGCTCTTTTAAGGTTTTTCTGGTATTTTTCACTGTTTTTCGACGATTTAACGCTGTTATAAGGTTTTTCTGGTATTTTCACTGTTTTACGAAAATTAAACGCTCTTATAAGGTTTTTCTGGTATTTTCACTGTTTAACGACGATTTGACAAATTTTAAGGGTTTTTCAACGATTTTTAGTGTGATACGACGATTTAACACTTTTTCAGGATTTTCTATATTTTACAGCGTTTTTAGACGATTAAACGCTCTTATAAGGTTTTTCTGGTATTTTCACTGTTATACGATAATTTGACAAATTTTAAGGGTTTTTCAACGATTTTTAGTGTAATACGACGATTTAACACTTTTTTATGGATTTTCTATATTTTACAGCGTTTTTAGACGATTTAACGTCCTTTTAAGGTTTAACTGGTATTTTCACTGTTTTACGACGATTTGACGCTCTTTTAAGGTTTTTCTCGTATTTTGACTGATTTACGACGATTAAACGCTCTTTGAAGATTTATCTGGTATTTTCACTGTTTGAAGACGATTTAACGCTCTTATAAGGTTTATCTAGTATTTTCACTGTTTTACGACCATTTAACGCTCTTATAAGGTTTATCTGGTATTTTCACTGTTTTTCGACGATTTAACGCTGTTATAAGGTTTATCTGGTATTTTACTGTTTTACGACGATTTAACGCTCTTATCAGGTTTTTCTGGTATTTTCACTGTTTTACGACGATTTAACGCTCTTATAAGGTTTTTCTGGTATTTTCACTGTTTTACGACGATTTAACGCTCTTTTAAGGTTTTTCTGGTATGGTCACTGTTTTACGATGATTTGACGTTCTTATAAGGTTTATCTGGTATTTTCACTGTTTTTCGACGATTTAACGCTGTTATAAGGTTTATCTGGTATTTTACTGTTTTACGACGATTTAACGCTCTTATAAGGTTTTTCTGGTATTTTCACTGTTTTACGACGATTTAAAGCTCTTATAAGGTTTATCTGGTATTTTCACTGTTTTTCGACGATTTAACGCTGTTATAAGGTTTATCTGGTATTTTCACTGTTTGAAGACAATTTAACGCTCTTATAAGGTTTATCTGGTATTTTCACTGTTTTACGACGATTTGACAAATTTTAAGGGTTTTTCAATGATTTTTAGTGTAATACGAAGATTTAACACTTTTAAATGGTTTTTCTATATTTTACAGCGTTTAAAGATGATTTAACGCTCTTATAAGGTTTTTCTGGTATTTTCACTGTTTTACGAAAATCAAACGCTCTTATAAGGTTTTTCTGGTATTTTCACTGTTTAACGACGATTTGACAAATTTTAAGGGTTTTTCAACGATTTTTAGTGTAATACGACGATTAAACACTTTTTTATGGATTTTCTATATTTTACAGCGTTTTTAGACGATTAAACGCTCTTATAAGGTTTTTCTGGTATTTTCACTGTTATACGATAATTTGACAAATTTTAAGTGTTTTTCAATGATTTTCAGTGTTATACGACGATTAAAAACTTTTAAATGGTTTTTCTATATTTTCAAGCGTTTAAAGACGATTTAACGCTCTTATAAGGTTTTTCTGGTATTTTCACTGTTTGAAGACGATTTAACGCTCTTATAAGGTTTATCTGGTATTTTCACTGTTTTACGAAGATTTTACGCTCTTCTAAGGTTTATCTGGTATTTTCACTGTTTTTCGACGATTTAATGCTGTTATAAGGTTTATCTGGTATGTTCACTGTTTTACGACGATTTAACGCTCATTTAAGATTTATCTGGTATTTTCACTGTTTGAAGACGATTTAACGCTCTTATAAGGTTTATCTGGTATTATCACTGTTTTACGACGATTTAACGCTCTTATAAGGTTTTTCTGGTATTTTCACTGTAATACGATAATTTGACAAATATTTAGGGTTTTTCAATGATTTTCAGTGTAATACGACGATCAACCACTTTTTGATGATTTTTCTATATTTACCAGCGTTTTAAGACCATTTAACGCTCTTATAAGGTTTTTCTGGTATTTTCTCTGTTTTACGACGATTTAACGCTCTTATAAGTTTTATCTGGTATTTTCACTGTTTTACGACGATTAAACGCTCTTATAAGGTTTCTCTGGTATTTTCACTGTTGAACGACGATTTGACAAATTTTAAGGGTTTTTCAATGATTTTTAGTGTAATACGACGATTTAACACTTTTTAATGGATTTTCTATATTTTACAGTGTTTTAAGACGATTTAACGCTCTTTTAAGGTTTTTCTGGTATTTTCACTGTTATACGATAATTTGACAAATTTTAAGGGTTTTTTAATGATTTTCAGTTTAATACGACGATTTTTCACTTTTAAATGGTTTTTGTATATTTTCCAGCGTTTTAAGACGATATAACGCTCTTACAAGGTTTTTTTGATATTTTCATTGTTTTACGACGATTAAACGCTCTTATAAGGTTTTTCTGGTATTTTCACTGTTATACGATAATTTGACAAATTTTAAGGGTTTTTCAATGATTTTTAGTGTAATACGACGATTTGACACTTTTTAATGGTTTTTTATATTTTACAGCGTTTTTAGACGTTTTAACGCTCCTATGAGTTTTTTGTGGTATTTTCACCGATTTACGACGATTAAACGCTCCTACAAGGCTTTTCTGGTATTTTCACTGTTATACGATAATTTGACAAATTTTAAGGGTTTTTCAATGATTTTCAGTGTAATTTTTTTTTTTTTTTTTTTTTTTTTTACAGTATTACCGCACAAGAGTCCCAACTGCTCCCGTCTGGAGCCAGTGAGACTATGGCATCCCCAATTGGGGTATGTTGTGAGGCTGAGGGTATTGTGGAGGGGAGGGAGATGGGGAAGAGGAAGGTGGGGAAGTACCTGGCTATTCAGATCTGGTCACCAAACACGGCTAAAGCCATTTCAAGCAACGTTTCAATTCTGAATGGTGGTCTTACACCAGGGCGATACTGAGAGTATCTTCCACTCTGGAACGTGCCGCAAATATACTATATATTATTTTAAATGAATTAATTGTGAAATAACACAAATTAATCAAATAAAATTTATTTGCGCACGCCGGGTTCGAACCCGCGACCTTCGGATCTGTAGTCGAAAGCGTATACCACTAGACCACGCCGGCCGTCAATACGATGATCAAACACTTTTTAATGGTTTTTGTATATTTTCCAGCGTTTAAAGACGATTTAACGCTCTTATAAGGTTTTTCTTGTATTTTCACTGTCTTACGACGATTAAACACTCTTATAAGGTTTTTCTGGTATTTTCACTGCTTTACGACGATTATAAGGTTTAACTGGTATTTTCACTGTTTTACGACGATTTGATAAATTTTAAGGGTTTTTCAATGATTTTTAGTGTAATACGACGATTTCACACTTTTTAATGGTTTTTTATATTTTACAGCGTTTTTAGACGTTTTAACGCTCTTATGAGTTTTTTGTGGTATTTTCACCGATTTACGACGATTAATCGCTCCTACAAGGCTTTTCTGGTATTTTCACTGTTATATGATAATTTGACAAATTTTAAGGGTTTTTCAATGATTTTCAGTGTAATACGATGATCAAACACTTTTTAATGGTTTTTGTATATTTTCCAGCGTTTGATGACGATTTAACGCTCTTATAAGGTTTATCTGGTATTATCACTGTTTTACGACGATTTAACGCTCTTATAAGGTTTTTCTGGTATTTTCACTGTTTTACGACGATTTAACACTTTTCAATGGTTTTTCTATATTTTACAGCGTTTTTAAACGATTTAACGCTCTTATAAGGTTTTTCTGGTATGTTCACTGTTTTACGACAATCTTATGCTCTTATAAGGTTTTTCTGGTATTTTCACTGTTTCACGACGATTAAGCGCTCTTATAAGGTTTTTCTGGTATTTACACTGTTTTACGACGATTAAACGCTCTTTTAAGATTTATCTGGTATTTTCACTGATTGAAGACGATTTAACGCTCTTATAAGGTTTTTCTGGTATTTTCACTGTTTTACGACGATTACACGCTCTTATAAGGTTTTTCTGGTATTTTCACTGTTTTACGACGATTTAACGCTCTTATAAGGTTTTTCTGGTATTTTCACTGTTTTACGACGATTTTACGCTCTTATAAGATTTTTCTGGTATGGTCACTGTTTTACGACGATTATACGCTCTCAAAAGGTTTTTCTGGTTTTTTCACTGTTTAACGACGATTTGAAAAATTTTAAGGGTTTTTCAATTATTTTCAGTGTAATACGACGATCAAACACTTTTTAATGAGTTTTCTATATTTTCCATTGTTTTAAGACCATTTAACGCTCTTTCAAGTTTTTTTTGGTATTTTCACTGTTTTAAGACGATTATACGCTCTTATAAGGTTTTTCTGGTATTTTCACTGTTTTACGACGATTTAACGCTCTTATAAGGTTTTTCTGGTATTTTCACTGTTTTACGACGATTTAAAGCTCTTATAAGGTTTATCTGGTATTTTCACTGTTTTTCGACGATTTAACGCTGTTATAAGGTTTATCTGGTATTTTCCCTGTTTGAAGACAATTTAACGCTCTTATAAGGTTTATCTGGTATTTTCACTGTTTTACGACGATTTGACAAATTTTACGGGTTTTTCAATGATTTTTAGTGTAATACGAAGATTTAACACTTTTAAATGGTTTTTCTATATTTTACAGCGTTTAAAGATGATTTAACGCTCTTATAAGGTTTTTCTGGTATTTTCACTGTTTTACGAAAATTAAACGCTCTTATAAGGTTTTTCTGGTATTTTCACTGTTTAACGACGATTTGACAAATTTTAAGGGTTTTTCAACGATTTTTAGTGTAATACGACGATTTAACACTTTTTCATGGTTTTTCTATATTTTACAGCGTTTTAAGACGATTTAACGTCCTTTTAAGGTTTAACTGGTATTTTCACTGTTTTACGACGATTTGACGCTCTTTTAAGGTTTTTCTGGTATTTTGACTGATTTACGACGATTAAACGCTCTTTTAAGATTTATCTGGTATTTTCACTGTTTGAAGACGATTTAACGCTCTTATAAGGTTTATCTAGTATTTTCACTGTTTTACGACCATTGAACGCTCTTATAAGGTTTTTCTGGTATGTTCACTGTTTTACGACAATCTAATGCTCTTATAAGGTTTTTCTGGTATTTTAACTGTTCAGCGACGATTTGACAAATTTTAAGGGTTTTTCAATGATTTTTAGTGTAACACGACGATTTAACACTTTTTCATGGTTTTTCTATATTTTACAGCGTTTTAAGACGATTTAACGCTCTTCTAAGGTTTATCTGGTATTTTCACTGTTTTACGACGATTTAACGCTCTTTTAAGGTTTTTCTGGTATGGTCACTGTTTTACGATGATTTGACGTTCTTATAAGGTTTTTCTGGTATTTTCACTGTTTTACGACGATTTAACGCTCTCATAAGGTTTTTCTGGTTTTTTCACTGTTAAACGACGATTTGAAAAATTTTAAGGGTTTTTCAATGATTTTCAGTGTAATACGACGATCAAACACTTTTTAATGAGTTTTCTATATTTTCCATTGTTTTAAGACCATTAAACGCTCTTTCAAGTTTTTTTTGGTATTTTCACTGTTTTACGACGATTATACACTCTAATAAGGTTTTTCTGGTATTTTCTCTGTTTTACGACGATTATACGCTCTTATAAGGTTTTTCTGGTATTTTCACTGTTTTACGACGATTAAACGCTCTTATAAGGTTTTTCTGGTATTTTCACTGTTTTACGACGATTTAACGCTCTTATGAGATTTTTCTGGTTTGGTCACTGTTTTACGACGATTTTAGGCTCTCATAAGGTTTTTCTGGTTTTTTCACTGTTTAACGACGATTTGAAAAATTTTAAGGGTTTTTCAATGATTTTCAGTGTAATACGACGATCAAACACTTTTTAATGAGTTTTCTATATTTTCCATTGTTTTAAGACCATTAAACGCTCTTTCAAGTTTTTTTTGGTATTTTCACTGTTTTTCGACGATTTAACGCTGTTATAAGGTTTATCTGGTATTTTCACTGTTTTTCGACGATTTAACGCTGTTATAAGGTTTATCAGGTATTTTCACTGTTTGAAGACAATTTAACGCTCTTATAAGGTTTATCTGGTATTTTCACTGTTTTAGGACGATTTGACAAATTTTAAGGGTTTTTCAATGATTTTTAGTGTAATACGAAGATTTAACACTTTTTAATGGTTTTTCTATATTTTACAGCGTTTAAAGATGATTTAACGCTCTTATAAGGTTTTTCTGGTATTTTCACTGTTTTACGAAAATTAAACGCTCTTATAAGGTTTTTCTGGTATTTTCACTGTTTAACGACGATTTGACAAATTTTAAGGGTTTTTCAATGATTTTTAGTGTAACACGACGATTTAACACTTTTTCATGGTTTTTTCATATTTTACAGCGTTTTAAGACGATTTGACGCTCTTATAAGGTTTATCTGGTATTTTCACTGTTTTACGACTATTTAACGCTCTTTTAAGATTTATCTGTTATTTTCACTGTTTTACGACGATTTAACGCTCCTATAAGGTTTTTCTGGTATGGTCACTGTTTTACGACGATTTGACGCTCTTATAAGGTTTTTCTGGTATTTTCACTGTTTAACGACGATTTGAAAAATATTTAGGGTTTTTCAATGATTTTCAGTGTAATACGACGATCAAACACTTTTTAATGATTTTTCTATATTTTCCATTGTTTTAAGACCATTTAACGCTCTTTCAAGGTTTTTTTGGTATTTAAACTGTTTTACGATAATTTGACAAATTTTAAGGGTTTTTCAATGATTTTCAGTGTAATACGACGATCAACCACTTTTTGATGATTTTTCAATATTTACCAGCGTTTTAAGACCATTTAACGCTCTTATAAGGTTTTTCTGGTATTTTCACTGTTTAACGACGATTTGACAAATTTTAAGGGTTTTTCAATGATTTTTAGTGCAACACGACGATTTAACACTTTTTCATGGTTTTTCTATATTTTACAGCGTTTTAAAACGATTTAACGCTCTTATAAGGTTAAACTGGTATTTTCACTGTTTTACGACGATTTAACGCTCTTATAAGGTTAAACTGGTATTTTCACTGTTTTACGACGATTTAACGCTCTTTTAAGAATTATCTGGTATTTTCACTGTTTGAAGACAATTTTAAGCTCTTATAAGGTTAATCTGGTATTTTCACTGTTTTTCGACGATTTAACGCTGTTATAAGGTTTATCTGGTATTTTCACTGTTTTACGACGATTTAACGCTCTTTTAAGATTTATCTGGTATTTTCACTGTTTGAAGACGATTTAACGCGCTTATAAGGTTTATCTGGTATTTTTACTGTTTTTCGACGATTTAACGCTGTTATAAGGTTTATCTGGTATTTTCACTGTTTTACGACGATTAAACGCTCTTTTAAGATTTATCTGGTATTTTCACTGTTTGAAGACGATTTAACGCACTTATAAGGTTTATCTGGTATTATCACTGTTTTACGACGATTTAACGCTGTTATAAGGTTTATCTGGTATGTTCACTGTTTTACGACGATTTAACGCTCTTTTAAGATTTATCTGGTATTTTCACTGTTTGAAGACGATTTAACGCTCTTATAAGGTTTATCTGGTATTATCACTGTTTTACGACGATTTAACGCTCTTATAAGGTTTTTCTGGTATTTTCACTGTTTGAAGACGATTTAACGCTCTTATAAGGTTAAACTGGTATTTTCACTGTTTTACGACGATTTAACGCTCTTTTAAGAATTATCTGGTATTTTCACTGTTTGAAGACAATTTAACGCTCTTATAAGGTTTATCTGGTATTTTCACTGTTTTACGAAAATTTAAGGCTCTTATAAGGTTAATCTGGTATTTTCACTGTTTTTCGACGATTTAACGCTGTTATAAGGTTTATCTGGTATTTTCACTGTTTTACGAAGATTTAACGCTCTTTTAAGATTTATCTGGTATTTTCACTGTTTGAAGACGATTTAACGCTCTAATAAGGTTTATCTGGTATTTTTACTGTTTTTCGACGATTTAACGCTGTTATAAGATTTATCTGGTATGTTCACTGTTTTACGACGATTAAACGCTCTTTTAAGATTTATCTGGTATTTTCACTGTTTGAAGACGATTTAACGCTCTTATAAGGTTTATCTGGTATTATCACTGTTTAACGACGATTTAACGCTCTTATAAGGTTTTTCTGGTATTTTCACTGTTTGAAGACGATTTAACGCTCTTATAAGGTTTATCTGGTATTTTCACTGTTTTACGACGATTTAACGCTCTTCTAAGGTTTAACTGGTATTTTAACTGTTTTACGAAAATTAAACGCTCTTATAAGGTTTTTCTGGTATTTTCACTGTTTTACGAAAATCAAACGCTCTTATAAGGTTTTTCTGGTATTTTCACTGTTTAACGACGATTTGACAAATTTTAAGGGTTTTTCAACGATTTTTAGTGTAATACGACGATTTAACACTTTTTAATGGATTTTCTATATTTTACAGCGTTTTCTGACGATTAAACGCTCTTATAAGGTTTTTCTGGTATTTTCACTGTTTAACGACGATTTGACAAATTTTAAGGGTTTTTCAACGATTTTTAGTGTAATACGACGATTTAACACTTTTTAATGGATTTTCTATATTTTACAGCGTTTTCTGACGATTAAACGCTCTTATAAGGTTTATCTGGTATTTTCACTGTTTAAAGACGATTTAACGCTCTTATAAGGTTAATCTGGTATTTTCACTGTTTTACGACGATTTCACGCTCTTATAGGGTTTATCTGGTATTTTCACTGTTTAATGACGATTTAACGATCTTTTAAGGTTAATCTGGTATTTTCACTGTTATACGATAATTTGACAAATTTTAAGGGTTTTTCAATGATTTTCAGTGTAATACGACGATCAAACACTTTTTAATGATTTTTCTATGTTTTCCAGTGTTTTAAGACCATTTAACGCTCTTATAAGGTTTTTCTGGTATTTTCACTGTTTTACGACGATTAAACGCTCTTATAAGGTTTTTCTGGTATTTTCACTGTTTTACGACGATTTAACGCTCTTATAAGATTTTTCTGGTATGGTCACTGTTTTACGACGATTATACGCTCAAATAAGGTTTTTCTGGTTTTTTCACTGTTAAACGACGATTTGAAAAATTTCAAGGGTTTTTCAATGATTTTCAGTGTAATACGACGATCAAACACTTTTTAATGAGTTTTCTATATTTTCCATTGCTTTCAGACCATTTAACGCTCTTTTAAGTTTTTTTTGGTATTTTCACTGTTTTACGATGATTATACGCTGTTATAAGGTTCATCTGGTATTTTCACTGTTTGAAGACAATTTAACGCTCTTATAAGGTTTATCTGGTATTTTCACTGTTTTACGACGATTTGACAAATTTTAAGGGTGTTTTAATGATTTTTAGTGTAATACGAAGATTTAACACTTTTAAATGGTTTTTCTATATTTTACAGCGTTTAAAGATGATTTAACGCTCTTATAAGGTTTTTCTGGTATTTTCACTGTTTTACGAAAATTAAACGCTCTTATAAGGTTTTTTTGGTATTTTCACTGTTTAACGACGATTTGACAAATTTTAAGGGTTTTTCAACGATTTTTAGTGTAATACGACGATTTAACACTTTTTAATGGATTTTCTATATTTTACAGCGTTTTCTGACGATTAAACGCTCTTATAAGGTTTTTCTGGTATTTTCACTGTTATAAAATAATTTGACAAATTTTAAGGGTTTATCAATGATTTTCAGTGTAATACGACGATAAAACACTTTTAAATGGTTTTTTTATATTTTCTAGCGTTTAAAGACGATTTAACGCTCTTATAAGGTTTTTCTGGTATTTACACTGTTTGACGACGATTTAACGCTCTTATAGGGTTTATCTGGTATTTTCACTGTTTTACGATAATTTGACAAATTTTAAGGGATTTTCAATGATTTTCAGTGTAATACGATGATCAAACACTTTAAAATGGTTTTTGTATATTTTCCAGCGTTTAAAGACGATTTAACGCTCTAATAAGGTTTTTTTGATATTTTCACTGTTTTACGACGATTTAACGCTCTTATAAGGTTTTTCTGGTATTTTCACCGTTTTACGACGATTAAACGCTCTCTTAAGGTTTTTCTGGTATTTTCACTGTTATACGATAATTTGACAAATTTTAAGGGTTTTTTAATGATTTTCAGTGTAATACGATGATCAAACACTTTTTAATGGTTTTTGTATATTTTCCAGCGTTTAAAGACGATTTAACGCTCTTTTAAGGTTTTTCTTGTATTTTCACTGTTTTACGACGATTAAACACTATTATAAGGTTTTTCTGGTATTTTCACTGCTTTACGACGATTATAAGGTTTATCTGGTATTTTCACTGTTTTACGACGATTTGACAAATTTTAAGTGTTTTTCAATGATTTTTAGTGTTATACGAAGTTTTAACACTTTTAAATGGTCTTTCTATATTTTACAGCGTTTAAAGATGATTTAACGCTCTTATAAGGTTTTTCTGGTATTTTCACTGTTTTACGAAAATTAAACGCTCTTATAAGGTTTTTCTGGTATTTTCACTGTTTAACGACGATTTGACAAATTTTAAGGGTTTTTCAACGATTTTTAATGTAATACGACGATTGAACACTTTTTAATGGATTTTCTATATTTTACAGTGTTTTAAGACGATTTAACGCTCTTTTAAGGTTTTTCTGGTATTTTCACTGTTATACGATAATTTGACAAATTTTAAGGGTTTTTCAATGATTTTCAGTGTTATACGACGATAAAACACTTTTAAATGGTTTTTCTATATTTTCAAGCGTTTAAAGACGATTTAACGCTCTAATAAGGTTTTTCTGGTATTTTCACTGTTTTACGACGATTAAACGCTCTTATAAAGTTTTTCTGGTATGGTCACTGTTTTACGATGATTTGACGTTCTTATAAGGTTTTTCTGGTATTTTCACTGTTTTACGACGATTTTACGCTCTTATAAGATTTTTCTGGTATGGTCACTGTTTTACGACGATTATACGCTCAAATAAGGTTTTTCTGGTTTTTTCACTGTTTAACGACGATTTGAAAAATTTTAAGGGTTTTTCAATGATTTTCAGTGTAATACGACGATCAAACACTTTTTAATGAGTTTTCTATATTTTCCATTGCTTTAAGACCATTTAACGCTGTTTCAAGTTTTTTTTGGTATTTTCACTGTTTTACGACGATTATACGCTCTTATAAGGTTTATCTGGTATTTTCACTTTTTTTCGACGATTTAACGCTGTTATAAGGTTTATCTGGTATTTTCACTGTTTGAAGACAATTTAACGCTCTTATAAGGTTTATCTGGTATTTTCACTGTTTTACGACGATTTGACAAATTTTAAGGGTGTTTTAATGATTTTTAGTGTAATACGAAGATTTAACACTTTTAAATGGTTTTTCTATATTTTACAGCGTTTAAAGATGATTTAACGCTCTTATAAGGTTTTTCTGGTATTTTCACTGTTTTACGAAAATTAAACGCTCTTATAAGGTTTTTCTGGTATTTTCACTGTTTAACGACGATTTGACAAATTTTAAGGGTTTTTCAACGATTTTTTGTGTAATACGACGATTTAACACTTTTTAATGGATTTTCTATATTTTACAGCGTTTTCTGACGATTAAACGCTCTTATAAGGTTTTTCTGGTATTTTCACTGTTATAAAATAATTTGACAAATTTTAAGGGTTTATCAATGATTTTCAGTGTTATACGACGATAAAACACTTTCAAATGGTTTTTCTATATTTTCTAGCGTTTAAAGACGATTTAACGCTCTTATAAGGTTTTTCTGGTATTTTCACTGTTTTACGACGATTCAACGCTCTTATAAGGTTTTTCTGGTATTTTCACTGTTTTACGACGATTTTACGCTCTTATAAGGTTTTTCTGGTATGGTCACTGTTTTACGACGATTTAACGCTCTTTTAAGAATTATCTGGTATTTTCACTGTTTGAAGACAATTTAACGCTCTTATAAGGTTTATCTAGTATTTTCACTGTTTTACGACGATTTAAAGCTCTTTTAAGGTTTTTCTGGTATTTTCACTGTTTTTCGACGATTAAACGCTGTTATAAGGTTTATCTGGTATTTTCACTGTTTTACAACGATTTAACGCTCTTTTAAGATTTATCTGGTATTTTCACTGTTTGAAGACGATTTAACGCTCTTAAAAGGTTTATCTGGTATTTTCACTGTTTTACGACGATTTAACGCTTTTTTAAGGTTTATCTGGAATTTTCACTGTTTCACGACGATTTAACGCTCTTTTAAGGTTAATCTGGTATTTTCACTGTTTCACGACGATTTCACGCTCTTATAAAGTTTTTCTGGTATGGTCACTGTTTTACGACGATTTAACGCTCTTTTAAGGTTTATCTGGAATTTTCACTGTTTCACGACGATTTAACGCTCTTTTAAGGTTAATCTGGTATTTTCACTGTATAACGACGATTTAACGCTCTTATAAGGTTTTTCTGGTATTTTCACTGTTTTGCGACGATTTAATGCTTTTCTAAGGTTTTTCTGGTATTTTCACTGTAATACGATAATTTGACAAATTTTAAGGGTTTTTCAATGAATTTTAGTGCAACACGACGATTTAACACTTTTTCATGGTTTTTCTATATTTTACAGCGTTATAAGACGATTTAACGCTCTTATAAGGTTAATCTGGTATTTTCACTGTTTAACGACGATTTAACGCTCTTTTAAGGTTTTTCTGGTATTTTCACTGTTTTGCGACGATTTAATGCCTTTATAAGGTTTTTCTGGAATTTACACTGTTTCACGACGATTTAACGCTCTTATAAGGTTTTTATGGTATTTTCACTGTTTTACGACGATTTAACGCTCTTATAAGGTTTTTCTGGTATTCAGACTGTTTTACGACGATTTGACGCTCTTATAAGGTTTTTCTGGTATTTTCACTGTTTGACGACGATTTAACGCTCTTATGAGTTTTACTGGTATGAACACTGTTTTACGACGATTGGACAAATTTTGAGCGGTTTTTCAATGATTTTCAGTGGAATACGGCGATTTACCACTTTTAAATGGTTTTTCTATATTTTCCACCGTTTTAAGACCATTTAACGCTCTTATAAGGTTTATCTGGTATTTTCACTGTTTTACGACGATTTAACGCTCTTATAGGGTTTATCTGGTATTTTCACTGTTATACGATAATTTGACAAATTTGAAGGGTTTTTCAATGATTTTCAGTGTAATACGATGATCAAACACTTTTAAATGGTTTTTCTATATTTTCAAGCGTTTAAAGACGATTTAACGCTCTAATAAGGTTTTTCTGGTATTTTTACTGTTTTACGACGATTAAACGCTCTTATAAAGTTTTTCTAGTATGGTCACTGTTTTACGATGATTTGACGTTCTTATAAGGTTTTTCTGGTATTTTCACTGTTTTACGACGATTAAACGCTCTTATAAGGTTTTTCTGGTATTTTCACTGTTTTACGACGATTTAACGCTCTTATAAGATTTTTCTGGTATGGTCACTGTTTTACGACGATTATACGCTCAAATAAGGTTTTTCTGGTTTTTTCACTGTTAAACGACGATTTGAAAAATTTTAAGGGTTTTTCAATGATTTTCAGTGTAATACGACGATCAAACACTTTTTAATGAGTTTTCTATATTTTCCATTGCTTTAAGACCATTTAACGTTCTTTTAAGTTTTTTTTGGTATTTTCACTGTTTTACGACGATTATACGCTGTTATAAGGTTTATCTGGTATTTTCACTGTTTGAAGACAATTTAACGCTCTTATATGGTTTATCTGGTATTTTCACTGTTTTACGACGATTTGACAAATTTTAAGGGTGTTTTAATGATTTTTAGTGTAATACGAAGATTTAACAAGTTTAAATGGTTTTTCTATATTTTACAGCGTTTAAAGATGATTTAACGCTCTTATAAGGTTTTTCTGGTATTTTCACTGTTTTACGAAAATTAAACGCTCTTATAAGGTTTTTCTGGTATTTTCACTGTTTAACGACGATTTGACAAATTTTAAGGGTTTTTCAACGATTTTTAGTGTAATACGACGATTTAACACTTTTTAATGGATTTTCTATATTTTACAGCGTTTTCTGACGATTAAACGCTCTTATAAGGTTTTTCTGGTATTTTCACTGTTATAAAATAATTTGACAAATTTTAAGGGTTTATCAATGATTTTCAGTGTTATACGACGATAAAACACTTTTAAATGGTTTTTTTATATTTTCTAGCGTTTAAAGACGATTTAACGCTCTTATAAGGTTTTTCTGGTATCTACACTGTTTGACGACGATTTAACGCTCTTATAGGGTTTATCTGGTATTTTCACTGTTATACGATAATTTGACAAATTTTTAAGGATTTTCAATGATTTTCAGTGTAATACGACGATTAAACACTTTTAAATGGTTTTTGTATATTTTCCAGCGTTTAAAGACGATTTAACGCTCTTATAAGGTTTTTTTGATATTTTCACTGTTTTACGACGATTTAACGCTCTTATAAGGTTTTTCTGGTATTTTCACCGTTTTACGACGATTAAACGCTCTTTTAAAGTTTTTCTGGTATGGTCACTGTTTTACGATGATTTGACGTTCTTTTAAGGTTTTTCTGATATTTTCACTGTTTTACGACGATTTAACGCTCTTTTAAGAATTATCTGGTATTTTCACTGTTTGAAGACAATTTAACGCTCTTATAAGGTTTATCTAGTATTTTCACTGTTTTACGACGATTTAAAGCTCTTTTAAGGTTTTTCTGGTATTTTCACTGTTTTTCGACGATTTAACGCTGTTATAAGGTTTATCTGGTATTTTCACTGTTTTACGACGATTTAACGCTCTTTTAAGATTTATCTGGTATTTTCACTGTTTGAAGACGATTTAACGCTCTTAAAAGGTTTATCTGGTATTTTCACTGTTTTACGACGATTTAACGCTCTTTTAAGGTTAATCTGGTATTTTCACTGTTTCACGACGATTTCACGCTCTTATAGGGTTTATCTGGTATTTTCACTGTTAAATGACGATTTAACGCTCTTAAAAGGTTTATCTGGTATTTTCACTGTTTTACGACGATTTAACGCTCTTATAAGGTTAATCTGGTATTTTCACTGTTTTACGACGATTTCACGCTCTTATAGGGTTTATCTGGTATTTTCACTGTTTAATGACGATTTAACGCTCTTTTAAGGTTAATCTGGTATTTTCACTGTTATACGATAATTTGACAAATTTAAAGGCATTTTCAATGAATTTTAGTGCAACACGACGATTTAACACTTTTTCATGGTTTTTCTATATTTTACAGCGTTTTAAGACGATTTAACGCTCTAATAAGGTTTATCTGGTATTTTCACTGTATAACGACGATTTAACGCTCTAATAAGGTTTTTCTGGTATTTTCACTGTTTTGCGACGATTTAATGCTTTTCTAAGGTTTTTCTGGTATTTTCACTGTAATACGATAATTTGACAAATTTTAAGGGTTTTTCAATGAATTTTAGTGCAACACGACGATTAAACACTTTTTCATGGTTTTTCTATATTTTACAGCGTTATAAGACGATTTAACGCTCTTATAAGGTTAATCTGGTATTTTCACTGTTTAACGACGATTTAACGCTCTTTTAAGGTTTTTCTGGTATTTTCACTGTTTTGCGACGATTTAATGCTTTTATAAGGTTTTTCTGGAATTTACACTGTTTTACGACGATTTAACGCTCTTATAAGGTTTTTATGGTATTTTCACTGTTTTACGACGATTTAACGCTCTTATAAGGTTTTTCTGGTATTTAGACTGTTTTACGACGATTTGACGCTCTTATAAGGTTTTTCTGGTATTTTCACTGTTTGACGACGATTTAACGCTCTTATGAGTTTTACTGGTATGAACACTGTTTTACGACGATTGGACAAATTTTGAGGGGTTTTTCAATGATTTTCAGTGGAATACGGCGATTTACCACTTTTTAATGGTTTTTCTATATTTTCCACCGTTTTAAGACCATTTAACGCTCTTATAAGGTTTATCTGGTATTTTCACTGTTTTACGACGATTTAACGCTCTTATAGGGTTTATCTGGTATTTTCACTGTTATACGATAATTTGACAAATTTGAAGGGTTTTTCAATGATTTTCAGTGTAATACGATGATCAAAAACTTTTAAATGGTTTTTCTATATTTTCAAGCGTTTAAAGACGATTTAACGCTCTAATAAGGTTTTTCTGGTATTTTTACTGTTTTACGACGATTAAACGCTCTTATAAAGTTTTTCTAGTATGGTCACTGTTTTACGATGATTTGACGTTCTCATTAGGTTTTTCTGGTATTTTCACTGTTTTACGACGATTAAACGCTCTTATAAGGTTTTTCTGGTATTTTCACTGTTTTACGACGATTTAACGCTCTTATAAGATTTTTCTGGTATGGTCACTGTTTTACGACGATTATACGCTCAAATAAGGTTTTTCTGGTTTTTTCACTGTTTAACGACGATTTGAAAAATTTTAAGGGTCTTACAATGATTTTCAGTGTAATACGACGATGAAACACTTTTTAATGAGTTTTCTATATTTTCCATTGCTTTAAGACCATTTAACGCTCTTTCAAGTTTTTTTTGGTATTTTCACTGTTTTACGACGATTATACGCTCTTATAAGGTTTATCTGGGATTTTCACTTTTTTTCGACGATTTAACGCTGTTATAAGGTTTATCTGGTATTTTCACTGTTTGAAGACAATTTAACGCTCTTATAAGGTTTATTTGGTATTTTCACTGTTTTACGACGATTTGAAAAATTTTAAGGGTGTTTTAATGATTTTTAGTGTAATACGAAGATTTAACACTTTTAAATGGTTTTTCTATATTTTACAGCGTTTAAAGATGATTTAACGCTCTTATAAGGTTTTTCTGGTATTTTCACTGTTTTACGAAAATTAAACGCTCTTATAAGGTTTTTCTGGTATTTTCACTGTTTAACGACGATTTGACAAATTTTAAGGGTTTTTCAACGATTTTTAGTGTAATACGACGATTTAACACTTTTTAATGGATTTTCTATATTTTACAGCGTTTTCTGACGATTTAAAGCTCTTTTAAGGTTTTTCTGGTATTTTCACTGTTATAAAATAATTTGACAAATTTTAACGGTTTATCAATGATTTTCAGTTTTATACGACGATAAAACACTTTTAAATGGTTTTTCTATATTTTCAAGCGTTTAAAGACGATTTAACGCTCTTATAAGGTGTTTCTGGTATTTTCACTGTTTTACGACGATTTAACGCTCTTATAAGGTTTTTCTGGTATTTTCACTGTTTTTCGACGATTTAACGCTGTTATAAGGTTTATCTGGTATTTTCACTGTTTTGCGACGATTTAATGCTTTTATAAGGTTTTTCTGGTATTTTCACTGTAATACGATAATTTGACAAATTTTAAGGGTTTTTCAATGAATTTTAGTGCAACACGACGATTAAACACTTTTTCATGGTTTTTCTATATTTTACAGCGTTATAAGACGATTTTACGCTCTTATAAGGTTAATCTGGTATTTTCACTGTTTTTCGACGATTTAACGCTGTTATAAGGTTTATCTGGTATTTTCACTGTTTTGCGACGATTTAATGCTTTTATAAGGTTTTTCTGGTATTTTCACTGTAATACGATAATTTGACAAATTTTAAGGGTTTTTCAATGAATTTTAGTGCAACACGACGATTAAACACTTTTTCATGGTTTTTCTATATTTTACAGCGTTATAAGACGATTTTACGCTCTTATAAGGTTAATCTGGTATTTTCACTGTTTAACGACGATTTAACGCTCTTATAAGGTTTATATGGTATTTTCACTGTTTTACGACGATTATACGCTCTTATAAGGTTTATCTGGTATTTTCACTGTTATAAAATAATTTGACAAATTTTAAGGGTTTATCAATGATTTTCAGTGTTATACGACGATAAAACACTTTTAAATGGTTTTTCTATATTTTCAAGCGTTTAAAGACGATTTAACGCTCTTATTAGGTTTTTCTGGTATTTTCACTGTTTTACGACGATTTAACGCTCTTATAAGGTTTTTCTGGTATTTTCACTGTTTTACGACGATTTAACGCTGTTATAAGGTTAATCTGGTATTTTCACTGTTTTACGACGATTTAACGCTCTTTTAAGATTTATCTGGTATTTTCACTGTTTGAAGACGATTCAACGCTCTTAAAAGGTTTATCTGGTATTTTTACTGTTTAACGACGATTTTACGCTCTTATAAGGTTAATCTGGTATTTTCACTGTTTTACGACGATTTCACGCTCTTATAGGGTTTATCTGGTGTTTTGACTGTTTAATGACGATTTAACGCTCTTTTAAGGTTAATCTGGTATTTTCACTGTTATACGATAATTTGACAAATTTTAAGGGTTTTTCAATGATTTTCAGTGTAATACGACGATCAAACACTTTTTAATGATTTTTCTATGTTTTCCAGCGTTTTAAGACCATTTAACGCTCTTATAAGGTTTTTCTGGTATTTTCACTGTTTTACGACGATTTAACGCTCTTATAAGGTTTATTTGGTATTTTCACTGTTTTACGAGGATTTGACAAATATTAAGGGTTTTTCATTGATTTTTAGTGTAATACGACGATTTAACACTTTTTAATGGTTTTTCTATATTTCACAGCGTTTAAAGATGATTTAACGCTCTTATAAGGTTTTTCTGGTATTTCCACTGTTTTACGACGACTTAACGCTCTTATAAAGTTTTTCTGGTATTTTCACTGTTTAACGACGATTTGACAAATTTTAAGGGTTTTTCAACGATTTTTAGTGTGATACGACGATTTTACACTTTTTAATGGTTTTTCTATATTTTACAGCGTTTAAAGACGATTTAACCTTCTTATTAGGTTTTTCTGGTATTGTAACTGTTTTACGACGATTTAACGCTCTTATAAGGTTTTTCTGGTATTTTCAATGTTTAACGACGATTAAACGCTCTTATAAGGTTTTTCTGGTATTTTCACTGTTTTGCGACAATTTAATGCTTTTATAAGGTTTTTCTGGTATTTTCACTGTTATACGATAATTTGACAAATTTAAAGGCATTTTCAATGAATTTTAGTGCAACACGACGATTTAACACTTTTTCATGGTTTTTCTATATTTTACAGCGTTTTAAGACGTTTTAACGCTCTTATAAGGTTTATCTGGTATTTTCACTGTTTAACGACGATTTAACGCTCTTATAAGGTTTTTCTGGTATTTTCACTGTTTTGCGACGATTTAATGCTTTTATAAGGTTTTTCTGGAATTTACACTGTTTTACGACGATTTAACGCTCTTATAAGGTTTTTCTGGTATTTTCACTGTTTTACGACGATTTATAAGGTTTTTCTGGTATTTTCAATGTTTTATGACGATTTGACAAATTTATATGGTTTTTCAAAGATTTTTAGTGTTATAAGACGATTTAACACTTTTTAATGAGTTTTCTATATTTTCCATTGCTTTAAGACCATTTAACGCTCTTTCAAGTTTTTTTTGGTATTTTCACTGTTTTACGACGATAATACGCTCTTATAAGGTTTATCTGGTATTTTCACTTTTTTTCGACGATTTAACGCTGTTATAAGGTTTATCTGGTATTTTCACTGTTTGAAGACAATTTAACGATCTTATAAGGTTTATCTGGTATTTTCACTGTTTTACGACGATTTGAAAAATTTTAAGGGTGTTTTAATGATTTTTAGTGTAATACGAAGATTTAACTCTTTTAATGGTTTTTCTATATTTTACAGCGTTTAAAGATGATTTAACGCTCTTATAAGGTTTTTCTGGTATTTCCACTGTTTTACGACGATTTGACAAATTTTAAGGGTTTTTCAACGATTTTTAGTGTAATACGACGATTTTACACTTTTTAATGGTTTTTCTATATTTTACAGCGTTTTAAGACAATTTAACACTTTTTCATGGTTTTTCTATATTTTACAGCGGTTTAAGACGATTTAACGCTCTTATAAGGTTAAACTGATATTTTCACTGTTTTACGACGATTTAACGCTCTTTTAAGAATTATCTGTTGTTTTCACTGTTTGAAGCTAATTTAACGCTCTTATAAGGTTTTTCTGGTATTTTTACTGTTTTACGACGATTTAAAGCTCTTATAAGGTTTATCTGGTATTTTCACTGTTTTTCGACGATTTAACGCTCTTATAAGGTTAATCTGGTATTTTCACTGTTTTACGACGATTATACGCTCTTATAAGGTTTATCTGGTATTTTAGCGGTTATAAAATAATTTGACAAATTTTAAGGGTTTTTCAACGATTTTTAGTGTAATACGACGATTTAACACTTTTTAATGGATTTTCTATATTTTACAGCGTTTTCTGACGATTAAACGCTCTTATAAGGTTTTTCTGGTATTTTCCTTGTTATAAAATAATTTGACAAATTTTAAGGGTTTTTCAATGATTTTCAGTGTAACACGACGATCAAACACTTTTTAATGATTTTTCTATGTTTTCCAGCGTTTTAAGACAATTTAACGCTCTTATAAGGTTAATCTGGTATTTTCACTGTTTTACGACGATTTAAAGCTCTAATAAGGTTTATCTGGTATTTTCACTGTTTTTCGACGATTTAACGCTCTTATAAGGTTTATCTGGTATTTTCACTGTTTTACGACGATTATACGCTCTTATAAGGTTTATCTTCTAGTATTTTCACTGTTATAAAATAATTTGACAAATTTTAAGGGTTTATCAATGATTTTCAGTGTTATACGACGATAAAACACTTTTAAATGGTTTTTCTATATTTTCAAGCGTTTAAAGACGATTTAACGCTCTTATAAGGTTTTTCTGGTATTTTCACTGTTTTACGACGATTTAACGCTTTTATAAGGTTTTTCTGGTATTTTCACTGTTTTACGACGATTTAACGCTGTTATAAGGTTAATCTGGTATTTTCACTGTTTTACGACGATTTAACGCTCTTTTAAGATTTATCTGGTATTTTCACTGTTTGAAGACGATTCAACGCTCTTAAAAGGTTTATCTGGTATTTTTACTGTTTTACGACGATTTAACGCTCTTATAAGGTTAATCTGGTATTTTCACTGTTTTACGACGATTTCACGCTCTTATAGGGTTTATCTGGTATTTTGACTGTTTAATGACGATTTAACGCTCTTTTAAGGTTAATCTGGTATTTTCACTGTAATACGATAATTTGACAAATTTTAAGGGTTTTTCAATGATTTTCAGTGTAATACGACGATCAAACAACTTTAAATGATTTTTCTATGTTTTCCAGCGTTTTAAGACCATTTAACGCTCTTATAAGGTTTTTCTGGTATTTTCACTGTTTTACGACGATTTAACGCTCTTATAAGGTTTATTTGGTATTTTCACTGTTTAACGACGATTTGACAAATTTTAAGGGTTTTTCAACGATTTTTAGTGTGATACGACGATTTTACACTTTTTAATGGTTTTTCTATATTTTACAGCGTTTAAAGACGATTTAACCTTCTTATTAGGTTTTTCTGGTATTTTAACTGTTTTACGACGATTTAACGCTCTTATAAGGTTTTTCTGGTATTTTCAATGTTTAACGACGATTAAACGCTCTTATAAGGTTTTTCTGGTATTTTCACTGTTTTGCGACAATTTAATGCTTTTATAAGGTTTTTCTGGTATTTTCACTGTTATACGATAATTTGACAAATTTAAAGGCATTTTCAATGAATTTTAGTGCAACACGACGATTTAACACTTTTTAATGGTTTTTCTATATTTTACAGCGTTTTAAGACGTTTTAACGCTCTTATAAGGTTTATCTGGTATTTTCACTGTTTAACGACGATTTAACGCTCTTATAAGGTTTTTCTGGTATTTTCACTGTTTTGCGACGATTTAATGCTTTTATAAGGTTTTTCTGGAATTTACACTGTTTTACGACGATTTAACGCTCTTATAAGGTTTTTCTGGTATTTTCACTGTTTTACGACGATTTATAAGGTTTTTCTGTTATTTTCAATGTTTTACGACGATTTGACAAATTTATATGGTTTTTCAAAGATTTTTAGTGTTATAAGACGATTTAACACTTTTTAATGGTTTTTCTATATTTTACAGCGTTTTAAGATGATTTAACGCTCTTTTAAAGTTTTTCTGGTATTTTCACTGTTTTACGACGATATAACGCTCTTATAAGGTTTTTCTTGTATTTACACTGTTTTACGACGATTTGACGCTCTTATAAGGTTTTTCTGGTATTTTCACTGTTTTACGATGATTTAACGCTCTTATGAGTTTTACTGGTATTTTCACTGTTTTACGACGATTGGACAAATTTTAAGGGGTTTTTCAATGATTTTCAGTGGAATACGGCGATTTACCACTTTTTAATGGTTTTTCTATATTTTCCAGCGTTTTAAGATCATTTAACGCTCTAATAAAGTTTATCTGGTATTTTCACTGTTTTACGACGATCAAACGCTCTTATAAGGTTTTTCTGGTATTTTCACTGTTAAACGACGATGAAACGCTCTTATAAGGTTTTTCTGGTATTTTCACTGTTTTGCGACGATTTAATGCTTTTTTAAGGTTTTTCTGGAATTTACACTGTTTTACGACGATTTAACGCTCTTATAAGGTTATTCTGGAATTTTCACTATTTTACGACAATTTGACAAATTTTAAGGGTTTTTCAATGATTTTAAGTGTAATACGACGATTTTACACTTTTTAATGGTTTTTCTATATTTTCCAGCGTTTAAAGACGATTTAACCTTCTTATTAGGTTTTTCTGGTATTTTAACTGTTTTACGACGATTTAACGCTCTTATAAGGTTTTTCTGGTATTTTCAATGTTTAACGACGATTAAACGCTCTTATAAGGTTTTTCTGGAATTTTCACTGTTTTGCGACAATTTAATGCTTTTATAAGGTTTTTCTGGTATTTTCACTGTTATACGATAATTTGACAAATTTAAAGGCATTTTCAATGAATTTTAGTGCAACACGACGATTTAATACTTTTTCATGGTTTTTCTATATTTTACAGCGTTTTAAAACGATTTAACCCTCTAATAAGGATAAAATATGGGATGTGCAAGGTGCTTTTATGAGTGGAAGGGGGTGCATGGACCAGATCTTCTCATTGCGTATGCTCACCGAGAAGTTTCTGGCAAAAAACCAGAAACTTTTCTGTGCCTTTGTAGATCTACAAAAAGCATACGACCGAGTCGACAGGAAAAAGCTATGGAAGGTGTTGTCCAAGTATGGAGTGAATGCGAATCTGACTCAGGCAATTGCGTCTCTATATGAGGGAAGCGTTGCATGTGTTAGGGTGAACGGTGGTTTTACGGGGTGGTTTGATATCACAAAAGGTGTTAAACAAGGCTGCGTAATGTCACCGTGGTTATTCAATCTATACATGGATAATTGTATGCAAGAATTGAAAGATGTGGGATTGGGCGCGAATTTGAGTAATCTGAAAGTATGTTGCCTGTTGTATGCTGATGATGCGGTGCTGATTGCTAATAGTATGAATGATCTGCAGTCTCTCGTGTCTAGGATGAACGAAATATGCGTGAAGAATGAGTAAATGATGAATGTAAGTAAGTCTAAAGTAATGGTGTTTGAAAGAGAAAGTACGAAAACAGTGTGTAATATAGCTGTAAATGAGGAATACTTGGAGCAGGTGGATGAATTTGTGTATTTAGGAAGCATGTTTACGAGTGATGGGAAGGCTGACAGAGATATTGAAAGAAGAGTAAATGCAGGTAACTCCATTAATGGAGGACTGAATGCAGTTGGCGCTAACAAAAAATTGTCCAAAGAAGCGAAGTTAGCAGTCCACAATGGAGTGCTGGTACCTACCCTGATGTATGGAAGTGAGGCATGGAACTGGCAAAGAAAGGATGAAAGTAGACTGAATGCTGTTGAAATGAGATCCCTGAGGCGTATGTGTGGTAAAACCATGTATGATCGTGTGAGGAATGTGGATATCCGCAAAGAGTGCAAGGCTGATGTAAGCGTAATGAGTAAGATCAAGAAAGGGACGCTTAGATGGTTTGGGCATGTAGAGCGAATGAGCGAAGAAAGGAGTGTATGGAGAATATACGATGCAATTGTGAATGGTAGCAGAAGTCGGGGGCGCCCGAGGAAGACATGGCACGACCAAGTGAATCAGATACTTGAGTCGGGCCATGTCAAGAGTCAGAACAATAGAAGAGTATGTATGAGACGATGCATGAATGTGAATGAGGCAAGGAGTGTGTGCCAAGACCGAGTTGTTTGGCGGTCCGTCCTCTCTGCCTACCCCTGCGGGGAAACGGCGTGATGGTTAGTTAGTTAGTTAGTTAGTTTATAAGGTTTATCTGGTATTTTCACTGTATAACGACGATTTAACGCTCTTTTAAGGTTTTTCTGGTATTTTCACTGTTTTGCGACGATTTAATGCTTTTCTAAGGTTTTTCTGGTATTTTCACTGTAATACGATAATTTGACAAATTTTAAGGGTTTTTCAATGAATTTTAGTGCAACACGACGATTTAACACTTTTTCATGGTTTTTCTATATTTTACAGCGTTATAAGACGATTTAACGCTCTTATAAGGTTAATCTGGTATTTTCACTGTTTAACGACGATTTAACGCTCTTATAAGGTTTTTCTGGTATTTTCACTGTTTTGCGACGATTTAATGCTTTTATAAGGTTTTTCTGGAATTTACACTGTTTTACGACGATTTATAAGGTTTTTCTGGTATTTTCAATGTTTTACGACGATTTGACAAATTTATATGGTTTTTCAAAGATTTTTAGTGTTATACGACGATTTAACACTTTTTAATGGTTTTTCTATATTTTACAGCGTTTTAAGATGATTTAACGCTCTTATAAGGTTTTTCTGGTATTTTCAATGTTTAACGACGATTAAACGCTCTTATAAGGTTTTTCTGGTATTTTCACTGTTTTGCTACAATTTAATGCTTTTATAAGGTTTTTCTGGTATTTTCACTGTTATACGATAATTTGACAAATTTAAAGGCATTTTCAATGAATTTTAGTGCAACACGACGATTTAACACTTTTTCATGGTTTTTCTATATTTTACAGCGTTTTAAAACGATTTAACCCTCTAATAAGGTTTATCTGGTATTTTCACTGTATAACGACGATTTAACGCTCTTATAAGGTTTTTCTGGTATTTTCACTGTTTTGCGACGATTTAATGCTTTTCTAAGGTTTTTCTGGTATTTTCACTGTAATACGATAATTTGACAAATTTTAAGGGTTTTTCAATGAATTTTAGTGCAACACGACGATTTAACACTTTTTCATGGTTTTTCTATATTTTACAGCGTTAAAAGACGATTTAACGCTCTTATAAGGTTAATCTGGTATTTTCACTGTTTAACGCTCTTTTAAGGTTTTTCTGGTATTTTCACTGTTTTGCGACGATTAAATGCTTTTATAAGGTTTTTCTGGAATTTTCACTGTTTTACGACGATTTAACGCTCTTATTAGGTTTTTATGGTATTTTCACTGTTTTATGACGATTTAACGCTCTTATAAGGTTTTTCTGGTATTTACACTGTTTTACGACGATTTGACGCTCTTATAAGGTTTTTCTGGTATTTTCACTGTTTGACGACGATTTAACGCTCTTATGAGTTTTACTGGTATTAACACTGTTTTACGACGATTGGACAAATTTTGAGGGGTTTTTCAATGATTTTCAGTGGAATACGGCGATTTACCACTTTTTAATGGTTTTTCTATATTTTCCACCGTTTTAAGACCATTTAACGCTCTAATAAGGTTTATCTGGTATTTTCACTGTTTTACGACGATTTAACGCTCTTTTAAAAATTATCTGTTGTTTTCACTGTTTGAAGACAATTTAACGCTCTTTTAAGGTTTTTCTGGTATTTTCACTGTTTTACGACGATTTAAAGCTCTTATAAGGTTTATCTGGTATTTTCACTGTTTTTCGACGATTTAACGCTGTTATAAGGTTTATCTGGTATTTTCACTGTTTGAAGACAATTTAACGCTCTTATAAGGTTAATCTGGTATTTTCACTGTTTTACGACGATTTAAAGCTCTTATAAGGTTTATCTGGTATTTTCACTGTTTTTCGACGATTTAACGCTCTTATAAGGTTTATCTGGTATTTTCACTGTTTTACGACAATTATACGCTCTTTTAAGGTTTATCTGGTATTTTCACTGTTATAAAATAATTTGACAAATTTTAAGGGTTTATCAATGATTTTCAGTGTTATACGACGATAAAACACTTTTAAATGGTTTTTCTATATTTTCAAGCGTTTAAAGACGATTTAACGCTCTTATAAGGTTTTTCTGGTATTTTCACTGTTTTACGACGATTTAACGCTCTTATAAGGTTTTTCTGGTATTTTCACTGTTTTACGACGATTTAACGCTGTTATAAGGTTAATCTGGTATTTTCACTGTTTTACGACGATTTAACGCTCTTTTAAGATTTATCTGGTATTTTCACTGTTTGAAGACGATTCAACGCTCTTAAAAGGTTTATCTGGTATTTTCACTGTTTTACGACGATTTAACGCTCTTATAAGGTTAATCTGGTATTTTCACTGTTTTACGACGATTTCACGCTCTTATAGGGTTTATCTGGTATTTTAACTGTTTAATGACGATTTAACGCTCTTTTAAGGTTAATCTGGTATTTTCACTGTTATACGACGATTTCACGCTCTTATAGGGTTTTTCTGGTATTTTCACTGTTTTACGACGATTTAACGCTCTTATAAGGTGTATTTGGTATTTTCACTGTTTTACGAGGATTTGACAAATTTTAAGGGTTTTTCAACGATTTTTAGTGTGATACGACGATTTTACACTTTTTAATGGTTTTTCTATATTTTACAGCGTTTAAAGACGATTTAACCTTCTTATTAGGTTTTTCTGGTATTTTAACTGTTATACGACGATTTAACGCTCTTATAAGGTTTTTCTGGTATTTTCAATGTTTAACGACGATTAAACGCTCTTATAAGGTTTTTCTGGTATTTTCACTGTTTTGCGACAATTTAATGCTTTTATAAGGTTTTTCTGATATTTTCACTGTTATACGATAATTTGACAAATTTAAAGGCATTTTCAATGAATTTTAGTGCAACACGACGATTTAACACTTTTTAATGGTTTTTCTATATTTTACAGCGTTTTAAGACGTTTTAACGCTCTTATAAGGTTTATCTGGTATTTTCACTGTTTAACGACGATTTAACGCTCTTATAAGGTTTTTCTGGTATTTTCACTGTTTTACGACGATTTAACGCTCTTATAAGGTTTTTCTGGTATTTTCACTGTTTTACGACGATTTAACGCTGTTATAAGGTTAATCTGGTATTTTCACTGTTTTACGACGATTTAACGCTCTTTTAAGATTTATCTGGTATTTTCACTGTTTGAAGACGATTCAACGCTCTTAAAAGGTTTATCTGGTATTTTCACTGTTTTACGACGATTTAACGCTCTTATAAGGTTAATCTGGTATTTTCACTGTTTTACGACGATTTCACGCTCTTATAGGGTTTATCTGGTATTTTAACTGTTTAATGACGATTTAACGCTCTTTTAAGGTTAATCTGGTATTTTCACTGTTATACGACGATTTCACGCTCTTATAGGGTTTTTCTGGTATTTTCACTGTTTTACGACGATTTAACGCTCTTATAAGGTGTATTTGGTATTTTCACTGTTTTACGAGGATTTGACAAATTTTAAGGGTTTTTCAACGATTTTTAGTGTGATACGACGATTTTACACTTTTTAATGGTTTTTCTATATTTTACAGCGTTTAAAGACGATTTAACCTTCTTATTAGGTTTTTCTGGTATTTTAACTGTTATACGACGATTTAACGCTCTTATAAGGTTTTTCTGGTATTTTCAATGTTTAACGACGATTAAACGCTCTTATAAGGTTTTTCTGGTATTTTCACTGTTTTGCGACAATTTAATGCTTTTATAAGGTTTTTCTGATATTTTCACTGTTATACGATAATTTGACAAATTTAAAGGCATTTTCAATGAATTTTAGTGCAACACGACGATTTAACACTTTTTAATGGTTTTTCTATATTTTACAGCGTTTTAAGACGTTTTAACGCTCTTATAAGGTTTATCTGGTATTTTCACTGTTTAACGACGATTTAACGCTCTTTTAAAAATTATCGGTTGTTTTCACTGTTTGAAGACAATTTAACGCTCTTTTAAGGTTTTTCTGGTATTTTCACTGTTTTACGACGATTTAAAGCTCTTATAAGGTTTATCTGGTATTTTCACTGTTTTTCGACGATTTAACGCTGTTATAAGGTTTATCTGGTATTTTCACTGTTTGAAGACAATTTAACGCTCTTATAAGGTTAATCTGGTATTTTCACTGTTTTACGACGATTTAAAGCTCTTATAAGGTTTATCTGGTATTTTCACTGTTTTTCGACGATTTAACGCTCTTATAAGGTTTATCTGGTATTTTCACTGTTTTACGACAATTATACGCTCTTTTAAGGTTTATCTGGTATTTTCACTGTTATAAAATAATTTGACAAATTTTAAGGGTTTATCAATGATTTTCAGTGTTATACGACGATAAAACACTTTTAAATGGTTTTTCTATATTTTCAAGCGTTTAAAGACGATTTAACGCTCTTTTAAGGTTTTTCTGGTATTTTCACTGTTTTACGACGATTTAACGCTCTTATAAGGTTTTTCTGGTATTTTCACTGTTTTACGACGATTTAACGCTGTTATAAGGTTAATCTGGTATTTTCACTGTTTTACGACGATTTAACGCTCTTTTAAGATTTATCTGGTATTTTCACTGTTTGAAGACGATTCAACGCTCTTAAAAGGTTTATCTGGTATTTTCACTGTTTTACGACGATTTAACGGTCTTATAAGGTTAATCTGGTATTTTCACTGTTTTACGACGATTTCACGCTCTTATAGGGTTTATCTGGTATTTTGACTGTTTAATGACGATTTAACGCTCTTTTAAGGTTAATCTGGTATTTTCACTGTTATACGACGATTTCACGCTCTTATAGGGTTTTTCTGGTATTTTCACTGTTTTACGACGATTTAACGCTCTTATAAGGTATATTTGGTATTTTCACTGTTTTACGAGGATTTGACAAATATTTAGGGTTTTTCATTGATTTTTAGTGTAATACGACGATTTAACACTTTTTAATGGTTTTTCTATATTTCACAGCGTTTAAAGATGATTTAACGCTCTTATAAGGTTTTTCTGGTATTTCCACTGTTTTACGACGACTTAACGCTCTTATAAAGTTTTTCTGGTATTTTCACTGTTTAACGACGATTTGACAAATTTTAAGGGTTTTTCAACGATTTTTAGTGTGATACGACGATTTTACACTTTTTAATGGTTTTTCTATATTTTACAGCGTTTAAAGACGATTTAACCTTCTTATTAGGTTTTTCTGGTATTTTAACTGTTTTACGACGATTTAACGCTCTTATAAGGTTTTTCTGGTATTTTCACTGTTTTACGACGATTTAACGCTCTTTTAAAAATTATCTGTTGTTTTCACTGTTTGAAGACAATTTAACGCTCTTTTAAGGTTTTTCTGGTATTTTCACTGTTTTACGACGATTTAAAGCTCTTATAAGGTTTATCTGGTATTTTCACTGTTTTTCGACGATTTAACGCTGTTATAAGGTTTATCTGGTATTTTCACTGTTTGAAGACAATTTAACGCTCTTATAAGGTTAATCTGGTATTTTCACTGTTTTACGACGATTTAAAGCTCTTATAAGGTTTATCTGGTATTTTCACTGTTTTTCGACGATTTAACGCTCTTATAAGGTTTATCTGGTATTTTCACTGTTTTACGACAATTATACGCTCTTTTAAGGTTTATCTGGTATTTTCACTGTTATAAAATAATTTGACAAATTTTAAGGGTTTATCAATGATTTTCAGTGTTATACGACGATAAAACCCTTTTAAATGGTTTTTCTATATTTTCAAGCGTTTAAAGACGATTTAACGCTCTTATAAGGTTTTTCTGGTATTTTCACTGTTTTACGACGATTTAACGCTCTTATAAGGTTTTTCTGGTATTTTCACTGTTTTACGACGATTTAACGCTGTTATAAGGTTTATCTGGTATTTTCACTGTTTTACGACGATTTAACGCTCTTTTAAGATTTATCTGGTATTTTCACTGTTTGAAGACGATTCAACGCTCTTAAAAGGTTTATCTGGTATTTTCACTGTTTTACGACGATTTAACGCTCTTATAAGGTTAATCTGGTATTTTCACTGTTTTACGACGATTTCACGCTCTTATAGGGTTTATCTGGTATTTTAACTGTTTAATGACGATTTAACGCTCTTTTAAGGTTAATCTGGTATTTTCACTGTTATACGACGATTTCACGCTCTTATAGGGTTTTTCTGGTATTTTCACTGTTTTACGACGATTTAACGCTCTTATAAGGTGTATTTGGTATTTTCACTGTTTTACGAGGATTTGACAAATTTTAAGGGTTTTTCAACGATTTTTAGTGTGATACGACGATTTTACACTTTTTAATGGTTTTTCTATATTTTACAGCGTTTAAAGACGATTTAACCTTCTTATTAGGTTTTTCTGGTATTTTAACTGTTATACGACGATTTAACGCTCTTATAAGGTTTTTCTGGTATTTTCAATGTTTAACGACGATTAAACGCTCTTATAAGGTTTTTCTGGTATTTTCACTGTTTTGCGACAATTTAATGCTTTTATAAGGTTTTTCTGATATTTTCACTGTTATACGATAATTTGACAAATTTAAAGGCATTTTCAATGAATTTTAGTGCAACACGACGATTTAACACTTTTTAATGGTTTTTCTATATTTTACAGCGTTTTAAGACGTTTTAACGCTCTTATAAGGTTTATCTGGTATTTTCACTGTTTAACGACGATTTAACGCTCTTTTAAAAATTATCGGTTGTTTTCACTGTTTGAAGACAATTTAACGCTCTTTTAAGGTTTTTCTGGTATTTTCACTGTTTTACGACGATTTAAAGCTCTTATAAGGTTTATCTGGTATTTTCACTGTTTTTCGACGATTTAACGCTGTTATAAGGTTTATCTGGTATTTTCACTGTTTGAAGACAATTTAACGCTCTTATAAGGTTAATCTGGTATTTTCACTGTTTTACGACGATTTAAAGCTCTTATAAGGTTTATCTGGTATTTTCACTGTTTTTCGACGATTTAACGCTCTTATAAGGTTTATCTGGTATTTTCACTGTTTTACGACAATTATACGCTCTTTTAAGGTTTATCTGGTATTTTCACTGTTATAAAATAATTTGACAAATTTTAAGGGTTTATCAATGATTTTCAGTGTTATACGACGATAAAACACTTTTAAATGGTTTTTCTATATTTTCAAGCGTTTAAAGACGATTTAACGCTCTTTTAAGGTTTTTCTGGTATTTTCACTGTTTTACGACGATTTAACGCTCTTATAAGGTTTTTCTGGTATTTTCACTGTTTTACGACGATTTAACGCTGTTATAAGGTTAATCTGGTATTTTCACTGTTTTACGACGATTTAACGCTCTTTTAAGATTTATCTGGTATTTTCACTGTTTGAAGACGATTCAACGCTCTTAAAAGGTTTATCTGGTATTTTCACTGTTTTACGACGATTTAACGCTCTTATAAGGTTAATCTGGTATTTTCACTGTTTTACGACGATTTCACGCTCTTATAGGGTTTATCTGGTATTTTGACTGTTTAATGACGATTTAACGCTCTTTTAAGGTTAATCTGGTATTTTCACTGTTATACGACGATTTCACGCTCTTATAGGGTTTTTCTGGTATTTTCACTGTTTTACGACGATTTAACGCTCTTATAAGGTGTATTTGGTATTTTCACTGTTTTACGAGGATTTGACAAATATTTAGGGTTTTTCATTGATTTTTAGTGTAATACGACGATTTAACACTTTTTAATGGTTTTTCTATATTTCACAGCGTTTAAAGATGATTTAACGCTCTTATAAGGTTTTTCTGGTATTTCCACTGTTTTACGACGACTTAACGCTCTTATAAAGTTTTTCTGGTATTTTCACTGTTTAACGACGATTTGACAAATTTTAAGGGTTTTTCAACGATTTTTAGTGTGATACGACGATTTTACACTTTTTAATGGTTTTTCTATATTTTACAGCGTTTAAAGACGATTTAACCTTCTTATTAGGTTTTTCTGGTATTTTAACTGTTTTACGACGATTTAACGCTCTTATAAGGTTTTTCTGGTATTTTCAATGTTTAACGACGATTAAACGCTCTTATAAGGTTTTTCTGGTATTTTCACTGTTTTGCGACAATTTAATGCTTTTATAAGGTTTTTCTGGTATTTTCACTGTTATACGATAATTTGACAAATTTAAAGGCATTTTCAATGAATTTTAGTGCAACACGACGATTTAACACTTTTTAATGGTTTTTCTATATTTTACAGCGTTTTAAGACGTTTTAACGCTCTTATAAGGTTTATCTGGTATTTTCACTGTTTTACGACGATTTAACGCTCTTATAAGGTTTTTCTGGTATTTTCACTGTTTTGCGACGATTTAATGCTTTTATAAGGTTTTTCTGGAATTTACACTGTTTTACGACGATTTAACGCTCTTATAAGGTTTTTCTGGTATTTTCACTGTTTTACGACGATTTATAAGGTTTTTCTGGTACTTCAATGTTTAACGACGATTTGACAAATTTATATGGTTTTTCAAAGATTTTTAGTGTTATAAGACGATTTAACACTTTTTAATGGTTTTTATATATTTTACAGCGTTTTAAGATGATTTAACGCTCTTATAAGGTTTTTCTGGTATTATCACTGTTTTTCGACGATATAACGCTCTGATAAGGTTTTTCTTGTATTTACACTGTTTTACGACGATTTGACGCTCTTATAAGGTTTTTCTGTTATTTTCACTGTTTTACGATGATTTAACGCTCTTATGAGTTTTACTGGTATTTTCACTGTTTTACGACGATTGGACAAATTTTAAGGGGTTTTTCAATTATTTTCAGTGGAATACGGCGATTTACCACTTTTTAATGGTTTTCCTATATTTTCCAGCGTTTTAAGACCATTTAACGCTCTAATAAGGTTTATCTGGTATTTTCACTGTTTTACGACGATTTAACGCTCTTTTAAGGTTTTTCTGGTATTTTTACTGTTTTACGACGATTTAACGCTCTTATGAGTTTTACTGGTATTTTCACTGTTTTACGACGATTGGACAAATTTTAAGGGGTTTTTCAATGATTTTCAGTGGAATACGGCGATTTACCACTTTTTAATGGTTTTTCTATATTTTCCAGCGTTTTAAGACCATTTAACGCTCTTATAAAGTTTATCTGGTATTTTCACTGTTTTACGACGATCAAACGCTCTTATAAGGTTTTTCTGGTATTTTCACTGTTAAACGACGATGAAACGCTCTTATAAGGTTTTTCTGGTATTTTCACTGTTTTGCGACGATTTAATGCTTTTTTAAGGTTTTTCTGGAATTTACACTGTTTTACGACGATTTAACGCTCTTATAAGGTTATTCTGGAATTTTCACTATTTTACGACAATTTGACAAATTTTAAGGGTTTTTCAATGATTTTAAGTGTAATACGACGATTTTACACTTTTTAATGGTTTTTCTATATTTTCCAGCGTTTAAAGACGATTTAACCTTCTTATTAGGTTTTTCTGGTATTTTAACTATTTTACGACGATTTAACGCTCTTAAAAGGTTTTTCTGGTATTTTCAATGTTTAACGACGATTAAACGCTCTTATAAGGTTTTTCTGGTATTTTCACTGTTTTGCGACAATTTAATGCTTTTATAAGGTTTTTCTGGTATTTTCACTGTTTTACGATAATTTGACAAATTTAAAGGCATTTTCAATGAATTTTAGTGCAACACGACGATTTAACACTTTTTCATGGTTTTTCTATATTTTACAGCGTTTTAAAACGATTTAACGCTCTTATAAGGTTTTTCTGGTATTTTCACTGTTTTACGACGATTTAAAGCTCTTATAAGGTTTATCTGGTATTTTCACTGTTTTTCGACGATTTAACGCTCTTATAAGGTTTATCTGGTATTTTCACTGTTTTACGACGATTATACGCTCTTTTAAGGTTTATCTGGTATTTTCACTGTTATAAAATAATTTGGCAAATTTTAAGGGTTTATCAATGATTTTCAGTGTTATACGACGATTAAACACTTTTAAATGGTTTTTCTATATTTTCAAGCGTTTAAAGACGATTTAACGCTCTTATAAGTTTTTTCTGGTATTTTCACTGTTTTACGACGATTTAACGCTCTTATAAGGGTTTTCTGGTATTTTCACTGTTTTACGACGATTTAACGCTGTTATAAGGTTAATCTGGTATTTTCACTGTTTTACGACGATTTAACGCTCTTTTAAGATTTATCTGGTATTTTCACTGTTTGAAGACGATTCAACGCTCTTAAAAGGTTTATCTGGTATTTCCACTGTTTTACGACGATTTAACGCTCTTATAAGGTTAATCTGGTATTTTCACTGTTTTACGACGATTTCACGCTCTTATAGGGTTTATCTGGTATTTTGACTGTTTAATGACGATTGAACGCTCTTTTAAGGTTAATCTGGTATTTTCACTGTTATACGACGATTTCACGCTCTTATAGGGTTTTTCTGGTATTTTCACTGTTTTACGACGATTTAACGCTCTTATAAGGTGTATTTGGTATTTTCACTGTTTTACGAGGATTTGACAAATATTTAGGGTTTTTCATTGATTTTTAGTAAAATACGACGATTTAACACTTTTTAATGGTTTTTCTATATTTCACAGCGTTTAAAGATGATTTAACGCTCTTATAAGGTTTTTCTGGTATTTCCACTGTTTTACGACGACTTAACGCTCTTATAAAGTTTTTCTGGTATTTTCACTGTTTAACGACGATTTGACAAATTTTAAGGGTTTTTCAACGATTTTTAGTGTGATACGACGATTTTACACTTTTTAATGGTTTTTCTATATTTTACAGCGTTTAAAGACGATTTAACCTTCTTATTAGGTTTTTCTGGTATTTTAACCTTTTTACGACGATTTAACGCTCTTATAAGGTTTTTCTGGTATTTTCAATGTTTAACGACGATTAAACGCTCTTATTAGGTTTTTCTGGTATTTTCACTGTTTTGCGACAATTTAATGCTTTTATAAGGTTTTTCTGGTATTTTCACTGTTATACGATAATTTGACAAATTTAAAGGCATTTTCAATGAATTTTAGTGCAACACGACGATTTAACACTTTTTAATGGTTTTTCTATATTTTACAGCGTTTTAAGACGTTTTAACGCTCTTATAAGGTTTATCTGGTATTTTCACTGTTTAACGACGATTTAACGCTCTTATAAGGTTTTTCTGGTATTTTCACTGTTTTGCGACGATTTAATGCTTTTATAAGGTTTTTCGGGAATTTACACTGTTTTACGACGATTTAACGCTCTTATAAGGTTTTTCTGGTATTTTCACTGTTTTACGACGATTTATAAGGTTTTTCTGGTACTTCAATGTTTAACGACGATTTGACAAATTTATATGGTTTTTCAAAGATTTTTAGTGTTATAAGACGATTTAACACTTTTTAATGGTTTTTCTATATTTTACAGCGTTTTAAGACGTTTTAACGCTCTTATAAGGTTTATCTGGTATTTTCACTGTTTAACGACGATTTAACGCTCTTATAAGGTTTTTCTGGTATTTTCACTGTTTTGCGACGATTTAATGCTTTTATAAGGTTTTTCGGGAATTTACACTGTTTTACGACGATTTAACGCTCTTATAAGGTTTTTCTGGTATTTTCACTGTTTTACGACGATTTATAAGGTTTTTCTGGTACTTCAATGTTTAACGACGATTTGACAAATTTATATGGTTTTTCAAAGATTTTTAGTGTTATAAGACGATTTAACACTTTTTAATGGTTTTTCTATATTTTACAGCGTTTTAAGATGATTTAACGCTCTTATAAGGTTTTTCTGGTATTATCACTGTTTTTCGACGATATAACGCTCTGATAAGGTTTTTCTTGTATTTACACTGTTTTACGACGATTTGACGCTCTTATAAGGTTTTTCTGGTATTTTCACTGTTTTACGATGATTTAACGCTCTTATGAGTTTTACTGGTATTTTCACTGTTTTACGACGATTGGACAAATTTTAAGGGGTTTTTCAATGATTTTCAGTGGAATACGGCGATTTACCACTTTTTAATGGTTTTCCTATATTTTCCAGCGTTTTAAGACCATTTAACGCTCTAATAAGGTTTATCTGGTATTTTCACTGTTTTACGACGATTTAACGCTCTTTTAAGGTTTTTCTGGTATTTTTACTGTTTTACGACGATTTAACGCTCTTATGAGTTTTACTGGTATTTTCACTGTTTTACGACGATTGGACAAATTTTAAGGGGTTTTTCAATGATTTTCAGTGGAATACGGCGATTTACCACTTTTTAATGGTTTTTCTATATTTTCCAGCGTTTTAAGACCATTTAACGCTCTTATAAGGTTTTTCTGGTATTTTCACTGTTAAACGACGATGAAACGCTCTTATAAGGTTTTTCTGGTATTTTCACTGTTTTGCGACGATTTAATGCTTTTTTAAGGTTTTTCTGGAATTTACACTGTTTAACGACGATTTAACGCTCTTATAAGGTTATTCTGGAATTTTCACTATTTTACGACAATTTGACAAATTTTAAGGGTTTTTCAATGATTTTAAGTGTAATACGACGATTTTACACTTTTTAATGGTTTTTCTATATTTTCCAGCGTTTAAAGACGATTTAAACTTCTTATTAGGTTTTTCTGGTATTTTAACTATTTAACGACGATTTAACGCTCTTATAAGGTTTTTCTGGTATTTTCAATGTTTAACGACGATTTAACGCTCTTATAAGGTTTTTCTGGTATTTTCACTGTTTTGCGACAATTTAATGCTTTTATAAGGTTTTTCTGGTATTTTCACTGTTTTACGATAATTTGACAAATTTAAAGGCATTTTCAATGAATTTTAGTGCAACACGACGATTTAACACTTTTTCATGGTTTTTCTATATTTTACAGCGTTTTAAAACGATTTAACGCTCTTATAAGGTTTTTCTGGTATTTTCACTGTTTTACGACGATTTAAAGCTCTTATAAGGTTTATCTGGTATTTTCACTGTTTTTCGACGATTTAACGCTCTTATAAGGTTTATCTGGTATTTTCACTGTTTTACGACGATTATACGCTCTTTTAAGGTTTATCTGGTATTTTCACTGTTATAAAATAATTTGGCAAATTTTAAGGGTTTATCAATGATTTTCAGTGTTATACGACGATAAAACACTTTTAAATGGTTTTTCTATATTTTCAAGCGTTTAAAGACGATTTAACGCTCTTATAAGGTTTTTCTGGTATTTTCACTGTTTTACGACGATTTAACGCTCTTATAAGGGTTTTCTGGTATTTTCACTGTTTTACGACGATTTAACGCTGTTATAAGGTTAATCTGGTATTTTCACTGTTTTACGACGATTTAACGCTCTTTTAAGATTTATCTGGTATTTTCACTGTTTGAAGACGATTCAACGCTCTTAAAAGGTTTATCTGGTATTTCCACTGTTTTACGACGATTTAACGCTCTTATAAGGTTAATCTGGTATTTTCACTGTTATACGACGATTTCACGCTCTTATAGGGTTTATCTGGTATTTTGACTGTTTAATGACGATTGAACGCTCTTTTAAGGTTAATCTGGTATTTTCACTGTTATACGACGATTTCACGCTCTTATAGGGTTTTTCTGGTATTTTCACTGTTTTACGACGATTTAACGCTCTTATAAGGTGTATTTGGTATTTTCACTGTTTTACGAGGATTTGACAAATATTTAGGGTTTTTCATTGATTTTTAGTAAAATACGACGATTTAACACTTTTTAATGGTTTTTCTATATTTCACAGCGTTTAAAGATGATTTAACGCTCTTATAAGGTTTTTCTGGTATTTCCACTGTTTTACGACGACCTAACGCTCTTATAAAGTTTTTCTGGTATTTTCACTGTTTAACGACGATTTGATAAATTTTAAGGGTTTTTCAACGATTTTTCGTGTGATACGACGATTTTACACTTTTTAATGGTTTTTCTATATTTTACAGCGTTTAAAGACGATTTAACCTTCTTATTAGGTTTTTCTGGTATTTTAACTGTTTTACGACGATTTAACGCTCTTATAAGGTTTTTCTGGTATTTTCAATGTTTAACGACGATTAAACGCTCTTATTAGGTTTTTCTGGTATTTTCACTGTTTTGCGACAATTTAATGCTATTATAAGGTTTTTCTGGTATTTTCACTGTTATACGATAATTTGACAAATTTAAAGGCATTTTCAATGAATTTTAGTGCAACACGACGATTTAACACTTTTTAATGGTTTTTCTATATTTTACAGCGTTTTAAGACGTTTTAACGCTCTTATAAGGTTTATCTGGTATTTTCACTGTTTAACGACGATTTAACGCTCTTATAAGGTTTTTCTGGTATTTTCACTGTTTTGCGACGATTTAATGCATTAATAAGGTTTTTCTGGAATTTACACTGTTTTACGACGATTTAACGCTCTTATAAGGTTTTTCTGGTATTTTCACTGTTTTACGACGATTTATAAGGTTTTTCTGGTACTTCAATGTTTTACGACGATTTGACAAATTTATATGGTTTTTCAAAGATTTTTAGTGTTATAAGACGATTTAACACTTTTTAATGGTTTTTCTATATTTTACAGCGTTTTAAGATGATTTATCGCTCTTATAAGGTTTTTCTGGTATTTTCACTGTTTTACGACGATATAACGCTCTAATAAGGTTTTTCTTGTATTTACACTGTTTTACGACGATTTGACACTCTTATAAGGTTTTTCTGGTATTTTCACTGTTTTACGATGATTTAACGCTCTTATGAGTTTTACTGGTATTTTCACTGTTTTACGACGATTGGACAAATTTTAAGGGGTTTTTCAATGATTTTCAGTGGAATACGGCAATTTACCACTTTTTTAATGGTTTTCCTATATTTTCCAGCGTTTTAAGACCATTTAACGCTCTTATAAGTTTTATCTGGTATTTTCACTGTTTTACGACGATTAAACGCTCATTTAAGGTTTTTCTGGTATTTTTACTGTTTTACGACGATTTAACGCTCTTATGAGTTTTACTGGTATTTTCACTGTTTTACGACGATTGGACAAATTTTAAGGGGTTTTTCAATGATTTTCAGTGGAATACTGCGATTTACCACTTTTTAATGGTTTTTCTATATTTTCCAGCGTTTTAAGACCATTTAACGCTCTTATAAAGTTTATCTGGTATTTTCACTGTTTTACGACGATCAAACGCTCTTATAAGGTTTTTCTGGTATTTTCACTGTTAAACGACGATGAAACGCTCTTATAAGGTTTTTCTGGTATTTTCACTGTTTTGCGACGATTTAATGCTTTTTAAAGGTTTTTCTGGAATTTACACTGTTTTACGACGATTTAACGCTCTTATAAGGTTATTCTGGAATTTTCACTATTTTACGACAATTTGACAAATTTTAAGAGTTTTTCAATGATTTTAAGTGTAATACGACGATTTTACACTTTTTAATGGTTTTTCTATATTTTCCAGCGTTTAAAGACGATTTAACCTTCTTATTAGGTTTTTCTGGTATTTTAACTGTTTTACGACGATTTTACGCTCTTATAAGGTTTTTCTGGTATTTTCACTGTTTAACGACGATTTAACGCTCTTATAAGGTTTTTCTGGTATTTTCACTGTTTTGCGACGATTTAATGCTTTTATAAGGTTTTTCTGGAATTTACACTGTTTTACGACGATTTATAAGGTTTTTCTGGTATTTTCAATGTTTTACGACGATTTGACAAATTTATATGGTTTTTCAAAGATTTTTAGTGTTATACGACGATTTAACACTTTTTAATGGTTTTTCTATATTTTACAGCGTTTTAAGATGATTTAACGCTCTTATAAGGTTTTTCTGGTATTTTCAATGTTTAACGACGATTAAACGCTCTTATAAGGTTTTTCTGGTATTTTCACTGTTTTGCGACAATTTAATGCTTTTATAAGGTTTTTCTGGTATTTTCACTGTTATACGATAATTTGACAAATTTAAAGGCATTTTCAATGAATTTTAGTGCAACACGACGATTTAACACTTTTTCATGGTTTTTCTATATTTTACAGCGTTTTAAAACGATTTAACCCTCTAATAAGGTTTATCTGGTATTTTCACTGTATAACGACGATTTAACGCTCTTATAAGGTTTTTCTGGTATTTTCACTGTTTTGCGACGATTTAATGCTTTTCTAAGGTTTTTCTGGTATTTTCACTGTAATACGATAATTTGACAAATTTTAAGGGTTTTTCAATGAATTTTAGTGCAACACGACGATTTAACACTTTTTCATGGTTTTTCTATATTTTACAGCGTTAAAAGACGATTTAACGCTCTTATAAGGTTAATCTGGTATTTTCACTGTTTAACGCTCTTTTAAGGTTTTTCTGGTATTTTCACTGTTTTGCGACGATTAAATGCTTTTATAAGGTTTTTCTGGTATTTTCACTGTTTTACGACGATTTTACGCTCTTATTAGGTTTTTCTGGTATTTTCACTGTTTTACGACGATTTAACGCTCTTATAAGGTTTTTCTGGTATTTACACTGTTTTTCGACGACTTGACGCTCTTATAAGGTTTTTCTGGTATTTTCACTGTTTTACGACGATTAAACGCTCTTATAAGGTTTTTCTGGTATTTTCACTGTTTGACGACGATTTAACGCTCTTATTAAGTTTTTCTGGTATTTTCACTGTTTTACGACGATTAAACGCTCTTATTAGGTTTTACTGGTATTTTCACTGTTTTACGACGATTAAACGCTCTTATAAGGTTTTACTGGTATGTACACTGTTTTACGACGATTTAACGCTCTTTTAAGGTTTTTCTGGTATTTTCACTGTTTTACGACGATTGGACAAATTTTAAGGGTTTTTCAATGATTTTCAGTGTACTACGACGATTAACCACTTTTTAATGGTTTTTCTATATTTTACAGCGTTTTAAGACGATTAAACGCTCTTATATGTTTTTTCTGGTATTTTCACTGTTTTGCGACGATTAAATGCTCTTATAAGGTTTTTCTGGTATTTTCACTGATTTACGACGATTGGACAAATTCTAAGGGTTTTTCAATGATTTTCAGTGTTATACGACGATAACTACTTTTAAATGGTTTTTCTATATTTTCCAGCGTTTAAAGACGATTAAACGCTCTTATAAAGTATTTCTGGTATGTTCACTTTTTTTCGACGATTTAACGCTCTTTTAAGGTTTTTCTGGTATTTTCACTGTTTTACGACGATTTGACGCTCTTATAAGGTTATTCTGGAATTTTCACTATTTTACGACAATTTGAAAAATTTTAAGGGTTTTTCAATGATTTTTAGTGTAAAACGACTGGTTGTGCGGAACTCTTTTGTACGCAATTGTGCGGGGGGTTGCGGTATTGCGGATGCGATATAGACTAAGACAAATGAAAACGAATTGAATTGCCTTAGTGTTTGCAAGAGGAAAATGAGTGGGAAAGGCCAAAGACTTACCCTGGTCTCGTTCTCCTTAAGCCGCTGGTTCTGCTCTCTTATCAGTTTGCATACAATTAACATTAACACTTAACACAAAACAAAAAACACAGTGAAATTCACTGCGGCGGGTAAAACCGTTTCACTGGACGATTGTGCTCCAAAATGATCACAGCCGAGTTCAACATATGCGGGTTTCAATATGACACGAAATGTTCGCGGGTAAGATGCAACGATAACATCTGATAACAATACTCCTTGTCTCTGGCCCGGATCACGGAAAGGGGACAAGGGGCAAAGGGGGGTGAAGGGTACACATTTAAGGCTATTCAATTTTAAAACCCAACGCGCAACTATCCCCCCCGCCTTGAAAGGGTGCGAAATCACCCCTTTTAAAACCGCATTGTCATGGCATTTATCATATAAACAAATTAACATAACCTACAGTTATCCTAAATTTCCTAACCTACATTGACTAAACCTAATGCTACTAGACTACTATTGAGTTGGCAAAGGGTATAGCCGTATTACTGGGCGAATATAAGATCCCAGCACTGTTCTGACACGAGCAACACGAATTACTCCATCTTTTGCGGGGAAAACTTCATCAATAATAGCTAACGGCCAATGTAATGGTGGGGCGTTTTCAGTTCCCACTATTACTACTAAGCCGACCTTTACTGGATTAGTAGGAGTATTCCATTTTGGACGTACTTGCAAAGTATGCAAGTAATCTAATCTCCATCGCTTCCAGAATGATTGAATTAATTTATCGAGTAAATCATGACGCGATAGAAGGCTCAAATTATCCTTCTCGATTTCCATGGCGGGCAGGTGTTTTAAGGGAGTTGTCGTCAAGAAGTGAGCTGGTGTTAACGCAAGGGGCTCGGAGGGGTCTGAAGAGAGCGTTCTACACAATGGCCTCGTATTCAGAATGGTTTCTACTTGTGCAAGTACTGTAGTTGCCTCTTCAAACGATAGAATCTGATCTCCTATTACCCGAAAAAGATGAGTCTTCATACTTTTAATATTGGATTCCCAATTTCCTCCAAAGTGGGGTGCTATTGGCGCATTCAAATGCCAGCTTATTCTATTATTGGCCAAAATACTTGCGAATTCTTCACCAAAATGTGAAGATGACGAAAATGCGTGCAATTTATTCAATTTTCTCTTGGCTCCTACAAAGTTAGTTCCGTTGTCTGAGTATAAATTTGACACAGGACCACGCCTAGAAAGAAATCGTTTGAATGCGTTCAGAAAACATTCGGTGCTCAAACTTGATGCCAATTCAAGGTGTATAGCTCTTGTTGTCAAACACACAAATAAACAAATATACGCCTTTTGAGAACGAATTCCACGTCCGCGTGATACAGTTACCCTTAAAGGCCCGGCAAAGTCTATACCCACATGCGTAAATGGTTTTATAGACTGAATGACACGACAATCTCTATGATCCGCCATTAAAGGTGCAATTGTTTTAGGGCGTAGCCGAAAACACGAATTGCATTTATGTACTCGATTTCGAATTAAACTACGGGCTGACAGTATCCAATATTTTTGCCTCAAAATAGACATTAATAATGCGGGACCCGAGTGACAATGAATTTTATGATAATGATCAACCAACAAATTTAAAACGTGATCCTTTCGCGGGAGAACTATGGGGTGCTTTTGATCATAATTTAAATCCGAATTAACTAAACGACCTCCCAACCTTATGATTCCGTCATTCAAGAACGGTCTCAAACGTTGAAATACGGGTTTACACGTCTTTCCTTGTTGTAGATTTATCAATTCCCCGGGAAAGTACGCTCGTTGTATTTCGCGCAATATTTTAAGCTCAACGAACTCTAAATCTGACCCACGTATATATTTTCGATATGGCAACACCTTAAGAAAACGAAATACGTAAACCAAACATCGTAATAATTTATTCCACGAGGAAAAGCGCTTTGACAGGGTTAGAATATCATATTCTTCTAAACCAGAAGTCATTACTAACGAAATAGACTTCTGTTCGGGTGGTTCTGTGACCATGTTGACATCAAATGTGGTAATGGGCCACCGTTCAGGCCTAAATTTCATCCACGGTGGGCCATGAAACCATAGCGGGTGATCTAAAATCTGATTGGGGGTAAGCCCTCGTGACAGACAATCAGCGGGATTATCTGTGCCTGCGATATGATTAAAACAGGTAGCTGATAATTCAGATTGAATTTTAGCAACTCTATTAGCCACGAATGTCCCCCAACGGTGCGGAGAAGACTGAATCCAACAAAGTGCTACAGTGGAATCAGTAAATGCGTATATATTTTCAATTTTCAAGCGTTTTTCTAAGGTTTCTATTACGTTATGCATTAATTTTGCAAGTATTAATGCAGCGCAAAGTTCTAATCGTGCGAGAGAAACAATTTTTACAGGAGAAACCTTCGATTTTGCACAAGCAACATGTACTGAAATTGCTTCATGATTTTGGACATGGAAATACACTATACCTCCATATGCCTTTTCGCTGGCATCTGCGAAACCAACAATGGTTACGATGCTACTGGACGTGATGCCAGTATGGCGCGGAATTTGTATTCTATTTAGTGAGGAAAGTTCCTCACAGAATTGCGTCCATATCCTTACAATATCGTCGGGAGGCTCATCATCCCAATCGCATTTGTGTAGCCACAATTGTTTAATTAAAAGCTTGGCATATAAAACGACAGGCGCGATGAAGCCCATAATATCCCATATTTTTGCGACACAAGACAATATATTTCGTTTTGTACAACCTGTTTTAGGTGTAGAAGTGACGAACGAGAATAAATCGGAATTTGGTGACCAGTATAAGCCCAATATTTTATGCATGCTTACTTCATCAAATTCCTTTATCGCTGATAAGCGATGCGAATCTGGAATAGATTCCAGAACATCTTGCGAATTGCTGGTCCACTTGACAAGGTCAAATTGGCCAGTCTTCAATAATGCGATTAACTGAGAGGACGTTTCCTTTGCACCCTCTTCAGTTTCCATACTATATACAAAATCATCCATATATAAAAATTCTTCAATAATTTTCTTAGCTTCAGGAAAAGCTTCTCCTTCATCAGAGGCCAATTGCCTGATAGTGCGTAAAGCTTGAAATGGGCTGGATGTAAGACCAAAACAAACGCGGTTAAACTCATAAGTTTTAATATCTTCGCTGGGCGAGAAGCGATACAAGATTCGTTGATATCTCCGATCACTATCTTTCACTCCTATACACAAAAACATTTTGCGTATATCAGCTGAAAGAGCTATTGGGAATACACGAAAATTCATAATTATATTAAATAAATTTCCCTGTAAATTTTCCCCACTATATAAAATATTATTCAATGACACGGAAGTGCTTGTTTTTGCGCTAGCGTCCAGGACTATTCTCAAACTGGTCGTGATTTTATCCTCTCGTACAACTCCATGGTGCGGAATTATGTATGAAGGCATCTCATTTCCTTCATTTGAAGTGCTGAGAGTCAAATAATCCTTCTCTAAATATTCATTGATAATATTATTATAAGCTTCTCTTAATTTTGGAGAGGCTTCCAATTTACGTTCAAGGCATAAAAAACGTTTCTTTGCCATTGCAAATGAATCCCCAAGGGTTGAAACATCCCCTTTAAATGCCAAAGTTACTATATATCTTCCATTTTCAGGGTCTCTTGTGGTTGTTCTTTGATATATTTCCTCACATTCACGATCTTCAGGACTTTTAATAGACGGTACGTTTACCTCTTCTAATTCCCAAAATCTTTTGAGACAAATATCATCTGGTTCTTCTAGCATGGCACAACAAGATACGCTAACATTATCCTCAACCCGAGTTGGTGCTGATCCCAAAATAACGTATCCTAGAACTGTTTCTAAAGCATGCAGATTATGCCTCTGAAAAGGGTCTTGAACCCTTTTTGACAACAGGAGATGCGGGAAGAGCTGGGCTCCTAGCAACATGTCAATTTCTCCTGGTTCTCCATATGACTCATCCGCCAACGGTAAGTCATTCAAATATGACAATGAAGGTACATCAACTTTGGCGGTAGGTAAGCGCTCTGTAACTTTATTCACAATCAATGAAGTAATGTTATAATTTATTGCTCGATTGAAACGAGAGTAAATTTCGGTCTGTATGGAGCCTGTAATGGGCTTAGACGATCCTCCAATACCCTTAACGGTGGAACAAGACGGGCGTTGATATTCAAAAAATCCTAATTTTCTACAACAATCCCGAGTAATAAAATTGCTCTGAGATGCGCTGTCCAATAAACACCTAACGAGATGTTCATTTCCCTGTGCGTCTATTATTCCCACTCGTGCGGTAGCCAGCAATACAGTACAATGAGTCTTTAGATTATGAGATCGCACAGTTGAAAAAGTACACAAAGCTACATCAGAATTGGAGCAGCCCGGTTTTGGATCATTCAATTGATCAGCTTTCTGGTTTTCAATTCTTTGGGCATTTTGAGAGTCTGACTGCCCCTTGTGTGATGCACCCTGTTCTTCAAAATGTAACATTGTATGATGAAACTTGTCATTACACTTATGACAATTTTGATTTGAATTGCAAGTCCTAGCCTTATGTCTATCACTAAGGCACCTAAAACAGAATCCCTTGCTTTTGATAAAATTGAACCGTTCCCTTACAGTCAATTTTTTAAATTCTGAACATTTAAACAAATTTCCATGCGATAGATTATTGCAAAGTAAACATTTAATAGGCTGACGATTTTCCTCACTACCAGCGCTCATATAGGCTTGCGTCGATCTCTGTGACCGTTTTAACGTTTCACTTTTATTTTCCACCGATTTTCTTGAAGAACCGGTTCTTTGCAAGATCTTAATTTGTTCACGCACAAATTTCACCAAATCTTCAAACGAGGGGAATTCATTTTCCCGATTGTATGTTTCGAATCCTTTCACCGAGTCCATATCAAGTTTTTTCAATGCAATGTGTAAGAAAATAAAGTCACACAAATTATCTAAATTTACATTTTTAACGGCTGCCACAGCTGACGCAAAATGATCAATAAAGGATTCCAGATTATTAATATTTGCAACAGCAAAGGATTTAAAATCCAAAATTTGATCGATGTATGCAGAAGATATTACTCTTTTGTCGTTATATTTATCGATCAACGAGTTAAAAATAATTTCGTAATTTTCCGGCGATAAAATGATCCCGGCGAACGTTGATTTAACACGGTTACTGATTTTTCCCAACAAATAATATAACTTTTCTGAAGTCGAAAGTGTATCGTTATTGTGTACGGTGTTAATAAAACTTGAATAAAATATGGGCCAATTTTTTATTTCCCCATCGAAATATGCCAATTCAATTGGTGGGAGTTTTACACTACATTTTTTCTGTTCACTAACCACCCGCGAAGTGTTTTCCCGATTTAATGATATTTTTCTTTTGATATGTCCGTACATATCGTCGAACTTGAACCATCTTTCAAAATCAGGTTCAAAGTTTGAATCGATTTCCAAATTTAATATATTTATTTGTTGAGATATGTCCTCATACTTACTTCTAGTCAAGTCTAGAGTTTCAACTAACGAAAGAAACTCCTCTAGAATACTCAAGTCGGAAATTTTATTTGATAGTTCAAATAACTTAGTAAGACGTGCATCTAACGCATCTCGCTGAGCCGTCAGTAATCTCAACTTTTTTTTCTTTAGTGGCCATTATGTATTTAGCAATAAATAATTAACCCAAATAATTAATTATAATTTAAATAACGCTATAATTGAATTAACGCTAGCGTAATTGATCAAAGTAAACAATTCTTCTGATATGTGTTTCCAAATTAAACTCAATAACAACTGAATATTATTATTCTGTTTACTATCTATTGTTAGCGGTCGTTAATGTTTTTATGCTGTATTGAATGTGAATCTTATATTTGATATCAAAATACCGTTGTAAAATTGTTCCTACTACCTCCTACATATGAATTGTAAGTTCCTCCTGTCCTAAAATGAGTTCTGTTACTCATCGGGATTGCTCTAGCAAGAAATAAACACAATAAAAAAAAAAAATACCTACGTACTTAACGCTAGCGAAGTATGTACTCGTATTATTAGAATTCAGTATTGAATACAAGTACCTACTTACACAATACGATTCCTTGCGTTAAACCAGGTACCTACATACACGATTAAATTATTGTCAACCTATAATTTGCCACGAGGAATTAAATGTAATTCGTTTTTAATATAACTATTTGACGGACTAAATTTTAACCCATTTATAATGCAAATGCCATGATTTTGGTACAAATAATGATTATAGATTGCAATTGCGAACGAAAGTAATACAATATAACCCGGTTCGAAATTGGACCAATTTGATGGTTGTGCGGAAATCTTTCGTACGCAATTGTGCGGGGGGTTGCGGTATTGCGGATGCGATATAGACTAAGACAAATAAAAACGAAATGAATTGCCTTAGTGTTTGCAAGAGGAAAATGAGTGGGAAAGGCCAAAGACTTACCCTGGTCTCGTTCTCCTTAAGCCGCTGGTTCTGCTCTCTTATCAGTTTGCATACAATTAACATTAACACTTAACACAAAACAAAAAACACAGTGAAATTCACTGCGGCGGGTAAAACCGTTTCACTGGACGATTGTGCTCCAAAATGATCACAGCCGAGTTCAACATATGCGGGTTTCAATATGACACGAAATGTTCGCGGGTAAGATGCAACGATAACAACTGATAACAATACTCCTTGTCTCTGGCCCGGATCACGGAAAGGGGACAAGGGGCAAAGGGGGGTGAAGGGTACACATTTAAGGCTATTCAATTTTAAAACCCAACGCGCAACTAACGACGATTTAACACTTTTTAAAGGTTTTTCTATATTTTCCAGCGTTTTTAGACCATTTAACGCTCTAGTAAGGTTTATCTTGTATTTTCACTGTTTTACGACGATTTAACGCCCTTTGAAGGTTTATCTGGTATTTTCACTGTTTTACGACGATTTAACGCTCTTATAAGGTTATTCTGGAATTTTCACTATTTTACGACAATTTGACAAATTTTAAGGGTTTTTCAATGATTTTTAGTGTAATACGACGATTTTACACTTTTTAATGGTTTTTCTATATTTTCCAGCGTTTAAAGACGATTTAACCTTCTTATTAGGTTTTTCTGGTTTTTTAACTGTTTTACGACGATTTAACGCTCTTATAAGGTTTTTCTGGTATTTTCAATGTTTAACGACGATTAAACGCTCTAATAAGGTTTTTCTGGTATTTTCACTGTTTTGCGACGATTTAATGCTTTTATAAGGTTTTTCTGGTATTTTCACTGTAATACGATAATTTGACAAATTTTAAGGGTTTTTCAATGATTTTTAGTGCAACACGACGATTTAACACTTTTTCATGGTTTTTCTATATTTTACAGCGTTTTAAGACGATTTAACGCTCTTATAAGGTTTATCTGGTATTTTCACTGTTTTACGACGATTTTCACGCTCTTTTAAGTTTTATCTGGTATTTTCACTGTTTTAAGACGATTTAACGCTCTTATAAGTTTTTTCTTTAATTTTCACTGTTTAACGACGATTTGACAAATCTTATGGGTGTTTCAATGATTGTTAGTCTAATACGACGATTTTACACTTTTTAATGGTTTTTCTATATTTTACAGCGTTTTAAGATGATTTAACGATCTTTTAAGGTTTTTCTGGTATTTTAACTGTTTTACGTCTTTTTAACGCTCTTATAAGGTTTTTCTGGTATTTTCACTGTTTAACGACGATTTGACAAATATTAAGGGTTTTTCAACGATTTTTAGTTTAATACGACGATTTAACACTTTTTCATGGATTTTCTATATTTAACAGCGTTTTAAGATGATTTAACGCTCTTATAAGGTTTTTCTGGTATTTTCACTGTTTTTCGACAATTTAATGCTCTTATAAAGTTTTTCTGGTATTTTCACTGTAATACGATAATTTGACAAATTTTAAGGGTTTTTCAATGATTTTTAGTGCAACACGACGATTTAACACTTTTTCATGGTTTTTTTATATTTTCCAGCGTTTAAAGACGATTTTACGCTCTTTTAAGGTTTATCTGGTATTTTCACTGTTTGACAACGATTTAACGCTCTTATTAGGTTTTTCTGGTATTTTCACTGTTTTATGACGATTAAACGCTCTTATTAGGTTTTACTGTTATTTTCACTGTTTTACGACGATTAAACGCTCTTATAAGGTTTTTCTGGTATGTACACTGTTTTACGACGATTTAACGCTCTTATAAGGTTTTTCTAATATTTTCACTGTTTTACGATGATAGGACAAATTTTAAGGGTTTTTCAATGATTTTCAGTGTACTATGACGATTAACCACTTTATAATGGTTTTTCTATATTTTACAGCGTTTTAAGACGATTAAACGCTCTTATATGGTTTTTCTGGGATTTTCACTGTTTTGCCACGATTTAATGCTCTTATAAGGATTTCTGGTATTTTCACTGATTTACGACGATTGGACAAATGTTAAGGGTTTTTCAATGATTTTCAGTGTTATACGACGATAACCACTTTTAAATGGTTTTTCTATATTTTCCAGCGTTTAAAGACGATTAAACGCTCTTATAAGGTTTTTCTGGTATGTTCACTTTTTTTCGACGATTTAACGCTCTTTTAAGGTTTTTCTGGTATTTTCACTGTTTTACGACGATTTGACGCTCTTATAAGGTTATTCTGGTAATTTCACTGTTTTATGACGATTTGACAAAATTTTTAGGGTTTTTCAGAGATTTTTAGTGTAATACGACGATTTAACACTTTTTAATGGTTTTTCTATATTTTACAGCGTTTTAAGATGATTTAACGATCTTATAAGGTTTTTCTGGTATTTTCACTGTTTTACGACGATTTTACGCTCTTATAAGGTTTTTCTGGTATTTTCACTGTTTTACGACGATTTAACGCTCTTATAAGGTTTTTCTGGTATTGACACTGTTTTTCGACGACTTGACGCTCTTATAAGGTTTTTCTGGTATTTTCACTGTTTTACGACGATTAAACGCTCTTATAAGGTTTTTCTGGTATTTTCACTGTGATAAGATAATTTGACAAATTGTAAGAGTTTTTTAATGATTTTCAGTGAAATACGACGATCAAACACTTTTTAATGGTTTTTTTATATTTTACAGCGTTTTAAGACGATTTAACGCTCTTATAAAGTTTATCTGGTATTTTCACTGTTTTATGACGATTTGACAAAATTTTTAGGGTTTTTCAATGATTTTTAGTGTAATACGACGATTTAACACTTTTTAATGGTTTTTCTATATTTTACAGCGTTTTAAGATGATTTAACGATCTTTTAAGGTTTTTCTGGTATTTTAACTGTTTTACGTCTTTTTAACGCTCTTTTAAGGTTTTTCTGGTATTTTCACTGTTAAACGACGATTTGACAAATATTAAGGGTTTTTCAACGATTTTTAGTTTAATACGACGATTTAACACTTTTTAATGGATTTTCTATATTTAACAGCGTTTAAAGACGATTTTACGATCTTATAAGGTTTATCTGGTATTTTCACTGTTTTACGACGATTTAACGCTCTTATAAGGTTTATCTGGTATTTTCACTGCTTTACGACGATTTGACAAATTTTTAGGGTTTTTCAATGATTTTTAGTGTAATACGACGATTTAACACTTTTTAATGGTTTTTCTATATTTAACAGCGTTTTAAGATGATTTAACGCTCTTATAAGGTTTTTCTGGTATTTTCACTGTTTTTCGACAATTTAATGCTCTTATAAAGTTTTTCTGGTATTTTCACTGTTTTACGACGATTTTTAAGCTCTTTTAAGGTTTATCTGGTATTTTCACTGTTTTAAGACGATTTAACGCTCTTATAAGTTTTTTCTTTAATTTTCACTGTTTAACGACGATTTGACAAATCTTATGGGTGTTTCAATGATTGTTAGTCTTATACGACGATTTTACACTTTTTAATGGTTTTTCTATATTTTCCAGCGTTTAAAGACGATTTTACGCTCTTTTAAGGTTTATCTGGTATTTTCACTGTTTGACGACGATTTAACGCTCTTATTAGGTTTTTCTGGTATTTTCACTGTTTTACGACGGTTAAACGCTCTTATTAGGTTTTACTGTTATTTTCACTGTTTTACGACGATTAAACGCTCTTATAAGGTTTTTTCTGGTATGTACACTGTTTTACGACGATTTAACGCTCTTATAAGGTTTTTCTGGTATTTACACTGTTTTTCGACGACTTGAAGCTCTTATAAGGTTTTTCTGGTATTTTCACTGTTTTACGACGATTAAACGCTCTTATAAGGTTTATCTGGTATTTTCACTGTTTGACGACGATTTAACGCTCTTATTAGGTTTTTCTGGTATTTTCACTGTTTTACGACGGTTAAACGCTCTTATTAGGTTTTACTGTTATTTTCACTGTTTTACGACGATTAAACGCTCTTATAAGGTTTTTCTGGTATGTACACTGTTTTACGACGATTTAACGCTCTTATAAGGTTTTTCTGGTATTTTCACTGTTTTACGATGATTGGACAAATTTAAAGGGTTTTTCAATTCTTTTCAGTGTACTACGACGATTAACCACTTTTTAATGGTTTTTCTATATTTTACAGCGTTTTAAGACGATTAAACGCTCTTATATGGTTTTTCTGGTATTTTCACTGTTTTGCCACGATTTAATGCTCTTATAAGGTTTTCTGGTATTTTCACTGATTTACGACGATTGGACAAAATTTTTAGGGTTTTTCAATGATTTTTAGTGTAATACGACGATTTAACACTTTTTCATGGTTTTTCTATATTTTACAGCGTTTTTAGATGATTTAACGATCTTATAAGGTTTTTCTGGTATTTTCACTGTTTTACGACGATTTTACGCTCTTATTAGGTTTTTCTGGTATTTTCACTGTTTTACGACGATTTAACGATCTTATAAGGTTTTTCTGGTATTTACACTGTTTTTCGACGACTTGAAGCTCTTATAAGGTTTTTCTGGTATTTTCACTGTTTTACGACGATTAAACGCTCTTATAAGGTTTTTCTGGTATTTTCACTGTTTGACGACGATTTAACGCTCTTATTAAGTTTTTCTGGTATTTTCACTGTTTTACGACGATTAAACGCTCTTATTAGGTTTTACTGGTATTTTCACTGTTTTACGACGATTAAACGCTCTTATAAGGTTTTACTGGTATGTACACTGTTTTACGACGATTTAACGCTCTTTTAAGGTTTTTCTGGTATTTTCACTGTTTTACGACGATTGGACAAATTTTAAGGGTTTTTCAATGATTTTCAGTGTACTACGACGATTAACCACTTTTTAATGGTTTTTCTATATTTTACAGCGTTTTAAGACGATTAAACGCTCTTATATGTTTTTTCTGGTATTTTCACTGTTTTGCGACGATTTAATGCTCTTATAAGGTTTTTCTGGTATTTTCACTGATTTACGACGATTGGACAAATTCTAAGGGTTTTTCAATGATTTTCAGTGTTATACGACGATAACTACTTTTAAATGGTTTTTCTATATTTTCCAGCGTTTAAAGACGATTAAACGCTCTTATAAAGTATTTCTGGTATGTTCACTTTTTTTCGACGATTTAACGCTCTTTTAAGGTTTTTCTGGTATTTTCACTGTTTTACGACGATTTGACGCTCTTATAAGGTTATTCTGGAATTTTCACTATTTTACGACAATTTGAAAAATTTTAAGGGTTTTTCAATGATTTTTAGTGTAAAACGACGATTTAACACTTTTTAAAGGTTTTTCTATATTTTCCAGCGTTTTTAGACCATTTAACGCTCTAGTAAGGTTTATCTTGTATTTTCACTGTTTTACGACGATTTAACGCCCTTTGAAGGTTTATCTGGTATTTTCACTGTTTTACGACGATTTAACGCTCTTACAAGGTTATTCTGGAATTTTCACTATTTTACGACAATTTGACAAATTTTAAGGGTTTTTCAATGATTTTTAGTGTAATACGACGATTTTACACTTTTTAATGGTTTTTCTATATTTTCCAGCGTTTAAAGACGATTTAACCTTCTTATTAGGTTTTTCTGGTTTTTTAACTGTTTTACGACGATTTAACGCTCTTATAAGGTTTTTCTGGTATTTTCAATGTTTAACGACGATTAAACGCTCTAATAAGGTTTTTCTGGTATTTTCACTGTTTTGCGACGATTTAATGCTTTTATAAGGTTTTTCTGGTATTTTCACTGTAATACGATAATTTGACAAATTTTAAGGGTTTTTCAATGAATTTTAGTGCAACACGACGATTTAACACTTTTTCAAGGTTTTTCTATATTTTACAGCGTTTTAAGACGATTTAACGCTCTGATAAGGTTTATCTGGTATTTTCACTGTTTAACGACGATTTTTACGCTCTTTTAAGGTTTATCTGGTATTTTCACTGTTTTAAGACGATTTAACGCTCTTATAAGTTTTTTCTTTAATTTTCACTGTTTAACGACGATTTGACATATCTTATGGGTGTTTCAATGATTGTTAGTCTAATACGACGATTTTACACTTTTTAATGGTTTTTCTATATTTTCCAGCGTTTAAAGACGATTTTACGCTCTTTTAAGGTTTATCTGGTATTTTCACTGTTTGACGACGATTTAACGCTCTTATTAGGTTTTTCTGGTATTTTCACTGTTTTACGACGATTTGACAAATTTTTAGGGTTTTTCAATGAAATTTAGTGTAATACGACGATTTAACACTTTTGAATGGTTTTTCTATATTTTACAGCGTTTGAGGACGATTTAACGCTCTTATAAGGTTTTTCTGGAATTTTCACTGTTTTACGACGATTTAACGCTCTTATAAGGTTTTTCTGGTATTTTCACTGTTTTACGACGATTTAACGCTCGTATTAGGTTTTTCTAGTATTTTCACTGTTTTACGACGATTTAAAGCTCTTATAAGGTTTATCTAGTATTTTCACTGTTTTACGACGATTTGACAAATTTTTAGGGTTTTTCAATGATTATTAGTGTAATACGACGATTTATCACTTTTTAATGGTTTTTCTATATTTTACAGCGTTTTAAGATGATTTATCGCTCTTATAAGGTTTTTCTGGAATTTTAACTGTTTTACGTCGATTTAACGCTCTTATAAGGTTTTTCTGGTATTTTAACTGTTTCACGTCGATTTAACGCTCTTATAAGGTTTTTCTGGTATTTTCACTGTTTTACGACGATTTAACGCTCTTATAAGGTTTTTCTGGTATTTACACTGTTTTACGACGACTTGACGCTCTTATAAGGTTTTTCTGGTATTTTTACTGTTTTACGACGATTAAACGCTCTTATAAGGTTTTTCTGGTATTTTTACTGTGATAAGATAATTTGACAAATCGTAAGAGTTTTTAAATGATTTTCAGTGAAATACGAAGATCAAAAACTTTTTAATGGTTATTCTATATTTTACAGCGTTTTAAGACGATTTAACGCTCTTATAAAGTTTATCTGGTATTTTCACTGTTTTAAGACGATTTAACGCTCTTATAAGTTTTTTCTTTAATTTTCACTGTTTAACGACGATTTGACATATCTTATGGGTGTTTCAATGATTGTTAGTCTAATACGACGATTTTACACTTTTTAATGGTTTTTCTATATTTTCCAGCGTTTAAAGACGATTTTACGCTCTTTTAAGGTTTATCTGGTATTTTCACTGTTTGACGACGATTTAACGCTCTTATTAGGTTTTTCTGGTATTTTCACTGTTTTACGACGATTTGACAAATTTTTAGGGTTTTTCAATGAAATTTAGTGTAATACGACGATTTAACACTTTTTAATGGTTTTTCTTAATTTTACAGCGTTTGAGGACGATTTAACGCTCTAATAAGGTTTTTCTGGTATTTTCACTGTTTTACGACGATTTAACGCTCTTATAAGGTTTTTCTGGTATTTTCACTGTTTTACGACGATTTAACGCTCGTATTGGGTTTTTCTAGTATTTTCACTGTTTTACGACGATTTAAAGCTCTTATAAGGTTTATCTGGTATTTTCACTGTTTTACGACGATTTGACAAATTTTTAGGGTTTTTCAATGATTATTAGTGTAATACGACGATTCATCACTTTTTAATGGTTTTTCTATATTTTACAGCGTTTTAAGATGATTTATCGCTCTTATAAGGTTTTTCTGGAATTTTAACTGTTTTACGTCGATTTAACGCTCTTATAAGGTTTTTCTGGTATTTTAACTGTTTTACGTCGATTTAACGCTCTTATAAGGTTTTTCTGGTATTTTCACTGTTTTACGACGATTTAACGCTCTTATAAGGTTTTTCTGGTATTTTCACTGTGATAAGATAATTTGACAAATCGTAAGAGTTTTTAAATGATTTTCAGTGAAATACGAAGATCAAAAACTTTTTAATGGTTATTCTATATTTTACAGCGTTTTAAGACGATTTAACGCTCTTATAAAGTTTATCTGGTATTTTCACTGTTTTATGACGATTTGACAAAATTTTTAGGGTTTTTCAATGATTTTTAGTGTAATACGACGATTTAACACTTTTTAATGGTTTTTCTATATTTTACAGCGTTTTAAGATGATTTAACGATCTTTTAAGGTTTTTCTGGTATTTTAACTGTTTTACGTCTTTTTAACGCTCTTATAAGGTTTTTCTGGTATTTTCACTGTTTAACGACGATTTGACAAATTTTAAGGGTTTTTCAACGATTTTTAGTTTAATACGACGATTTAACACTTTTTAATGGATTTTCTATATTTAACAGCGTTTTAAGATGATTGAACGCTCTTATAAGGTTTTTCTGGTATTTTCACTGTTTTTCGACAATTTAATGCTCTTATAAAGTTTTTCTGGTATTTTCACTGTAATACGATAATTTGACAAATTTTAAGGGTTTTTCAATGATTTTTAGTGCAACACGACGATTTAACACTTTTTCATGGTTTTTCTATATTTTACCGCGTTTTAAGACGATTTAACGCTCTTATAAGGTTTATCTGGTATTTTCACTGTTTTACGACGATTTTTAAGCTCTTTTAAGGTTTATCTGGTATTTTCACTGTTTTAAGACGATTTAACGCTCTTATAAGTTTTTTCTTTAATTTTCACTGTTTAAAGACGATTTGACAAATCTTATGGGTGTTTCAATGATTGTTAGTCTAATACGACGATTTTACACTTTTAAATGGTTTTTCTATATTTTCCAGCGGTTAAAGACGATTTTACGCTCTTTTAAGGTTTATCTGGTATTTTCACTGTTTGACGACGATTTAACGCTCTTATTAGGTTTTTCTGGTATTTTCACTGTTTTACGACGATTAAACGCTCTTATTAGGTTTTACTGTTATTTTCACTGTTTTACGACGATTAAACGCTCTTATAAGGTTTTTCTGGTATGAACACTGTTTTACGACGATTTAACGCTCTTATAAGGTTTTTCTGGTATTTTCACTGTTTTACGATGATTGGACAAATTTTAAGGGTTTTTCAATGATTTTCAGTGTACTACGACGATTAACCACTTTTTAATGGTTTTTCTATATTTTACAGCGTTTTAAGACGCTTAAACGCTCTTATATGGTTTTTCTGGTATTTTCACTGTTTTGCCACGATTTAATGCTCTTATAAGGTTTTCTGGTATTTTCACTGATTTACGACGATTGGACAAAATTTTTAGGGTTTTTCAATGATTTTTAGTGTAATAAGACGATTTAACACTTTTTAATGGTTTTTCTATATTTTACAGCGTTTTTAGATGATTTAACGATCTTATAAGGTTTTTCTGGTATTTTCACTGTTTTACGACGATTTTACGCTCTTATAAGGTTTTTCTGGTATTTTCACTGTTTTACGACGATTTAACGCTCTTATAAGGTTTTTTTGGTATTTACACTGTTTTTCGACGACTTGACGCTCTTATAAGGTTTTTCTGGTATTTTCACTGTTTTACGACGATTAAACGCTCTTATAAGGTTTTTCTGGTATTTTCACTGTTTTACGACGATTAAACGCTCTGATTAGGTTTTACTGGTATTTTCACTGTTTTACGACGATTAAACGCTCTTATAATGTTTTTCTGGTATGTACACTGTTTTACGACGATTTAACGCTCTTATAAGGTTTTTCTGGTATTTTCACTGTTTTACGACGATTGGACAAATTTTAAGGGTTTTTCAATGATTTTCAGTGTACTACGACGATTAACCACTTTTTAATGGTTTTTCTATATTTTACAGCGTTTGAAGACGATTAAACGCTCTTATATGTTTTTTCTGGTATTTTCACTGTTTTGCGACGATTTAATGCTCTTATAAGGTTTTTCTGGTATTTTCACTGATTTACGACGATTGGACAAATTCTAAGGGTTTTTCAATGATTTTCAGTGTTATACGACGATAACTACTTTTTAATGGTTTTTCTATATTTTCCAGCGTTTAAAGACGATTAAACGCTCTTATAAAGTATTTCTGGTATGTTCACTTTTTTTCGACGATTTAACGCTCTTTTAAGGTTTTTCTGGTATTTTCACTGTTTTACGACGATTTGACGCTCTTATAAGGTTATTCTGGAATTTTCACTATTTTACGACAATTTGAAAAATTTTAAGGGTTTTTCAATGATTTTTAGTGTAAAACGACGATTTAACACTTTTTAAAGGTTTTTCTATATTTTCCAGCGTTTTTAGACCATTTAACGCTCTAGTAAGGTTTATCTTGTATTTTCACTGTTTGACGACGATTTAACGCCCTTTGAAGGTTTATCTGGTATTTTCACTATTTTACGACAATTTGACAAATATTAAGGGTTTTTCAATGATTTTTAGTGTAATACGACGATTTTACACTTTTTAATGGTTTTTCTATATTTTCCAGCGTTTAAAGACGATTTAACCTTCTTATTAGGTTTTTCTGGTTTTTTAACTGTTTTACGACGATTTAACGCTCTTATAAGGTTTTTCTGGTATTTTCAATGTTTAACGACGATTAAACGCTCTAATAAGGTTTTTCTGGTATTTTCACTGTTTTGCGACGATTTAATGCTTTTATAAGGTTTTTCTGGTATTTTCAGTGTAATACGATAATTTGACAAATTTTAAGGGTTTTTCAATGAATTTTAGTGCAACACGACGATTTAACACTTTTTCATGGTTTTTCTATATTTTACAGCGTTTAAAGACGATTTAACGCTCTTATAAGTTTTTTCTTTAATTTTCACTGTTTAACGACGATTTGACATATCTTATGGGTGTTTCAATGATTGTTAGTCTAATACGACGATTTTACACTTTTTAATGGTTTTTCTATATTTTCCAGCGTTTAAAGACGATTTTACGCTCTTTTAAGGTTTATCTGGTATTTTCACTGTTTGACGACGATTTAACGCTCTTATTAGGTTTTTCTGGTATTTTCACTGTTTTACGACGATTTGACAAATTTTTAGGGTTTTTCAATGAAATTTAGTGTAATACGACGATTTAACACTTTTTAATGGTTTTTCTATATTTTACAGCGTTTGAGGACGATTTAACGCTCTTATAAGGTTTTTCTTGTATTTTCACTGTTTTACGACGATTTAACGCTCTTATAAGGTTTTTCTGGTATTTTCACTGTTTTACGACGATTTAACGCTCGTATTAGGTTTTTCTAGTATTTTCACTGTTTTACGACGATTAAACGCTCTTATAAGGTTTTTCTGGTATTTTCACTGTGATAAGATAATTTGACAAATCGTAAGAGTTTTTAAATGATTTTCAGTGAAATACGAAGATCAAAAACTTTTTAATGGTTATTCTATATTTTACAGCGTTTTAAGACGATTTAACGCTCTTATAAGGTTTTTCTGGAATTTTAACTGTTTTACGTCGATTTAACGCTATTATAAGGTTTTTCTGGTATTTTAACTGTTTTACGTCGATTTAACGCTCTTATAAGGTTTTTCTGGTATTTTCACTGTTTTACGACGATTTAACGCTCTTATAAGGTTTTTCTGGTATTTACACTGTTTTACGACGACTTGACGCTCTTATAAGGTTTTTCTGGTATTTTTACTGTTTTACGACGATTAAACGCTCTTATAAGGTTTTTCTGGTATTTTCACTGTGATAAGATAATTTGACAAATCGTAAGAGTTTTTAAATGATTTTCAGTGAAATACGAAGATCAAAAACTTTTTAATGGTTATTCTATATTTTACAGCGTTTTAAGACGATTTAACGCTCTTATAAAGTTTATCTGGTATTTTCACTGTTTTAAGACGATTTAACGCTCTTATAAGTTTTTTTTTTAATTTTCACTGTTTAACGACGATTTGACATATCTTATGGGTGTTTCAATGATTGTTAGTCTAATACGACGATTTTACACTTTTTAATGGTTTTTCTATATTTTCCAGCGTTTAAAGACGATTTTACGCTCTTTTAAGGTTTATCTGGTATTTTCACTGTTTGACGACGATTTAACGCTCTTATTAGGTTTTTCTGGTATTTTCACTGTTTTACGACGATTTGACAAATTTTTAGGGTTTTTCAATGAAATTTAGTGTAATACGACGATTTAACACTTTTTAATGGTTTTTCTTTATTTTACAGAGTTTGAGGACGATTTAACGCTCTTATAAGGTATTTCTGGTATTTTCACTGTTTTACGACGATTTAACGCTCTTATAAGGTTTTTCTGGTATTTTCACTGTTTTACGACGATTTAACGCTCGTATTAGGTTTTTCTAGTATTTTCACTGTTTTACGACGATTTAAAGCTCTTATAAGGTTTATCTGGTATTTTCACTGTTTTACGACGATTTGACAAATTTTTAGGGTTTTTCAATGATTATTAGTGTAATACGACGATTCATCACTTTTTAATGGTTTTTCTATATTTGACAGCGTTTTAAGATGATTTATCGCTCTTATAAGGTTTTTCTGGAATTTTAACTGTTTTACGTCGATTTAACGCTCTTATAAGGTTTTTCTGGTATTTTAACTGTTTTACGTCGATTTAACGCTCTTATAAGGTTTTTCTGGTATTTTCACTGTTTTACGACGATTTAACGCTCTTATAAGGTTTTTCTGGTATTTACACTGTTTTACGACGACTTGACGCTCTTATAAGGTTTTTCTGGTATTTTTACTGTTTTACGACGTTTAAACGCTCTTATAAGGTTTTTCTGGTATTTTCACTGTGATAAGATAATTTGACAAATCGTAAGAGTTTTTAAATAATTTTCAGTGAAATACGAAGATCAAAAACTTTTTAATGATTATTCTATATTTTACAGCGTTTTAAGACGATTTAACGCTCTTATAAAGTTTATCTGGTATTTTCACTGTTTTATGACGATTTGACAAAATTTTTAGGGTTTTTCAATGATTTTTAGTGTAATACGACGATTTAACACTTTTTAATGGTTTTTCTATAGTTTACAGCGTTTTAAGATGATTTAACGATCTTTTAAGGTTTTTCTGGTATTTTATTTGTTTTACGTCTTTTTAACGCTCTTATAAGGTTTTTCTGGTATTTTCACTGTTTAACGACGATTTGACAAATATTAAGGGTTTTTCAACGATTTTTAGTTTAATACGACGATTTAACACTTTTTAATGGATTTTCTATATTTAACAGCGTTTTAAGATGATTTAACGCTCTTATAAGGTTTTTCTGGTATTTTCACTGTTTTTCGACAATTTAATGCTCTTTAAACAAATTTTAAGGGTTTTTCAATGATTATTAGTGTAATACGACGATTTATCACTTTTTAATGGTTTTTCTATATTTTACAGCGTTTTAAGATGATTTATCGCTCTTATAAGGTTTTTCTGGAATTTTAACTGTTTTACGTCGATTTAACGCTCTTATAAGGTTTTTCTGGTATTTTAACTGTTTTACGTCGATTTAACGCTCTTATAAGGTTTTTCTGGTATTTTCACTGTTTTACGACGATTTAACGCTCTTATAAGGTTTTTCTGGTATTTAAACTTTTTTACGACGACTTGACGCTCTTATAAGGTTTTTCTGGTATTTTTACTGTTTTACGACGATTAAACGCTCTTATAAGGTTTTTCTGGTATTTTCACTGTGATAAGATAATTTGACAAATCGTAAGAGTTTTTAAATGATTTTCAGTGAAATACGAAGATCAAAAACTTTTTAATGGTTATTCTATATTTTACAGCGTTTTAAGACGATTTAACGCTCTTATAAAGTTTATCTGGTATTTTCACTGTTTTATGACGATTTGACAAAATTTTTAGGGTTTTTCAATGATTTTTAGTGTAATACGACGATTTAACACTTTTTAATGGTTTTTCTATATTTTACAGCGTTTTAAGACGATTTAACGCTCTTATAAGGTTTATCTGGTATTTTCACTGTTTTACGACGATTTTTACGCTCTTTTAAGGTTTATCTGGAATTTTCACTGTTTTACGACGATTTTTACGCTCTTTTAAGGTTTATCTGGAATTTTCACTGTTTTAAGACGATTTAACGCTCTTATAAGTTTTTTCTTTAATTTTCACTGTTTAACGACGATTTGACAAATCTTATGGGTGTTTCAATGATTGTTAGTCTAATACGACGATTTTACACTTTTTCATGGTTTTTCTATATTTTACAGCGTTTTAAGACGATTTAACGCTCTTATAAGGTTTATCTGGTATTTTCACTGTTTTACGACGATTTTTACGCTCTTTTAAGGTTTATCTGGAATTTTCACTGTTTTAAGACGATTTAACGCTCTTATAAGTTTTTTCTTTAATTTTCACTGTTTAACGACGATTTGACAAATCTTATGGGTGTTTCAATGATTGTTAGTCTAATACGACGATTTTACACTTTTTAATGGTTTTTCTATATTTTACAGCGTTTTAAGATGATTTAACGATCTTTTAAGGTTTTTCTGGTATTTTAACTGTTTTACGTCTTTTTAACGCTCTTATAAGGTTTTTCTGGTATTTTCACTGTTTAACGACGATTTGACAAATATTAAGGGTTTTTCAACGATTTTTAGTTTAATACGACGATTTAACACTTTTTAATGGATTTTCTATATTTAACAGCGTTTTAAGATGATTTAACGCTCTTATAAGGTTTTTCTGGTATTTTCACTGTTTTTCGACAATTTAATGCTCTTATAAAGTTTTTCTGGTATTTTCACTGTAATACGATAATTTGACAAATTTTAAGGGTTTTTCAATGATTTTTAGTGCAACACGACGATTTAACACTTTTTCATGGTTTTTCTATATTTTACAGCGTTTTAAGACGATTTAACGCTCTTATAAGGTTTTTCTGGAATTTTAACTGTTTTACGTCGATTTAACGCTCTTATAAGGTTTTTCTGGTATTTTAACTGTTTTACGTCGATTTAACGCTCTTATAAGGTTTTTCTGGTATTTTCACTGTTTTACGACGATTTAACGCTCTTATAAGGTTTTTCTGGTATTTACACTGTTTTACGACGACTTGACGCTCTTATAAGGTTTTTCTGGTATTTTTACTGTTTTACGACGTTTAAACGCTCTTATAAGGTTTTTCTGGTATTTTCACTGTGATAAGATAATTTGACAAATCGTAAGAGTTTTTAAATAATTTTCAGTGAAATACGAAGATCAAAAACTTTTTAATGATTATTCTATATTTTACAGCGTTTTAAGACGATTTAACGCTCTTATAAAGTTTATCTGGTATTTTCACTGTTTTATGACGATTTGACAAAATTTTTAGGGTTTTTCAATGATTTTTAGTGTAATACGACGATTTAACACTTTTTAATGGTTTTTCTATAGTTTACAGCGTTTTAAGATGATTTAACGATCTTTTAAGGTTTTTCTGGTATTTTATTTGTTTTACGTCTTTTTAACGCTCTTATAAGGTTTTTCTGGTATTTTCACTGTTTAACGACGATTTGACAAATATTAAGGGTTTTTCAACGATTTTTAGTTTAATACGACGATTTAACACTTTTTAATGGATTTTCTATATTTAACAGCGTTTTAAGATGATTTAACGCTCTTATAAGGTTTTTCTGGTATTTTCACTGTTTTTCGACAATTTAATGCTCTTTAAACAAATTTTAAGGGTTTTTCAATGATTATTAGTGTAATACGACGATTTATCACTTTTTAATGGTTTTTCTATATTTTACAGCGTTTTAAGATGATTTATCGCTCTTATAAGGTTTTTCTGGAATTTTAACTGTTTTACGTCGATTTAACGCTCTTATAAGGTTTTTCTGGTATTTTAACTGTTTTACGTCGATTTAACGCTCTTATAAGGTTTTTCTGGTATTTTCACTGTTTTACGACGATTTAACGCTCTTATAAGGTTTTTCTGGTATTTAAACTTTTTTACGACGACTTGACGCTCTTATAAGGTTTTTCTGGTATTTTTACTGTTTTACGACGATTAAACGCTCTTATAAGGTTTTTCTGGTATTTTCACTGTGATAAGATAATTTGACAAATCGTAAGAGTTTTTAAATGATTTTCAGTGAAATACGAAGATCAAAAACTTTTTAATGGTTATTCTATATTTTACAGCGTTTTAAGACGATTTAACGCTCTTATAAAGTTTATCTGGTATTTTCACTGTTTTATGACGATTTGACAAAATTTTTAGGGTTTTTCAATGATTTTTAGTGTAATACGACGATTTAACACTTTTTAATGGTTTTTCTATATTTTACAGCGTTTTAAGACGATTTAACGCTCTTATAAGGTTTATCTGGTATTTTCACTGTTTTACGACGATTTTTACGCTCTTTTAAGGTTTATCTGGAATTTTCACTGTTTTACGACGATTTTTACGCTCTTTTAAGGTTTATCTGGAATTTTCACTGTTTTAAGACGATTTAACGCTCTTATAAGTTTTTTCTTTAATTTTCACTGTTTAACGACGATTTGACAAATCTTATGGGTGTTTCAATGATTGTTAGTCTAATACGACGATTTTACACTTTTTCATGGTTTTTCTATATTTTACAGCGTTTTAAGACGATTTAACGCTCTTATAAGGTTTATCTGGTATTTTCACTGTTTTACGACGATTTTTACGCTCTTTTAAGGTTTATCTGGAATTTTCACTGTTTTAAGACGATTTAACGCTCTTATAAGTTTTTTCTTTAATTTTCACTGTTTAACGACGATTTGACAAATCTTATGGGTGTTTCAATGATTGTTAGTCTAATACGACGATTTTACACTTTTTAATGGTTTTTCTATATTTTACAGCGTTTTAAGATGATTTAACGATCTTTTAAGGTTTTTCTGGTATTTTAACTGTTTTACGTCTTTTTAACGCTCTTATAAGGTTTTTCTGGTATTTTCACTGTTTAACGACGATTTGACAAATATTAAGGGTTTTTCAACGATTTTTAGTTTAATACGACGATTTAACACTTTTTAATGGATTTTCTATATTTAACAGCGTTTTAAGATGATTTAACGCTCTTATAAGGTTTTTCTGGTATTTTCACTGTTTTTCGACAATTTAATGCTCTTATAAAGTTTTTCTGGTATTTTCACTGTAATACGATAATTTGACAAATTTTAAGGGTTTTTCAATGATTTTTAGTGCAACACGACGATTTAACACTTTTTCATGGTTTTTCTATATTTTACAGCGTTTTAAGACGATTTAACGCTCTTATAAGGTTTATCTGGTATTTTCACTGTTTTACGACGATTTTTACGCTCTTTTAAGGTTTATCTGGTATTTTCACTGTTTTAAGACGATTTAACGCTCTTATAAGTTTTTTCTTAAATTTTCACTGTTTAACGACGATTTGACAAATCTTATGGGTGTTTCAATGATTGTTAGTCTAATACGACGATTTTACACTTTTTAATGGTTTTTCTATATTTTACAGCGTTTTAAGATGATTTAACGCTCTTATAAGGTTTTTCTGGTATTTTCACTGTTTTTCGACAATTTAATGCTCTTATAAAGTTTTTCTGGTATTTTCACTGTAATACGATAATTTGACAACTTTTAAGGGTTTTTCAATGATTTTTAGTGCAACACGACGATTTAACACTTTTTCATGGTTTTTCTATATTTTACCGCGTTTTAAGACGATTTAACGCTCTTATAAGGTTTATCTGGTATTTTCACTGTTTTACGACGATTTTTAAGCTCTTTTAAGGTTTATCTGGTATTTTCACTGTTTTAAGACGATTTAACGCTCTTATAAGTTTTTTTGAAGTGAAACTTCTTTTGGCGCGTAATGGATTTTCGGGGACGGAGTAAAACCGAGTCAGAATCGACACGAAAATGCGGGTACCCCCACCACCGCTCACCGTTCACTGTCCCTCTCTCACCATATGCGCTTGTTGAGGTGGGGGAGCCGCTCACGAACGTTCTCTCTCTTCTCTTCTTTCCTCTCTCTCAGACACCAGCGAACTGCGCCACGCCAAGCATCAGCTGCTTGGTTAGTATACTGCGTCGTGAGTGTAATACGAGTGAAATACGTAATTGATTGTGGTTCATACGGTTAATTTGAAAATAGAGAGAGAGGAATAAATAAAATTTGAAAATAGAGAGAGAGGAATACTAGAAGTTTCACTTCTGTCTTGCGTAGGCTTGACACACCCACTTTTTTCTTTAATTTTCACTGTTTAACGACGATTTGACAAATCTTATGGGTGTTTCAATGATTGTTAGTCTAATACGACGATTTTACACTTTTTAATGGTTTTTCTATATTTTCCAGCGTTTAAAGACGATTTTACGCTCTTTTAATGTTTATCTGGTATTTTCACTGTTTGACGACGATTTAACGCTCTTATTAGGTTTTTCTGGTATTTTCACTGTTTTACGACGATTAAACGCTCTTATTAGGTTTTACTGTTATTTTCACTGTTTTACGACGATTAAACGCTGTTATAAGGTTTTTCTGGTATGTACACTGTTTTACGACGATTTAACGCTCTTTTAAGGTTTTTCTGGTATTTTCACTGTTTTACGATGATTCGACAAAATTTTTAGGGTTTTTCAATGATTTTTAGTGTAATACGAAGATTTAACACTTTTTAATGGTTTTTCTATATTTTACAGCGTTTTTGGATGATTTAACGATCTTATAAGGTTTTTCTGGTATTTTCACTGTTTTACGACGATTTTACGCTCTTATAAGGTTTTTCTGGTATTTTCACTGTTTTACGACGATTTAACGCTCTTATAAGGTTTTTCTGGTATTTACACTGTTTTTCGACGACTTGACGCTCTTATAAGGTTTTTCTGGTATTTTCACTGTTTAACGACGATTAAACGCTCTTATAAGGTTTTTCTGGTATTTTCACTGTTTGACGACGATTTAACGCTCTTATTAAGTTTTTCTGGTATTTTCACTGTTTTACGACGATTAAACGCTCTTATTAGATTTTACTGGTATTTTCACTGTTTTACGACGATAAAACGCTCTTATAAGGTTTTTCTGGTATGTACACTGTTTTACGACAATTTAACGCTCCTTTAAGGTTTTTCTGATATTTTCACTGTTTTACGACGATTGGACAAATTTTAAGGGTTTTTCAATGATTTTCAGTGTACTACGACGATTAACCACTTTTTAATGGTTTTTCTATATTTTACAGCGTTTTAAGACGATTAAACGCTCTTATATATTTTTTCTGGTATTTTCACTGTTTTGCGACGATTTAATGCTCTTATAAGGTTTTTTCTGGTATTTTCACTGATTTACGACGATTGGACAAATTCTAAGGGTTTTTCAATGATTTTCAGTGTTATACGACGATAACTACTTTTAAATGGTTTTTCTATATTTTCCAGCGTTTAAAGACGATTTAACGCTCTTATAAAGTATTTCTGGTATGTTCACTTTTTTTCGACGATTTAACGCTCTTTTAAGGTTTTTCTGGTATTTTCACTGTTTTACGACGATTTGACGCTCTTATAAGGTTATTCTGGAATTTTCACTATTTTACGACAATTTGAAAAATTTTAAGGGTTTTTCAATGATTTTTAGTGTAAAACGACGATTTAACACTTTTTAAAGGTTTTTCTATATTTTCCAGCGTTTTTAGACCATTTAACGCTCTAGTAAGGTTTATCTTGTATTTTCACTGTTTTACGACGATTTAACGCTCTTTAAAGGTTTATCTGGTATTTTCACTGTTTTACGACGATTTAACGCTCTTATAAGGTAATTCTGGAATTTTCACTATTTTACGACAATTTGACAAATTTTAAGGGTTTTTCAATGATTTTTAGTGTAATACGACGATTTTACACTTTTTAATGGTTTTTCTATATTTTCCAGCGTTTAAAGACGATTTAACCTTCTTATTAGGTTTTTCTGGTATTTTCACTGTTGAACGACGATTTTTACGCTCTTTTAAGGTTTATCTGGTATTTTCACTGTTTTAAGACGATTTAACGCTCTTTAAAGTTTTTTCTCTAATTTTCACTGTTTAACGACGATTTGACAAATCTTATGGGTGTTTCAATGATTGTTAGTCTAATACGACGATTTTACACTTTTTAATGGTTTTTCTATATTTTCCAGCGTTTAAAGACGATTTTACGCTCTTTTAAGGTTTATCTGGTATTTTCACTGTTTGACGACGATTTAACGCTCTTATTAGGTTTTTCTGGTATTTTCACTGTTTTTACGACGATTTGACAAATTTTTAGGGTTTTTCAATGAGATTTAGTGTAATACGACGATTTAACACTTTTTAATGGTTTTTCTATATTTTACAGCGTTTGAGGACGATTTAACGCTCTTATAAGGTTTTTCTGGTATTTTCACTGTTTTACGACGATTTAACGCTCTTATAAGGTTTTTCTGGTATTTTCACTGTTTTACGACGATTTAACGCTCGTATTAGGTTTTTCTAGTATTTTCACTGTTTTACGACGATTTAAAGCTCTTATAAGGTTTATCTGGTATTTTCACTGTTTTACGACGATTTAACGCTCTTATAAGGTTTTTCTGGTATTTTCACTGTTTTACGACGATTTAACGCTCGTATTAGGTTTTTCTAGTATTTTCACTGTTTTACGACGATTTAAAGCTCTTATAAGGTTTATCTGGTATTTTCACTGTTTTACGACGATTTGACAAATTTTTAGGGTTTTTCAATGATTATTAGTGTAATACGACGATTCATCACTTTTTAATGGTTTTTCTATATTTGACAGCGTTTTAAGATGATTTATCGCTCTTATAAGGTTTTTCTGGAATTTTAACTGTTTTACGTCGATTTAACGCTCTTATAAGGTTTTTCTGGTATTTTAACTGTTTTACGTCGATTTAACGCTCTTATAAGGTTTTTCTGGTATTTTCACTGTTTTACGACGATTTAACGCTCTTATAAGGTTTTTCTGGTATGTACACTGTTTTACGACGACTTGACGCTCTTATAAGGTTTTTCTGGTATTTTTACTGTTTTACGACGTTTAAACGCTCTTATAAGGTTTTTCTGGTATTTTCACTGTGATAAGATAATTTGACAAATCGTAAGAGTTTTTAAATAATTTTCAGTGAAATACGAAGATCAAAAACTTTTTAATGATTATTCTATATTTTACAGCGTTTTAAGACGATTTAACGCTCTTATAAGGTTTATCTGGTATTTTCACTGTTTTATGACGATTTGACAAAATTTTTAGGGTTTTTCAATGATTTTTAGTGTAATACGACGATTTAACACTTTTTAATGGTTTTTCTATAGTTTACAGCGTTTTAAGATGATTTAACGATCGTTTAAGGTTTTTCTGGTATTTTAACTGTTTTACGTCTTTTTAACGCTCTTATAAGGTTTTTCTGGTATTTTCACTGTTTAACGACGATTTGACAAATATTAAGGGTTTTTCAACGATTTTTAGTTTAATACGACGATTTAACACTTTTTAATGGATTTTCTATATTTAACAGCGTTTTAAGATGATTTAACGCTCTTATAAGGTTTTTCTGGTATTTTCACTGTTTTTCGACAATTTAATGCTCTTTAAACAAATTTTAAGGGTTTTTCAATGATTATTAGTGTAATACGACGATTTATCACTTTTAAATGGTTTTTCTATATTTTACAGCGTTTTAAGATGATTTATCGCTCTTATAAGGTTTTTCTGGAATTTTAACTGTTTTACGTCGATTTAACGCTCTTATAAGGTTTTTCTGGTATTTTAACTGTATTACGTCGATTTAACGCTCTTATAAGGTTTTTCTGGTATTTTCACTGTTTTACGACGATTTAACGCTCTTATAAGGTTTTTCTGGTATTTAAACTGTTTTACGACGACTTGACGCTCTTATAAGGTTTTTCTGGTATTTTTACTGTTTTACGACGATTAAACGCTCTTATAAGGTTTTTCTGGTATTTTCACTGTGATAAGATAATTTGACAAATCGTAAGAGTTTTTAAATGATTTTCAGTGAAATACGAAGATCAAAAACTTTTTAATGGTTATTCTATATTTTACAGCGTTTTAAGACGATTTAACGCTCTTATAAAGTTTATCTGGTATTTTCACTGTTTTATGACGATTTGACAAAATTTTTAGGGTTTTTCAATGATTTTTAGTGTAATACGACGATTTAACACTTTTTAATGGTTTTTCTATATTTTACAGCGTTTTAAGACGATTTAACGCTCTTATAAGGTTTATCTGGTATTTTCACTGTTTTACGACGATTTTTACGCTCTTTTAAGGTTTATCTGGAATTTTCACTGTTTTTACGACGATTTTTACGCTCTTTTAAGGTTTATCTGGAATTTTCACTGTTTTAAGACGATTTAACGCTCTTATAAGTTTTTTCTTTAATTTTCACTGTTTAACGACGATTTGACAAATCTTATGGGTGTTTCAATGATTGTTAGTCTAATACGACGATTTTACACTTTTTCATGGTTTTTCTATATTTTACAGCGTTTTAAGACGATTTAACGCTCTTATAAGGTTTATCTGGTATTTTCACTGTTTTACGACGATTTTTACGCTCTTTTTAAGGTTTATCTGGAATTTTCACTGTTTTAAGACGATTTAACGCTCTTATAAGTTTTTTCTTTAATTTTCACTGTTTAACGACGATTTGACAAATCTTATGGGTGTTTCAATGATTGTTAGTCTAATACGACGATTTTACACTTTTTAATGGTTTTTCTATATTTTACAGCGTTTTAAGATGATTTAACGATCTTTTAAGGTTTTTCTGGTATTTTAACTGTTTAACGTCGATTTAACGCTCTTTTAAGGTTTTTCTGGTATTTTCACTGTTTTCCGACGATTTAACGCTCTTATAAGGTTTTTCTGGTATTTAAACTGTTTTACGACGACTTGACGCTCTTATAAGGTTTTTCTGGTATTTTTACTGTTTTACGTCTTTTTAACGCTCTTATAAGGTTTGTCTGGTATTTTCACTGTTTAACGACGATTTGACAAATATTAAGGGTTTTTCAACGATTTTTAGTTTAATACGACGATTTAACACTTTTTAATGGATTTTCTATATTTAACAGCGTTTTAAGATGATTTAACGCTCTTATAAGGTTTTTCTGGTATTTTCACTGTTTTTCGACAATTTAATGCTCTTTAAACAAATTTTAAGGGTTTTTCAATGATTATTAGTGTAATACGACGATTTATCACTTTTTAATGGTTTTTCTATATTTTACAGCGTTTTAAGATGATTTATCGCTCTTATAAGGTTTTTCTGGAATTTTAACTGTTTTACGTCGATTTAACGCTCTTATAAGGTTTTTCTGGTATTTTAACTGTTTTACGTCGATTTAACGCTCTTATAAGGTTTTTCTGGTATTTTCACTGTTTTACGACGATTTAACGCTCTTATAAGGTTTTTCTGGTATTTAAACTGTTTTACGACGACTTGACGCTCTTATAAGGTTTTTCTGGTATTTTTACTGTTTTACGACGATTAAACGCTCTTATAAGGTTTTTCTGGTATTTTCACTGTGATAAGATAATTTGACAAATCGTAAGAGTTTTTAAATGATTTTCAGTGAAATACGAAGATCAAAAACTTTTTAATGGTTATTCTATATTTTACAGCGTTTTAAGTCGATTTAACGCTCTTATAAGGTTTTTCTGGTATTTTCACTGTTTTACGACGGTTTGACAGATTTGAAGGGTTTTTCAATGATTTTTAGTGTAAAACGACGATTTAACATTTTTTAATGGTTTTTCTATGTTTTACAGCGTTAAAAGACGATTTAACGCTCTTATAAGGTTTCTCTAGTATTTTCACTGTTAAACGAAGATTTAACAATTTTTAATGGTTTTTCTATATTTTACAGCGTTTGAGGACGATTTAACGCTCTTATAAGGTTTATCTGGTATTTTCACGGTTTATCGACGACTTGACGCTCTTATAAGGTTTTTCTGGTATTTACACTGTTTTACGACGATTTAACGCTCTTATAAGGTTTTTCTGGGATTTTCACTGTTTTACGACGATTTAACGCTCTTATAAGGTTTTTCTGGTATTAACACTGTTTTACGACGATTTGACGGTCTTGTAAGGTTTTTCTGGTATTTTCACTGTTAAACGACGATTTTGCGCTCTCATAAGGTTTCTCTGGTATTTTCACTGTTAAACGACGATTTGACAAATTTTAAGGGTTTTTCAATGATTTTTAGTGTAAAACGACGATTTTACACTTTTTGATGGTTTTTTATGTTTTACAGCGTTTAAAGACGATTTAACGCTCTTTTAAGGTTTTTCTGGTATTTTCACTGTTTTACGACGATTAAACGCTCTTATAAGGTTTTTCTGGTATTTACACTGTTTTACGACGATTTAACGCTCTTATAAGGTTTTTCTGGTATTTTCACTGTTTTACGACGATTTGACGCTCTTATAAAGTTTTTCTGGTATTTTCACTGTTTTACGACGATTAAACGCTCTTATAAGGTTTTTCTGGTATTTTCACTGTTTTACGACGATTTGACAAATATTTAGGGTTTTTCAACGATTTTAGTTTAATAAGACGATTTAACACTTTTAATGGTTTTTCTATATTTTATAGCGTTTTAAGACAAATTAACGCCCTTATAAGGTTTTTCTTGTATTTTCACTGTTTTACGACGATTAAACGCTCGTATAAAGTTTTTCTGGTATTTTTACTGTTTTTCGACGATTTAACGCTCTTATAAGGTTTCTCTAGTATTTTCACTGTTTCACGAAGATTTATAAGGTTTTTCTGGTATTTTCACTGTTTTACGACGATTTGACGCTCTTATAAGGTTTTTCTGGTGTTTACACTGTTTAACGACGATATAACGCTCTTATAAGGTTTTTCTGGTATTTTCAATGTTTTACGACGATTTGACAAATTTAAATGGTTTTTCAAAGATTTTTAGTGTAATACGACGATGAAACACTTTTTAATGGTTTTTCTATATTTTACAGCGTTTTAAGACGATTTAACGCTCTTATAAGGTTTATCTGGTATTTTCACTGTTTTATGACGATTTGACAAATTTTTAGGGTTTTTCAATGATTTTTAGTGTAATACGACGATTTAACACTTTTTAATGGTTTTTCTATATTTTACAGCGTCTTAAGATGATTTATTGCTCTTATAAGGTTTTTCTGGTATTTTAACTGTTTTACGTCGATTTAACGCTCTTATAAGGTTTTTCTGGTAATTTCACTGTTTAACGACGATTTGACAAATAGTTAGGGTTTTTCAACGATTTTTAGTGTAATACGACGATTTAACACTTTTTAAGGGTTTTTCTAAATTTTACAGCGTTTTAAGACAATTTAACGCTCTAATAAAGTTTTTCTGGTATTTTCACTGTTTTACGACGATTTGACGCTCTTATAAGGTTTTTCTGGTATTTACACTGTTGAACGACGATTTAACGCTCTTTTAAGGTTTTTCTGGTATTTTCACTGTTTTACGACGATTAATAAGGTTTTTCTGGTATTTTCAATGTTTTACGACGATTTGACAAATTTAAATGGTTTTTCAAAGATTTTTAGTGTCATACGACGATTTAACACTTTTTAATGGTTTTTCTATATTTTACAGCGTTTTAAGATGATTTAACGCTCTTATAAGGTTTTTCTGGTATTTTAACTGTTTTACGTCGATTTAACGCTCTTATAAGGTTTTTCTGTTATTTTCACTGTTTAACGACGATTTAACGCTCATATAAGGTTTTTCTGGTATTTTTACTGTTTTACGACGATTTGACAAATTTTAAGGGTTTTTCACTGTTTTACGACGGTTAAACGCTTTTATAAGGTTTTCTGGTATTTACACTCTTTTACGACGATTTAACGCTCTTATAAGGTTTTTCTAGTATTTTTACTGTTTTACGACGATTTATAAGGTTTTTCTGGTATTTCAACTGTTTTACGACGATTTGACAAATTTTTAGGGTTTTTCAATGATTTTTAGTGTAATACGACGATTTAACACTTTTTAGTGGTTTTTCTATATTTAACAGCGTTAAAAGATGATTTAACGCACTTATTAGGTTTTTCTGGTATTTTAACTGTTTTACGTCGATTTAACGCTCTTGTAAGGTTTTTCTGGTATTTTCACTGTTTTACGACGATTTGACGCTCTTATAAGGTTTTTCTGGTATTTACACTGTTTAACGACGATTTAACGCTCTTATAAGGTTTTTCTGGTATTTTCACTGTTTTACGACGATTTAACGCTCTTATAAGGTTTTTCTGGTATTTACACTGTTTTACGACGATTTGACGCTCTTCTAAGGTTTTTCTGGTATTTTTTTACTGTTTTACGACGATTAAACGCTCGTATAAGGTTTTTCTGGTATTTTCACTGTTATACGATAATTTGACAAATTGTTAGAGTTTTTAAATGATTTTCAGTGAAATACGACGATCAAACACTTTTTAATGGTTTTTCTATATTTTACAGCGTTTGAGGACGATTTAACGCTCTTAAAAGGTTTTTCTGGTATTTTCACTGTTTTACGACGATTTAACGCTCTTATAAGGTTTTTCTGGTATTTTCACTGTTTTACGACGATTTATAAGGTTTTTCTGGTATTTTCACTGTTTAACGACGATTTGACAAATATTAAGGGTTTTTCAACGATTTTTAGTGTTTTACGACGATTTAACACTTTTTAATGGTTTTTCTATATTTTACAGCGTTTTAAGACGATTTAACGCTCTTATAAGGTTTATCTGGTATTTTCACTGTTTTACGACGGTTTGACAAATTTTAAGGGTTTTTCAATGATTTTTAGTGTAATACGATGATTTAACACTTTTTAATGGTTTTTCTATATTTTACAGCGTTTTTAGACGACTTAACGCTCTTATAAGGTTTTTCTGGTATTTTCACTGTTTTACGACGATTAAATGCTCTTATAAGGTTTTTCTGGCATTTACACTGTTTTACGACGATTTGACGCTCTTATAAGGTTTTTCTGGTATTTTCACTGTTTAACGACGATTTTACGCTCTCATAAGGTTTCTCTGGTATTTTCACTGTTAAACGACCATTTGACAAATTTTAAGGGTTTTTCAAAGATTTTTAGTGTAAAACGACGATTTAACACTTTTTAATGGTTTTTCTATGTTTTACAGCGTTTAAAGACGATTTAACGCTCTAATAAGGTTTTTCTGGTATTTTCACTGTTTAACGACGATTTAAAAATATTAAGGGCTTTTCAACGATTTTTAGTGTTATACGACGATTTAACACTTTTTAATGGTTTTTCTATATTTTACAGCGTTTTAAGACAATTTTACGCTCTGATAAGGTTTTTCTGGTATTTTCACTGTTTTACGACGATTTAACGCTCTTATAAGGTTTTTCTGGTATTTTCACTGTTTTACGACGATTTATAAGGTTTTTCTGGTATTTTCACTGTTTTACGACGATTTTACGCTCTCATAAGGTTTCTCTGGTATTTTCACTGTTAAACGACGATTTGACAAATTTTAAGGGTTTTTCAAAGATTTTTAGTGTAAAACGACGATTTAACACTTTTTAATGGTTTTTCTATGTTTTACAGCGTTTAAAGACGATTTAACGCTCTAATAAGGTTTTTCTGGTATTTTCACTGTTTAACGACGATTTAAAAATATTAAGGGTTTTTCAACGATTTTTAGTGTTATACGACGATTTAACACTTTTTAATGGTTTTTCTATATTTTACAGCGTTTTTAGACGACTTAACGCTCTTACAAGGTTTTTCTGGTATTTTCACTGTTTTACGACGATTAAATGCTCTTATAAGGTTTTTCTGGCATTTACACTGTTTTACGACGATTTAACGCTCTTATAAGGTTTTTCTGGTATTTTCACTGTTTAACGACAATTTTACGCTCACATAAGGTTTCTCTGGTATTTTCACTGTTAAACGACGATTTGACAAATTTTAAGGGTTTTTCAATGATTTTTAGTGTAAAACGACGATTTAACACTTTTTAATGGTTTTTCTATATTTTACAGCGTTTCAAGACAATTTAACGCTCTGATAAGGTTTTTCTGGTATTTTCACTGTTTTACGCTGATTTAACGCTCTTATAAGGTTTTTCTGGTATTTACACTGTTTTACGACGATTTAACGCTCTTATAAGGTTTTTCTGGTATTTTCACTGTTTTACGACGATTTATAAGGTTTTTCTGGTATTTTCAATGTTTTACGACGATTTGACAAATTTATATGGTTTTTCAAAGATGTTTGGCTAGTGTGTGGTGCGTGTTATACTTACCTGTATAACGGCCAATAAATGTGTATAGTGTAGGTTGTGATAAAGTGAGAAGATGTAGTTGATAATTTAAGTTTATTGCAAACACGTTACACTATTACACGATTTGAATATCAGAAGGATTTAGTAGGAATCAAGAAATGTCGACCGCCAAGGAAGATCAGAGAAACAGGAATGCTCGTCGGTAATGAATTGGCAGCGAGCTCTGTTTCACGTCGGGTTGCCATCCGTGAAACAGTGTTTCCGTATTAAAATATTATTTTAGGCTGGCAGACAGTTCTTGCCCCCACATACCTTCCCCCCAGTGTCAACGATACATAAAAGAAAAAATTAGGGGTTCTAGAAAAAGTATATACATATCACAAAATTTGCATGACGTCGGTTACATAATATAAACAAATTCGGTGTGTGACGTCATCGCAAAATAACATAAGCCTATGCGTTCAGAAAGATATCTCTTAAATGGTGAAGTTACTTTATGAACAATACATTTATATGTTTGTGAACGCATAGTCATGAACAAATTCCTAATAATAACATTATTTGAAAGTTTAATCCTTTTTTAAAAATGTGTTGATATAATTACATGTTCGGAGCATGTACTGCATCTACGAACTGTATGTTTTTCTTGGAGCATTTACTGCATCGACAAAATTTTACATTTATAATTGGAGCATTTACTGCATCGACAAAATTTTATATTTATAATTGGAGCATTTACTGCATCGACAAAATTTTATATTTATAATTGGAGCATTTACTGCATCGACAATTGTATGTTTTGTATTTATTTTCAAAACCAAAAGTTGCAAACAGAGTGCATTTAATACTTTAATGTTTGAAAACAATAAATGGTATTACAACATTTGACACAAGTGGTTATTATTTAACTTATCTAAACCTTTTTATATGGTAATGCATCTACGAACAGTGTTGTCGGAGCATATTATGAAATTAAGCATAAGTTAATTATAAAATAAAAAGTAGGAATCTATTTCCATTTGTATATATTTTTAATAATGCGTCTACAAACAGTGTTCGGAGCATGAGTTGTCAATTATTGAGTTATTTTAAAGTTGATTATTCTAAATATTATTTATTACATATTTAAATAACTACAAATTTGTCTTATAATATAGGAACATGATATCAACGTATAAAGTATGTACAGAAGTGTTTCTTCAATCTTTGAACAAAAAGAAACGACGATTAATGTCACTATATTATAAAATTATTTATATCCGTGTTATGGAAAAAAGGTGTAAAAAAAAGAAAAAAATACATATTTAAATGTTTTTGTAAATGAGAAAAGTGTAAAAAAAGGAAAAAAATACATATTTAAATGTTTTTGTAAAAGTACATTTAGCAATAGCATGGCTGTGAGTACATAAATCTAAATCTTTACTTTGGAGGTTACAAGATAACTAAAAATATAACAAAAAACAACTGTCATATGTTCGTAGAATGTGTTTGTATTGATAATATTATCAAATGGCTATGTTTTCTTACGAACAAATGACAATGGTTCAATTCTGTAAAAAAATTAATAATAATACATATATGTCTCAACGACATGTTACATCAGATGCGTGATCAGTACATTTGATTTAACATGGTTAAAAGCATTTATATTTGTGACAGAGTCATCACATATAGTGGTAAGTTATTTCTGACCAAGATTTATACAGAAGTTGTCGCATATAGCGAAATGGATAATTATCCTAGAAAATATATGTATATGAGTTTGCACTACACTATGGTAAGTGAAAAGTTAGCTAGGTAACTTTGTGCGATTACATGGAATTACTTCATGGTTTTAAAGGATGAAAGTATTCATCGTAATAAGGTTTTTTATAAAATGATAAAAAAACGTAGTAATTTGCAAAGTAACTATAATAAGAAAGGTCAGGTTTTCATCAAGAACTTTGACACTTAAATATTATGTATGTAACATTAATTTAGAGAATATAAATGTTGGTATATGGAATTCAATCTTTAAATCGATAGCAAGAGTAGATTCTTAATCATTGTTTCTATCATGAGTTACAGAAAATTTATATGTTAAAAAAGTTGTGTCTTTTGTGCATTAGTATGTACCGTATCTTATTGGAAAATGGACTTGACGACCTGATCTTGTAGTTGTCTTTGATTCAGGTGGGTCTGGAACAGATGTATGATTATCGCGAGGGAGTCTTAGAGTTCTTCCATTAGTTAGTTCGGCTGGCGAACATTTTAATTCCTCACGAACAGTAGATCTCAGGCTGGTAATATAAGTGGGAGGGTTTCCATCCAGTTTTGCTCACCACTTGCCATGAAAGATGCTTTTAAACTGGTTATTGCTTGTGGGTGATAAGCGGTAGTTGTGCTGAGAGATGATGTGACAGATATAGAATTCTCCGGGTGCGCGCGATGGTTTGCTTTGCGGTTTGTTGGTCAAGCGCGGGTCAGTGTGTCGACGCCGGGCGCTGGTGACCGGACTCGATGATGATCAGGCACTGGGGAAGAACGTGGTTCTTCAAGTACGCCAGTGCTGACGTAAAGGCCGAAGGTACGGTGGACCTTGCAGGCGATTGAGCGGGAGTTGTTTGGACCAGTGAGGGTGTTGCGTGTCCTCGTGGTGGTCGCGATGTATGGATGAAGCGCTGGTCAGATTGCTGGAACCAGGGCGTTCAGATCCGATGTAGGCTGGCCAGGGATGATTCCCGGGACCTGGGTGCTACAATGATGTCCCGATGGAGTCCATGAGCAGAGCCGGGAATATTGTCCTTCGCGCGATGAAGATGCGCGGGTTATTGCTTTTGTTTCTCTCTAATTGTAGACGGCTGATTGATGACTGGTTTGATTTGTTCCATTTGAAGGGGCAGCTTTAGTATTTGTTTTTGTAGGTAAAATACATGATGTACATCTGCTTCCGAATGTGCTGCGCGTTGGTCTTCCATATTGTTCAACTTTTCTTGTGAAATTGTTACAGGTTCTTGAAACGATGAAGGTATGTTTGTTTCTTCCGATGAGGTCATTTCCAATAATATGTTACGGGTATGTTTGTTTCTTCCGATGAGGTCATTTCCAATAATATGTTACGTAATACGTTATGCAAGACATAAAAAATCCAAAAAAAAACTAGAGAATACTGTGTAAGAATCTATTCCATCTACCGGATATCTTAGCAAGTTATTAGCGAGTTCGCGTTTGTATTGTATTTTAGTGAAGACGCAAACCGCGTCACGTAAGTTATTGTGAAATACCGATATGCAAATATGGCGCTATTATTATATAGTGCAATAATAATTTAAATTTGTTATTACAAAATAGTATGATGTTAAATTACCTCAAAGTAAGGTTTGGCAATTATTGGACAATAACCTTAATATCACTACAATAATGTATATCTAAAACATGATTATGTAGGTATGCTGAACAATTCATTGTTTTGCGAAATGGCAATAAGAAATCGTGATATAGGTTACTTGATTGAGATATGTGGGTAGGTTGGCTTGTTCAACTGCAGGTTGTCCACGTGGATTGTTGCGTCATCTTCCTTGTCCGGGGAGTAGATGCTGCCGTTGTAGTGGGTAGGTTGTAATTCATCGCAAGATTATGATGCCATGGTTAGCCACGTTGTTGACAGCCTGATTTCAGGATCGTTCTCACTGAAATTAATTTTAAAACGCACTTAATTTTCATAAAAATAGTAAAACATTTCAAGCTAGGGATTGATTGACAAAATAGGGTATTGATGGGAACTATACCACGTGTATATTTCCTTAAATTACCGGGACATTTACTAGCATTTATATTAAAAAATTGATTTGTAAGAGATATATGAATTGGATTTTACTTACTGATCTTGCCCGGGATTGCTGTTTCTCTTTTCTGATCCTTGGCCGTGACGGAATGTTGCAAAATGATTTTAAAATACTAAAGTCGGTATATTGTTCTGAGTCGATGGGTCACCAATTTGGCTAGCGTGTGGTGCGTGTTATACTTACCTGTATAACGGCCAATAAATGTGTATAGTGTAGGTTGTGATAAAGTGAAAAGATGTAGTTGATAATTTAAGTTTATTGCAAACACGTTACACTATTACACGATTTGAATATCAGAAGGATTTAGTAGGAATCAAGAAATGTCGACCGCCAAGGAAGATCAGAGAAACAGGAATGCTCGTCGGTAATGAATTGGCAGCGAGCTCTGTTTCACGTCGGGTTGCCATCCGTGAAACAGTGTTTCCGTATTAAAATATTATTTTAGGCTGGCAGACAGTTCTTGCCCCCACAGATGTTTAGTGTAATACGACGATTTAACACTTTTTAATGGTTTTTCTATATATTAAAGCGTTTTAAGATGATTTAACGCTCTTATAAGGTTTTTCTGGTATTTTAACTGTTTTACGTCGATTTAACGCTCTTATAAGGTTTTTCTGTTATTTTCACTGTTTAACGACGATTTAACGCTCATATAAGGTTTTTCTGGTATTTTTACTGTTTTACGACGATTTAACGCTCTTATAAGGTTTTTCTGGTATTTTCACTGTTTTACGACGATTTGACGCTCTTATAAGGTTTTTCTGGTATTTTCACTGTTTTACGACGATTAAACGCTCTTATAAGGTTTTTCTGTTATTTTCACCGTTATACGATAATTTGACAAATTGTAAGAGTTTTTTTATGATTTTCAGTGAAATACGACGATCAAACACTTTTTAATGGTTTTTCTTTATTTTACAGCTTTTTTAGACGATTTAACGCTCTTATAAGTTTTTTCTGGTATTTTCACTGTTTAACGACGATTTGACAAATATTTAGGGTTTTTCAACGATTTTGAGTTTAATACGACGATTTAACACTTTTAATGGTTTTTCTATATTTTACAGCGTTTTAAGACGATTTAACGCTCTTATAAGGTTTTTCTGGTATTTTCACTGTTTTACGACGATTTATAAGGTTTTTCTGGTATTTTCACTGTTTTACGACGATTTGACGCTCTTATAAGGTTTTTCTGGTATTTACACTGTTTAACGACGGTTAAACGCTCTAATAAGGTTTTTCTGGTATTTTCACTGTTTTACGACGATTTATAAGGTTTTTCTGGTATTTTCAATGTTTTACGACGATTTGACAAATTTATATGGTTTTTCAAAGATTTTTAGTGTAATACGACGATTAAACACTTTTTAATGGTTTTTCTATATTTTACAGCGTTTTAAGATGATTTAACGCTCTTATAAGGTTTTTCTGTTATTTTCACTGATTAACGACGATTTAACGCTCTTATAAGGTTTTTCTGGTATTTTCACTGTTTTACGACGATTTAACGCTCTTATAAGGTTTTACTGGTATTTTCACTGTTTTACGACAATAAAACGCTCTTATAAGGTTTTTCTGTTATTGTCACTGTTTTACGACGATTAAACGCTCTAATAAGGTTTTTCTGGTATTTTCACTGTTTAACGACGATTAAAAAATATTAAGGGTTTTTCAACGATTTTTAGTGTAATACGACGATTTAACACTTTTTAATAGTTTTTCTATATTTTACAGCGTTTTAAGACAATTTAACGCTCTGATAAGGTTTTTCTGGTATTTTCAATGTTTTACGACGATTTGACAAATTTATATGGTTTTTCAAAGATTTTTAGTGTAATACGACGATTTAACACTTTTTAATGGTTTTTCTATATTTTACAGCGTTTTAAGATGATTTAACGCTCTTATAAGGTTTTTCTGGTATTTTAACTGTTTTACGTCGATTTAACGCTCTTATAAGGTTTTTCTGGTATTTTCACTGTTTTACGACGATTTGACGCTCTTATAAGGTTTTTCTGGTATTTTCACTGTTTAACGACGATTAAACGCTCTTATAAGGTTTTTCTGTTATTTTCACCGTTACACGATAATTTGACAAATTGTAAGAGTTTTTTTATGATTTTCAGTGAAATACGACGATCAAACACTTTTTAATGGTTTTTCTTTATTTTACAGCGTTTTTAGACGATTTAACGCTCTTATAAGGTTTTTCTGGTATTTTCACTGTTTAACGACGATTTGACAAATATTTAGGGTTTTTCAACGATTTTGAGTTTAATACGACGATTTAACACTTTTAATGGTTTTTCTATATTTTACAGCGTTTTAAGACGATTTAACGCTCTTATAAGGTTTATCTGGTATTTTCACTGTTTTATGACGATTTGACAAATTTTTAGGGTTTTTCAATGATTTTTAGTGTAATACGACGATCAAACACTTTTTAATGGTTTTTCTATATTTTACAGCGTTTTAAGACGATTTAACGCTCTTACAAGGTTTATCTGGTATTTTCACTGTTTTATGACGATTTGACAAATTTTTAGGGTTTTTCAATGATTTTTAGTGTAATACGACGATTTAACACTTTTAAATGGTTTTTCTATATTTTACAGCGTTTTAAGATGATTTAACGCTGTTTTAAGGTTTTTCTGGAATTTTCACTGTTTAACGACGATTTGACAAATTTTAAGGGTTTTTCAATGATTTTAAGTGTAATACGACGATTTTACACTTTTTATTGGTTTTTCTATATTTTTTAGCGTTTAAAGACGATTTAACGCTCTTATAAGGTTTTTCTGGTATTTTCACTGTTTAACGACGATTTGACAAATATTTAGGGTTTTTCAACGATTTTGAGTTAAATACGACGATTTAACACTTTTAATGGTTTTTCTATATTTTACAGCGTTTTAAGACGATTTAACGCTCTTATAAGGTTTATCTGGTATTTTCACTGTTTTATGACGATTTGACAAATTTTTAGGGTTTTTCAATGATTTTTAGTGTAATACGACGATTAAACACTTTTTAATGGTTTTTCTATATTTTACAGCGTTTTAAGATGATTTGACGCTCTTTTAAGGTTTTTCTGGAATTTTCACTGTTTAACGACGATTTGACAAATTTTAAGGGTTTTTCAATGATTTTAAGTGTAATACGACGATTTAACACTTTTTAATGGTTTTTCTATATTTGACAGCGTTTTTAGACGATTTAACGCTCTTATAAGGTTTTTCTGGTATTTTCACTGTTTTACGACGATTAAACGCTCTTATAAGGTTTTTCTGGTATTTACACTAATTTACGACGATTTGACGCTCTCATAAGGTTTTTCTGGTATTTTCACTGTTTAACGACGATTTTACGCTCTCATAAGGTTTCTCTGGTATTTTAACTGTTAAACGACGATTTGACAAATTTTAAGGGGTTTTCAATGATTTTTAGTGTAAAACGACGATTTAACACTTTTTAATGGTTTTTCTATGTTTTAGAGCGTTTAAAGACGATTTAACGCTCTTTTAAGGTTTATCTGGTATTTTCACTGTTTTACGACGATTGAACGCTCTTATAAGGATTTTCTGGTATTTTCACTGTTGAACGACGATTTAACGCTCTTATAAGGTTTTTCTGGTATGTTCACTGTTTTACGACGATTTAACGCTCTTTTAAGGTTTTTCTGGTATTTTCACTGTTTTACGACGATTGAACGCTCTTATAAGGTTTTTCTGGTATGTTCACTGTTTTACGACGATTTAACGCTCTTTTAAGGTTTTTCTGGTATTTTCACTGTTTAACGAAGAAAAAACGCTCTTGTAAGGTTTATCTGGTATTTTAATTGTTTTACGACGATTTAACGCTCTAATAAGGTTTTTCTGGTATTTTCACTGTTGAACGACGATTTAACGCTCTTATAAGGTTTTTCTGGTATGTTACTGTTTTACGACGATTTAACGCTATTTTAAGGTTTTTCTGGTATTTTCCCTGTATTATGACGATTAAAGCCTCTTATAAGGTTTTTCTGGTATTTTAACTGTTTTACGACGATTTAACGCTCTAATAAGGTTTTTCTGGTATTTTCACTGTTGAACGACGATTTAACGCTCTTATAAGGTTTTTCTGGTATGTTCACTGTTTTACGACGATTTAACGCTCTTTTAAGGTTTTTATGGTATTTTCCCTGTATTATGACGATTTAAGCCTCTTATAAGGTTTATCTGGTATTTTAACTGTTTTACGACCATTTAACGCTCTTATAAGGTTTTTCTGGTATTTTCACTGTTGAACGACGATTTAACGCTCTTATAAGATTTTTCTGGTATGTTCACTGTTTTACGACGATTTAACGCTCTTATAAGGTTTTTCTGGTATTTTCACTGTTTTTTACGACGATTTAACAGTCTTATAAGTTTTTTCTGGTATTTTCACTGTTTTACGGCGATAAAACGCTCTTGTAAGGTTTATCTGGTATTTTCACTGTTTTACGACGGTTTGACAGATTTGAAGGGTTTTTCAATGATTTTTAGTGTAATACGACGATTTAACACTTTTTAATGGTTTTTCTATATTTTAAAGCGTTTTAAGACAAATTAACGCTCTTATAAGGTTTTTCTGGTATTTTCACTGTTTTACGACGATTAAATGCTCTAATAAGGTTTTTCTGTTATTTTCACTGTTTTACGACGATTTGACAAATTTTAAGGGTTTTTCAATGATTTTTAGTGTAAAACGACGATTTAACACTTTTTAATGGTTTTTCTATGTTTTAAAGCGTTTTAAGACAAATTAACGCTCTTATGAGGTTTTTCTGGTATTTTCACTGTTTTACGACGATTAAACGCTCTTATAAGGTTTTTCTGGTATTTTCACTGTTTTACGACGATAAAACGCTCTTATAAGGTTTTTCTGTTATTTTCACTGTTTTACGACGATTTTACAAATTTTAAGGGTTTTTCAATGATTTTTAGTGTAAAACGACGATTTAACACTTTTTAATGGTTTTTCTATGTTTTACAGCGTTTAAAGACGATTTAACGCTCTTATAAGGTTTCTCTATTATTTTCACTGTTTAACGAAGATTTAACAATTTTTAATGGTTTTTCTATATTTTACAGCGTTTGAGGACGATTTAACGCTCTTATAAGGTTTATCTGGTATTTTCACTGTTTTACGACGGTTTAACGCTCTTATAAGGTTTTTCTGGTATTTTCCCTGTTTTAGAACGATTTAAGCCTTTTTTAAGGTTTTTCTGGTATTTTCACTGTTTGACGACGATTTAACGCTCTTATAAGGTTTTTCTGGTATTTTCACTGTTTTACGACGATTTGACGCTCTTATAAAGTTTTTCTGGTATTTTCACTGTTTTACGACGATTAAACGCTCTTATAAGGTTTTTCTGGTATTTTCACTGTTTTACGCTGATTTAACGCTCTTATAAGGTTTTTCTGGTATTTACACTGTTTTACGACGATTTAACGCCCTTATAAGGTTTTTGTGGTATTTTCACTGTTTTACGACGATTTAACGCTCTTTTAAGGTTTTTCTGGTATTTTCCCTGTATTATGACGATTTAAGCCTCTTATAAGGTTTATCTGGTATTTTAACTGTTTTACGACCATTTAACGCTCTAATAAGGTTTTTCTGGTATTTTCACTGTTGAACGACGATTTAACGCTCTTATAAGGTTTTTCTGGTATGTTCACTGTTTTACGACGATTCAACGCTCTTAAAAGGTTTTTCTGGTATTTTCACTGTTTTTTACGACGATTTAACAGTCTTATAAGGTTTTTCTCTTATTTTCACTGTTTTACGGCGATAAAACGCTCTTGTAAGGTTTATCTGGTATTTTCACTGTTTTACGACGGTTTGACAGATTTGAAGGGTTTTTCAATGATTTTTAGTGTAATACGACGATTTAACACTTTTTAATGGTTTTTCTATATTTTAAAGCGTTTGAAGACAAATTAACGCTCTTATAAGGTTTTTCTGGTATTTTCACTTTTTTACGACGATTAAATGCTCTTATAAGGTTTTTCTGTTATTTTCACTGTTTTACGACGATTTGACAAATTTTAAGGGTTTTTCAATGATTTTTAGTGTAAAACGACGATTTAACACTTTTTAATGGTTTTTCTATGTTTTACAGCGTTCAAAGACGATTTAACGCTCTTATAAGTTTTCTCTAGTATTTTCACTGTTCAACGAAGATTTAACAAATTTTTAATGGTTTTTCTATATTTTACAGCGTTTGAGGACGATTTAACGCTCTTATAAGGTTTATCTGGTATTTTCACTGTTTTACGACGGTTTAACGCCCTTTTAAGGTTTTTCTGGTATTTTCCCTGTTTTAGAACGATTTAAGCCTTTTTTAAGGTTTTTCTGGTATTTTCACTGTTTTACGACGATTTAACGCTCTTGTAAGGTTTTTCTGGTATTTTCACTGTTTTACGACGATTTGACGCTCTTATAAAGTTTTTCTGGTATTTTCACTGTTTTACGACGATTAAACGCTCTTATAAGGTTTTTCTGGTATTTTCACTGTTTTACGCTGATTTAACGCTCTTATAAGGTTTTTCTGGTATTTTCACTGTTTTACGACGATTTGACAAATTTTAAGGGTTTTTCAATGATTTTTAGTGTAAAACGACGATTTAACACTTTTTAATGGTTTTTCTATGTTTTACAGCGTTAAAAGACGATTTAACGCTCTTATAAGTTTTCTCTAGTATTTTCACTGTTCAACGAAGATTTAACAATTTTTAATGGTTTTTCTATATTTTACAGCGTTTTAAGACGATTTAACGCTCTTATAACGTTTTTCTGGTATTTTCACTGTTTTACGACGATTTGACGCTCTTATAAAGTTTTTCTGGTATTTTCACTGTTTTACGACGATTAAACGCTCTTATAAGGTTTTTCTGGTATTTTCACTGTTTTACGCTGATTTAACGCTCTTATAAGGTTTTTCTGGTATTTACACTGTTTTACGACGATTTAACGCTCTTATAAGGTTTTTCTGGTATTTTCACTGTTTTACGACGATTTATAAGGTTTTTCTGGTATTTTCAATGTTTTACGACGATTTGACAAATTTATATGGTTTTTCAAAGATTTTTAGTGTTATACGACGATTTAACACTTTTTAATGGTTTTTCTATATTTTAAAGCGTTTTAAGATGATTTAACGCTCTTTTAAGGTTTTTCTGGAATTTTCACTGTTTAACGACGATTTGACAAATTTTAAGGGTTTTTCAATGATTTTAAGTGTAATACGACGATTTAACACTTTTTAATGGTTTTTCTATATTTGACAGCGTTTTTAGACGATTTAACGCTCTTATAAGGTTTTTCTGGTATTTTCACTGTTTTACGACGATTAAACGCTCTTATAAGGTTTTTCTGGTATTTACACTAATTTACGACGATTTGACGCTCTCATAAGGTTTTTCTGGTATTTTCACTGTTTAACGACGATTTTACGCTCTCATAAGGTTTCTCTGGTATTTTAACTGTTAAACGACGATTTGACAAATTTTAAGGGGTTTTCAATGATTTTTAGTGTAAAACGACGATTTAACACTTTTTAATGGTTTTTCTATGTTTTAGAGCGTTTAAAGACGATTTAACGCTCTTTTAAGGTTTATCTGGTATTTTCACTGTTTTACGACGATTGAACGCTCTTATAAGGATTTTCTGGTATTTTCACTGTTGAACGACGATTTAACGCTCTTATAAGGTTTTTCTGGTATGTTCACTGTTTTACGACGATTTAACGCTCTTTTAAGGTTTTTCTGGTATTTTCACTGTTTTACGACGATTGAACGCTCTTATAAGGTTTTTCTGGTATGTTCACTGTTTTACGACGATTTAACGCTCTTTTAAGGTTTTTCTGGTATTTTCACTGTTTAACGAAGAAAAAACGCTCTTGTAAGGTTTATCTGGTATTTTAATTGTTTTACGACGATTTAACGCTCTAATAAGGTTTTTCTGGTATTTTCACTGTTGAACGACGATTTAACGCTCTTATAAGGTTTTTCTGGTATGTTACTGTTTTACGACGATTTAACGCTATTTTAAGGTTTTTCTGGTATTTTCCCTGTATTATGACGATTAAAGCCTCTTATAAGGTTTTTCTGGTATTTTAACTGTTTTACGACGATTTAACGCTCTAATAAGGTTTTTCTGGTATTTTCACTGTTGAACGACGATTTAACGCTCTTATAAGGTTTTTCTGGTATGTTCACTGTTTTACGACGATTTAACGCTCTTTTAAGGTTTTTATGGTATTTTCCCTGTATTATGACGATTTAAGCCTCTTATAAGGTTTATCTGGTATTTTAACTGTTTTACGACCATTTAACGCTCTTATAAGGTTTTTCTGGTATTTTCACTGTTGAACGACGATTTAACGCTCTTATAAGATTTTTCTGGTATGTTCCCTGTTTTACGACGATTTAACGCTCTTATAAGGTTTTTCTGGTATTTTCACTGTTTTTTACGACGATTTAACAGTCTTATAAGTTTTTTCTGGTATTTTCACTGTTTTACGGCGATAAAACGCTCTTGTAAGGTTTATCTGGTATTTTCACTGTTTTACGACGGTTTGACAGATTTGAAGGGTTTTTCAATGATTTTTAGTGTAATACGACGATTTAACACTTTTTAATGGTTTTTCTATATTTTAAAGCGTTTTAAGACAAATTAACGCTCTTATAAGGTTTTTCTGGTATTTTCACTGTTTTACGACGATTAAATGCTCTTATAAGGTTTTTCTGTTATTTTCACTGTTTTACGACGATTTGACAAATTTTAAGGGTTTTTCAATGATTTTTAGTGTAAAACGACGATTTAACACTTTTTAATGGTTTTTCTATGTTTTAAAGCGTTTTAAGACAAATTAACGCTCTTATGAGGTTTTTCTGGTATTTTCACTGTTTTACGACGATTAAACGCTCTTATAAGGTTTTTCTGGTATTTTCACTGTTTTACGACGATAAAACGCTCTTATAAGGTTTTTCTGTTATTTTCACTGTTTTACGACGATTTTACAAATTTTAAGGGTTTTTCAATGATTTTTAGTGTAAAACGACGATTTAACACTTTTTAATGGTTTTTCTATGTTTTACAGCGTTTAAAGACGATTTAACGCTCTTATAAGGTTTCTCTATTATTTTCACTGTTTAACGAAGATTTAACAATTTTTAATGGTTTTCTATATTTTACAGCGTTTGAGGACGATTTAACGCTCTTATAAGGTTTATTTATCTGGTATTTTCACTGTTTTACGACGGTTTAACGCTCTTATAAGGTTTTTCTGGTATTTTCCCTGTTTTAGAACGATTTAAGCCTTTTTTAAGGTTTTTCTGGTATTTTCACTGTTTGACGACGATTTAACGCTCTTATAAGGTTTTTCTGGTATTTTCACTGTTTTACGACGATTTGACGCTCTTATAAAGTTTTTCTGGTATTTTCACTGTTTTACGACGATTAAACGCTCTTATAAGGTTTTTCTGGTATTTTCACTGTTTTACGCTGATTTAACGCTCTTATAAGGTTTTTCTGGTATTTACACTGTTTTACGACGATTTAACGCTCTTATAAGGTTTTTCTGGTATTTTCACTGTTTTACGAAGATTTATAAGGTTTTTCTGGTATTTTCAATGTTTTACAACGATTTGACAAATTAATATGGTTTTTCAATGATTTTTAGTGATATACGACGATTTAACACTTTTTAATGGTTTTTCTATATTTTAAAGCGTTTTAAGATGATTTAACGCTCTTATAAGGTTTTTCTGGTATTTTAACTGTTTTACGTCGATTTAACGCTCTTATAAGGTTTTTCTGTTATTTTCACTGTTTAACGACGATTTAACGCTCATATAAGGTTTTTCTGGTATTTTTACTGTTTTACGACGATTTAACGCTCTTATAAGGTTTTTCTGGTATTTTCACTGTTTTACGACGATTTGACGCTCTTATAAGGTTTTTCTGGTATTTTCACTGTTTTACGACGATTAAACGCTCTTATAAGGTTTTTCTGTTATTTTCACCGTTATACGATAATTTGACAAATGATAAGAGTTTTTTTATGATTTTCAGTGAAATACGACGATCAAACACTTTTTAATGGTTTTTCTTTATTTTACAGCTTTTTTAGACGATTTAACGCTCTTATAAGTTTTTTCTGGTATTTTCACTGTTTAACGACGATTTGACAAATATTTAGGGTTTTTCAACGATTTTGAGTTTAATACGACGATTTAACACTTTTAATGGTTTTTCTATATTTTACAGCGTTTTAAGACGATTTAACGCTCTCATAAGGTTTATCTGGTATTTTTACTGTTTTATGACGATTTGACAAATTTTTAGGGTTTTTCAATGATTTTTAGTGTAATACGACGATTAAACACTTTTTAATGGTTTTTCTATATTTTACAGCGTTTTAAGATGATTTAACGCTCTTTTAAGGTTTTTCTGGAATTTTCACTGTTTAACGACGATTTGACAAATTTTAAGGGTTTTTCAATGATTTTAAGTGTAATACGACGATTTAACACTTTTTAATGGTTTTTCTATATTTTACAGCGTTTGAGGACGATTTAACGCTCTTATAAGGTTTTTCTGGTATGTTCACTGTTTTACGACGATTTAACGCTCTTTTAAGGTTTTTCTGGTATTTTCACTGTTTTACGAAGAAAAAACGCTCTTGTAAGGTTTATCTGGTATTTTAATTGTTTTACGACGATTTAACGCTCTAATAAGGTTTTTCTGGTATTTTCACTGTTAAACGACGATTTAACGCTCTTATCAGGTTTTTCTGGTATGTTCACTGTTTTACGACGATTTAACGCTATTTTAAGGTTTTTCTGGTATTTTCCCTGTATTATGACGATTAAAGCCTCTTATAAGGTTTTTCTGGTATTTTAACTGTTTTACGACGATTTAACGCTCTAATAAGGTTTTTCTGGTATTTTCACTGTTGAACGACGATTTAACGCTCTAATAAGGTTTTTCTGGTATGTTCACTGTTTTACGACGATTTAACGCTCTTTTAAGGTTTTTCTGGTATTTTCCCTGTATTATGACGATTTAAGCCTCTTATAAGGTTTATCTGGTATTTTAACTGTTTTACGACCATTTAACGCTCTAATAAGGTTTTTCTGGTATTTTCACTGTTGAACGACGATTTAATGCTCTTATAAGGTTTTTCTGGTATGTTCACTGTTTTACGACGATTCAACGCTCTTAAAAGGTTTTTCTGGTATTTTCACTGTTTTTTACGACGATTTAACAGTCTTATAAGGTTTTTCTCTTATTTTCACTGTTTTACGGCGATAAAACGCTCTTGTAAGGTTTATCTGGTATTTTCACTGTTTTACGACGGTTTGACAGATTTGAAGGGTTTTTCAATGATTTTTAGTGTAATACGACGATTTAACACTTTTTAATGGTTTTTCTATATTTTAAAGCGTTTTAAGACAAATTAACGCTCTTATAAGGTTTTTCTGGTATTTTCACTGTTTTACGACGATTAAATGCTCTTATAAGGTGTTTCTGTTATTTTCACTGTTTTACGACGATTTGACAAATTTTAAGGGTTTTTCATTGATTTTTAGTGTAAAACGACGATTTAACACTTTTTAATGGTTTTTCTATGTTTTACAGCGTTAAAAGACGATTTAACGCTCTTATAAGTTTTCTCTAGTATTTTCACTGTTCAACGAAGATTTAACAATTTTTAATGGTTTTTCTATATTTTACAGCGTTTGAGGACGATTTAACGCTCTTATAAGGTTTATCTGGTATTTTCACTGTTTTACGACGGTTTAACGCCCTTTTAAGGTTTTTCTGGTATTTTCCCTGTTTTAGAACGATTTAAGCCTTTTTTAAGGTTTTTCTGGTATTTTCACTGTTTTACGACGATTTAACGCTCTTATAAGGTTTTTCTGGTATTTTCACTGTTTTACGACGATTTGACGCTCTTATAAAGTTTTTCTGGTATTTTCACTGTTTTACGACGATTAAACGCTCTTATAAGGTTTTTCTGGTATTTTCACTGTTTTACGCTGATTTAACGCTCTTATAAGGTTTTTCTGGTATTTTCACTGTTTTACGACGATTTGACAAATTTTAAGGGTTTTTCAATGATTTTTAGTGTAAAACGACGATTTAACACTTTTTAATGGTTTTTCTATGTTTTACAGCGTTAAAAGACGATTTAACGCTCTTATAAGTTTTCTCTAGTATTTTCACTGTTCAACGAAGATTTAACAATTTTTAATGGTTTTTCTATATTTTACAGCGTTTTAAGACGATTTAACGCTCTTATAAGGTTTTTCTGGTATTTTCACTGTTTTACGACGATTTGACGCTCTTATAAAGTTTTTCTGGTATTTTCACTGTTTTACGACGATTAAACGCTCTTATAAGGTTTTTCTGGTATTTTCACTGTTTTACGCTGATTTAACGCTCTTATAAGGTTTTTCTGGTATTTACACTGTTTTACGACGATTTAACGCTCTTATAAGGTTTTTCTGGTATTTTCACTGTTTTACGACGATTTATAAGGTTTTTCTGGTATTTTCAATGTTTTACGACGATTTGACAAATTTATATGGTTTTTCAAAGATTTTTAGTGTTATACGACGATTTAACACTTTTTAATGGTTTTTCTATATTTTAAAGCGTTTTAAGATGATTTAACGCTCTTATAAGGTTTTTCTGGTATTTTATCTGTTTTACGTCGATTTAACGCTCTTATAAGGTTTTTCTGTTATTTTCACTGTTTAACGACGATTTAACGCTCATATAAGGTTTTTCTGGTATTTTTACTGTTTTACGACGATTTAACGCTCTTATAAGGTTTTTCTGGTATTTTCACTGTTTTACGACGATTTGACGCTCTTATAAGGTTTTTCTGGTATTTTCACTGTTTTACGACGATTAAACGCTCTTATAAGGTTTTTCTGTTATTTTCACCGTTATACGATAATTTGACAAATTATAAGAGTTTTTTTATGATTTTCAGTGAAATACGACGATCAAACACTTTTTAATGGTTTTTCTTTATTTTACAGCTTTTTTAGACAATTTAACGCTCTTATAAGTTTTTTCTGGTATTTTCACTGTTTAACGACGATTTGACAAATATTTAGGGTTTTTCAACGATTTTGAGTTTAATACGACGATTTAACACTTTTAATGGTTTTTCTATATTTTACAGCGTTTTAAGACAATTTAACGCTCTCATAAGGTTTATCTGGTATTTTTACTGTTTTATGACGATTTGACAAATTTTTAGGGTTTTTCAATGATTTTTAGTGTAATACGACGATTAAACACTTTTTAATGGTTTTTCTATATTTTACAGCGTTTTCAGATGATTTAACGCTCTTTTAAGGTTTTTCTGGAATTTTCACTGTTTAACGACGATTTGACAAATTTTAAGGGTTTTTCAATGATTTTAAGTGTCATACGACGATTTAACACTTTTTAATGGTTTTTCTATATTTTACAGCGTTTTTAGACGATTTAACGCTCTTATAAGGTTTTTCTGGTATTTACACTAATTTAAGACGATTTGACGCTCTCATAAGGTTTTTCTGGTATTTTCACTGTTTAACGACGATTTTACGCTCTCATAAGGTTTCTCTGGTATTTTCACTGTTAAACGACGATTTGACAAATTTTAAGGGTTTTTCAATGATTTTTAGTGTAAAACGACGATTTAACACTTTTTAATGGTTTTTCTATGTTTTAGAGCGTTTAAAGACGATTTAACGCTCTTTTAAGGTTTATCTGGTATTTTCACTGTTTTACGACGATTGAACGCTCTTATAAGGTTTTTCTGGTATTTTCACTGTTTAACGACGATTTAAAAATATGAAGGGTTTTTCAACGATTTTTAGTGCTATACGACAATTAAACACTTTTTAATGGTTTTTCTATATTTTACAGCGTTTTAAGACAATTTAACGCTGTGATTAGGTTTTTCAGGTATTTTCACTGTTTTACGACGATTTAACGCTCTTATAAGGTTTTTCTGTTATTTTCACTGTTTTACGACGATTTGACAAATTTTAAGGGTTTTTCAATGATTTTTAGTGTAAGATGACGATTTAACACTTTTTAATGGTTTTTCTATGTTTTACAGCGTTAAAAGACGATTTAACGCTCTTATAAGGTTTCTCTAGTATTTTCACTGTTTAACGAAGATTTAACAATTTTTAATGGTTTTTCTATATTTTACAGCGTTTGAGGACGATTTAACGCTCTTATAAGGTTTTTCTGGTATGTTCACTGTTTTACGACGATTTAACGCTCTTTTAAGGTTTTTCTGGTATTTTCACTGTTTTACGAAGAAAAAACGCTCTTGTAAGGTTTATCTGGTATTTTAATTGTTTTACGACGATTTAACGCTCTAATAAGGTTTTTCTGGTATTTTCACTGTTGAACGACGATTTAACGCTCTAATAAGGTTTTTCTGGTATGTTCACTGTTTTACGACGATTTAACGCTATTTTAAGGTTTTTCTGGTATTTTCCCTGTATTATGACGATTAAAGCCTCTTATAAGGTTTTTCTGGTATTTTAACTGTTTTACGACGATTTAACGCTCTAATAAGGTTTTTCTGGTATTTTCACTGTTGAACGACGATTTAACGCTGTTATAAGGTTTTTCTCGTATGTTCACTGTTTTACGACGATTTAACGCTCTTTTAAGGTTTTTCTGGTATTTTCCCTGTATTATGACGATTTAAGCCTCTTATAAGGTTTATCTGGTATTTTAACTGTTTTACGACCATTTAACGCTCTAATAAGGTTTTTCTGGTATTTTCACTGTTGAACGACGATTTAACGCTCTTATAAGGTTTTTCTGGTATGTTCACTGTTTTACGACGATTTAACGCTCTTAAAAGGTTTTTCTGGTATTTTCACTGTTTTTTACGACGATTTAACAGTCTTATAAGGTTTTTCTGGTATTTTCACTGTTTAACGGCGATAAAACGCTCTTGTAAGGTTTATCTGGTATTTTCACTGTTTTACGACGGTTTGACAGATTTGAAGGGTTTTTCAATGATTTTTAGTGTAATACGACGATTTAACACTTTTTAATGGTTTTTCTATATTTTAAAGCGTTTTAAGACAAATTAACGCTCTTATAAGGTTTTTCTGGTATTTTCACTGTTTTACGACGATTAAACGCTCTTATAAGGTTTTTCTGGTATTTTCACTGTTTTACGACGATAAAACGCTCTTATAAGGTTTTTCTGTTATTTTCACTGTTTTACGACGATTTGACAAATTTAAAGGGTTTTTCAATGATTTTTAGTGTAAAACGACGATTTAACACTTTTTAATGGTTTTTCTATGTTTTACAGCGTTAAAAGACGATTTAACGCTCTTATAAGGTTTCTCTAGTATTTTCACTGTTTAACGAAGATTTAACAATTTTAAATGGTTTTTCTATATTTTACAGCGTTTGAGGACGATTTAACGCTCTTATAAGGTTTATCTGGTATTTTCACTGTTTTACGACGGTTTAACGCTCTTATAAGGTTTTTCTGGTATTTTCCCTGTTTTAGAACGATTTAAGCCTTTTTTAAGGTTTTTCTGGTATTTTCACTGTTTTACGACGATTAAACGCTCTTATAAGGTTTTTCTGGTATTTTCACTGTTTTACGAAGATTTAACGCTCTTATAAGGTTTTTCTGGTATTTTCACTGTTTTACGACGATTTATAAGGTTTTTCTGGTATTTTCAATGTTTTACGACGATTTGACAAATTTATATGGTTTTTCAAAGATTTTTAGTGTTATACGACGATTTAACACTTTTTAATGGTTTTTCTATATTTTAAAGCGTTTTAAGATGATTTAACGCTCTTATAAGGTTTTTCTGGTATTTTAACTGTTTTAAGTCGATTTAACGCTCTTATAAGGTTTTTCTGGTATTTTCACTGTTTTACGACGATTTGACGCTCTTATAAGGTTTTTCTGGTATTTTCACTGTTTTACGACGATTAAACGCTTTTATAAGGTTTTTCTGTTATTTTCACCGTTTTACGATAATTTGACAAATTATAAGAGTTTTTTTATGATTTTCAGTGAAATACGACGATCAAACACTTTTAAATGGTTTTTCTTTATTTTACAGCTTTTTTAGACGATTTAACGCTCTTATAAGTTTTTTCTGGTATTTTCACTGTTTAACGACGATTTGACAAATATTTAGGGTTTTTCAACGATTTTGAGTTAAATACGACGATTTAACACTTTTAATGGTTTTTCTATATTTTACAGCGTTTTAAGACGATTTAACGCTCTCATAAGGTTTATCTGGTATTTTTACTTTTTTATGACGATTTGACAAATTTTTAGGGTTTTTCAATGATTTTTAGTGTAATACGACGATTAAACACTTTTTAATGGTTTTTCTATATTTTACAGCGTTTTAAGATGATTAAACGCTCTTTTAAGGTTTTTCTGGAATTTTCACTGTTTAACGACGATTTGACAAATTTTAAGGGTTTTTCAATGATTTTAAGTGTAATACGACGATTTAACACTTTTTAATGGTTTTTCTATATTTTACAGCGTTTTTAGACGATTTAACGCTCTTATAAGGTTTTTCTGGTATTTTCACTGTTTTACGACGATTAAACGCTCTTATAAGGTTTTTCTGGTATTTACACTAATTTACGACGATTTGACGCTCTCATAAGGTTTTTCTGGTATTTTCACTGTTTAACGACGATTTTACGCTCTCATAAGGTTTCTCTGGTATTTTCACTGTTAAACGACGATTTGACAAATTTTAAGGGTTTTTCAATGATTTTTAGTGTAAAACGACGATTTAACACTTTTAAATGGTTTTTCTATGTTTTAGAGCGTTTAAAGACGATTTAACGCTCTTTTAAGGTTTATCTGGTATTTTCACTGTTTTACGACGATTTAACGCTCTTATAAGGTTTTTCTGGTATTTTCACTGTTTAACGACGATTAAAAAATATGAGGGGTTTTTCAACGATTTTTAGTGCTATACGACGATTTAACACTTTTTAATGGTTTTTCTATATTTTACAGCGTTTTAAGACAATTTAACGCTCTGATTAGGTTTTTCTGGTATTTTCACTGTTTTACGACGATTTAACGCTCTTATAAGGTTTTTCTGTTATTTTCACTGTTTTACGACGATTTGACAAATTTTAAGGGTTTTTCAATGATTTTTAGTGTAAGATGACGATTTAACACTTTTTAATGGTTTTTCTATGTTTTACAGCGTTAAAAGACGATTTAACGCTCTTATAAGGTTTCTCTAGTATTTTCACTGTTTAACGAAGATTTAACAATTTTTAATGGTTTTTCTATATTTTACAGCGTTTGAGGACGATTTAACGCTCTTATAAGGTTTTTCTGGTATGTTCACTGTTTTACGACGATTAAACGCTCTTTTAAGGTTTTTCTGGTATTTTCACTGTTTTACGAAGAAAAAACGCTCTTGTAAGGTTTATCTGGTATTTTAATTGTTTTACGACGATTTAACGCTCTAATAAGGTTTTTCTGGTATTTTCACTGTTGAACGACGATTTAACGCTCTTATAAGGTTTTTCTGGTATGTTCACTGTTTTACGACGATTTAACGCTATTTTAAGGTTTTTCTGGTATTTTCCCTGTATTATGACGATTAAAGCCTCTTATAAGGTTTTTCTGGTATTTTAACTGTTTTACGACGATTTAACGCTCTAATAAGGTTTTTCTGGTATTTTCACTGTTGAACGACGATTTAACGCTCTAATAAGGTTTTTCTGGTATGTTCACTGTTTTACGACGATTTAACGCTCTTTTAAGGTTTTTCTGGTATTTTCCCTGTATTATGACGATTGAAGCCTCTTATAAGGTTTATCTGGTATTTTAACTGTTTTACGACCATTTAACGCTCTAATAAGGTTTTTCTGGTATTTTCACTGTTGAACGACGATTTAACGCTCTTATAAGGTTTTTCTGGTATGTTCACTGTTTTACGACGATTTAACGCTCTTAAAAGGTTTTTCTGGTATTTTCACTGTTTTTTACGACGATTTAACAGTCTTATAAGGTTTTTCTGGTATTTTCACTGTTTTACGGCGATAAAACGCTCTTGTAAGGTTTATCTGGTATTTTCACTGTTTTACGACGGTTTGACAGATTTGAAGGGTTTTTCAATGATTTTTAGTGTAATACGACGATTTAACACTTTTTAATGGTTTTTCTATATTTTAAAGCGTTTTAAGACAAATTAACGCTCTTATAAGGTTTTTCTGGTATTTTCACTGTTTTACGACGATAAAACGCTCTTATAAGGTTTTTCTGGTATTTTCACTGTTTTACGACGATAAAACGCTCTTATAAGGTTTTTTTGGTATTTTCACTGTTTTACGACGATTTATAAGGTTTTTCTGGTATTTTCAATGTTTTACGACGATTTGACAAATTTATATGGTTTTTCAAAGATTTTTAGTGTAATACGACGATTTAACACTTTTTAATGGTTTTTCTATATTTTAAAGCGTTTTAAGATGATTTAACGCTCTTATAAGGTTTTTCTGGTATTTTAACTGTTTTACGACGGTTTGACAGATTTGAAGGGTTTTTCAATGATTTTTAGTGTAATACGACGATTTAACACTTTTTAATGGTTTTTCTATATTTTAAAGCGTTTTAAGACAAATTAACGCTCTTATAAGGTTTTTCTGGTATTTTCACTGTTTTACGACGATTAAACGCTCTTATAAGGTTTTTCTGGTATTTTCACTGTTTTACGACGATAAAACGCTCTTATAAGGTTTTTCTGTTATTTTCACTGTTTTACGACGATTTGACAAATTTAAAGGGTTTTTCAATGATTTTTAGTGTAAAACGACGATTTAACACTTTTTAATGGTTTTTCTATGTTTTACAGCGTTAAAAGACGATTTAACGCTCTTATAAGGTTTCTCTAGTATTTTCCCTGTTTAACGAAGATCTAACAATTTTTAATGGTTTTTCTATATTTTACAGCGTTTGAGGACGATTTAACGCTCTTATAAGGTTTATCTGGTATTTTCACTGTTTTACGACGGTTTAACGCTCTTATAAGGTTTTTCTGGTATTTTCCCTGTTTTAGAACGATTTAAGCCTTTTTTAAGGTTTTTCTGGTATTTTCACTGTTTTACGACGATTTAACGCTCTTATAAGGTTTTTCTGGTATTTTCACTGTTTTACGACGATTTGACGCTCTTATAAAGTTTTTCTGGTATTTTCACTGTTTTACGACGATTAAACGCTCTTATAAGGTTTTTCTGGTATTTTCACTGTTTTACGAGGATTTAACGCTCTTATAAGGTTTTTCTGGTATTTTAACTGTTTTACGACGATTTAACGCTCTAATAAGGTTTTTCTGGTATTTTCACTGTTGAACGACGATTTAACGCTGTTATAAGGTTTTTCTCGTATGTTCACTGTTTTACGACGATTTAACGCTCTTTTAAGGTTTTTCTGGTATTTTCCCTGTATTATGACGATTTAAGCCTCTTATAAGGTTTATCTGGTATTTTAACTGTTTTACGACCATTTAACGCTCTAATAAGGTTTTTCTGGTATTTTCACTGTTGAACGACGATTTAACGCTCTTATAAGGTTTTTCTGGTATGTTCACTGTTTTACGACGATTTAACGCTCTTAAAAGGTTTTTCTGGTATTTTCACTGTTTTTTACGACGATTTAACAGTCTTATAAGGTTTTTCTGGTATTTTCACTGTTTTACGACGATTTATAAGGTTTTTCTGGTATTTTCAATGTTTTTCGACGATTTGACAAATTTATATGGTTTTTCAAAGATTTTTAGTGTTATACGACGATTTAACACTTTTTAATGGTTTTTCTATATTTTAAAGCGTTTTAAGATGATTTAACGCTCTTATAAGGTTTTTCTGGTATTTTAACTGTTTTACGTCGATTTAACGCTCTTATAAGGTTTTTCTGGTATTTTCACTGATTTACGACGATTTGACGCTCTTATAAGGTTTTTCTGGTATTTTCACTGTTTTACGACGATTAAACGCTCTTATAAGGTTTTTCTGTTATTTTCACCGTTATACGATAATTTGACAAATTATAAGAGTTTTTTTATGATTTTCAGTGAAATACGACGATCAAACACTTTTTAATGGTTTTTCTTTATTTTACAGCTTTTTTAGACGATTTAACGCTCTTATAAGTTTTTTCTGGTATTTTCACTGTTTAACGACGATTTGACAAATATTTAGGGTTTTTCAACGATTTTGAGTTTAATACGACGATTTAACACTTTTAATGGTTTTTCTATATTTTACAGCGTTTTAAGACGATTTAACGCTCTCATAAGGTTTATCTGGTATTTTTACTTTTTTATGACGATTTAACGCTCTCATAAGGTTTATCTGGTATTTTTACTTTTTTATGACGATTTGACAAATTTTTAGGGTTTTTCAATGATTTTTAGTGTAATACGACGATTAAACACTTTTTAATGGTTTTTCTATATTTTACAGCGTTTTAAGATGATTTAACGCTCTTTTAAGGTTTTTCTGGAATTTTCACTGTTTAACGACGATTTGACAAATTTTAAGGGTTTTTCAATGATTTTAAGTGTAATACGACGATTTAACACTTTTTAATGGTTTTTCTATATTTTACAGCGTTTTTAGACGATTTAACGCTCTTATAAGGTTTTTCTGGTATTTTTACTTTTTTAAGACGATTTAACGCTCTCATAAGGTTTATCTGGTATTTTTACTTTTTTATGACGATTTGACAAATTTTTAGGGTTTTTCAATGATTTTTAGTGTAATACGACGATTAAACACTTTTTAATGGTTTTTCTATATTTTACAGCGTTTTAAGATGATTTAACGCTCTTTTAAGGTTTTTCTGGAATTTTCACTGTTTAACGACGATTTAACGCTCTTTTAAGGTTTTTCTGGTATTTTCACTGTTTTACGAAGAAAAAACGCTCTTGTAAGGTTTATCTGGTATTTTAATTGTTTTACGACGATTTAACGCTCTAATAAGGTTTTTCTGGTATTTTCACTGTTGAACGACGATTTAACGCTCTTATAAGGTTTTTCTGGTATGTTCACTGTTTTACGACGATTTAACGCTATTTTAAGGTTTTTCTGGTATTTTCCCTGTATTATGACGATTAAAGCCTCTTATAAGGTTTTTCTGGTATTTTAACTGTTTTACGACGATTTAACGCTCTAATAAGGTTTTTCTGGTATTTTCACTGTTGAACGACGATTTAACGCTCTTATAAGGTTTTTCTGGTATGTTCACTGTTTTACGACGATTTAACGCTCTTTTAAGGTTTTTCTGGTATTTTCCCTGTATTATGACGATTTAAGCCTCTTATAAGGTTTATCTGGTATTTTAACTGTTTTACGACCATTTAACGCTCTAATAAGGTTTTTCTGGTATTTTCACTGTTGAACGACGATTTAACGCTCTTATAAGGTTTTTCTGGTATGTTCTATTATATCGGGGATTATTAAAAGTAAAAGACTGTTGACTCAGAGCTATGACGTTTATTGACTGCCCGCACACTCGTTATAATCTCCCACGTGACGCATCAGGACTGCCAACATGGCCATACATAACATCCTTTCCTCCTTTATTTTTTTGTTTATTTTCAAACAATTACAATACCAAATAAAACTTAAACATAATCACTATGACTAAATCTGACAGGAGGTTTCACCAATCTGCCAGCCCTAGTTACTACATCAGTTTTCCCACTAGTGCTGGGTAAAGGCTCACTATCATTTTTATTTTCTTGACTTCCCAAGTCATACCATTTATCGGGATTTTCATAATTTGATTTTAACTTAATGCAACTTTTTTTTATTTGGTTAACATGGACCTTTTTTACCTCTCCTCCGATTAAAAGAATTAAATACACCCATGAACTTAATTTTAACTTAATAGTTCCCTGAACCCATTTCATAGGACCTTTCAAATGTCTTAAGTATACCAATACATTATCATTTTCCTCATACTCTGTCAATGCATTTTTACTTGATTGCTTACTTTTATTTACATTATTTTCTTCTGTCAAAACATGAAGAGGTGTACGTGGCTCATACGAAAATATTTTAGCCATAGGAGACAAACCCGTGACAGAAGTAGGGGTGGAACGATAAGTATACAAACAATCTATTAGACGTTGAGCTGGTGACAAAAATTTAGAATTTTTTGAAAACATAAATTTAATTAAAATCTTTTTGAATGTTTGAACAGATCGTTCTGCTAATCCATTTGACTCGGGATTATATGGTGGAGAAAATAATAATTTAATAAATTTTTCTTTACAAAAAATAGAAAATTCTTTACATGAAAATGGAGGACCGTTATCACAAACAATAGTTTTCGGAAACGCAAATCTGGAAAAAACTTCACTTAATTTTGATAACAAATCCGAATATTTAGTATTTTTCATATAAAAACATTCTATCCACTTTGAATATGAATCACAAACTAACAAGTATTTGGAACCTTTTAAGTCAAAAAAATCCAAATGGACTCTTTCCCATGGACTTTCAGCAATAGGCCAATTATGACGCACATTTTTGTTAGCTTTTTGTACCGACTGACACATTTCACATCTAGAAATAATATCTTCAATATCTTGATTCATACCTAACCACCAAACATAAGAACGAGCAAGAATTTTTGATCTGACTATACCAGGATGACCATAATGTATTAAATTTAAGACTTTAGACTTAAGAGATTCTGGTATTACAATTCTGTCACCAAATAAAAGACATTTTCCCTTGACCGACAGTAAATTTCTGAACTTGAAATATTTTTTAATTTCTGGACTTGACAAGTTTTCAATCCAACCGATTGAAACATACTTAATGACTTTACATAATATTTCATCTTTTTCAGAATGACTTTCAACTTCTGAAAATGGAATTAAGGGTGTTGACATGTATACAAAATTACATTCCTCTTCATTAAATTGTTGTTCATTTGGCAAACGTGACATTACATCAGCTTGAGGAATTTTCAGTCCGTTTTTAAAAACTAATTTATAATTGTACGCGGACAATATTATAGACCATCTTATGAGACGTGATGCAGCTAAAACGGGGACTTTTTTATTTTCGGCAAACAAAGACAACAATGGAGCATGATCAGTATATATAGTAAAATGACGACCAATTAAATATTTATGAAATTTCTTGATTCCAAAAATAACAGCAAGGGCTTCCTTGTGCAATTGGCTATAATTTCTTTGAGCTGAATTTAAAGTTGCAGACTCAAAAGCTATAGGAAATTCTTGATTCTTTACGACATGACTTAAGACACATCCGACACCGTATGCACTGGAGTCGACTGTAAGACACAATGGTTTTGACGGATCAAATAAAACTAACATAGTTTTATCTGACAAGAGAGACTTACTATTTATAAATGCTTTTTCGCATTCATCAGACCAACACCATTCTACATTCTTTCTTAATAAATTATGGAGTGGTTCTAGCACAGTAGGACCCATAGGAATAAAATTCCTATAAAAATTCAACATTGACAAATACGATTTTAGTTGAGTAACATTTTCTGGACACCCAGTAGACTTAATTTTCTCAACTTTCGACAAAGACGGACTTTTGCCTTGACCTGACAAAGTAAAACCTAAAAATTCAAAAGAAGACACAAAAAATTCACTTTTTGACACATTAATTTTTATATTAAACTCATTTAACTTTGACAAAACTTTTTCTAAAGTATTACAACACTCCGTTTCATCTTTACCACCTACACAAATATCATCAATGTATGCAGCACAGTTTTTTATGCCTCCCAAGACTGTATCAATGACCATTTGAAATGTGGCAGGAGCCGATGACAACCCAAAAGGTAAACGATTGTAAACATATAAACCATTACATGTATTAATTGTAAGTAATTCTTTACTAGAATCTGACACAGACAACTGTAAATATGCATTTGTTAAGTCTAATTTACAAAATACTTGACAACCTGAAAATTTATTTAAAATATCCTCTGGACGTGGAATAGGATATTGATCAATTCTCAATTGTGGATTGACTGTAGATTTTAAATCTGCACATAAACGTATTTTTCCATTTTGTTTTGGTACACAGACTATTGGAGAAGACCAACTACTATATTTAACTTTAGAAATGATGCCTTCGCTTTCAAGACGATCTAGCTCTTGGCATACTTCTACACGCAGTGCATAAGGGACCTCATATGCTTTGTGGAAAACAGGAGTTGAATTATTTTTTAAACTTAAATTTACCGAAAACTCTTTAATTGGTAAGTCGTTATTTGTTTTAGAAAAAGAATTTAAATATTTTTGTGACAATTTTTCGACAATGTTTGATTTATTTTTTCCACTGACAGACACGGAATTTACAGTATTATCATTACCAATATTTGACATAAAAGAATTTATAAATGTATTTTCCCAAGACGGATTCAAAACATTTATCCAATTCCTACCAAGAATAGCTTCAGACGATAGATTTTTAATAACTAATACTGGTAAATCCACGACAAAATTAGAATCATCTCTTACACTTACTTTTGCCATAAAAAATCCAAAACAATTTAAATTTTGACTATTTGCTGTAAACAAATTACCATAGAACTGACTTAATTTACAAGTTTTGAAAAATTTTATGTACATTTTGTGACTTATCAAGGTCGATGAACTCCCTGTGTCAATCATGAAGGACATTTTCCTACCGTTTACAAACAAATCAATATTAGCTGTTTCAGACACGGACATATTTAAAACATTTATATTACTCACACATTTTACATGATTAATAACAATTGATTTTGCACTAGAACAAAATTTTGACGTATGACCGTATGTATTGCACTTGTAACATTTCCAATTCCTAGACGGACATAACTCTGGTTGATGACTGATAAAACACCTCTCGCATCTTTTTCTGGGATTTCCACGTGATGGAGATGAAAGACGACTTGATGACATTGAACTCCTTTGACCTTGTTGCGGACTAGTACTCATTTGACGTGACGTTTTCGGCTTTACTTCGAAAACTCCCGATGAAAGATCTTCTTTGTGTAATATTTTAGCAGAACAACTTACTGTCTCCATATTCTTGACAATTTTTTTTGCTTTTTCGAAACTCAGCAATTCATCTTCAGACAGTAATCTTATAGTCATGGCTTCATTTTTCACACCGCACACCAATTTATCCCTCAAGGCTTCATCCAGAAATGCTCCAAAATTACATGATATTGACAGACTTTTTATTTCGGAAATGTAATCATCAATTCCCTCGTTCGACTGTTGCTGACGATTATAAAATTTATATCTTTGGGCGATCGTACATTTTTTTTCTTCATATTTATTTTGAAGTGTTGTTACAATCTCGTTATAAGTTAACTCTTCAATATTTTTTGGATGAACTGTTTCTTTTAAAATTTTATATTTTTCCGCACCAATAATTATACAAAGATAACCAATTTTCTCTTTGTCCGTAATATTAATTATTTTTAAATAAATTTGAACACGTTCTAAAAACATTCCGAAGGTTTCACAACTCGACTCGTATTGCGGCACTGGCAAAGTACTCGTAGACATGTTAAAATGATTGAAAAAAAACACAGACGCAATCACTGTTTTACACTGGACTATTAAATGAATATTACTCGTTTTTACATTAAACTTTTTAGATTATCCTCGTCGCCAATTATTATATCGGGGATTATTAAAAGTAAAAGACTGTTGACTCAGAGCTATGACGTTTATTGACTGCCCGCACACTCGTTATAATCTCCCACGTGACGCATCAGGACTGCCAACATGGCCATACATAACATGTTCACTGTTTTACGACGATTTAACGCTCTTAAAAGGTTTTTCTGGTATTTTCACTGTTTTACGGCGATAAAACGCTCTTGTAAGGTTTATCTGGTATTTTCACTGTTTTACGACGGTTTGACAGATTTGAAGGGTTTTTCAATGATTTTTAGTGTAATACGACGATTTAACACTTTTTAATGGTTTTTCTATATTTTAAAGCGTTTTAAGACAAATTAACGCTCTAATAAGGTTTTTCTGGTATTTTCACTGTTTTACGACGATTAAACGCTCTTATAAGGTTTTTCTGGTATTTTCACTGTTTTACGACGATAAAACGCTCTTATAAGGTTTTTCTGGTATTTTCACTGTTTTACGACGATTTATAAGGTTTTTCTGGTATTTTCAATGTTTTACGACGATTTGACAAATTTATATGGTTTTTCAAAGATTTTTAGTGTAATACGACGATTTAACACTTTTTAATGGTTTTTCTATGTTTTACAGCGTTAAAAGACGATTTAACGCTCTTATAAGGTTTCTCTAGTATTTTCACTGTTTAACGAAGAATTAACAATTTTTAATGGTTTTTCTATATTTTACAGCGTTTGAGGACGATTTAACGCTCTTATAAGGTTTTTCTGGTATGTTCACTGTTTTACGACGATTTAACGCTCTTTTAAGGTTTTTCTGGTAGTTTCACTGTTTTACGAAGAAAAAACGCTCTTGTAAGGTTTATCTGGTATTTTAATTGTTTTACGACGATTTAACGCTCTAATAAGGTTTTTCTGGTATTTTCACTGTTGAACGACGATTTAACGCTCTTATAAGGTTTTTCTGGTATGTTCACTGTTTTACGACGATTTAACGCTATTTTAAGGTTTTTCTGGTATTTTCCCTGTATTATGACGATTAAAGCCTCTTATAAGGTTTTTCTGGTATTTTAACTGTTTTACGACGATTTAACGCTCTAATAAGGTTTTTCTGGTATTTTCACTGTTGAACGACGATTTAACGCTCTTATAAGGTTTTTCTGGTATGTTCACTGTTTTACGACGATTTAACGCTCTTTTAAGGTTTTTCTGGTATTTTCCCTGTATTATGACGATTTAAGCCTCTTATAAGGTTTATCTGGTATTTTAACTGTTTTACGACCATTTAACGCTCTAATAAGGTTTTTCTGGTATTTTCACTGTTGAACGACGATTTAACGCTCTTATAAGGTTTTTCTGGTATTTACACTGTTTTACGACGATTTAACGCTCTTATAAGGTTTTTCTGGTATTTTCACTGTTTTACGACGATTTATAAGGTTTTTCTGGTATTTTCAATGTTTTACGACGATTTGACAAATTTATATGGTTTTTCAAAGATTTTTAGTGTTATACGACGATTTAACACTTTTTAATGGTTTTTCTATATTTTAAAGCGTTTTAAGATGATTTAACGCTCTTATAAGGTTTTTCTGGTATTTTAACTGTTTTACGTCGATTTAAGGCTCTTATAAGGTTTTTCTGGTATTTTCACTGTTTTACGACGATTTGACGCTCTTATAAGGTTTTTCTGGTATTTTCACTGTTTTACGACGATTAAACGCTCTTATAAGGTTTTTCTGTTATTTTCACCGTTATACGATAATTTGACAAATTATAAGAGTTTTTTTATGATTTTCAGTGAAATACGACGATCAAACACTTTTTAATGGTTTTTTTTTATTTTACAGCTTTTTTAGACGATTTAACGCTCTTATAAGTTTTTTCTGGTATTTTCACTGTTTAACGACGATTTGACAAATATTTAGGGTTTTTCAACGATTTTGAGTTTAATACGACGATTTAACACTTTTAATGGTTTTTCTATATTTTACAGCGTTTTAAGACGATTTAACGCTCTCATAAGGTTTATCTGGTATTTTTACTTTTTTATGACGATTTAACGCTCTCATAAGGTTAATCTGGTATTTTTCCTTTTTTATGACGATTTGACAAATTTTTAGGGTTTTTCAATGATTTTTAGTGTAATACGACGATTAAACACTTTTTAATGGTTTTTCTATATTTTACAGCGTTTTAAGATGATTTAACGCTCTTTTAAGGTTTTTCTGGAATTTTCACTGTTTAACGACGATTTGACAAATTTTAAGGGTTTTTCAATGATTTTAAGTGTAATACGACGATTTAACACTTTTTAATGGTTTTTCTATATTTTACAGCGTTTTTAGACGATTTAACGCTCTTATAAGGTTTTTCTGGTATTTTCACTGTTTTACGACGATTAAACGCTCTTATAAGGTTTTTCTGGTATTTACACTAATTTACGACGATTTGACGCTCTCATAAGGTTTTTCTGGAATTTTCACTGTTTAACGACGATTTGACAAATTTTAAGGGTTTTTCAATGATTTTAAGTGTAATACGACGATTTAACACTTTTTAATGGTTTTTCTATATTTTACAGCGTTTTAAGATGATTTAACGCTCTTATAAGGTTTTTCTGTTATTTTCACTGTTTTACGACGATTTGACAAATTTTAAGGGTTTTTCAATGATTTTTAGTGTAAGATGACGATTTAACACTTTTTAATGGTTTTTCTATGTTTTACAGCGTTAAAAGACGATTTAACGCTCTTATAAGGTTTCTCTAGTATTTTCACTGTTTAACGAAGATTTAACAATTTTTAATGGTTTTTCTATATTTTACAGCGTTTGAGGACGATTTAACGCTCTTATAAGGTTTTTCTGGTATGTTCACTGTTTTACGACGATTTAACGCTCTTTTAAGGTTTTTCTGGTATTTTCACTGTTTTACGAAGAAAAAACGCTCTTGTAAGGTTTATCTGGTATTTTAATTGTTTTACGACGATTTAACGCTCTAATAAGGTTTTTCTGGTATTTTCACTGTTGAACGACGATTTAACGCTCTTATAAGGTTTTTCTGGTATGTTCACTGTTTTACGACGATTTAACGCTATTTTAAGGTTTTTCTGGTATTTTCCCTGTATTATGACGATTAAAGCCTCTTATAAGGTTTTTCTGGTATTTTAACTGTTTTACGACGATTTAACGCTCTAATAAGGTTTTTCTGGTATTTTCACTGTTGAACGACGATTTAACGCTCTAATAAGGTTTTTCTGGTATGTTCACTGTTTTACGACGATTTAACGCTCTTTTAAGGTTTTTCTGGTATTTTCCCTGTATTATGACGATTGAAGCCTCTTATAAGGTTTATCTGGTATTTTAACTGTTTTACGACCATTTAACGCTCTAATAAGGTTTTTCTGGTATTTTCACTGTTGAACGACGATTTAACGCTCTTATAAGGTTTTTCTGGTATGTTCACTGTTTTACGACGATTTAACGCTCTTAAAAGGTTTTTCTGGTATTTTCACTGTTTTTTACGACGATTTAACAGTCTTATAAGGTTTTTCTGGTATTTTCACTGTTTTACGGCGATAAAACGCTCTTGTAAGGTTTATCTGGTATTTTCACTGTTTTACGACGGTTTGACAGATTTGAAGGGTTTTTCAATGATTTTTAGTGTAATACGACGATTTAACACTTTTTAATGGTTTTTCTATATTTTAAAGCGTTTTAAGACAAATTAACGCTCTTATAAGGTTTTTCTGGTATTTTCACTGTTTTACGACGATAAAACGCTCTTATAAGGTTTTTCTGGTATTTTCACTGTTTTACGACGATTTATAAGGTTTTTCTGGTATTTTCAATGTTTTACGACGATTTGACAAATTTATATGGTTTTTCAAAGATTTTTAGTGTAATACGACGATTTAACACTTTTTAATGGTTTTTCTATATTTTAAAGCGTTTTAAGATGATTTAACGCTCTTATAAGGTTTTTCTGGTATTTTAACTGTTTTACGACGGTTTGACAGATTTGAAGGGTTTTTCAATGATTTTTAGTGTAATACGACGATTTAACACTTTTTAATGGTTTTTCTATATTTTAAAGCGTTTTAAGACAAATTAACGCTCTTATAAGGTTTTTCTGGTATTTTCACTGTTTTACGACGATTAAACGCTCTTATAAGGTTTTTCTGGTATTTTCACTGTTTTACGACGATAAAACGCTCTTATAAGGTTTTTCTGTTATTTTCACTGTTTTACGACGATTTGACAAATTTAAAGGGTTTTTCAATGATTTTTAGTGTAAAACGACGATTTAACACTTTTTAATGGTTTTTCTATGTTTTACAGCGTTAAAAGACGATTTAACGCTCTTATAAGGTTTCTCTAGTATTTTCCCTGTTTAACGAAGATTTAACAATTTTTAATGGTTTTTCTATATTTTACAGCGTTTGAGGACGATTAACCGCTCTTATAAGGTTTATCTGGTATTTTCACTGTTTTACGACGGTTTAACGCTCTTATAAGGTTTTTCTGGTATTTTCACTGTTTTACGCTGATTTAACGCTCTTATAAGGTTTTTCTGGTATTTACACTGTTTTACGACGATTTAACGCTCTTATAAGGTTTTTCTGGTATTTTCACTGTTTTACGACGATTTATAAGGTTTTTCTGGTATTTTCAATGTTTTTCGACGATTTGACAAATTTATATGGTTTTTCAAAGATTTTTAGTGTTATACGACGATTTAACACTTTTTAATGGTTTTTCTATATTTTAAAGCGTTTTAAGATGATTTAACGCTCTTATAAGGTTTTTCTGTTATTTTCACTGTTTTACGACGATTTGACAAATTTAAAGGGTTTTTCAATGATTTTTAGTGTAAAACGACGATTTAACACTTTTTAATGGTTTTTCTATGTTTTACAGCGTTAAAAGACGATTTAACGCTCTTATAAGGTTTCTCTAGTATTTTCCCTGTTTAACGAAGATTTAACAATTTTTAATGGTTTTTCTATATTTTACAGCGTTTGAGGACGATTAACCGCTCTTATAAGGTTTTTCTGGTATTTTCACTGTTTTACGACGATAAAACGCTCTTATAAGGTTTTTCTGTTATTTTCACTGTTTTACGACGATTTGACAAATTTAAAGGGTTTTTCAATGATTTTTAGTGTAAAACGACGATTTAACACTTTTTAATGGTTTTTCTATGTTTTACAGCGTTAAAAGACGATTTAACGCTCTTATAAGGTTTCTCTAGTATTTTCCCTGTTTAACGAAGATTTAACAATTTTTAATGGTTTTTCTATATTTTACAGCGTTTGAGGACGATTAACCGCTCTTATAAGGTTTTTCTGGTATTTTCCCTGTTTTAGAACGATTTAAGCCTTTTTTAAGGTTTTTCTGGTATTTTCACTGTTTTACGACGATTTAACGCTCTTATAAGGTTTTTCTGGTATTTTCACTGTTTTACGAGGATTTAACGCTCTTATAAGGTTTTTCTGGTATTTTCACTGTTTTACGACGATTTATAAGGTTTTTCTGGTATTTTCAATGTTTTACGACGATTTGACAAATTTATATGGTTTTTCAAAGATTTTTAGTGTAATACGACGATTTAACACTTTTTAATGGTTTTTCTATATTTTAAAGCGTTTTAAGATGATTTAACGCTCTTATAAGGTTTTTCTGGTATTTTAACTGTTTTACGTCAATTTAACGCTCTTATAAGGTTTTTCTGTTATTTTCACTGTTTAACGACGATTTAACGCTCATATAAGGTTTTTCTGGTATTTTTACTGTTTTACGACGATTTAACGCTCTTATAAGGTTTTTCTGGTATTTTCACTGTTTTACGCTGATTTAACGCTCTTATAAGGTTTTTCTGGTATTTACACTGTTTTACGACGATTTAACGCTCTTATAAGGTTTTTCTGGTATTTTCACTGTTTTACGACGATTTATAAGGTTTTTCTGGTATTTTCAATGTTTTTCGACGATTTGACAAATTTATATGGTTTTTCAAAGATTTTTAGTGTTATACGACGATTTAACACTTTTTAATGGTTTTTCTATATTTTAAAGCGTTTTAAGATGATTTAACGCTCTTATAAGGTTTTTCTGGTATTTTAACTGTTTTACGTCGATTTAACGCTCTTATAAGGTTTTTCTGGTATTTTCACTGTTTTACGACGATTTGACGCTCTTATAAGGTTTTTCTGGTATTTTCACTGTTTTACGACGATTAAACGCTCTTATAAGGTTTTTCTGTTATTTTCACCGTTATACGATAATTTGACAAATTATAAGAGTTTTTTTATGATTTTCAGTGAAATACGACGATCAAACACTTTTTAATGGTTTTTCTTTATTTTACAGCTTTTTTAGACGATTTAACGCTCTTATAAGTTTTTTCTGGTATTTTCACTGTTTAACGACGATTTGACAAATATTTAGGGTTTTTCAACGATTTTGAGTTTAATACGACGATTTAACACTTTTAATGGTTTTTCTATATTTTACAGCGTTTTAAGACGATTTAACGCTCTCATAAGGTTTATCTGGTATTTTTACTTTTTTATGACGATTTAACGCTCTCATAAGGTTTATCTGGTATTTTTACTTTTTTATGACGATTTGACAAATTTTTAGGGTTTTTCAATGATTTTTAGTGTAATACGACGATTAAACACTTTTTAATGGTTTTTCTATATTTTACAGCGTTTTAAGATGATTTAACGCTCTTTTAAGGTTTTTCTGGAATTTTCACTGTTTAACGACGATTTGACAAATTTTAAGGGTTTTTCAATGATTTTAAGTGTAATACGACGATTTAACACTTTTTAATGGTTTTTCTATATTTTACAGCGTTTTTAGACGATTTAACGCTCTTATAAGGTTTTTCTGGTATTTTCACTGTTTTACGACGATTAAACGCTCTTATAAGGTTTTTCTGGTATTTACACTAATTTACGACGATTTGACGCTCTCATAAGGTTTTTCTGGTATTTTCACTGTTTAACGACGATTTTACGCTCTCATAAGGTTTCTCTGGTATTTTCACTGTTAAACGACGATTTGACAAATTTTAAGGGTTTTTCAATGATTTTTAGTGTAAAACGACGATTTAACACTTTTTAATGGTTTTTCTATGTTTTAGAGCGTTTAAAGACGATTTAACGCTCTTTTAAGGTTTATCTGGTATTTTCACTGTTTTACGACGATTGAACGCTCTTATAAGGTTTTTCTGGTATTTTCACTGTTTAACGACGATTAAAAAATATGAAGGGTTTTTCAACGATTTTTAGTGCTATACGACGATTTAACACTTTTTAATGGTTTTTCTATATTTTACAGCGTTTTAAGACAATTTAACGCTCTGATTAGGTTTTTCTGGTATTTTCACTGTTTTACGACGATTTAACGCTCTTATAAGGTTTTTCTGTTATTTTCACTGTTTTACGACGATTTGACAAATTTTAAGGGTTTTTCAATGATTTTTAGTGTAAGATGACGATTTAACACTTTTTAATGGTTTTTCTATGTTTTACAGCGTTAAAAGACGATTTAACGCTCTTATAAGGTTTCTCTAGTATTTTCACTGTTTAACGAAGATTTAACAATTTTTAATGGTTTTTCTATATTTTACAGCGTTTGAGGACGATTTAACGCTCTTATAAGGTTTTTCTGGTATGTTCACTGTTTTACGACGATTTAACGCTCTTTTAAGGTTTTTCTGGTATTTTCACTGTTTTACGAAGAAAAAACGCTCTTGTAAGGTTTATCTGGTATTTTAATTGTTTTACGACGATTTAACGCTCTAATAAGGTTTTTCTGGTATTTTCACTGTTGAACGACGATTTAACGCTCTTATAAGGTTTTTCTGGTATGTTCACTGTTTTACGACGATTTAACGCTATTTTAAGGTTTTTCTGGTATTTTCCCTGTATTATGACGATTAAAGCCTCTTATAAGGTTTTTCTGGTATGTTCACTGTTTTACGACGATTTAACGCTCTTTTAAGGTTTTTCTGGTATTTTCCCTGTATTATGACGATTTAAGCCTCTTAGAAGGTTTATCTGGTATTTTAACTGTTTTACGACCATTTAACGCTCTAATAAGGTTTTTCTGGTATTTTCACTGTTGAACGACGATTTAACGCTCTTATAAGGTTTTTCTGGTATGTTCACTGTTTTACGACGATTTAACGCTCTTAAAAGGTTTTTCTGGTATTTTCACTGTTTTACGGCGATAAAACGCTCTTGTAAGGTTTATCTGGTATTTTCACTGTTTTACGACGGTTTGACAGATTTGAAGGGTTTTTAAATGATTTTTAGTGTAATACGACGATTTAACACTTTTTAATGGTTTTTCTATATTTTAAAGCGTTTTAAGACAAATTAACGCTCTAATAAGGTTTTTCTGGTATTTTCACTGTTTTACGACGATTAAACGCTCTTATAAGGTTTTTCTGGTATTTTCACTGTTTTACGACGATAAAACGCTCTTATAAGGTTTTTCTGGTATTTTCACTGTTTTACGACGATTTATAAGGTTTTTCTGGTATTTTCAATGTTTTACGACGATTTGACAAATTTATATGGTTTTTCAAAGATTTTTAGTGTAATACGACGATTTAACACTTTTTAATGGTTTTTCTATGTTTTACAGCGTTAAAAGACGATTTAACGCTCTTATAAGGTTTCTCTAGTATTTTCACTGTTTAACGAAGATTTAACAATTTTTAATGGTTTTTCTATATTTTACAGCGTTTGAGGACGATTTAACGCTCTTATAAGGTTTATCTGGTATTTTCACTGTTTTACGACGGTTTAACGCTCTTATAAGGTTTTTCTGGTATTTTCCCTGTTTTAGAACGATTTAAGCCTTTTTTAAGGTTTTTCTGGTATTTTCACTGTTTTACGACGATTTAACGCTCTTATAAGGTTTTTCTGGTATTTTCACTGTTTTACGACGATTTGACGCTCTTATAAAGTTTTTCTGGTATTTTCACTGTTTTACGACGATTAAACGCTCTTATAAGGTTTTTCTGGAATTTTCACTGTTTTACGAGGATTTAACGCTCTTATAAGGTTTTTCTGGTATTTTCACTGTTTTACGACGATTTATAAGGTTTTTCTGGTATTTTCAATGTTTTACGACGATTTGACAAATTTATATGGTTTTTCAAAGATTTTTAGTGTAATACGACGATTTAACACTTTTTAATGGTTTTTCTATATTTTAAAGCGTTTTAAGATGATTTAACGCTCTTATAAGGTTTTTCTGGTATTTTAACTGTTTTACGTCGATTTAACGCTCTTATAAGGTTTTTCTGTTATTTTCACTGTTTAACGACGATTTAACGCTCATATAAGGTTTTTCTGGTATTTTTACTGTTTTACGACGATTTAACGCTCTTATAAGGTTTTTCTGGTATTTTCACTGTTTTACGCTGATTTAACGCTCTTATAAGGTTTTTCTGGTATTTACACTGTTTTACGACGATTTAACGCTCTTATAAGGTTTTTCTGGTATTTTCACTGTTTTACGACGATTTATAAGGTTTTTCTGGTATTTTCAATGTTTTTCGACGATTTGACAAATTTATATGGTTTTTCAAAGATTTTTAGTGTTATACGACGATTTAACACTTTTTAATGGTTTTTCTATATTTTAAAGCGTTTTAAGATGATTTAACGCTCTTATAAGGTTTTTCTGGTATTTTAACTGTTTTACGTCGATTTAACGCTCTTATAAGGTTTTTCTGGTATTTTCACTGTTTTACGACGATTTGACGCTCTTATAAGGTTTTTCTGGTATTTTCACTGTTTTACGACGATTAAACGCTCTTATAAGGTTTTTCTGTTATTTTCACCGTTATACGATAATTTGACAAATTATAAGAGTTTTTTTATGATTTTCAGTGAAATACGACGATCAAACACTTTTTAATGGTTTTTCTTTATTTTACAGCTTTTTTAGACGATTTAACGCTCTTATAAGTTTTTTCTGGTATTTTCACTGTTTAACGACGATTTGACAAATATTTAGGGTTTTTCAACGATTTTGAGTTTAATACGACGATTTAACACTTTTAATGGTTTTTCTATATTTTACAGCGTTTTAAGACGATTTAACGCTCTCATAAGGTTTATCTGGTATTTTTACTTTTTTATGACGATTTAACGCTCTCATAAGGTTTATCTGGTATTTTTACTTTTTTATGACGATTTGACAAATTTTTAGGGTTTTTCAATGATTTTTAGTGTAATACGACGATTAAACACTTTTTAATGGTTTTTCTATATTTTACAGCGTTTTAAGATGATTTAACGCTCTTTTAAGGTTTTTCTGGAATTTTCACTGTTTAACGACGATTTGACAAATTTTAAGGGTTTTTCAATGATTTTAAGTGTAATACGACGATTTAACACTTTTTAATGGTTTTTCTATATTTTACAGCGTTTTTAGACGATTTAACGCTCTTATAAGGTTTTTCTGGTATTTTCACTGTTTTACGACGATTAAACGCTCTTATAAGGTTTTTCTGGTATTTACACTAATTTACGACGATTTGACGCTCTCATAAGGTTTTTCTGGTATTTTCACTGTTTAACGACGATTTTACGCTCTCATAAGGTTTCTCTGGTATTTTCACTGTTAAACGACGATTTGACAAATTTTAAGGGTTTTTCAATGATTTTTAGTGTAAAACGACGATTTAACACTTTTTAATGGTTTTTCTATGTTTTAGAGCGTTTAAAGACGATTTAACGCTCTTTTAAGGTTTATCTGGTATTTTCACTGTTTTACGACGATTGAACGCTCTTTTAAGGTTTTTCTGGTATTTTCACTGTTTAACGACGATTAAAAAATATGAAGGGTTTTTCAACGATTTTTAGTGCTATACGACGATTTAACACTTTTTAATGGTTTTTCTATATTTTACAGCGTTTTAAGACAATTTAACGCTCTGATTAGGTTTTTCTGGTATTTTCACTGTTTTACGAAGAAAAAACGCTCTTGTAAGGTTTATCTGGTATTTTAATTGTTTTACGACGATTTAACGCTCTAATAAGGTTTTTCTGGTATTTTCACTGTTGAACGACGATTTAACGCTCTTATAAGGTTTTTCTGGTATGTTCACTGTTTTACGACGATTTAACGCTATTTTAAGGTTTTTCTGGTATTTTCCCTGTATTATGACGATTAAAGCCTCTTATAAGGTTTTTCTGGTATTTTAACTGTTTTACGACGATTTAACGCTCTAATAAGGTTTTTCTGGTATTTTCACTGTTGAACGACGATTTAACGCTCTTATAAGGTTTTTCTGGTATGTTCACTGTTTTACGACGATTTAACGCTCTTTTAAGGTTTTTCTGGTATTTTCCCTGTATTATGACGATTTAAGCCTCTTATAAGGTTTATCTGGTATTTTAACTGTTTTACGACCATTTAACGCTCTAATAAGGTTTTTCTGGTATTTTCACTGTTGAACGACGATTTAACGCTCTTATAAGGTTTTTCTGGTATGTTCACTGTTTTACGACGATTTAACGCTCTTAAAAGGTTTTTCTGGTATTTTCACTGTTTTACGGCGATAAAACGCTCTTGTAAGGTTTATCTGGTATTTTCACTGTTTTACGACGGTTTGACAGATTTGAAGGGTTTTTCAATGATTTTTAGTGTAATACGACGATTTAACACTTTTTAATGGTTTTTCTATATTTTAAAGCGTTTTAAGACAAATTAACGCTCTAATAAGGTTTTTCTGGTATTTTCACTGTTTTAGGACGATTAAACGCTCTTATAAGGTTTTTCTGGTATTTTCACTGTTTTACGACGATAAAACGCTCTTATAAGGTTTTTCTGGTATTTTCACTGTTTTACGACGATTTATAAGGTTTTTCTGGTATTTTCAATGTTTTACGACGATTTGACAAATTTATATGGTTTTTCAAAGATTTTTAGTGTAATACGACGATTTAACACTTTTTAATGGTTTTTCTATGTTTTACAGCGTTAAAAGACGATTTAACGCTCTTATAAGGTTTCTCTAGTATTTTCACTGTTTAACGAAGATTTAACAATTTTTAATGGTTTTTCTATATTTTACAGCGTTTGAGGACGATTTAACGCTCTTATAAGGTTTATCTGGTATTTTCACTGTTTTACGACGGTTTAACGCTCTTATAAGGTTTTTCTGGTATTTTCCCTGTTTTAGAACGATTTAAGCCTTTTTTAAGGTTTTTCTGGTATTTTCACTGTTTTACGACGATTTAACGCTCTTATAAGGTTTTTCTGGTATTTTCACTGTTTTACGACGATTTGACGCTCTTATAAAGTTTTTCTGGTATTTTCACTGTTTTACGACGATTAAACGCTCTTATAAGGTTTTTCTGGAATTTTCACTGTTTTACGAGGATTTAACGCTCTTATAAGGTTTTTCTGGTATTTTCACTGTTTTACGACGATTTATAAGGTTTTTCTGGTATTTTCAATGTTTTACGACGATTTGACAAATTTATATGGTTTTTCAAAGATTTTTAGTGTAATACGACGATTTAACACTTTTTAATGGTTTTTCTATATTTTAAAGCGTTTTAAGATGATTTAACGCTCTTATAAGGTTTTTCTGGTATTTTAACTGTTTTACGTCGATTTAACGCTCTTATAAGGTTTTTCTGTTATTTTCACTGTTTAACGACGATTTATAAGGTTTTTCTGGTATTTTCAATGTTTTTCGACGATTTGACAAATTTATATGGTTTTTCAAAGATTTTTAGTGTTATACGACGATTTAACACTTTTTAATGGTTTTTCTATATTTTAAAGCGTTTTAAGATGATTTAACGCTCTTATAAGGTTTTTCTGGTATTTTAACTGTTTTACGTCGATTTAACGCTCTTATAAGGTTTTTCTGGTATTTTCACCGTTATACGATAATTTGACAAATTATAAGAGTTTTTTTATGATTTTCAGTGAAATACGACGATCAAACACTTTTTAATGGTTTTTCTTTATTTTACAGCTTTTTTAGACGATTTAACGCTCTTATAAGTTTTTTCTGGTATTTTCACTGTTTAACGACGATTTGACAAATATTTAGGGTTTTTCAACGATTTTGAGTTTAATACGACGATTTAACACTTTTAATGGTTTTTCTATATTTTACAGCGTTTTAAGACGATTTAACGCTCTCATAAGGTTTATCTGGTATTTTTACTTTTTTATGACGATTTAACGCTCTCATAAGGTTTATCTGGTATTTTTACTTTTTTATGACGATTTGACAAATTTTTAGGGTTTTTCAATGATTTTTAGTGTAATACGACGATTAAACACTTTTTAATGGTTTTTCTATATTTTACAGCGTTTTAAGATGATTTAACGCTCTTTTAAGGTTTTTCTGGAATTTTCACTGTTTAACGACGATTTGACAAATTTTAAGGGTTTTTCAATGATTTTAAGTGTAATACGACGATTTAACACTTTTTAATGGTTTTTCTATATTTTACAGCGTTTTTAGACGATTTAACGCTCTTATAAGGTTTTTCTGGTATTTTCACTGTTTTACGACGATTAAACGCTCTTATAAGGTTTTTCTGGTATTTACACTAATTTACGACGATTTGACGCTCTCATAAGGTTTTTCTGGTATTTTCACTGTTTAACGACGATTTTACGCTCTCATAAGGTTTCTCTGGTATTTTCACTGTTAAACGACGATTTGACAAATTTTAAGGGTTTTTCAATGATTTTTTGTGTAAAACGACGATTTAACACTTTTTAATGGTTTTTCTATGTTTTAGAGCGTTTAAAGACGATTTAACGCTCTTTTAAGGTTTATCTGGTATTTTCACTGTTTTACGACGATTGAACGCTCTTATAAGGTTTTTCTGGTATTTTCACTGTTTAACGACGATTAAAAAATATGAAGGGTTTTTCAACGATTTTTAGTGCTATACGACGATTTAACACTTTTTAATGGTTTTTCTATATTTTACAGCGTTTTAAGACAATTTAACGCTCTGATTAGGTTTTTCTGGTATTTTCACTGTTTTACGACGATTTAACGCTCTTATAAGGTTTTTCTGTTATTTTCACTGTTTTACGACGATTTGACAAATTTTAAGGGTTTTTCAATGATTTTTAGTGTAAGATGACGATTTAACACTTTTTAATGGTTTTTCTATGTTTTACAGCGTTAAAAGACGATTTAACGCTCTTATAAGGTTTCTCTAGTATTTTCACTGTTTAACGAAGATTTAACAATTTTTAATGGTTTTTCTATATTTTACAGCGTTTGAGGACGATTTAACGCTCTTATAAGGTTTTTTCTGGTATGTTCACTGTTTTACGACGATTTAACGCTCTTTTAAGGTTTTTCTGGTATTTTCACTGTTTTACGAAGAAAAAACGCTCTTGTAAGGTTTATCTGGTATTTTAATTGTTTTACGACGATTTAACGCTCTAATAAGGTTTTTCTGGTATTTTCACTGTTGAACGACGATTTAACGCTCTTATAAGGTTTTTCTGGTATGTTCACTGTTTTACGACGATTTAACGCTATTTTAAGGTTTTTCTGGTATTTTCCCTGTATTATGACGATTAAAGCCTCTTATAAGGTTTTTCTGGTATTTTAACTGTTTTACGACGATTTAACGCTCTAATAAGGTTTTTCTGGTATTTTCACTGTTGAACGACGATTTAACGCTCTTATAAGGTTTTTCTGGTATGTTCACTGTTTTACGACGATTTAACGCTCTTTTAAGGTTTTTCTGGTATTTTCCCTGTATTATGACGATTTAAGCCTCTTATAAGGTTTATCTGGTATTTTAACTGTTTTACGACCATTTAACGCTCTAATAAGGTTTTTCTGGTATTTTCACTGTTGAACGACGATTTAACGCTCTTATAAGGTTTTTCTGGTATGTTCACTGTTTTACGACGATTTAACGCTCTTAAAAGGTTTTTCTGGTATTTTCACTGTTTTACGGCGATAAAACGCTCTTGTAAGGTTTTTCTGGTATTTTCACTGTTTTACGACGGTTTGACAGATTTGAAGGGTTTTTCAATGATTTTTAGTGTAATACGACGATTTAACACTTTTTAATGGTTTTTCTATATTTTAAAGCGTTTTAAGACAAATTAACGCTCTAATAAGGTTTTTCTGGTATTTTCACTGTTTTACGACGATTAAACGCTCTTATAAGGTTTTTCTGGTATTTTCACTGTTTTACGACGATAAAACGCTCTTATAAGGTTTTTCTGGTATTTTCACTGTTTTACGACGATTTATAAGGTTTTTCTGGTATTTTCAATGTTTTACGACGATTTGACAAATTTATATGGTTTTTCAAAGATTTTTAGTGTAATACGACGATTTAACACTTTTTAATGGTTTTTCTATGTTTTACAGCGTTAAAAGACGATTTAACGCTCTTATAAGGTTTCTCTAGTATTTTCACTGTTTAACGAAGATTTAACAATTTTTAATGGTTTTTCTTTTTTTTGCAGCGTTTGAGGACGATTTAACGCTCTTATAAGGTTTTTCTGGTATGTTCACTGTTTTACGACGATTTAACGCTCTTTTAAGGTTTTTCTGGTATTTTCACTGTTTTACGAAGAAAAAACGCTCTTGTAAGGTTTATCTGGTATTTTAATTGTTTTACGACGATTTAACGCTCTAATAAGGTTTTTCTGGTATTTTCACTGTTGAACGACGATTTAACGCTCTTATAAGGTTTTTCTGGTATGTTCACTGTTTTACGACGATTTAACGCTATTTTAAGGTTTTTCTGGTATTTTCCCTGTATTATGACGATTAAAGCCTCTTATAAGGTTTTTCTGGTATTTTAACTGTTTTACGACGATTTAACGCTCTAATAAGGTTTTTCTGGTATTTTCACTGTTGAACGACGATTTAACGCTCTTATAAGGTTTTTCTGGTATGTTCACTGTTTTACGACGATTTAACGCTCTTTTAAGGTTTTTCTGGTATTTTCCCTGTATTATGACGATTTAAGCCTCTTATAAGGTTTATCTGGTATTTTAACTGTTTTACGACCATTTAACGCTCTAATAAGGTTTTTCTGGTATTTTCACTGTTGAACGACGATTTAACGCTCTTATAAGGTTTTTCTGGTATTTTCACTGTTTTACGCTGATTTAACGCTCTTATAAGGTTTTTCTGGTATTTACACTGTTTTACGACGATTTAACGCTCTTATAAGGTTTTTCTGGTATTTTCACTGTTTTACGACGATTTATAAGGTTTTTTCTGGTATTTTCAATGTTTTACGACGATTTGACAAATTTATATGGTTTTTCAAAGATTTTTAGTGTTATACGACGATTTAACACTTTTTAATGGTTTTTCTATATTTTAAAGCGTTTTAAGATGATTTAACGCTCTTATAAGGTTATTCTGGTATTTTAACTGTTTTACGTCGATTTAACGCTCTTATAAGGTTTTTCTGGTATTTTCACTGTTTTACGACGATTTGACGCTCTTATAAGGTTTTTCTGGTATTTTCACTGTTTTACGACGATTAAACGCTCTTATAAGGTTTTTCTGTTATTTTCACCGTTATACGATAATTTGACAAATTATAAGAGTTTTTTTATGATTTTCAGTGAAATACGACGATCAAACACTTTTTAATGGATTTTCTTTATTTTACAGCTTTTTTAGACGATTTAACGCTCTTATAAGTTTTTTCTGGTATTTTCACTCTTTAACGACGATTTGACAAATATTTAGGGTTTTTCAACGATTTTGAGTTTAATACGACGATTTAACACTTTTAATGGTTTTTCTATATTTTACAGCGTTTTAAGACGATTTAACGCTCTCATAAGGTTTATCTGGTATTTTTACTTTTTTATGACGATTTAACGCTCTCATAAGGTTTATCTGGTATTTTTACTTTTTTATGACGATTTGACAAATTTTTAGGGTTTTTCAATGATTTTTAGTGTAATACGACGATTAAACACTTTTTAATGGTTTTTCTATATTTTACAGCGTTTTAAGATGATTTAACGCTCTTTTAAGGTTTTTCTGGAATTTTCACTGTTTAACGACGATTTGACAAATTTTAAGGGTTTTTCAATGATTTTAAGTGTAATACGACGATTTAACACTTTTTAATGGTTTTTCTATATTTTACAGCGTTTTTAGACGATTTAACGCTCTTATAAGGTTTTTCTGGTATTTTCACTGTTTTACGACGATTAAACGCTCTTATAAGGTTTTTCTGGTATTTACACTAATTTACGACGATTTGACGCTCTCATAAGGTTTTTCTGGTATTTTCACTGTTTAACGACGATTTTACGCTCTCATAAGGTTTCTCTGGTATTTTCACTGTTAAACGACGATTTGACAAATTTTAAGGGTTTTTCAATGATTTTTAGTGTAAAACGACGATTTAACACTTTTTAATGGTTTTTCTATGTTTTAGAGCGTTTAAAGACGATTTAACGCTCTTTTAAGGTTTATCTGGTATTTTCACTGTTTAACGACGATTGAACGCTCTTATAAGGTTTTTCTGGTATTTTCACTGTTTAACGACGATTAAAAAATATGAAGGGTTTTTCAACGATTTTTAGTGCTATACGACGATTTAACACTTTTTAATGGTTTTTCTATATTTTACAGCGTTTTAAGACAATTTATCGCTCTGATTAGGTTTTTCTGGTATTTTCACTGTTTTACGACGATTTTACGCTCTTATAAGGTTTTTCTGTTATTTTCACTGTTTTACGACGATTTGACAAATTTTAAGGGTTTTTCAATGATTTTAAGTGTAAGATGACGATTTAACACTTTTTAATGGTTTTTCTATGTTTTACAGCGTTAAAAGACGATTTAACGCTCTTATAAGGTTTCTCTAGTATTTTCACTGTTTAACGAAGATTTAACAATTTTTAATGGTTTTTCTATATTTTACAGCGTTTGAGGACGATTTAACGCTCTTATAAGGTTTTTCTGGTATGTTCACTGTTTTACGACGATTTAACGCTCTTTTAAGGTTTTTCTGGTATTTTCACTGTTTTACGAAGAAAAAACGCTCTTGTAAGGTTTATCTGGTATTTTAATTGTTTTACGACGATTTAACGCTCTAATAAGGTTTTTCTGGTATTTTCACTGTTGAACGACGATTTAACGCTCTTATAAGGTTTTTCTGGTATGTTCACTGTTTTACGACGATTTAACGCTATTTTAAGGTTTTTCTGGTATTTTCCCTGTATAATGACGATTAAAGCCTCTTATAAGGTTTTTCTGGTATTTTAACTGTTTTACGACGATTTAACGCTCTAATAAGGTTTTTCTGGTATTTTCACTGTTGAACGACGATTTAACGCTCTTATAAGGTTTTTCTGGTATGTTCACTGTTTTACGACGATTAAACGCTCTTATAAGGTTTTTCTGGTATTTACACTAATTTACGACGATTTGACGCTCTCATAAGGTTTTTCTGGTATTTTCACTGTTTAACGACGATTTTACGCTCTCATAAGGTTTCTCTGGTATTTTCACTGTTAAACGACGATTTGACAAATTTTAAGGGTTTTTCAATGATTTTTAGTGTAAAACGACGATTTAACACTTTTTAATGGTTTTTCTATGTTTTAGAGCGTTTAAAGACGATTTAACGCTCTTTTAAGGTTTATCTGGTATTTTCACTGTTTTACGACGATTGAACGCTCTTATAAGGTTTTTCTGGTATTTTCACTGTTTAACGACGATTAAAAAATATGAAGGGTTTTTCAACGATTTTTAGTGCTATACGACGATTTAACACTTTTTAATGGTTTTTCTATATTTTACAGCGTTTTAAGACAATTTAACGCTCTGATTAGGTTTTTCTGGTATTTTCACTGTTTTACGACGATTTAACGCTCTTATAAGGTTTTTCTGTTATTTTCACTGTTTTACGACGATTTGACAAATTTTAAGGGTTTTTCAATGATTTTTAGTGTAAGATGACGATTTAACACTTTTTAATGGTTTTTCTATGTTTTACAGAGTTAAAAGACGATTTAACGCTCTTATAAGGTTTCTCTAGTATTTTCACTGTTTAACGAAGATTTAACAATTTTTAATGGTTTTTCTATATTTTACAGCGTTTGAGGACGATTTAACGCTCTTATAAGGTTTTTCTGGTATGTTCACTGTTTTACGACGATTTAACGCTCTTTTAAGGTTTTTCTGGTATTTTCACTGTTTTACGAAGAAAAAACGCTCTTGTAAGGTTTATCTGGTATTTTAATTGTTTTACGACGATTTAACGCTCTAATAAGGTTTTTCTGGTATTTTCACTGTTGAACGACGATTTAACGCTCTTATAAGGTTTTTCTGGTATGTTCACTGTTTTACGACGATTTAACGCTATTTTAAGGTTTTTCTGGTATTTTCCCTGTATTATGACGATTAAAGCCTCTTATAAGGTTTTTCTGGTATTTTAACTGTTTTACGACGATTTAACGCTCTAATAAGGTTTTTCTGGTATTTTCACTGTTGAACGACGATTTAACGCTCTTACAAGGTTTTTCTGGTATGTTCACTGTTTTACGACGATTTAACGCTCTTTTAAGGTTTTTCTGGTATTTTCCCTGTATTATGACGATTTAAGCCTCTTATAAGGTTTATCTGGTATTTAAACTGTTTTACGACCATTTAACGCTCTAATAAGGTTTTTCTGGTATTTTCACTGTTGAACGACGATTTAACGCTCTTATAAGGTTTTTCTGGTATGTTCACTGTTTTACGACGATTTAACGCTCTTAAAAGGTTTTTCTGGTATTTTCACTGTTTTACGGCGATAAAACGCTCTTGTAAGGTTTATCTGGTATTTTCACTGTTTTACGACGGTTTGACAGATTTGAAGGGTTTTTCAATGATTTTTAGTGTAATACGACGATTTAACACTTTTTAATGGTTTTTCTATATTTTAAAGCGTTTTAAGACAAATTAACGCTCTTATAAGGTTTTTCTGGTATTTTCACTGTTTTACGACGATTAAACGCTCTTATAAGGTTTTTCTGGTATTTTCACTGTTTTACGACGATAAAACGCTCTTATAAGGTTTTTCTGGTATTTTCACTGTTTTACGACGATTTATAAGGTTTTTCTGGTATTTTCAATGTTTTACGACGATTTGACAAATTTATATGGTTTTTCAAAGATTTTTAGTGTAATACGACGATTTAACACTTTTTAATGGTTTTTCTATATTTTAAAGCGTTTTAAGATGATTTAACGCTCTTATAAGGTTTTTCTGGTATTTTAACTGTTTTACGTCGATTTAACGCTCTTATAAGGTTTTTCTGTTATTTTCACTGTTTAACGACGATTTAACGCTCATATAAGGTTTTTCTGGTATTTTTACTGTTTTACGACGATTTAACGCTCTTATAAGGTTTTTCTGGTATTTTCACTGTTTAACGACGATTTGACGCTCTTATAAGGTTTTTCTGGTATTTTCACTGTTTTACGACGATTAAACGCTCTTATAAGGTTTTTCTGTTATTTTCACCGTTATACGATAATTTGACAAATTATAAGAGTTTTTTTATGATTTTCAGTGAAATACGACGATCAAACACTTTTTAATGGTTTTTCTTTATTTTACAGCTTTTTTAGACGATTTAACGCTCTTATAAGTTTTTTCTGGTATTTTCACTGTTTAACGACGATTTGACAAATATTTAGGGTTTTTCAACGATTTTGAGTTTAATACGACGATTTAACACTTTTAATGGTTTTTCTATATTTTACAGCGTTTTAAGACGATTTAACGCTCTTATAAGGTTTATCTGGTATTTTCACTGTTTTATGACGATTTGACAAATTTTTAGGGTTTTTCAATGATTTTTAGTGTAATACGACGATCAAACACTTTTTAATGGTTTTTCTATATTTTACAGCGTTTTAAGACGATTAAGCGCTCTTATAAGGTTTATCTGGTATTTTCACTGTTTTATGACGATTTGACAAATTTTTAGGGTTTTTCAATGATTTTTAGTGTAATACGACGATTTAACACTTTTTAATGGTTTTTCTATATTTTACAGCGTCTTAAGATGATTTATTGCTCTTATAAGGTTTTTCTGGTATTTACACTGTTTTACGACGATTAAACGCTCTAATAAGGTTTTTCTTATATGTTCACTTTTTTACGACGATTTATAAGGTTTATCTGGTATTTTCAATGTTTTACGACGATTTGACAAATTTATATGGTTTTTCAAAGATTTTTAGTGTAATACGACGATTTAACACTTTTTAATGGTTTTTCTATATTTTACAGCGTTTTAAGATGATTTAACGCTCTTATAAGGATTTTCTGTTATTTTCACTGTTTAACGACGATTTGACAAATTTTAAGGGTTTTTCAATGATTTTAAGTGTAATACGACGATTTAACACTTTTTAATGGTTTTTCTATATTTTACAGCGTTTTTAGACGATTTAACGCTCTTATAAGGTTTTTCTGGTATTTTCACTGTTTTACGACGATTAAACGCTCTTATAAGGTTTTTCTGGTATTTACACTAATTTACGACGATTTGACGCTCTCATAAGGTTTTTCTGGTATTTTCACTGTTTAACGACGATTTTACGCTCTCATAAGGTTTCTCTGGTATTTTCACTGTTAAACGACGATTTGACAAATTTTAAGGGTTTTTCAATGATTTTTAGTGTAAAACGACGATTTTACACTTTTTAATGGTTTTTCTATGTTTTAGAGCGTTTAAAGACGATTTAACGCTCTTTTAAGGTTTTTCTGGTATTTTCACTGTTTTACGACGATAAAACGCTCTTATAAGGTTTTTCTGGTATTTTCACTGTTTAACGACGATTTAAAAATATGAAGGGTTTTTCAACGATTTTTAGTGCTATACGATGATTTAACACTTTTTAATGGTTTTTCTATATTTTACAGCGTTTTAAGACAATTTAACGCTCTGATAAGGTTTTTCTGGTATTTTCACTGTTTTACGACGATTTAACGCTCTTATAAGGTTTTTCTGTTTTTTTCACTGTTTTACGACGATTTAACGCTCTTATAAGGTTTTTCTGGTATGTTCACTGTTTTACGACGATTTAACGCTCTTTTAAGGTTTTTCTGGTATTTTCACTGTTTTACGACGATTGAACGCTCTTATAAGGTTTTTCTGGTATGTTCACTGTTTAACGACGATTTAACGCTCTTTTAAGGTTTTTCTGGTATTTTCACTGTTTAACGAAGAAAAAACGCTCTTGTAAGGTTTATCTGGTATTTTAATTGTTTTACGACGATTTAACGCTCTAATAAGGTTTTTCTGGTATTTTCACTGTTGAACGACGATTTAACGCTCTTTTAAGGTTTTTCTGGTATGTTACTGTTTTACGACGATTTAACGCTATTTTAAGGTTTTTCTGGTATTTTCCCTGTATTATGACGATTAAAGCCTCTTATAAGGTTTTTCTGGTATTTTAACTGTTTTACGACGATTTAACGCTCTAATAAGGTTTTTCTGGTATTTTCACTGTTGAACGACGATTTAACGCTCTTATAAGGTTTTTCTGGTATGTTCACTGTTTTACGACGATTTAACGCTCTTTTAAGGTTTTTCTGGTATTTTCCCTGTATTATGACGATTTAAGCCTCTTATAAGGTTTATCTGGTATTTTAACTGTTTTACGACCATTTAACGCTCTAATAAGGTTTTTCTGGTATTTTCACTGTTTTACGGCGATAAAACGCTCTTGTAAGGTTTATCTGGTATTTTCACTCTTTTACGACGGTTTGACAGATTTGAAGGGTTTTTCAATGATTTTTAGTGTAATACGACGATTTAACACTTTTTAATGGTTTTTCTATATTTTACAGCGTTTTAAGACAAATTAACGCTCTTATAAGGTTTGTCTGGTATTTTCACTGTTTAACGACGATTTTACGCTCTTATAAGGTTTTTCTGGTATTTTCACTGTTTTACGACTTTAAAACGCTCTTATAAGGTTTTTCTGTTATTTTCACTGTTTTACGACGATTAAACGCTCTTATAAGGTTTTTCTGGTATTTACACTGTTTAACGACGATTTGACAAATTTTAAGGGTTTTTCAATGATTTTTAGTGTAAAACGACGATTTAACACTTTTTAATGGTTTTTCTATGTTTTACAGCGTTTAAAGACGATTTAACGCTCTTTTAAGGTTTATCTGGTATTTTCACTGTTTTACGACGGTTTGACAAATTTCAAGGGTTTTTCAATGATTTTTAGTGTAAAACGACGATTAAACACTTTTTAATGGTTTTTCTATGTTTTACAGCGTTTAAAGACGATTTAACGCTCTTATAAGGTTTCTCTAGTATTTTCACTGTTTAACGAAGATTTAACAATTTTTAATGGTTTTTCTATATTTTACAGCGTTTTAAGACGATTTAACGCTCTTATAATGTTTATCTGGTATTTTCACTGTTTTACGACGGTTTGACAAATTTTAAGGGTTTTTCAATGATTTTTAGTGTAATACGACGATTTACCGTAAAACGGGGTGTATAGGGACAGTTTATGATCTTTAAGTAAACATAGCTCTTTTTCGTTGAGCCATAGGGACGATAATACTATGCAGAAAATTTGTTCTTATGCTTCTTTAATTATACGTTTCCCTATTTTGTGGGTTGCCATTGCACATTCTTCAATAAACGCAAAAAAAGCAAGTGTTCCTATTTACCTGCAATGCGGGGTGTTTAGGGACGCCTTTGGGGTGATTAGGGACGCCTTTGGGGTGATTAGGGACACCTGTGGGGTCATTGGAGAATTTTTTGGGATCATTGGGGACATATTTAAGGGAAGATCAGCACCAGGTTTCGATGGAATTACTGTCGAAACACTAAAAATTATCAAAAAACATATATCAAAACCCTTAACACATTTAATCAACATAAGTCTCCAAAGCGGAATATTCCCAACTGTATATAAACAAACCATCATCACTCCAATTCATAAATCTGGCAACCCTGTAGAAGTGTCAAATTATCGTCCAATATCGCTGATCTCAAACATTGCAAAAATCTTCGAGAAAATTATCAAAAAAAGTTTGACTGAATTTATTGACAAAAATGACGTAATTCACGGCAACCAATATGGATTTATGAAAAATAGAAGTACCCAAGATGCAATTGCCAAATTATCGAACATAATCCAGGACACATTAGACAAATCTTTGAAATGTCTCGGAATCTTCATAGATCTTAAAAAAGCTTTCGATAGTATTTCTCATGATAAACTTATTGAAAAATTGAATTGTGTTGGGATAAACGATAAAGCTTTAAAATGGATAAAAAGCTATTTATTTGAATGATGCCAAGTAGTCAAGATAAACAACTCTCTTAGTCTACCACTAACAAGTAATTTCGGGATACCGCAAGGCACAGTCCTAGGCCCCCTACTATTTATAATTTATGTCAACGATATTTTCAAACTACCACTTAACGCAAACATAATATCCTATGCCGACGACACAGCTATCATAGTGAATGGGATCGACTGGAATATAGTTAACGAACAAGCAAATAATTGCATGAACACATTGAAACAATGGTTTGATACAAATCTTCTCTCATTAAACACTAACAAGACATACTATATACATTTCTCAATTAACAAACTACAAACACTCCCTAACACTCAAATAATTATTCACAATAACAAATGTAATAAAAACATCTGTATCCAAGGCTGTTCAATATTGAACTCAGTATCAGAAATTAAATATCTCGGAGTGATAATAGAACAACATATGAAGTGGAAAAGACATATATGTGAATTGGTCAAGCGTATCAGAAAGTGTGTATACATATTCATAAGATTAAGAAATATTTTAAAAAGAAATAACCTAAAAAGAGTATATTACGCACTAATCCAGTCGTTAATTCAATACGGAATTATTGGATGGGGGGGGTCATACAATAAGATTCTGACACCGATCAAAGTGGTCCAGAAGCTAATCCTCAAAGTAATCCTCAAGAAACCCTCCACGTATCCAACAGAAACGCTATTTACAGATTTCGGGGTGCCCCGAGTAGAAGATATATTCAAGAAAAATGCAATTATTCAAATTTATAAAGATAATATAATCAAAAAATTTGAAACCCAGTTATCTAAAAGATATCAATACAATATCAAAATTCCAAAATGTAAAACCAAACAAATGCAAAATAACTATAAATATTTAGGAATAAAGTATTTCAACAACCTTCCGATTGAAATAAAGAAATTAAAGGATATTAACATACTTAAACTAAAACTAAAGTTACTCTTTCAGAAATAATCAATTAAATAATTGCCTGTTTTTCCCTTCATTGATATTTATTATCAGTCTATACTCATCCACTGTATTTAGATTTTGTCTCTTTGTATATTGTTCCTATCATTTATATACTTACTTATAGCATAATGATATTTTATTTTTCTTATAATTAGTGTAACTCTCTCACCAAGCACAAGAACCAGTTTCTTCATTGGTGAGATTGCGAACATAAATATATTTTGTAATGTAAATATATACTTTATGTACTCACATTATATCCTGTACCCACTTTATATATATATTAAATAATAAATAAAAAAAATTTAGGGGGTGAGTAAGAATCGAAATTAATAATTAGTTAACAGGCATCAAAACCTTAAAAGAGTTATAGTGTTTATTTTTGGATCAATAAGTAGATACCTACGCTAAACATATCTTTAAACTAAACTTCATAACATTTCGTACAAATAAATTCACAACTTAAAGCACCAGTAACACAAGTAGGGCAAGCAAAATTTTTGCACACAATGCATTTCATCCATCCAATAGAGGTCCAGTTAGACTTAAGTTTGTAATATTCAACATAATTACAAGCACAGCAGTGTTGCCTATGTAATTTGATGATAGTATTTGGTTGAACACTTTTTTCACCTTCAGGAGCAGTATTCTCACGTGACTTGACAACATTAGGTTGTTTAATTTGTTTGTCTTCACCCACAAGGGAATAAATTTCCTTGTCTTCCACTTCCATTGCCTCTCCTTCTATAACAGAAGCTGCCCTTTCCATTATCTCTTCTTCATTAAAAGTATTTTGGTTGAGAACTTTCAATGGTTCAGCTCGATAATGTTCTGAAGATGTTACATCAACCAGTTCTTGCCCGTTTTTGTCGTATATTTTTATCACATTGATCTTACTTGCGCATTTACGACTTTTATTGGTTCCTTCAGCTTGGTGTATATCTACAACCTGAATGTTTTGTGATTCTGTATTTTTGAAGTTAGAGCTGCTATTCAAATTACTTGATTTTTGAAGTGAAACTTCTTTAGGCGCGTAATGAATTTTCGGGGACGGAGTAAAACCGAGTCACGATCGAAACGAAAATGCGGGTACCCCCACCACCGATTAAAGTTCATTTGATCTAGTCAAAGTTTTGAAGTAAAATATAAATGCTTCTTAGCTCATCCCGACAACTGGCGTTGGTGGTGTAATGGTCAGCATAGTTGCCTTCCAAGCAGTTGATCCGAGTTCGATTCTCGGCCATCGCACATTATTTTTTTGTTTTTAACGCCTTTTTCATTCAATATCTTATTTTTTAGTAGGTCAGAACATTTTTTAAAAGAAAATAATATTGCAAAATAATAAAAACACTTATCTCACTGTGATAAAACATTACTCCGCTAGAGCGCGCTTTGCGTTATTGTGTTGGATTAAAATTATTATCTAATCCGTATATTATGATAATTGTATTACATTTATTTAATTAATTTATTTATTTTGATAATATGTAATAATTTTCAAAGTTTTGAAGTAACATATAAATGCTTCTTAGCTCATCCCGACAACTGGCGTTGGTGGTGTAATGGTCAGCATAGTTGCCTTCCAAGCAGTTGATCCGAGTTCGATTCTCGGCCATCGCACATTATTTTTTTGTTTTTAACGCCTTTTTCATTCAATATCTTATTTTTTAGTAGGTCAGAACATTTTTTAAAAGAAAATAATATTGCAAAATAATAAAAAAACACTTATCTCACTGTGATAAAACATTACTCCGCTAGAGCGCGCTTTGCGTTATTGTGTTGGATTAAAATTATTATCTAATCCGTATATTATGATAATTGTATTACATTTATTTAATTAATTTATTGAAGTGAAACTTCTTTAGGCGCGTAATGGATTTTCGATGGACGGAGTAAAACCGAGTCAGGATCGACACGAAAATGCGGGTACCCCCACCACCGCTCACCGTTCACTGTCCCTCTCTCACCATATGCGCTTGTTGAGGTGGGGGAGCCGCTCACGAACGTTCTCTCTCTTCTCTTCTTTCCTCTCTCTCAGACACCAGCGAACTGCGCCACGCCAAGCATCAGCTGCTTGGTTAGTATACTGCGTCGTGAGTGTAATACGAGTGAAATACGTAATTGATTGTGGTTCATACGGTTTAACAAAAGAAGTTTCACTTCTGTCTTGCGTAGGCTTGACACACCCACTTTTTTTAATTCTTTTTGTCTTTAAAGCGACTTTTTTCTGCGTACGAACTCTCTTTTGTGTCGTAATCACCGCTTTCTGAAGGTTCTCTATACATTTTTCGTCGACACTTTTTCCTGCTTGCAAAGAAATTTTCTTTTTCTTTTTATCTTCTTTATTGCTTGAGTCAGGATATCTCAAGTCTTTCAAGAGGGAAACTACCGATTCATTTAGTTCCTTAGTGCCATGGTGGTCATTTTGACTATCCTTTGGAAGTAGATCAAGCACAAGGTTCCGATTCAAAGGGTGTAAACCAGTCTTTTTAAATCCAGCAATAATGCTGTTCCCTGCATTCAGGGATATTTTGTCTGACAACTTTTTTAAAAGTCTGGGAAACATGCTTTTTGGTATGGCAGTTTCTTTTCGTCCATCATTTTCCTTCCAAGTGGCCAGTATGTCTCGCCAGGCCATTTTTAATGGCCGAAAATAAGCCACGTCAAGCGGCTGAGTGAGATGTGTGGAGTTACTGGTTAAAAAAACGAAATTTATATTATGATCTCTGCATTTTTTTATCGCTTAACAACACTTTTTAATGGTTTTTCTATGTTTTAGAGCGTTTAAAGACGATTTAACGCTCTTTTAAGGTTTATCTGGTATTTTCAATGTTTTACGACGATTGAACGCTCTAATAAGGTTTTTTCTGGTATTTTCACTGTTTAACGACGATTTAAAAATATGAAGGGTTTTTCAACGATTTTTAGTGCTATACGACGATTTAGAAACTTTTTAATGGTTTTTCTATATTTTACAGCGTTTTAAGACAATTTAACGCTCTGATAAGGTTTTTCTGGTATTTTCACTGTTTTACGACGATTTAAAGCTCTTATAAGGTTTTTCTGGTATTTTCACTGTTTTACGACGATTTGACAAATTTTAAGGGTTTTTCAATGATTTTTAGTGTAAAACGACGATTTAACACTTTTTAATGGTTTTTCTATGTTTTACAGCGTTAAAAGACGATTTAACGCTCTTATAAGGTTTATCTGGTATTTTCACTGTTTTACGACGATTAAATGCTCTTATAAGGTTTTTCTGGTATTTACACTGTTTTACGACGATTTGACGCTCTTATAAGGTTTTACTGGTATTTTCACTGTTTAACGACGATTTTACGTTCTCATAAGGTTTCTCTGGTATTTTCACTGTTAAACGACGATTTGACAAATTTTAAGGGTTTTTCAAAGATTTTTAGTGTAAAACGACGATTTAACACTTTTTAATGGTTTTTCTATGTTTTACAGCGTTTAAAGACGATTTAACGCTCTAATAAGGTTTTTCTGGTATTTTCACTAATTAACGATGATTTAAAAATATTAAGGGTTTTTCAACGATTTTTAGTGTAATACGACGATTTAACACTTTTTAATGGTTTTTCTATATTTTACAGCGTTTTAAGACAATTTAACGCTCTGATAAGGTTTTTCTGGTATTTTCACTGTTTTACGACGATTTATAAGGTTTTTCTGGTATTTTCAATGTTTTACGACGATTTGACAAATTTATATGGTTTTTCAAAGATTTTTAGTGTAATACGACGATTTAACACTTTTTAATGGTTTTTCTATATTTTGAAGCGTTTTAAGATGATTTAACGCTCTTATAAGGTTTTTCTGGTATTTTAACTGTTTTACGTCGATTTAACGCTCTTGTAAGGTTTTTCTGGTATTTTCACTGTTTTACGACGATTTGACGCTCTTATAAGGTTTTTCTGGTATTTACACTGTTTAACGACGATTTAACCCTTTTATAAGGTTTTTCTGGTATTTTCACTGTTTTACGACGATTTAACGCTCTTATAAGGTTTTTCTGGTATTGACACTGTTTTACGACGATTTGACGCTCTTCTAAGGTTTTTGTGGTATTTTTTTACTGTTTTACGACGATTAAACGCTCGTATAAGGTTATTCTGGTATTTGCACTGTTATACGATAATTTGACAAATTGTTAGAGTTTTTAAATGATTTTCAGTGAAATACGACGATCAAACACTTTTTAATGGTTTTTCTATATTTTACAGCGTTTGAGGACGATTTAACGCTCTTATAAGGTTTTTCTGGTATTTTCACTGTTTTACGACGATTTAACGCTCTTATAAGGTTTTTCTGGTATTTTCACTGTTTAACGGCGATAAAACGCTCTTGTAAGGTTTCTCTAGTATTTTCACTATTTAACGAAGATTTAACAATTTTTAATGGTTTTTCTATATTTTACAGCGTTTTAAGACGATTTAACGCTCTTATAAGGTGTATCTGGTATTTTCACTGTTTTACGACGATTAAATGCTCTTATAAGGTTTTTCTGGTATTTACACTGTTTTACGACGATTTGACGCTCTTATAAGGTTTTACTGGTATTTTCACTGTTTAACGACGATTTAACGCTCTCATAAGGTTTCTCTGGTATTTTCACTGTTAAACGACGATTTGACAAATTTTAAGGGTTTTTCAAAGATTTTTAGTGTAAAACGACGATTTAACACTTTTTAATGGTTTTTCTATGTTTTACAGCGTTTAAAGACGATTTAACGCTCTAATAAGGTTTTTCTGGTATTTTCACTATTTAACGACGATTTAAAAATATTAAGGGTTTTTCAACGATTTTTAATGTGTACTACGACGATTTAACACTTTTTAATGGTTTTTCTATATTTTACAACGTTTTAAGACAATTTAACGCTCTGATAAGGTTTTTCTGGTATTTTCACTGTTTTACGCTGATTTAACGCTCTTATAAGGTTTTTCTGGTATTTTCACCTTTTTACGACGATTTATAAGGTTTTTCTGGTATTTTCAATGTTTTACGACGATTTGACAAATTTATATGGTTTTTCAAAGATTTTTAGTGTAATACGACGATTTAACACTTTTTATGGTTTTTCTATATTTTAAAGCGTTTTAAGATGATTTATTGCTCTTATAAGGTTTTTCTGGTATTTTAACTGTTTTACGTCGATTTAACGCTCTTATAAGGTTTTTCTGTTATTTTCACTGATTAACGACGATTTAACGCTCATATAAGGTTTTTCTGGTATTTTTACTGTTTTACGACGATTTAACGCTCTTATAAGGTTTTTCTGGTATTTTCACTGTTTTACGACGATTTTACGCTCTTATAAGGTTTTTCTGGTATTTTCACCGTTATACGATAATTTGACAAGTTGTAAGAGTTTTTTTTATGATTTTCAGTGAAATACGACGATCAAACACTTTTTAATGGTTTTTCTTTATTTTACAGCGTTTTAAGACGATTTAACGCTCTTATAAGGTTTATCTGGTATTTTAACTGTTTAATGACGATTTGACAAATTTCTAGGGTTTTTCAGTGATTTTTAGTGTAATACGACGATCAAACACTTTTTAATGGTTTTTCTATATTTTACAGCGTCTTAAGATGATTTATTGCTCTTATTAGGTTTTTCTGGAATTTTAACTGTTTTACGTCGATTTAACGCTCTTATAAGGTTTTTCTGGTAATTTCACTATTTAACGACGATTTGACAAATAGTTAGGGTTTTTCAACGATTTTTAGTGTAATACGACGATTTAACAATTTTTAAGGGTTTTTCTAAATTTTACAGCGTTTTAAGACAATTTAACGCTCTAATAAGGTTTTTCTGGTATTTTCACTGTTTTACGACGATTTAACGCTCTTATAACGTTTTTCTGGTATTTTCACTGTTTTACGACGATTTATAAGGTTTTTCTGGTATTTTCACTGTTTTACGACGATTTGACAAATTTAAATGGTTTTTCAAAGATTTTTAGTGTAATACGACGATTTAACACTTTTTAATGGTTTTTCTATATTTTACAGCGTTTTAAGACAATTTAACGCTCTGATAAGGTTTTTCTGGTATTTTCACTGTTTTACGACGATTTAACGCTCTTTTAAGGTTTTTCTGGTATTGACACTGTTTTACGACGAGTTAACGCTTTTATAAGGTTTTTCTGGTATTTTCAATGTTTTACGACGATTTGACAAATTTATATGGTTTTTCAAAGATTTTTAGTGTAATACGACGATTTAACACTTTTTAATGGTTTTTCTATATTTTACAGCGTTTTAAGATGATTTAACGCTCTTATAAGGTTTTTCTGTTATTTTCACTGTTTAACGACGATTTAACGCTCTTATAAGGTTTTACTGGTATTTTCACTGTTTTACGACAATAAAACGCTCTTATAAGGTTTTTCTGTTATTGTCACTGTTAAACGACGATTTGACAAATTTTAAGTGTTTTTCAATGATTTTTAGTGTAAAACGACGATTTAACACTTTTTAATGGTTTTTCTATATTTTACAGCGTTTTAAGACAATTTAACGCTCTGATAAGGTTTTTCTGGTATTTTCACTGTTTTACGACGATTTAACGCTCTTATAAGGTTTTTCTGTAATTTTCACTGTTTTACGACGATTTAACAAATTTTAATGGTTTTTCTATATTTTACAGCGTTTGAGGACGATTTAACGCTCTGATAAGGTTTTTCTGGTATTTTCACTGTTTTACGACGAGTTAACGCTTTTATAAGGTTTTTCTGGTATTTTCAATGTTTCACGACGATTTGACAAATTTATATGGTTTTTCAAAGATTTTTAGTGTAATACGACGATTTAACACTTTTAAATGGTTTTTCTATGTTTTACAGCGTTAAAAGACGATTTAACGCTCTTATAAGGTTTTTCTAGTATTTTCACTGTTTAACGAAGATTTAACAATTTTTAATGGTTTTTCTATATTTTACAGCGTTTGAGGACGATTTAACGCTTTTATAAGGTTTATCTGGTATTTTCACTGTATTACGACGGTTTAACGCTCTTATAAGGTTTTTCTGGTATTTTCACTGTTTAACGACGATTTGACAAATTTTAAGAGTTTTTCAATGATTTTAAGTGTAATACGACGATTTAACACTTTTTAATGGTTTTTCTATATTTTACAGCGTTTTTAGACGATTTAACGCTCTTATAAGGTTTTTCTGGTATTTTCACTGTTTTACGACGATTAAACGCTCTTATAAGGTTTTTCTGGTATTTACACTAATTTACGACGATTTGACGCTCTCATAAGGTTTTTCTGGTATTTTCACTGTTTAACGACGATTTTACGCTCTCATAAGGTTTCTCTGGTATTTTCACTGTTAAACGACGATTTGACAAATTTTAAGGGTTTTTCAATGATTTTTTTTTGTGTAAAACGACGATTTAACACTTTTTAATGGTTTTTCTATGTTTTAGAGCGTTTTAAGACAATTTAACGCTCTGATAAGGTTTTTCTGGTATTTTCACTGTTTTACGACGATTTAACGCTCTTATAAGGTTTTTCTGGTATTTTCACTGTTTAACGGCGATAAAACGCTCTTGTAAGGTTTCTCTAGTATTTTCACTATTTAACGAAGATTTAACAATTTTTAATGGTTTTTCTATATTTTACAGCGTTTTAAGACGATTTAACGCTCTTATAAGGTGTATCTGGTATTTTCACTGTTTTACGACGATTAAATGCTCTTATAAGGTTTTTCTGGTATTTACACTGTTTTACGACGATTTGACGCTCTTATAAGGTTTTACTGGTATTTTCACTGTTTAACGACGATTTAACGCTCTCATAAGGTTTCTCTGGTATTTTCACTGTTAAACGACGATTTGACAAATTTTAAGGGTTTTTCAAAGATTTTTAGTGTAAAACGACGATTTAACACTTTTTAATGGTTTTTCTATGTTTTACAGCGTTTAAAGACGATTTAACGCTCTAATAAGGTTTTTCTGGTATTTTCACTATTTAACGACGATTTAAAAATATTAAGGGTTTTTCAACGATTTTTAATGTGTACTACGACGATTTAACACTTTTTAATGGTTTTTCTATATTTTACAACGTTTTAAGACAATTTAACGCTCTGATAAGGTTTTTCTGGTATTTTCACTGTTTTACGCTGATTTAACGCTCTTATAAGGTTTTTCTGGTATTTTCACCTTTTTACGACGATTTATAAGGTTTTTCTGGTATTTTCAATGTTTTACGACGATTTGACAAATTTATATGGTTTTTCAAAGATTTTTAGTGTAATACGACGATTTAACACTTTTTATGGTTTTTCTATATTTTAAAGCGTTTTAAGATGATTTATTGCTCTTATAAGGTTTTTCTGGTATTTTAACTGTTTTACGTCGATTTAACGCTCTTATAAGGTTTTTCTGTTATTTTCACTGATTAACGACGATTTAACGCTCATATAAGGTTTTTCTGGTATTTTTACTGTTTTACGACGATTTAACGCTCTTATAAGGTTTTTCTGGTATTTTCACTGTTTTACGACGATTTTACGCTCTTATAAGGTTTTTCTGGTATTTTCACCGTTATACGATAATTTGACAAGTTGTAAGAGTTTTTTTTATGATTTTCAGTGAAATACGACGATCAAACACTTTTTAATGGTTTTTCTTTATTTTACAGCGTTTTAAGACGATTTAACGCTCTTATAAGGTTTATCTGGTATTTTAACTGTTTAATGACGATTTGACAAATTTCTAGGGTTTTTCAGTGATTTTTAGTGTAATACGACGATCAAACACTTTTTAATGGTTTTTCTATATTTTACAGCGTCTTAAGATGATTTATTGCTCTTATTAGGTTTTTCTGGAATTTTAACTGTTTTACGTCGATTTAACGCTCTTATAAGGTTTTTCTGGTAATTTCACTATTTAACGACGATTTGACAAATAGTTAGGGTTTTTCAACGATTTTTAGTGTAATACGACGATTTAACAATTTTTAAGGGTTTTTCTAAATTTTACAGCGTTTTAAGACAATTTAACGCTCTAATAAGGTTTTTCTGGTATTTTCACTGTTTTACGACGATTTAACGCTCTTATAACGTTTTTCTGGTATTTTCACTGTTTTACGACGATTTATAAGGTTTTTCTGGTATTTTCACTGTTTTACGACGATTTGACAAATTTAAATGGTTTTTCAAAGATTTTTAGTGTAATACGACGATTTAACACTTTTTAATGGTTTTTCTATATTTTACAGCGTTTTAAGACAATTTAACGCTCTGATAAGGTTTTTCTGGTATTTTCACTGTTTTACGACGATTTAACGCTCTTTTAAGGTTTTTCTGGTATTGACACTGTTTTACGACGAGTTAACGCTTTTATAAGGTTTTTCTGGTATTTTCAATGTTTTACGACGATTTGACAAATTTATATGGTTTTTCAAAGATTTTTAGTGTAATACGACGATTTAACACTTTTTAATGGTTTTTCTATATTTTACAGCGTTTTAAGATGATTTAACGCTCTTATAAGGTTTTTCTGTTATTTTCACTGTTTAACGACGATTTAACGCTCTTATAAGGTTTTACTGGTATTTTCACTGTTTTACGACAATAAAACGCTCTTATAAGGTTTTTCTGTTATTGTCACTGTTAAACGACGATTTGACAAATTTTAAGTGTTTTTCAATGATTTTTAGTGTAAAACGACGATTTAACACTTTTTAATGGTTTTTCTATATTTTACAGCGTTTTAAGACAATTTAACGCTCTGATAAGGTTTTTCTGGTATTTTCACTGTTTTACGACGATTTAACGCTCTTATAAGGTTTTTCTGTAATTTTCACTGTTTTACGACGATTTAACAAATTTTAATGGTTTTTCTATATTTTACAGCGTTTGAGGACGATTTAACGCTCTGATAAGGTTTTTCTGGTATTTTCACTGTTTTACGACGAGTTAACGCTTTTATAAGGTTTTTCTGGTATTTTCAATGTTTCACGACGATTTGACAAATTTATATGGTTTTTCAAAGATTTTTAGTGTAATACGACGATTTAACACTTTTAAATGGTTTTTCTATGTTTTACAGCGTTAAAAGACGATTTAACGCTCTTATAAGGTTTTTCTAGTATTTTCACTGTTTAACGAAGATTTAACAATTTTTAATGGTTTTTCTATATTTTACAGCGTTTGAGGACGATTTAACGCTTTTATAAGGTTTATCTGGTATTTTCACTGTATTACGACGGTTTAACGCTCTTATAAGGTTTTTCTGGTATTTTCACTGTTTAACGACGATTTGACAAATTTTAAGAGTTTTTCAATGATTTTAAGTGTAATACGACGATTTAACACTTTTTAATGGTTTTTCTATATTTTACAGCGTTTTTAGACGATTTAACGCTCTTATAAGGTTTTTCTGGTATTTTCACTGTTTTACGACGATTAAACGCTCTTATAAGGTTTTTCTGGTATTTACACTAATTTACGACGATTTGACGCTCTCATAAGGTTTTTCTGGTATTTTCACTGTTTAACGACGATTTTACGCTCTCATAAGGTTTCTCTGGTATTTTCACTGTTAAACGACGATTTGACAAATTTTAAGGGTTTTTCAATGATTTTTTTTTGTGTAAAACGACGATTTAACACTTTTTAATGGTTTTTCTATGTTTTAGAGCGTTTTAAGACAATTTAACGCTCTGATAAGGTTTTTCTGGTATTTTCACTGTTTGACGACGATTTAACGCTCTTATAAGGTTTTTCTGGTATTTTCACTGTTTTACGACGATTTGACAAATTTTAAGGGTTTTTCAATGATTTTTAGTGTAAAACGACGATTTAACACTTTTTAATGGTTTTTCTATGTTTTACAGCGTTTTAAGACGATTTAACGCTCTTATAAGGTTTATCTGGTATTTTCACTGTTTTACGACGATTAAATGCTCTTATAAGGTTTTTCTGGTATTAACACTGTTTTACGATGATTTGACGCTCTTATAAGGTTTTACTGGTATTTTCACTGTTTAACGACGATTTTACGCTCTCATAAGGTTTCTCTGGTATTTTCACTGTAAAACGACGATTTGACAAATTTTAAGGGTTTTTCAAAGATTTTTAGTGTAAAACGACGATTTAACACTTTTTAATGGTTTTTCTATGTTTTACAGCGTTTAAAGACGATTTAACGCTCTAATAAGGTTTTTCTGGTATTTTCACTATTTAACGACGATTTTAAAATATTAAGGGTTTTTCAACGATTTTTAGTGTAATACGACGATTTAACACTTTTTAATGGTTTTTCTATATTTTACAGCGTTTTAAGACAATTTAACGCTCTGATAAGGTTTTTCTGGTATTTTCACTGTTTTACGCTGATTTAACGCTCTTATAAGGTTTTTCTGGTATTTACACTGTTTTACGACGATTTAGCGCTCTTATAAGGTTTTTCTGGTATTTTCACCGTTTTACGACGATTTATAAAGTTTTTCTGGTATTTTCAATGTTTTACGACGATTTGACAAATTTATATAGTTTTTCAAAGATTTTTAGTGTAATACGACGATTTAACACTTTTTAATGGTTTTTCAATATTTTAAAGCGTTTTAAGATGATTTAACGCTCTTATAAGGTTTTTCTGGTATTTTAACTGTTTTACGTCGATTAAACGCTCTTGTAAGGTTTTTCTGGTATTTTCACTGTTTTACGACGATTTGACGCTCTTATAAGGTTTTTCTGGTATTTACACTGTTTAACGACGATTTCACGCTCTTACAAGGTTTTTCTGGTATTTTCACTGTTTTACGACGATTTAACGCTCTTATAAGGTTTTTCTGGTATTGACACTGTTTTACGACGATTTGACGCTCTTCTAAGGTTTTTCTGGTATTTTTTTGACTGTTTTACGACGATTCAACGCTCGTATAAGGTTTTTCTGGTATTTGCACTGTTATACGATAATTTGACAAATTGTTAGAGTTTTTAAATGATTTTCAGTGAAATACGACGATCAAACACTTTTTAATGGTTTTTCTATATTTTACAGCGTTTGAGGACGATTTAACGCTCTTATAAGGTTTTTCTGGTATTTTCACTGTTTTACGACGATTTAACGCTCTTATAAGGTTTTTCTGGTATTTTCACTGTTTAACGACGATTTGACAAATATTAAGGGTTTTTCAACGATTTTTAGTGTTTTACGACGATTTAACACTTTTTAATGGTTTTTCTATATTTTACAGCGTTTTAAGACAATTTAACGCTCTGATAAGGTTTCTCTGGTATTTTCACTGTTTGACGACGATTTAACGCTCGTATAAGGTTTTTCTGGTATTTTCACTGTTTTTCGACGATTTGACTCTCTTATAAGGTTTCTCTAGTATTTTCACTGTTTAACGAAGATTTAACAATTTTTAATGGTTTTTCTATATTTTACAGCGTTTTAAGACGATTTAACGCTCTTATAAGGTTTATCTGGTATTTTCACTGTTTTACGACGATTAAATGCTCTTATAAGGTTTTTCTGGTATTTACACTGTTTTACGACGATTTGACGCTCTTTTAAGGTTCTACTGGTATTTTCACTGTTTAACGACGACTTTACGCTCTCATAAGGTTTCTCTGGTATTTTCACTGTTCAACGACGATTTGACAAATTTTAAGGGTTTTTCAAAGATTTTTAGTGTAAAACGACGATTTAACACTTTTTAATGGTTTTTCTATGTTTTACAGCGTTTAAAGACGATTTAACGCTCTAATAAGGTTTTTCTGGTATTTTCACTATTTAACGACGATTTAAAAATATTAAGGGTTTTTCAACGATTTTTAGTGTAATACGACGATTTAACACTTTTTAATGGTTTTTCTATATTTTACAGCGTTTTAAGACAATTTAACGCTCTGATAAGGTTTTTCTGGTATTTTCACTGTTTTACGCCGATTTAACGCTCTTTTAAGGTTTTTCTGGTATTTACACTGTTTTACGACGATTTAGCGCTCTTATAAGGTTTTTCTGGTATTTTCACTGTTTTACGACGATTTATAAGGTTTTTCTGGTATTTTCAATGTTTTACGACGATTTGACAAATTTATATGGTTTTTCAAAGATTTTTAGTGTTATACGACGATTTAACACTTTTTAATGGTTTTTCTATATTTTAAAGCGTTTTAAGATGATTTAACGCTCTTTTAAGGTTTTTCTGGTATTTTAACTGTTTTACGTCGATTTAACGCTCTTGTAAGGTTTTTCTGTTATTTTCACTGTTTAACGACGATTTAACGCTCATATAAGGGTTTTCTGGTATTTTTACTGTTTTACGACGATTTTACGCTCTTATAAGGTTTTTCTGGTATTTTCACTGTTTTACGACGATTTGACGCTCTAATAAGGTTTTTCTGGTATTTTCACTATTTTACGACGATTAAACGCTCTGATAAGGTTTTTCTTTTTTTTTCACCGTTATACGATAATTTGACAAATTGTAAGAGTTTTTTTTATGATTTTCAGTGAAATACGACGATCAAACACTTTTTAATGGTTTTTCTTTATTTTACAGCGTTTTTAGACGATTTAACGCTCTTATAAGGTTTTTCTGGTATTTTCACTGTTTAACGACGATTTGACAAATATTTAGGGTTTTTCAACGATTTTGAGTTTAATACGACGATTTAACACTTTTAATGGTTTTTTTATATTTTACAGCGTTTTAAGACGATTTAACGCTCTTATAAGGTTTATCTGGTATTTTCACTGTTTTATGACGATTTGACAAATTTCTAGGGTTTTTCAATGATTTTTAGTGTAATACGACGATCAAAAACTGTTTTACGACAATAAAACGCTCTTATAAGGTTTTTCTGTTATTGTCACTGTTAAAGGACGATTTGACAAATTTTAAGGGTTTTTCAATGATTTTTAGTGTTAAACGACGATTTAACACTTTTTAATGGTTTTTCTATATTTTACAGCGTTTTAAGATGATTTATTGCTCTTATAAGGTTTTTCTGGTATTTTAACTGTTTTACGTCGATTTAACGCTCTTATAAGGTTTTTCTGTTATTTTCACTGTTTTACGACGATTTGACAAATTTATATGGTTTTTCAAAGATTTTTAGTGTAATACGACGATTTAACACTTTTTAATGGGTTTTCAATATTTTAAAGCGTTTTAAGATGATTTAACGCTCTTATAAGGTTTTTCTGGTATTTTAACTGTTTTACGTCGATTTAACGCTCTTGTAAGGTTTTTCTGGTATTTTCACTGTTTTACGACGATTTGACGCTCTTATAAGGTTTTTCTGGTATTTACACTGTTTAACGACGATTTCACGCTCTTATAAGGTTTTTCTGGTATTTTCACTGTTTTACGACGTTTTAACGCTCTTATAAGGTTTTTCTGGTATTGACACTGTTTTACGACGATTTGACGCTCTTCTAAGGTTTTTGTGGTAATTTTTTTACTGTTTTACGACGATTCAACGCTCGTATAAGGTTTTTCTGGTATTTGCACTGTTTACGATAATTTGACAAATTGTTAGAGTTTTTAAATGATTTTCAGTGAAATACGACGATCAAACACTTTTTAATGGTTTTTCTATATTTTACAGCGTTTGAGGACGATTTAACGCTCTTATAAGGTTTTTCTGGTATTTTCACTGTTTTACGACGATTTAACGCTCTTATAAGGTTTTTCTGGTATTTTCACTGTTTTACGACGATTTATAAGGTTTTTCTGGTATTTTCACTGTTTAACGACGATTTGACAAATATTAAGGGTTTTTCAACGATTTTTAGTGTTTTACGACGATTTAACACTTTTTAATGGTTTTTCTATATTTTACAGCGTTTTAAGACAATTTAACGCTCTGATAAGGTTTCTCTGGTATTTTCACTGTTTGACGACGATTTAACGCTCGTATAAGGTTTTTCTGGTATTTTCACTGTTTTTCGACGATTTGACGCTCTTATAAGGTTTCTCTAGTATTTTCACTGTTTAACGAAGATTTAACAATTTTTAATGGTTTTTCTATATTTTACAGCGTTTTAAGACGATTTAACGCTCTTGTAAGGTTTATCTGGTATTTTCACTGTTTTACGACGATTAAATGCTCTTATAAGGTTTTTCTGGTATTTACACTGTTTTACGACGATTTGACGCTCTTTTAAGGTTTTACTGGTATTTTCACTGTTTAACGACGATTTTACGCTCTCATAAGGTTTCTCTGGTATTTTCACTGTTAAACGACGATTTGACAAATTTTAAGGGTTTTTCAAAGATTTTTAGTGTAAAACGACGATTTAACACTTTTTAATGGTTTTTCTATATTTTACAGCGTTTGAGGACGATTTAACGCTCTTATAAGGTTTTTCTGGTATTTACACTGTTTTACGACGATTTGACGCTCTTTTAAGGTTTTACTGGTATTTTCACTGTTTAACGACGACTTTACGCTCTCATAAGGTTTCTCTGGTATTTTCACTGTTAAACGACGATTTGACAAATTTTAAGGGTTTTTCAAAGATTTTTAGTGTAAAACGACGATTTAACACTTTTTAATGGTTTTTCTATGTTTTACAGCGTTTAAAGACGATTTAACGCTCTAATAAGGTTTTTCTGGTATTTTCACTATTTAACGACGATTTAAAAATATTAAGGGTTTTTCAACGATTTTTAGTGTAATACGACGATTTAACACTTTTTAATGGTTTTTCTATATTTTACAGCGTTTTAAGACAATTAAACGCTCTGATAAGGTTTTTCTGGTATTTTCACTGTTTTACGCTGATTTAACGCTCTTTTAAGGTTTTTCTGGTATTTACACTGTTTTACGACGATTTAGCGCTCTTATAAGGTTTTTCTGGTATTTTCACTTTTTTACGACGATTTATAAGGTTTTTCTGGTATTTTCAATGTTTTACGACGATTTGACAAATTTATATGGTTTTTCAAAGATTTTTAGTGTAATACGACGATTTAACACTTTTTAATGGTTTTTCTATATTTTAAAGCGTTTTAAGATGATTTAACGCTCTTTTAAGGTTTTTCTGGTATTTTAACTGTTTTACGTCGATTTAACGCTCTTGTAAGGTTTTTCTGTTATTTTCACTGTTTAACGACGATTTAACGCTCATATAAGGGTTTTCTGGTATTTTTACTGTTTTACGACGATTTGACGCTCTTATAAGGTTTTTCTGGTATTTTCACTGTTTTACGACGATTTGACGCTCTAATAAGGTTTTTCTGGTATTTTCACTATTTTACGACGATTAAACGCTCTGATAAGGTTTTTCTTTTTTTTTCACCGTTATACGATAATTTGACAAATTGTAAGAGTTTTTTTATGATTTTCAGTGAAATACGACGATCAAACACTTTTTAATGGTTTTTCTTTATTTTACAGCGTTTTTAGACGATTTAACGCTCTTATAAGGTTTTTCTGGTATTTTCACTGTTTAACGACGATTTGACAAATATTTAGGGTTTTTCAACGATTTTGAGTTTAATACGACGATTTAACACTTTTAATGGTTTTTTTATATTTTACAGCGTTTTAAGACGATTTAACGCTCTTATAAGGTTTATCTGGTATTTTCACTGTTTTATGACGATTTGACAAATTTCTAGGGTTTTTCAATGATTTTTAGTGTAATACGACGATCAAAAACTTTTTAATGGTTTTTCTATATTTTACAGCGTTTTAAGACGATTTAACGCTCTTATAAGGTTTATCTGGTATTTTCACTGTTTTAAGACGATTTGACAAATTTTTAGGGGTTTTCAATGATTTTTAGTGTAATACGACGATTTAACACTTTTTAATGGTTTTTCTATATTTTACAGCGTCTTAAGATGATTTATTGCTCTTATAAGGTTTTTCTGGTATTTTAACTGTTTTACGTCGATTTAACGCTCTTATAAGGTTTTTCTGGTAATTTCACTGTTTAACGACGATTTGACAAATAGTTAAGGTTTTTCAACGATTTTTAGTGTAATACGACGATTTAACACTTTTTAAGGGTTTTTCTAAATTTTACAGCGTTTTTAGACAATTTAACGCTCTATTAAGGTTTTTCTGGTATTTTCACTGTTTTACGACGATTTAACGCTCTTATAACGTTTTTCTGGTATTTTCACTGTTTTACGACGATTTATAAGGTTTTTCTGGTATTTTCACTGTTTTACGACGATTTGACAAATTTAAATGGTTTTTCAAAGAATTTTAGTGTAATACGACGTTTTAACACTTTTTAATGGTTTTTCTATATTTTACAGCGTTTTAAGACAATTTAACGCTCTGATAAGGTTTAACTGGTATTTTCACTGTTTTACGACAATAAAACGCTCTTATAAGGTTTTCCTGTTATTGTCACTGTTAAACGACGATTTGACAAATTTTAAGGGTTTTTCAATGATTTTTAGTGTAAAACGACGATTTAACACTTTTTAATGGTTTTTCTATATTTGTCAGCGTTTTAAGACAATTTAACGCTCTGATAAGGTTTTTCTGGTATTTTCACTGTTTTACGACGATTTAACGCTCTTATAAGGTTTTTCTGTTATTTTCACTGTTTTACGACGATTTGACAAATTTTAAGGGTTTTTCAATGATTTTTAGTGTAAAATGACGATTTAACACTTTTTTATGGTTTTTCTATGTTTTACAGCGTTAAAAGACGATTTAACGCTCTTATAAGGTTTCTCTAGTATTTTCACTGTTAAACGAAGATTTAACAATTTTTAATGGTTTTTCTATATTTTACAGCGTTTGAGGACGATTTAACGCTCTTATAAGGTTTATCTGGTATTTTCACTGTTTTACGACGGTTTAACGCTCTTATAAGGTTTTTCTGGTATTTTCACTGTTGAACGACGATTAAACGCTCTTATAAGGTTTTTCTGGTATTTTCACTGTTTTACGACGATTTAACGCTCTTATAAGGTTTTTCTGGTATTTTCACTGTTTTACGACGATTTATAAGGTTTTTCTGGTATTTTCACTGTTTAACGACGATTTGACAAATAGTTAAGGTTTTTCAACGATTTTTAGTGTAATACGACGATTTAACACTTTTTAAGGGTTTTTCTAAATTTTACAGCGTTTTTAGACAATTTAACGCTCTATTAAGGTTTTTCTGGTATTTTCACTGTTTTACGACGATTTAACGCTCTTATAACGTTTTTCTGGTATTTTCACTGTTTTACGACGATTTATAAGGTTTTTCTGGTATTTTCACTGTTTTACGACGATTTGACAAATTTAAATGGTTTTTCAAAGAATTTTAGTGTAATACGACGTTTTAACACTTTTTAATGGTTTTTCTATATTTTACAGCGTTTTAAGACAATTTAACGCTCTGATAAGGTTTAACTGGTATTTTCACTGTTTTACGACAATAAAACGCTCTTATAAGGTTTTCCTGTTATTGTCACTGTTAAACGACGATTTGACAAATTTTAAGGGTTTTTCAATGATTTTTAGTGTAAAACGACGATTTAACACTTTTTAATGGTTTTTCTATATTTGTCAGCGTTTTAAGACAATTTAACGCTCTGATAAGGTTTTTCTGGTATTTTCACTGTTTTACGACGATTTAACGCTCTTATAAGGTTTTTCTGTTATTTTCACTGTTTTACGACGATTTGACAAATAGTTAAGGTTTTTCAACGATTTTTAGTGTAATACGACGATTTAACACTTTTTAATGGTTTTTCTATATTTGTCAGCGTTTTAAGACAATTTAACGCTCTGATAAGGTTTTTCTGGTATTTTCACTGTTTTACGTCGATTTAACGCTCTTATAAGGTTTTTCTGGTAATTTCACTGTTTAACGACGATTTGACAAATAGTTAAGGTTTTTCAACGATTTTTAGTGTAATACGACGATTTAACACTTTTTAAGGGTTTTTCTAAATTTTACAGCGTTTTTAGACAATTTAACGCTCTATTAAGGTTTTTCTGGTATTTTCACTGTTTTACGACGATTTAACGCTCTTATAACGTTTTTCTGGTATTTTCACTGTTTTACGACGATTTATAAGGTTTTTCTGGTATTTTCACTGTTTTACGACGATTTGACAAATTTAAATGGTTTTTCAAAGAATTTTAGTGTAATACGACGTTTTAACACTTTTTAATGGTTTTTCTATATTTTACAGCGTTTTAAGACAATTTAACGCTCTGATAAGGTTTAACTGGTATTTTCACTGTTTTACGACAATAAAACGCTCTTATAAGGTTTTCCTGTTATTGTCACTGTTAAACGACGATTTGACAAATTTTAAGGGTTTTTCAATGATTTTTAGTGTAAAACGACGATTTAACACTTTTTAATGGTTTTTCTATATTTGTCAGCGTTTTAAGACAATTTAACGCTCTGATAAGGTTTTTCTGGTATTTTCACTGTTTTACGACGATTTAACGCTCTTATAAGGTTTTTCTGTTATTTTCACTGTTTTACGACGATTTGACAAATTTTAAGGGTTTTTCAATGATTTTTAGTGTAAAATGACGATTTAACACTTTTTTATGGTTTTTCTATGTTTTACAGCGTTAAAAGACGATTTAACGCTCTTATAAGGTTTCTCTAGTATTTTCACTGTTAAACGAAGATTTAACAATTTTTAATGGTTTTTCTATATTTTACAGCGTTTGAGGACGATTTAACGCTCTTATAAGGTTTATCTGGTATTTTCACTGTTTTACGACGGTTTAACGCTCTTATAAGGTTTTTCTGGTATTTTCACTGTTGAACGACGATTAAACGCTCTTATAAGGTTTTTCTGGTATTTTCACTGTTTTACGACGATTTAACGCTCTTATAAGGTTTTTCTGGTATTTTCACTGTTTTACGACGATTTATAAGGTTTTTCTGGTATTTTCACTGTTTAACGACGATTTGACAAATTTTAAGGGTTTTTCAATGATTTTTAGTGTAAAATGACGATTTAACACTTTTTAATGGTTTTTCTATGTTTTACAGCGTTAAAAGACGATTTAACGCTCTTATAAGGTTTCTCTAGTATTTTCACTGTTTAACGAAGATTTAACAATTTTTAATGGTTTTTCTATATTTTACAGCGTTTGAGGACGATTTAACGCTCTTATAAGGTTTATCTGGTATTTTCACTGTTTTACGACGGTTTAACGCTCTTATAAGGTTTTTCTGGTATTTTCACTGTTGAACGACGATTTAACGCTCTTATAAGGTTTTTCTGGTATGTTCACTGTTTTACGACGATTTAACGCTCTTTTAAGGTTTTTCTGGTATTTTCACTGTTTTACGAAGAAAAAACGCTCTTGTAAGGTTTATCTGGTATTTTAATTGTTTTACGACGATTTAACGCTCTAATAAGGTTTTTCTGGTATTTTCACTGTTGAACGACGATTTAACGCTCTTATAAGGTTTTTCTGGTATGTTCACTGTTTTACGACGATTTAACGCTCTTTTAAGGTTTTTCTGGTATTTTCCCTGTATTATGACGATTAAAGCCTCTAATAAGGTTTATCTGGTATTTTAACTGTTTTACGACCATTTAACGCTCTAATAAGGTTTTTCTGGTATTTTCACTGTTTTTTACGACGATTTATTGCTCTTTTAAGGTTTTTCTGGTATTTTCACTGTTTTACGACGATTTATAAGGTTTTTCTGGTATTTTCAATGTTTTACGACGATTTGACAAATTTATATGGTTTTTCAAAGATTTTTAGTGTAATACGACGATTTAACACTTTTTAATGGTTTTTCTATATTTTACAGCGTTTTAAGATGATTTAACGCTCTTATAAGGTTTTTCTGTTATTTTCACTGTTTAACGACGATTTAACGCTCTCATAAGGTTTTTCTGGTATTTTCACTGTTTTACGACGATTTAACGCTCTTATAAGGTTTTACTGGTATTTTCACTGTTTTACGACAATAAAACGCTCTTATAAGGTTTTTCTGTTATTGTCACTGTTTTACGACGATTAAACGCTCTTATAAGGTTTTTCTGTTATTTTCACTGTTTAACGACGATTTAACGCTCTTATAAGGTTTTTCTGGTATTTTCACTGTTTTACGACGATTTTACGCTCTTATAAGGTTTTTCTGTTATTGTCACTGTTTTACGACGATTAAACGCTCTTATAAGGTTTTTCTGGTATTTTCACTGTTTAACGACGATTAAAAAATATTAAGGGTTTTTCAACGATTTTTAGTGTAATACGACGATTTAACACTTTTTAATGGTTTTTCTATATTTTACAGCGTTTTAAGACAATTTAACGCTCTTATAAGGTTTTTCTGGTATTTTAACTGTTTTACGACGATTTAACGCTCTAATAAGGTTTTTCTGGTATTTTCACTGTTGAACGACGATTTAACGCTCTTATAAGGTTTTTCTGGTATGTTCACTGTTTTACGACGATTTAACGCTCTTTGAAGGTTTTTCTGGTATTTTCCCTGTATTATGACGATTTAAGCCTCTTATAAGGTTTATCTGATATTTTAACTGTTTTACGACCATTTAACGCTCTAATAAGGTTTTTCTGGTATTTTCACTGGTGAACGACGATTTAACGCTCTTATAAGGTTTTTCTGGTATGTTCACTGTTTTACGACGATTTGACGCTCTTAAAAAGGTTTTTCTGGTATTTTCACTGTTTTTTACGACGATTTAACAGTCTTATAAGGTTTTTCTGGTATTTTCACTGTTTTACGGCGATAAAACGCTCTTGTAAGGTTTATCTGGTATTTTCACTGTTTTACGACGGTTTGACAGATTTGAAGGGTTTTTCAATGATTTTTAGTGTAATACGACGATTTAACACTTTTTAATGGTTTTTCTATATTTTAAAGCGTTTTAAGACAAATTAACGCTCTTATAAGGTTTTTCTGGTATTTTCACTGTTTTACGACGATTAAACGCTCTTATAAGGTTTTTCTGGTATTTTCACTGTTTTACGACGATAAAACGCTCTTATAAGGTTTTTCTGTTATTTTCACTGTTTTACGACGATTTAACAAATTTTAATGGTTTTTCTATATTTTACAGCGTTTGAGGACGATTTAACGCTCTGATAAGGTTTTTCTGGTATTTTCACTGTTCAACGACGATTTGACAAATTTTAAGGGTTTTTCAAAGATTTTTAGTGTAAAACGACGATTTAACACTTTTTAATGGTTTTTCTATGTTTTACAGCGTTTAAAGACGATTTAACGCTCTAATAAGGTTTTTCTGGTATTTTCACTATTTAACGACGATTTAAAAATATTAAGGGTTTTTCAACGATTTTTAGTGTAATACGACGATTTAACACTTTTTAATGGTTTTTCTATATTTTACAGCGTTTTAAGACAATTTAACGCTCTGATAAGGTTTTTCTGGTATTTTCACTGTTTTACGCTGATTTAACGCTCTTTTAAGGTTTTTCTGGTATTTACACTGTTTTACGACGATTTAGCGCTCTTATAAGGTTTTTCTGGTATTTTCACTGTTTTACGACGATTTATAAGGTTTTTCTGGTATTTTCAATGTTTTACGACGATTTGACAAATTTATATGGTTTTTCAAAGATTTTTAGTGTAATACGACGATTTAACACTTTTTAATGGTTTTTCTATATTTTAAAGCGTTTTAAGATGATTTAACGCTCTTTTAAGGTTTTTCTGGTTTTTTAACTGTTTTACGTCGATTTAACGCTCTTGTAAGGTTTTTCTGTTATTTTCACTGTTTAACGACGATTTAACGCTCATATAAGGGTTTTCTGGTATTTTTACTGTTTTACGACGATTTTACGCTCTTATAAGGTTTTTCTGGTATTTTCACTGTTTTACGACGATTTGACGCTCTAATAAGGTTTTTCTGGTATTTTCACTATTTTACGACGATTAAACGCTCTGATAAGGTTTTTCTTTTTTTTTCACCGTTATACGATAATTTGACAAATTGTAAGAGTTTTTTTTATGATTTTCAGTGAAATACGACGATCAAACACTTTTTAATGGTTTTTCTTTATTTTACAGCGTTTTTAGACGATTTAACGCTCTTATAAGGTTTTTCTGGTATTTTCACTGTTTAACGACGATTTGACAAATATTTAGGGTTTTTCAACGATTTTGAGTTTAATACGACGATTTAACACTTTTAATGGTTTTTTTATATTTTACAGCGTTTTAAGACGATTTAACGCTCTTATAAGGTTTATCTGGTATTTTCACTGTTTTATGACGATTTGACAAATTTCTAGGGTTTTTCAATGATTTTTAGTGTAATACGACGATCAAAAACTGTTTTACGACAATAAAACGCTCTTATAAGGTTTTTCTGTTATTGTCACTGTTAAAGGACGATTTGACAAATTTTAAGGGTTTTTCAATGATTTTTAGTGTTAAACGACGATTTAACACTTTTTAATGGTTTTTCTATATTTTACAGCGTTTTAAGATGATTTATTGCTCTTATAAGGTTTTTCTGGTATTTTAACTGTTTTACGTCGATTTAACGCTCTTATAAGGTTTTTCTGTTATTTTCACTGTTTTACGACGATTTGACAAATTTATATGGTTTTTCAAAGATTTTTAGTGTAATACGACGATTTAACACTTTTTAATGGGTTTTCAATATTTTAAAGCGTTTTAAGATGATTTAACGCTCTTATAAGGTTTTTCTGGTATTTTAACTGTTTTACGTCGATTTAACGCTCTTGTAAGGTTTTTCTGGTATTTTCACTGTTTTACGACGATTTGACGCTCTTATAAGGTTTTTCTGGTATTTACACTGTTTAACGACGATTTCACGCTCTTATAAGGTTTTTCTGGTATTTTCACTGTTTTACGACGTTTTAACGCTCTTATAAGGTTTTTCTGGTATTGACACTGTTTTACGACGATTTGACGCTCTTCTAAGGTTTTTGTAGTAATTTTTTTACTGTTTTACGACGATTCAACGCTCGTATAAGGTTTTTCTGGTATTTGCACTGTTTACGATAATTTGACAAATTGTTAGAGTTTTTAAATGATTTTCAGTGAAATACGACGATCAAACACTTTTTAATGGTTTTTCTATATTTTACAGCGTTTGAGGACGATTTAACGCTCTTATAAGGTTTTTCTGGTATTTTCACTGTTTTACGACGATTTAACGCTCTTATAAGGTTTTTCTGGTATTTTCACTGTTTTACGACGATTTATAAGGTTTTTCTGGTATTTTCACTGTTTAACGACGATTTGACAAATATTAAGGGTTTTTCAACGATTTTTAGTGTTTTACGACGATTTAACACTTTTTAATGGTTTTTCTATATTTTACAGCGTTTTAAGACAATTTAACGCTCTGATAAGGTTTCTCTGGTATTTTCACTGTTTGACGACGATTTAACGCTCGTATAAGGTTTTTCTGGTATTTTCACTGTTTTTCGACGATTTGACGCTCTTATAAGGTTTCTCTAGTATTTTCACTGTTTAACGAAGATTTAACAATTTTTAATGGTTTTTCTATATTTTACAGCGTTTTAAGACGATTTAACGCTCTTGTAAGGTTTATCTGGTATTTTCACTGTTTTACGACGATTAAATGCTCTTATAAGGTTTTTCTGGTATTTACACTGTTTTACGACGATTTGACGCTCTTTTAAGGTTTTACTGGTATTTTCACTGTTTAACGACGATTTTACGCTCTCATAAGGTTTCTCTGGTATTTTCACTGTTAAACGACGATTTGACAAATTTTAAGGGTTTTTCAAAGATTTTTAGTGTAAAACGACGATTTAACACTTTTTAATGGTTTTTCTATATTTTACAGCGTTTGAGGACGATTTAACGCTCTTATAAGGTTTTTCTGGTATTTACACTGTTTTACGACGATTTGACGCTCTTTTAAGGTTTTACTGGTATTTTCACTGTTTAACGACGACTTTACGCTCTCATAAGGTTTCTCTGGTATTTTCACTGTTAAACGACGATTTGACAAATTTTAAGGGTTTTTCAAAGATTTTTAGTGTAAAACGACGATTTAACACTTTTTAATGGTTTTTCTATGTTTTACAGCGTTTAAAGACGATTTAACGCTCTAATAAGGTTTTTCTGGTATTTTCACTATTTAACGACGATTTAAAAATATTAAGGGTTTTTCAACGATTTTTAGTGTAATACGACGATTTAACACTTTTTAATGGTTTTTCTATATTTTACAGCGTTTTAAGACAATTAAACGCTCTGATAAGGTTTTTCTGGTATTTTCACTGTTTTACGCTGATTTAACGCTCTTTTAAGGTTTTTCTGGTATTTACACTGTTTTACGACGATTTAGCGCTCTTATAAGGTTTTTCTGGTATTTTCACTTTTTTACGACGATTTATAAGGTTTTTCTGGTATTTTCAATGTTTTACGACGATTTGACAAATTTATATGGTTTTTCAAAGATTTTTAGTGTAATACGACGATTTAACACTTTTTAATGGTTTTTCTATATTTTAAAGCGTTTTAAGATGATTTAACGCTCTTTTAAGGTTTTTCTGGTATTTTAACTGTTTTACGTCGATTTAACGCTCTTGTAAGGTTTTTCTGTTATTTTCACTGTTTAACGACGATTTAACGCTCATATAAGGGTTTTCTGGTATTTTTACTGTTTTACGACGATTTGACGCTCTTATAAGGTTTTTCTGGTATTTTCACTGTTTTACGACGATTTGACGCTCTAATAAGGTTTTTCTGGTATTTTCACTATTTTACGACGATTAAACGCTCTGATAAGGTTTTTCTTTTTTTTTCACCGTTATACGATAATTTGACAAATTGTAAGAGTTTTTTTATGATTTTCAGTGAAATACGACGATCAAACACTTTTTAATGGTTTTTCTTTATTTTACAGCGTTTTTAGACGATTTAACGCTCTTATAAGGTTTTTCTGGTATTTTCACTGTTTAACGACGATTTGACAAATATTTAGGGTTTTTCAACGATTTTGAGTTTAATACGACGATTTAACACTTTTAATGGTTTTTTTATATTTTACAGCGTTTTAAGACGATTTAACGCTCTTATAAGGTTTATCTGGTATTTTCACTGTTTTATGACGATTTGACAAATTTCTAGGGTTTTTCAATGATTTTTAGTGTAATACGACGATCAAAAACTTTTTAATGGTTTTTCTATATTTTACAGCGTTTTAAGACGATTTAACGCTCTTATAAGGTTTATCTGGTATTTTCACTGTTTTAAGACGATTTGACAAATTTTTAGGGGTTTTCAATGATTTTTAGTGTAATACGACGATTTAACACTTTTTAATGGTTTTTCTATATTTTACAGCGTCTTAAGATGATTTATTGCTCTTATAAGGTTTTTCTGGTATTTTAACTGTTTTACGTCGATTTAACGCTCTTATAAGGTTTTTCTGGTAATTTCACTGTTTAACGACGATTTGACAAATAGTTAAGGTTTTTCAACGATTTTTAGTGTAATACGACGATTTAACACTTTTTAAGGGTTTTTCTAAATTTTACAGCGTTTTTAGACAATTGAACGCTCTAATAAGGTTTTTCTGGTATTTTCACTGTTTTACGACGATTTCACGCTCTTATAACGTTTTTCTGGTATTTTCACTGTTTTACGACGATTTATAAGGTTTTTCTGGTATTTTCACTGTTTTACGACGATTTGACAAATTTAAATGGTTTTTCAAAGATTTTTAGTGTAATACGACGTTTTAACACTTTTTAATGGTTTTTCTATATTTTACAGCGTTTTAAGACAATTTAACGCTCTATTAAGGTTTTTCTGGTATTTTCACTGTTTTACGACGATTTAACGCTCTTTTAACGTTTTTCTGGTATTTTCACTGTTTTACGACGATTTATAAGGTTTTTCTGGTATTTTCACTGTTTTACGACGATTTGACAAATTTAAATGGTTTTTCAAAGAATTTTAGTGTAATACGACGTTTTAACACTTTTTAATGGTTTTTCTATATTTAACAGCGTTTTAAGACAATTTAACGCTCTGATAAGGTTTAACTGGTATTTTCACTGTTTTACGACAATAAAACGCTCTTATAAGGTTTTCCTGTTATTGTCACTGTTAAACGACGATTTGACAAATTTTAAGGGTTTTTCAATGATTTTTAGTGTAAAACGACGATTTAACACTTTTTAATGGTTTTTCTATATTTGTCAGCGTTTTAAGACAATTTAACGCTCTGATAAGGTTTTTCTGGTATTTTCACTGTTTTACGACGATTTAACGCTCTTATAAGGTTTTTCTGTTATTTTCACTGTTTTACGACGATTTGACAAATTTTAAGGGTTTTTCAATGATTTTTAGTGTAAAATGACGATTTAACACTTTTTTATGGTTTTTCTATGTTTTACAGCGTTAAAAGACGATTTAACGCTCTTATAAGGTTTCTCTAGTATTTTCACTGTTAAACGAAGATTTAACAATTTTTAATGGTTTTTCTATATTTTACAGCGTTTGAGGACGATTTAACGCTCTTATAAGGTTTATCTGGTATTTTCACTGTTTTACGACGGTTTAACGCTCTTATAAGGTTTTTCTGGTATTTTCACTGTTGAACGACGATTAAACGCTCTTATAAGGTTTTTCTGGTATTTTCACTGTTTTACGACGATTTAACGCTCTTTTAAGGTTTTTCTGGTATTTACACTGTTTTACGACGATTTAGCGCTCTTATAAGGTTTTTCTGGTATTTTCACTGTTTTACGACGATTTATAAGGTTTTTCTGGTATTTTCAATGTTTTACGACGATTTGACAAATTTATATGGTTTTTCAAAGATTTTTAGTGTAATACGACGATTTAACACTTTTTAATGGTTTTTCTATATTTTAAAGCGTTTTAAGATGATTTAACGCTCTTTTAAGGTTTTTCTGGTTTTTTAACTGTTTTACGTCGATTTAACGCTCTTGTAAGGTTTTTCTGTTATTTTCACTGTTTAACGACGATTTAACGCTCATATAAGGGTTTTCTGGTATTTTTACTGTTTTACGACGATTTTACGCTCTTATAAGGTTTTTCTGGTATTTTCACTGTTTTACGACGATTTGACGCTCTAATAAGGTTTTTCTGGTATTTTCACTATTTTACGACGATTAAACGCTCTGATAAGGTTTTTCTTTTTTTTTCACCGTTATACGATAATTTGACAAATTGTAAGAGTTTTTTTTATGATTTTCAGTGAAATACGACGATCAAACACTTTTTAATGGTTTTTCTTTATTTTACAGCGTTTTTAGACGATTTAACGCTCTTATAAGGTTTTTCTGGTATTTTCACTGTTTAACGACGATTTGACAAATATTTAGGGTTTTTCAACGATTTTGAGTTTAATACGACGATTTAACACTTTTAATGGTTTTTTTATATTTTACAGCGTTTTAAGACGATTTAACGCTCTTATAAGGTTTATCTGGTATTTTCACTGTTTTATGACGATTTGACAAATTTCTAGGGTTTTTCAATGATTTTTAGTGTAATACGACGATCAAAAACTGTTTTACGACAATAAAACGCTCTTATAAGGTTTTTCTGTTATTGTCACTGTTAAAGGACGATTTGACAAATTTTAAGGGTTTTTCAATGATTTTTAGTGTTAAACGACGATTTAACACTTTTTAATGGTTTTTCTATATTTTACAGCGTTTTAAGATGATTTATTGCTCTTATAAGGTTTTTCTGGTATTTTAACTGTTTTACGTCGATTTAACGCTCTTATAAGGTTTTTCTGTTATTTTCACTGTTTTACGACGATTTGACAAATTTATATGGTTTTTCAAAGATTTTTAGTGTAATACGACGATTTAACACTTTTTAATGGGTTTTCAATATTTTAAAGCGTTTTAAGATGATTTAACGCTCTTATAAGGTTTTTCTGGTATTTTAACTGTTTTACGTCGATTTAACGCTCTTGTAAGGTTTTTCTGGTATTTTCACTGTTTTACGACGATTTGACGCTCTTATAAGGTTTTTCTGGTATTTACACTGTTTAACGACGATTTCACGCTCTTATAAGGTTTTTCTGGTATTTTCACTGTTTTACGACGTTTTAACGCTCTTATAAGGTTTTTCTGGTATTGACACTGTTTTACGACGATTTGACGCTCTTCTAAGGTTTTTGTAGTAATTTTTTTACTGTTTTACGACGATTCAACGCTCGTATAAGGTTTTTCTGGTATTTGCACTGTTTACGATAATTTGACAAATTGTTAGAGTTTTTAAATGATTTTCAGTGAAATACGACGATCAAACACTTTTTAATGGTTTTTCTATATTTTACAGCGTTTGAGGACGATTTAACGCTCTTATAAGGTTTTTCTGGTATTTTCACTGTTTTACGACGATTTAACGCTCTTATAAGGTTTTTCTGGTATTTTCACTGTTTTACGACGATTTATAAGGTTTTTCTGGTATTTTCACTGTTTAACGACGATTTGACAAATATTAAGGGTTTTTCAACGATTTTTAGTGTTTTACGACGATTTAACACTTTTTAATGGTTTTTCTATATTTTACAGCGTTTTAAGACAATTTAACGCTCTGATAAGGTTTCTCTGGTATTTTCACTGTTTGACGACGATTTAACGCTCGTATAAGGTTTTTCTGGTATTTTCACTGTTTTTCGACGATTTGACGCTCTTATAAGGTTTCTCTAGTATTTTCACTGTTTAACGAAGATTTAACAATTTTTAATGGTTTTTCTATATTTTACAGCGTTTTAAGACGATTTAACGCTCTTGTAAGGTTTATCTGGTATTTTCACTGTTTTACGACGATTAAATGCTCTTATAAGGTTTTTCTGGTATTTACACTGTTTTACGACGATTTGACGCTCTTTTAAGGTTTTACTGGTATTTTCACTGTTTAACGACGATTTTACGCTCTCATAAGGTTTCTCTGGTATTTTCACTGTTAAACGACGATTTGACAAATTTTAAGGGTTTTTCAAAGATTTTTAGTGTAAAACGACGATTTAACACTTTTTAATGGTTTTTCTATATTTTACAGCGTTTGAGGACGATTTAACGCTCTTATAAGGTTTTTCTGGTATTTACACTGTTTTACGACGATTTGACGCTCTTTTAAGGTTTTACTGGTATTTTCACTGTTTAACGACGACTTTACGCTCTCATAAGGTTTCTCTGGTATTTTCACTGTTAAACGACGATTTGACAAATTTTAAGGGTTTTTCAAAGATTTTTAGTGTAAAACGACGATTTAACACTTTTTAATGGTTTTTCTATGTTTTACAGCGTTTAAAGACGATTTAACGCTCTAATAAGGTTTTTCTGGTATTTTCACTATTTAACGACGATTTAAAAATATTAAGGGTTTTTCAACGATTTTTAGTGTAATACGACGATTTAACACTTTTTAATGGTTTTTCTATATTTTACAGCGTTTTAAGACAATTAAACGCTCTGATAAGGTTTTTCTGGTATTTTCACTGTTTTACGCTGATTTAACGCTCTTTTAAGGTTTTTCTGGTATTTACACTGTTTTACGACGATTTAGCGCTCTTATAAGGTTTTTCTGGTATTTTCACTTTTTTACGACGATTTATAAGGTTTTTCTGGTATTTTCAATGTTTTACGACGATTTGACAAATTTATATGGTTTTTCAAAGATTTTTAGTGTAATACGACGATTTAACACTTTTTAATGGTTTTTCTATATTTTAAAGCGTTTTAAGATGATTTAACGCTCTTTTAAGGTTTTTCTGGTATTTTAACTGTTTTACGTCGATTTAACGCTCTTGTAAGGTTTTTCTGTTATTTTCACTGTTTAACGACGATTTAACGCTCATATAAGGGTTTTCTGGTATTTTTACTGTTTTACGACGATTTGACGCTCTTATAAGGTTTTTCTGGTATTTTCACTGTTTTACGACGATTTGACGCTCTAATAAGGTTTTTCTGGTATTTTCACTATTTTACGACGATTAAACGCTCTGATAAGGTTTTTCTTTTTTTTTCACCGTTATACGATAATTTGACAAATTGTAAGAGTTTTTTTATGATTTTCAGTGAAATACGACGATCAAACACTTTTTAATGGTTTTTCTTTATTTTACAGCGTTTTTAGACGATTTAACGCTCTTATAAGGTTTTTCTGGTATTTTCACTGTTTAACGACGATTTGACAAATATTTAGGGTTTTTCAACGATTTTGAGTTTAATACGACGATTTAACACTTTTAATGGTTTTTTTATATTTTACAGCGTTTTAAGACGATTTAACGCTCTTATAAGGTTTATCTGGTATTTTCACTGTTTTATGACGATTTGACAAATTTCTAGGGTTTTTCAATGATTTTTAGTGTAATACGACGATCAAAAACTTTTTAATGGTTTTTCTATATTTTACAGCGTTTTAAGACGATTTAACGCTCTTATAAGGTTTATCTGGTATTTTCACTGTTTTAAGACGATTTGACAAATTTTTAGGGGTTTTCAATGATTTTTAGTGTAATACGACGATTTAACACTTTTTAATGGTTTTTCTATATTTTACAGCGTCTTAAGATGATTTATTGCTCTTATAAGGTTTTTCTGGTATTTTAACTGTTTTACGTCGATTTAACGCTCTTATAAGGTTTTTCTGGTAATTTCACTGTTTAACGACGATTTGACAAATAGTTAAGGTTTTTCAACGATTTTTAGTGTAATACGACGATTTAACACTTTTTAAGGGTTTTTCTAAATTTTACAGCGTTTTTAGACAATTGAACGCTCTAATAAGGTTTTTCTGGTATTTTCACTGTTTTACGACGATTTCACGCTCTTATAACGTTTTTCTGGTATTTTCACTGTTTTACGACGATTTATAAGGTTTTTCTGGTATTTTCACTGTTTTACGACGATTTGACAAATTTAAATGGTTTTTCAAAGATTTTTAGTGTAATACGACGTTTTAACACTTTTTAATGGTTTTTCTATATTTTACAGCGTTTTAAGACAATTTAACGCTCTATTAAGGTTTTTCTGGTATTTTCACTGTTTTACGACGATTTAACGCTCTTTTAACGTTTTTCTGGTATTTTCACTGTTTTACGACGATTTATAAGGTTTTTCTGGTATTTTCACTGTTTTACGACGATTTGACAAATTTAAATGGTTTTTCAAAGAATTTTAGTGTAATACGACGTTTTAACACTTTTTAATGGTTTTTCTATATTTAACAGCGTTTTAAGACAATTTAACGCTCTGATAAGGTTTAACTGGTATTTTCACTGTTTTACGACAATAAAACGCTCTTATAAGGTTTTCCTGTTATTGTCACTGTTAAACGACGATTTGACAAATTTTAAGGGTTTTTCAATGATTTTTAGTGTAAAACGACGATTTAACACTTTTTAATGGTTTTTCTATATTTGTCAGCGTTTTAAGACAATTTAACGCTCTGATAAGGTTTTTCTGGTATTTTCACTGTTTTACGACGATTTAACGCTCTTATAAGGTTTTTCTGTTATTTTCACTGTTTTACGACGATTTGACAAATTTTAAGGGTTTTTCAATGATTTTTAGTGTAAAATGACGATTTAACACTTTTTTATGGTTTTTCTATGTTTTACAGCGTTAAAAGACGATTTAACGCTCTTATAAGGTTTCTCTAGTATTTTCACTGTTAAACGAAGATTTAACAATTTTTAATGGTTTTTCTATATTTTACAGCGTTTGAGGACGATTTAACGCTCTTATAAGGTTTATCTGGTATTTTCACTGTTTTACGACGGTTTAACGCTCTTATAAGGTTTTTCTGGTATTTTCACTGTTGAACGACGATTAAACGCTCTTATAAGGTTTTTCTGGTATTTTCACTGTTTTACGACGATTTAACGCTCTTATAAGGTTTTTCTGGTATTTTCACTGTTTTACGACGATTTATAAGGTTTTTCTGGTATTTTCACTGTTTAACGACGATTTGACAAATTTTAAGGGTTTTTCAATGATTTTTAGTGTAAAATGACGATTTAACACTTTTTAATGGTTTTTCTATGTTTTACAGCGTTAAAAGACGATTTAACGCTCTTATAAGGTTTCTCTAGTATTTTCACTGTTTAACGAAGATTTAACAATTTTTAATGGTTTTTCTATATTTTACAGCGTTTGAGGACGATTTAACGCTCTTATAAGGTTTATCTGGTATTTTCACTGTTTTACGACGGTTTAACGCTCTTATAAGGTTTTTCTGGTATTTTCACTGTTGAACGACGATTTAACGCTCTTATAAGGTTTTTCTGGTATGTTCACTGTTTTACGACGATTTAACGCTCTTTTAAGGTTTTTCTGGTATTTTCACTGTTTTACGAAGAAAAAACGCTCTTGTAAGGTTTATCTGGTATTTTAATTGTTTTACGACGATTTAACGCTCTAATAAGGTTTTTCTGGTATTTTCACTGTTGAACGACGATTTAACGCTCTTATAAGGTTTTTCTGGTATGTTCACTGTTTTACGACGATTTAACGCTCTTTTAAGGTTTTTCTGGTATTTTCCCTGTATTATGACGATTAAAGCCTCTAATAAGGTTTATCTGGTATTTTAACTGTTTTACGACCATTTAACGCTCTAATAAGGTTTTTCTGGTATTTTCACTGTTTTTTACGACGATTTATTGCTCTTTTAAGGTTTTTCTGGTATTTTCACTGTTTTACGACGATTTATAAGGTTTTTCTGGTATTTTCAATGTTTTACGACGATTTGACAAATTTATATGGTTTTTCAAAGATTTTTAGTGTAATACGACGATTTAACACTTTTTAATGGTTTTTCTATATTTTACAGCGTTTTAAGATGATTTAACGCTCTTATAAGGTTTTTCTGTTATTTTCACTGTTTAACGACGATTTAACGCTCTCATAAGGTTTTTCTGGTATTTTCACTGTTTTACGACGATTTAACGCTCTTATAAGGTTTTACTGGTATTTTCACTGTTTTACGACAATAAAACGCTCTTATAAGGTTTTTCTGTTATTGTCACTGTTTTACGACGATTAAACGCTCTTATAAGGTTTTTCTGTTATTTTCACTGTTTAACGACGATTTAACGCTCTTATAAGGTTTTTCTGGTATTTTCACTGTTTTACGACGATTTTACGCTCTTATAAGGTTTTTCTGTTATTGTCACTGTTTTACGACGATTAAACGCTCTTATAAGGTTTTTCTGGTATTTTCACTGTTTAACGACGATTAAAAAATATTAAGGGTTTTTCAACGATTTTTAGTGTAATACGACGATTTAACACTTTTTAATGGTTTTTCTATATTTTACAGCGTTTTAAGACAATTTAACGCTCTTATAAGGTTTTTCTGGTATTTTAACTGTTTTACGACGATTTAACGCTCTAATAAGGTTTTTCTGGTATTTTCACTGTTGAACGACGATTTAACGCTCTTATAAGGTTTTTCTGGTATGTTCACTGTTTTACGACGATTTAACGCTCTTTGAAGGTTTTTCTGGTATTTTCCCTGTATTATGACGATTTAAGCCTCTTATAAGGTTTATCTGATATTTTAACTGTTTTACGACCATTTAACGCTCTAATAAGGTTTTTCTGGTATTTTCACTGGTGAACGACGATTTAACGCTCTTATAAGGTTTTTCTGGTATGTTCACTGTTTTACGACGATTTGACGCTCTTAAAAAGGTTTTTCTGGTATTTTCACTGTTTTTTACGACGATTTAACAGTCTTATAAGGTTTTTCTGGTATTTTCACTGTTTTACGGCGATAAAACGCTCTTGTAAGGTTTATCTGGTATTTTCACTGTTTTACGACGGTTTGACAGATTTGAAGGGTTTTTCAATGATTTTTAGTGTAATACGACGATTTAACACTTTTTAATGGTTTTTCTATATTTTAAAGCGTTTTAAGACAAATTAACGCTCTTATAAGGTTTTTCTGGTATTTTCACTGTTTTACGACGATTAAACGCTCTTATAAGGTTTTTCTGGTATTTTCACTGTTTTACGACGATAAAACGCTCTTATAAGTTTTTTCTGTTATTTTCACTGTTTTACGACGATTTAACAAATTTTAATGGTTTTTCTATATTTTACAGCGTTTGAGGACGATTTAACGCTCTGATAAGGTTTTTCTGGTATTTTCACTGTTTTACGACGAGTTAACGCTTTTATAAGGTTTTTCTGGTATTTTCAATGTTTTACGACGATTTGACAAATTTATATGGTTTTTCAAAGATTTTTAGTGTAATACGACGATTTAACACTTTTAAATGGTTTTTCTATGTTTTACAGCGTTAAAAGACGATTTAACGCTCTTATAAGGTTTTTCTAGTATTTTCACTGTTTAACGAAGATTTAACAATTTTTAATGGTTTTTCTATATTTTACAGCGTTTGAGGACGATTTAACGCTTTTATAAGGTTTATCTGGTATTTTCACTGTATTACGACGGTTTAACGCTCTTATAAGGTTTTTCTGGTATTTTCACTGTTTAACGACGATTTGACAAATTTTAAGAGTTTTTCAATGATTTTAAGTGTAATACGACGATTTTACACTTTTTAATGGTTTTTCTATATTTTACAGCGTTTTTAGACGATTTAACGCTCTTATAAGGTTTTTCTGGTATTTTCACTGTTTTACGACGATTAAACGCTCTTATAAGGTTTTTCTGGTATTTACACTAATTTACGACGATTTGACGCTCTCATAAGGTTTTTCTGGTATTTTCACTGTTTAACGACGATTTTACGCTCTCATAAGGTTTCTCTGGTATTTTCACTGTTAAACGACGATTTGACAAATTTTAAGGGTTTTTCAAAGATTTTTAGTGTAAAACGACGATTTAACACTTTTTAATGGTTTTTCTATGTTTTACAGCGTTTAAAGACGATTTAACGCTCTAATAAGGTTTTTCTGGTATTTTCACTATTTAACGACGATTTTAAAATATTAAGGGTTTTTCAACGATTTTTAGTGTAATACGACGATTTAACACTTTTTAATGGTTTTTCTATATTTTACAGCGTTTTAAGACAATTTAACGCTCTGATAAGGTTTTTCTGGTATTTTCACTGTTTTACGCTGATTTAACGCTCTTTTAAGGTTTTTCTGGTATTTACACTGTTTTACGACGATTTAGCGCTCTTATAAGGTTTTTCTGGTATTTTCACTTTTTTACGACGATTTATAAGGTTTTTCTGGTATTTTCAATGTTTTACGACGATTTGACAAATTTATATGGTTTTTCAAAGATTTTTAGTGTAATACGACGATTTAACACTTTTTAATGGTTTTTCTATATTATAAAGCGTTTTAAGATGATTTAACGCTCTTTTAAGGTTTTTCTGGTATTTTAACTGTTTTACGTCGATTTAACGCTCTTGTAAGGTTTTTCTGTTATTTTCACTGTTTAACGACGATTTAACGCTCATATAAGGGTTTTCTGGTATTTTTACTGTTTTACGACGATTTTACGCTCTTATAAGGTTTTTCTGGTATTTTCACTGTTTTACGACGATTTGACGCTCTAATAAGGTTTTTCTGGTATTTTCACTATTTTACGACGATTAAACGCTCTGATAAGGTTTTTCTTTTTTTTTCACCGTTATACGATAATTTGACAAATTGTAAGAGTTTTTTTATGATTTTCAGTGAAATACGACGATCAAACACTTTTTAATGGTTTTTCTTTATTTTACAGCGTTTTTAGACGATTTAACGCTCTTATAAGGTTTTTCTGGTATTTTCACTGTTTAACGACGATTTGACAAATATTTAGGGTTTTTCAACGATTTTGAGTTTAATACGACGATTTTAACACTTTTAATGGTTTTTTTATATTTTACAGCGTTTTAAGACGATTTAACGCTCTTATAAGGTTTATCTGGTATTTTCACTGTTTTATGACGATTTGACAAATTTCTAGGGTTTTTCAATGATTTTTAGTGTAATACGACGATCAAAAACTTTTTAATGGTTTTTCTATATTTTACAGCGTTTTAAGACGATTTAACGCTCTTATAAGGTTTATCTGGTATTTTCACTGTTTTAAGACGATTTGACAAATTTTTAGGGGTTTTCAATGATTTTTAGTGTAATACGACGATTTAACACTTTTTAATGGTTTTTCTATATTTTACAGCGTCTTAAGATGATTTATTGCTCTTATAAGGTTTTTCTGGTATTTTAACTGTTTTACGTCGATTTAACGCTCTTATAAGGTTTTTCTGGTAATTTCACTGTTTAACGACGATTTGACAAATAGTTAAGGTTTTTCAACGATTTTTAGTGTAATACGACGATTTAACACTTTTTAAGGGTTTTTCTAAATTTTACAGCGTTTTTAGACAATTGAACGCTCTAATAAGGTTTTTCTGGTATTTTCACTGTTTTACGACGATTTAACGCTCTTATAACGTTTTTCTGGTATTTTCACTGTTTTACGACGATTTATAAGGTTTTTCTGGTATTTTCACTGTTTTACGACGATTTGACAAATTTAAATGGTTTTTCAAAGATTTTTAGTGTAATACGACGTTTTAACACTTTTTAATGGTTTTTCTATATTTTACAGCGTTTTAAGACAATTTAACGCTCTATTAAGGTTTTTCTGGTATTTTCACTGTTTTACGACGATTTAACGCTCTTATAACGTTTTTCTGGTATTTTCACTGTTTTACGACGATTTATAAGGTTTTTCTGGTATTTACACTGTTTTACGACGATTTGACAAATTTAAATGGTTTTTCAAAGAATTTTAGTGTAATACGACGTTTTAACACTTTTTAATGGTTTTTCTATATTTTACAGCGTTTTAAGACAATTTAACGCTCTGATAAGGTTTAACTGGTATTTTCACTGTTTTACGACAATAAAACGCTCTTATAAGGTTTTTCTGTTATTGTCACTGTTAAACGACGATTTGACAAATTTTAAGGGTTTTTCAATGATTTTTAGTGTAAAACGACGATTTAACACTTTTTAATGGTTTTTCTATATTTGTCAGCGTTTTAAGACAATTTAACGCTCTGATAAGGTTTTTCTGGTATTTTCACTGTTTTACGACGATTTAACGCTCTTATAAGGTTTTTCTGTTATTTTCACTGTTTTACGACGATTTGACAAATTTTAAGGGTTTTTCAATGATTTTTAGTGTAAAATGACGATTTAACACTTTTTTATGGTTTTTCTATGTTTTACAGCGTTAAAAGACGATTTAACGCTCTTATAAGGTTTCTCTAGTATTTTCACTGTTAAACGAAGATTTAACAATTTTTAATGGTTTTTCTATATTTTACAGCGTTTGAGGACGATTTAACGCTCTTATAAGGTTTATCTGGTATTTTCACTGTTTTACGACGGTTTAACGCTCTTATAAGGTTTTTCTGGTATTTTCACTGTTGAACGACGATTAAACGCTCTTATAAGGTTTTTCTGGTATTTTCACTGTTTTACGACGATTTAACGCTCTTATAAGGTTTTTCTGGTATTTTCACTGTTTTACGACGATTTATAAGGTTTTTCTGGTATTTTCACTGTTTAACGACGATTTGACAAATTTTAAGGGTTTTTCAATGATTTTTAGTGTAAAATGACGATTTAACACTTTTTAATGGTTTTTCTATGTTTTACAGCGTTAAAAGACGATTTAACGCTCTTATAAGGTTTCTCTAGTATTTTCACTGTTTAACGAAGATTTAACAATTTTTAATGGTTTTTCTATATTTTACAGCGTTTGAGGACGATTTAACGCTCTTATAAGGTTTATCTGGTATTTTCACTGTTTTACGACGGTTTAACGCTCTTATAAGGTTTTTCTGGTATTTTCACTGTTGAACGACGATTTAACGCTCTTATAAGGTTTTTCTGGTATGTTCACTGTTTTACGACGATTTAACGCTCTTTTAAGGTTTTTCTGGTATTTTCACTGTTTTACGAAGAAAAAACGCTCTTGTAAGGTTTATCTGGTATTTTAATTGTTTTACGACGATTTAACGCTCTAATAAGGTTTTTCTGGTATTTTCACTGGTGAACGACGATTTAACGCTCTTATAAGGTTTTTCTGGTATGTTCACTGTTTTACGACGATTTGACGCTCTTAAAAAGGTTTTTCTGGTATTTTCACTGTTTTTTACGACGATTTAACAGTCTTATAAGGTTTTTCTGGTATTTTCACTGTTTTACGGCGATAAAACGCTCTTGTAAGGTTTATCTGGTATTTTCACTGTTTTACGACGGTTTGACAGATTTGAAGGGTTTTTCAATGATTTTTAGTGTAATACGACGATTTAACACTTTTTAATGGTTTTTCTATATTTTAAAGCGTTTTAAGACAAATTAACGCTCTTATAAGGTTTTTCTGGTATTTTCACTGTTTTACGACGATTAAACGCTCTTATAAGGTTTTTCTGGTATTTTCACTGTTTTACGACGATAAAACGCTCTTATAAGGTTTTTCTGTTATTTTCACTGTTTTACGACGATTTAACAAATTTTAATGGTTTTTCTATATTTTACAGCGTTTGAGGACGATTTAACGCTCTGATAAGGTTTTTCTGGTATTTTCACTGTTTTACGACGAGTTAACGCTTTTATAAGGTTTTTCTGGTATTTTCAATGTTTTACGACGATTTGACAAATTTATATGGTTTTTCAAAGATTTTTAGTGTAATACGACGATTTAACACTTTTAAATGGTTTTTCTATGTTTTACAGCGTTAAAAGACGATTTAACGCTCTTATAAGGTTTTTCTAGTATTTTCACTGTTTAACGAAGATTTAACAATTTTTAATGGGTTTTTCTATATTTTACAGCGTTTGAGGACGATTTAACGCTTTTATAAGGTTTTATCTGGTATTTTCACTGTATTACGACGGTTTAACGCTCTTATAAGGTTTTTCTGGTATTTTCACTGTTTAACGACGATTTGACAAATTTTAAGAGTTTTTCAATGATTTTAAGTGTAATACGACGATTTAACACTTTTTAATGGTTTTTCTATATTTTACAGCGTTTTTAGACGATTTAACGCTCTTATAAGGTTTTCTGGTATTTTCACTGTTTTACGACGATTAAAACGCTCTTATAAGGTTTTTCTGGTATTTACACTAATTTACGACGATTTGACGCTCTCATAAGGTTTTTCTGGTATTTTTCACTGTTTAACGACGATTTTACGCTCTCATAAGGTTTCTCTGGTATTTTCACTGTTAAACGACGATTTGACAAATTTTAAGGGTTTTTCAATGATTTTTTTTTGTGTAAAACGACGATTTAACACTTTTTAATGGTTTTTCTATGTTTTAGAGCGTTTTAAGACAATTTAACGCTCTGATAAGGTTTTTCTGGTATTTTCACTGTTTTACGACGATTTAACGCTCTTATAAGGTTTTTCTGGTATTTTCACTGTTTTACGACGATTTGACAAATTTTAAGGGTTTTTCAATGATTTTTAGTGTAAAACGACGATTTTAACACTTTTTAATGGTTTTTCTATGTTTACAGCGTTTTAAGACGATTTAACGCTCTTATAAGGTTTATCTGGTATTTTCACTGTTTTACGACGATTAAATGCTCTTATAAGGTTTTTCTGGTATTAACACTGTTTTACGATGATTTGACGCTCTTATAAGGTTTTACTGGTATTTTCACTGTTTAACGACGATTTTACGCTCTCATAAGGTTTCTCTGGTATTTTCACTGTAAAACGACGATTTGACAAATTTTAAGGGTTTTTCAAAGATTTTCAGTGTAAAACGACGATTTAACACTTTTTAATGGTTTTTCTATGTTTTACAGCGTTTAAAGACGATTTAACGCTCTAATAAGGTTTTTCTGGTATTTTCACTATTTAACGACGATTTTAAAATATTAAGGGTTTTTCAACGATTTTTAGTGTAATACGACGATTTAACACCCTTTAATGGTTTTCTATATTTTACAGCGTTTTAAGACAATTTAACGCTCTGATAAGGTTTTTCTGGTATTTTCACTGTTTTACGCTGATTTAACGCTCTTATAAGGTTTTCTGGTATTTACACTGTTTTACGACGATTTAGCGCTCTTATAAGGTTTTTCTGGTATTTTCACCGTTTTACGACGATTTATAAAGTTTTTCTGGTATTTTCAATGTTTTACGACGATTTGACAAATTTATATAGTTTTTCAAAGATTTTTAGTGTAATACGACGATTTAACACTTTTTAATGGTTTTTCAATATTTTAAAGCGTTTTAAGATGATTTAACGCTCTTATAAGGTTTTTCTGGTATTTTAACTGTTTTACGTCGATTTAACGCTCTTGTAAGGTTTTTCTGGTATTTTCACTGTTTTACGACGATTTGACGCTCTTATAAGGTTTTTCTGGTATTTACACTGTTTAACGACGATTTCACGCTCTTACAAGGTTTTTCTGGTATTTTCACTGTTTTACGACGATTTAACGCTCTTATAAGGTTTTTCTGGTATTGACACTGTTTTACGACGATTTGACGCTCTTCTAAGGTTTTTCTGGTATTTTTTTGACTGTTTTACGACGATTCAACGCTCGTATAAGGTTTTTCTGGTATTTGCACTGTTATACGATAATTTGACAAATTGTTAGAGTTTTTAAATGATTTTCAGTGAAATACGACGATCAAACACTTTTTAATGGTTTTTCTATATTTTACAGCGTTTGAGGACGATTTAACGCTCTTATAAGGTTTTTCTGGTATTTTCACTGTTTTACGACGATTTAACGCTCTTATAAGGTTTTTCTGGTATTTTCACTGTTTAACGACGATTTGACAAATATTAAGGGTTTTTCAACGATTTTTAGTGTTTTACGACGATTTAACACTTTTTAATGGTTTTTCTATATTTTACAGCGTTTTAAGACAATTTAACGCTCTGATAAGGTTTCTCTGGTATTTTCACTGTTTGACGACGATTTAACGCTCGTATAAGGTTTTTCTGGTATTTTCACTGTTTTTCGACGATTTGACGCTCTTATAAGGTTTCTCTAGTATTTTCACTGTTTAACGAAGATTTAACAATTTTTAATGGTTTTTCTATATTTAACAGCGTTTTAAGACGATTTAACGCTCTTATAAGGTTTATCTGGTATTTATACTGTTTTACGACGATTAAATGCTCTTATAAGGTTTTTCTGGTATTTACACTGTTTTACGACGATTTGACGCTCTTTTAAGGTTTTACTGGTATTTTCACTGTTTAACGACGACTTTACGCTCTCATAAGGTTTCTCTGGTATTTTCACTGTTCAACGACGATTTGACAAATTTTAAGGGTTTTTCAAAGATTTTTAGTGTAAAACGACGATTTAACACTTTTTAATGGTTTTTCTATGTTTTACAGCGTTTAAAGACGATTTAACGCTCTAATAAGGTTTTTCTGGTATTTTCACTATTTAACGACGATTTAAAAATATTAAGGGTTTTTCAACGATTTTTAGTGTAATACGACGATTTAACACTTTTTAATGGTTTTTCTATATTTTACAGCGTTTTAAGACAATTTAACGCTCTGATAAGGTTTTTCTGGTATTTTCACTGTTTTACGCTGATTTAACGCTCTTTTAAGGTTTTTCTGGTATTTACACTGTTTTACGACGATTTAGCGCTCTTATAAGGTTTTTCTTGTATTTTCACTGTTTTACGACGATTTATAAGGTTTTTCTGGTATTTTCAATGTTTTACGACGATTTGACAAATTTATATGGTTTTTCAAAGATTTTTAGTGTAATACGACGATTTAACACTTTTTAATGGTTTTTCTATATTTTAAAGCGTTTTAAGATGATTAAACGCTCTTTTAAGGTTTTTCTGGTATTTTAACTGTTTTACGTCGATTTAACGCTCTTGTAAGGTTTTTCTGTTATTTTCACTGTTTAACGACGATTTAACGCTCATATAAGGGTTTTCTGGTATTTTTACTGTTTTACGACGATTTTACGCTCTTATAAGGTTTTTCTGGTATTTTCACTGCTTTACGACGATTTGACGCTCTAATAAGGTTTTTCTGGTATTTTCACTATTTTACGACGATTAAACGCTCTGATAAGGTTTTTCTTTTTTTTTCACCGTTATACGATAATTTGACAAATTGTAAGAGTTTTTTTATGATTTTCAGTGAAATACGACGATCAAACACTTTTTAATGGTTTTTCTTTATTTTACAGCGTTTTTAGACGATTTAACGCTCTTATAAGGTTTTTCTGGTATTTTCACTGTTTAACGACGATTTGACAAATATTTAGGGTTTTTCAACGATTTTGAGTTTAATACGACGATTTAACACTTTTAATGGTTTTTTTATATTTTACAGCGTTTTAAGACGATTTAACGCTCTTATAAGGTTTATCTGGTATTTTCACTGTTTTATGACGATTTGACAAATTTCTAGGGTTTTTCAATGATTTTTAGTGTAATACGACGATCAAAAACTGTTTTACGACAATAAAACGCTCTTATAAGGTTTTTCTGTTATTGTCACTGTTAAAGGACGATTTGACAAATTTTAAGGGTTTTTCAATGATTTTTAGTGTAAAACGACGATTTAACACTTTTTAATGGTTTTTCTATATTTTACAGCGTTTTAAGACAATTTAACGCTCTGATAAGGTTTTTCTGGTATTTTCACTGTTTTACGACGATTCAACGCTCTTATAAGGTTTTTCTGTTATTTTCACTGTTTTACGACGATTTGACAAATTTATATGGTTTTTCAAAGATTTTTAGTGTAATACGACGATTTAACACTTTTTAATGGGTTTTCAATATTTTAAAGCGTTTTAAGATGATTTAACGCTCTTATAAGGTTTTTCTGGTATTTTAACTGTTTTACGTCGATTTAACGCTCTTGTAAGGTTTTTCTGGTATTTTCACTGTTTTACGACGATTTGACGCTCTTATAAGGTTTTTCTGGTATTTACACTGTTTAACGACGATTTCACGCTCTTATAAGGTTTTTCTGGTATTTTCACTGTTTTACGACGTTTTAACGCTCTTATAAGGTTTTTCTGGTATTGACACTGTTTTACGACGATTTGACGCTCTTCTAAGGTTTTTCTGGTAATTTTTTTACTGTTTTACGACGATTCAACGCTCGTATAAGGTTTTTCTGGTATTTGCACTGTTATACGATAATTTGACAAATTGTTAGAGTTTTTAAATGATTTTCAGTGAAATACGACGATCAAACACTTTTTAATGGTTTTTCTATATTTTACAGCGTTTGAGGACGATTTAACGCTCTTATAAGGTTTTTCTGGTATTTTCACTGTTTTACCGACGATTTAACGCTCTTATAAGGTTTTTTCTGGTATTTTCACTGTTTTACGACGATTTATAAGGTTTTTTCTGGTATTTTCACTGTTTAACGACGATTTGACAAATATTAAGGGTTTTTCAACGATTTTTAGTGTTTTACGACGATTTAACACTTTTTAATGGTTTTTCTATATTTTACAGCGTTTTAAGACAATTTAACGCTCTGATAAGGTTTCTCTGGTAATTTTCACTGTTTGACGACGATTTAACGCTCGTATAAGGTTTTTCTGGTATTTTCACTGTTTTTCGACGATTTGACGCTCTTATAAGGTTTCTCTAGTATTTTCACTGTTTAACGAAGATTTAACAATTTTTAATGGTTTTTCTATATTTTACAGCGTTTTAAGACGATTTAACGCTCTTATAAGGTTTATCTGGTATTTTCACTGTTTTACGACGATTAAATGCTCTTATAAGGTTTTTCTGGTATTTACACTGTTTTACGACGATTTGACGCTCTTTTAAGGTTTTACTGGTATTTTCACTGTTTAACGACGATTTTACGCTCTCATAAGGTTTCTCTGGTATTTTCACTGTTAAACGACGATTTGACAAATTTTAAGGGTTTTTCAAAGATTTTTAGTGTAAAACGACGATTTAACACTTTTTAATGGTTTTTCTATATTTTACAGCGTTTGAGGACGATTTAACGCTCTTATAAGGTTTTTCTGGTATTTACACTGTTTTACGACGATTTGACGCTCTTTTAAGGTTTTACTGGTATTTTCACTGTTTAACGACGACTTTACGCTCTCATAAGGTTTCTCTGGTATTTTCACTGTTCAACGACGATTTGACAAATTTTAAGGGTTTTTCAAAGATTTTTAGTGTAAAACGACGATTTAACACTTTTTAATGGTTTTTCTATGTTTTACAGCGTTTAAAGACGATTTAACGCTCTAATAAGGTTTTTCTGGTATTTTCACTATTTAACGACGATTTAAAAATATTAAGGGTTTTTCAACGATTTTTAGTGTAATACGACGATTTAACACTTTTTAATGGTTTTTCTATATTTTACAGCGTTTTAAGACAATTTAACGCTCTGATAAGGTTTTTCTGGTATTTTCACTGTTTTACGCTGATTTAACGCTCTTTTAAGGTTTTTCTGGTATTTACACTGTTTTTCGACGATTTAGCGCTCTTATAAGGTTTTTCTGGTATTTTCACTTTTTTACGACGATTTATAAGGTTTTTCTGGTATTTTCAATGTTTTACGACGATTTGACAAATTTATATGGTTTTTCAAAGATTTTTAGTGTAATACGACGATTTAACACTTTTTAATGGTTTTTCTATATTTTAAAGCGTTTTAAGATGATTTAACGCTCTTTTAAGGTTTTTCTGGTATTTTAACTGTTTTACGTCGATTTAACGCTCTTGTAAGGTTTTTCTGTTATTTTCACTGTTTAACGACGATTTAACGCTCATATAAGGGTTTTCTGGTATTTTTACTGTTTTACGACGATTTTACGCTCTTATAAGGTTTTTCTGGTATTTTCACTGTTTTACGACGATTTGACGCTCTAATAAGGTTTTTCTGGTATTTTCACTATTTTACGACGATTAAACGCTCTGATAAGGTTTTTCTTTTTTTTTCACCGTTATCCGATAATTTGACAAATTGTAAGAGTTTTTTTATGATTTTCAGTGAAATACGACGATCAAACACTTTTTAATGGTTTTTCTTTATTTTACAGCGTTTTTAGACGATTTAACGCTCTTATAAGGTTTATCTGGTATTTTCACTGTTTTATGACGATTTGACAAATTTCTAGGGTTTTTCAATGATTTTTAGTGTAATACGACGATCAAAAACTTTTTAATGGTTTTTCTATATTTTACAGCGTTTTAAGACGATTTAACGCTCTTATAAGGTTTATCTGGTATTTTCACTGTTTTAAGACGATTTGACAAATTTTTAGGGGTTTTCAATGATTTTTAGTGTAATACGACGATTTAACACTTTTTAATGGTTTTTCTATATTTTACAGCGTCTTAAGATGATTTATTGCTCTTATAAGGTTTTTCTGGTATTTTAACTGTTTTACGTCGATTTAACGCTCTTATAAGGTTTTTCTGGTAATTTCACTGTTTAACGACGATTTGACAAATAGTTAAGGTTTTTCAACGATTTTTAGTGTAATACGACGATTTAACACTTTTTAAGGGTTTTTCTAAATTTTACAGCGTTTTTAGACAATTGAACGCTCTAATAAGGTTTTTCTGGTATTTTCACTGTTTTACGACGATTTAACGCTCTTATAACGTTTTTTCTGGTATTTTCACTGTTTTACGACGATTTATAAGGTTTTTCTGGTATTTTCACTGTTTTACGACGATTTGACAAATTTTAATGGTTTTTCAAAGATTTTTAGTGAAATACGACGTTTTAACACTTTTTAATGGTTTTTCTATATTTTACAGCGTTTTAAGACAATTTAACGCTCTATTAAGGTTTTTCTGGTATTTTCACTGTTTTACGACGATTTAACGCTCTTATAACGTTTTTCTGGTATTTTCACTGTTTTACGACGATTTATAAGGTTTTTCTGGTATTTTCACTGTTTTACGACGATTTGACAAATTTAAATGGTTTTTCAAAGAATTTTAGTGTAATACGACGTTTTAACACTTTTTAATGGTTTTTCTATATTTTACAGCGTTTTAAGACAATTTAACGCTCTGATAAGGTTTAACTGGTATTTTCACTGTTTTACGACAATAAAACGCTCTTATAAGGTTTTTCTGTTATTGTCACTGTTAAACGACGATTTGACAAATTTTAAGGGTTTTTCAATGATTTTTAGTGTAAAACGACGATTTAACACTTTTTAATGGTTTTTCTATATTTGTCAGCGTTTTAAGACAATTTAACGCTCTGATAAGGTTTTTCTGGTATTTTCACTGTTTTACGACGATTTAACGCTCTTATAAGGTTTTTCTGTTATTTTCACTGTTTTACGACGATTTGACAAATTTTAAGGGTTTTTCAATGATTTTTAGTGTAAAATGACGATTTAACACTTTTTTATGGTTTTTCTATGTTTTACAGCGTTAAAAGACGATTTAACGCTCTTATAAGGTTTCTCTAGTATTTTCACTGTTAAACGAAGATTTAACAATTTTTAATGGTTTTTCTATATTTTACAGCGTTTGAGGACGATTTAACGCTCTTATAAGGTTTATCTGGTATTTTCACTGTTTTACGACGGTTTAACGCTCTTATAAGGTTTTTCTGGTATTTTCACTGTTGAACGACGATTAAACGCTCTTATAAGGTTTTTCTGGTATTTTCACTGTTTTACGACGATTTAACGCTCTTATAAGGTTTTTCTGGTATTTTCACTGTTTTACGACGATTTATAAGGTTTTTCTGGTATTTTCACTGTTTAACGACGATTTGACAAATTTTAAGGGTTTTTCAATGATTTTTAGTGTAAAATGACGATTTAACACTTTTTAATGGTTTTTCTATGTTTTACAGCGTTAAAAGACGATTTAACGCTCTTATAAGGTTTCTCTAGTATTTTCACTGTTTAACGAAAATTTAACAATTTTTAATGGTTTTTCTATATTTTACAGCGTTTGAGGACGATTTAACGCTCTTATAAGGTTTATCTGGTATTTTCACTGTTTTACGACGGTTTAACGCTCTTATAAGGTTTTTCTGGTATTTTCACTGTTGAACGACGATTTAACGCTCTTATAAGGTTTTTCTGGTATGTTCACTGTTTTACGACGATTTAACGCTCTTTTAAGGTTTTTCTGGTATTTTCACTGTTTTACGAAGAAAAAACGCTCTTGTAAGGTTTATCTGGTATTTTAATTGTTTTACGACGATTTAACGCTCTAATAAGGTTTTTCTGGTATTTTCACTGTTGAACGACGATTTAACGCTCTTATAAGGTTTTTCTGGTATGTTCACTGTTTTACGACGATTTAACGCTCTTTTAAGGTTTTTCTGGTATTTTCCCTGTATTATGACGATTAAAGCCTCTAATAAGGTTTATCTGGTATTTTAACTGTTTTACGACCATTTAACGCTCTTATAAGGTTTTCTGGTATTTTCACTGTTTTTTACGACGATTTATTGCTCTTTTAAGGTTTTTCTGGTATTTTCACTGTTTTACGACGATTTATAAGGTTTTTCTGGTATTTTCAATGTTTTACGACGATTTGACAAATTTATATGGTTTTTCAAAGATTTTTAGTGTAATACGACGATTTAACACTTTTTAATGGTTTTTCTATATTTTACAGCGTTTTAAGATGATTTAACGCTCTTATAAGGTTTTTCTGTTATTTTCACTGTTTAACGACGATTTAACGCTCTCATAAGGTTTTTCTGGTATTTTCACTGTTTTACGACGATTTAACGCTCTTATAAGGTTTTACTGGTATTTTCACTGTTTTACGACAATAAAACGCTCTTATAAGGTTTTTCTGTTATTGTCACTGTTTTACGACGATTAAACGCTCTTATAAGGTTTTTCTTGTTATTTTCACTGTTTAACGACGATTTAACGCTCTTATAAGGTTTTTCTGGTATTTTCACTGTTTTACGACGATTTTACGCTCTTATAAGGTTTTTCTGTTATTGTCACTGTTTTACGACGATTAAACGCTCTAATAAGGTTTTTCTGGTATTTTCACTGTTTAACGACGATTAAAAAATATTAAGGGTTTTTCAACGATTTTTAGTGTAATACGACGATTTAACACTTTTTAATGGTTTTTCTATATTTTACAGCGTTTTAAGACAATTTAACGCTCTTATAAGGTTTTTCTGGTATTTTAACTGTTTTACGACGATTTAACGCTCTAATAAGGTTTTTCTGGTATTTTCACTGTTGAACGACGATTTAACGCTCTTATAAGGTTTTTCTGGTATGTTCACTGTTTTACGACGATTTATCGCTCTTTGAAGGTTTTTCTGGTATTTTCCCTGTATTATGACGATTTAAGCCTCTTATAAGGTTTATCTGATATTTTAACTGTTTTACGACCATTTAACGCTCTAATAAGGTTTTTCTGGTATTTTCACTGGTGAACGACGATTTAACGCTCTTATAAGGTTTTTCTGGTATGTTCACTGTTTTACGACGATTTGACGCTCTTAAAAAGGTTTTTCTGGTATTTTCACTGTTTTTTACGACGATTTAACAGTCTTATAAGGTTTTTCTGGTATTTTCACTGTTTTACGGCGATAAAACGCTCTTGTAAGGTTTATCTGGTATTTTCACTGTTTTACGACGGTTTGACAGATTTGAAGGGTTTTTCAATGATTTTTAGTGTAATACGACGATTTAACACTTTTTAATGGTTTTTCTATATTTTAAAGCGTTTTAAGACAAATTAACGCTCTTATAAGGTTTTTCTGGTATTTTCACTGTTTTACGACGATTAAACGCTCTTATAAGGTTTTTCTGGTATTTTCACTGTTTTACGACGATAAAACGCTCTTATAAGGTTTTTCTGTTATTTTCACTGTTTTACGACGATTTGACAAATTTAAAGGGTTTTTCAATGATTTTTAGTGTAAAACGACGATTTAACACTTTTAAATGGTTTTTCTATGTTTAACAGCGTTAAAAGACGATTTAACGCTCTTATAAGGTTTCTCTAGTATTTTCACTGTTTAACGAAGATTTAACAATTTTTAATGGTTTTTCTATATTTTACAGCGTTTGAGGACGATTTAACGCTCTTATAAGGTTTATCTGGTATTTTCACTGTTTTACGACGGTTTAACGCTCTTATAAGGTTTTTCTGGTATTTTCCCTGTTTTAGAACGATTTAAGCCTTTTTTAAGGTTTTTCTGGTATTTTAACTGTTTTACGACGATTTAACGCTCTTATAAGGTTTTTCTGGTATTTTCACTGTTTTACGACGATTTGACGCTCTTATAAAGTTTTTCTGGTATTTTCACTGTTTTACGACGATTAAACGCTCTTATAAGGTTTTTCTGGTATTTTCACTGTTTTACGCTGATTTAACGCTCTTATAAGGTTTTTCTGGTATTTTCACTGTTTTACGACGATTTAACGCTCTTATAAGGTTTTTCTGGTATTTTCACTGTTTTACGACGATTTATATGGTTTTTCTGGTATTTTCAATGTTTTACGACGATTTGACAAATTTATATGGTTTTTCAAAGATTTTTAGTGTAATACGACGATTTAACACTTTTTAATGGTTTTTCTATATTTTAAAGCGTTTTAAGATGATTTAACGCTCTTATAAGGTTTTTCTGGTATTTTAACTGTTTTACGTCGATTTAACGCTCTTATAAGGTTTTTCTGGTATTTTCACTGTTTTACGACGATTTGACGCTCTTATAAGGTTTTTCTGGTATTTTCACTGTTTTACGACGATTAAACGCTCTTATAAGGTTTTTCTGTTATTTTCACCGTTATACGATAATTTGACAAATTATAAGAGTTTTTTTTATGATTTTCAGTGAAATACGACGATCAAACACTTTTTAATGGTTTTTCTTTATTTTACAGCTTTTTTAGACGATTTAACGCTCTTATAAGTTTTTTCTGGTATTTTCACTGTTTAACGACGATTTGACAAATATTTAGGGTTTTTCAACGATTTTGAGTTTAATACGACGATTTAACACTTTTAATGGTTTTTCTATATTTTACAGCGTTTTAAGACGATTTAACGCTCTTATAAGGTTTATCTGGTATTTTCACTGTTTTATGACGATTTGACAAATTTTTAGGGTTTTTCAATGATTTTTAGTGTAATACGACGATCAAACACTTTTTAATGGTTTTTCTATATTTTACAGCGTTTAAAGACGATTTAGCGCTCTTATAAGGTTTATCTGGTATTTTCACTGTTTTATGACGATTTGACAAATTTTTAGGGTTTTTCAATGATTTTTAGTGTAATACGACGATTTAACACTTTTTAATGGTTTTTCTATATTTTACAGCGTCTTAAGATGATTTATTGCTCTTATAAGGTTTTTCTGGTATTTTAACTGTTTTACGTCGATTTAACGCTCTTATAAGGTTTTTCTGGTAATTTCACTGTTTAACGACGATTTGACAAATAGTTAGGGTTTTTCAACGATTTTTAGTGTAATACGACGATTTAACACTTTTTAAGGGTTTTTCTAAATTTTACAGCGTTTTAAGACAATTTAACGCTCTAATAAGGTTTTTCTGGTATTTTCACTGTTTTACGACGATTTATAAGGTTTTTCTGGTATTTTCAATGTTTTACGACGATTTGACAAATTTATATGGTTTTTCAAAGATTTTTAGTGTAATACGACGATTTAACACTTTTTTATGGTTTTTCTATATTTTACAGCGTTTTAAGACAATTTAACGCTCTGATAAGGTTTTTCTGGTATTTTCAATGTTTTACGACGATTTGACAAATTTATATGGTTTTTCAAAGATTTTTAGTGTAATACGACGATTTAACACTTTTTAATGGTTTTTCTATATTTTACAGCGTTTTAAGATGATTTAACGCTCTTATAAGGTTTTTCTGGTATTTTAACTGTTTTACGTCGATTTAACGCTCTTATAAGGTTTTTCTGTTATTTTCACTGTTTAACGACGATTTAACGCTCATATAAGGTTTTTCTGGTATTTTTTTTGTTTTACGACGATTTAACGCTCTTATAAGGTTTTTCTGGAATTTTCACTGTTTTACGACGATTTGACGCTCTTATAAGGTTTTTCTGGTATTTTCACTGTTTTACGACGATAAAACGCTCTTATAAGGTTTTTCTGTTATTTTCACCGCTATACGATAATTTGACAAATTGTAAGAGTTTTTTTATGATTTTCAGTGAAATACGACGATCAAACACTTTTTAATGGTTTTTCTTTATTTTACAGCGTTTTAAGATGATTTAACGCTCTTATAAGGATTTTCTGTTATTTTCACTGTTTAACGACGATTTAACGCTCTAATAAGGTTTTTCTGGTATTTTCACTGTTTTACGACGATTTAACGCTCTTATAAGGTTTTACTGGTATTTTCACTGTTTTACGACAATAAAACGCTCTTATAAGGTTTTTCTGTTATTGTCACTGTTTTACGACGATTAAACGCTCTAACAAGGTTTTTCTGGTATTTTCACTGTTTAACGACGATTAAAAAATATTAAGGGTTTTTCAACGATTTTTAGTGTAATACGACGATTTAACACTTTTTAATGGTTTTTCTATATTTTACAGCGTTTTAAGACAATTTAACGCTCTGATAAGGTTTTTCTGGTATTTTCAATGTTTTACGACGATTTGACAAATTTATATGGTTTTTCAAAGATTTTTAGTGTAATACGACGATTTAACACTTTTTAATGGTTTTTCTATATTTTACAGCGTTTTAAGATGATTTAACGCTCTTATAAGGTTTTTCTGGTATTTTAACTGTTTTACGACGATTTAACGCTCTAATAAGGTTTTTCTGGTATTTTCACTGTTGAACGACGATTTAACGCTCTTATAAGGTTTTTCTGGTATGTTCACTGTTTTACGACGATTTAACGCTCTTTGAAGGTTTTTCTGGTATTTTCCCTGTATTATGACGATTTAAGCCTCTCATAAGGTTTATCTGATATTTTAACTGTTTTACGACCATTTAACGCTCTAATAAGGTTTTTCTGGTATTTTCACTGTTGAACGACGATTTAACGCTCTTATAAGGTTTTTCTGGTATGTTCACTGTTTTACGACGATTTAACGCTCTTTGAAGGTTTTTCTGGTATTTTCCCTGTATTATGACGATTTAAGCCTCTTATAAGGTTTATCTGATATTTTAACTGTTTTACGACCATTTAACGCTCTAATAAGGTTTTTCTGGTATTATCACTGTTGAACGACGATTTAACGCTCTTATTAGGTTTTTCTGGTATGTTCACTGTTTTACGACGATTTAACGCTCTTAAAAAGGTTTTTCTGGTATTTTCACTGTTTTTTACGACGATTTAACAGTCTTATAAGGTTTTTCTGGTATTTTCACTGTTTTACGGCGATAAAACGCTCTTGTAAGGTTTATCTGGTATTTTCACTGTTTTACGACGGTTTGACAGATTTGAAGGGTTTTTCAATGATTTTTAGTGTAATACGACGATTTAACACTTTTTAATGGTTTTTCTATATTTTAAAGCGTTTTAAGACAAATTAACGCTCTTATAAGGTTTTTCTGGTATTTTCACTGTTTTACGACGATTAAACGCTCTTATAAGGTTTTTCTGGTATTTTCACTGTTTTACGACGATAAAACGCTCTTATAAGGTTTTTCTGTTATTTTCACTGTTTTACGACGATTTGACAAATTAAAAGGGTTTTTCAATGATTTTTAGTGTAAAACGACGATTTAATACTTTTAAATGGTTTTTCTATGTTTTACAGCGTTAAAAGACGATTTAACGCTCTTATAAGGTTTCTCTAGTATTTTCACTGTTTAACGAAGATTTAACAATTTTTAATGGTTTTTCTATATTTTACAGCGTTTGAGGACGATTTAACGCTCTTATAAGGTTTATCTGGTATTTTCACTGTTTTACGACGGTTTAACGCTCTTATAAGGTTTTTCTGGTATTTTCCCTGTTTTAGAACGATTTAAGCCTTTTTTAAGGTTTTTCTGGTATTTTAACTGTTTTACGACGATTTAACGCTCTTATAAGGTTTTTCTGGTATTTTCACTGTTTTACGACGATTTGACGCTCTTATAAAGTTTTTCTGGTATTTTCACTGTTTTACGACGATTAAACGCTCTTATAAGGTTTTTCTGGTATTTTCACTGTTTTACGCTGATTTAACGCTCTTATAAGGTTTTTCTGGTATTTTCACTGTTTTACGACGATTTAACGCTCTTATAAGGTTTTTCTGGTATTTTCACTGTTTTACGACGATTTATAAGGTTTTTCTGGTATTTTCAATGTTTTACGACGATTTGACAAATTAATATGGTTTTTCAAAGATTTTTAGTGTAATACGACGATTTAACACTTTTTAATGGTTTTTCTATATTTTAAAGCGTTTTAAGATGATTTAACGCTCTTATAAGGTTTTTCTGGTATTTTAACTGTTTTACGTCGATTTAACGCTCTTATAAGGTTTTTCTGTTATTTTCACTGTTTAACGACGATTTAACGCTCATATAAGGTTTTTCTGGTATTTTTACTGTTTTACGACGATTTAACGCTCTTATAAGGTTTTTCTGGTATTTTCACTGTTTTACAACGATTTGACGCTCTTATAAGGTTTTTCTGGTATTTTCACTGTTTTACGACGATTAAACGCTCTTATAAGGTTTTTCTGTTATTTTCACCGTTATACGATAATTTGACAAATTATAAGAGTTTTTTTATGATTTTCAGTGAAATACGACGATCAAACACTTTTTAATGGTTTTTCTTTATTTTACAGCTTTTTTAGACGATTTAACGCTCTTATAAGTTTTTTCTGGTATTTTCACTGTTTAACGACGATTTGACAAATATTTAGGGTTTTTCAACGATTTTGAGTTTAATACGACGATTTAACACTTTTAATGGTTTTTCTATATTTTACAGCGTTTTAAGACGATTTAACGCTCTTATAAGGTTTATCTGGTATTTTCACTGTTTTATGACGATTTGACAAATTTTTAGGGTTTTTCAATGATTTTTAGTGTAATACGACGATCAAACACTTTTTAATGGTTTTTCTATATTTTACAGCGTTTAAAGACGATTTAGCGCTCTTATAAGGTTTATCTGGTATTTTCACTGTTTTATGACGATTTGACAAATTTTTAGGGTTTTTGAATGATTTTTAGTGTAATACGACGATTTAACACTTTTTAATGGTTTTTCTATATTTTACAGCGTCTTAAGATGATTTATTGCTCTTATAAGGTTTTTCTGGTATTTTAACTGTTTTACGTCGATTTAACGCTCTTATAAGGTTTTTCTGGTAATTTCACTGTTTAACGACGATTTGACAAATAGTTAGGGTTTTTCAACGATTTTTAGTGTAATACGACGATTTAACACTTTTTAAGGGTTTTTCTAAATTTTACAGCGTTTTAAGACAATTTAACGCTCTAATAAGGTTTTTCTGGTATTTTCACTGTTTTACGACGATTTATAAGGTTTTTCTGGTATTTTCAATGTTTTACGACGATTTGACAAATTTATATGGTTTTTCAAAGATTTTTAGTGTAATACGACGATTTAACACTTTTTTATGGTTTTTCTATATTTTACAGCGTTTTAAGATGATTTAACGCTCTTATAAGGATTTTCTGTTATTTTCACTGTTTAACGACGATTTAACGCTCTAATAAGGTTTTTCTGGTATTTTCACTGTTTTACGACGATTTAACGCTCTTATAAGGTTTTACTGGTATTTTCACTGTTTTACGACAATAAAACGCTCTTATAAGGTTTTTCTGTTATTGTCACTGTTTTACGACGATTAAACGCTCTAACAAGGTTTTTCTGGTATTTTCACTGTTTAACGACGATTAAAAAATATTAAGGGTTTTTCAACGATTTTTAGTGTAATACGACGATTTAACACTTTTTAATGGTTTTTCTATATTTTACAGCGTTTTAAGACAATTTAACGCTCTGATAAGGTTTTTCTGGTATTTTCAATGTTTTACGACGATTTGACAAATTTATATGGTTTTTCAAAGATTTTTAGTGTAATACGACGATTTAACACTTTTTAATGGTTTTTCTATATTTTACAGCGTTTTAAGATGATTTAACGCTCTTATAAGGTTTTTCTGGTATTTAAACTGTTTTACGTCGATTTAACGCTCTTATAAGGTTTTTCTGTTATTTTCACTGTTTAACGACGATTTAACGCTCATATAAGGTTTTTCTGGTATTTTTTTTGTTTTACGACGATTTAACGCTCTTATAAGGTTTTTCTGGTATTTTCACTGTTTTACGACGATTTGACGCTCTTATAAGGTTTTTCTGGTATTTTCACTGTTTTACGACGATAAAACGCTCTTATAAGGTTTTTCTGTTATTTTCACCGTTATACGATAATTTGACAAATTGTAAGAGTTTTTTTATGATTTTCAGTGAAATACGACGATCAAACACTTTTTAATGGTTTTTCTTTATTTTACAGCGTTTTTAGACGATTTAACGCTCTTATAAGGTTTTTCTGGTATTTTCACTGTTTAACGACGATTTGACAACTATTTAGGGTTTTTCAACGATTTTGAGTTTAATACGACGATTTAACACTTTTAATGGTTTTTCTATATTTTACAGCGTTTTAGACGATTTAACGCTCTTATAAGGTTTATCTGGTATTTTCACTGTTTTATGACGATTTGACAAATTTTTAGGGTTTTTCAACGATTTTGAGTTTAATACGACGATTTAACACTTTTAATGGTTTTTCTATATTTTACAGCGTTTTAGACGATTTAACGCTCTTATAAGGTTTATCTGGTATTTTCACTGTTTTATGACGATTTGACAAATTTTTAGGGTTTTTTAATGATTTTTTGTGTAATACGACGATTTAACACTTTTTAATGGTTTTTCTATATTTTACAGCGTTTTTAGACGATTTAACGCTCTTATAAGGTTTTTCTGGTATTTTCATTGTTTTACGACGATTAAACGCTCTTATAAGGTTTTTCTGGTATTTACACTAATTTACGACGATTTGACGCTCTCATAAGGTTTTTCTGGTATTTTCACTGTTTAACGACGATTTTACGCTCTCATAAGGTTTCTCTGGTATTTTCACTGTTAAACGACGTTTTGACAAATTTTAAGGGTTTTTCAATGATTTTTAGTGTAAAACGACGATTTAACACTTTTTAATGGTTTTTCTATGTTTTAGAGCGTTTAAAGACGATTTAACGCTCTTTTAAGGTTTATCTGGTATTTTCACTGTTTTACGACGATTGAACGCTCTAATAAGGTTTTTCTGGTATTTTCACTGTTAAACGACGATTTAAAAATATGAAGGGTTTTTCAACGATTTTTAGTGCTATACGATGATTTAACACTTTTTAATGGTTTTTCTATATTTTACAGCGTTTTAAGACAATTTAACGCTCTGATAAGGTTTTTCTGGTATTTTCATTGTTTTACGACGATTTAACGCTCTTTTAAGGTTTTTCTGTTTTTTTCACTGTTTTACGACGATTTAACGCTCTTATAAGGTTTTTCTGGTATTTTCACTGTTTTACGGCGATAAAACGCTCTTGTAAGGTTTATCTGGTATTTTCACTGTTTTACGACGGTTTGACAGATTTGAAGGGTTTTTCAATGATTTTTAGTGTAATACGACGATTTAACACTTTTTAATGGTTTTTCTATATTTTACAGCGTTTTAAGACAAATTAACGCTCTTATAAGGTTTGTCTGGTATTTTCACTGTTTAACGACGATTTTACGCTCTTATAAGGTTTTTCTGGTATTTTCACTGTTTTACGACTTTAAAACGCTCTTATAAGGTTTTTCTGTTATTTTCACTGTTTTACGACGATTAAACGCTCTTATAAGGTTTTTCTGGTATTTACACTGTTTAACGACGATTTGACAAATTTTAAGGGTTTTTCAATGATTTTTAGTGTAAAACGACGATTTAACACTTTTTAATGGTTTTTCTATGTTTTACAGCGTTTAAAGACGATTTAACGCTCTTTTAAGGTTTATCTGGTATTTTCACTGTTTTACGACGGTTTGACAAATTTCAAGGGTTTTTCAATGATTTTTAGTGTAAAACGACGATTAAACACTTTTTAATGGTTTTTCTATGTTTTACAGCGTTTAAAGACGATTTAACGCTCTTATAAGGTTTCTCTAGTATTTTCACTGTTTAACGAAGATTTAACAATTTTTAATGGTTTTTCTATATTTTACAGCGTTTTAAGACGATTTAACGCTCTTATAATGTTAATCTGGTATTTTCACTGTTTTACGACGGTTTGACAAATTTTAAGGGTTTTTCAATGATTTTTAGTGTAATACGACGATTTACCGTAAAACGGGGTGTATAGGGACAGTTTATGATCTTTAAGTAAACATAGCTCTTTTTCGTTGAGCCATAGGGACGATAATACTATGCAGAAAATTTGTTCTTATGCTTCTTTAATTATACGTTTCCCTATTTTGTGGGTTGCCATTGCACATTCTTCAATAAACGCAAAAAAAGCAAGTGTTCCTATTTACCTGCAATGCGGAGTGTTTAGGGACGCCTTTGGGGTGATTAGGGACGCCTTTGGGGTGATTAGGGACACCTCTGGGGTCATTGGAGAATTTTTTGGGATCATTGGGGACATATTTAGGGGGTGAGTAAGAATCGAAATTAATAATTAGTTAACAGGCATCAAAACCTTAAAAGAGTTATAGTGTTTATTTTTGGATCAATAAGTAGATACCTACGCTAAACATATCTTTAAACTAAACTTCATAACATTTCGTACAAATAAATTCACAACTTAAAGCACCAGTAACACAAGTAGGGCAAGCAAAATTTTTGCACACAATGCATTTCATCCATCCAATAGAGGTCCAGTTAGACTTAAGTTTGTAATATTCAACATAATTACAAGCACAGCAGTGTTGCCTATGTAATTTGATGATAGTATTTGGTTGAACACTTTTTTCACCTTCAGGAGCAGTATTCTCACGTGACTTGACAACATTAGGTTGTTTAATTTGTTTGTCTTCACCCACAAGGGAATAAATTTCCTTGTCTTCCACTTCCATTGCCTCTCCTTCTATAACAGAAGCTGCCCTTTCCATTATCTCTTCTTCATTAAAAGTATTTTGGTTGAGAACTTTCAATGGTTCAGCTCGATAATGTTCTGAAGATGTTACATCAACCAGTTCTTGCCCGTTTTTGTCGTATATTTTTATCACATTGATCTTACTTGCGCATTTACGACTTTCATTGGTTCCTTCAGCTTGGTGTATATCTACAACCTGAATGTTTTGTGATTCTGTATTTTTGAAGTTAGAGCTGCTATTCAAATAACTTGATTTTTTTTTAATTCTTTTTGTCTTTAAAGCGACTTTTTTCTGCGTACGAACTCTCTTTTGTGTCGTAATCACCGCTTTCTGAAGATTCTCTATACATTTTTCGTCGACACTTTTTCCTGCTTGCAAAGAAATTTTCTTTTTCTTTTTATCTTCTTTATTGCTTGAGTCAGGATATCTCAAGTCTTTCAAGAGGGAAACTACCGATTCATTTAGTTCCTTAGTGCCATGGTGGTCATTTTGACTATCCTTTGGAAGTAGATCAAGCACAACGTTCCGATTCAAAGGGTGTAAACCAGTCTTTTTAAATCCAGCAATAATGCTGTTCCCTGCATTCAGGGATATTTTGTCTGACAACTTTTTTAAAAGTCTGGGAAACATGCTATTTGGTATGGCAGTTTCTTTTCGTCCATCATTTTCCTTCCAAGTGGCCAGTATGTCTCGCCAGGCCATTTTTAATGGCCGAAAATAAGCCACGTCAAGCGGCTGAGTGAGATGTGTGGAGTTATTGGGTAAAAAAACGAAATTTATATTATGATCTCTGCATTTTTTTATCGCATAACAACACTTTTTAATGGTTTTTCTATGTTTTAGAGCGTTTAAAGACGATTTAACGCTCTTTTAAGGTTTATCTGGTATTTTCAATGTTTTACGACGATTGAACGCTCTAATAAGGTTTTTCTGGTATTTTCACTGTTTAACGACGATTTAAAAATATGAAGGGTTTTTCAACGATTTTTAGTGCTATACGACGATTTAGAAACTTTTTAATGGTTTTTCTATATTTTACAGCGTTTTAAGACAATTTAACGCTCTTATAAGGTTTTCCTGGTATTTTCACTGTTTTACGACGATTTGACAAATTTTAAGGGTTTTTCAATGATTTTTAGTGTAAAACGACGATTTAACACTTTTTAATGGTTTTTCTATGTTTTACAGCGTTAAAAGACGATTTAACGCTCTTATAAGGTTTTTCTGGTATTTACACTGTTTTACGACGATTTGACGCTCTTATAAGGTTTTACTGGTATTTTCACTGTTTAACGACGATTTTACGCTCTCATAAGGTTTCTCTGGTATTTTCACTGTTAAACGACGATTTGACAAATTTTAAGGGTTTTTCAAAGATTTTTAGTGTAAAACGACGATTTAACACTTTTTAATGGTTTTTCTATGTTTTACAGCGTTTAAAGACGATTTAACGCTCTAATAAGGTTTTTCTGGTATTTTCACTAATTAACGATGATTTAAAAATATTAAGGGTTTTTCAACGATTTTTAGTGTAATACGACGATTTAACACTTTTTAATGGTTTTTCTATATTTTACAGCGTTTTAAGACAATTAAACGCTCTGATAAGGTTTTTCTGGTATTTTCACTGTTTTACGACGATTTATAAGGTTTTTCTGGTATTTTCAATGTTTTACGACGATTTGACAAATATATATGGTTTTTCAAAGATTTTTAGTGTAATACGACGATTTAACACTTTTTAATGGTTTTTCTATATTTTAAAGCGTTTTAAGATGATTTAACGCTCTTATAAGGTTTTTCTGGTATTTTAACTGTTTTACGTCGATTTAACGCTCTTGTAAGGTTTTTCTGGTATTTTCACTGTTTTACGACGATTTGACGCTCTTATAAGGATTTTCTGGTATTTACACTGTTTAACGACGATTTAACGCTCTTATAAGGTTTTTCTGGTATTTTCACTGTTTTACGACGATTTAACGCTATTATAAGGTTTTTCTGGTATTGACAATGTTTTACGACGATTTGACGCTCTTCTAAGGTTTTTCTGGTATTTTTTTACTGTTTTACGACGATTAAACGCTCGTATAAGGTTATTCTGGTATTTGCACTGTTATACGATAATTTGACAAATTGTTAGAGTTTTTAAATGATTTTCAGTGAAATACGACGATCAAACACTTTTTAATGGTTTTTCTATATTTTACAGCGTTTGAGGACGATTTAACGCTCTTATAAGGTTTTTCTGGTATTTTCACTGTTTTACGACGATTTAACGCTCTTATAAGGTTTTTCTGGTATTTTCACTGTTTTACGACGATTTATAAGGTTTTTATGGTATTTTCACTGTTTAACGACGATTTGACAAATATTAAGGGTTTTTCAACGATTTTTAGTGTTTTACGACGATTTAACACTTTTTAATGGTTTTTCTATATTTTACAGCGTTTCAAGACAATTTAACGCTCTGATAAGGTTTCTCTGGTATTTTCACTGTTTGACGACGATTTAACGCTCGTATAAGGTTTTTCTGGTATTTTCACTGTTTTTCGACGATTTGACGCTCTTATAAGGTTTCTCTAGTATTTTCACTGTTTAACGAAGATTTAACAATTTTTAATGGTTTTTCTATATTTTACAGCGTTTTAAGACGATTTAACGCTCTTATAAGGTGTATCTGGTATTTTCACTGTTTTACGACGATTAAATGCTCTTATAAGGTTTTTCTGGTATTTACACTGTTTTACGACGATTTGACGCTCTTATAAGGTTTTACTGGTATTTTCACTGTTTAACGACGATTTAACGCTCTCATAAGGTTTCTCTGGTATTTTCACTGTTAAACGACGATTTGACAAATTTTAAGGGTTTTTCAAAGATTTTTAGTGTAAAACGACGATTTAACACTTTTTAATGGTTTTTCTATGTTTTACAGCGTTTATAGACGATTTAACGCTCTAATAAGGTTTTTCTGGTATTTTCACTAATTAACGATGATTTAAAAATATTAAGGGTTTTTCAACGATTTTTAGTGTAATACGACGATTTAACACTTTTTAAGGGTTTTTCTAAATTTTACAGCGTTTTTAGACAATTGAACGCTCTAATAAGGTTTTTCTGGTATTTTCACTGTTTTACGACGATTTAACGCTCTTATAACGTTTTTCTGGTATTTTCACTGTTTTACGACGATTTATAAGGTTTTTCTGGGATTTTCACTGTTTTACGACGATTTGACAAATTTAAATGGTTTTTCAAAGATTTTTAGTGTAATACGACGTTTTAACACTTTTTAATGGTTTTTCTATATTTTACAGCGTTTTAAGACAATTTAACGCTCTATTAAGGTTTTTCTGGTATTTTCACTGTTTTACGACGATTTAACGCTCTTATAACGTTTTTCTGGTATTTTCACTGTTTTACGACGATTTATAAGGTTTTTCTGGTATTTTCACTGTTTTACGACGATTTGACAAATTTAAATGGTTTTTCAAAGATTTTTAGTGTAATACGACGTTTTAACACTTTTTAATGGTTTTTCTATATTTTACAGCGTTTTAAGACAATTTAACGCTCTGATAAGGTTTAACTGGTATTTTCACTGTTTTACGACAATAAAACGCTCTTATAAGGTTTTTCTGTTATTGTCACTGTTAAACGACGATTTGACAAATTTTAAGGGTTTTTCAATGATTTTTAGTGTAAAACGACGATTTAACACTTTTTAATGGTTTTTCTATATTTGTCAGCGTTTTAAGACAATTTAACGCTCTGATAAGGTTTTTCTGGTATTTTCACTGTTTTACGACGATTTAACGCTCTTATAAGGTTTTTCTGTTATTTTCACTGTTTTACGACGATTTGACAAATTTTAAGGGTTTTTCAATGATTTTTAGTGTAAAATGACGATTTAACACTTTTTAATGGTTTTTCTATGTTTTACAGCGTTAAAAGACGATTTAACGCTCTTATAAGGTTTCTCTAGTATTTTCACTGTTTAACGAAGATTTAACAATTTTTAATGGTTTTTCTATATTTTACAGCGTTTGAGGACGATTTAACGCTCTTATAAGGTTTATCTGGTATTTTCACTGTTTTACGACGGTTTAACGCTCTTATAAGGTTTTTCTGGTATTTTCACTGTTGAACGACGATTTAACGCTCTTATAAGGTTTTTCTGGTATTTTCACTGTTTTACGACGATTTAACGCTCTTATAAGGTTTTTCTGGTATTTTCACTGTTTTACGACGATTTATAAGGTTTTTCTGGTATTTTCACTGTTTAACGACGATTTGACAAATTTTAAGGGTTTTTCAATGATTTTTAGTGTAAAATGACGATTTAACACTTTTTAATGGTTTTTCTATGTTTTACAGCGTTAAAAGACGATTTAACGCTCTTATAAGGTTTCTCTAGTATTTTCACTGTTTAACGAAGATTTAACAATTTTTAATGGTTTTTCTATATTTTACAGCGTTTGAGGACGATTTAACGCTCTTATAAGGTTTATCTGGTATTTTCACTGTTTTACGACGGTTTAACGCTCTTATAAGGTTTTTCTGGTATTTTCACTGTTGAACGACGATTTAACGCTCTTATAAGGTTTTTCTGGTATGTTCACTGTTTTACGACGATTTAACGCTCTTTTAAGGTTTTTCTGGTATTTTCACTGTTTTACGAAGAAAAAACGCTCTTGTAAGGTTTATCTGGTATTTTAATTGTTTTACGACGATTTAACGCTCTAATAAGGTTTTTCTGGTATTTTCACTGTTGAACGACGATTTAACGCTCTTATAAGGTTTTTCTGGTATGTTCACTGTTTTACGACGATTTAACGCTCTTTTAAGGTTTTTCTGGTATTTTCCCTGTATTATGACGATTAAAGCCTCTAATAAGGTTTATCTGGTATTTTAACTGTTTTACGACCATTTAACGCTCTAATAAGGTTTTTCTGGTATTTTCACTGTTGAACGACGATTTAACGCTTTTATAAGGTTTTTCTGGTATGTTCACTGTTTTACGACGATTTAACGCTCTTATAAGGTTTTTCTGGTATTTTCACTGTTTTTTACGACGATTTATTGCTCTTTTAAGGTTTTTCTGGTATTTTCACTGTTTTACGACGATTTATAAGGTTTTTCTGGTATTTTCAATGTTTTACGACGATTTGACAAATTTATATGGTTTTTCAAAGATTTTTAGTGTCATACGACGATTTAACACTTTTTAATGGTTTTTCTATATTTTACAGCGTTTTAAGATGATTTAACGCTCTTATAAGGTTTTTCTGTTATTTTCACTGTTTAACGACGATTTAACGCTCTCATAAGGTTTTTCTGGTATTTTCACTGTTTTACGACGATTTAACGCTCTTATAAGGTTTTACTGGTACTTTCACTGTTTTACGACAATAAAACGCTCTTATAAGGTTTTTCTGTTATTGTCACTGTTTTACGACGATTAAACGCTCTTATAAGGTTTTTCTGTTATTTTCACTGTTTAACGACGATTTAACGCTCTTATAAGGTTTTTCTGGTATTTTCACTGTTTTACGACGATTTTACGCTCTTATAAGGTTTTTCTGTTATTGTCACTGTTTTACGACGATTAAACGCTCTAATAAGGTTTTTCTGGTATTTTCACTGTTTAACGACGATTAAAAAATATTAAGGGTTTTTCAACGATTTTTAGTGTAATACGACGATTTAACACTTTTTAATGGTTTTTCTATGTTTTACAGCGTTTAAAGACGATTTAACGCTCTAATAAGGTTTTTCTGGTATTTTCACTAATTAACGATGATTTAAAAATATTAAGGGTTTTTCAACGATTTTTAGTGTAATACGACGATTTAACACTTTTTAAGGGTTTTTCTAAATTTTACAGCGTTTTTAGACAATTGAACGCTCTAATAAGGTTTTTCTGGTATTTTCACTGTTTTACGACGATTTAACGCTCTTATAACGTTTTTCTGGTATTTTCACTGTTTTACGACGATTTATAAGGTTTTTCTGGGATTTTCACTGTTTTACGACGATTTGACAAATTTAAATGGTTTTTCAAAGATTTTTAGTGTAATACGACGTTTTAACACTTTTTAATGGTTTTTCTATATTTTACAGCGTTTTAAGACAATTTAACGCTCTATTAAGGTTTTTCTGGTATTTTCACTGTTTTACGACGATTTAACGCTCTTATAACGTTTTTCTGGTATTTTCACTGTTTTACGACGATTTATAAGGTTTTTCTGGTATTTTCACTGTTTTACGACGATTTGACAAATTTAAATGGTTTTTCAAAGATTTTTAGTGTAATACGACGTTTTAACACTTTTTAATGGTTTTTCTATATTTTACAGCGTTTTAAGACAATTTAACGCTCTGATAAGGTTTAACTGGTATTTTCACTGTTTTACGACAATAAAACGCTCTTATAAGGTTTTTCTGTTATTGTCACTGTTAAACGACGATTTGACAAATTTTAAGGGTTTTTCAATGATTTTTAGTGTAAAACGACGATTTAACACTTTTTAATGGTTTTTCTATATTTGTCAGCGTTTTAAGACAATTTAACGCTCTGATAAGGTTTTTCTGGTATTTTCACTGTTTTACGACGATTTAACGCTCTTATAAGGTTTTTCTGTTATTTTCACTGTTTTACGACGATTTGACAAATTTTAAGGGTTTTTCAATGATTTTTAGTGTAAAATGACGATTTAACACTTTTTAATGGTTTTTCTATGTTTTACAGCGTTAAAAGACGATTTAACGCTCTTATAAGGTTTCTCTAGTATTTTCACTGTTTAACGAAGATTTAACAATTTTTAATGGTTTTTCTATATTTTACAGCGTTTGAGGACGATTTAACGCTCTTATAAGGTTTATCTGGTATTTTCACTGTTTTACGACGGTTTAACGCTCTTATAAGGTTTTTCTGGTATTTTCACTGTTGAACGACGATTTAACGCTCTTATAAGGTTTTTCTGGTATTTTCACTGTTTTACGACGATTTAACGCTCTTATAAGGTTTTTCTGGTATTTTCACTGTTTTACGACGATTTATAAGGTTTTTCTGGTATTTTCACTGTTTAACGACGATTTGACAAATTTTAAGGGTTTTTCAATGATTTTTAGTGTAAAATGACGATTTAACACTTTTTAATGGTTTTTCTATGTTTTACAGCGTTAAAAGACGATTTAACGCTCTTATAAGGTTTCTCTAGTATTTTCACTGTTTAACGAAGATTTAACAATTTTTAATGGTTTTTCTATATTTTACAGCGTTTGAGGACGATTTAACGCTCTTATAAGGTTTATCTGGTATTTTCACTGTTTTACGACGGTTTAACGCTCTTATAAGGTTTTTCTGGTATTTTCACTGTTGAACGACGATTTAACGCTCTTATAAGGTTTTTCTGGTATGTTCACTGTTTTACGACGATTTAACGCTCTTTTAAGGTTTTTCTGGTATTTTCACTGTTTTACGAAGAAAAAACGCTCTTGTAAGGTTTATCTGGTATTTTAATTGTTTTACGACGATTTAACGCTCTAATAAGGTTTTTCTGGTATTTTCACTGTTGAACGACGATTTAACGCTCTTATAAGGTTTTTCTGGTATGTTCACTGTTTTACGACGATTTAACGCTCTTTTAAGGTTTTTCTGGTATTTTCCCTGTATTATGACGATTAAAGCCTCTAATAAGGTTTATCTGGTATTTTAACTGTTTTACGACCATTTAACGCTCTAATAAGGTTTTTCTGGTATTTTCACTGTTGAACGACGATTTAACGCTTTTATAAGGTTTTTCTGGTATGTTCACTGTTTTACGACGATTTAACGCTCTTATAAGGTTTTTCTGGTATTTTCACTGTTTTTTACGACGATTTATTGCTCTTTTAAGGTTTTTCTGGTATTTTCACTGTTTTACGACGATTTATAAGGTTTTTCTGGTATTTTCAATGTTTTACGACGATTTGACAAATTTATATGGTTTTTCAAAGATTTTTAGTGTCATACGACGATTTAACACTTTTTAATGGTTTTTCTATATTTTACAGCGTTTTAAGATGATTTAACGCTCTTATAAGGTTTTTCTGTTATTTTCACTGTTTAACGACGATTTAACGCTCTCATAAGGTTTTTCTGGTATTTTCACTGTTTTACGACGATTTAACGCTCTTATAAGGTTTTACTGGTACTTTCACTGTTTTACGACAATAAAACGCTCTTATAAGGTTTTTCTGTTATTGTCACTGTTTTACGACGATTAAACGCTCTTATAAGGTTTTTCTGTTATTTTCACTGTTTAACGACGATTTAACGCTCTTATAAGGTTTTTCTGGTATTTTCACTGTTTTACGACGATTTTACGCTCTTATAAGGTTTTTCTGTTATTGTCACTGTTTTACGACGATTAAACGCTCTAATAAGGTTTTTCTGGTATTTTCACTGTTTAACGACGATTAAAAAATATTAAGGGTTTTTCAACGATTTTTAGTGTAATACGACGATTTAACACTTTTTAATGGTTTTTCTATATTTTACAGCGTTTTAAGACAATTTAACGCTCTTATAAGGTTTTTCTGGTATTTTAACTGTTTTACGACGATTTAACGCTCTAATAAGGTTTTTCTGGTATTTTCACTGTTGAACGACGATTTAACGCTCTTATAAGGTTTTTCTGGTATGTTCACTGTTTTACGACGATTTAACGCTCTTTGAAGGTTTTTCTGGTATTTTCCCTGTATTATGACGATTTAAGCCTCTTATAAGGTTTATCTGATATTTTAACTGTTTTACGACCATTTAACGCTCTAATAAGGTTTTTCTGGTATTTTCACTGGTGAACGACGATTTAACGCTCTTATAAGGTTTTTCTGGTATGTTCACTGTTTTACGACGATTTGACGCTCTTAAAAAGGTTTTTCTGGTATTTTCACTGTTTTTTACGACGATTTAACAGTCTTATAAGGTTTTTCTGGTATTTTCACTGTTTTACGGCGATAAAACGCTCTTGTAAGGTTTATCTGGTATTTTCACTGTTTTACGACGGTTTGACAGATTTGAAGGGTTTTTCAATGATTTTTAGTGTAATACGACGATTAAACACTTTTTAATGGTTTTTCTATATTTTAAAGCGTTTTAAGACAAATTAACGCTCTTATAAGGTTTTTCTGGTATTTTCACTGTTTTACGACGGTTAAACGCTCTTATAAGGTTTTTCTGGTATTTTCACTGTTTTACGACGATAAAACGCTCTTATAAGGTTTTTCTGTTATTTTCACTGTTTTACGACGATTTGACAAATTTAAAGGGTTTTTCAATGATTTTTAGTGTAAAACGACGATTTAACACTTTTAAATGGTTTTTCTATGTTTTACAGCGTTAAAAGACGATTTAACGCTCTTATAAGGTTTCTCTAGTATTTTCACTGTTTAACGAAGATTTAACAATTTTTAATGGTTTTTCTATATTTTACAGCGTTTGAGGACGATTTAACGCTCTTATAAGGTTTATCTGGTATTTTCACTGTTTTACGACGGTTTAACGCTCTTATAAGGTTTTTCTGGTATTTTCCCTGTTTTAGAACGATTTAAGCCTTTTTTAAGGTTTTTCTGGTATTTTAACTGTTTTACGACGATTAAACGCTCTTATAAGGTTTTTCTGGTATTTTCACTGTTTTACGACAATTTGACGCTCTTATAAAGTTTTTCTGGTATTTTCACTGTTTTACGACGATTAAACGCTCTTATAAGGTTTTTCTGGTATTTTCACTGTTTTACGCTGATTTAACGCTCTTATAAGGTTTTTCTGGTATTTTCACTGTTTTACGACGATTTAACGCTCTTATAAGGTTTTTCTGGTATTTTCACTGTTTTACGACGATTTATAAGGTTTTTCTGGTATTTTCAATGTTTTACGACGATTTGACAAATTTATATGGTTTTTCAAAGATTTTTAGTGTAATACGACGATTTAACACTTTTTAATGGTTTTTCTATATTTTAAAGCGTTTTAAGATGATTTAACGCTCTTATAAGGTTTTTCTGGTATTTTAACTGTTTTATGTCGATTTAACGCTCTTATAAGGTTTTTCTGTTATTTTCACTGTTTAACGACGATTTAACGCTCATATAAGGTTTTTCTGGTATTTTTACTGTTTTACGACGATTTAACGCTCTTATAAGGTTTTTCTGGTATTTTCACTGTTTTACGACGATTTGACGCTCTTATAAGGTTTTTCTGGTATTTTCACTGTTTTACGACGATTAAACGCTCTTATAAGGTTTTTCTGTTATTTTCACCGTTATACGATAATTTGACAAATTATAAGAGTTTTTTTATGATTTTCAGTGAAATACGACGATCAAACACTTTTTAATGGTTTTTCTTTATTTTACAGCTTTTTTAGACGATTTAACGCTCTTATAAGTTTTTTCTGTTATTTTCACTGTTTAACGACGATTTAACGCTCTCATAAGGTTTTTCTGGTATTTTCACTGTTTTACGACGATTTAACGCTCTTATAAGGTTTTACTGGTACTTTCACTGTTTTACGACAATAAAACGCTCTTATAAGGTTTTTCTGTTATTGTCACTGTTTTACGACGATTAAACGCTCTTATAAGGTTTTTCTGTTATTTTCACTGTTTAACGACGATTTAACGCTCTTATAAGGTTTTTCTGGTATTTTCACTGTTTTACGACGATTTTACGCTCTTATAAGGTTTTTCTGTTATTGTCACTGTTTTACGACGATTAAACGCTCTAATAAGGTTTTTCTGGTATTTTCACTGTTTAACGACGATTAAAAAATATTAAGGGTTTTTCAACGATTTTTAGTGTAATACGACGATTTAACACTTTTTAATGGTTTTTCTATATTTTACAGCGTTTTAAGACAATTTAACGCTCTTATAAGGTTTTTCTGGTATTTTAACTGTTTTACGACGATTTAACGCTCTAATAAGGTTTTTCTGGTATTTTCACTGTTGAACGACGATTTAACGCTCTTATAAGGTTTTTCTGGTATGTTCACTGTTTTACGACGATTTATCGCTCTTTGAAGGTTTTTCTGGTATTTTCCCTGTATTATGACGATTTAAGCCTCTTATAAGGTTTATCTGATATTTTAACTGTTTTACGACCATTTAACGCTCTAATAAGGTTTTTCTGGTATTTTCACTGGTGAACGACGATTTAACGCTCTTATAAGGTTTTTCTGGTATGTTCACTGTTTTACGACGATTTGACGCTCTTAAAAAGGTTTTTCTGGTATTTTCACTGTTTTTTACGACGATTTAACAGTCTTATAAGGTTTTTCTGGTATTTTCACTGTTTTACGGCGATAAAACGCTCTTGTAAGGTTTATCTGGTATTTTCACTGTTTTACGACGGTTTGACAGATTTGAAGGGTTTTTCAATGATTTTTAGTGTAATACGACGATTTAACACTTTTTAATGGTTTTTCTATATTTTAAAGCGTTTTAAGACAAATTAACGCTCTTATAAGGTTTTTCTGGTATTTTCACTGTTTTACGACGATTAAACGCTCTTATAAGGTTTTTCTGGTATTTTCACTGTTTTACGACGATAAAACGCTCTTATAAGGTTTTTCTGTTATTTTCACTGTTTTACGACGATTTGACAAATTTAAAGGGTTTTTCAATGATTTTTAGTGTAAAACGACGATTTAACACTTTTAAATGGTTTTTCTATGTTTAACAGCGTTAAAAGACGATTTAACGCTCTTATAAGGTTTCTCTAGTATTTTCACTGTTTAACGAAGATTTAACAATTTTTAATGGTTTTTCTATATTTTACAGCGTTTGAGGACGATTTAACGCTCTTATAAGGTTTATCTGGTATTTTCACTGTTTTACGACGGTTTAACGCTCTTATAAGGTTTTTCTGGTATTTTCCCTGTTTTAGAACGATTTAAGCCTTTTTTAAGGTTTTTCTGGTATTTTAACTGTTTTACGACGATTTAACGCTCTTATAAGGTTTTTCTGGTATTTTCACTGTTTTACGACGATTTGACGCTCTTATAAAGTTTTTCTGGTATTTTCACTGTTTTACGACGATTAAACGCTCTTATAAGGTTTTTCTGGTATTTTCACTGTTTTACGCTGATTTAACGCTCTTATAAGGTTTTTCTGGTATTTTCACTGTTTTACGACGATTTAACGCTCTTATAAGGTTTTTCTGGTATTTTCACTGTTTTACGACGATTTATATGGTTTTTCTGGTATTTTCAATGTTTTACGACGATTTGACAAATTTATATGGTTTTTCAAAGATTTTTAGTGTAATACGACGATTTAACACTTTTTAATGGTTTTTCTATATTTTAAAGCGTTTTAAGATGATTTAACGCTCTTATAAGGTTTTTCTGGTATTTTAACTGTTTTACGTCGATTTAACGCTCTTATAAGGTTTTTCTGGTATTTTCACTGTTTTACGACGATTTGACGCTCTTATAAGGTTTTTCTGGTATTTTCACTGTTTTACGACGATTAAACGCTCTTATAAGGTTTTTCTGTTATTTTCACCGTTATACGATAATTTGACAAATTATAAGAGTTTTTTTTATGATTTTCAGTGAAATACGACGATCAAACACTTTTTAATGGTTTTTCTTTATTTTACAGCTTTTTTAGACGATTTAACGCTCTTATAAGTTTTTTCTGGTATTTTCACTGTTTAACGACGATTTGACAAATATTTAGGGTTTTTCAACGATTTTGAGTTTAATACGACGATTTAACACTTTTAATGGTTTTTCTATATTTTACAGCGTTTTAAGACGATTTAACGCTCTTATAAGGTTTATCTGGTATTTTCACTGTTTTATGACGATTTGACAAATTTTTAGGGTTTTTCAATGATTTTTAGTGTAATACGACGATCAAACACTTTTTAATGGTTTTTCTATATTTTACAGCGTTTAAAGACGATTTAGCGCTCTTATAAGGTTTATCTGGTATTTTCACTGTTTTATGACGATTTGACAAATTTTTAGGGTTTTTCAATGATTTTTAGTGTAATACGACGATTTAACACTTTTTAATGGTTTTTCTATATTTTACAGCGTCTTAAGATGATTTATTGCTCTTATAAGGTTTTTCTGGTATTTTAACTGTTTTACGTCGATTTAACGCTCTTATAAGGTTTTTCTGGTAATTTCACTGTTTAACGACGATTTGACAAATAGTTAGGGTTTTTCAACGATTTTTAGTGTAATACGACGATTTAACACTTTTTAAGGGTTTTTCTAAATTTTACAGCGTTTTAAGACAATTTAACGCTCTAATAAGGTTTTTCTGGTATTTTCACTGTTTTACGACGATTTATAAGGTTTTTCTGGTATTTTCAATGTTTTACGACGATTTGACAAATTTATATGGTTTTTCAAAGATTTTTAGTGTAATACGACGATTTAACACTTTTTTATGGTTTTTCTATATTTTACAGCGTTTTAAGACAATTTAACGCTCTGATAAGGTTTTTCTGGTATTTTCAATGTTTTACGACGATTTGACAAATTTATATGGTTTTTCAAAGATTTTTAGTGTAATACGACGATTTAACACTTTTTAATGGTTTTTCTATATTTTACAGCGTTTTAAGATGATTTAACGCTCTTATAAGGTTTTTCTGGTATTTTAACTGTTTTACGTCGATTTAACGCTCTTATAAGGTTTTTCTGTTATTTTCACTGTTTAACGACGATTTAACGCTCATATAAGGTTTTTCTGGTATTTTTTTTGTTTTACGACGATTTAACGCTCTTATAAGGTTTTTCTGGAATTTTCACTGTTTTACGACGATTTGACGCTCTTATAAGGTTTTTCTGGTATTTTCACTGTTTTACGACGATAAAACGCTCTTATAAGGTTTTTCTGTTATTTTCACCGCTATACGATAATTTGACAAATTGTAAGAGTTTTTTTATGATTTTCAGTGAAATACGACGATCAAACACTTTTTAATGGTTTTTCTTTATTTTACAGCGTTTTAAGATGATTTAACGCTCTTATAAGGATTTTCTGTTATTTTCACTGTTTAACGACGATTTAACGCTCTAATAAGGTTTTTCTGGTATTTTCACTGTTTTACGACGATTTAACGCTCTTATAAGGTTTTACTGGTATTTTCACTGTTTTACGACAATAAAACGCTCTTATAAGGTTTTTCTGTTATTGTCACTGTTTTACGACGATTAAACGCTCTAACAAGGTTTTTCTGGTATTTTCACTGTTTAACGACGATTAAAAAATATTAAGGGTTTTTCAACGATTTTTAGTGTAATACGACGATTTAACACTTTTTAATGGTTTTTCTATATTTTACAGCGTTTTAAGACAATTTAACGCTCTGATAAGGTTTTTCTGGTATTTTCAATGTTTTACGACGATTTGACAAATTTATATGGTTTTTCAAAGATTTTTAGTGTAATACGACGATTTAACACTTTTTAATGGTTTTTCTATATTTTACAGCGTTTTAAGATGATTTAACGCTCTTATAAGGTTTTTCTGGTATTTTAACTGTTTTAAGACAATTTAACGCTCCTTTAAGGTTTTTCTGGTATTTTAACTGTTTTACGACGATTTAACGCTCTAATAAGGTTTTTCTGGTATTTTCACTGTTGAACGACGATTTAACGCTCTTATAAGGTTTTTCTGGTATGTTCACTGTTTTACGACGATTTAACGCTCTTTGAAGGTTTTTCTGGTATTTTCCCTGTATTATGACGATTTAAGCCTCTCATAAGGTTTATCTGATATTTTAACTGTTTTACGACCATTTAACGCTCTAATAAGGTTTTTCTGGTATTTTCACTGTTGAACGACGATTTAACGCTCTTATAAGGTTTTTCTGGTATGTTCACTGTTTTACGACGATTTAACGCTCTTTGAAGGTTTTTCTGGTATTTTCCCTGTATTATGACGATTTAAGCCTCTTATAAGGTTTATCTGATATTTTAACTGTTTTACGACCATTTAACGCTCTAATAAGGTTTTTCTGGTATTATCACTGTTGAACGACGATTTAACGCTCTTATTAGGTTTTTCTGGTATGTTCACTGTTTTACGACGATTTAACGCTCTTAAAAAGGTTTTTCTGGTATTTTCACTGTTTTTTACGACGATTTAACAGTCTTATAAGGTTTTTCTGGTATTTTCACTGTTTTACGGCGATAAAACGCTCTTGTAAGGTTTATCTGGTATTTTCACTGTTTTACGACGGTTTGACAGATTTGAAGGGTTTTTCAATGATTTTTAGTGTAATACGACGATTTAACACTTTTTAATGGTTTTTCTATATTTTAAAGCGTTTTAAGACAAATTAACGCTCTTATAAGGTTTTTCTGGTATTTTCACTGTTTTACGACGATTAAACGCTCTTATAAGGTTTTTCTGGTATTTTCACTGTTTTACGACGATAAAACGCTCTTATAAGGTTTTTCTGTTATTTTCACTGTTTTACGACGATTTGACAAATTAAAAGGGTTTTTCAATGATTTTTAGTGTAAAACGACGATTTAATACTTTTAAATGGTTTTTCTATGTTTTACAGCGTTAAAAGACGATTTAACGCTCTTATAAGGTTTCTCTAGTATTTTCACTGTTTAACGAAGATTTAACAATTTTTAATGGTTTTTCTATATTTTACAGCGTTTGAGGACGATTTAACGCTCTTATAAGGTTTATCTGGTATTTTCACTGTTTTACGACGGTTTAACGCTCTTATAAGGTTTTTCTGGTATTTTCCCTGTTTTAGAACGATTTAAGCCTTTTTTAAGGTTTTTCTGGTATTTTAACTGTTTTACGACGATTTAACGCTCTTATAAGGTTTTTCTGGTATTTTCACTGTTTTACGACGATTTGACGCTCTTATAAAGTTTTTCTGGTATTTTCACTGTTTTACGACGATTAAACGCTCTTATAAGGTTTTTCTGGTATTTTCACTGTTTTACGCTGATTTAACGCTCTTATAAGGTTTTTCTGGTATTTTCACTGTTTTACGACGATTTAACGCTCTTATAAGGTTTTTCTGGTATTTTCACTGTTTTACGACGATTTATAAGGTTTTTCTGGTATTTTCAATGTTTTACGACGATTTGACAAATTAATATGGTTTTTCAAAGATTTTTAGTGTAATACGACGATTTAACACTTTTTAATGGTTTTTCTATATTTTAAAGCGTTTTAAGATGATTTAACGCTCTTATAAGGTTTTTCTGGTATTTTAACTGTTTTACGTCGATTTAACGCTCTTATAAGGTTTTTCTGTTATTTTCACTGTTTAACGACGATTTAACGCTCATATAAGGTTTTTCTGGTATTTTTACTGTTTTACGACGATTTAACGCTCTTATAAGGTTTTTCTGGTATTTTCACTGTTTTACAACGATTTGACGCTCTTATAAGGTTTTTCTGGTATTTTCACTGTTTTACGACGATTAAACGCTCTTATAAGGTTTTTCTGTTATTTTCACCGTTATACGATAATTTGACAAATTATAAGAGTTTTTTTATGATTTTCAGTGAAATACGACGATCAAACACTTTTTAATGGTTTTTCTTTATTTTACAGCTTTTTTAGACGATTTAACGCTCTTATAAGTTTTTTCTGGTATTTTCACTGTTTAACGACGATTTGACAAATATTTAGGGTTTTTCAACGATTTTGAGTTTAATACGACGATTTAACACTTTTAATGGTTTTTCTATATTTTACAGCGTTTTAAGACGATTTAACGCTCTTATAAGGTTTATCTGGTATTTTCACTGTTTTATGACGATTTGACAAATTTTTAGGGTTTTTCAATGATTTTTAGTGTAATACGACGATCAAACACTTTTTAATGGTTTTTCTATATTTTACAGCGTTTAAAGACGATTTAGCGCTCTTATAAGGTTTATCTGGTATTTTCACTGTTTTATGACGATTTGACAAATTTTTAGGGTTTTTGAATGATTTTTAGTGTAATACGACGATTTAACACTTTTTAATGGTTTTTCTATATTTTACAGCGTCTTAAGATGATTTATTGCTCTTATAAGGTTTTTCTGGTATTTTAACTGTTTTACGTCGATTTAACGCTCTTATAAGGTTTTTCTGGTAATTTCACTGTTTAACGACGATTTGACAAATAGTTAGGGTTTTTCAACGATTTTTAGTGTAATACGACGATTTAACACTTTTTAAGGGTTTTTCTAAATTTTACAGCGTTTTAAGACAATTTAACGCTCTAATAAGGTTTTTCTGGTATTTTCACTGTTTTACGACGATTTATAAGGTTTTTCTGGTATTTTCAATGTTTTACGACGATTTGACAAATTTATATGGTTTTTCAAAGATTTTTAGTGTAATACGACGATTTAACACTTTTTTATGGTTTTTCTATATTTTACAGCGTTTTAAGATGATTTAACGCTCTTATAAGGATTTTCTGTTATTTTCACTGTTTAACGACGATTTAACGCTCTAATAAGGTTTTTCTGGTATTTTCACTGTTTTACGACGATTTAACGCTCTTATAAGGTTTTACTGGTATTTTCACTGTTTTACGACAATAAAACGCTCTTATAAGGTTTTTCTGTTATTGTCACTGTTTTACGACGATTAAACGCTCTAACAAGGTTTTTCTGGTATTTTCACTGTTTAACGACGATTAAAAAATATTAAGGGTTTTTCAACGATTTTTAGTGTAATACGACGATTTAACACTTTTTAATGGTTTTTCTATATTTTACAGCGTTTTAAGACAATTTAACGCTCTGATAAGGTTTTTCTGGTATTTTCAATGTTTTACGACGATTTGACAAATTTATATGGTTTTTCAAAGATTTTTAGTGTAATACGACGATTTAACACTTTTTAATGGTTTTTCTATATTTTACAGCGTTTTAAGATGATTTAACGCTCTTATAAGGTTTTTCTGGTATTTAAACTGTTTTACGTCGATTTAACGCTCTTATAAGGTTTTTCTGTTATTTTCACTGTTTAACGACGATTTAACGCTCATATAAGGTTTTTCTGGTATTTTTTTTGTTTTACGACGATTTAACGCTCTTATAAGGTTTTTCTGGTATTTTCACTGTTTTACGACGATTTGACGCTCTTATAAGGTTTTTCTGTTATTTTCACCGTTATACGATAATTTGACAAATTGTAAGAGTTTTTTTATGATTTTCAGTGAAATACGACGATCAAACACTTTTTAATGGTTTTTCTTTATTTTACAGCGTTTTTAGACGATTTAACGCTCTTATAAGGTTTTTCTGGTATTTTCACTGTTTAACGACGATTTGACAACTATTTAGGGTTTTTCAACGATTTTGAGTTTAATACGACGATTTAACACTTTTAATGGTTTTTCTATATTTTACAGCGTTTTAGACGATTTAACGCTCTTATAAGGTTTATCTGGTATTTTCACTGTTTTATGACGATTTGACAAATTTTTAGGGTTTTTCAACGATTTTGAGTTTAATACGACGATTTAACACTTTTAATGGTTTTTCTATATTTTACAGCGTTTTAGACGATTTAACGCTCTTATAAGGTTTATCTGGTATTTTCACTGTTTTATGACGATTTGACAAATTTTTAGGGTTTTTTAATGATTTTTTGTGTAATACGACGATTTAACACTTTTTAATGGTTTTTCTATATTTTACAGCGTTTTTAGACGATTTAACGCTCTTATAAGGTTTTTCTGGTATTTTCATTGTTTTACGACGATTAAACGCTCTTATAAGGTTTTTCTGGTATTTACACTAATTTACGACGATTTGACGCTCTCATAAGGTTTTTCTGGTATTTTCACTGTTTAACGACGATTTTACGCTCTCATAAGGTTTCTCTGGTATTTTCACTGTTAAACGACGTTTTGACAAATTTTAAGGGTTTTTCAATGATTTTTAGTGTAAAACGACGATTTAACACTTTTTAATGGTTTTTCTATGTTTTAGAGCGTTTAAAGACGATTTAACGCTCTTTTAAGGTTTATCTGGTATTTTCACTGTTTTACGACGATTGAACGCTCTAATAAGGTTTTTCTGGTATTTTCACTGTTAAACGACGATTTAAAAATATGAAGGGTTTTTCAACGATTTTTAGTGCTATACGATGATTTAACACTTTTTAATGGTTTTTCTATATTTTACAGCGTTTTAAGACAATTTAACGCTCTGATAAGGTTTTTCTGGTATTTTCATTGTTTTACGACGATTTAACGCTCTTTTAAGGTTTTTCTGTTTTTTTCACTGTTTTACGACGATTTAACGCTCTTATAAGGTTTTTCTGGTATTTTCACTGTTTTACGGCGATAAAACGCTCTTGTAAGGTTTATCTGGTATTTTCACTGTTTTACGACGGTTTGACAGATTTGAAGGGTTTTTCAATGATTTTTAGTGTAATACGACGATTTAACACTTTTTAATGGTTTTTCTATATTTTACAGCGTTTTAAGACAAATTAACGCTCTTATAAGGTTTGTCTGGTATTTTCACTGTTTAACGACGATTTTACGCTCTTATAAGGTTTTTCTGGTATTTTCACTGTTTTACGACTTTAAAACGCTCTTATAAGGTTTTTCTGTTATTTTCACTGTTTTACGACGATTAAACGCTCTTATAAGGTTTTTCTGGTATTTACACTGTTTAACGACGATTTGACAAATTTTAAGGGTTTTTCAATGATTTTTAGTGTAAAACGACGATTTAACACTTTTTAATGGTTTTTCTATGTTTTACAGCGTTTAAAGACGATTTAACGCTCTTTTAAGGTTTATCTGGTATTTTCACTGTTTTACGACGGTTTGACAAATTTCAAGGGTTTTTCAATGATTTTTAGTGTAAAACGACGATTAAACACTTTTTAATGGTTTTTCTATGTTTTACAGCGTTTAAAGACGATTTAACGCTCTTATAAGGTTTCTCTAGTATTTTCACTGTTTAACGAAGATTTAACAATTTTTAATGGTTTTTCTATATTTTACAGCGTTTTAAGACGATTTAACGCTCTTATAATGTTAATCTGGTATTTTCACTGTTTTACGACGGTTTGACAAATTTTAAGGGTTTTTCAATGATTTTTAGTGTAATACGACGATTTACCGTAAAACGGGGTGTATAGGGACAGTTTATGATCTTTAAGTAAACATAGCTCTTTTTCGTTGAGCCATAGGGACGATAATACTATGCAGAAAATTTGTTCTTATGCTTCTTTAATTATACGTTTCCCTATTTTGTGGGTTGCCATTGCACATTCTTCAATAAACGCAAAAAAAGCAAGTGTTCCTATTTACCTGCAATGCGGAGTGTTTAGGGACGCCTTTGGGGTGATTAGGGACGCCTTTGGGGTGATTAGGGACACCTCTGGGGTCATTGGAGAATTTTTTGGGATCATTGGGGACATATTTAGGGGGTGAGTAAGAATCGAAATTAATAATTAGTTAACAGGCATCAAAACCTTAAAAGAGTTATAGTGTTTATTTTTGGATCAATAAGTAGATACCTACGCTAAACATATCTTTAAACTAAACTTCATAACATTTCGTACAAATAAATTCACAACTTAAAGCACCAGTAACACAAGTAGGGCAAGCAAAATTTTTGCACACAATGCATTTCATCCATCCAATAGAGGTCCAGTTAGACTTAAGTTTGTAATATTCAACATAATTACAAGCACAGCAGTGTTGCCTATGTAATTTGATGATAGTATTTGGTTGAACACTTTTTTCACCTTCAGGAGCAGTATTCTCACGTGACTTGACAACATTAGGTTGTTTAATTTGTTTGTCTTCACCCACAAGGGAATAAATTTCCTTGTCTTCCACTTCCATTGCCTCTCCTTCTATAACAGAAGCTGCCCTTTCCATTATCTCTTCTTCATTAAAAGTATTTTGGTTGAGAACTTTCAATGGTTCAGCTCGATAATGTTCTGAAGATGTTACATCAACCAGTTCTTGCCCGTTTTTGTCGTATATTTTTATCACATTGATCTTACTTGCGCATTTACGACTTTCATTGGTTCCTTCAGCTTGGTGTATATCTACAACCTGAATGTTTTGTGATTCTGTATTTTTGAAGTTAGAGCTGCTATTCAAATAACTTGATTTTTTTTTAATTCTTTTTGTCTTTAAAGCGACTTTTTTCTGCGTACGAACTCTCTTTTGTGTCGTAATCACCGCTTTCTGAAGATTCTCTATACATTTTTCGTC